>NC_064826.1:131285215-132485215 GCF_024166365.1 Elephas maximus indicus
GAGTGCTTCTCCACCACACACCATCCTACCCCTGTATACCACCCCCACTCCAACCCCTTCCCAAGGGACCATGCAGAGCCACCTGGTTAGAGAGCTCAACCTGTGGCCAGACCTTATCTACCCAACACCTACCCACTGGCTCCTGCTGTGCCATTTTTTTTCCCCTTCTTCCTTTCTTTCCTCCTTCCTACCTACCCCTGTACATAACTACCTCTTCCCCATGGGCCATGACATACCACACAATTAGCGTTGTCACTTGGGGTCTGCCCTGCCCACATCTGCTAGCTGATGCCAGCCCTCTTTTTTTTCTTTACTTTTCCCTTTCTTCCTTTTCTTTTCCCCTCCCACCTAGCCCCATAACCACCCTCATCCCTTCCCCACAGGTCATACTGCATCACCTGGCTAGAGAGCCACTGGCCTGACGTCACTCCAAGTCCACCCCACCCCACCCACTGGCTTCTGCTGTACCATGTTTCCCCCTTTCTTTCTTTTCTTTTTCCCTCCCACATAGGCCCATAACCACCTCACCCCTTCACCATGGGCCATGCTATACTGCTCTGCTAGAGAGCTACCAGTCTGCGATTACCCCAGGTCCACCTGCCCCCACCTGCCAGCTCCTGCTGTGCAATTTTTTTTTTTTTTCTTTTTGGTCCTTTCTTGCTTTTCTTTCTCCCTCACACCTACCCATGTAGGCCACCTCTACCCCTTTGAGCCAGACCACACTGCACTGCTTTGGGTCTCCCTGACCCCCAGCAGCCAGCTCTTGCCATGCCTTTGTTTTTTCCTTTTTCTTTCCCTTTCCTCCTTTTCCTTCTTCCTCCCACCTAGCCTTGTACCTACCTCTATCCCTTCCCACTATGCCACACTGTGCCACCTTGGGTAGAAAGTCACTGACCCACTCTCAGCCAAGGTCTGCCCCACCCCTAATTGATGGCTCCTGCTATGCCATTTTTTTCTTCTTTATTTGTTCTTTTTCACTTTTCTTCCTTTTCTTTCTTCCTCCCACCTAGCCCTGAACACCACCTCTATCCCTTCCAACTGGGACGTGCTGCACCGCTACAGGTAGAGAGCCATTGGCATGCCACTTCCCAGGGCCCTCACTACCCCTTCCCACTGGCTCCTGCTGCATCGTATTTTTTCCCCTTTCTTCTTTCCCTTTCTCCCTCTCACCTAGCCCCATACACGACCTCCATGCCTTCCTGCTGAGCCACACCATGCTGCCTTGGCTAGAGAGTCACTGACTGATGCCAGCCTGGGTCCACCCCACCTGCCCCTGTCAGTTCCTGCCATGCCATTTTTTTTTTCTTTCTTATTTTTGAGCTTTCTTTCTCCCTCTCACCTAGCCACATATGCCACCTCTCCTCCTTTCCACTGGGTCATGCTGAACCACCTTGGGTAGAAAGCCACAGACCCACTGCTAGTCTGGATCTGCTCTGCCCTCACTTGTAGACCCCTGCCACATCATCTTTCTTTTTCTTTTTCTTTCTTTTCCCCTTTCTTCCTTTTCTTTCACCCTCTCACCTAACCCAAAAAACCACCTGTACACCTTCCCACCTGGCCATGCCACACTGCTATGGCTAGAGAGTCACCAGCCCACCACTACCCCAGGTCTGCCCCACCCCCACCTCCTGGCTACTGCTGTGACAATTTTTCTCTATTTTTCCCTTTCTTCCTTTTATTTCTCCTTCCCACCTAGCCACTTACACCAACTCCTTCTAGTCCCACCAGGCCACATTGCACTGCCATGGCTAGAGTGCCACCAGCCTGCCACTTTCTACCTCCCACCTTCTACACCACCTTCCCCCCCCCTTCTCGCCAGCCCCCAGGTCTGCCCTACCCCCACCCACTGGCTACCCTTGTTTATCTTTTTCTTTCTTTTTTCTTTTCTTCCCCCCCCCCACCTAGGCCTGATTGACAGCCCCCTTCCTACCAGCCCTGGCAGTGCCACTGTGGCTACAGCATCCCCAATTCAGGCCTGCTGCCACAATGGGCCAGCACTGCACCTCCCCTCCCACCACTCAACCAGCTTTAGAATTGTGGGAAACAAGTCCCCATAGGACACCCTCACCTATCTGGTGAGAGGCTGCAAACGTTCCCACATCACTGGACCAACATCAGAAGGCAGACAATGTATGCCCAGTCCACCCTTAGCCACCTTGAGGTTTGCTTTGTGATCTAAAATGTGGTCTATTCTGAAGAATGTTCCATGTGTGTTGGAAAAGAATGCATACTTTGTAGCTGTTGGGTGGAATGTTCTATACATCTGTGAGAGCAGGTTGGTTGATTTTGGCCTTTACATCTTCTGCATCTTTGTTGAATTTCTTTCTAGATGTTCTGTCCTTTATTGAGAGTGGTGTTTTGAAGTCTTCTACTATTATTGTAGAAGTATCTACTTCTCTTTCAGTGCTGTTAGAGTTAATTTTATGTATTTTGGAGCCCTGTCATTGGGTGTGTAGATGTTTTTCAAGGCTATGTCTTCTTGGTGGATTGTCCCTTTAATCATGGAACATTCTCCAGAATAGACCACATTTTAGGTCACAAAGCAAATTTCAATGAAATCCAAAACACTGAAATAATATAAAGCATTATCTCTGATCACAATGCCATAAAAGTAGAAATTAATAAGAGCAAGAAAAAAATCAAGTACATGGAAACTGAATAACACCTTGTTGAAAAACAACTGAGTAACAGAAGAACTCAAAGAAGGAATAATAATAATAAAAAAAAAACTGAAGTTAAACGAGAATGAAAACATATCATACCAAAACCTTTGGGACACAGCAAAGACTGTGCTCAGAGGTCAATTTAAAACAATAAAGGCACACATCAAAAAAAAAAAATGGACCAAAATCAAAACTTTAGCCCTACAACTTGAACAAATAGAAAGAGAACAATGAAAGAAGCCCACAGCCACCATAAGAAGTGGAATAATAAAGATTACAGTAGAAATAAATGAAATAGAGAACAAAAAAACCAATAGCAAGAATCAACAATACCAAAAGTTGGTTCTTTCAAAAGATCAACAAAATCAATAAACCACTGGCCAAACTGACAAAAGAAAATCAGGAGAGGAAACAAATAGCGCAAATAAGAAACAAAATGGGGGACATTACAACTGACTCAACGGAAATAAAAAGACAGTACTATGAAAAGCTATACTCCAACAAATTTGAAAACCCTAGAGGAAATGGACACATTTCCAGAAACACACTATCTACCTAAACTAACACAAATTTAGATAGAAAATCTGAACAGACCCATAACAAGAGAAAAGATTGAAGAGGTAATAAAAAAAATTTTTTTTAATAAAGAACTCCCAATAAAACCAAAAAAAAAAAAAAAAAGCCCAGGCCCAGATGGCTTCACTAGAGAATTCTACCAAACATTCAGAGAACAGCTCACACCAGTACAACTCAAACTATTTCAGAGCACAGAAAATGAAGGACTACTCCTGAATTCATTGTATGACGCCAATATAACCCCAATACCAAAGCCTGGCAAAGACATCACAAAAAAAGAAAATTACAGACCAATATCTCTCATAAATATAGATGCAAAAATTGTCAACAAAATTCTAGCCAATAAAATTCAGCATCATATCAAAAAAATAATACACCACAACCAAGTGGGATTCATAGTAGGTATGCAAGGATGGTTCAACATTAGAAAATCAACATAATACACTACATAAATAGAACAAAAGAAAAGAACCACCTGATCACCTTAATCAATAAAGAAAACACATTTAATAAATTACAACACCCATTCCTGGTAAAAACGTTCAACAAAATAGGGATAGAAGGGAAATTTCTCAACATACTAAAGAGCATCTATACAAAACAAACAGTTAACATCATTCTCATTGGAGAGAGGCTGAAAGTAATCCCCCTGAGAATGGGAACAAGACAAGGGTGCCTATTTAACATTATGCTGGAAGTACTAGATAGTGCAATAAGGCTAGAAAAAGTAATCAAGAGCATCCAAATTGGTAAGAAAGAAATAAAACTATCCCTATTTGCAGATGATATGATCTTATACTTAGATAGCCCCAAAGAATTCCACAAGAAACTTATTGGGACTAAGAGAGATTCAGCAGAGTAGCTGAATACAAGATAAACATACAAAAATCAGTTGGATTCCTATACACCAAAAAAGA
Organism: Elephas maximus indicus; assembly: GCF_024166365.1. Classification (NCBI taxonomy): domain Eukaryota; kingdom Metazoa; phylum Chordata; class Mammalia; order Proboscidea; family Elephantidae; genus Elephas; species Elephas maximus. The sequence continues at coordinate 131,289,372 of NC_064826.1, forward strand.
GAACTTGGAAAAGGAAATCAAGAAAAAAAATGCCATTTATAACAGCCCCTAAAAAGATAAAATACTTAGGAATAAATCTAACCAGGGACATAAAAGACCTATATAAAGAAAACTACAAAACACTATTACAAGAAACTAAAAGAGACCTACATAAATGTAAAAACATACCATGCTCATGGGTAGGAAGACTCAACATTGTGAAAATGTCAATCCTACCCAAAGCAATCTACAGATATAATACACTCCTGATTCAAATACTAACAACATGTTTTAACAAGATGGTAAAATTAATCACCAACTTTATATGGAAAGAGGCACTTGATGAGCAAGGCATTATTAAAGAAAAAAAAGTAGGAGGCCTCACATTATCTGATCTCAGAACCTACTATATAGCCACTGTAGTCAAAACAGCATGGTACTGGTAGAACAACAGACACAGAGCAATGGAACAGAATCGACAACCCATATGTAAATCCATCCATCTATTGTCAGCTGATATTTGACAAAGGGCCAAAGTCCATTGAATGGAGAAAAGATAGTCTCTTTAACAAGGGTGCTGGCATAACTGGATGTCCACCTGTGAAAAAAAAAATGAAACAAGATCCATACCTCACACCATACACAAAAACTAACTCGAAATGGATCAAAGACCTAAATATAAAACCTAAAACAATAAAGATCATGGAAGAAAAAATAGGGACAATACTAGTGACCCTAATACATGGCATAAATACAATACCCAACTCATTGCCATTGAGTCAATTCCGACTCATAACGACAGAGTTGAATTGCCCTATAGAGTTTCCAAGGAGCGGCTGATGATTCGAACTGCCAACCTTTTGATTAGCACCCTGAGCTCTTAACCACCGTGCCACCAAGGCTTCATAAATACAACACAAACCATAAATAATGATACACAAACACCAGGAGATAAACTAAATAGCCGTGAGCTCCTAAAAATTAAACATTTATGCTCATCAAAAAAAGTAAAACGTGAACCTACAAACTAGGAAAAAAAATTTGGCTAAGATCTGTCAGATAAGGGTCTAATCTCTAAAACCTATAGAATATTTTAACACCTCAACAACAGAAAGACAAATAATTCAATTAAAAAAATGGGCAAATGATATCAATAGACACTTCATCAAAGAAGATATTCAGGAGGCTAACAGCCACATGAGGAAATGCTTTCAATCATTAGCTGTCATAAAAATGCAGATCAAAACTGCAATGAGATAAAATCTTACTCCAACATTACTGACACGAAATAGAAAATAAATGTTGGAGAGGTTGCAGGGTGATTGGAACTCTTATGCATTGCTGGTGAGAATGTAAAATGGTACAACCACTATGGAAAACAATATAACACCTCCTTAAAAAGCTAGAAATAGAAATACCATGTGACCCAACAATTCCACTCCTAGGAAAACATCCTAGAGAAATTAGAGCCATACACACCCATGTTCAGGGCATCATTATTTACAATAGCAAAAAAATGGAAACAACATAAGTGTCCATCAACAGATGAATGTATAAACAAATTATGATACTTTCTCATAATGGGATACTACAAAATGTTATAGAACAACGATGACTCTACAAAACATCACACAACATGGTTGAATCTGGAGGTCATTATGCTGAGTGAGAAAGTCAACCACAAAAGGACAAATATTGTATAAAACCACTATTATAAAAACCCAAGAAAAGGTTGACACACAGAAAAAAACAATATTTTATAGTTATGATGGGGGATAGGGAGGAGAAATCACTAACAAAATAGTAGACAAATGTTAATTTTGGTGAAGGGAAAGACAACACACAATATAGGAGAAGTCAGCACAACTTGACCAAGGCAAAGTCATAAAAGCTTCCGAGACACATTCAAACACCTTGAGCGACTGGGGCCGAGGGCTGGGGACCATGGTCTCATTTGACATCTAGCTCAGCTGACGTAACACAGTTCATAAAGAAAATGTTCTATATCCTACTTTGATGAGTAGTGTTAGGGGTCTTAAAAGCTTGTGAGCAGTCATCTAAGGTATACCTATTGGAACCATCCCATTCAGAGCAAAGGAGAATGTAGAAAATGAAAGACACAAGGAAAATATTAGTCCTAAGGACTAATGGACCGCATGAGCCGCAGCCTCCACCAGCATCAGCCCAGAAAATCTAGATTTTTTTTTTAGCCAGCTACCACCACCACCACCACCTACGACTCTGACAGGGATCACGATAGAGGGTCCCAGACAGAGCAGAAGAGAAATGTAGAACAAAATTCAAATTCACAAAAAAAGACCAGACTTACCGGTCTGACAGAGACTGGAGGAACCCTTGAGACTATGGCCCCCAGACACCCTCCTAACTCAGAACTGAAGACACACTTGAAGCCCACCTCCCAACCAAAGGTTAGAGAGGACTATAAAATAAACCGTAACACATTTGAGAAAAGTGCCTCTTAATTCAATTAAGTATCTGAGGACAAAGGGGAAACACCTCCCCAAAAGCAAAGAGAAGAATGCGGGAAGGGACAGGAAAACTGGAAAAATGGACACAGGGAACCTGGGGTGGAAATGGAAAGGGAGAGAGTGCTGACACATTGTCGAGACCGCAACCAGTATCACAATTTTTGTATAAATTTTTTGTATACATGTAAACTTTTACCTAAAGCACAATAAAATTTTTATTGATAATATATTTATTGAAACCTTACTATGTACTTTATATTATGAACTACAAACTAAGAACCATGTACTGTATACCGAGAACTAGCTTAACCCCTCCAACAGCTCTGTGACATAGATACTGCTATCTGTATTTTCGAAATGAGAAATTTGAGGTGTGGAATACCTTGCCCAAGATCACCAAGCCAGCAGATGCTAGAGCCAGGAAGAGTCCCTTTTGAGAGTTAAAGCTAGAAGAAAGACTGATGTCCACCTCTCTGACTCCAGATCCTAGGGTCTATTACAATTTCATTTCCTACTGCTCTGATGAACTAGAATGGCCTGACTTTAAGTCAAAGAATGTAATTCCTAGTGAATGTGAGAGTAAGTTGGGGTTCTTTTTTGACCAAATGCAGTCATAAGACAACTGTAAACCACTCCCCACTCCCAGTATTCCTGTTTTTGAGGCTCACCTTTGCTCCATCCTTTCCCACACAGCTCCCAGGATGCAGTGCCCAACAGCCAGTCACTCTCTGTGGTTGTATAATGGATGTTGTATACTTTGAATGGAGAAGATGGTCCCAATGAAAGTGGGATATCATTGGCAAGATTCTGGACCCTCAGAAGGGGCCTGAATGTTTCCTGGTTAGTGCAAAATCTGTGTCTCTGGCCTACAGTCACACAGACCTATGCGCAGAGAGGGATTGTTGTTCTTCTACTTATTCCCGAGCAGCTGGCACCATTCCCTTCAAAGAGGATGGTGTACAGAGCCCATGTCACCAAGTAGGCTGAGGATTCTGGGACCTTTATGGTTCACTCAGATTATCAAAGTGTAAATCCCCTGGTTTGATAAGAGGCACAGAGGCTGTTGAACAATGGGTACCTGGTCAATCCTTCATCAAACTCATAGTTAGGGAAACTTTCCAATATGGTGAGAAGACTGACTGTTTTCCTGTTTTCACAACTGTTTTTCTTTTATTCCATTAATATTCAAGTGAGAATTGTTAGAAAAATCTTTCAAGACCTGGTTGCCTGAGGCCATCATAAAGTAGAGGTCCTCTGTCTGTTAAATACTTTAATCCTCACATCAAACAAATGAAGCCAAAAAAATGAAGCAAGGATTAATTTCCCAAGTTGTCACAGAAGGAAACTGTGACTTCAGAAAATTTGGCCAAGGTCACATGATTATTAAGTGCTACAGGCTGATTTACAAAGCTCTTCCCACTACTCCACCCTACCAAAACACAACCCCTGGTCTGGCAGGAAAGCTTTCCAGGGTAATGTTCGTCCCTAATGTCCAGGGAAGAAGCACTGCTGAGCTCCCAATACAAGGCTTCACATCCTGCTGGTTATCTAGTTCTTCTCCATGCTGCTTTGGAACAAAGCACTGTAATTCACAAACAACCTCCCAGCCCTGGTGAGGTGATGCTTTAATGCACCTATTTCTCTCTGCCTGCCTGGCCCCTTCAGCACAGACACATATACCCTGTGTTCTCACTGCTTCTTTTCCCAGTATCAAGGCAAGGACCTCCCAACATCCTTTCTGGGTTCTCTGCTCTGGGTGCCACATGGCCCAAGTCAAGGCATGGGGTGGCCTCAGCTCTTTCCTGGAGGCTCTGGAGGAGAATCCACTTCTCCTCCACCATACAGAGCAGGGAAAGAAACCTCAGCCTCTTCTTTCTCCAGCAAGGCTTTCCTGTAAGAAAACCTCACACTCTGCACAATAAGACACATTCCATAACCCTTGGCTGCTCTGGTCTAAGGCTGGTTAGTTTCCTCCTCTGGACTTCAGTTTTGCCATCTGTAAAAAAAAGGGCACACCCCCTTGTTCTCTGGTAGGTGAAGTCCTTCCCAAAGTAGAATTCTGGGAGAATCCTAGAATCATGGAAGGGGCCATTTAGGGAGGAAGACACCAATAAGCCTCAGGGTTTTCATGTCAGCTTTCAGAAAAATGACCTCCACTTTCTCCCAGTCATGTGGTTTTTCTAGTTATTAGAGACTACAGCAAAATCTACTTAGGATGCCTCATCATTTCCCTAAAGGTTCTGGGCATAATGGCAAACACAACTGCAGGGATTCCATTCAGAGAAAATAAATGTTGTCCAAGTAGAAGTCTAGAAACTGTGATAAGCATACTTCTAAGTGGAAACGATCATGACTGTGCAACACAAAAACACTTTCCAGTTGTCTTTGAGTGGATTCTGACTCATGGCAACCCATGTGGGTCAGAAGAGAACTCTGCTCCATAGGGTTTTCAATGGCTGACATTTCAGAAGTAGATCGCCAGGCGTGGTGGTTAAGATTGTGTGTCACCTTGCCTGGGCCATCATTCTCAGTGTTTTGGCAGCTGTATAATGTCGTGATCACCCTCCTGTTGAAATTTAATATGTGATCACCCCCATGAAGGAATCTGCTGAGTGGTACCGGTAGGGGTGGGGCCTGTGGTGGCTCACCACCGCCTCAGCCTTCATCTCTCTGCCTTTTGCCGCCTACTTCCTTCCTGCTTCCCTTTTTTGGATACAACGGCTGTCTCTTGTCTGACCTCTGGTTCTTGGGACTTGAGCTAGCAGCTTACCGGTCCATCTTGAAATTTGCTGATCTTCACAGCCTGCGAGCAAGAGTCCTGCTCCCTGACCTGCCTATCTTGTGTTCACCAGCCTCTGCAGCTAAGGGACTCAGGAGAAACCTCGCGGTCTTGCCTCCCAACCTTGGGGATTCCTCAACCGTCACAGCCTGTGAGCAGGATCCCTGCTCTCCAACCTGCTCATCTTGGGTTCACCAGCTTCTTCAGCTCCATGAATTGAGAAAGGACTCTATCTGGATCCAAGGACTTGGGACGTTCAAACCCCTACAATCGTGTGACCTGTTTCCTTAATATAAGTATATATATTTATATGCATTACTGGTTTTGCTTCTCTAGAGCACCCCGTCTAAGACACCAGGGCTTTCTTCCAAGGCACCTCTAGGTGGACTCAGACATCTAAACTTTCAGTTTGCAGCTGAGTGCATTAACCCAAGTGGGGCTACACTTTTCTGTTTCTCCTCACTTGCTTCTCAAGTAGACTGCGCTCCACACAGACTCAGTATCGACCTGCTCAGCCAGCACACTTAGTGCCCCGCAACTGAAAAGCAGGAGAGCCCTGAGTGTCCAGGAGATGCACATCCTGAAACCTCACTGGAGAGCCCAAGGCGAAGGTCACCATCAGCAGAGGACCAGGTTGGTACTCCAGCCACGTCTTCTGACTCTTCCTCCATCTCACCTCCCTTCCAGAGCACACGGTACCCCCCACTCACACACGTCTTATTCATATTCCCCTGAATTCCTCAGCAGAAATTTCTCATAGCTTTAACTTCATTTTAATCAGGCCAAATAAAAATGGTTTTCATCAACTGCCATGGATTTTATGCCTCACACCTACCTGCTCTTTGCAATCCTGAGTGTCTTCAACAGGCTGGTTTGGAAGCATCTACCCCCACTCCCAGAGTGATCTAGCCTCTACCCCACTGTCTTTTCCAGGTCAAGATAGTGACAAGCCCTGGTACCTGCCTTCCCACTAAGAGCTGAGGGGAACCTCAGGCTGACGAAGAGGAGGAGGAGGGGAAAGGGGGAAGAAAAAGGAGGAGGAGAAAATGTGTCACCTGTATTCTTTTTCTACTGCTGCACTAACAAATTATCACAAATTCGGTGGCTTAAAACAATCCCCTTTTATCATCTTCCAGTTTTGCAGGCCAAAGGTCCAGGACAGTTTGTCTGGGTTCTCTGCCCTTGGACTTACATGGCCCAAGTCAAGGTGTCAGACAGCCTCGGCTCTTTCCTGGAAGCTCTGAGGGAGAATCCACTTCTGCTCCTCGTTCAGGTTGTTGGCAGAATCCAGCTCCTTGTAGTTGTAGGGCCGAGATTCCTGTTTTCTGGACACATGGTCAGTGCCAATACCAGCTCATCGAGGCCCTGTTGTGCTTTGAATCTCTGATTTCCTCTGCTTATAAGGGCTCATATGATTACACTGGGCCCATTCAGATGATTCTGAATCATCTCCCTAGCTTAGGGTCACTAATTAGTAACCTTACTTCCATCAGCAAAGTCCGTTTTGCCATGCTTAGTAACATATTTAAGGATTCATAGTCCCAGGGATTAGGGTGTGGAAAATACTTGGGGGCCATGATTCTGCTGAGCACACCATCATTCTCCCCTTGAGCGTCCATCATCTTCTTATCTAATTTTAGAAAAAATAAGTGCCACGAAACTTCAGTATAAGACATGGTCTTGACCTTCAGGGAACATACACTGTAGGTGCAAGATTCAAAACAAGACAGATGACACAATGGACAATCACACTAGCCTCCACTGTCTGCATATCCATGACCCTTATGATTCACACCAATCTATCCATGTCCCCAAAATATCACGTGCCTTCCCACCCCTTGCTTTGTTTGCACTTTTCCTTCACCCTGGAAAAGCCAGTCTTCCCGATGTCATCCGGCTCACTCCTCCTTAGGGTCCTCCTGGCTCCAAGCACCTGAAGTGAACGTATTCCTCCGTGTGCTTGTTGCTATGTGTGTGTTTGGTGTCAGCACTGTCATACCCCCTGGGCCGCAATGCATTGGTGACATGCTCATATCCCCCATAGTTGGCATGAAGAAGCCCCTGTAGTTCATAACCCTCCGTGAATGTGGAAATGAGTTACCCTGACAATGAGTGATCAGCTGATCACCTCAAAGGTCTGAGGTTTCCCAAGTCAGAGAAGGAAGCATAAGATGATCAGATCTGTTCAGAACCTGCCTCAATGTGGCGGTCTGTACCTTTATCAGTGCTATCAATGTAGCTAAAAATAAAATCTATGAACAGAAGCAAGTCCACATGGTCCTTGGAAAAGGGATGCAAAAAGCCAAAACTCAGAGAAGTGTCCAGGGGACCGTAGATTGGCATGGTTCTCCAACGATTTTCTGCCCTGGGTAGGACATCCCTCAAATCTCTCACTGCCCCTTGCCCTGAGTCCAGGCCTGAAATTCTCTGAGGAAGAATTCAGCCTCCTGGATGTTTTGTTGAGGGCAAGGTAGATGTGCCATTGTAAAGAAAAGCATTGAAACTCTGAATTACACACTGTACTCCTGTGAGGGCTGTCAGTATGAACCACACTTGACAGCCTAGGAAAACACTAACTGCCCTGACAAAATCAAATATGCAGGTCTTCGCACCAAAGACCTGGGCCTGACAAGAGGCCCTGTAGGGGCTTAGTCCACCCACCTCACTGGCATCAGTGGGTCTTGCCTTTTTATCCAAAATGGTCATAAATGCAGATAGCAGAAATTGGAGTTGCACCTCTCCCCATCATCGAGAGGCTGCTGCAGAATGGCCTTGGACCTGCGGGTTTGAAGCACCTAGATCGCCTGGAAGATCTCTACTTTCTTGTCGAAGGGTAGAGCTTGTGCCCCTTCCCCTTGAACCTGGATTAGGCTGGTGACGGCTTTGACCAATAGAATGTGCAGGAAGTGATGTTCTGAGGCTTGCAGGCTCAGTCCCCAATGGGTGAAGGAAGTTGTTGCAAATACATATTCCACTTTCAAAGTCTCCTAGAAGAGAAACTGTAGGATCACAGTCTCAGCTCGCCCTTCCCACACCAGCTTTGCACTGAAGCTGATGGCCTGAGACTTGGGCTATGTATCTCTAGCTATACAATTACAGCCAGAGTCAATGATTTTCTTTCTTAATCAATGCTGTGATCGTGTCAGTTACAAAAGCCTGCCTCCTCTTCTAACCCAGCGGGGTAGAGGGAGGTACAACAGAGTCAATCTATGCACAAAAGTCTCTGTGAAGTATGTCCCAAATGGGACAGGAGATGAAAGTTCCAATCTCCTCTGCCATGAACTTCATTTAAGATCTGGAGTAAATCAAGACTGAAGGGCACATATTTATTAAGCACCCGCTGTGGGTTAAGCACTCTGCTTGGTAAGTGCTAGGAAAATGACAATAATAAATACATCTAATATATACTATCCACCACTAATCTGTCAGTTTGTCGTACTGGGGTAGCTTGTATGTTTCTATGATGCCAGGAGCTGTGCCAGTAGTATTCCAAATACCAGCAGGGTCACCAATGGACAGATTTCAGTGGAGCTTCCAGACTAAGACAGACTAGGAAGAAAGACGTGGTAACCTACTTCTGAAAATCAGCCAGTGGATCACAACATAGTTGCTTGCTTTGGGCACATCATCAGAGGGATCAGTTACTGGAGGAGAACATCATGTTTGGTGAAGTAATGGGCCAGTGAAGGTGTGAGAGACCCTAAGTGAGATGGCTTGCCCAACAGCCACAAGGATGGACCCGAATATGCTGGTAATCATGAAGATGTGCAGGATCAGGCAATGTTTCTTTCTGTTGCATGTGGGGTCACCATGACTCGGAGTCTACTTGACAGCAGCTAATAACAACAATATATATTATGCTTATCAGATTAGAAACACTTTCTCATATCAGCTAATTCAATCCCCATAACTTTCCTGAGAAACAAACACACTGACCTCTATTTTGCAGAAAACTGAGATCCTAAGAGGCTGTGATATACTGCTTCTATGCTTATTGGGGCCAAGACATCAGGAGAATGTTGTTATTCCAAGTTTACCTGTCTTCCCAGGAGGCGGTGGATTGAAAAATGGATCACATGGAACAGCATCAGTGGGCGTGGATGGTGATCAGGGAAGGAAGAGGCCATGCAGGCTGGGAGCAGGGAAGGCTTCCTGGGACTCAGTGGGTTCAGAACCTGGACTGTCAGCAGAGCATGCCTGAAAGCAGTGGACTGCGGGACTGAGCATCAAGGCTTCCTCTCAGAAACAGAGCCTCCTCCCCTCCACAGAGACCTGGAAACATCTGTATGCACTGGGCCTGCATCTTCACAGACGAGGGGACACAGTGATCAACCCCTGATCAGAGAGGAAGGGCTAGGAAAGAGAGCTGCAGCAGGTGACCCAAAGATTGACAGGTGGGCCACCTGAGCCCCGCTCAGCATCCTGCCTTCTCAGCACGTTAGTACCTGCTGCATTTAAAAGAGCCCAAGGTCTCAGCATGCAGCCCTGGTAAGCACAAAGCCCTGGTAAGCAACTGCACCTCATGTCACCACTGACACGTCCCCCAGGACACACAGCCTCCTACATCCAGACAGTATTGCCCATTGGGAAAGACAGTGGCTGCAAGTCAGAGGAACTAGATTCGAATCCAGTGTGGCAGTTCTAAATCATGGTGGCAAACTCTATGTGTTCCCTCCTTGGAAATGGGGAGCTGTGACTGCTTCAACCAATAGTAGTAGGACATGATGCTAGGTGACTGACCAGGCCAGCAGAAGCCTGGCGGCTCCAGTGGTCCCTCTCAGAGCTGCCACGCTAGGTAAGCCCAAGCTGCCTGCAGAGGCCACACGTGGGTACACAGGAGAACAGACCCTGCTGAGCTCAGCCTTCTGGAAACCCCACCCAGGTGCCAGGCGTGTGAGTGAAGAAGCCCTCACGTACCCCATCCCATTCACATCTCCTCCAGTCGTTAGAGCTGTGCCCTAGCCAAAGGCCTGACCGCTGGAATCTGTAAGTATACTGATGCTTTCCATTTTTATGCCACTAAGTTTGGGGGTGTCAGCAAAAGGAAGCTAGAATGTCTTTCCCATGGGTACCAATTTATGACCTTGGGAAACACGTTTGTCGTTTGTGAAAAGGCCCTTCTCTGTAATAGTGATTTTTTTTTTTTAATCCTGGCTCACCTGATGCTCTCAGGACTAAATGAGACCAAGAATATGGCTTATGTAGTACAGTGTGTGGTGGAGCTGGCCCCTGTGGGTGTGAACTTCATACAAGGGAGGGAGGGGCTCAGTTGTCCTGATGGGGACTCTGTATCTTTCATCCCATCAGACACTCCCCTCACAGCTAGCTGCCTGGGATTAAAGGCTCTGGGCCAGTGTTTTCTATCCCCAATGCCCCCCACCCTGATGGTCTGATCTTACCAATGGTGGGGAGGGGTTTTGTGCCATGTCCTTTGCCAAAGTCACCTTGGCCCCACAGAGACTCAGTACAGGACTGATGCTATATTCATTACAATCACTGAGTCAGGGCAGTGGGGCTCCTCTGCCAGCTCTTCTCTCCACGTGGATTCTGCTGAAGCTGCCAGGTACATCTGTGCAGAGGGTACCGAGCTAAGGAAAGGGTCCTCAGTGTGGACTGCAGGCTTTCCGCATCTGGGGACCAGCATGATGGCAGTTCTTTCAAGACAGCAGGGAGCTCCAAGTGTCCTGGGAGATGATAATTAACTTCCTCCTCCCCAGATCTGAGCCAAATGAAGGGAGGGGAAGGGCAGCACTCTCTCCTAGTGTGACCAGATAAAACCCAGGCATGCGCGCTCGAGGAGAACCTGCTTGCAGTCCATCGAAGCAGCACCGATGGCCCACATATCTTTCTCACTCTTAAAAAATTTTTAAGCTTTTCTAATTCATAACAAGTCACCGATTGTCATAGTGCCAGCTCAGACTCATGTTGGCCCCATGCTGATAAAGGAGAACCCTGCTCCACAGGGCTTTCAGTGGCTGATTGTTCAGAAGTAGGTCCCCTGGTCTTTCTTCCAAGGCACCTCTGCGTGGACTCATACCTGTAATCTTTCAGTTAACAGCAAGCATGTTAACTGTTTGCACCACCCAGAGACTCTTCTAAATTATTTATAACTGGAGAAGCTTTTTCTCCAAGACCAAAAAAAGACACAAGGTTAGTAGCACAGCCTTCTCATAAACACAGAGCATCTACAGGACTGATAAATACTGCATGTAATTGTCCCCTCTTTAGAATCTGAGAAAATGTGGGTCCCTTGACAACCAGACGGCCACATGCTGAAATCACCAAAATGTAGAGAAGAAAGATAACAACAGGTCATCTAATCTACCACATTCGACTGAGGCCCTGGACTGCAAGAGAATATCCAGCCCCCAAATATGCAGACATGTGATTTTGGAGGAGCTCCTGTCTACCATCACATTCCTGACATATGTCGGTTGGAATAACTCAAGGCACTGCAGCCAAGGAGCCTAAAGATTTGTAGAGAGATTCATTCAACTGTGCTTTTTTTTAAAATAGTTGCTAAGTTCTAGGCACTGGAACAGCAGGCCTGACCCAGACAGATGGGATCCTACCTCCGTGGATCTGGTGGTCTAATAAACAAGAAGAAGAAGAAGATGATAACTTCAGATAATCAGTGCTCTGAAGACTATAGAAAGGATGATGATATAGAAAGTTCTCTGGGCAGGGGAGGGAAGGATCCATAGACAGGAGTCAGGGCAGGGTTATTTGAAGAAGAGACACTGAGCAGACTGAAGAATGAGATAGATCTGAACATGGGAGGGACTCTCCAGGCAGAGGGAACAGCCTGTGCCAAGGCCTAAGGCACAGTGGATCTTGGCCTGCCCACAGCCAATGCTCACAAATGAGAGGGGTGCTTTGAGAGGAGAGTGTGGGTAAGCTGGGCCTGGGCCAGACCATGGAAATCCTTGGAGGCCACAGTAAGGTGTTTGGACCCTATTCTGAGTGTATCAGGAAGCCATTGGAAGATTCTACGTGGCATGGCCTCATTTACGGAATGAACAGGTAGGAGCAAGGTAGAGACTGATGCAGAGAAATCGATTCAAGAGGCCAAGCCGTGGTCCCAGGAGCAGAGGCAGCTTGGACCAGGCTAGTGGTCTTGGAAATGGAGAAGACACTGAGCTCTGAGGGTCACTGACCACCACTAAGACACCCTGTCAACACAACCTTCAGCCCAGGATTGAAGCAAGGGCTGTACCTCCAGCTTCTCTAATGGGATCACTCAGGTCAGCCTGAAGGAGGTACCCTCCCTGCCAGGCAGCCTCTCTAGAGATGCTGATCTTTCCATTTAGCCCAAATCCTGGCACCAGCAATTACCCATATTCTACCCACCTCCCTTGTTTTTGTGCAACCCACTCAAGAGTGGCCAGTATAATGGCCAGTATAATACTGACTGCCTCAGCCAGGGACAGGACTTAGCGTCTTGTTAATATCTCATAGGGTAGTAATACGTGGCTATCATGATAGCCTTGTTTCTGCTGTCACTGTCCACAAGAGGTACAGTGAATCTCCCTCCCTCTACCCAAAGGAGCAGAGAACTCCCAGAACCCATGGGCAACGGCCAGAAATGGCTGCTTGGTGGCCAGAGAGTACACACAGGGCCAGACCAGGAGAAGGAGCAGGGAGTAGTCAAGAGGCCTCTGAGAGTGTGGGGACAGGAAGATGCAAACTTAAATGCCAGGATGTGGTAGTAAAGTGAATTTGGAGTGAAGCAATATATTGAAAACCAGATCATCCCCCACAAACCACAAAGGCTGCAGACAGGGAAGCTCCAGGACAGTGGGACACCATGGGTCACACAATGGTACTTGGACAACAATGTGAGGGGAAAGGAGATCCCCCTAGGCCTGAGGGGAAGCTGCTCAGATAACCATACTCATCTGAAGGGTCTTCCTGGCCTGAGTGAACAGAAATTAGAGGCTGACTTCAGATTCCTTCATAATCAATTACACATACACATATGAAGTAAATGATAGCTTATTTTCCTTTCAGGGTATGAAGAGCCCAAGAACCAGGAGATATGGGACTAAGAGACAGTGGTAGTTCAGTGGTAGAATTCTTGTCTTCGATGCAGGAATCTGGGTTCAAATCTCCAGCCAATGCACGTCATGTGCAGCTAACACCTGCCTGTCAGTGGAGGCTTACATGTTGCTATGATGCTGAACAGGTTTCAGTGGAGCTTCCAGACTCAGACAGACTGAGAAGAAAAGCCTGGTGATCCACTTTTGAAAATCAGCCAATGAAAACCCTATGGATCACAGTGGTCCAATCTGCAACCAATCGTGAGTTTGGAGCAGGACCAGGCAACATTTTGTTCCATCGTACATGGAGTCGCCATAAGTTGGGGGCCAACTCAACAATGACACAGATAAAATATACGCAGAAACACCATGAGAAGTGATCTGTGGGAAAAAAACAAGAGATCTAACCAGAGAGAATTTGAACCACCAAACTCTACCCAAGGCGCCCTGGGAGCAGTTTCAAGGAGAAGTTACTATGATTGCAATTTAGGAAGCAAAACCAAATCATTTACATAGTTCATTCTTTGGAGAAGGGCTGCAAGCAGCATGGATCAAGCATTAATGATAAATAGGCAGAAGCGGAGACTGCCCGTCCAAGCCCTGGGGAGAGGTTGTCTGATCCACAGGCATGCCCTCCCAGGCTGAGTCCATGTGGGGACAGGGCCTCTGGCTCAGTCAGCCTGAAACCAGGCCTCACTGTGGGGTGGATCCGAACTCCCCAAAGAAATGGCGAAGACATCTTCCCCATGTGTGCATGTGTGCCATCAAGAAATACAAGTGTGCAGCAAGGACAGTGACAGCAAAAGACCTGTAAACGAGAGTGGGTCAGAGTTCCTCGGCTGATGATTGAGGAGAATGGTCCTGTGTGGTCAACAGGCACCTGCTGTCCCTTGAGCTTCTGAAACTTACATGGGTGTGTTCTCTGTACACGGGACTCCGTGGTCCCTCTCAGTGTAATTAGCAGTGATGATGACGCAGGGACTCTTCCATGGCTCTTGCATCAATGGAGGAAAGTGACTGTCTCCAGCTCCATATGGCTAATTTAAAACCCTGGTACTGTAGTTGTTAAATGCTACAGCTGCTAACCAACAGGTAGGCAGTTTCAATCCACCAAATGCTCCTTGGAAACTGTATGGAGCAGCTCTACTCTGTCCTATAAGGTCGCTATAGGGTTGCTATGAGTCAGAATCAACTCAACGGTAGTGGGATTTTGGGTTTTTGGAGTGACCCATTGATACCTACAGCTGTGTGGCATTTACTGCAACACATATCCAAAGTGGAGGGTTTTTTTTTTAATTAATTTTTATTGTGCTTTAAGTGAAAGTTTACAAATCAAGTCAGTCTCTCACACAAAAACCCATATACACCTTGCTACACACTCCCAATTACTCTCCCCCTAATGAGACAGCCTGCTGTCTCCCTCCACTCTCTCTTTTCCTGTCCTTTTCACCAGTTTCTAAGCCCCTCCACCCTCTCATCTCCCCATCCAGGCAGGAGATGCCAACATAGTCTCAAGTGTCCACCTGATCCAAGAAGCTCACTCCTCACCAGCATCCCTCTCCAACACATTGTCCAGTCCAATCCATGTCTGAAGAGTTGGCTTCGGGAATGGGTACTGTCCTGGGCCAACAGAAGGTCTGGAGGCCATGAGCTCCTGGGTCTTTCCAGTCTCAGACCAGTAAGCCTGGTCTTATGAGAATTTGGGATCTGCATCCCACTGCTCTCCTGCTCCCTCAGGGGTTCTCTGTTGTGTTCCCTGTCAGGGCAGTCATCCGTTGTAGCCGGGCACCATCTAGTTCTTCTGGTCTCAGGATGATGTAGTCACTGCTTCATGTGGCCCTTTCTGTCTCTTGGGCTCATAATCACCTTGTGTCCTTGGTGTTCTTCACTCTCCTTTGATCCAGGTGGGTTGAGACCAATTGATGCATCTTAGACCCCAGACGTCACTCTTCAAAGTGGGATGCAGAACGTTTTCTTAATAGATTTTATTATGCCAATTGACCTAGATGTCCCCTGAAAGTATGGTCCCCAGACCCCTGCCCCTGTGACCCTGGCCTTCGAAGCATTCAGTTTCTTCAGGAAACTTCTTTGCTTTTGGTTTAGTCCAATTGTGCTGACCTCCCCTGTATTGTGTGCTGTCTTTCCCTTCACCTAAAGTAGTTCTTATCTACTATCTAATTAGTGAATGCCCCTTTCCCACCCTCCCTGCCTCCCGCCTCTCGTAACCACGAAAGAATGTTTTCTTCTCAGTTTAAACTATTTTTCAAGTTCTTATAATAGTGGTCTTATACAATATTTGTCCTTTCGCAACTGACTCATTTCACTCAGCATAATGCCTTCCAGGTTCCTCCATGTTATGAAATGTTTCACAGATTCCTCACTGTTCTTTATCGATGCGTAGTATTCCATTGTGTGAATATGCCATAATTTCTTTATCCATTCATCTATTGATGGGCACCTTGGTTGCTTCCATCTTTTTGCTATTGTACACAGTGCTGCAATAAACATGGGTGTGCATATACCTGTTCATGTAAAGGCTCTTATTTCTCCAGGATATATTCCAAGGAGTGGGATTGCTGGATTGCATGGTAGTTCTATTTCTAACTTTTTAAGGAAGCACCAAATTGATTTCCAAAGTGGTTGTACCATTTTACATTCCCACCAGCAGTGTAGAAGTGTTCCAGTCTCTCCACGTCCTCTCCAACATTTATTCTTTTGTGTTTTTTGGATTAACGCCAGCCTTGTTGTAGTCACATGAAATCTCATTGTAGTTTTGATCTGCATTCCTCTAATGACTAATGATCGTGAACATTTCCTCATATATCTGTTAGCTACCTGAATGTCTTCTTTAGTGAAGTGTCTATTCATATCTTTTGCCCATTTTTTAATTGGGTTATTTGTCTTTTTGTAGTTGAGTTTTTGCGGTATCATGGAGATTTTAGAGATCAGGCGCTGGTCGGAGATGTCATAGCTAAAAACTTTTTCCCAGTCTGTAGGTAGTCTTTTTACTCTTTTGGTGAAATCTTTGGATGAGCATAGGTGTTTGATTTTAAGGAGCTCCCAGTTATCTAGTTTTTCTTCTACATCCTTTATAATGTTTTGTATACTGTTTATGCCATGTATTAGGGCTCCTAACGTTGTCCCTAGTTTTTCTTCCATGATCTTTATTGTTTTAGATTTTATATTTACGCCTTTGAACCATTTTGAGTTAGTTTTTGTGCATAGAGTGAGACATGGGTCTTGCTTCATTTTTTCTGCAGATGGATATCCAGTTATGCCAGCACCATTTGTTAAAAAAACTGTCTTTTCCCCATTTAACTGTTTTGGGGTCTTTGTCAAATATCAACTGTTCGTATGTGGATGGATATATGTCTGAATTCTCAATTCTGTTCCACTGGTCCATATATCTGTTGTTGTACCAGTACCAGGCTGTTTTGACTACTGCGGAGGCAGTATAATAGGTTCTAAAATCAGGTAAAGTAAGGCTTCCCACTTTGTTCTTCTTTTTCAGTAATGCCTTATTTATCTGGGGCCTACTTCCCTTCCACATGAAATGGGTGATTTGTTTCTCCATCTCATTAAAGAATGTCCTTGGGATTTGGACATTAAATGTATAGATTGCTTTGGGTAGAATTGACATTTTTATAATGTTAAGTCTTCCTATCCACAAACAAGGTATGTTCTTCCACTTACGTAGGTCTCTTTTGGTTTCTTGCAGAAGTGTACTGTAGTTTTCTTTGTATAAGTCTTTTACGTCTTTGGTAAGATTTATCCCTAAGTATATTATCTTCTTGGGGGCTACTGTAAATGGCATTGGTGATTTCTTCTTCGATGTTCTTTTTGTTGGTGTAGAGGATTCCAACTGATTTTTGTATGTATGTTTATCTTGTATTCCAATACTCTGCCGAACTCTTCTATTAGTTTCAGTAGTTTTCTGGAGGATTCCTTAGGGTTTTCTGTGTATAAGATCATGTCATCTGCAAACAGAGATACTTTCACTTCTTCCTTGGCAATCTGGATGCCCTTTATTTCTTTATCTAGGCTAATTGCTCTGGCTAAGTCTTCCAGCACAATGTTGAACGAAAGTGGTGATAAAGGGCATCCTTGTCTGGTTCCCGATCTCAGTAGGAATGTTTTCAGGGTCTCTCCATTTAGGGTGATGTTGGCTCTTGGTTTTGTGTAAATGCCCTTTATTATGTTGAGGAATTTTCCTTCTATTCCTATTTTGCTGAGAGTTTTTATCATGAATGAGTGTTGAATTTTGTCAAATGCCTTTTCTGTACCATTTGATAAAATCATGTGATTCTTGTCTTTTGTTTTATTTATGTGGTGGATTACATTAATTGTTTTTCTAATGTTGAACCATCCCTGCATACCTGGTATGAATCCCTCTTGGTCATGGTGAATTATTTTTTTGATATGTTGTTGAATTCTATTGGCTAGAATTTTGTTGAGGATTTTTGCATCTACATTCAGTTTGTTTTGTTTTGTTTATTCATGAAGGATATAAGTCTATAATTTTCTTTTCTTGTAGTGACTTTACCTGGTTTTGGTATCAGGTATATGCTGGCTTCATAGAGTGAGTTTGGTAGTATTCTGCCCTTTTCTATGGTCTGAAATACCTTTAGTAAGTAGTAGTGGTGTTAACTCCTCTGAAAGTTGGTAGAACTCTACAGTGAAGCCATCCGGACCAGGGCTTTTTTTTTGTTGGGAGTTTTTCGATTACCTCTTCAATCTCTTCTTTTGGTATGGGTCTATTTAGTTGTTCTACCTCTGTTTGTCTTAGCTTAGGTAGGTAGTGTGTTTCTAGGAATTCATCCATTTCTTCTAGGTTTTCAAATTTGAGTATAGTTTTTCATAGTAATCTGATATGATTCTTTTAATTTCAGTTGGGTCTGTTGTAATATCATCCATCTCGTTTCTTATTCAGGTTATTTGCTTCCTCTCTTGTTTTTCTTTTGTCAGTTTGGCCAGTGGTTTATCAATTTTGTTGATTTTTTCAGAAAAGCAGCTTTTGGTCTTGTTAATCCTTTCTATTGTTTTTCTGTTTTCTATTTCATTTAGTTCAGCTCTAATTTTTATTATTTGTTTTCTATCCTGGTGCCTGATGGATTCTTTTGTTGCTCTCTTTCTCCTTGTTCAAGTTTTAGGGGTAATTCTTTGATTTTGGCCCTTTCTTCTTTTTGGATGTGTGCATTTATTGATATAAATTGGCCTCTGAGCACCGCTTTTGCTGTGTCCCAAGGTTCTTATAGGAAGAGTTTTCATTCTCATTGGATTCTCTGAATTTCTTTATTCCATCCTTAATGTCTTCTATAATCCAGACTTTTTTGAACAGGATATTGTTCAGTTTCCAAGTGTTTGATTCCTTTTCTCTGCTTTTCGTGTTATTGATTTCCACTTTTATGGCCTTATTTGTCAGAGAAGATGGTTTGCAATATTTCAATGTTTTGGGTTCTGCTAAGGCTTGCTTTATGACCTAATATGTGGTCTATTCTAGAAAATGTTCCATGTGCACTAGAAAAGAAAGTATAGTTGGTTGCTGTTGGGTGGAATGTTCTGTATGTGTCTACAAGGTCAAGTTGGTTGATTGTGGCATTTAGATCTTTCATGCCTTTATTGAGCTTCTTTCTGGATGTCCTGTCCTTCACCGAAAGTGGTGTGGTGAAGTCTCTACTATTATTGTGGAGCTGTCTATCTCACTTTTCAATGCTGATAGAGTTTAAGTATCTTGCAGCCCTGTCATTGGGTGCATAAATATTTAATATAGTTATATCTTCTTGGTGTATTGTCCCTTTAATCATTATATGGTGTCCTTCCTTATCCTTTCTGATGGATTTAACTTTAAAGCCTATTTTTTCAGAAATTAATATTGCCACTCCTGCTCTTTTTTGATTGTTGTTTGCTTGATATACTTTTTTCCATCCTTTGAGTTTTAGTTTGTTTGTGTCTCTAAGTCTAAGGTGTGTCTTTTGTAGGCAGCATATAGATGGATCTTGTTTTTTAATCCATTCTGCCACTCTCTGTGTCTATATTGGTGCATTTAGTCCATTTACATTCAGAGTAATTATGGATGGGTATGAATTTAGTGCTATCATTTTCATGTTTTTTTTTGTGTGTTGACAGTTTTTTTTCCCCACTTTATTTTATGTGCTGGGTAGATTTTCTTTATATATTGTCTTTTCGTCATATTTGTTGTTGTTGATTTTGTTTCTGTTGAGTCTGTATTTTTCCCTTGTATTTTATTTTGATGAGTAGTATAGTTTGTCTCCTTTGTGGTTACCTTATTATTTACCCCTATTTCTCTAAATTTAAAACTAACTTTTATTTCTTTGTATTGCCATATCTTCCTCTCCATATGGAAGGCTTATGATTACATTTCTTAGTCCCTCTTTATTATTTTAATGTTGTCTTCGTTTATATAATAACATCACTGTTGCCCTGTGTCGGGCTTTTTTTTTTTTTTAATCTTGTTTTGTTTTTTTGGGTTTCCCTCTCTGGGTTGACTTCTGGTTGCTCTGCCCAGTGTTCTAGTCTTGGGTTGATACCTGATATTATTGATTTTCTAACCAAAGAACTCCCTTTAGGTATTTCTTGTAGTTTTGGTTTGGTTTTTATGAATTCCCTCAACTTGTGTTTATCTGGAAATGTCTTAATTTCACCTTCATATTTAAGAGGCAGCTTTGATGGATATAGGATTCTTGGCAGGCAATTTTTTTCCTTCAATTTTTTAAATATGTCATCCCATTGCCTTCTTACCTGCATGGTTTCTGACGAGTGGTCCGAGCTTATTCTTATTGGGTATCCTTCATAGGTGACTTTTCGTTTATCCCTCGGTGCTCTTATAATTGTCTCTTTATCTTTGGTTTTGGCAAGCTTGATTATAATATGTCTTGGTGACTTTCTTTTCAGATCTACCTTATGTGGAGTTCAATGAGCATCTTGGATAGATATCTTCTCATCTTTCACAATATCAGGGAAGTTTTCTGCCAGCAAACCCTCACCAATTTTCTCTGTACTTTCTGTTATCCCTCCCTGTTCTGGTACTCCAATCGTTCGTAGGTTATTTTTCTTGATTCTTAAGGTTTCTTCTTTATTTTTAATTTTTTTATCCGATTTTTCTTCAAATATATTAATGTCAAGTGATTTATCTTTTAGTTCAGAAATTCTAGCTTCTACTTGCTCAGTTCTGCTCTGACTTTCTATTGAGTTATCTAATTCTGTAATTTTATTGTTATTCTTCTGAATTTCTGATTGCTGTCTGTCTATGGATTTTTCCAGCTTATTAAACTTTTCATTATGTTCCTGAATAATCTTTCCAATTTCTTCAGTTGCTTTATCTGTGTGTTCTTTCGCTTGTTCTGCATATTTCCTCATTTTCTTCCTGATGTCTTGAAGGGTTCTGTATATTAAACTTTTGTATTCTGCATCTAGTAATTCCAGGAATGCACTTTCCTCTAGAAGATCCCTGGATTCTCTGTTTTGACAGCCTGTTGAGGTGATCATGACCTGTTTCTTTATGTGACTTGATATTGACTGTTGTCTCTGAGCCATCTATAAGTTATTGTCTTAGTTTATGCTTGCTTATTGTGTCATAGCTTCTTGCTTTGTTTTGTTTTGGCATACCCCTATGGGTTGCTTGAGTGACCTAGCTTGATTATTTTTGCCTTTGGAGCTTTGGTGTCCTGTCCCCAGCTGGCTAGAGCTGTTATCAGGTATATCAGTCTAGGAGTCCATTCAGTTTTCTTGTATGAATTCAGCTCAGGTTTCCAGGTAGCTGATATCAAGTGTGTGCTACAGGCTCAGTCCTACAGTCTTAGAGGGGCAGGGGTGATTGGCGTATATACCGGTATCTGATTGCAGCAGGGGGTCATGCTCTGAACAAGGCAGGGGGCTGAGAACCGACCCCCAAGTGTCTCTGAGGAAAACGTATCTCTGTTCCCTAGAGCGTGCTGGTGGGTGGGTTCTGCAGCGGGACTATGGGCACCCAAAGTTTTTGGTTGTAAGGACTGGGAGGTACCAGTTATCTTTGGTCCCCTGTCGTGGGTGGCTGGGCGACCTGAGTGGAGCTACCAGTCCTTAGGTCTGTGGGTAGGCGAGGACTTTGTTTAATAGGCAAAGCAATGTCAAACATCAAACACCCACCTCTCCACTGCACAGCTGAAATGGTTGGAGTTTGCCAACAAGGGTCTATTCTCCCGAAATAGGCCCACACAGGTTCATGCAGAAGGGAAAGGTGTTCAAGGTCCATGGACGGTTTATGCCTGAACAGGAGCCGCTTCTGTCCTGAGTTCCCCCAGTTAATGGAGCTAGCAAATTATCTTTTCCCCCCAGGTGCAAATTTTTTCCTTCCCCAAGGCCGGGAGAATGGCTCTAGGTTCTCACCAGGGTCTATCTCAGGCCCAGGGATTCAGCTGCTGAGGCTGGCTTGGGGTGCGGGGGGCACGGTAAAATATACACAAGTACTTAGCTTTTGCCGAGAGTGCCATTCTCAGGTTCCGGAGGTGTGAGTAGGCTGTGTGGCTGGCTGCTTCTCCCTGAGGAAACTGCGGCCGAATGCTACTACCAGCCCGCTGCCGCTGCCACTCCAAGAATGGTGCCTGAGAGCTCCCTGCAATTCAGGTCCGGTAACTCCTCTCAAATTGGAGGTTTTTTAATGTAACATGAATCATGTGGAAAATTTCTGAAAAGGGCTGTATGAAGTGACTAACATAGACTAGCAAGTACTTGGAGGCTGGTTGGGCTAATGGAATGAATACAATGTCCCTACTCTCAGCTCTGTGGGAATTCAGAAGTCCAGAGCAAAGAAACTTTCACTTAAACTGTGGAATCAGGCTCCTATGACTCCTGAGGACACTTTCCAAGGGAAGGACACTTACAACAGCCTTCTCCTCTGTATTCCCTCTGTCCTGTCTCTCTTCTAGACTGTCAGCTCTTTGAGGAAAGGTCCTTGCTTTATTCGTCTCTAGGTCTGTAGCAGTGCCTAGCACACTGTTAGTTGCCATTGAGTTGGCTCAGACTCATGATGCACCCATGTAGAACAGAATGAATGTTGCCCAGCCCTGCACCATCTTCACAATTATTGGTGTGCTAGAGTCCATTGTTGAGGCCACTCTGTATTCTGAATGCCTTCTAACCCGGGGAGGGGGGGCACCTTCAGTACTAAATCAGACAATATTCTGTGAGCCATAGAGTTTTCATTGTCTAATTTTCAGAAATAGATCACCAGGCCTTTCTTCCTAGCCTGTCTTAGTCTGGAAGCTCCACTGAAACCTGTCCACCATGTGTGACCTTGCTGGTATTTGAAATACCAGTGGCAGAGCTTCCAGATCATAACAACATGTCAGCCTCCACAGTATGACAAACTAAGAGACAGGTGGTGGCCTAGAAAATAGTAAATGCATAATAAACAGTTGTTAAATTGAAGTAGATTCTGGTAATGAACCTGCCCTCAATAGATCCACAGGAAGTTCCAGGCCCCTTCCTGATAGCCCTGGTGGTTCCAGGAGGAGCTGCAGCCCGGGGCAGGAAACCCCAAACCTGCAGCAGAGGACAGTGTCTCTGGATGGGCCCCGCTTAGAGCCAGGTGCAGGGAGCAGCAGAGACCCTACTTGCTGCCTACCTGGCCTCATGATGCAGGACATCAATGTCTTCATCTCTCCAGTGGGGATATGAAAATCCCAATCCTTCCAGAAAAATCCAACGAAGACAACAACCTACAGGCTTCTAAGCACTAGACAAAGCTAAGAAATCCCAGGCTCTGCTCCAAGCCCTGCTCCTACTTGGGCAAAACAATAGGCCTTTCTGGACCACTACTTTCTCCCAAGTAAAGGGAGGAATTTGAATTAAATGGGCCTTCAGGTCCCTTCCTACTTTTTTATCATCTATGGATATGGACAACGTACCAATTTGGAAGATTTTTTATGTGATTATTTAAAAAAAATTGAAGTTGTTTTACTGGTATTGTAATAACTCTTCCCATTTAGCACCTAAAAAAAAAAACTGGGCTTGCACGATATTTCTGATAAAATGTTTATTATGAGATGCACTTGTGAACACAGTACAATTACAGCACTGAGGCCAGAAGATTTCTCTGCTATTTCAGCGATGAGTAGGAAATAATTAAATACTTCCTGTAACACCAAAAAGTACAGCTTTATATCTATAAAATGCAAGTGCTTTAACAGACTGAAACAGATTGCTGCCCCTTGGAGTCTACTACATGTGTTAAATTTATTATTATTCTGATTATCACACCATGATCACAATTCATTCCATTTAGCACTGTAGATTGTATTTGCTAAGTAGTTTGAGATAATTTATTATTTATCCACTCAGTGGCTCTTATACAGCACCTGGGCAAAAGTAAAGAACAAAATGTAAACCTTTAGTCTAAATAGATTTAATTTTCAATACTCAAAGCTGAGCCTTACTCTGCCTGAGCAGAGCTGGTGTTGTTTAATTCCTTTTGTCACTATTTCCCTGGACAGTAATTCCTTAATTGCTTCTTAGATGGAAATATTAATCATGGGCAGCCTTCAATAAGACCAAAATTATGGTGTTCCTTATTCCCAAAGGGTAATGGGGAAAAAAATTATTCTTCTCTTTCTTTCTTCTCTTTCGTAATATACAACTTGTTTTCCATTTGAATTATATTTAAGCTAATATGTCATCTATCCTCAGAGATTCTGAACTCCTTGAGGAAAGGAGTCATGTCTGATTCACTCTGGATTTGCCGCACAATCTAGATCCAAAAGCTGGCAACGCCTGATTGTACACAAACACAACCAATTTAAGGAAATTTAGGAAATTCCCTTGACAATTGAGGCGCTGCTTCTTATTGTGTGATGGCTCGTCATTTGGTTGGGTTGGGGGAGGAGGGGGAGCTTAGGAAAGTTAACCATTTCATAATGAATAGTAGTTAAGCCTCAACCGCACCAATGCTGTGCTCTGCATGGAGGTTCAGTATAAAGGGTACATGTTCCCTTCCCACCAACTACTCACAGTGTGGAGGGATGATAGACTTATAAAAGGGTAAGTGACAAACTAAACACTATGAAAGAGGTAGGAAGGGTGTATCTCCCTGCAGACAGTTCCCTGAGTGGCCCTGTTAGTTGGGCAAGTGTATGGGGAGCTCACACCCATCATCCACGTGTAGTGGTGGAAGAAATGGCTCTCTAGACTGCCTAGTCTATAGTCATTTGAGACTTCTCGTGTGAGAAGTTGTCCACAGAGGAGGACGGAGATCAATTTGCATATGTAGTGTCAACTGGTTCTTCTTGGAAGAATGAAAATGTCAGCTTTGAATTCGGGGTCCTGTTAAGGTGGGCCTGGTGGCACATTGGTTAAGAGCTCTCTCAGTTCATATCTACCAGCCACTCCTTAGAAACCCTATGGAGAAGTTCTACTCTGTCCTATAAGGTCACTATGAGTTGGAATCGACTCGACAGCAAGAAGTTTGAGGTAGACCAAATACTTTCAGCCAAGGCCAAGTAGTGGAGAAAAGCAAGGAAGATCCAGAAGTACAAGCATCTTAAGGAAAATGGGACTCTAGGCTTGTGTCACAGGCTCAGTAAAAGAACCTAGGGTTTCCTTTCTAGAGGAAAAAACAAGTGCTAGAAGTTTTCCTTGAGACCCTGGGTGGTACAAACAGTTAACACACTACTGAAAGGTTGGTGGTTTGAGTTCATTCAGAGGCACCTCAGAAAAAAGACCTGGTGATCTGCTTCCAAAAAATCAGCCACTTCTCTGACAATCAGGCCATAAAAATAGAAATCAATAATAGAAAAAGCAGGGAAAAGAAATCAAACACTTGGAAACTGAACAATACCCTGCTCAAAAACGACTGGGTTATAGAAGACATTAAGGATGGAACAAAGAAATTCATAGAATCCAATGAGAATGAAACACTTCCTATCAGAACATTTGGGACACAGCTAAAGAGTAGTCAGAGGTCAATTTATAACAATAAATGCACACAGCCAAAAAGAAGAAAGGGCCAAAATCAAAGAATTATTCCTACAACTTGAACAAATAGAAAGAGAGCAACAAAAGAAACCCTCAGGCACCAGAAGGAAGCAAATAATAAAAAGTAGACCAGAATTAAATGAAATAAAGAACAGAAAAGCAACTTAAAGAGTTAACAAGACAAAAAAATCAGCCACTGAAAACAGTACAGACCACAGTTTCGCTCTGACACACATGGGGTCACCATAAGTCAGGACCAACTCAGCAGCAAAGGCTTCCCTAGGCCAAGATACCATAGTATGCATGTACGTCCTGGGGGGAAATAGTGCTAAAAGAGTGTGAGCAAAGAAGGCCAGCAACAGAGCATCCCTGGCCTGTGGATATTCGGCAAACAACAGAAAGACCCTGGGGCTGAAAGGCACAGGCACAGAAGGGACTGTCAGTCCCTCCCAACCCCGTGTGAGGGCGAGATGGGTGCCCCCACACACACATACTCACACGACTTTTAGGCAGAACAACTCCCAGGGTCCTTGTCTAAACATGGCAAGTGGCAGTTTGATCTGCTCTTAAGTATCTGTTAGATAAATAAGAGGGGTGACAGGATCTTTGTATTGCATGTTTCACGGACATCATTGAAACACAGAAAAAACTGGAAAAGCTGATTTAGAGAATTATCTAGATCAGGTGATCAATGTGAATTTTAAGGCAGAGGTCTACATTATAAAAGTACAAGATCAAGGTAAAAGAATAAGCAGGCTCAGAAGAAAATAAGACACAGACAGGAGAGGAAGTGTGTGTGTGTGTCTTAGTCATCTAGTGCTGCTATAACAGAAATGCCACAAGTGGATGGCTTTAACAAAGAGAAATTTATTTTCTCAGTCTAGAAGTCTAGTAGGCTATAAGTCCAAATTCAGGGCGTCAGCTCCAGGGGAACGCTTCTCTCTCTGTCAGCTCTGAAGAAAGGTCCTTGTCATCAATCTTCTCCTGGACTAAGAGATTCTCCACAAAGGAACCCCAGGTTTGAAGGACACACTCTGCTCCCAGAGCTGCTTTCTTGATGGTGTGAGTTCTCCATGTCTCTCTGCTCCCTTCTCTCTTTTATATCTCAAAAGAGACTGGCTTAAGATACTATCTAATCTTGTAGATCTCATCAATATAACTGTCACTAATCCACCTCATTACATCATAGTGATAGGATTTACAACACATGGGGAAATCACATCAGATGACAAAATGGTAGACAATCATAAAATACTGGGAATCATGACCTAGCCAAGTTGACAGATATTTTGGGGGGACACAATTCAATTCATGACAGTGCATGTTCAAATGTAATATTCAATAAATATAAAAAAGGGAAGAACTTTGTCAAAAATTTGTTTTGGTAATTCTCATAAGACCAGACTTAATGGTGTGACTGAGACTGGAAGGACCCCGGTGGTCATGGCCTCCAGACCTTCTGTTGCTCCAGGACAGGAACCATTCCCGAAGCCAACTCTTCAGACGTGGATTGGACTGGACAATGGGTTGGAGAGGGATGCTGGTGAGGAGTGAGCTTTTTGGATCAGGTGGACACTTGAGACTATGTTGGCTTCTCCTGCCTGGAGGGGATATGAGAGGGTGGGGAGGGTTAGAAGCTGGCGAAATGAACACAAAAAGAGAGAGTGGAGGGAGACAGCAGGCTGTCTCATTAGGGGGAGAGTAATTGGGAGTGTGTAGCAAGGTGTATATGGGTTTTTGTGTGAGAGACTGACATGATTTGTAAACTTTCACTTAAAGAACAATAAAAATTACTTTTAAAAAAATTTGTGTTGGTTATGAATTAGGGAAAAATTTATGAGTTTCTCCTTAAACCATATGTAAATAAATTTCTAAATGAATTATAGAGCTCATATTATGATATTAAATTACAAAGACATAGAAAAAATACAAAGTTGAATATCAAATATGTAAACTGAGTAGTATAAGAAATCACAAAGAATAAATTATCAGACTTAATTACATACAATTAAAGTTTTTGCATGCTGATAGAAACCAAAATTAAAAGGCAGATGAGAAAAAAATGCTTTTGCAATTATATCTTTGGAAAAAACAAGTAGGTAATGTTTCTATTCTGTGAAGAACAAAGGAACATCAGTTTTAAAAAAAGGAAAACAAATAGTAGATGAATAAGTAGGGTATTGTCAAAAGAATAAAAAGTATTATTATCATTTTTCTGTGATATTATCATTAAATGACATTTAATAATGGTTATTGCTCAAATTATGCTAAGTGCCGAATATACATTAACCTGGGCCCTTCTTGTCAAAACTACTTGATGATTGATACAATTCCCAAGATACGGTCAAAATTAAAGATTGGATGTGAAAAAATTGTAGTAACAGATTCGTGCTAACTATCTAGTCTACTGAAATATAACTTTGTTGTTGTGTGCCATCGAGTTGATTTTTGACCCATAGAGACCCAGTATGACCAAACAGAACTGCCCCAAAGAGTTCTCTAGGCAGTAATCTTTACAGGAGCAATCACCAGTTCTTCTTCCCACAGGCTCGAACCACCAACATTTTGATTAGCAACCGAATCCTTAACTGGTACTCCACCAAGGCTCCTTTATATAGAACTCCAAAAACCAAAAACCAAACTCAGTGCCCTCGAGTCGATTCCTACTCATAGCGGCCCTATAGGACAGAGTGGAACTGCCCCACAGAGTTTCCAAGAAGTGCCTGGTGGATTCAAACTGCGGACCCTTTGATTAACAGCCGTAGCACTTAACCACTATGCCACCAGGGTTTCCAATATAGAACTAGTACTAAATAATTGTGCAGTTTGAAGACCAGAATGTAAATGTTGAGTGTTCTTGAGGAACATATATCCCTGTATACCAACATTCCTTCTTCCTCTTACCTTCTTCCCTCATTCCTCTCCTTTCTCATTTTTTTAAATAATTTTTATTGTGATTTAAGTGAAAGTTTACAAATCAAGTCAGTCTCTCACATATAAACTTATATACACTTTACTACATACTCACATTTACTCTCCCCCTAATGAGTCAGCCCACTCCCTCCTTCCAGTCTCTCATATCATGACCATTTTGCCAGTCTCTAACCCCCTCTATCCTCCCCTCTCCCTTCCAGGCAGGAGATGCCAACATAGTCTCAAGTGTCCACATGGTGCAAGTAGCTCACTCCTCATCAGCATCTTCTCTCCAACCCATTGTCAAGTCCATTTCATGCCTGACGAATTGGCTTTGGGAATGGTTCTTGTCCTGGGCCAACAGAAGATTTGGGGACCCTGACCGCCAGGGTCCTTCTAGTCTCAGTCAGACCATTAAGCCTGGTCTTTTTATGAGAATTTGGGGTCTGCATCCCACTGTTCTACTGCTCCCTCAGGGGTTCTTTTTTGTGTTCCCTTTCAGGGCAGTCATCCGTTGTGGCTGGGCACCATCTAGTTCTTCTGGTCTCAGGATGATGTAGTCTCTAGTTCATGTAGCCCTTTCTGTCTCTTGGGCTCATAATTACCTTGTGACCTTGATGTTCTTCATTTCCCTTTGATCCAGGTTGGTTGAGACTCATTGATGCATCTTACATGGCTGCTTGATAGTGTTTAACACCCCAGACGCCACACTTCAAAGTGGGGTGCAGAATGTTTTCTTAATAGATTTTATTTTGCCAATTGACTTAGATGTCCCCTGAAGCCATAGTCCCTAAGCCCCTGCCCCTGCTTTGCTGACCTTCGAAGCATTCAGTTTATTCAGGAGACTTCTTTGCTTTTGGTTTAGTCCAGTTGTGTTGACCTCCCCTGTATTGACTGTTGTCCTTCCCTTCACCTAAAGTAAGTCTTATCTACTATCTAATCAGTAAATAACCCTCTCCCACCCTCCCTCCCTCCCCTCCTCGTAACCACAAAAAAAATGTGTTCTCAGTTTAAACTATTTCTCATGATCTTATAACAGTGGTCTTGTACAATATTTGTCCTTTTGCAACTGACTAATTTCACTCAGCATAATGCCTTCCAGGTTCCTCCATGTTATGAAATGTTTCACAGATTCCTCACTGTTCTGTATCGATGTGTAGTATTCCATTGTGTAAATATACCATAATTTATCCATTCATCTATTGATGGGCACCTTGGTTGCTTCCATCTTCTTGCTATTGTAAACACTGCTGCAATAAACATAGGTGTGCATGTATCTGTTCATGTAAATGCTCTTATTTCTCTAGGATATGTTCCGAGGAGTGGGATTTCTGGGTCATGTGGTAGTTCTATTTCTAGCTTTTTAAGGAAACACCAAATTGATTTCCAAAGTGGTTGTACCATTTTACATTCCCACCAGCAGTGTATAAGTGTTCCAATCTCTCCACATCCTCTCCAACGTTTATTATTTTGCGTTTTTTGGATTAACGTCAGCCTTGTTGGAGTGAGATGGAATCTTATTGTAATTTTAATTTGCATTTCTCTAGTGGCTAATGATTGAGAGCATTTCCTCATGTATCTGTTAGCCACCTGAATGTCTTCTTTAGTGAAGTGCATGTTCATATCCTTTGCCCAATTTTTGATTGGGTTGTTTGTCTTTTTGTGGTTGAGTTTTAGGAGAATCATGTAGATTTTAGAGATCAGGCACTGGTCAAAGATGTTGTAGCTGAAAATTTCTTCCCAGTCTGTAGGTGGTCTTTTTACTCTTGGTGAAGTCTTTCGATGAGCATAGGTGTTTGATTTTTAGGAGCTCCCAGTTATCTGGTTTCTCTTCGTCATTTTTAGTAATGTTTTGTATTCTGTTTATGCCTTGTATTAGGGCTTCTAACTTTGTCCCTATTTTCTCTTCCATGATCTTTATCGTTTTAGACTTTATGTTTAGATCATTGATCCATTTGGTGTTAGTTTTTGTGCATGGTGTGAGGTATAGGTCCTGTTCCATTTTTTTGCAGATGGATATCCAGTTATGCCAGCACCGCTTGTTAAAAAGACTATCTGTGCCCCAATTAACTGACACTGGGCCTTTGTCAAATATCAGCTGCTCATATATGGATGGATTTATATCTGAGTTCTCAATTCTGTTCCATTGGTCTATGTGTCTGTTGTTATACCAGTACCAAGCTGTTTTGACTACTGTGGCTGTATAATATGTACTAAAATCAGGTAGAGAGAGGCCTCCCACTTTGTTCTTCTTTTTCAGTAATGCTTTACTTATCCAAGGCTTCTTTCCCTTCCATGTGAAGTTGGTGATTTGTTTCTCCATCACATTAAAAAATGTTGGAATTTGGATCAGAAGTGCATTGTATATGTAGATGGCTTTTGGTAGAATAGACATTTTTATAATGCTAAGTCTTTCTTTCCATAAGCAAGGTATGTTTTTCCACTTATGTAGGTCCCTTTTAGTTTGTATAGGTCTTTTATGTCTTTGGTAAGATTTATTCCTAAGTATTTTATCTTCTTGGGGCTACTGTGAATGGTATTGATTTGGTGATTTCCTCTTCAATGCTCTTTTTGTTGATGTAGAGGAATCCAACTGATTTTTGTATGTTTACCTTGTAACCTAATAACTCTGCCGAACTCTTCTATTAGTTTCAGTAGTCTTCTTGAAGGTTCCTTAGGGTTTTCTGTGTATCAGATCATGTCATCTGCAAATAGAGATAATTTTACTTCTTCCTTGCCAATCCAGTTGCCCTTTATTTCATTGTCTAGCCTAATTGCTCTCGCTAGGACCTCCAGCACAATGCTGAATAAGAGCAATGATAAAGGGCGTCCTCGTCTGGTTCCCATTCTCAAGGGAAATCCTTTCAGGTTCTCTCCATTTAGGATGGTGTTGGCTGTTCGTTTTGTATAACTGCCCTTTCTTATGTTGAGGAATTATCCTTCTATTCCTATTTTGCTGAGAGTTCTTGTCATGAATGGGTGTTGGACTTTGTCAAATGCCTTTTCTGCATCAATTGATAAGATCATGTGGTTGTTGTCTTCTGTTTTATTTCTATGTTGGATTACATTAATTGTTTTTCTAATATTGAACCAACCTTGCATGCCTGGTATAAATCCCACTCGGTCATGGTGGATTGTTTTTTTGATATATTGTTGAATTCTATTTTCTAGAATTTTGTTGAGGATTTTTGCATCTATGTTCGTGAGGGATATAGGTCTGTAATTTTCTTTTTTTGTGATGTCTTCCTGGTTTTGGTATCAGGGATATGGTGGCTTCATAAAAAGAGTTAAGTAGTATTCCATCCTTTCCTATACTTTGAAATACCTTTAGTAGTAGTGGTGTTAACTCTTCGCTGAAAATTTGGTAGAACTCTGCAGTGAAGCCGTCCGGGCCAGGGCTTTTTTTTTCTCGGGAGTTTTTTCATTACCTTTTCAATCTCTTTTTTGTTATGGGTCTATTTAGTTGTTGTACTTCTGATTGTGTTAGTTTAGGTAGGTAGTGTGTTTCTAGGAATTCATCCATTTCTTCTAGGTTTTCAAATTTATTAGAGTACAATTTTTCATAGTAATCTGGTATGATTCTTTTAATTTCAGTTCGGTCTGTTGTGATGTGGCCCATCTCATTTCTTACTTGGGCTATTTGTTTCCTTTCCTGTATTTCTTTAGTCAGTCTGGCCAATGGTTTATCAATTTTGTTAATTTTTTCAAAGAACCAGCTTTTGGCTTTGTTAATTCTTTCAATTGTTTTTCTGTTCTCTAATTCATTTAATTCTGCTCTAATTTTTATTATTTGTTTTCTTCTGGTGCCTGATGGATTCTATTGTTGCTCACTTTCTATTTGTTCAAGTTGTGGCGACAGTTCTCTGATTTTGGCTCTTCCTTCTTTATGTAGGTGTGCATTTATTGATATAAATTGACCTCTGAGCACTGCTTTTGCTGTGTCCCAGTGGTTTTGATAGGAAGTGTTTTCAGTTTCATTGCATTCTATGAATTTCTTTATTCCCTCCTTAATGTCTCCTATAACCCAGTCTTTTCTGAGCAGGGTATTGTTCAGTTCCCAATTATTTGATTTCTTTTCCTTGGCTTTTCGATTATTGATTTCTACTTTTATGGCCTTATGATCTGAGAAGATGCTTTGTAATATTTCAGTGTTTTGGATTCTGCAAAGGTTTGTTTTATGACCTAATATGTGATCTATTCTAGAGAATGTTCCATGTGCACTAGAAAAAAAAGTATTCTTTGCAGCTGTTGGGTGGAGTGTTCTGTATAAGTCTATGAGGTCAAGTTGGTTGACTGTAGCAATTAGATCTTTCATGTCTCTATTGAGCTTCTTACTGGAAGTCCTATCCTTCTCCAAAAGTGGTGCATTGAAGTTTCCTACTATAACTGTGGAGGTGTCTATCTCACTTTTCAGTTCTGTTAAAGTTTGTTTTATGTATTTTGCAGCCCTGTTATTGGGTGCATAAGGTTATATCTTTTAATATGGTTATATCTTCCTGGAAAATTGTCCCTTTAATCATTACGTAGTGTCCTTCTTTATCTTCTGTGGTGGATTTAACTTTAAAGTTTTTTTTGTCAGAAATTAATATTGCCACTCCTGCTCTTTTTTGGTGTTGTTTGCTTGATGTATTTTTTTCCATCCTTTGAGTTTTAGTTTGTTTGTTTCTCTGAGGTGTGTCTCTTGTAGGCAGCATATAGACAGATCGTGTCTCTTTATCCAGTCTGAGACTCTCTGTCTCTTTATTGGTGCATTTAGTCCATTTACATTCAGCGTAATTATAGATAAGTATGTGTTTAGTGCTGTCATTTTGATGCCTTTTTGTGTGTGTTGTTGACAATTTCATTTTTCCATTTACTTTTTTGTGCTGAGAGTTTTTCTTTGTAAATCATGTGTTCCTTCTTTTCATAGTCATTGAATTTATTTTTGCTGCGTCGTTATGTTTATCTTGGTTTTTATTTTGAAGTATGGAATTGTTAGACCTCTTTGTGGTTACCTTAATATTTACCCCTATTTTTCTAAGTAAAAACCTAACTTGTATCATCCGATATCGCCTTGTTTTCCTCTCCATATGGAAGATCTATGCCTTCAGTATTTAGTCCCTCTTTTTTGATTATCGTAATCTTTTACATAATGACTTCAATGATTCCCTGTTTTGCGCATTTTTTTCTTTTTTAAATTAATCTTATTTTGTTTTTGTTATTTCCCTATTTGAGTTGATATCAGGGTGTTCTGTTCTGTGACCTTGTGTTGTGTTGGTATCTGATATTGATTTTCTGACCAAAGAATTTCCTTTAGTAATTCTTGTAGCTTTGGTTTGGTTTTTGCAAATTCTCTAAGTTCCTGTTTATCTGTAAATGTCTTAATTTCACCTCATATTTGAGAGAGAGTTTTGCTCAATATATGATTTTTCGCAGGCAGTTTGTCTCCTTCAGGGCTCTACATATGTCATCCTATTGTCTTCTTACATGCATGGTTTCTGCCAAGTAGTCTGAACTTATTGATTCTCCTTTGTAGGTGACTTTTTGTTTACCCCTGGCTGCTTTTGAAATTTTCTCTTTATCTTTGGTTTTGGCAAGTTTGATAATAATATGTCTTGGTGGTTTTCTTTTGTGATCTATCTTGTATGGGGTTCAATGAGCATCTTGGACAGATATCCTTTCATCTTTCACAATGCCAGGGAAGTTTTCTGCCAACAGATCTTCAACTATTCTCTCTGTTTTTTTGGTTATCCCTCTGTGTTCTGGAATTCCAGTCACATGCAAGTTACTCTTCTTGATAGAGTCCCACATGATTCGTAGGGTTTCTTCATTTTTTTTTTTTTTAATTCTTTTATCTGATTTTTCTTCTCGGCAGTTCGAATCCACCAGGCACTCCTTGGAAACTCTGTGGGGCAGTTCTACTCTGTCCTATAGGGTCGCTATGAGTCGGAATCAACTCGACAGCACTGGGTTTGGGTTTTTATATTGGTGTCAATTGCCCTATCCTCTATCTCCCCCACTCTGCATTCCAATTCCTTGATTCTGTTCCTCTGACTTCCTATGGAGTTGTCTAATTCTGTAATTTTACTGTTAATCTTTTGGATCTCTGAATGCTGTCTCTCTATGGACTCTTGCACCTTATTAATTTTTCCAGTATGTTCTTGAATAATCTTTTTGATTTCTTCAACTGCTTTATCAGTGTGTTCCTTGGCTTTTTCAGTAGATTGCCTTATTTCATTTCTGAGGTCATCCCTGACGTCTTGAAGCATTCTGTATATTAGTTTTTTTATATTCTACACCTGGCAATTCCAGGATTGTATCTTCATTTGGGAAAGATTTTGATTCTTTAATTTGGGGATCTGTAGAAGCAATCATGGTCTGCTTCTTTATGTGATTTGATATCCACAGCTGTCTCCAAGCCATCTATAAGATATTGCAATGATTTATTTTATATTTGTTCACTGAGTCTTATCTTCTTGTTTTGTTTTGATATACCCAGATGGGCTACTAGATTACGCTATCTGGATTGTTGTAGCCTTTGAATCACCTATGTCCTATTTCCAGCTGGTTTGAGCTGTTACCAGATATATGAGCTTATGAGTCCATTCACTATTCTTGAATATAATCAGCTTAAGTGTGCTAATAGTGGGTCACCTAGTGTGTGGTGTAGGCTGTCACCTATTAGAGGAGTAGAGGTGATGGTTGTATGCACCAGATTCTAGTAGCAGCAAGGGATCACACTCGGAGAAGGGCAGGGTGCTGACAGCCTTCCCCCATGTGCCAGTGAGGTAGGAGTGTCTCTATTCCCAGAGCACTTTGGTGGGTGAACTCTGCAGCTGTACCTTAGATGCACAATGCTTGTACCTCTAAAGACTGGTAGGCAGCACTACCCTCAGACCCCTTTAGCAGGTGGCTAGGTGGCGTGAGTGGAGCTTTGGCCCTCGGTTCCCTGCTATGGATCAGTGAGGGCTCTGTTTAATAGGTTGAGAGGTATCAGACCTCCAAAACTTGTATTTCTACTTAAACAATTACAGTCAGATCTCTATCAGAATTACCTTTGCATTATAATAGCCACCTGGTTCCCTGTAGGGATTAAAGCCAGAGACTCTGGATCTCTTTTGCTTGGCTGGAGCTGATTGTGTATTATTATTCCAGTTTAGGGAAGCCAGGGAAAGATTTTTCTCTCCTTGATTGTTAATTGCTGCTTCTCTTAGGCCAGGAGAATGGGTTAGAAAAAAAAAAAAAACTTGGAGCACTTCACTCCCTGGCCCAGGAAATTCCAATGTTAATGAAGACGCCTGGGGCAGGGAGGTGAGGGATCAGATAGATAAGAGAAAGTAGAGTTAGAGCGGCAATATAGACAAAGTTACTTATCTTGTTTGGTGAAGACTGTTTTATCTGAGATTCCAGAGGGGTGTGTAGCCTGCGTGCGCTGCCTGGGTCGAGGTTGCCCCCGAGGGTCAGGCCTGCGTCCTCTGCTTGCGTCCTCTCAGGAAGCCGTGATCAGCTCCTCCGCTCCTAGTCCAAAGCCTAGCACCAAGGTTTTCTGGCTGGGATGCTGTGCTCCAGGCTCCAAAACAAGTCACTGCTTTCTTGTGATTTCTCCTTCTCCTGTCAGCTGCATCAGTGTGCAGCCTGCGAGTGTGGGCTTTGTTTCCGGCCGGGGTTATTCCAGGGGGCTAGGTCTGTGTTCTGTGCTTGCACCGTCTCAGG
This sequence comes from Elephas maximus indicus, assembly GCF_024166365.1. Classification (NCBI taxonomy): domain Eukaryota; kingdom Metazoa; phylum Chordata; class Mammalia; order Proboscidea; family Elephantidae; genus Elephas; species Elephas maximus. The sequence continues at coordinate 131,325,230 of NC_064826.1, forward strand.
AAGCTGCAAGCTGAGCCTCTGCTCTTAGTCCAAAGCCCAGTGCCAAGGTTTTCTGACTGGGACACTGGCTCCAGGCTCCAAAAACAGTCACTGCTTCCCTGTGTGTTCTTGTTCTCCTGTCAGCTGCATCAGTGTGCAGCCTGCTTGCGCTGGCTGAGTCTCTGCTAAGGTTACTCCAGGGAGTTAGGGGATAGGGCTGTGTCCCATGCTTGCCCAGTCCCAGTAAGCCACAATCAGCCCTATGACTCTGGCACCTGGGAACTGTGAGGGCTCAAGGCTGTGGCAGGGTACGCCAGCTCCAAAAGTGGTCGCTGCTTGACTGCACAGCTTTTAACTCCCCTGTCACTCAGATCAACTCCTTAGTTCTGGGTTTGATGGCCAGGGTTCGTAGATTGTCATGTATGTGATCAATTCACTTGTTTTTCCTAGTCTTTGTTGCAAGAGGGATCTGGTAGTTCTACCTCGCCCGCCATCTTGGCCCCACCCCCTTCTCATTTTTTTAGTTCTCTACAATGTGATTCTATTACTATCGTAATAACAAAATACATTAAAATGTCTAATGGGTCTATTTCATTGCTAGTCATATTACTAATGAAATTCGAAGGAAAAAAGACTTTAACTAAATAAGAAATATAATCATACATTCAGAAGAACTCACAGGAAACTGCTGAGAAAACAATCTCAGCAAGCTGATATGTGAAAATGTTCTGTAAAATGAGAGTGTGGTAAAATTAAAGGGGTTGGGTAGCTTTTTAATAAATTATATTTTCATATTATAGAGTAATCATTATATATTTATAGTTAGACTAATTTTGTAATGGTAGACTTCTGACATTGCACATACAATCTGTCATAAACCACATCTGATCTCTCAGTGATTCCTGTCAGCGATGACTTCAGAAAGCATCCAGAACCCCTCCACTTCTGTCCTCCACCTCTGCTGCCACCGCAGTCACTCATCTATACCACCATCACCTCACCTGAAGGTTTCAAAAGGCTACTTCCTTCCTGCTCCCACCATGGCTCAAGGTCAGCCTTTTCTCAGCAGGTGATCCTTTTTAAACACAACTCCACCATGTCACTCTGCTTTGTGAACCCCCTTGATTCCCCAGAAGTCCCCAAAAGGGCCTCAAGGCCCCCTGTTACCTTGTCCCTGCCACCTCTGACCATACCTCCTACCATTGTGCATTAGCTCTCTCCTCTCCAGACACACTGGCCCCCTTGCCATGTCTCTCACTGCAGCATGCTCATGAGTTTATTAAGACTTGGAGATGCTGCCTGGAATACTTTTTCCAGATACCTGATAGCTTGCTCCCTAGCCTCCCTTAGGAATCTGCTCACACTTCACCTTCTCAAAGAAGAATTCTTCAGCCCTGGCATAAAAAGCCACTTGCCATCACTACCCTGCTCCACTCCCAATACCCCATGTCTTGTTTCATTGTTTTTCATAACCCTTACACTGTCTGACACATTAGATAACTTTTTGCTTATTTATAGTCTGTCTTCCCAACTAGACAGTAATCTCCTTGAGGGCATATACTTTGCTTCGCTTACCTAAAAAATGACTCACACACAATAGTCACTTAATAAATATTATGTGAATGAGTGAATGAATGAATGCCAACTCATAGAGTGCTGTGAAAATTCAGGGGAGATGGATATTGGCACACTTTGCAGCATGCAGTGATGCTAATTTGTGTTTTGAGTGTAGAAGTGTCAGGATGATGGGTAAAGTGGTGGTTTGGTAGTAGAATTATTTCCTTCTAGGCAGGAGACTTGGGTTCAATTCCCAGCCTATGCACCTTGTGTATAGCCACCACCCATCTGTCATTGGAAGCTTTTATGTTGTTATGATGCTTGTCTTAGGCTGCATTCTCTAGAGAAGCAAAACCAGTAAAGTGTCTAAATATATGGACAGAGAGAGAGATTTATATCAAGGAAATGGCTCTCATGGTTGTAGAGGCTGGAATGTCCCAAGTTCATGAGTCAGGATAGAGGCTTCTCCTGATGCACGTAGCCGCAGAGGCTGGTGAACCCAAGATTGGCAAGTTGGAGAGCAGGGCTCCTGTTCACAGACTGTAAAGATCAACAAACCCCAAGATCAGCAGACAAGACCGAAGGTAAGCTGCTAGCTCAAGTCCCAAGAACCAGAGATCAGACAAACAGGAGCCAGCTGCGGGATCCAGAATGAGCAAAAGTCTGCCAGCTTTGCCAGAATATCCACTTATATTCAATGCAGGCCAAATGCCCAGGGAAACTCTCTTTCAACTGACTGGCTACTCATAGCAGATCCCATCATGGAGGTATTCACATTATATCAGATCTCATCATGGAAGTTAACACAACATCATACAACTATCAAACCACTGAGAATCACAGCCCAGCCACGTTGACACCCAACTGAACAGATTTCAGCAGAGCTTTTGGGCTGAGATGGACCAGGAAGAAAGGCCTAGAGATCTACTTCCAAAAATTGGCCAATGAAAACCCTGTGGATCACAACAGCCCAATCCCCAGCAGATCATAAGGATGATGCAGGACCAGGCAGCATTTTGTTCTGTTGTGCATGGGGCCACCATGAGTCAGGGACTGACTTGACGGCAGCCAACAATAGCAGTGCTGGGATGAACTACGGGATCTCAGTAAGCAGCCTTATAGTGTCTCTGAAATAACCGCACCCAGACTGGAACTTTTGTTCTGTTCCTTGCCTAGATGCATAGACATGGTCCTTCAATCATTTTCCTAGCATCTAAATGCACTGGCTCCAATGTCTTTCCTGGTCCCATAAGAACTCCACAAGGGCAGATATCCATCTCCCCACCCCTGGCTCTATTTATACTCCATGATGCCTTTTACAAGAGTTCAAGTGGCCAGAAGCTGAGTAAGGCACAAATGCGTGGACAGCACTATTGATTTGTCCTTCCTTAGAGGGACTGGCTGCCAAACTGGATGCAAAGCAGGCTAAATGGCAGGGCATGGGTCCCCTGAGTGATGCTTCCCTAACCCCTGCTTCCCTCTCCTCAGCACAGAGCTTCCAGGCTTGGGGAGTGACAGCAGCTGCAGCCACTGGCCCAGCAGTCTGTTTCTGCCATTCTTATTTTCAGGCCTGATGCTGCTCCTGAAGAGAATATAAAAACATACAAAATTCAAGCCGCTATTATTGATCTCCAGTCATTTCTGAATGTTCCTACAACAGCTGGTAGGGCTTGACAGCCACTGTCTTCCCTCATCCACATTCCCTCCTCCACCTCACTGCTGTGGCTGAGGACCAGGGCCACCCCGAGGGCATTACCGCTGGCTCCATTGTGGTCCTCCTATCCCAGGCTTTGGAGAAGAAGGACTTTTGTCTCAAGTTTGTAGCATAGAAATCTTTCCTGAGTTTCCAGCCTGTAGCCTGACCTACAGATTTCAGACTCCAACCACACAATCATGTGAGGCAAATCCTTTAAAATAAATCTGTCTGTCCATCTATCTCCCTATCTATCTAACTATCTGTTTATCTGTCTTTCTGCCTGTCTATTTCTATCTATCTAAAACCAGTTGTTATCAAGTTGACTAAGACTCACGGTGGCCCCATGCATGTTAGAGTAGAATTGTGTTCCATAGGGTTTTCAATGGTTCATTTTTCAGAAGTACATCTGAGGCCTTTCTCCCAAGTCTTCTCTGGGTGGACTCAAAACTCCAACCTTCCAATCTTTCAGCTAGCAGCCTAGTGCATTAATCTTTTACACCACCCAAAGACTCCTCTCAGATAGACAGGTAAATAGACGGACGGACGGATGGGCGTACGGACTGACAGATTGTTGTCATTAGTTTCCATCAAGTCAGCTCCGGCTCATGGTGACTCCACGTACAACAGAATGAACATTGCCCGCTCCTGCACCATCTTCATGATCATTGGTATACTTGAGGCCACTGTTGCAGCTACTGTATGTTTTGAGTGTCTTCCAACCTAGGGATCCCATCTCTATAGGAGCCTATCCACTATATCGGGCAATATTCTGTTGTGATCCATAGGGTTTTTGCTGACTAGTTTTTGGAAGTAGATTGTGAGGCCTTTCTTTCTAGTCTTAGTCTGGAAGCTCTTCCAAAACCTACTCATATTTGAAATACCAGTGGCATAGTTCCCAGCATCATAGCAACACACAAGCTACCACAGTATGACAAATTGACAGATGGGTGGTGGATATATATACAAACATATATATAAATATATACATGTATATCTATATCTATCTATTTATCCTATTGGTTCTGTTTCTCTGGAGGACTCTGACAGAGGACAAGTACTGCAGTGACTGAGCCAGGATCTCACCCCGTCCAGCAGCTCACAGTCTAATAATGATACCAATGATGAGAATAGTGCACACAGAATTTCAGGCCATAGGATGAAGCCAGGGACCTCAAAAGGCACAGTTAAAGCACACTTGGGTGTGAGCACAAGGTGGCTGTGATATTTAAGGTTGTGTGCCAACTTGACTGGGCCATGATTCTCACTGATTTGGGAGCCATATAATGATGTGATCACCTCCATGACGAGATTTGATATAATGTGATTACCTCTATGATGGGATCTGCTGTGAGTAGCCAAACAGTTGAAAGGGAGTTTCTTTTGGGGGTGTGGCCTACATCCAATACAGGTGGGTTTTCTGGCAAGCTCACAGGCTTTTGCTTTCTCTGGATCCTGTAGCTGGCTCCTTCCTATTCATCTGACCTCTGGTTCTTGGGACTTGAGCTAGCAGCTTACTTGCTGTCTTGCCTGCAGATCTTGGAATTTGCTGGTCTTCACAGCCTGTGAATAAGAGCCCTGCGGTCTGATCTGCTGACCTTGGGTTCACCAGCCCCTGTGGCTACGTGAATCAGGAGAAGCCTCCAGTCTGACCCACAGACTTGGGACGTTCCAGCCTCCCCAACTGCGAGAGCCATTGCCTTAATATGAATCTATCTATCTATATTTATTTGCTTATTTATTTATTTATACGCTTTACTGGTTGGCTTTGCTTCCCTAGAAAACCCAGCCTAAGACAACGGCTACATGCTGTGGCTGCAGTGCTGGCTGATGGACAAAGGGAAAGACAGCTTTATGAAAAATGACTTCTAGTTCAGAGCTGTTCTATTTCTACCTGAAGCAGAGCCATCTATAAAACCCTTCCCATGGCAGCAGCGCATTTGCAGCAGGCAGCAGGCAGCTGCAGCAGCTGCTGACTGCTGAGCGTGTCCTGGTGGAGAAGTCCCTGCAGTGGTCTGGTCTCTGCAGTGAAGGAAATGCAGTTTATGAAAACACAGTACTGGGTTCCCATGGCAGCCCTGGTTGGGTCACCACCAAGTTGTAACCAGCACTCTCACTCTGACCTCATCACAGGCCCCTGTGGTCTCAGGGAAGTCGTCTTCCTGCCCATTTTAGCCATGGTGCTGTCTTTTTCTCCCCCCAGCCTTCTCTCCCCTTTGAGGCTAAGACCTTGGGAAACAAAACTATGAAGACTTGCTGGCTCTTTTGCCTTTCAGTTCTGCCTCATACTTGGAGATGAGAGGCCAGGCATCTGCTCAGAGGTGAGAGGAAAAAGAACTGAAGTTACTAGATCAAAGCACTGTTTGCTCATAAAAGAGTCTTGGAGGAGTCCAGAGGCCTGGGTCCTCCCCATGTTCTGCTACTAATCATTCTGGAGGCCTGGTCAGCCCCTCGCCTGCATGAGCCTCAGTTCCCAGCTCAGAACCCCAGGGCTAGAGGCCTGACACAGCTCCTTCCCTGAGTGTGACGGCGTCCTCACAGCCAGGAGCTGTGTGGTTTTGGTAAGATGCAAATTTAATACGAAGTTAGTGATAAAATTGCATGTTATGGAATAGCGATGATGAATTGCACATATCCCTCAGTTAATCCTCACAGCTCCTCATGAGGGAGGCACTATCATTATCTGCATTTAAGAGAGAAGGAAGTTGAGGCACAAAGAGGTCCAGGAACTCGACCAAAGCCACAAATTGTGGAGGAGTGATTCTGACTCGGGCAGACTGAGCACAGGTGCTGCCCTTCACCACCTGCCTTCACTCCCTGCCCGGGCCCTCCAAAAGGCCCTTCAACAAAGGTCAGCCAGAGCCTGTCTTTCCTGCCTGCCCAGCTGCCCACTCTCTGCTGTCTTTGCCAGTGTAGTCAGGCAGCTATGCAATGGCCTTGCTCCTGAGGAGTAGAGGTGGTCCAGGGGTAGGCCTGGCTGGTCTCCGCAGGAACAGACACTCTGGTTATCACATTTTTCAAGTACTTCCAAGCCACGGTAGCCCTGGCCTGGCCGCCCACACCCTCCCTGAGAAATTCCCTTTCCCCCAGGACCCAACAATTAAGTGGCACCCTCTGTTCTGGCCGGTTGGCCCGAGAGATCTTTACACTTGTTCTATCAGTCCAGCAGCTGGGCCTGCTCTCTGTCTCAAGCCAGTTATCAGTGCAACTAGAAGCCTAGAGCCTGCACTGACCTCGTGGCCAGCCCCGGCCCACCTGTGGCCTAAATACCTGGCCAGCTTTAGGCTCCCTACCTGCTTTTCCAGCCCAGGCTGGCTGCTTATGTTCCTGGGTGGCCTGGCTCCCACCAGCCCTTCCCTCACAGCTGGACCCTGCTTCCTATTTCCCTGCACAGACACAGAGGGACATCAGCGCCCCTGCTGGAAGCCTCAGCACTCACACCTTGCCCTCCCTCCTCTCACATCAACTCTTCAGAATGGCTCTAGTCTTGGTGGCTTGGAGAGCAGGCCCTCTCTGGAAAGGGGTGCTCCCCTGTGGCCCCCACTGGTGACCTCCAGCCATCAGTATGGACTGCCTCTTCCCCACACCCTGCTAGAAGCTCCTGTCCTTTCCCCATTTAAATCCAACTCAGCATTCACTGAGAGCCTTCTGCATGCCAGGCCTTGGTGCTCCATGACCTGGTTGAGAAAACTGTTCTGTGCATGGCTGACAATGATAACATGACTAAGATTTGATAACTGTGTATCAGACACTGCCCTAAGTGCGTTACATCCATTAACCCAATCCTCATAGTAAACTCATGAGATGAGGCCCCTTACCAGCTCTACTTTACAGAGGAGGACTCTGAGACACAGAGAGCTGAAGAAACCTGCCCAGGTCACAGAGCAAGCCATAGAAGTATCCAATTCAAATCCAGCATCTGTGACCACAACTGTTTTGCTCGCTGACACTTGATAGTACAGGAAGGGAGAAGCCTGGAGTGCTCTCTGCAGTCCTCTAGACACATTAATTCAAGCCCAACTGGGCATGTTTAGGAAAACGTTTATGATTGATTGGTTTATCCTCAAACTTCTCACATCTAAGGAGCAGCCTTAGAGCAAATCAATTGGCAAGCTTCTGGGGGAATGTTTCTCTCCTAGCCACTGGGAGCCTTTCACCCTGCTCCCAAGAGATCTCTAGGTTGCTGGGGGAAATCAGAGGTTCTGGCTGGCTGTGGGCCTTGCCAACTGGTCACCCTGCCAGCAACCTCATGGACCATGCTGAAGCTGTCCTCCCCTCCAGCAAACCCACATAGAGGGGGCAAGTGTTTCCAAGCAAGGACAAGAGCATTCTTTCCCCCTCCCAGTGGAGAAGAGACCAGCACCCTCATGTCCAGGGGCAGCCCCTGCAATCTGCAGTTTGGGAAGGAGAAGGCCTCATGCAGATAGATGGTTTAAGCCAGAACCTGCTCTCCTTGGATAGCCAGCTAGATGGCTCCACCTACTGGAATAACAGAATTTCTCTCAGGCAGCAATGCCAGGATCCCCTCTTCCTGTGCCCACCTTCAATGGCTCCCCTGCCCATCACCCAGGACAACGACCCTGGCCAGGGAGACAAGGAGATCTTTGCCTTCTATAGAAAGCTCATGCTGTGAGCACAGGTATCTGCATCTGGATCTTGCATGGAATCGCTCAGTAGCAGGATTCCCTGTGTATTCATCTGCGCTGCTGTTATTATCTAGACTCTAGCCCACCTCCACCTCAGTCCTCACCATCACCCTTTGGTCAGGGACAATAAGCTGTCTGAATCTCAGTTTCCTTATTTATTAGACTGACCCAGCGCCGATGTAAGTAGGAGAATGCATCTGTTATAAGCACTTCGCGAGGTGGAGAGAGGACTAGTGATTACTAAGCTCCTGAATGCATGAAGCGCATACTATATATACGTCCTAGTAGGCTTGTGATGACTGGGAAACATATGTCTGCAGATTGCCTCAGGTCCTCAGGCCTTCCTGGTACATGCTATTTCCTCTACAAAATGTGTACAGAAGAACAGACTCCTTTTAAGATAATGGTTTGGGGCAGTTCCATGGACTTCCTACCTATGGAATTTGTAGGGTGCAAGACTCAAATTAAAGCCCCATAAAGATAATAAATGCCTACACAGTATTGATTCTCACGCCCTTAACAGAACTATGAATATTATACCTGAAATACCAAGGTCTAGCCTTTCTCATTGTCTTCCTTCCTTTTCTCTCTTAGTCCCTGGGTGGTGCAAATGGTTAATGTGCCCAGCTGCTAACTGAAAGGCTGAAAGTTCAAGTCCACATGGAGAACCTCAGAAAAAAAAGGCCTGATGATCAATTTCTGAAAATCATCCATTAAAAACCCTGTGCAGCACAGTTCTATCCTGACACACATGGGGTCACAATGAGTCAGAGTCAACTCCACAGCAAATGGCCTGGTTTTCCTCTCTTGCTCCTTATGCCCTGTAAGTTTGTTTCCATCTTAGTAAAATAAAAACACCTGCTGCTCAAAGAGGTGGGACTTTAGACACACTGAAGTCATACAAAAGACATGAGTAGAGCAGGACCAGCCAGGACCACCATGGTCCTGGGCATGGCTTAGAGCAGGGTCTGCTGAGTGCCCTGGGAGATGCCTTCCTGAACCCTCTTCCACCAGTCCCCAGTAGAGGCTACAGCCCCGAGTGCAGGGAGACTGCTCATAAACCACAGGGCCTGCTGCAGGTCAGAGAAGGGCAGGCTCACCTCTCTGTGGGCCTCTAAGGAGACACCGAAGTTTATGACTGCGTGCAACATTTACAACAGAAACTTTTGTTTCTCACTGCTCTCAGGTTGCTGAAGTGAATTTCCTCTAAAGGGAAGAAGTGCCCATCTATCGACTTGATAGCAGCTTCCCCGAGGCAGACAGTGCCCAGGCAGGGGAGGGAGAACACAAACCTGCAGGCAATGTGGACAAAGATATACCTTTGCAAATCTGGTTCTGACCTGCTATCTTACTTACATGAAAAGTTTTACAAAGATTTAAAATATTAATCACATCTAATTTCATATTTAATAAATTTGATATTGAAAATAGCATAATTTCATGAAAAAAAAAACCAAAATCATTCAAAAACTTCTATCACGTAAATCATGTGCCAGGTCTCAGTGTGTGCCTAGGCTGGGAGTCTGCCTAGGAGTCCATGGAACTGCCCCAAACCGTTATCTTAAAAGGAGCCTGTTCTTCTGTACACATTTTGTTCTGAAGGACTGGTGAAGGGAGGGGCTGGGGTTTCCTGGGGAAGAATCCCCGCCCAGCCCCAGTGCCAATGATCATGTAATAGCAGATAGTCAAAAGGGGGAAAGCTTCCATCCCATCTGCCCAAGGGACACTGCACCGCTGACTAGCATTCTGAGCCTTCAGAGTGTAAGAGGGGTCTCTGGCAGCGATCTGCAGCCCCCGGTAGGAGATGCTGGTCTATGGAGGGAGCTGGCAGGAGTGGAGAAGCAGGAGGCTCAGGCAGAAGCAGACACACAGCAAGAAATGGCCTGAAGCAGAACTGTTTGTGAGCACAGGGGAGAGACCCATTGGAGCCCCTGGGAGAGCCTTTAAAGAGGAAGGGTGAGCAGCGGGCCCAGGCCCTCTGTAACCAGTAGGGCAAGGACTCCTAAAATGTGGATGACCCCTGTTAGTGTAGCCCCATCCGGGCCCCCAACCAGGTGAGGACCGGGCATCCCAGTGTATTAGCGTCCTTTTGTCAGTTGCTGTTAGTCAACTCTGACCATGGTGACCCCTGTGTGTCAGGGTACGTATAACTGTGCTCCATAAGGTTTCCAATGGCTGGTTCTTCAGAAGTAGATCTTCAGACTGCAGAAGTAGTCTGTCTTCTGAGGCCGAGGCCGTCTGGGTAGACTCAACCTACAACCTTCTGGTTAGGAGATGAGCCAGTTAACTGCTTGCACCATGAGGGACTTCATTAGTTTCCTACCGTAACAAATATTACAAACCAGGTGGCTTATAAGAACAGAAATATATTGTCTCACAGTGCTGGAGGCTGGGAGTTCACATTCAGGGTATTGGCAGGGCCGTGTTCCCTCCCAAGTCTCTAGAGAAAAAGCCTTTCTCGTCTCTCCCACCTTCTGGTAGACTAGACATTCCTTGGCTTGTAGATATATCTTCACATGGTATCATTTCTCTGAGTTTCTTCTCCTCTTTTATAAACACACTACTTAGATAGGATTAGGACCACCCTACTCCAGGGTGGCCTCATGTTAACTGACCTGATAACATCTTCAAACACCCCATTTCCAAACCCTATTTCACATCCACAAGTATCAGGGGTAAGACTTCAACATAACTTTGGGTGGGGTGCAGGGATACAACTCAACCCATAATCCCAGGTAATACAAGATCTGAAGTTAGGATGATCCAAAACGTGGCTGAAAACGCAGCTTCCCCTTGAGGATAGCCATCTGACAGAGCTGGTCTGACAGATTTGATGGAAGAAATGATTAAAAGTACATCACAAACTATGTAATTTTTCAGTCCAGGGAAGTGGGAAGTTTTACAAAGAAGAAAATGTAATCATAGGACTTACTTGACCTGAAGTGAACAATATTTTTATGGCACTGAGAGGACTTTGGTGGGTGAGGACGTCTTGTCATCTGCCTGACAAGAAGTCAACAGATACTTGCCAAACCTGATAAATAAAGCCAGCAAAGGCTAATCTTGTAATGCAGAGAAACAAAGAGCAGCCTGAGTGGGATGGGGAGCAGGGGGAACAGAGGCTCTGGATCCTGCCTCCAGCTCTCTCAGTGACCTTGGATCCATGAACCACCCCCGTGGGTCTCAGTTTCCCTGTCTTTATCATTCTGATGCTGGCTACATGACCATCTCTGCCATGTGGGCTACTGGGCAATGGGTTTATGTGAATAGATATTTTCTTAGTTACCTAGTCCCACCTTTACACAAATACCACGAGTGAGAGACTTCACAGAACAGAAATTCATCATCTTACAGTTCAGGAATTAGAAATCCAATGGCTTTGTCTGTTTCAGCTTCTAATAGCCAGCAATCCTTGTAGATGCACCTGTCTTCATCATCCATCTTCCTTTTCTCCCTGTGTGTGTGTCCATCTCCATTCTGCTCTGTTTATAACTCAGAACTGATTAGATTTAGAACCCACCCTACTCAGGTATGACCTAAGAAATGTAACAAAGAAAACTCTATTTCTAAACAGGATCATATTTACAGGTATATCTATACATATATTTTTTAATTGCCATAGAGCTGATTCCAACTTACGACAATCCCGTGCATGCAGAGTAAAACTGCACCATAGTGTTTTCAATGGCTGTGAACTTTCAGAAGCAAATCTCCAGGACTTTCTTCTGAGGTACCTCTGGGTGGAGTTAAACCTTCAGGTTTTAGATTAGTAGTCAAGAGCTTAACCATTTGCACCACCCTAGAACCTTTTCAGTTACAATAGCCAAGATTCTAATACATATTTGGGGGGTGAGTGTCACAGTTCAGTCCATGACAGATGTATAGTGGGCATTGGTGTATGAATAAATACATTTTCCTGATCCTAGTAGCACTGACAGGGAACTGCCAGAAACTCAAGCTGGATTCAGAAGAGAATGTGGAATGAGGGATATCATTGCTGATGTCAGATGGATCTTAAATGAAAGCAGAAAATACCAGAAAGATGTTTACCTGTGTTTTATTGACTATGCAAAGGCACTAGACTATGTGGAACATAACAAATCATGAACAACATTGTGAAGAATGGGAATTCTAGAACACTTTTCTCATGAGGAACCTACACATAGACCAAGAGGCAGTTACTTGAACAAAAGAAGAGGCTACTGTATGGCTTAAAATCAGAAAAGGCATGCATAAGGATTGTATCCTTTCACCATATTTATTCATGTATGCTGAGCAAATAATCTGGAAGGTGGACTATCTGAAGAAGAACATGGCATCAGGATTGGTGGAAGACTCATTAACAACCTGCGATATGTGAATGACATAATGTTGCTTGCTGAAAGTCCAGAGTACCTGAAGCACTTACTGATGAAGATCAAAGACCACAGCCTTCAGTATGGATTACACTTCAACATAAAAAAAAAAAAAAAAAACCTTACAACTGGACCAATAAGCAACACTGTGATAAACAGAGAAAATATTGCAGTTGTCAAGGATTTCATTTTACTTAGATCCACAAACAACACCCATGGAAGCAGCAGTAAGGAAATCAAACGCATTGCATTGGGCAAATCTGCTATAAAAGACCTCTTTAAGTTGCTGAAAAGCAGAAACGTCACTTTGAGGACTAAGGTTGCATGGCCCAAGCCATGATATTTTCTATTGCCTCATATGCTTGTGAAAGCAGGACAATGAATAAGGGAGACTGAAGAAGAATTGAAGCCTTTGAATTATGGTGATGGTGAAGAATATTGAATATACTATGGATAACCAGAAGAACAAACAAATATGTCTTGGAGGAAGTACAGGCAGAATGCGCCTTGGTAGTGAGGATGATGAGACTTTGTCTCAAGCATTTTGGACATGTTATCAAGGAGGACCACTCCCTGGAGAAGTACATCACGCTTGGTAAAGTAGAAGGTCAATAAAAAAGAGGAAGACCCTCAAAGACATGGATTGACACAGTGGCTGTAAAAATGGACTCCAGTATGGCAACAATTGTGAGGATGGTGTGAAGGACCCAGTAATATGTCATTGTGTGGGACCAACTCAATGACACCTAACAACAACAAAGTAGCAGGAGTGCCACACAGAACAGGCCAGCCCAGCACATGTCTCAGAATTGTGCCCCAAATTCCACAGGCATGTACTTTGTCCAGGGAATCCTGGACCTTCCCTAATTCTGTCAAAGGAACGTCTATGCTCTCTCCAAGGCCTGGCTCCAACCCTACCTACTCCAAAGCTGAAGGCCTCTCCCCAGGAAGGCCCCTTGGAACTGACATCACACTTACAGATGGTTCGTTGAACTGGCACTTGGCAAATGCTGCCCTTGGCTGCTCACATTGACAACCAACTTACCACAAAGGCACCATTGTCTCTGCACCCCCTTCTCCATACTCCCAGGCACCGTCCAACCTCCTCCTGCCCACATCCCATATCCCACCCCACAAATACTCTGTCTTTCTCATCCTGTCTGGTGAGCAGGACATGGACATAAATGTGGCATCAGGGAGGGAAGGTTGGGGTGGGTAGGTGGATGAATGGATGGACAGATGGATGAATGGATAAAATCATACACTGTTGAGCTCCATGTGTATTTGAAAGTCTTTCTTCGCCTCGAGAACTGAAGAACTTAGGCAACTACTAGACAGAAAGCAGCTGGAAATCTACAGGCTGTCTTTACTCAGAGAGAACAGAGAGATGATGAAGCAAGAGACACTGAGTTCCTTGGGAAGGCTTCATCAGGAGGCAACACCTTAGGAAAAAATAAGGCAGGTGTCCTCTGTAGAAAACAACTGAGTCATTGTCAGAACTCTTCCTGGGCTGTACTGCCTGCCTTTCCAGGTTCCCAGTAAGGAGGCAAGCAGCCATGTGGCCAATGCCCCTTTCTATTACTAGTAAAGCAGGTCAAAATGTGAAATGCCGGTGTTTGTGGCACTCGTGGGGTTACAAACACCCAACTTACATACAACCCATAGTCCAATTTACGTACACCCCATAGTTACGAACCAATGCCCATAAAGCCTACTATATTAAAAATTTGAGGTACATACAGTGGTTTGTAATAACAAATAGGTACTATTTGCAACAAGCATGAAAATATTATTACTGAATTATTATATTAAAGATGTTTTAGTGTATCTGGAAGTGTTTCTTTAATGTTTTTTATGCATAGGAAGTTACACTATATACTAAGACAAACACTTGACTGACTGACATTAAATATGAACCGTACCTAACTGTTCCAACTTACATACGAATTTGACTTAAAGACAGACTTAAAAATGAAACTCATTCATAATCTAGAGACTCCCTGTACTTCTAAAAATCAGCTAATGAAAACCTTATGGATCACAGCAGAACATTGTCCAACTCACTTGCTTTGGACCTGTCATCAAGAGGAATCAGTCGCTGGAGGAGGACATCATGTTTGGTGAAATACAGGGCCAGCAAAGGGTGAGGGAGACCTTCAGTGAGATGGACCAGCACAACAGCACCAAGAATGGACTCAAACATGCTGGTGATTGTGAGGATGACGAGGACTGGTTTCTGTTGTGCATTGGGTCACCGTGAGTCAGGGCTGACTAAACAGTAGCTAATAACAGCAACATGTCATCAACTTTTCATGCATATTCTCATTTAATCCTGACCTTTTTTTTTTTTTTGACCATGTGAAGTAGGAATCATTATTCTGATTTACAAATGAGAAGACTAGACCTCTAAAAGGTGAATTTTTCTTTCCTTATGTCACATAAAAAAAAAAAAAGTCACATAGCTAGTGAGTATTAAAGCTGCGATTCAAATACAAAGTCTAATTATGACAAAAGGCACTCTTTTTCCTTACCAACTGAACTTGCAGGAGACTTGCTTCACACCATTCCAGGTCATCATCTCTTCTGGCCTGGCTGTGGAAGGACAGCATGGTGTCAGACCCATGAAGGATGATATCTTGGCCTCTTCTCTGGACCCACCTCAGTGTAAAGACTTGCCTGTGTTTTCTAGGCCGCGTTGTGGAAGGGCACAGCTTGTTGGCCAAAAGAGGACCATGTTGAGAGGGGAACATGAGAGGGGATTCGAGCAGCTGCCGTCCTCTTACAACTGCGGAACTCAATCAAGTTATATTAACTCTTTGGTCCCTACCTAATGGATTATTCCCTTTTTCCCATTCTCATGCATTTTAAATGCATTTAAATGAAGTGATTCTTTAACAATTTCTGTGGGTTTTCTGGCATTTGGGGTTTTGTTTTATATTTTGGTTTTGTTTGTGAGAGTGTTGAATCATCAAAACACTGTAAAGCATTTTTCTAGCTCAGTAATTCATACACTCCTGCCTAATTGCCTGCTGTTTCATCTCTTCTTTGCTAAAATGACACAGGATTTTCTGTCCTATTGCTTCCAAAAGGCACACAGTTCTGCCTGACTGCCCTCCATCTGCACCTCTGCAGGATGCAGCGTACCCACAGAGGGATGGCAGCACCCCCTAGCTCATCTGGTAATACCCCGATGATGCCGTTCCTGGCAGAGGCAGGAGTGAGGCTAAGGGAGAGGGCAGCGAATTGCAGGGCCTGCCAGTAGATATCAGAGCACCTGCAATCCTGGGACCCCTTCCTCAATACCCCGCTTTCATTATCCCATAGATTTATCATCACTTTTTTTCAGGAGGTCTTAGGTGCTACTTCCTGAGTAGTTTAAGAACTTTTGGAACTAGTGGGACCTAAAGGAAACCCTGGTGGTTAGTGGTTAAGAGATATGACTGCTAACCAAAGGTCGTCAGTCCAATCCACCAGGTGTTCCTTGGAAACCCTATGGTGTAGTTCTCTGTTCTATAGGGTCGCTATGAGTCAGAATTGCCTCAACAGCAATAGGTTGGGTTGGTGGGACCTAGAAGTCCCCGCCTTTGCCGCAGAGCTTAGTAGTCCAGCCAGAAACTGCAGCCTTAAACCACTGGCTTACCCAGGCCACAGGACAACACCAAGGAGATGTGTTTCCCTGACACCTGGATAGGTGGGGGCCCACCTGTGCTCAGCACAGGTCCCTTCCTGACCTCCAGGTTTGCCTCTGCCTCTGGCCCCACCTGCTCACCTGGATCATAGGACCCATGGTGTTTTTCCAGCCCCAGTCCTTGGCCCCCTACAGGTGTGATCTACATGCCTGTCTCAGACTAGTATGCCTGGGGATACCCAGGCCAGTCCCTTCTGCCCCAGCCCCTACACTTGTCCATGTGGCTCTGCCTCTTCCAGCTATACCCAGGTCAGAAAATCAAACCCCATTAAAACTTCAAAGAAGAGAAAACCAAACTGGTCAAAACCTATGTGTGTGCCTCCTGCCCCTCCTGCTTCTTCTCCCCACTGCTGGGCTGAAGGGCCCATCTCTAAGTTCAGGTAACTCCTACCCTTTCATTATTTTCCCTTGGGGTGGAGAATTGAGGATTCTTTAACTGTTTGATCAAGATAACCAGTCCCTAGCCCACATTCAGTGGTGGGAAGTGGAAGCATAGTTAGTTTCTAGGATTCAGGCCCTTCCTCCAGGAGGCCCATCCCACTGCCTTGCAAGCTCCTAACACACCTCAGGGTAGGTGGACTGTGCAAAAGCTGATGGAATCTGCCTATAACATGACAGTCACAGTCATAAGTAGCACATCACCCATGTATCCTTGCCTGCTGATCACCTCACCACCTCTTCTGTCTAGTTCTCAGGAGTCTGGGTAGGACACAGCAGCTGAGAGGCAGCACCAGCCTCAGGATCAGCTGTTGTACTTTTGATGCTGCAGCAACTTCCAACAAAATAAGATACTGTCTCTTCCCAGCAGCAGCCTTGGGAGGTAGAAGATTCACTAGAAACTGTGTCTCACTGAGCATCCTTTCCCCAAGCCCGTCCTGTTAGGAATGGGAACTGGGAGATACAAATATATTTGTCTGAGCACATCTCTGGCCTTCCACAGGTCCTTCACAAGACCAGAGGTCTGTTGGGAGCCAATGTAATGATCCTGGCCTCCCGTGTTACAGAAGAGAATCTAAGGCCACGGTGTGAGCTGATGGCCAAGCTAAGACCAGAAACCAGGTGGCAGTTTATAACCCTGTGCTATTCTAATTCCGCACTTACATTGCCTCTGTCCCAGAAAAAAAACTCGACAGCTCTGATATCCCTCTAAAGACCTTGATATACCAGTAGAAATGGACGGCTTTAGCCAGTAGACCTGGGTTGCTGAGTATCTGAGTAGAGGTTTTGGTTGATTGAAAGGGCCTATGAATCAGCACTGTGATATACCTGTTACAAAGTGACCATTCAACAAAATGTGGAGTCAAAGGATTCATTGACTAACTAGTGGGACATATATATTATCCATGTATATATACCTGCAGGTACATAAACACACACACTCATGGTGACCCCACGCAGAACCTAACAAAATGTCACCCAGTTCTGCATTTGTGAATCATAACTTGTGATCCATAAGGTTTTCATTGGCCAATTTTTGGAAGTAGATTGCCAGGCTTTTCTTTCTTCATAGTTTGTGTCTCTCTATAATCTCCACTGAAACTTGCTTAGCATCACAGCAACACTCAAGTCTCCATTGACAGATGGATGGTGGCTGCACTTGAGATGCATTAGCCAGAATTGAACCCAGGTATCTACCGCTGAACCACCACAGACATCTGCAATCTACCTCCTGTCCTCCGATATCTGTTACAGTGATGTCATTGCCTTTACCCACTCAAAAAGTGGGGCCCAGATCCCAGTGCCCACCAAGGCCCAGGGACTGCTCAGTAGGCACCGAAGCCCAATGCCAAGGACATTGAAGGTCAATATTGCTGCCCTCCCCAATCCAAAATCTATGGGCACTTTTTCCTTTCTATTCTCTAGAGACATACTCAAAAAACCCCAGTGCCGTCGAGTAGATTCCAACTCACAGCGACCCTATAGGACAGGGTAGAACTACCCCACAGAGTTTCCAAGGAGCACCTGGTGGATAAGACATACTCAAGATTCACTTATTCGAAATTCATTACTGAGGATCTGTTTGGTGCTGGGGCCTCTGCTAGGCTGCAGAAGACCATAAAGATAAAGCCCCTTTGGAACCACTTGACCAGGGCTCAGGCATCTGCCAAAAGAATCAGGAGTTCAGGGCACTCTTGCTGGGAAGTCCACCTCAGACCTCCTGCAGAGGCCTCTTGGCTGAAACCAGGCATAAACACCATGACCCTATCTTCTCTCCTGATAAGTTCATTTCCAGAGGGACCTCAGTGCTCTCCTCTGAATTAATTCCAGGGTCAAATCCCACCTCCAGGCAGTCCTTCAACAGTCCGAACTCCCAGAGAGGACATGGGGAAGCTTGCACTAACAACTGTTGAGAATTGAGTGAATGTCTTCCCTGCACACTCCCTACGTAGACAAGCACGCACCCTCCCCTCTACTTCTTGCCCCTCAAGCATGTCCTCCTACAGCACAATAAACGTAGTCCCCGACCAACGACAGGGTTCTGTTCCTACTATTATTACTTAATTAAGTCTGTTCTGACAAAAGTCTAGTACCTCTTTTTTTTTTTTTTCATTATTATTGCCTTTTATTATCCAAGCCAAAACCAAACCCATTGCTGTTGAGTTGATTCCAACTCATAGCAACCCTATAGGACAGAGTAGAGCTCTGTAGAGCTTCCAAGGAGCACCTGGTGGATCCAAACTACAGACCTTTTGATTAGCAGCTATAGCACTTAACCAGTATGGCACCAATATCTTTATAAATCCAATCTTTAATTGTCTTTGGGGGTTGGAAACATTATATATAAACTTACAGATATATTTTAATACATACATAGAAAATACACAAATCATAAAAATTTACTCTGACAATGAAGTACAGCTGGATGACAGTGGCATTTTGTCAGTTGTGTAATAACTTCACTTGTGGAAGGTTCTGGATCACCTGGATTATCCGTGAAAATGGGAATGGCATTTACAGTTAGAAAATTAGTGGGAGTTGCCTGTATGGTCCTTTCCTTTTTTTTCTTCATATTTTTCACGGTTACATCTCACTTCTTCCTGCATCTGCCTGTCAACTTTAGCAAAGCGATCAGCATTTGGGTCCATGTTTTCAAGCAACTGAAGCCCCTGATATAGTTTACAAAACCGAATCTACATGACAGTGTTTTGAACAGTAAATCATAAAACTGAACATCTGCAAATGGACATCTGAGAATGATAACATCAGCAAATTATGCGCAGCAATGTTGTATGTGGTACATATGACTAATGAGAAGATATACAAAAAAAAAGGACAGTCGTGTGGTTCTTCTTAACTCAAACATGTTGTAAGTCGGGGACTGCCTGTAACGAAAGGACTTTAAATGATATTGTGAATTGGGACCTAATACCATCACCAGTGGTGATTAGAGAGCACAATTAATCCCTTTTTGACAGATAGGCAACTGAAGCTCACAGAAATAAAGCTCTCAAAGCTGAAAGGAGTGGACATGGTGCTTAAATCCAGCTTCTCAGCTCCCAGTTGCTGTGCTTTCTCCAACACAGCCTCTCTAGAAGGGAAGAGAATCCACCTTGATTGAGCAACTATATGCCAGGTATCTTACATGCTTTATCTCATTTAATGCTTGCAGCAGCCCAATAAAGCAAGTGTCACCATCCCCACTTTATAAACAAGGTAACCGAGGTACAGAGAGGTCAAATAACTGCCAAGGTCACCAATCAAATACCTGATCAATGCAGGATTTGACTTCAAGTCTACCTGAATCTGAAACTCGTACCGTTGGTCCCTACCACATGCCCCACAGCGTAGAAAGCTCCACATCTGAGACTGTCTCATTAGAAAACCAGGCCAGAAGCTACTGCAGTTAAAGCAATTTTCATAAATAAATAACCTCCCTAATCAATTAAATCATGAGCAGAAAAGGGTGCTCCAATTCTAGACTTTGGCCCAGCTCGTTACAGCACCATGTATAGTTTTTCAGTGCAGCCCTTTGTTATTTCACAAAAATTCCCAGCTGATTAGTCACAAAATTAACCATGTTATAAAAGCACTGTCATGGATTGAACTGAGTCCCCCAAAATATCTGTCAACTTGGCTAGGTCATGATTCCCTTATATGATTGTATGATTGTCTACCATTTTATCTTCTGATTGATTTCCCTATGTGTTGTAAATCCTATAACTATGATGAAATAAGATTGGTTCAATTATAGTGTAATATTCAGTATAATTGCCACTAACCCATCTTATTTCATCAAGAGGCAAGCAGAGAGAGACAGGGGAACCTCATACCACCAAGAAAGCAGTTCAGGGAGCAGAGTGTGTCCTTTGGACCTGAGGTTCCTTTGCTGAGATGCTCCCAGACCAAGGGAAGATTGATGACAAGGACCTTCCTCTAGAGCTGACATAGACAGAAAGCCTTCCCCTGGAGCCAACGCCCTGAATTTGGACTTCTAGCCTACTGGACTGTAAGAGAATAAACTCTTCTTTCAAGCCATCCACTTGTGGTATTTCTGTTATAGCAGCACTAGAAGTACCTAAAATTGCCCAAATTCCAGGAGTTCAGCTGGAGATTGAAAAGGCCAGTGATAAATGTATAAAATCTTTGGAGTCCCTAGGTGGTGCAAACCATTAATGAAATCAGCTGCTAACTGAAAGGTTGGAGGTTCGAGTCCAATCAGAGGTGTGTCAGAAGAAAGGCCTGTTGACCTACTTCGGAAAGATCCCAAACACTGAGAACCCTATGAAGTGCAGTTCTGCTCTGACATACATTAAGTCATCACGAGGTTGAATCCACTTGATTGCAATTTGTTTTTTTGTAAAATCTTTATTTAAAACACAAATTACATGCACTACAAATTAAGAACAACTAATTTTTCAGATGGTGTGATGGTTAAGATTGTCAACTTGGATGGGTCGCAATGTCATGATTTTCAGTGGGTTGGCAGTTATGATGTTGTTGTTGTTAGGTGCCATCGAGTCGGTTCCGACTCGAATCAACCCTATGCACAACAGAACGAAACACTGCCCAGTCCTGCGCCACCTTTACAATCATTGTTATGCTTGATCTCATTGTTGCAGCCACTGTGTCAATCCACCTTGTTGAGGGTCTTCTTCTTTTCCATTGACCCTGTGCTCTGCCAAGCATGATGTCTGTCTCTAGGGACTGATCCCTCCTGACAACATGTCCAAAGTATGTAAGACGCAGTCTTGCCATCCTTGCCTCTAAGGAGCATTCTGGCTGCACTTCCTCCAAGACAGATTTGTTCATTCTTTTGGCAGTCCGTGGTATATTCAATATTCTCTGCCAACACCACAATTCAAAGGCGTCAACTCTTCTTCGGTCTTCCTTATTCATTGTCCAGCTTTCACATACATATGATGTGACTGAAAATACCATGGCTTGGGTCAGGCGCACCTTAGCCTTCAAGGTGACATCTTTCCTCTTCGACACTTTGAAGAGGTCCTTTGCAGCAGATTTGCCCAGTGCAATGCATCTTTTTATTTCTCGACTGCTGCTTCCATGGCTGTTGATTGTGGATCCAAGTAAAATGAAATCCTTCACAACTTCAATCTTTTCTCTGTTTATCATGATGTTGCTCATTGGTCCAGTTGTGAGGATTTTTGTTTTCTTTATGTTGAGGTGTAATCCATACTGAAGGCTGTGGTCTTTGGTCTTCATTACTAAGTGCTTCAAGTCCCCTTCACTTTCAGCAAGCAAGGTTGTGTCATCTGCATAACGCAGGTTGTTAATGAGTCTTCCTCCAATCCTGATGCCCCGTCCTTCTTCACATAGTCCAGTTTCTCATATTATTTGCTCAGCATACAGATTGAATAGGTATGGAGAAAGAATACCACCCTGACGCACACCTTTCCTGACTTTAAACCAATCAGTAGCCCCTTGTTCTGTCCAAACAACTGCCTCTTGATCTATGTAAAGGTTCCCCATGAGCACCATTAAGTGTTCTGGAATTCCCATTCTTCACAGTGTTATCCATAGTTTGTTATGATCCACCCAGTCGAATGCCTTTGCATAGTCAATAAAACACAGGTAAACATCCTTCTGGTGTTCTCTGCTTTCAGCCAAGATCCATCTGACATCAGCAATGATATCCCTGGTTCCACATCCTCTTCTGAAACCAGCCTGAATTTCTGGTAGTTCCCTGTCGATATACTGCTGCAGCCGTTTTTGAATGATCTTCAGCAAAATTTTGCTTGCGTGTGATAATAATGATATTGGTCTATAATTCCACATTCTGTTGGATCACCTTTCTTGGGAATAGGCATAAATACGGATCTCTTCCAGTCAGTTGGCCAGGAAGCTGTCTTCCATATTTGTTGGCATAGACGAGTGAGCACCTCCAGTGCTGCATCTGTTTGTTGAAACATCTCAATTGATATTCCATCAATTCCTGGAGCCTTGTTTTTTGCCAATGCCTTCAGAGCAGCTTGGACTTCATCCTTCAGTACCATCAGTTCCTGATCATATGCCACCTCTTGAAATGGTTGAATATCGACTAAATCTTTTTGGTATAAGGACTCTGTATTTCTTCCATCTTCTTTTCATGCTTCCTGGGTTGCTTAATATATTCCCCATGGAATCCTTCACTATTGCAACTCAAGGCTTTAATTTTTTCTTCAGTTCTTTCAGCTTGAGAAACACTGAGCGTGTTCTTCCCTTTTAGTTTTCCATCTCCAGCTCTTTGTCCATGTCATTATAATACTTTACTTTGTCTTCTCGAGAGGCCCTTTGAAATCTTCTGTTCAGTTCTTTTACTTCATCAACTCTTCCTTTTGCTTTAGCTGCTCAAAGTTCAAGAGCAAGTTTCAGAGTTTCCTCTGACATCCATCTTGGTCTTTTCTTTCTTTCCTGTCTTTTCAATGACCTCTTGCTTTCTTCATGGATGATATTCTTGACGTCATTCCACAACTCGTCTGGTCTTTGGTCACTAGTGTTCAATGCATCAAATCTGTTCTTGAGATGGTCTCTAAATTCAGGTGGGATATACTCAAGGTCATATTTTGGCTCTTGAGGACTTGCTCTGATTGTCTTCAGTTTCACCTTGAACTTGCATAGGAGCAATTGATGGTCTGTTCCACAGTCGGCCCCTGGCCTTGTTCTGACTGATGATATTGAGCTTTTCCATCGTCTCTTTCCACTGATGTAGTCAATCTGATTTCTGTGTGCTCCATCTGGTGAGGTCCATGTGCATAGTTGCCATTTATGTTGGTGAAAGAAGGTATTTGCAATGAAGAAGTCGTTGGTCTTGCAAAATTCTGTCATTTGATCTCCAGCATTGTTTCTATCACCAAGGCCATATTTTCCAACTACTGATTCTCCTTTTTTGTTTCCAACTTTCACATTCCAATCCGCTGTAATTATCAATGCATCTTGATTGCATGTTCGATCAATTTCAGAATGCAGCAGCTGATAAAAATCTTCTATTTCTTCATCTTTGTCCCTAGTGGTTGGTGCGTAAATTTGAATAATAGTCGCATTAACTGGTCTTCCTTGTAGGCTTATGGGTATTATCCTATCACTGACAGCGTTGTACTTCAGAATACATCTTGAAACATTCTTTTTGACGATGAATGCAACACCATTCCTCTTAAAGTTGTCATTCCCAGCAGAGTAGACTATACGATTGTCTGATTCAAAATGGCCAATACCAGTCCTTTTCAGATCACAAATACCTAGGATATTGATGTTTATGCATTCCATTTCATTTTTGATGATTTCTAATTTTCCTAGATTCATACTTTGTACATCCCAGGTTCCAATTATTAATGCATGTTTGCAGCTGTTTCTTCTCATTTTTGTTACACCACATCAGCAGATGAAGGTTCCAAAAGCTTTACTCCATCCGCGCCATTAAGGTCGACTCTACTTTGAGGAGGCAGCTCTTCTCCAGTCACCTTTTAAGTGCCTTCCAACCCCGGGGGGGAGCTCAACTTCCGGCACTATATCAGACAATGTTCCACTGCTATTCATAAGGCTTTCACTGGCTAATGCTTTTCAGAAGTAGACTGCTGGGTCCTTCTTCCTAGTCTGTCTTAGTCTGGAAGCTCAGCTGAAACCTGTCCTCCATGGGTGACCCTGCTGGTATCTGAATACTGGTGGCATAGGTTTCAGCATCACAGCAACACACAAGCCCCCACAGTAAGACAAACTGACCAACATGTGGGGGAGTTATGATGTAGTTTGGCATTTAAGTAATGATGTCATCACCTTCATAATGAGATCTGATATAATGTAAGCATCTCCATGATGAGATCTGCTATGAGCAGCCAATCAGTTGAGAGGGATTTTCCTTGGTGCATCCAATATATGTGGCTTTTCTGACAAAGCTCCCTGGCTTTTGCTCTGCTCTGGAATCTGCATTTGACTCATTATCATCTGACCTCCAGTTCTTGGGAGTTGAGCCAGCAGCTTGCCGACTTACAGGCCAACCTTATACTCATCAGCCTCCACAGCCCATGAGCCAGCAGCCTGCCACCTGACCTGTTGATCTTGGGTTTGTCAGCCCCTGCAGCTACATGAGTCAGGAGAAGCCTCCAGCCTCTACAGCCACAAGAGCCATTTCACTGATATAAATATCTCTCCCTCTATCTCGAGAAACAGAGAGAGACAAAGAGAGAGAGATTGATACCAAGGAAATGACTCACGTGGTTGTATACATATATATTTTTGCTTCACTAGTTTTGCTTCTCTAGAGAAACCAGCCTAAGACATTTGGTATCGAGGATGGTTCTAGAGAAACAAAATTGTTAGGATGAATTTTCTAAGTTGGTTCTCAAGTTTGGTTAGTCTTAAAGATGTTGATGATCCTGCTTCCAGTAGTAAAGAGGGCACTGTTAATCCATGGTGTGAACTGAAGATAAAAATATGCAAAATATAACCACCAATAGATTAAGTATTGGTGAGAGGGAAGGCTCTGGGTGATTGTATGTTTGATACATTTCTACAATTTGTCAGAATAAGAATTATAAGGATCCTGGTTGGTTGGTCCTACTTTCACTAGACAAAGTGGTGAAAGAGATGACCTCAGGGCTTCAGAGTCAAAGGTCAAGGGCCACATAAACAACCTCAAAGTTGCCACTTGTGCTCTGAAAGAAAGCCTCATTTCTTGTACTAACAGAGCTGATATTACCAAAAACCAAACCAACAGTCTTGTTGTAAGAGTGGCTGAATTACAACACCAGTTGAATTCCCAACCTCAAATGGCATCTGAAGTTAAAGTGAGGGCATTGATTGGGAAGCAATGGGATCCTGAAACTTGGGATTGGGACATATGGGCAGATAATCAGGCAACTGGGGACACTGAGCCCCTAAATTCCATTGAACTGCTCCTGCCAACAAAACTATTAGCCCCTCTATCCCCATCTGAGGAGATTATTCCAGCTGTCTCTGAAAAGCCTTTGTCTGAGATTTCGCCTAGGGCAGCATCTCAGTCATCACGGGGGGAGGTGTCTGAGCCACTGAATGGGCATTGCCTGAGGCAGATGCCTTACAAGACATTGCTAAATGTTCTCTAAACACATTCCCGCCACCCGTTTTTCTTCTAGACCTATAACTAGACTTAAGTCCTAGTGAGTCCCCCAAAAGTGAAGTACAAAGTGTGACCCAGGAGGAGGTACGCTACACTCCAAAAGAACAGCTTGACTATTCTAATATGTACAAACAGAAACCTGGGGAATATGTTTAAGAATGGCTACTAAGAGTGTGGGATAATGGTGCAAAGAACATAAAGGTGGATCAGCCTGAGTTTAAGTTTATTGACATGGGCCCACTAAGCACAGGTCCTTCATTCAATGTTTCACCTCAAGAGGTTAGGAAAGGACCTAGTAGTTTACTTGGTTGGGTCACTGAAGTATGGATTACACGGTGGCCTTCATTAGATCAGGTTGAAGTACCAGACCTGCCTTGGTATAATGTAGAAAAAGGTATACAAAGGCTTAGTGAAATTGGAATGTTAGCATGGGTTCATCAGGTTAGACCCACATACCCACACATGGAGTGCACAGAGGACACACCATTTATCACAACAGTGAGGAGCAAAATTGTGAAGAAAGCCCCAGCATCCTTGAAGACTGCTGTGATTGCTATTTTACACAAGCCAGATTTGACAGTTGGAACTGCCCTAACTGAATTAAGACACATAACTACTATAGGGCTGATTAGACCCTATAGTTTTAAGGGCCAAGGAGAGGCACTCAATTGACAAAGATGAGGTGGGTGTGGTTACCATACTAAACAGCAGAGTCGAAGCAGTAATCAAAACAGTCTGACTTGCATGGACTTAAGCCATAGTGTCCCTGAAAGTGAAATGCATGGGCAACCTGCTAAATATTTACTTGATCTGCATAAGCAGAAGATTTCTAGGCCAAGTGAATGGCAGTCTAACTAGAATCGCCAGAATAGAAAGTCAGGACCCTTCAATCAATTCCCAGACCTAAGCCAATTTACAGACCCAAAATACTTGAATGAAGGGGAGGCTGAGTCCCCTTGAGGAAGGGCCACACTACACTGCCAAAAACTTATACTGTTACTCTCTCTCCCATCCTTCCCCAAAGGGATCTACCACCTTTTACTAGTGTCTGTTCATTGTGGAAAAAGAAATTATCAGACTTTTCAGAGACTTTTCTTTTTTATTGGATAACGGCTGTTTGACACTAATTCTGGAAGACTCAAATGTCACTGTGGCCCACTAGTCAGTTGTTGTTAAGTGCCATTGAGTCGGTTCCAACTCATGGTGACCCTATTCATGACAGAAGGAAACACTGCCCGGTCCTGTGCCATCATTAAAATTGTTGTTATTCTTCAGGCCCTTGTTGCAGCCACTGTGTCAATTCACCTTACTGAGGGTCTTCCTCTTTTCCACTGACCCTGTACTTTTCCAAGCATAATGTCTTCCTCCAGGGACTGAACCCTCCTGACAAAATGTGCAAGGTATGTAAGACCCAGTCTTGCCATCCTGGCTTCTAAGGAGCATTCTGGTTCTACTTCTTCCAAAATAGATTTACTCATTCTTTTGGCAGTTCCTGGTATGTTCAATATTCTTCTTCAACACCACAATTCAAAGGCATCAATTCTTCTTCAGTCTTCCCTATTCATTCTCCAGCTTTCACATGCATATGATGCTACTGAAAATACCATAGTTTGGGTTAGGTGCACTTTAGTCTACAAGGTAACATGATTGCTCTTCAACATTTTGAAGAGGTCTTTTGCAGCAGATTTGCTCAAAGCAATGTGTCTTTTGATTCCTTGACTGCTGGTTTCACGGGTGTCTATTGTGGATCCAAGTGAAATGAAATCCTTGACAACTTCAGTTGTGAGGATTTTTGTTTTCTTTATGTTGAGGTGTAATCCATACTAAAGGCTGTGGTCTTTGATCTTCATTAGTAAGTGCTTCAAGTCCTCTTCACTTTCAGCAAACAACGTTGTGTCATCTGCATAACCCAGGTTGTTAATGAATCTTCCTCCAATCCTGATGCCCCATTCTTCTTTGTATAGTCCAGCTTTTCAGATTATTCGCTCAGCATACAGATTGAATAGGTATGGTGAAAGTATGCAACACTGACACACGCCTTTCCTAACTTTAAACCAATCAGTTTCCCCTTGTTCTGTCTGAACAACTGCCTCTTGATCTATGTACAGGTTTCTCATGAGCACAATTAAGCATTCTGGAATTCCCATTCTTTGCAGTGTTATCCATAGTTTGTTATGATCCACACAGTTGAATGCCTTTGCATAGTCAATAAAGCACAGGTAAACATCCTTCTGGTATTCTCTGCTTGCATCCAGGATCGATCTGACATCAGCAATGATATCCCTGATTCCACGTCCTCTTCTGAAACCAGCCTGAATTTCTGGCAGTTCCCTGTTGATGTACTGCCGCAGCCACTTTTTTTTTTTTTAATTAATTTTTATTAAGCTTCAAGTGAACATTTACCATTCCAATCAGTCTGTCACATGTAGGTTTACATACATCTTACTCCCTTCTCCCACTTGCTCTCCCCCTATTGAGTCAGCCCTTTCAGTCTCTAGTTTCGTGCCAATTTTGCCATCTTCCCTCTCTCTCTATCTTCCCATCCCCCCTCCAGTCAACAGTTGCCAACACACTCTCCAGTGTCCACCTGATTTAATTAGCTCACTCTTCATCGGCATCTCTCTCCCCCCCACTGACCAGTCCTTTTCATGCCTGATGATTTGTCTTCGGGGATGGTTCCTGTCCTGTGCCATCAGAAGTTCTGGGGAGCATTGTTTCTGGGATTCCTCTAGTCGCAGTCATACCATTAGGTATGGTCTTTTCATGAGAATTTGGGGTCTGTATCCCATTGGTCTCCTGCTCCCTCAGGAGTTGTCTATGGTGCTCCCTGACAGGGCAGACATCGATTGTGGCCGGGCACCAACTAGTTCTTCTGGTCTCAGGATAATGTAGGTCTCTGGTTCATGTGGCCCTTTCTGTCTCTTGGGTTCTTAGTTGTCATGTGACCTTGGTGTTCTTCCTTCGCCTTTGCTCCAGGTGGGTTGAGACCAATTGATGTATCTTAGATGGCTGCTTGTTGGGATTTAGGACCCCAGGCACCACAATTCAAAGTGGGATGCAGAATGTTTTCATAATAGAATTATTTTGCCCATTGACTTAGAAGTCCCCTCAAACCAAGTTCCCCAGACCCCAGCCCCTGCTCCGCTGACCTTTGAAGCTTTCATTTTATCCCGGAAACCTCTTTGCTTTTAGTTCAGTCCAATTAGGCTGACCTTCCTTGTATTGAGTGTTGTCTTTCCCTTCACCCAAAGCAGTTCTTATCTACAGATTGATCAATGAAAAGCCCTCTCCCTCCCTCCCTCCCTCCCCCCTTTGTAACCACAAAAGTATGTGTTCTTCTCCGTTTTTTCTATTTCTCAAGATCTTATAATAGTGGTCTTATACAATATTTGTCCTTTTGCAACTGACTCATGTCGCTCAGCATAATGCCTTCCAGATTCCTCCATGTTATGAAATGTTTCAGAGATTCGTCACTGTTTTTTATCGATGCGTAGTATTCCATTGTGTGAATATACCACAATTTATTTACCCATTCATCCGTTGACGGCCATCTTGGTTGCTTCCAGCTTTTTGCTATTGTAAACAGAGCTGCAATAAACATCGGTGTGCATATATCTGTTTCTGTGAAGGCTCGTGTATCTCTAGGTTATATTCCGAGGAGTGGGATTTCTGGGTTGTATGGTAGTTCTATTTCTAACTGTTTAAGATAACGCCAGATGGATTTCCAAAGTGGTTGAACCATTTCACAATCCCGCCAGCAGTGTATGAGAGTTCCAGTCTCTCTGCAGCCTCTCCAACATTTATTATTTTGTGTTTTTTGGATTAATGCCAGTCTAGTTGGTGTGAGATGGAATCTAATCATAGTTTTAATTTGCATTTCTCTAATGGCTAATGATCGGGAGCATTTTCTCATGTATCTGTTGGCTGCCTGAATATCTTCTTTAGTGAAATGTGTGTTCATATCC
The DNA here is from genome assembly GCF_024166365.1 of Elephas maximus indicus. Lineage (NCBI taxonomy): Eukaryota > Metazoa > Chordata > Mammalia > Proboscidea > Elephantidae > Elephas > Elephas maximus. The sequence goes on from NC_064826.1 coordinate 131,354,642, forward strand.
TTTGTCCACTTCTTGATTGGGTTGTTTGTCTTTTTGTGGTTGAGTTTTGACAAAATCATGTAGATTTTAGAGATCAGGCGCTGGTCTGAGATGTCATAGCTGAATATTCTTTCCCAGTCTGTAGGTGGTCTTTTTACTCTTTTGGTGAAGTCTTTAGATGAGCATAGGTGTTTGATTTTTAGGAGCTCCCAGTTATCTGGTTTCTCTTCATCATTTTTGGTAATGTTTTGTATTCTGTTTATGCCCTGTATTAGGGCTCCTAGGGTTGATCCTATTTTTTCTTCCATGATCTTTATCGTTTTAGTCTTTCTGTCTAGGTCTTTGATCCACTTGGAGTTAGTTTTTGTGCATGGTGTGAGGTATGGGTCCTGTTTCATTCTTTTGCAAATGGATATCCAGTTATGCCAGCTCCATTTGTTGAAAAGACTATCATTTCCCCAATTGACTGACACTGGTCCTTTGTCAAATATCAGCTGCTCACACATGGATGGATTTATATAGGGGTTCTCAATTCTGTTCCATTGGTCTATGTGCCTGTTGTACCAGTAGCAGGCTGTTTTGACTACTGTAGCTGTATAATAGGTTCTGAAATCAGGTAGAGTGAGGCCTCCCACTTTCTTCTTCTTTTTCAGTAATGCTTTGCTTATCCGGGGGTTCTTTCCCTTCCATATGAAATTAGTGATTTGTTTCTCTATCCCCTTAAAATATGACATTGGTATTTGGATTGGAAGTGCGTTATATGTATAGATGGCTTTTGGTAGAATAGACATTTTTACTATGTTAAGTCTTCCTATCCATGAGCAGGGTATGTTTTTCCACTTAAGTATGTCCTTTTGAATTTCTTGTAGCAGAGTTTTATAGTTTTCTTTGTATAGGTCTTTTACATCCTTGGTAAGATTTATTCCTAAGTATCTTATCTTCTTGGGGGCTACTGTGAATGGTATTGATTTGGTTATTTCCTCTTCGGTGCTCTTTTTGTTGATGTAGAGGAATCCAAGTGATTTTTGTATGTTTATTTTATAACCTGAGACTCTTCCAAACTCTTCTCTTAGTTTCAGTAGTTTTCTGGAGGATTCCTTAGGGTTTTCCATGTATACGATCATGTCATCTGCAAATAGTGATAGCTTTACTTCCTCCTTGCCAATCTGGATACCCTTTATTTCTTTGTCTAGCCTAATTGCCCTGGCTAGGAATTCAAGTACGATGTTGAATAAGAGCGGTGATAAAGGGCATCCTTGTCTGGTTCCCGTTCTCAACGGAAATGCTTTCAGGTTCTCTCCATTTAGAGTGATATTGGCTGTTGGCTTTGCATAGATGCCCTTTATTATGTTGAGGAATTTTCCTTCAATTCCTATTTTGGTAAGAGTTTTTATCATAAATGGGTGTTGAACTTTGTCAAATGCCTTTTCTGCATCTATTGATAAGATCGTGTGGTTTTTATCTTTTGTTTTATTTATGTGATGGATTACATTAATGGTTTTTCTGATATTAAACCAGCCTTGCATACCTGGTATAAATCCCACTTGATGAGGGTGAATTATTTTTTTGATGTGTTGTTGGATTCTATTGGCTAGAATTTTGTTGAGGATTTTTGCATCTATGTTCATGAGGGATATAGGTCTAAAATTTTCTTTTTTTGTAATGTCTTTTCCTGGTTTTGGTATCAGGGAGATGGTAGCTTCATAGAATGAGTTGGGTAGTATTCCGTCTTTTTCTACGCTTTGAAATACCTTCAATAGTAATGGTGTTAAGCCTTCTCTGAAGGTTTGGTAGAACTCTGCAGTGAAGCCGTCTGGGCCAGGACTTTTTTTTGTTGGAAGTTTTTGATTACCGTTTCAATCTCTTTTTTTGTTATGGGTCTATTTAGTTGTTCTACTTCTGAATGTGTTAGTTTAGGTAGGTAGTATTGTTCCAAGAATTTATCCATTTCTTCTAGGTTTTCAAATTTGTTGGAGTACAATTTTTCGTAGTAATCTGAAATGATTCTTTTAATTTCATTTGGCTCTGTTGTGATGTGGTCCTTCTCGTTTCTTATTCGGGTTATTTGTTTCCTTTCCTGTTTTTCTTTAGTCAGTCTAGCCAATGGTTTATCAATTTTGTTAATTTTTTCAAAGAACCAGCTTTTGGCTTTGTTAATTCTTTCAATTGTTTTTCTGTTCTCTAATTCATTGAGTTCAGCTCTAATTTTTATTATTTGTTTTCTTCTGGTGTCTGATGGGTTCTTTTGTTGCTCACTTTCTATTTGTTCAAGTTGTAGGGACAGTTCTCTGATTTTGGCTCTTTCTTCTTTTTGTATGTGTGCATTTATCGATATAAATTGACCTCTGAGCACTGCTTTTGCTGTGTCCCAGAGGTTTTGATAGGAAGTATTTTCATTCTTGTTGCTTTCTAAGAATTTCCTTATTCCCTCCTTGATGTCTTCTATAACCCAGTCTTTTTTCAGGAGGGTATTGTTCATTTTCCAAGTATTTGATTTCTTTTCCCTATTTTTTCTGTTATTGATTTCTAGCTTCATTGCCTTGTGGTCTGAGAAGATGCTTTGTAATATTTCGATGTTTTGGATTCTGCAAAGATTTGTTTTATGACCTAATATGTGGTCTATTCTAGAGAATGTTCCATGTGCACTAGAAAAAAAAGTATATTTTGCAGCAGTTGGGTGGAGAGTTCTGTATAAGTCCATGAGGTCAAGTTGGTTGATTGTTGTAAGTAGGTCTTCCGTGTCTCTATTGAGCTTCTTACTGGATGTCCTGTCCTTCTCCGAAAGTGGTGTGTTGAAGTCTCCTACTATAAATGTGGAGGTGTCTATCTCACTTTTCAATTCTGTTAAAATTTGATTTACGTATCTTGCAGCCCTGTCATTAGGTGCGTAAATATTTAATATGGTTATGTCTTCCTGATCAATTGTCCCTTTTATCATTATATAGTGTCCTTCTTTATCCTTTGTGGCGGATTTAAGTCTAAAGTCTATTTTGTCAGAAATTAATATTGCTACTCCTCTTCTTTTTTGCTTATTGTTTGCTTGATATATTTTTTTCCATCCTTTGAGTTTTAGTTTGTTTGTGTCTCTAAGTCTAAGGTGTGTCTCTTGTAGGCAGCATATAGATGGATCGTGTTTCTTTATCCACTCTGGGACTCTCTGTCTCTTTATTGGTGCATTTAGTCCATTTACATTCAGCGTAAGTATAGATAAATAAGTTTTTAGTGCTGTCACTTTGATGCCTTTTCATGTGTGTTGTTGGCCATTTCATTTTTCCACATGCTTTTTTGTGCTGAGACGTTTTTCTTAGTAGCTTGTGAGATCGTCATTTTCATAATGTTTAACTTTGTGTTTGTTGAGTCGTTACGTTTTTCTTGGCTTTTTTCTTGAGTTATGGAATTGATATTCCTTTTTGTGGTTGCCTTATTATTTACCCCTATTTTTCTAAGTAAAAACCTAACTTGTGTCCTTCTATATAGCCTTGTGTCACTCTCCATCTGGCAGTTCAATGCCTCCTATATTTAGTCCCTGTTTTTGATTATTGTGATCTTTTATCTATTGATTTCCTGTTATGTGTATTATTTCGTTTATTTATTTATTTTTTAGAATTAGTCTTAATTTGTTTGTTTTCTGCTTTCCCTATTTGAGTTGTGTTGATATCAGGACGTTCTGTTTTGTGACCTTGTATTGTGCTGGTACCTGATATTATTGGTCATCAGGCCAAACAATCTCCTTTAGCATTTCTTGCAGTCTTGGCTTAGTTTTTGCAAATTCTCTAAACTTGTGTTTATCTGTAAATATCTTAATTTCGCCTTCATATTTCAGAGAGAGTTTTGCTGGATATATGATCCTTGGTTGGCAGTTTTTCTCTTTCAGTGCTCTGTATACGTCGTCCCGTTCCCTTCTTGCCTGCATGGTTTCTGCTGAGTAGTCTGAACTTATTCTTATTGATTCTCCCTTGAAGGAAACCTTTCTTTTCTCCCTGGCTGCTTTTAAAATTTTCTGTTTGTCTTTGGTTTTGGCAAGTTTGATGATAATATGTCTTGGTGTTTTTCTTTTTGGATCAGTCTTAAATGGGGTTCGATGAGCATCTTGGATAGATATCCTTTCGTCTTTCATGATGTCAGGGAAGTTTTGTGTCAGGAGTTCTTTAACTATTTTCTCTGTGTTTTCTGTCCCCCCTCCCTGTTCTGGGACTCCAATCACTCGCAAGTTATCCTTCTTGATAGAGTCCCACATGATTCTTAGGGTTTCTTCATTTTTTTTTAATCTTTTATCTGATTTTTTCTCAGCTATGTTGGTGTTGATTCCCTGGTCCTCCAGAAGTCCCAGCCTACATTCTAATTGCTCGAGTCTGCTCCTCTGACTTTCTATTGCATTGTCAAATTCTGTAATTTTATTGTTAATCTTTTGGATTTCTACATGCTGTCTCTCTATGGATTCTTGCAACTTATTAATTTTTCCACTATGTTCTTGTATAATCTTTTTGAGTTCTTCAACAGTTTTATCAGTGTGTTCCTTGGCTTTTTCTGCAGTTAGCCTAATTTCATTTGTGATATCTTTAAGCATTCTGTAAATTAGTTTTTTGTATTCTGTATCTGATAATTCCAGGATTGTGTCTTCATTTGGGAAATATTTTGATTCTTTTGTTTGGGGGGTTGGAGAAGCTGTCATGGTCTGTTTCTTTATGTGGTTTGATATGGACTGCTGTCTCTGAGCCATCACTGGGAAACTAGATTTTCCAGGTAATCAGCTAAAAAAAATGCAGTCAAATCCCTATCTGAATTCTCCCTCTGGCTCCAGGTATTCGGATGTTAATGGAGCCGCCTGGGGAGGGTGGGGGAGGGATCAGAGAGCTAGGAGTGTAGCACCACAGAATATAGAGCTGATCACCACGTTCACACTCCGCCCCCGTCCGCCAAAATCCGGGCTGGATGGCTCCCCGGTTGGGACACTACTCTCCCCACTCCGAGACCAGTCACTTCCTCCCGGGGACTTCTCCCTCCGGTGCGCGACACCGCTCGCGCGACCTGGGTGGGCGTCACCCGCATGACCAGGTGGGCCCACCCCCTGGGTCAATTCAGGGGAATATAATTGGACCCCACGCTCACGCCCCGGCCGCTTTCGCCAAAATCCCAGCGGGACGGCTCCCCGCCTGGGATGCTGCTCTCCCCGCTCCAAGACCAGTCACTTCCTCCTGGGGACTTCTCCCTCCAGTGCGCTACGCCACACGCACAAACTGGGTGGGCGTCCCCCTGCACAAACGTGTGGGCCCCGCCCCGGGGTCACTTTAGGGAAATATAGCTGACCCCTCCCCGCTCACGCCCCACCCGCTTCCCGCCAAACTCCTGGCGGGACGCCTCCCTGGCTGGGACGCTGCTTTCCCCGCTCCAAGATCAGTCACTGCCTCCCGGGTTCTTCTCCCTCCTGCGCTGCTACGCCCGTGCCAACCAGCTAGACTCTCTCCTGGAATGGGTTCGGGGGGGTAGGGCTGGGCCCCTTGTCTGTGCCGTCTGCCCCTCTGGGCTCTGCCCCAGATCGGGCTCCGAAGGTCACCTGCCTGGTACGCTGGCTCCTAGTTCTGAAAACGGTTGCTGTCTGCCTGTATTTGTTCGTTTTCCATCTCTAAGTATGTGCTTGTTGTTCAGAGTTCGTAGATTGTTATGTATGTGATCGATTCACTTGTTTTTCCGAGTCTTTGTTCCAAGAGGGATCCGCGGTAGCATCCACCTAGTCCGCCATCTTGGCCCCGCCTCTGCAGCCACTTTTGATTGATCTTCAGCAAAATTTTGTTTGCATGTGATATTAATGATATTTTTCTATAATTTCCACATTTGGTTGGATCACCTTTCTCGGGAATTGGCATAAATATGGATCTCTTCCAGTCAGTTGGCTAGGAAGCTGTCTTCCATATTTCTTGGCATAGACGAGTGATCACTTCCAGCTCTGCATCCATCTGTTGAACAGCTCAATTGATATTCCATCAATTCCTGGAGACTCATTTTTCACCATTGCCTTCAGTGAAGCTTGGACTTCTTTCTTCAGCACCACCTTGAAATAGTTGAACATTGACTAATTCTTTTTGGCATAATGACTCTATGTATTCCTACCATCTTCTTTTAATGCTTCCTCTGTCATTTAATATATTCCCCATAGAATCCTTCACTACTGCAACTCGAGGCTTTAATTTTTTCTTCAGTTCTTTCAGCTTGAGAAACACCAAGTGTGTTTTTCTCTTTTGGTTTCGTATCTCCAGCTCTTTGCACTTGTCATTATAATACTTTACTTTGTCTTCTCAAGCCACCCTTTGAAATCTTCTGTTCAGTTCTTTTACTTCATCATTGTTTCCTTCTACTTTAGCTGATCGACGTTCAAGAGCAAGTCTCAGAGTCTCCTTTGATGCCATCTTAGTCTTCTCTTTCTTTCCTGTCTTTTCAATGACCTCTTGCTTTCTTCATGGATGATGTCCTTGGTGTCATTCCACAGCTCGTCTTGTCTTCAGTCATTAGTGTTCAAAGCGTCAAATCTATTCTTGAGATGGTCTCTAAATTCAGGTGGGATATACTCAAGGTTGTATTTTGGCTCTCGTGGACTTGCTCTGATTTTCATCAGTTTCAGTCTGAACTTGCATATGAGCAGTTGATGTTCTGTTCCATAGTCAGCCCCTGGCCTTGTTCTGACTGATGATATTGAGCTTTTCCATTGTCTCTTTCCACAGATGTAGTTGATTTGATTCCTGTGTGTTCCATCTGGCGAGGTCCCTGTGTATGGTCACCGTTTATGCTGGTGAAAAAGGTATTTGCAATAAAGAAGTCATTGGTCTTGAAAAATTCTATCGTTAGATCTCCAGCATTGTTTCTGTCACCAAGACCATATTTTCCAACTACCAATCCTTCTTTTTTCCAACGTTCGCATTCCAGTTACCAGTAATTATCAACGCATCCTGATTGCATGTTTGATCAATTTCATACTGCAGAAGCTGATAAAAAATCTGCAATTTCTTCATCTTTGGCCTTAGTGGTTGATGTGTAAATTTTGATAATAGTCGTATTAACTGGTCTTCCTTGATGCTGGAAGCTATGCCACTGGTATTCAAATACCAGCAGGTTTCAACTGAGCTTCCAGACTAACACAGACTAGGAAAAAGGACCCAGGACTCTACTTCTGAAAAGAATTAGCCAGTGAAAACCTTATGAATAACAGTGGAACATTGTCTGATATAGTGCTGGAAGATGAGACCCCCAGGTTGGAAGACACTCAAAAAATGACAGGGGAAGAGCTGCCTTCTCAAAGTAGAGTCGACCTTAATGACATGAATGGAATAAAGCTTTCAGGACCTTGTTTTGCTGACATGGCACAACTCAAAGTGAGAATAAACAGCTGCAAACATCCATTAATAATCAGAACCTGGAATGTACGAAGTATAAACCTAGGAAAATTGGAAATTGTCAAAAATGAAATGGAACGCATAAACATCAATATCCTAGGCATTAAAAAAAAAACTGAAAAGGGCAGGTATTGGCCATTTTGAATTGTACAATCATATAGTCTTCTTCGCCAGGAATAACAACTTGAAGAGGAATGGCATTGCCTTCGTCATCAAAAAGAACATTTGAAGATCTATCCTGAGGTACAACGCTGTCAGTGGTAGGATAATATCCATACGCATACAAGGAAGACCAGTTAATACGACTATTATTCAAATATGTGCATCAACCACTAGGGCCAAAGACGAAGAAACTATAGATTTTTATCAGCTTGTGCGGTTTGAAACTGATCAAACATGTGCTAGTCAGAGCGAGGTTATATGGAGGTCAGATTATTAATGGAGTCCAACCTCAGTTTTGGCTCACAGTGGGTCCAATTCCATAGTGTTTTCCCCAGTTCCAGAAGGCATAATTGGAATAGATACACTCAGTAACTGCTAGAACCCCCACATTGTATCCCTGACATGTGGAGCAAGGGCTCTTATGGTAGAAAAAGCTAAGTGGGAGCCAATAGAACAGCCCAAAACCCCAAACCAAGACAGTTGCCATCTATTCTGACTCATAGTGACACTACAGGAAAGAGTAGAACTGCCCCATAGGGTTTCCAAGGAGCATCAGGTGGATTCAAACTGCTGATCTTTTGGTTAGCAGTCATAGCTCTTAATCACTATGCCACCAAGGTTTCCACAGAACTGCCCCTACCTAGGAAAATAGTAAACCAAAAGCAATACCACATTCTTGAAGAGTTTACAGAGATTACTGGCACCATCAAGGACTTGAAGGATGCAGGGTTGGTGATTCCCACCACATCCCCTTTCAGCTTGCTTATTTGGCCTGTGCAAAAAACAAATGGATCTTGGAGAATGACAGTGGATTATTGAAAACATAGCCAGGTGGTGACTCCCATTGCAGCTGTTGTTCCACAAGCAGTTTCATTCCTTGATCATATTAATATATCTCCTGGTACCTGGTATGTTGCTATTGATCTGGCTAATTCCTTTTTCTCCATGCCTGCTTCAAAGGACCACCAGAAGCAGTTTACTTTCTGCTGGCAAGTCAGCAATACACCTTCACTATTCTACCTCAAGGGTATATCAATGCTCCAGCTCTATGTTATAATTTAATTCACAGGAAATTTGATCTCCTTTCCGACAACACACTGGTCCATTACATTGATGACACTATGCTGATTAGACCTAGTAAGGAAGTCCAATGACTCTGGACTTATTGGTAAAACATTTAAAAGTCCGATGACTCTGGACTTATTGGTAAAACATTTAAGAGCTAGAGGGTGGGAAATTAATCCCTCAAAAACTCAAGTGCCTTCTACATCAGTGAAATTTCTGGTGTGGTGTGAGGACATGTGGAGATATTCCTTTTAAAGTGAAGGATTCTATTGTATCTGGTCCCTCACAAAACTAAATAGGAGGCACAATGCCTGATGGGTCTTTTTGGATTTTGGAGGCAACATATCCTTCATTTTGGTGTGCTACTCCAATGTATTTATCAAGCAACTAAAAAAGCTGCCACTTTTGAGAGGGGCCCAGAACAAGAAAAGGCTCTGCAACAGGTTCAGGCTGCCATGCAAGCAGTTCTGCCGCTTGGACTGTATGATCTGACTGAGCCAATGGTGCTTAAAGTGTCAGTGGCAGATAGAGATGCTGCTTGGAGTCTTTGGCAGGACGCTCTTGATGAATCACAGTGCAGACCTCTAGGATTTTGGAGCAAAACCCTGACATCCTCTGCAGATAATTATTCTCCTTTTGAGAAACAGCTTTTGGTTTGTTACTGGTCCTTAGTAGAGGTCAAACAGCCATAGGCCACCAATTCACCATGCAGACTGAGCTGCCTGTCATGAACTGGATGTTGTCTATTCCACATAGTCATCATTCAGAACAAGGCCAGGGGCTGACTGTGGAACAGACCATCAATTGCTCATATCCAAGTTCAAGCTGAAACTGAAGAAAATCAGAGCAAGCCCATGAGAGCCAAAATATGACCTTGAGTACGTCCCACCTGAATTTAGAGACCATCTGAAGAATAGATTTGACACATTGAACACTAGAGACTGAAGACCAGATGAGTTGTGGAATGACATCAAGGATATCTTCCATGAAGAAAGCAAGAGGTCATTGAAAAGACAGGAAAGGAAGAAAAGACTAAGATGGGTGTCAGAGGAGATTCTGAAACTTGCTTTTGAACATCGAGCAGCTAAAGCAAAAGGAAGAATTGATGAAGTAAAAGAACTGAACAGAAGATTTCAAAGGGCCTCTCGAGAAGACAAAGTAAAGTATTATAATGACACGTGCAAAGAGCTGGAGATGGAAAACCAAAAGGGAAGAACACGCTCAGCATTTCTCAAGCTGAAAGAACTGAAGAAAAAATTAAAGCCTCGAGTTGCAATAGTGAAAGATTCTATGGGGAAAATATTAAACAACGCAAGAAACATCAAAAGAAGATGGAAGAAATACAAAGAGTCATTATGCCAAAAAGAATTCGTCGATGTTCAGCCATTTCAAGAGGTGGTATATGATCAGGGGCTGATGGTGCTGAAGAAAGAAGTCCAAGGTTCACTGAAGACAATGGTGAAAAACAAGTCCCCAGGAATTGGTGGGGTATCTATTGAGCTGTTCAACTAACGGATGCAGAGCTGGAAGTGCTCACTCGTCTATGCCAAGAAATATGGAAGACAGGTTCCCAGCCAACTGACTGGAAGAGATCCATATTTATGTCAATTCCCAAGAAAGGTGATCCAACTGAATCTGGAAATTATAGAACAATATCATTAATATCACACACAAGCAAAATTTTGCTGAAGATCATTCCAAAGTGGCTGCAGCAGCATACCAACAGGGAACTGCCAGAAATTCAGGCCAGTTTCTCAAGAGGACATGGAACCAGGGATGTCAGTGCTGATGTCAGATGGATCCTGGCTGAAAACAGAGAATACCAGAAGGATGTTTACCTGTGTTTTATTGGCTATGCAAAGGCATTCGACTTTGTGGATCATAACAAATTATGGATAACGTTGTGAAGAATGGGAATTCCAGAATGCTTAATTGTGCTCATAAGGAACCTGTACATAGATCAAGAGGCAGTTGTTCAGACAGAACAAGGGGATACTGATTGGTTTAAAGTCAGTGAAAAGTGTGCGTCAGGGTTGTATCCTTTCACCATACCTATTTAATCTGTATGCTGAACAAATAATACGAAAAGCTGGACTTTATGAAGAAGAACTGGGCGTCAGGATTGGAGGAAGACTCATTAACAGCCTGTGTTATGCAAATGACACAATCTAGCTTGCTGAAAGTGAAGAGAACTTGAAGCACTTACTAATGAAGATCAAAGACCACAGCCTTCAGTATGGATTACACCTCAACATAAAGAAAACAAAAATCCTCACAACTGGACCAATGAGCAACATCATGATAAATGGACAAAAGATTGAAGTTGTCAAGGATTTCATTTTACTTGGATCCACAATCAACAGCCATGGAAGCAGCAGTCAAGAAATGAAAAGACTCATTGCATTGGGTAAATCTGCTGCAAAGGACCTCTTCAAAGTGTTGAAGAGAAAAGATGTCACCTTGAAGGCTAAGGTGCGCCTGACCCAAGCCATAGTATTTTCAATCGCATCATACGCATGTGAAAGCTGGACAAAGAATAAGGAAGACCGAAGAAGAGTTGACGCCTTTGAATTGTGGTGTTGGTGAAGAATATTGAATATACCATGGACTGCCAAAAGAATGAACAAATCCATCTTAGAAGAAGTACAACCAGAATGCTCCTTAGAAGCAAGGATGGCGAGACTGTGTCTTACATACTTTGAACATGTTGTCAGGAGAGATCAGTCCCTGGAGAAGGACATCATGCTTGGCAGAGTACAGGGTAAGTGGAAAAGAGAAAGACCCTCAATGAGGTGGATTGACACAGTGGCAGCAACAATGAGCTCAAGCATAACAACCATTGTAAGGATAGCTCAGGACCAGGCAGTGTTTTGTTCTGTTGTGCATAGGGCCTCTATGAGTGAGAACTACTGACTCAATGGCACCTAACACAACAACAACATAAAGTCAGATGTGCACAGCAGCACTCCACCATTAAATGGAAGTGGTGTGTAGAAAATCAGGCGTGGGTAGGACCAAAAGACGCAAGAAAGGTGGGTCAGGAAGTGGCCCAAATGCCCATGTTTACCACTCCTGTCACATTACCTTCCTTCTTCCAGTCTGCACCTATGGTCTCTTGGGGAGTTCCTTATGATCAGCTGACTGAGGGAGAGAAACCTCAAGCCCAGTTTACAGATGGTCCTGCATGATATGCCAGCATATCTCCATTTGAAAGGGAAGGGTGGCAGCATTACAGCCCCTTCATGGGACTTCCCTGAAGGACAGTGGTGAAGGGAAATCCTCTCAATGGGCAGAACTTCAGGCAGTGCACCTGGTTGTTCACTTTACTAGGAAAGAGAAATGACCAGATGTGTGATGGTACACTGATTCATGGGCTGTGGCCAATGGTTTGGCTGGATGGTCAGGGAACTGGAAGGAACATGATAGGAAAACTGGAGACAAGGATTTATGGGGAAGGGGTATATGGCTACCTCTCTAAATGGGCTTAAGAAGTGAAGATATTTTTGCCTCATGTGAATGCTCACCAAAGGGTGACCTCAACAGAGGAGGGTTTTAACAATCAATTGGATAGAATGACACATTCTGTGGAAACCAGCCATCCTCTTTCCACAGCCACTACTGTCATTGCTCAATAGGCCCACAAAGTGGCCGTGGTGGCAGTGATGGAGGTTATGCATGAGCTCAGCAACATGGACTTCTACACACCAAGGCCAACTTGGCTACAGACAATGCTGAGTGCCCAATCTTCCAGCAGCAGAGACCACCACAGAGTCCCAATACGGCACCACCCCTCAAGGTGATCAGCCAGCAACTTGGTGGCAGGCTGATTACATTGGACCACTTCCGTCATGGAAAGGGAAGCATTTTGTTCTCACTAGAATAGACACTTACCCTGGACATGTATTTGCCTTCCCTGAACACAATCCGTCTGCCAAAACTACCATCTGTGGACTTACAGAATGCCTTATCCACCAACATGGTATCCCGCACAGCATTGCCTCAGATCAAGGGACTCACTTCACAGCAGATGAAATGTGGCAATGGGCCAATGCTCATGAAATTCACTGTTCTTACCGTGTTCCCTCATGGCTCCATAGAACAATGGAATGGGCTTCTAAAGACACAATTGTGATGCCATCTAGGTGGCAATACCTTGCAGGGTTAGGGCAATACTCTCCAGGAGACTATATATGCTGTAAACCAGAGTCCAATATATGGTGCTCTTTCTCCCACAGCCAGGATTCAGGAATCCAGGAATCAAAGGGTGGAAATGGGAGTGGCATCACTCACTATTATGCCTTGTGACCCACTCACAAAATTTTTGCTTCCTGTCCCCATGACCCTATGCTCTGTAAGTCTAGAGGTCTTATTTCCAAAAGGATGAATACTCCCACCTGGAGACATATCATTGATTCCATTGAACTGGAAGTTAAAAACACCACCTAGCCACTTTGGGCTCTTTATGCCTCTGGACCAACAGGCAAAGAAGAGAGTTACCAAATTGGCTGGTGTGGTTAATCCTGATTACAAAGAGGAAATGAAATTGACCGTACATAATGGAGATAAAGAAGAATGTAGGAGATCCCTGAGAGTGTCTCTGAGTATTACCATGGCCTGTGATTAAAGTCAATGGAAAACTACAGCAACCCAGCTCTGACATGACTACTCACAGTCCAGACCCTTCAAGAATGAAGGTTTGGGTCACCCCATCAGGCAAAGAACCACAACCAGCTGAGATGCTTGCTGAGTATAACAGAAATACAGGATGGGTGGTGGAAGAAGGTAGTTCTAAATACCAGCTACAATCATGTGACCAGTTGCAGAAATGAGGACTGTAATTGTTATCAGTATTCCTTCATTGTACGTTTACATGAAATATTTTTGTTTTCTTCACTTATAAAATATAAGATTTAAACAGGGCTAGTGCATTTCCGGTTTTATTAATGTTACTTGCATCATGTTAGGCACGTGTGATTTTATATTGTCTTTATTCAGAGATTATGTATGGTTTAAGGAGATGTGTGAAGGTGAAAAGGGGTGTACTGTGATGGTTAAGGTTGTGCATCAACTTTGCTGGGCCATGATTCTCAGTGGTTCGACAGTTATGACATAGTTTGACAGTTACGTAATGACGTACTCAGCTCCATGATGAGATTTGATATAATGTAATCATCTTCATGATGAGATTTGCTAAGAGCAGCCAATAAGTTGAAAAAGATAGTCCTTGGGGATGTTGCCTGCATCCAATACATATGGACTTTCTAGCAAAGCTCACTGGCTTTTGCTGTGCTCTGGATCCTGCATTCAGCTCATCATCATCTGACTTCTGATTCTTGGGACTTGAGCCAGCAGCCTACTGTCTGATCTGCCTATCTTGGGTTTGTCAGTCCCTACGGTTACATGAGTCAGGAGAAGCCTCCAGCCTGATGGCTAGTCAAGGACTTGGGGCTTTCCAGCCTCTACAGCCATGACAGCCATTTCCTTGATTTTATATATATATATATATATATATATATATATATATATATATATATACACATGTATATATATGTGTATACGTATATATATGTATATGTACGTATATATATGTGTGTATACACACACACACTCACATACATACGCTTCACTGGTTTTGCTTTTCTAGAAAATTCACCCTATGATCAAACCAAAAAAAAACCAAACCCACTGCCTTTGAGTTGATCCTGACTCATAGCCACCCTATAGGACAGAGTAGAAATGCCCCATAGGGTTTCCAAGGAGCGCATGGTGGATTTGAACTGCCAAGCTTTTGGTTAGCAGCCACAGCTCTTAACTACTATGCCACCAGGGTTTCCTCAGCCTATTACAGATGGGCAATAATACATACATTCTTCAATTTTCATTCCTGTATTCTTACCATCCCGGCCAGAAGTACTGCTATCTGTTGGGAGGAGAATCAGGGAGAGGGGAGATGGGTGGGTGAGCAGACCTGAGGTCAGTGTGAGCTAGAGAGTGGCTAGCCTGCAGGCAGGATGAACCAGGATCTCATCTGTTGGCCTAGGGAACTCCTCCTGGGTGTGTCCAGCCTTCAGGCACTGCCCTGCCTTCTGCTCCAAATTCCCACTTCTCACTCTTCCCACCTAGGGGTAAATAACTCTGCATTACTCCCAGGGCCAAGTGGGGCAGTGAGAGGGCACGTGAGGCTTCTCTTACAGAGAAAAAAAAAACAAACCTGTTATCATTGAGTCAATTCCGATTCATGACAACCCCATGTGTGTCAAAGTAGAACTGTTCTCCATAGGGTTTTCAATGGCTGTGACCTTTTGGAAGTAGATTGTCACACCTTTCTTCCAAGGCTCCTCTTGACTGGTTCAAACCATCAACCTTTAGGTTAGCAGCTGGGTACTTATCTATTTTTCCTCTCACACAGAAAGAGCCCCACAAATCACTCCCCCCACTCCCCGAGTCAACCTCCTCCTTGGGTGAACAGGGGCAGAACGTTCACACCACTTGACAGTTCACACTTGCATGAGTTTCATCTGTGGTTTCCTCCTTCCATCTATTCCCACATACATCTCATAATGCAGGGATACCACAAATTTTGTCCACTGATAATTCACCTACTTTTCCTGTCCCTTCTGAGGATTCGAGCAGCAAGCACTCCTGTCACACTAAGCCTTCCTTCTTACACTCCTGTGCCATTTCTCCTACACTTGTCTGCTCTTGGCTTTCTTCTAATGTGTGAGATACTTTCCCTAAATCACCATATATTTGCAGCTGATCTTCTATTGTTATTGGCCAATAGATGACAGACTTGGTGGGAGAACAGGAAAGGCACTTTTATTTCTTTGTACAAGGAAATGGAGTCATTCGGAGCTACTGCTGCCAAGACTGGTTCCCAAGGGTGGGCAGGTAAATTACTTTTAAAGGGGTTTACAAGTAGGGAGTTCATACAAGTTACATCAGCAACAATCTTAATCATACTACACAGGCACAATGGGGTTTACATATAACCTCCAAGCAAAAGCAAGATTCAAATGCAAAGCTGGCGGGGGGTGGGGGGGGAGAGTGGGTGGGAGTTG
The DNA here is from genome assembly GCF_024166365.1 of Elephas maximus indicus. Classification (NCBI taxonomy): domain Eukaryota; kingdom Metazoa; phylum Chordata; class Mammalia; order Proboscidea; family Elephantidae; genus Elephas; species Elephas maximus. The sequence continues at coordinate 131,370,294 of NC_064826.1, forward strand.
AGCCCAGCAAAGGAAACTCTTTTGCAACATAACACTATAGGGGAGGAAGCCAGGTAAAGAATACAGCACCTTGGCGGCTCTCTCTCACTTCTCCCATTTCTTTTTGGACATTGGTCATTCAGGACCAGTGTCCATTTTGAACTATGGCCCGGTTCAGGATTATTTGGCATATTTTCGAGGAGGAGCAAATATTGGACCTAGGCCTTTCATTGTGGCTACCAACTTCTTGTTGGTTTATAATAGTTTACTAAATATTAAAACAAAAAGAGTTGGTTTTATGCCCTGTTTATGTGAATGTCTCCCTAAAAGATCTCTCTCTCTCTTTTTTTTCTTTTTAGATTGTCTTAGCTATTGTCTTTATACCTCAAGGTTCAGTTGATGTGTCTTTATGAGGCTTTGTGAGTCCAGCTCCAGCTGGGTCACATTTTTTTGTTCAAGGACTGGAAATAACCGCTCCAATAAAAAAAAAAAAAATTTTTTTTTTTTTTTTAAATACTGTCTCTTAAATCATTCTTTTCTTTTCACTGAAGATTGGAGATATTCATACCTGGACTTAGTTGAGCCCTTAGATGGCAGCCATGGCAGGCTCTTTAAACCCATTGTGCTGGTTTTCCACCGGGCAACATCTGATTCTTCACCAGGATCTTAAGAGCAATGTCAATTGCATTGCCAAAGTGAGCAGACTCTATATACATCAATATTTTAGCCCGAGACCTTCTTTTGCCCGTTTAGGTGTGTAAGACAATAGAAGATGAATTTTATTATGCCTAGTACTATCATGATGCAGACTAAGAACATTACTATCCTTTGAAGTAGTGATCTACTCCATGTACTTATTCCTGAAGGTAACCAACCAAGTATATCAGGTGTCTGTAAACGTGTTACAGTGTGTAACCAAGTAGCTTGCTGTCTAATTCTGCATATACCCTCTTCTATGTCTCCTGTGTTATTTATCCAAATGCAACAAGAGCTATTTGCTACAGCACGTACTATACTTTCTTGGGCTAATAAAAAAAACCTAAGGTTATTTTGTTATCTCATGTCATCTTGGCTAATGAGGTCAGAGATTACAGTTGCATTTTTATCTCTTTAGCAACTTTATCTGTTATTTGTCCTATAAAGATTGATGCATTTCTTAAAGGTTTCTGTAATTCAACTATACCATAAGTAGGAATTAAAGCTACCAACCACATCCTGAATGTTGAATCAATGGGTTTCTTTTTGACTCTTGTTTTATAGTGTGTAACAATTTAATATTAATTTTTCAATATTTACTAGCATCATTACTATGAATATCTAAAGGTAATCTTAAAATTCTCAAAGTGTGCTGCCCATGTATTCACCAGGAATCTAGACAAAAGATTGCCCACATAAACTCACTGTCAGCTGGAAAGGAATCATATAAAACTAGTATAGTCAGATCCACCACACACAGTTTGTCTAGAGGAAACAGAAGGTATAGAAAAATTCACATGTGACTACCAGATTTTCATTAGAGAATACATGATTAACAAGATGATATAGGATGGAACTCTCCTGTTGGAGGTCTTCAGTTAATCTGTTTAAAACATACTAAGTGTTCTTCTCGAGTGAAACTGTCCCTCCTTGGTCTACCTATTAACACTCATGGGTCACTTTCTTAGAAGCAGAAATGTCACAAAACTATTTTTATGAGAGAAAAACTTCTAATTCAAGATTACAATATCTAAACCCATTAGTTAAATAATTTAGGAGAAAGGAAAATGGTTTCCTACACCTAGAAAGTAAGACCTTAAAACATCAGCAATATTCCCACATAAAATCCGTAGTTTCCTTTTGTTTACCCAGTCTTATGTAGTTAATTTCTGTTGCACGTGATTCTGGATCAGCCACTGTTAGCTTCTGCATAGGAGTTCTGGAAATTTTATTCAGTCTAGTCACAGTCCTTATTGCAAGTCCAATATAGTCCATCTTTTTGTTGAGATATTTTGGTAAAAAGTTTTCTGAAAATCAGCAAAGTAATACCTGCAGATAACAAAGCTTAATATGGCCATGATTAACTTATAAAAATAATACTCTTATAGCGAAAGACCTGATAGAAATTAATTATAAGCATAAAGGTTGAATAAAATCAGTTAAAAAAAAAACTAGATAAAAATGTCTTTAAATATAATCATTAACCATATTGTTAAAGAGCTTCAGATATGATGCATAATAATCTTGAGTCATAGTACCATATACTCAGGCTACACCAAGAATACACCAATATTATCAAGTCTCTAAATACCTGAATAGTAATTTTAAAAAGCTATAGGTAAGTGATGTGAATTACCCAACCAGACCATTGGCTTTGATAAAGTTGTGACCAAGTTAGCAACTAAGAAATAATAATATAATTATGGCATAATATTATGTGTTTGCTGTCTAATGTTAGGCAAAATCATGAAAGGAAATACTAAAATATAAATCTTAATCCAAAGAGAATCAGGCATTTTCCTTGATTTTGACAACACTTTCCATGTAATTTATTAAATAAAACTTTTTAGCCCTTCTCCTTTATAAAAAATTTTTTATGGCTTTCCATTAAGTTTCAGAGTTTGTTATATGTCACCATGAAACAACACATAAGTTATTTTACCAAATATTTTAAAGTAAGAACCGTAGCTTTTTTTTTTTTTTTCCTAAAAGCCATGCAGCTTGGTTTTCCGCTCAGGAATCTTATTCTAATGAGAGGCCAAACCTCTGCCTTCAAGGTAGATTACACAAAGAATAAATTAACCCTTCAACTCAAAAATCAAAGAATTTTTTATTATTTTAACAGCAAGAAACCCAATTCTTTGTTTTATATTTTAACATAAAAAAATTAAAGCTCCTAAAAAATCTCATAAATTAAATAATTAAACTTTAGTCAGACAGATAAAATTTTTGACCATGTCAAATAAATTTCTTTCTAATAAACCTCTAAAACATTGTCTTTGTTGCATATCTCTTATAGCGCATCCCTTTAAAAGGCAAAAATGAACACGTTCATTAGCAGACCCTAATATACATACATATATATTTATATATCCTTTCTCTTGTGGCATAAAAAGCAAAAGTATATAAGCTTAAATTATAACAAATATCTATTAACTCAACTTAACATCAATAAGTTAGCTAAAAGGTCTTGGAAATTATTTTCAACCCTATATACCATAAAATATAACTGTTGTTGAAAGAAAGTTTGTTGAAACATTCCAAATTTTCATTCAACTTTTGCTATTGACTATATTTTCCCAATCTAATTTTAGTCCTTAAATACATTATCAGCTGGCTTTGGAAATCACAAAGTCTCTGCTCAACTAACCAATTCACTGATATGGATATGACCTTAAAGTGTTTGGCTAAAGTTGGAAACATTTTCCCAAGCTGTTTCAGGTGTGTCTCATTGTGATTTCTATAGGACCTTGGAGACTGAGGGCTAGGGAACTCTGATATTGTCCCACCCTCTCTATTTTTTGACTCACGGTAGAAGACAAGGTGAGGCAATTCTGATTCATTTACATGTGATTAAAACGATTGAGGCATTTTGAAAGCTATCTACCTGGTAAATACCAAAGCTGTTTAGTGATTTTGTAAATGAATCCATCAATTCTTGGCTATTGAGACTTGGGGCTGGGAGGAGGAGGTCATGCCAATTCATTTACATATGTTTAAATTGATCTAGGCATTTTGAAAGGCAAAGGATAACTAATTTCTTTCTGTTTTATTATTCTCTTGGAAAGCAGTTTTGCTTTCCCTTTATCACAACCTTTTATCTACCCAGTAAATATCAAAGCCATTTAGCAATTTTTTTTTTTTTTAAATAGGTTTGTCTCCTTTGTCGTGCTCTGAAACTGTTGGTTTTACTTTAAGACAAAATTATCTGTTTTCTTTAAATAAAACACATTTCATATAATGTCTAGCTTAAGTTACTTAGAAAGGCTTTACTTTTATGATTTACTTAAACATAAAGTTTTTCAATATAGCTACTAAAAATCTAAATAATAAGGCAGACAAAAGACAGAATTTTTCTCGGATGAGGAAAGAAATGAAGTTCTAAGACAGCCTTACCAAAAAAAAAAAGAACAGCAATTCTCAGCCATAGCCTCCAACCTGATACAAGACAGAAACTTAGACACAATCCTTTAGACTAGAAGCAAGCTCTCAGAACAAAAGGAGACAGAAAGACCACATAACCTCACCAAACAATACCACACAACACAAGAATATAGGGATTCTAGTTTCTTAAAGTGTACATAGCAATTTTTGGTAAGATCAACTCAGTTTAATGGAAATAACAGATTTTAGATAAAACTTATTAACTTGCCAAAGCATCAGATGGAGGAATAATATTTTGATTTTTTTATTGAGAAACTATCATAAAACAGGTATGGAACAGAGCACTATTTTCCAGGATTTCTCTGAGCCACAAGAAGAAACCTAATGAGGAATGCCGCAGGGTTTGGACTGTGTTTCACTTAGACCATTGTGTACCTGGGATGCAAGACTGTTTGCTTGCGAGTAGCAGGCAGCTTAATGTTCCATCCTGTCTCAAGATCACCTTATCCTGTCACAGGAGTCTTTAACGCTCATGATGAGCACCGGTGATTACCCTAAGGGCTTTTACTGGTTAACCATGCTTGAATTTTTGTGGCTGATAGTGGCTCAGAGCTCTTTGAAAATAGAATTACCTCTTTAACGTTTCAAATGCCCAAATCTGGACCTAAACTACAGTCACCAAGAATTGCTAGATGTGACTCTTAATCAAGCAAAAACCTAAGTAAGACTCTTCTTGAGCAAACAACCAGTATTTCAAACAAATAGGCTAAACAAAATTTAAGAAAACTAACAAAAAGGATAAGCTCATTTTCCAAGAGCACCCACCCTGTGAGTGTAAAAGGGAGTGTGAATACTTGGATCCAGAAGAAAGAACCTCTCTTTTTGCCAGGTTCTGCTCCACCATCCAGGTCTCCTCAAGGTCGACTGGATTCATGGTTTTAGGATCCCTGCAGCAATTAATTCTTGTAGGGTAAAAACACTACAAAGTTTAGTAAAGCAAAAAGAAAGATTTTATTCAGCATATATTTAAAGAAGCAAAAGTAGGAAAGGGACAAGCATGCTGCCCGGGCCATGTCTGTCTGAGTCTCTGTTCCCATTTCTTAAGGATGTATCTTAGTGGGCCACATTTTGAGATTCTCCTTTCTCTAGATACACACACTTACACACTCACACAACCTAATTTGTTACATCAACTTAACAGGTACCTGAGCCTTTTATGCCCTCAGCAATCGACTCTTCCCCTTTCTTGACTCTTCTAAGGTCTTACCCAGGAATTACACTGTTACTTACCAAATAACCTCGGATTCTTAATACGCTCAATGGTCAATTTCTCCCACTTCTTGGGACTCTTCTAAGGTCTTACCTAGGCACTTACCAAATAACCCAGGTACATCTCATGTCCCTCACAGAGCCATCATTTGGGTCCTGAGCAGGGAGTCAGCTTTCAGAGCTGCTCCAAGGTGTCTAGGAGGAATTTCCCGGTGATGCCAGACCTTTGCGTTGTTCTGTTTTCTGATCCACCTCAGGAACCGAGGAGATGTCTCCTGGCTGGTTCACCAGAAATGTCGCTAGGTGGAAACCCCAGGTTCTTACTCTGCATGACTCATATTGGCCAATAAATGAGGGACTGAGGTGGGAGAACAGGAAAGTCACCTTTATTTCATTGTATGAGGAAATGGAGTCAGTTGGAACTACTGCTGTCAAGACTGCTTCCCAAGGGTGGGCAGGTAAGATACTTTTAAAGGGGTTTACAAGTAGGCAGTTCATACAAGTAATGTCAGCAACATTCTCAATCATACTACACAGGTGCAATGGGGTTTACATATAACCTCCAAGTAAAAGCAAGATTCAAATGCAAAGTGGTGGGGTGGGGCAAACCCCAGCAAAAGAAACTATTTTGCAATACAACACTGAAGGGGAGGAAGCCAGGTAAGGGATACAGCACTGTGGGGGTTCTGTCTCACTATTATGTCCCAATAGCAGAGGCAGTAAATGACAGTTGGGTTCAGGAAGTACCCTATACAAATCAGAACACATAATAAGGACTGACTGGGGAAGAAATCAACGTTTAAAGTATTCAGTGCCAATGTACAATGTCTTTCTACACACAAAGTTCATAGCCACTTTATTCATAATTGCCAAAGATTGGAAGCAACTGAAATAGTCTTCAGTAGATGAATGGATAAACCAACTGTGCTAATAAGTCAGTCTGGAAGAGCTGTATACTGTATAATTTCAGCTTTATGGCAATCTGGAAACGCCAAAACTGTAGAGACAGTAAAAACATCACTGGCAACCAAGGTTCAGGGAGAGGTATGAATAAGGAGAGCTTGGGGCAGTTTTAGGGCAGTGAAGCTATTCTGCATGACACTGTAATGGTGGATACATGACATCACACATTTGTCAAAACCCATGGGACTGCACAACACAAAGAGGGAATCCTAATGTAAACTGTGGACTTACGTTAATGATAATGTATTGATACTGGTTCATCAATTGTTAACAGATACAAGCCATTAACAACAAGAGAAAGAGTTGCAGGGGATAGAGGGACAACATGGAACTCTTGGGACTGACTATCTGTTCCATTTTCTGTAAACCAAAAAATAATCTTTTTTTTTTTTTTCTTGTAAGTGATTTATAAGGGGAATATTTTTGAGAAACTATTCTTAGGAGTAGGGTATGATTCATCAACATGCGGAGTAAAGAGAATGGTAAAAAATGTATTAAGTGCCTTGCCCCCACCCCCCCCATGTTTGTCAGTTTCTTGTACTGTGGGGGCTTGGGTGTTGCTGAGATGCTGGAAGATATGCCACCTGTATTCAGATACCAGCAGGGTCACCCATGGAGGACAGGTTTCAGCTGAGCTTACAGACTAAGACAGACTAGGAAGATGGACCCAGCAGTCTACTTCTGAAAAGATTTAGCCAGTGAAAACCTTATGAATAGCACTGTTTGATATAGTGAGGGAAGATGGAAGGCACCCAAAAGATGACTGGGAAAGAGCTGCCTCCTCAAAGTAGAGTCGATCTTAAATGACGTGGATGGAGTCAAACTTTTGGGACCTTCATTTGCTGATGTGGCATGACTCAAAATGAGAAGAAACAGCTGCAAATATCCGTTAATAATCAGAATGTGGAATGTCCGAAGTATGAATCTAAGAAAACTGGAAGTCATCAAAAACGAAATGGAATGCATAAACATTGATATCCTAGGGATTAATGAGCTGAAATGGACTGATATTAGCCATTTTGAATTGGACAATCATTTGGTCTACTATGCCAGGAATGACAACTTGAAGAGGAATGGCATTGCATTCTACATCAAAAGGAACATTTCAATATCTATTCTGAAGTACAACTCTGTCAGTGATAATATTCAAACGACTACAAGGAAGACCAATTAATACGACTATTATTCAAATTTACATGCCAACCACCAAGGCCAAAGATGAAGAAACTGAAGATTTTTACCAACTTCTGGACTCTAAAATTGATTGAGCTTGCAATCAGGATGCATTGATAATTACTGGAGAGTGGAATGGGAAAGTTGGAAACAAAGAAGGATAGGTAGTTGGAAAATATGGCCTTGGTGATAGAAATCATGCTGGAGGTTGCATGATAGAATTTTGCAAGAACAATGACTTCTTCATTGCAAATACTTTTTTACACCAACATAAATGATTACTATGCACGTGGACCTCGCCAGATGGAATACACAGGAATCAAATTGACTACGTCTGTGGGACGAGATGATGAAAAAGCTCAATATCATCAGTCAGAACAAGGCCAGGGGGCCAACTGCAGAACAAACCATCAATTGCTCATATGTAAGTTCAAGTTGAAACTGAAGAAAATTAGAACAAGTCGATGAGAACAAATGTATGACCTTTAGTATATCACACCTAATTTAGAGAACATCTCAAGAATAGATTGGACGCATTGAACACTAATAACTGAAGACCAGAAGAGTTGTGGAATGACATTAAGGACATCAGACATGAAGAATGCAAGAGGTCATTAAAAAGACAGGAAAGAAAGAAAAGACCAAAATGGTTGTCAGAAGAGACTCTGAAACTTGCTCTGGAACATCGAGTACCTAAAGCAAAAGTAAACAAAGATAGGACTGGTCAGTGGGGGGGAGAGAGAGGCTGATGAAGAGTGAGCTAATTAAATCAGGTGGACACTGGAGAGTGTGTTGGCAACTCTTGACTGGAGGGGGAATGGGAAGATAGAGAGAGAGGGAAGACGGCAAAATTGGCACGAAACGAGAGACTGAAAGGGCTGACTCAATAGGGGGAGAGCAAGTGGGAGAAGGGAGTAAGATGTATGTAAACTTACATGTGACAGACTGATTGGAATGGTAAATGTTCACTTGAAGCTTAATAAAAATTAATTAAAAAAAAAAGTAAACAAAGATGAAGTAAAAGAGTTGAACAGAAGATTTCAAAGTGCGGCTCAAGAACACAAAGACCTGGAGATGGAAAACCAAAAGGGAAGAACTCCTGCTGCATTTCTCAAGCTCAAAGAACTGAAGAAAAAATTAAAGCCTCAAGTTGCAGTATTGAACGATCCTGTGGGGAAAGTATTAAACCACTCAGGAAGCATCAAAAGAAGATGGAAGGAATACACAGAGTCACTGTAGCAAAAAGAATTGGTCTACGTTCAACTATTTCAAGGGGTACCATAAGAGCAGGAACCCATGGTACTGAAGGAAGAAGTCCAAGCTGCACTGAAGGCATTGGCAAAAAACCAGGATCCAAGAATTGACAGAATACCAATTGAGATGTTTCAACAAACAGATGCAGCACTGGAAGTACTCCTCCATCTAAGCCAAGAGATGTGGAAGACAGCTACCTGGCCAACCAACTGGAAGAGATCTATATTTATGCCTATTCCCAGGAAAGGTGATCCCACCGAATGTGGAAATTATTGAACAGTATCATTCATATCACACACAAGTAAAATTTTGCTGAATGTCTTTCAAAAGTGGCAGTAGCAGTATATTGACAGGGAACTGCCAGAAAGTCAAGCTAGATTCAGAAGAGGACGTGGAGCCAGGTATATCACTGCTGATGTCAGATGGACCCTGGTAGAAAGCAGAGAATACCAGAAAGATGTTTGCCTGTGTTTTATTGACTATGCAAAGGCACTCGACTGTGTGAATCCTAACAAATTAAGGATAACATTGTGAAGAATGAGAATTTCAGAGCACTTAACTGTGCTCGTGAAAAACATAGATCAAGAGGCAGTCGTTCAAACAGAAAAAGGGGATACTGTGTGATTCAAAGTCAGGAAAGGTGTGTGTCAGGGTTGTATCATTTCACCATACATGTTCTATCTGTACAATGTTCCACTGTTGTTCATAAGGTTTTGTACAGAGGTAGCATATGATCAGGAACCAATGGTACTGAAGGATGAAGTCCAAGCTTCACTGAAGGTAATGACAAAAACAAGAACCCAGGAAATGATGGAATATCAATTGAGATGTTTCAACAAAAGGATGCGCAGCGCTGGAAATGCTCACTTGTCTATGCCAAGATATATGGAAGACAGCTTCCTGGCCAACCAATGGGAAGAGATCCATATTTATTCCTATTTCCAAGAAAGGTGATCCGAACAAATGCAGAAATTATCTAACAATATCATTAATATCACACTCAAGCAAAATTTTGTTGAAGATCATTCAAAAGCAGCTGCAACAGTATATCGACAATAAACTACCAGAAATTCAGGCCAGATTCAGACAAGGATGTGGAGCCAGGGATATCATTGCTGATGTCAGATGGACCCTGGCTGAAAGCAGAGAATGCCAGAAGGATGTTTACCTGTGTTTTATTGACTACACAGAGGCATGCGACTGTGTGGATTGTAACAAGTTATGGATAACATTGCGAAGAATGGGAACTCCAGAATGCTTAATTGTGCTCATGAGGAACCTGTATATAGATGAAGAGGCAGTTGTTCAGACAGGACAAGGGGATATTGCATGGTTTAAAGTCAGGAAAAGTGTGCATTAGGGTTGTATCCTTTCACCATACCTATTCAATCTGTATGCTGAGCAAATAATCCGAGAAGCTGTACTGTATGAAGAAGAACAAGGCATCAGGATTGGAGGAAGGCTCATTAACAACCTGTGTTATGCAGACGACACAACCTTGCTTGCTGAAATTGAAGAGGATTTGAAGCACTTACTAATGAATATCAAAGACCATAGTCTTCAGTGTGGATTACACCTCAACATAAAGAAAACAAAAATCCTCACAACTGGACCAATAAGAAGCATCATGGTAAGTGGAGAAAAGATTGAAGTTGTCAAGGATTTCATTTTATTTGGATCCACAGTCAACAGCCGTGGAAGCAGCAGTCAAGAAATCAAAAAAACACATTGCTTTGGGCAAATCTGCTGCAAAAGACCTCTTTAAAGTGTTGAAAAGTAAAGATGTCACCTTGAAGACTAAGGTGTGCCTGACCCAAGCCATGGTATTTCCAGTTGCATGATATGCATGTGAAAGCTGGACAATGAATAAGAAAGACCAAAGAAGAATTGATATCTTTGAATTATGATGTTGGCAAAGAATATTGAATATACATGGACTGCCCAAAGAATGAACAAATCTGTCTTGGAAGAAGTAAAACTAGAATTCTCCTTAGAAGCAAGGACGGTGAGACTGCATCTTACATAGTTTGGACATGTTGTCAGGAGGGACCAGTCCCTGGAAAAGAACATCATGCTTGGTAAAGTACAGGGTCAGTAGAAAAGAGGAAGACCCTCAACGAGATGGATTGACACAGTGGCTGCAACAATGGACTCAAGCATAACAACAATTGTAACAATGGCACTAGACCAGGCAGTGTTTCTTTCTGTTGTGCATAGGGTCACTATCACTATGAGTCAGAACCAACTCAATGGCACCTAACAACAACAACATTCAATCTGTATGCTGAGCAAATAACCCAAGAACCTGGACTATATGAAGAAGAACGGGGCATCAGGATGGGAGGAAGACTCATTAACAACCTGCATTATGCAGATGACGCAACCTTCCTTGCTGAAAGTGAAGAGGACTTGAAGCACTTACTAATGAAGATCAAAGACCACAACCTTCAATATGAATTACACTTCAACGTAAAGAAAACAAAAATCCTCACAACTGGACCAACAAGCAACATCATAATAAATGCAGAAAAGATTGAAGTTGTCAAGGATTTCATTTTACTTGAATCCACAATCAACACTCATGGAAGCAGCAGCCATGAAATCCAAAGACGCATTGCATTGAACAAATCTGCTGCAAAAGACCTCTTTAAAGTGTTGAAAAGCAAAGATATAACCTTGAAGACTCTGCTCCTTCTATACTTTCTGGGCCACTCCGTATAATCCAAATACTACAATCCCCCTGCTATGGATTGAATTGTACCCCCAAATTTATGTTGGAGTCCTAACCTCTGGTACCTGTGAACATGATCCTGTTTGGAAATAGGGTCTTGAAGATTATATCAGTTAACAGGATGTCCTACTGGAGCTGGGGAAGTCCTAGTCCCATCTGAGTGGTGTTGTATAGAAGAGGAGAAGAGACACTGAGACAGAGGAAGGATGGCATGTGACGGTGGAGTTATGCTATAGCTGCAGGCCAGGGAACACCTAGAGCCACCAGAGGCTGGACAGAAAAGAAAGAATCTTCACTTAGAGCCTTTGGAGAGAACATGGCCCTGCCAACACCCTGAACTCAGGCTACTGGCCTCCAGGACTGTGAGATGACAGATTTCTGTTTTTCAAAGCCACACGCTTTGTGGTACTTTGTTATGGCGGCCCTAGGACACTAACACCACTCCACAGAATTTCCCCTCTGCAAGTTTCTTAAATGAAAATCAACCAATCGATACTTTGCAGTTTGGCGTATGCTACATGCCTGTTGTTATATAAAAAAAATTGTTATATAGAGCTCTACTAAACACCACTTATGTGCCAGGTGCTATGTTAGACACGTCACAAAAACCCAGTGAGGTAGATATTCTTATTCCCGTTCACGGGCAGGGGAACTTCAGAAAGGTGAAGTGCAAAGCCAGGATTTGAACTCCAGCTGCCTGACCCCAGAGTTTGTCCACTCCAACCAGACCCAGGGTCACACAATTTGAGCTTGTCCAGGGTAATAAGCAAGCTGCCTTATCAACCTCACTGGTAATTATGGGATTGGTGTGTTTTTCCCCTTAAGTCATTAGAGATCAACGACTAGGCAATACCTAGTGTTTTAGTGAAGGCCAAACTACAGAAACATTAGCCAAGGAATAACGTGGTCCTTTGTTGAATGCCAGCTGCGGGCTGTGAGGGATAGACACGCAACTATGTCTGTAGCCACCAGTATACCTTCTGTCCCTGATACCCAGCCAGTGCCCAGGCTAGGTGCTGGATATGTGGGTTGTGCACCCCCGGGCTCATTTCTAAAGTACTTGAGTCTTCAGCTTCACACCCTTTTTTGGCCAATGATACTTGGTGACCAAAATTTGTATAATTCCCAAAGTGTATCATCTATAATCTCACATGATCCTTATATGAGACAAGGAGGCACACAGGCAGATGCTATCATTCCTGTTTTACAGGTGAGGAGACTACTAAGACCCAGAGGCATTGAGTAAGGTACCAAAATTTACAACGTCGTTTAATGGCAGAATAGGATCCCCATATGCTTCTGGCTCTCTTTCACTGCCTTCCCAGGGGACAAAATCTATTGACTGGCAGCTTGCCTGTGGACTCAGAGAGAAAGATCTGAGCCCCTTCCAGAGCTGGAGAGGTGAGTGTTGGAGGGAAAGAATGGAGACAGTAGCTACTGTGTTTCTATGAGAAACACTTTCTACAGAATTTGATTATCTCCAGATACAAACCAAGCACAGCAGATGAGCTAGTAGCTAATTCTTAGGCTTTCCCAAGCATGGAGGAAATGGGATAATGAATTCATATAAGGTGTGATTGCTGCCTTAATACAGGAGCTCGGAGCAATTGGCCTGTGAAATTTACCTGGCAGCTCAGCAGTAAAATTATAGTTAATTAATTGTGCCTGGCTTCATGAAATCCTCCTCATCCTTAATCCGCCCTCTTCTCTTTGCCAGAAATTGAATGAGGGATACAGATGGAGATGCAATCCCTTACTTGCAAAGTGGCTTCTGTGTGTGGTGCCTGGTGTTTCTACTGTGCCCCCACTGGGCTTTCATGCACACTCTCCTCTCAGGGGGTCTTGGAGATGGAGAGAAAGCTGGAAGCTCTGAAGGGGTTCATTCACTTCCAGCAAGGCTTCAGAGGAAATGGAAATAAGAAGTCTGGAAGAGGTCCAGAAGTAAAAAGTCTTTAAGAGTGCAGATTTGATGGAGAAATTCAGAGAAATTTTTACAGCTGGAAAGGTTCTTAGAAGTCATTGATTCGAGCCCTCCCTTGTAAAAGTGTGGCAACCTGCCTGGTGGTTTGGACTGAGCCATGGGAACCTGGCTTATAAGGGGCCAGCTTGGGCAAGGACTGTGGAATGTTTGTCCAGGGCTTGGCAAGGCCCAAGAGACGGGGGAGACAATTGAAAATGATCTGTGTTACAGGGATGTCATGATATCTGGTCCACACTGGCATGTAGATCTTAACAGGACCATGGCTGATTGTATCTAGGTACTCTGGTTGGTGGGGACCCCAATTAGGCCAATGTTGGTATTCTAGCCTTCCAGGATGCTGTACCTCCCTAGGCCTCAAAATTAGGAAGCAGAACATCAGGGGTCCCTCCAGATGTGAACACATGCCAAGGCTCCTTTTAGGGAACCTTATGGGAAGTTTTGTCTGAACAAAACCAGGGCACTTCCCCAGGCTAACCACATTTCTTAATGTCATGGATTGACTCATGTCCCCCCAAAAATGTGCATATCAAATTGGTTAGGCCATGATTCCCAGTATTGTGTGGTTGTCCTCCATTTTGTGTTTGCAATTTTATGTTGAGAGGATTAGGGTGTGATTGTAACAACACCCTCACTCAGGTCACTTCCCTGATCCAAGGTAAAGAGAGTTTCCCTGGAGTGTGGCCTACACCACCTTTTGTCTCTCAAGAGATAAAAGGGAAACAAGAACAAGCAGAAAGCTTGGGACCTCATACCTCATACCTCATACCACCAAGAAAGCACCGTGTCCTTTGGACACGGGGTCTCTGGGCCTGAGAAGCTCCTCAACCAGGGGAAGATTGAGGACAAGGGCCTTCCTCCAGAGCCGACAGAGAGAGAAAGCCTTCCTCTAGAGCTGACACCGTGAATTTAGACTTGTAACCTACTAGGCTGTGAGAAAATAAATTTCTCTTTGTTAAAGCCATCCACTTGTGGTATTTCTGTTATAGCAGCACTAGATAACTAAGACACTTAGATTTCTCTTTTCTTCCTTTGCTGGCCTTGTTCTTTTCATTTTCACACCAGACATCCTGTCCCAAGGCCTGGGCTGGGAATAAAAAACACGCCTCCTATACTTCCCCATTCTTCTTGCCCTGGGTTACTGGTCTCCACCTCCTGTAAATTATCCCCTGTAAGCATTTCTTCTACCCGCCCCACCCCCACCCACACAAACAGCTGCAGAATCACACCCCTAGCAGCATTTGGGCAAACCTGTGTGAGCTGCAGGCATTGTGAAGCAGTTTTTAGTCTTATATGCCATTTACAATCTTGTGATAAGAGAAGGGATATAAAGTTGGATCTGAGAAGGCTATATAGTAGTGCACAAGAGCAAGTTTCATGGAATACTCAAAATCCTAGAGATACAAGTCTTGGGAAAAATTAATTTTTAGGTTAAACATCTACCATCTGTTACTTCAAGGTGAGCAGAGTCTTGGGAAAATACTAAGGGGCATTCTTGAGGGATTAATTGAGGTTGGTTTGCAGGGGTATATTTGATGATAAGACACCCAGAGGTCTTGGAGCATTGTCCAGGCTTCTGATTGAATTGATTATCACTTCCAGCAGTGCTAAGTAAATGTAGTGAGAATGGGCACCTTTGTCTTGGGTCTGCCCATGGAGGGAATGCTTCCACTATTTCCCCATCAAATGTGACGCACGCTGTGAACAACCACACTCTGTCAGTTATCAAAGTTAAGGGCACAACTCAGTTTCTTCCCTCCTCTCTCCACTCCATGCACAAGGAATTTAATAGTCATTTATTTCTATACTTTCCTGCTTGCCAGGCTTGTTACTATAGTTTGGAGGCCTTCTGAATGAGCGTACAATTGACGTATGAATGTAAGCATTTTGTTTTACAGGAACAGTGGTTTTCATTGACATAATTTTCAAATAATATTTACAATCTAATAAAAAAAAGTTTTTTTTTTAGTATTTAATATTAAATGTGGCAGAGACAGTTAGTTGTTGACCCTCAAATCCATTTCATTTCATAGAACACTTGATTTTTAGCTGGGCATATGGCTGTCTGGAATAAAGATTATATTTCCCACCTTCCTATGCACTTAGATGAAACCATGTAATTATGTTCCGGGCAAATGTTGTATAATAGCTTCTGAGGTGCTTTGCCCCTCTTTCTCCCCTTCCCACCTTGCTATTTAGAATGTGGATGTGATGGCTGGAGTATCATCTTGGATCAGGAGCATGAGGCTGTTCCCCAGGAAGGTGGGGTGTACAGCTGGAAGCAGCTTGTGTTCTAAGTGATTCCGCAGACACTAACCCAGCTCTGGCCTGTTTACCTCCAGACTTTGAAATGACAGAAACAAGCATCTATCTTGTTTAAGCTACTGTCACTTTGTGTCTTTGGTAGTTGCAGCTGAACTTAACCTGTACATTTTTGAGTATTTATTTCTTATGACCCATCATTTTATACCATGACTTTTCCATTCTTTGCGTTAACATTTAGTCTGGGAAACTAGTGTTTGGGTTAGTCAGTCTTGAGTCATTTATGAGCAACTAAGAATACTTTTTAGTTGTAACCTTAATTTCTTTAATTGTAAAATGGTTAATAGCGTGTCTTGCATGACTATTGTGAGATTAAATGTTTGTAAAGTGCTTAGCAAAATGCCTGTCATATGCGTTGTTGTTGTTAGGTGTCATCAAGTCGGTTCCCACTCATAGTGACCCTGTGTGTAACTGAACGAAACACTTCCTGGTCCTGTGCCATCCTCACAATTGTTATTATGCTTAAGCCCATTGTTGCAGCCACTGTGTCAATCCATCTCATTGAGGGTCTTCTTTTTCACTGACCCTCTATTTTACCAAGCATGATGTCCTTCTCTGGGGACTGATCCCTCCTGACAACATGTCCAAAGTATGTGAGATGTAGTCGCTCCATCCTTGCTTCTAAGGAGCATTCTGGTTGTACTTCCTCCAAGACAGATTCGTTCATTCTTTTGGAGGTCCGTGGTATATTCAATATTCTTCTCCACCACCACAATTCAAAGGTGTCAATTCTTCTTTGGTCTTCCTTATTCATTGTCCCTCTTTCACATGCATGGGAGGCAATTGAAAACACCATGGCTTGAGTCAGGAAGACCTTAGTCTCCAAGGTGAATTCTTTGCTTTTCAACACTTTAAAGAGGTCTTTTGCAGCAGATTTGCCCAAGGCAATGTGTCTTGTGATTTCTTGACTGCTGCTTCCATGAGTGTTGATTGTGAATTGAAGTAAAATGAAAACCTTGAAAACTTCATTTTTTTTTCCTCTGTCATGATATTGCTTACTGGTCTACTTGCGAGGGTTTTTGTTTTCTTTATTTGAGGTGTAATCCATACGGAAGGCTATGGTCTTTTATCTTCAAAGTGCTTCAAGTCCTCTTTATTTTCAACAAGTGAGGTTGCTTAATGCAGGTTTTTAATGAGTCTTCCTCCAATCCTGATGCCCTGTTCTTCTTGCTGTAGTCCAGCTTCTTGGATTATTTGCTCAGCATAAAGATTGAATAGGTATGGTGAAAGGATTTAACCCTGACACACGCCTTTCCTGACTTTAAACCACGCAGTATCCCCTCGTTCTACTTGAACAACTGCCTCTTGATCTGTGTACAGGTTCCTCATGAGCACATTTGTTATGATCCACACAGTCGAATGCCTTCACATAGTCAATAAAGCACAGGTAAACATCTTTCTGGTATTCTCTGCTTTCAGCCAGGATCCGTCTGACATTAGCAATGATATCCCTGGTTCCACGTCCTCTTCTGAACCTGGCTTGAATTTCTGGCAGTTCCCTGTCAAAATACTCCTACTGCCACTTTTGAAAGATATTCAGCACAATTTTACTTGTGTGTGATATGAATGATACTGTTCAATAATTTCCACATTCGGTGGGATCACCTTTCTTGGGAATAGGCGTAAATATAGATCTCTTCCAGTTGGTTAGCCAGGTATCTGTCTTCTACATTTCTTGGTAAAAATGGGTGAGTACTTCCAGTGCTGCATCTGTTTGTTGAAACATCTCAACTGATATTTTGTCAATTCCTGGATCCTTGTTTTTGCCAATGCCTTCAGTGCAACTTGGACTTCTTCCTTCAGTACCATGGGTTCCTGCTCATATGGTACCCCTTGAAATAGTTGAACGTAGACCAATTCTTTTTGGTGTAGTGACTCTGTGTATTCCTTCCATCTTCTTTTGATGCTTCCTGAGCTGTTTAATGCTTTCCCCATAGAATCCTCCAATATTGCAACTTGAGGCTTGAATTTTTTCTTCAGTGCTTTCAGCTGGAGAAGTGTGGAGTGTGTTCTTCCCCTTTGGTTTTCCATCTCCAGTTCTTTGCACATATCATGATACTTTGTCTTCTTCAGCCACCCTTTGAAATTTTCTGTTCAGCTGTTTTACTTCATCATTTGTTCCTTTTGCTTTAACTACTCAACATCCAGGAGCAAGTTTCAGCATCTCTTCTGACATACATTTTGGTCTTTTCTTTCTTTCCTATCTTTTTAATAACCTCTTGCTTTCTTCACATCTGATGTTCTTGATGTCATTCCACAACTCCTCTGGTCTTCGGTTATTAGTGTTCAACGTGTCCAATCTATTCTTGAGATGTTCTCTAAATTGAGGTGCGATATACTCACGGTCTTACTTTGGCTCTCATCGACTTGTTCTAATTTTCTTCAGTGTCAGCTTGAACTTGCATATGAGCAATTGATTCATATGACCCAGCAATTCCACTCCTAGGTATATACCCAAAAAACTTGAAAGCAGAGGCTCAAGAAGAGACATGTATACCAATGTTTATTACAGCACTATTCACAATAGCCAAAAGGTAGAAACAATTTAAATGCCTATCAACAGATGAATGGATAAACAATATGTGGTACATACGTACTCTGAAATACATACTACTTAGCCAATAGGAGAAATGAAGTCTTGGTACTTGCTACAGTATGGATGAAGCTTTAAGATATTATGCTGAGTAAAATGAGTCAATCACAAAAGGACAAATATTGTAGTAACTTATTTATATAAAAAGACAAGAAAAGGTAAATGTATAGAGAACAAAGTTCATTAGTGGTTACCGGGGCAGAAGGGGGAGGTAGGGGATTAAGGAGGAAGGATAAATCACATTGATTAAGGGTAGGGTTGCATAGCCGATTATTGTAATCGCTGCCAATAAGTTGTACACCTGTAAAAGTCAAATTGGCAAAAGTTCTGTGCTAGATACATTTACAACAATGACAAAAAAATAATAGCTGCTGAGGCTGCTTATGTGCAACCAAACACCTCATGGGATTTGGTTTCATGGTTTGGAAGTTTAGGTTCATGGTTTCACAGGACATCCCAGTTGATTGACCTAATAACGTGTTTAGTGTTTCTGTTTGTTTCTCAGTGCCTGGGGTCTTAAAAGCTTGCAAGCAGCTGTCCAAGGCTGAACCATTGGTCCTTATTCACGTGGAGCAACAGAGGAAGAAGAGTCAGGAATAGGAGGAGGATATGGAATGTGTGGCTAATTGTCTCCATGAACAACCACCTCCTTTGCCATGAGACCAGAAAAACTGGAAAAACTGAATGAAGCTCCTAGGCCAGGGGAAGATTGTTGACAAGGACCTTCCCCCAGAGCCAACGGAGAAAACCTTCCCCTGGAGCATTCTAAATTCAGACTTCTAGCCTCCTAGACTGTGATAGAATAAATTTCTTTTTGTTAAAGCCATCTACTTGTGGTTTTTCTGTTACAGCAGTACTAAGTAACTCAGACAGGCAAAGGAGTTAAGATGTATAAAGCTCAGAGCCTGGCACAGAGCAGGACCCTGACATGTAAGCTCACATCCTCAGATGAGAACTCCCTGTGGTTTACCGGGTCCTTCATGCACTTAGCACTGTCACACAGGGAAGGAGACAGGGGAGTTGAGTGCCCAGTCATGCGCAGGCTCAGTGATGTGTACACTCTAC
The DNA here is from genome assembly GCF_024166365.1 of Elephas maximus indicus. Classification (NCBI taxonomy): domain Eukaryota; kingdom Metazoa; phylum Chordata; class Mammalia; order Proboscidea; family Elephantidae; genus Elephas; species Elephas maximus. Next base: position 131,389,701 of record NC_064826.1, read on the forward strand.
CACCACCTCATGCACTCCCTGCCTCAAACATGGCAGAGCACTGACCTACTGCCAGGGATGGGCTGACAGTTTCTAACAATGTCTATAAAGAGCATTCAATGGGCTTAGCCCTGACCAGGTTAAGCAGCAGGGGCCAAACCGGAGAGCTGATGAGGGTTGTGGAATGAACCGCAGACCTGGGAGATGTCACTGAACAAAGAGGGAGGGAAGAGTCAAGGTCAGGACATGCCTTCCTACTCACCCTTGTGTCCTGGAGGCATGACTGACACCAGGTTCCAAAAGCCTGTACAGGCGGTCAAGAGAACCTGCCAGCCGCACAGGAGGTGGTGCTGCACACAAGCATGGCTCTGGCAGAAGGCAAACTGTGCTTCTGGCAGGTGGACTGTTTTCTACCCACTCACTGGGCAAGAAAGATGGGGAGCCTGCAGGCTCTGCATGCTAATTAGGAACTGCTGAAATAAAACCAGTGCAGACAGGGGGTTGCAGAAGCCACCTCACCTCCTCCACCTCTCCCAAAGGCTCAGAAGTTCCTCCACCCTGGGGGATCCCCTCGGCAAGGACTGCACACAATTGTGGAATAAAAGATAGCCTAAAGACATTCCCTCCTGGAATAAAGTTAGCTGGGAAAGAATGAAAGAAACTTTTCATTGCAGCACATTCTCTGTCTTTTATAAATCACTTTACCTGAAAGGTCATTCTTTGAGGCTGATGGCTTTCTTAATAATGCAATTTCTTTCTATTCCTCAGTCTTTTGAGGTCTGCATGTCACAGACAGAAAGACTTGTATGGGGGCTACTTTATACAATCTTAAAGTGCCACCATATGAATAGCTAAAATAAAACTTGCAAGGGCTCTGAGGTTCCAGCCTTTTAAAAATTGAAATTATGGGTTGCTCCGCTCTCCAATGTCTCTCACCAATTCTGGCTTTTAAAAAGAGCCATAAAACCTGGGTCAGATGCTGGTTTCCAGAGCCTCTCAGGATGCAGTGGCTCTGGTCTATCCATCCACTTACTCGTCATATGTCTATCCACCCATCCACCCAACCACCCTTCCGTCCATCCGTCTCTCCGTCCAACTGTCTGTCCATCCATCCATCCATCCATCCATCCATCCATCCATCCATCCATCCATCCATCCATCCATCCATCCATCCATCCATCCATCCATCCATCCATCCATCCATCCATCCATCCATCCATCCATCCATCCATCCATCCATCCAACCATCCATCTTCCTTCACCCAGGTAGGCATTCAACTCTCCTCACAACAATGGCTGAGTGCCAGGCCTGCCCTGCAAGGCAGGGTAACAGCAGGAGACTCACAAGCTTGCTCCCTCCCTCCCTCATGGAACTGTCACTCAAGGAGGATGTTGTTGTTAGCTGCACTCAGGTTAGGCCCCAACTTGTGACATGAAAAGCTGCCCTGTCCCACACCATCCCTGTTGTGGATCTTACTGTTGTAATCCATACAAGTTTTCATTGGCTGATTTTTGGAAGTAGATCCCTAGGCCTTTCTTCCTATTCTGTCTTTGTTTAGAAGCTCCACTGAAACCTGTTCAGCATCATAGCAACACGCAAGCCTCCACTCACAGATGGGTGGTGGCTGCACATGATCTGTGTTGATCAGGAATTGAACGCAAGTTTTCTGCAGGGAAGGTGAGAATTCTACCACTGAACCAGATGCAGACAAGTAAACTAGTATAATAGGACGATTTGTAAGAAATATACTATAACTTGACTTATAAATAGAGTCCAAAGTTTATTAGTGGTTACCAGGGGCAAGAGGATAATGGGTCCTCACTGCCCAGGGGGCACTGAATTTCTATCAAAGGCGATGGAAAATTTTGGAAATGGATAATGGTGATTATTGCACAACATGAGGAACATTGTCTTAGTCGTCTAGTGCTGCTATAGCAGAAATACCACAAGTGGATGGCTTTAACAAAGAGAAATTTATTCTTTCACAGTCTAGGAGGCTAGAGTCCAAATTCAGGGTCCCAGCTCCGGGAAAGGTTTTACCCCTCTGTGGGATCTCGGGGAAGGTCCTTGTCATCAATCTTCCCTGGTTGAGGAACTTCTCAGCACAGAAACCCCAGGTCCAAAAGAAACACTGCTCCTGGTGATGCTTTTTTTGGTGGTATGAGGTCTCCCCGTCTGCCTGCTTGCTTCTCTCTGTTATATCACAAAAAGATTGGCTTAAAACACAACGTAATCTTGTAGACTGAGTCCTGCCTCATTAACATAACTGCCTGTAATCCTGCCTCATTTACATCATAGAGGTAGGATTTACAACACATAGGAAAATCATGGAAACCCTGGTGGCATAGTGGTTAAAAGTTCTGTGCTCCTTGGAAACCCTATGGGGAAGTTTAACTCTGTCCTGCAGGGTTGCTAGGAGTCGGAATTGACTGGATGACGAGGGGCTTGTTTTTTTTTTTTAGGTAAATCACAGCAGATGACAAAATCGTGGACAATCATACAATACTAGGAATCATGGCCCAGCCAAATTGACACATATTTTGGGGGGGACACAATTCAATCCATGACAAACATAATTATTGTCACTGAATTGGACACGTGAAAAATGTTGAAATGGCAAATGCCATCCCAAAGGACAGCAAGGTCTCGGTGGCAGTGGCAGCAGAGCACCTGGAGGGACAGCCCAGGCTATGGGTGAGGAAAAGGCTGCTGTCACGGTGGCAGCCTCTAGGAAGCAGTGTACAGGGCCATGGTGTTTCAGCAGTACTGTTAGCAGAAGGTGCTATGGAAACGAGCAGCCACCATGGATCTTGTGAGCCTAGAGCTCTTTTCTAAGAACCAGAAATGATGCAGCCTGACTTCCTCATGAGTGGAGTCTCGAAGCTGAGTTGTAGACTATTTAGAAAAATTAGGAAATGCGTCATTTTTTGCATTCAAGGGTCATGTAAGTCATTTACACCTTTTACCCGCCCAGTGGCCGTATAGGATGTCAAGTGCTATGGGGGGGAATTCAAGCTGGCTAATACTGCTCTCACCTATCAGGACCCTCAGTGCCCTGCACCTGCCCTGCTCAGCTCCCAGTGCATCCTACCAGGTCATATCCTGTTGGTAAGAGCTGGCAATGTTACAGAGCCATCAGCAGGGTCCTGGTGCCCAGAGAGAGACACTGCAGCCCACAGGTGGAGGGGTGAGGCCTTGGGCTCCACATAGGCAGTCACCTGCTGCTCCCCCGTCCCCCAACTCCTTTCTTCCAGTCACTCTTCCCAAAACACAGGATTTTAAATCTCCTGGAATGGGCACCCAGGCCCCTTCCTTGGTAGCAGAATCCCAACCCTCTCAATTTCTCCTCTTGGAAGCCAAGCCCAGGCCCTGACTTTCTCCTGAAGCATATGGCTTTAAGAACCTTCCCTTGGGATGGGACGATTAACTGTATTTTATAGAAATAAAAACACTTATCAGCTTGTTCTTCCTGTAGGCACAGCCAATGAGAAACAGCCGGCAGTCTGTAAATGGTGCCATTAAATTCCAGCTCAGTCGTGGGCAAAGATTCCCACAGGACAGTGGTTCTTAGCCTTGGCTGCAAGTGGAAGCATTTGGATGGATTTTTTAAAATAAGAAGCCGGGACCCCACCCCCATGGATTTTGTTTTTATGAGTCTGTGATGGGGGGAAGGAGACTGAGCATTAGGATTCCGTTTTAAGCCCTCCAGATAATTCTAATGTGTGACCAAGAGTTGCGATCCACTGCAGCAGCAAACGAGCGACTTCTCCACCAGGAGTCTTGCCTTGTCCTTCAGGGATGCATCTCTGAAATGCCTCATCTGGTAGGGCAGGAGGGAACTAAGGCCGATTACCCCCCAGGGAGTCCGCAGGAGTACAGCTGGGGCTCCCGCTGCCTCCAACTCGCCCAGTTGATACAAGCACAGCTGGGACTGCCCCATCTCTCTGAAAATATGTGTTAGAGGACAAACTGTCTCTGCCTGGTGTACTTTTTAACAAGCAAGTCTTTCAGACTCACAGGAAGAGAAGGGTGCACGCTATCAGACCCATCCCTTCCTCAAAATCCCCTTGTCCAACTGGGGAGATGAGAGTGTGCTGGTGGGCAGACCTGCCAGAACCTGACAATAAATTCCGTGGGTGGACAGCCGGTATTCAGAGAGGGGCAGACAGGGTGTTCTGTGGTGGAGGTAGGGCTTCCGGGGGAGGCAAGACCAGATACCACCTGCCCTGAGGGAAGATGAGTCAAGAGAAGGGCAGGGAGGAAGAGAGAGATTCCTAACAGGAGGTAAAGGTATAAAGGTGTGGGGAGAAGGAGGAGATGGGAGAGATGGACGGAGAACAATGGTTTTGTGATCCACTACCCTTCTCCCTGGAGCCCTGCTGGCATGGTGGCTAAGAAGTCAGCAGTTGAATCCACCAACCACTCTTGGAAGCCCTGTGGGGCAGTTCTTCTCTGTTCTGTAGGGTCGCTATGAGTCGGAATCCACTCCACCGCATCCAGTTTGATTTTTTTATTTGACCCTTCCCACTAACCCGACTGCCACCCCCTTATCAAGGTCCTTGTCTACACCTTTCTGGAGTATCCCGCCTGCCGCCCTCCTTCCCTGAATATCCACATGCAGTTGAGGGAGGTGAACAGTTGGGGAAGGACCATTTGTTGAACAATAAACTAAACCATCACCGCATCACATCTAACCAAAACCAAACCAAACCTGTTGCCGTCCAGTCGATTCTGACTCATAGCGACCCTATAGGATAGAGTAGAACTGCTCCGTAGGGTTTCCAAGCAGCACCTGGTGGATTAGAATTGCCGACCTTTTGGTTAGCAGCGGCGTAGCTCTTAACCACTGCACCACCAGGGTTTCCAACTTGACAAAAATTCCTTTATATTGACTAATTTCCGGACCATATTCAAATGGTCCTACATGTTTCGAAAATGTCTTTTACGTTCAGTTTATTCAAATCAGGATCCAAACAAAGTCCACACATCGCAATTGATTGATCTTTCAAGTCTCTTTTAATCTAAAAATTACTCCCAACCCCACCTCACCCCGTTTTTTTCCCATGCCGTTTCTTTTTTGAAAAAGTCAGCTCATTCGTCCTGTGGAGTTTTCCACATTCTGCATTTGTGTGATAATATTTTCAGGTGAAGTCTAATATTTCAAAAACTACAAGCAAGAGGCAGGGAAATCTACCTGAGAAATATTCACTAGACAAATAGAATAATCAGAACATTAACTTCCTTAATCTAATCTCCCAATTTCTGGTTTGAAGCCAGAGGGAGAAGAAGAATGCAACTGTTTCCATTCCGGATTTTGGGAGTGGGGGGATAAAAATAGTTAATGGGAAGAAAGGAGACATCAGATAGAAGGGAAAGGAAGGAAGCAAATGGGAGAGAAACCATGCTGAGGTTTGAACTGGCTCAGAAGAGGTGGAGAAAAAGTTAAAGCAGTGAAAAGAAGTTTTCACAGCTGTCCTCATCACCTCTGAAAACTTTCTGGGGAAGGTTAAAGCCTTGCTCAAGCTTCTCCGGTAGCCTGCACTGCCCCCTGCGGGTAGAAGCCATTGGCACCAACGGTGAAATCTCAGCATGGATTCCGACCCCTGCTTCGAAGAACGGCTTCCAGGAATACTCTCCTGCCCACCATGCTGACTCACTTGACTTCCTCTCATGGAAGTCCAGCACTTCTGGTCCCATCGTACTGTGAACGCGTCACATGACACTTGGCACGGAAGTCAATTGGCAGCAAGGAGAAACAAGCTGGGGAATGTGCAGAGTCGGAAAGCAGTCTGTGAAAAACTCCCCAAATCATCAAATCCTTACAGTTGAAGGGGGAAGCCAGAATTCTCATTGACTTTTAGTCAAAAATAGAGGTTCTCCCCTCTCAACAATATACTCAACAATACAATGTACAAAGTTATGAACGCACCATCTATGTCTTCCTTTGTTAATGAAAAAAAAAGGGGAATTGGTGAAATCTGATTTTTCAGATTTCTTGTTTGAAAGGCACAATCCTGTAGCAATACTACAAACTGTGAGCATGTCAATATCTGAAGTAATATGGTTTATGCACCCAAACTCCAATAATAGGATGTTAATTTTAATCAGCTTTGTTAGAGGAAAGACTTTTAAATTGTTTGCTTGGAAAATTTAAAAACTTCAGCTATAAGGAGAGGTGAACAAAGAGTATGGAGGCAAAAAAAAAAAAAAAGGAAGACAAAAAGACTATATAGGTGTGTCAGGCAGTTTAGTAAAAATATTATGCCATCCTTCTGGATTTAGGGATGTTTGTGGTATTTGTCAACTTATTCAAATTTGCTTTATAGTGATATCTTTTCATATTTTAAATATATACTCAGTTTTGAACTTTAAAAAAAAAAAACAGGCAGAAAAAAGAGGTTGCTAGGGCCCCAGAAGTTACCCCAGAGGTTGCTGGGGTGGGTGCTGCAGGTAACCCCTGCTGGCGAAACAGTATCACAGGCCTCACCACTCTGCCTTTTACAGATCTAGCGCCATCTCCAGCGGTCTAAGAAGGGTGTGTAAGATATCAGCCTTAAAATGGATCAGTTGTCCATATTAGAGAGGAATGGAAATGTTCCATAAGACTCTGTTCTTTTCACACTCAGTTGAGACAACAGCAGTCAGAATTCCATCCACGGGACTGAAAGGATGGAGAAGAGGCACTGTAGAGGTAGTGTTGAGCAGTGCTCTGAAATTTAATGTGTACGTGTACGTAAATGTGAAATTTAATGTGTAATGGGAATCTTGCTAAAATGCAGATTCTGATTAACTAGGTCTGGAGTGGGGCCTGAGCTCCTGCATTTCTAACAAGCTGTCAGATGACCCTGGCACTGCCGGTCTAGGACTATACTTTGAATAGCAAGATTCTAGAAGAAAGGACATGGACATTCAGACTGAATGGGTCTGGACCCAGATTTTGCCACTTACCTACCAGCTGTGATCTCAGACAAATTACCATCTTTGAACCTTGAATTCTGCATCTGTAAAATGGGTGCGTCCACACCTACCTCCTTGCTCTGTTGTGTGGATTACTTAAGATACCATATATAAGTACCTAGTGTGGTGTCTGGCCTAGGTCCCTGGGTGGTGAAAATGGTTTGTGCTCAGTTACTAAGAGCTCAGTTGTTAGCCAAAGCTTGGCAGTTTGAACCCACCAGCCCCTCCTTGGAAACTCTATGGGACAGTTCTACTCTGTCCTGTACAGTCACTATGAGTCATAATTGACTTGATGGCAACGGGTTTGGTTCTTTTTTTTTTTTTTTTTGATTACTAACCTAAAGTTTGGTGGATCAAGCCCTGCAGAAGAAAAGCCTGGAGATTACAGGCAAGAAAACCCTATGGAACTGTTCTACTCTGTAACGCATGGGTCAGAATCAACTTGACAGCAGCGGGTTTGGGTTTTGTTGTTGTTGTTTCCTCCATGGTGCCTGGCACACAACTGATGTTCAGTAAATGGTGACTATTGTGATCATGTGGGTTTTCTCCCAATAGATTCCTGTCCTCACCAGCTCACCACTCAGGGATGCTGGTAAAGGGCTTTAATTTACACAGACATGTAGATCACAGCATCTCAAACATAGGAACATCACAGTTTCATTATTAGCCCCTGACCACCAGGTTAGACCCACCTGACGGTTGGGTAGAACCGAGTCCTTTCAGTGGTTCCTGATGAACCTGCATCTTCTCTCACACCCAGACTAGAAAGACACAGAGAGCTAAGACTGATGCCCTAGAGATAAGCTGAATTTCCCCTGTGCTGTAGCAGACACAGATGTGACCTGCCACCGAAACCTGCCAAGAGCGCAGAGGCAGAGACTTAATACCCTGCAGTTAGAAGGCCTGCGTTCACGTACTAGCATCAGTATTCTGTGAGAGGGCAACCACAACACACCTCTTCAGCTGAGCCACAGCCTCCTCATTTGTAAAATGAGATGATGATAATAAAAAAAAACTAAATTAGACCTAGGATGAGAGGAAATGATCATGCCCTCATTGTGGCTCCTCCCATGTGAAACAGCTTGAAGTTTAAGATAAATCAGGAACCTTTCTCTGCTGGTAGCTCTGGACCCAAAGATCCAGGAAATGTGAGCAGACACTACAGAAATGATAATTCGTAAATAAAACTCCATGAAATTTATCTTATACTCAGAGTTTAGGCCCCTGAGTGTTGAAGGCCATTCTCCATCAGGATACAATTGGAGCCAAAGCTGAAGCATTGTGAACAAGTGACTTAGGAGGGAAGTTCTCCCAGGGAAGCCCAATGAGGGGGCAGGGAAGCAGGACAAGTAAGGGAAGCTGGGCCCATAGACCCTCCCACCCTCTCCAGCTCACCTCCCCAACTAATAACGTCAGCCTCCTGCAGCTCCCCAGGCCCTGGGGTCTTTCACATGCCTCTCCTTTTATTGATTCCTCAATTCCAGGCTATCAGGTAGCGCACAGAATCACCAGGAAGGCTGAGGAAAGTGGCCAGGCAGAGGGGCAGGAACCACAACAAAGAAAGACTTTGGCACAGAACAGTCCAGGAAAACACCTCTGCCTCAGAATTACCCTGACCCAGGAAGGGAGCTGGGCTCTCATTCTCCAACCCCCCAGTCATTGAGGAATGGCAGCAGGGTTGGGGGAGGGAGTGGAAACATAAGCACACGCTTGCAAAGTGGCTCCCATTGCCCTAGCACAATCCCCAGAGAAGAGCAAGAGGGCCAAGCTGGTGAAGCCCCAGCGGACAGCAGAGGTGAGGAAATGGGCTAAGGAAGGACAGAGTGCTGTACTTACTTATTCCTGTTCCCAGCAGCCACCCTACACAGGCAGCAGCTTAGCAGGAAATGCCCAGAAGCGAGTATGAGTTGCTGGAAATGGTGTGCTGTTCCAGAGTCTGACATCAGGCAGCTGGGCCAAAAGCAGACCCAGAGGGCGGGCAGGCAGGCAGCTCAGGGATTCCAGCCTGGGCTGACAGACTTTGTTACCCCACAAGTCCCAAAACACTGGCTCTGACAAAGGAGGGAACTGGTGGAGGTTTCTAGGCAGCAGGACTGCCACAAAGAAGGACCAAGTTGGAGTCCTTGTCCCCTGCTAGCTCCATGAGCTCCTGTGCCTGGTTGGGGAGCAACTGTATAGACTCTGGACACTGCAAGGTTGCAAACTCTCACCCCCTCTGGGAAAAGGAGAGGAGCTGGCTGGAATGCCATAGCTTCTAGAAGTCACATGAAGTACTGAAAGGACACTGCGGCTTCTCGGTGACTTGCTTTGCTCCCCTGCGGGCAGTGGATGGCGGGGCCATGTGGGGGTAGGGACCCCTGATGGTGGCCTTCGCAGGCCACTAGGACCAGGCCAGAGGCTCTGGATACAGTGTCATTTCTATAATCTTCCACCTTCAAGTTGGCCAGCCTAGGCGAAACAGCAGAGTCCTCTTCAACTTTAGGTTGGAGAAGCAGAGCACAGAGATGGCAAAGACCCGATTTGGGGTGCTAAAGAGGACTGGTCCTTTGCAGTCTGAGGCATAGGTGGCACCCTAGGAGTGTGGCCACCCACCAGGAGAGAGGGACCTAGCAGGCCCTTCTGAGGGTCACATGCCCCAGAAGGTACAGTCAGCATGGTTGGCCCAGAGCCTTTCCTTGGCCTCTACAGTGAGGAGCTGCTGTAAGAACCCCACCCCTCTCCCTGTTGCCTGCAGACCCCAGACCTGAGCCTAGCCACTGACACAGCAGCCAGCAATGCCCAGGAGGTGGGTATCCACCCCAGGAGAGGAAGTCTCCATCAGAAGGACAACACCAAGTGGGAGGTATGGGTGCTCTGATGGGTCTTGCCATGCAGAGGATGGCACGAAAGACTGGGGGCCCAACAAGCATAGGGACAGCCAGAAAAACCAGGCACAGCACATTTCAGAGTCTGAGGGGGCTGAGGTTGGGGTCTGAGAGCAAGAAGACAAGCACCAGGCAGAGAGGTATCAGGGAGGAGGCAGGTCAAGAGGAAGTCTGAGGGTGTCTGGCAAGAGTCTAGTCTAGTAGGAATCTACTGGGGATATGTCTGCTGTACAGTGTTGCTGATGCCACCAGCAGGCTTTCCGGTCTTGTACTGTGGATGCCCAAAAAGGCTTCGCTGCCTTTTGGAGAAAAGCTGAGTGCCTGCAGGGCTGGAGGTCCTCAGGAACAAGAGTCCTCTCTTCCAGAGGTCCTCGTTACTTTTGGTATGAGCAACATCAGAGAGCACTCCAAAAGACCGAGAGCCCCAAGGCTCATTAGATGGTAGGCCCAGCAAGGAGATCACTGGACTGCCCCTGGTCCATAAGCACAAAGAGGGCACGGCCTGAGTCTCCAGAACTGAGACAAACCCCAGCCACAGACAGGAGGATGGGACTACACTACAAGGATCATGGAGAGGGCGGGAAGAGAGAGTAGGCAGGACTCAGAGAAGAGGGAGAAAAACGGCCTGCACAGAGAACATCAGGGCCAAGGGGGACAGTGGTCCTGCTGGCAAAGGATGAATTAAAGGATGTAAGGGATGCAGGACAGTTCACCAGGCCCTGGGCAGTCAGTAAGGGTACACACACACTCACTCCTCCCCTCTCGAGGTCCACTCCCTTCCAGAAAGCTGGACATGAAGGACTCATTAGGGGTGTTTTCACAAAAGAACCAGAGAATCTGTGTCAAATATTTGCCTTTTTAAAAGTTTTTCCAACCTATTTTTTTTTTAGAAAATTTCAAAAATATACACAAGTAAAAATAATACTATAATGAACCTTCAAGTACCCACTGCCCAGCATCACACTTACCATGCACAATCTGGCTTCAAGTTCAAAGTTCAAAAGTCCAAGTGTGAGTGGAATGTTCAGAAGACCACAGCCAGCTCAGCCTTGACCACTATGACCCTCAGACTAGATGGAGATCCTCCAGGTTGGCAAGGAAAGCAAGGTAGTCATGTTCAGTTGAGCGTCCCCAAGGGATCCCACATCCAGAGCACTGTAGGCTGAGCCTAGGGAGGCTTGGCATGCCCAGCATGGTTGGGGTCTCAGAGCTGAGGGACATGGAGGTCAGAGAAGCAGAGTGGGGTAAGGTCCATGGAGTGAGTGCCCAGGAGGATGGACCCAAGCCAGCATCACAGAAGGAGAGGACCAGCAAGCAAACACATTTTTTGCATGTGGCTTTGAGGGAGGCTAGACCTAGAGGGGCTTTAAAGCCAGGGAAAGACAGCCAGTACAGTGACCAGATGTGCCTCTCCCTCCTCATCCTGTAATTGCTTCTCCCCTTGTCCTTTGGGCCCAGGGGTTGCTGCTAAGGACCAGGTAACTGCATTTTCCATCATGATTCCCCTATACCCCCCGCCAAAGAAACAATTGCTGTCAAGTCAACCCCAATTCATGGCACTTCCATGTGTGTCAGAATAGAACTGTGTTCTTTAGAGTTTGTTTTGTTTTGATTTGTTTTTCAGGATATACAAACAGCAAAACATACAGCAATTCAACAATTTCTACATGTGCCATTTAGTGAAATTGATTACATTCTTTGAGTTGTACGACCATTCTCACCCTCTTTTTCTGAGTTTTTCCTTCCTCATTAACATAAGCTCACCGCCCTCTAAGGTTCCTGTCTAGTCTTTCAAGTTGCTGTTGTCAATTTGATCCCATAAAAAAATATATATATAGATACCTCTTAAAAAAGCATAATGCTCAAGGCAGATATTTACTAGTTAAGCTGAACTACCATTTGGTTTTAAGACTTCAGGGAATATTTTTGCTTTAAGGTTTAAAGATTATCTCAGGGCAATAATTTCAGGGCTTTATCCAAACTTCATGGCTTCAGGAAGTCTGGAGACTATGAGAATTTGAAAATCTGTTCTGCATTTTCCCCATTTTGATCAGGATTCTTCTATGAAATCTTCAATCAAAATGTATAGTAAAGATAGCCAGGCACCATCCAGTTCTTCTGGTCTCGTGGCAAAGGAGGCAGTTGTTCATGGAGGCAATTAGCCACACATTCCATATTCTGCTCCTCCTAACTCTCCTTCCTCTGTTGTTTCAGGTGAATTGAGACCAATTGTTGTGCCTTGAATGGCTGCTTGCAAGCTTTTAAGACCCCAGGCACTATGTATGAAACTAGGAGGTAGAACAGAAGCACTAAACATGCTATTAGGCCAATTAACTGGGATATACCATGAAACCAGATCCTAAACCTCCAAACCAAGAAATCAAATCCCATGAGGTTTTTGTTTATACATAAGTAGCCTCAGTAGCTACTCTTACTTTGTTATTGTTGTAACTATATCTGTCACACTTTTGCTAATTCAATTTTTTACAGGTGTACAACTTATTGAAAGCAATTACAATAATTGGATGTGCAACCCTATCCTTAGTCAATGCAGTATTTCCATCACCATTAATAGCCACCCTCAATCCCCTTCCCACCTCATATGCATGTAAAAGCTGGGCAAGGAATAAAGAAGACAAAAGAAGAATTGACACCTATGAATTATGATGTTGGTGAAGAATATTGAATATACCATGGATTGCCAAAAGAACAAACAAATCTGTCTTGGAAGATCTACAGCCAGAAAGCTCCTTAGAAGTCTCACATACTTTGGACATGTTATTAGGAGAAATCAGTCCCTGGAAAAGGACATCATGTTTGGTAATGTAGTGGATCAGCAAAAAAGAGGAAGACCCTCTATGAGATGGATTGACACTGTGGCTGCAATAATGGGCACAAGCATAACAACAATCAAGAGGATGGCACAGGACTGGGCAGTGTTTCATTCCTTTGTGCACAGGGTTGCTATGAGTCAGAACCAACTTTACGGCACCTAGCAATGACAACATCCTCCTCCCTCCCACTCCTCCCACCCCTAATAAACTGTTCTCTATGCATTTGCTTTTTCTTGTCTTTTTATATAAGTGAGGTCATACAATATTTGTCCTTTTGTGATTGACTTATTTCAATCACATGATGTCTTCAAGCTCCATCCATACTGTAGCATGTATCAAGACTTCATTTCTCACCAATGTCAGAAAACAATTTGTGTATAAATTTTTGAGTGAGAAGCTAATTTACACCGTAAGCTTTCACCTAAAGCACAATAAATTTTTTTTTAAAAAAGAAAAGCCAACATAGTACCCTAGACAGACACATTGCCACACCACTGCAGGTAGAGAGCCACTGGCCTGCTACCACACTGGGTCCACCCCGACCCCACCCACCAGCAGCCACCATGCCATTTTATTTTCTTCCCTTTCTTCCTTTACTTTCTCCTTCCCACCTAACACTGTAAGCCACCTCCCACCTTTCCCGCTGCACCACACAACACCACGGCAGTTAGAGACCCCTCAGACCTCAACTTTCTACCTCCTACCTAACCCTGTATGCCAACTCTCCACCTTCTTGCTAGCCCCCAGATTCACTCCCCCTCCACCCACTGGCTACCTTTTTTTTCTCTCACTCTCTCTTTTCTTTTCTTTGTTCCCCCCAGCCATACCACTTCCTGCTGGTGCTCTTTGTGGAGCCACAGCTAGAGCAACCCTGGCTCAGGCCCATCACCATATTGGGCCTGTACTGCCTCTCCACCACCACTCAACCAGCTGCTGAATGGATGGAAGTGAGCTTGTATGACTCCTCATCCAACACCCCTGCCTATCTGTCAAGGGGCTGTGACCACTTCCACACCACTGGACCAATATCAACCACCCACCCAGCCTGCCCTCAGCCCCCTTGCCAAACCAGTGTACAGCAAAGCAGGCTCACCCTGCCTGCTGTTGCTGTGCCCACCCAGACAAGGCGGTGAGAGCTATTGTGCCCACAAATGAGCAAACAGCAAAGTAGCCTGGTCCACCCACCCTGACATATCAAAACAAAGCAAAAAAGCAGGAGGGAACAAACGTACAATCAATAAATGAAGAAAATAATACCTAAATGTCTTGGAGACAGCAGACAACACCAAAACATATAAAAAAGCAGGACAAGATGGCTCCAGCAAGTAACCAAAATAAGGAATCAGATGACCTTATGGTAGAAGAAAGGTAGTGGGGCTACCTGATATGGAATTCAAAAGATTAATATTTAGGGCTCTCCAAGAGATTAGGAAAGAGATTAAAACACAGATAAAACCAAGGAAAAATATAGACAAAATCATGGGAAACACAGAAAAAAATCAACAAAAACATAGCCAAAATCAAGGAAAATACAGGCAAAAGAACAGAAGAATTCAGGAAAATAATACAAGACCAAAACATCGAAATAAATAAACAATTGTAAATCATACAAACACAGCAACTAGAAATCCAAAAGATAATGAAATTTCAATGGCAACTCAATAAAAAACTACAGAAGTAAATTTGAAACAATGGAAGACAGAATCAGTGGGATTGAAGACAAATCCATGGCCACCACCTTGTATGAAGACAAATCGGTAAAAAGAGTGAAGAAAACCTGAAAAGTATGTGGGACACAATCAAGATTTTAAAAAATTGCACAGGACTGAAATTCCAGAATGGGGGGGAAGAAGTGGAAAACACAGAGAAGATTGAAGATTTGCTGGCAGAAAACTTCCCAAATATCATGAAAAGCTGACCATCCAAGAAGCTCAATGAACTCCACCAAGACATACCATAATCACACTTGCCAAAACCAAAGACAAAGAAAGAATCCTGAGAGCAGCTCAAAAAAAAACAAAAAGTATCATACGAAGGGGAAACTATAAGACTAAGCTCTCATTACTTGGCAGAAACTATGCAGGCAAGAATGCAATGGAATGACATATAAAACCATGAAAGAAAAAACCTGCCAGCTGAGAATAATACATCCTGCAAAACTCTTTTTCAAATACAATGACAAAATTAGAACATCTCCAGATAAAGAGAAATTAAGGGAATTCATAAAAAACAAAACAAACTTACAAGAAATATTAAAAGGAGTCCTTTGGTTAGAGAACCAACAACATCAGGCAGAAATTGGAGTCTAGGACATAGGACAGAAAAAACAGCACAGTATGACAGCAATAAACTCATACCTATCAATAATCACTCTGAATGTAAATGGCTTGAATGCACCTGTAAAGAGACAGAGAGTGGCAGAATGAATTAAAAAGCACAGCCCATCAATATGCTGTCTAGAAGAGACACATCTGCAACACAAATACATTAGACACACAAAGACATAAATACATTAAAAAATAAAAGGATGGAAAAAAATCAAGCAAACAGTAACCAGAAACATGTAGGAGTGATAGTACTAATTTAAAATAGACTTTGAGAGAGGAAAAATCAACCTTAAAGGACAAGGAAGGGCATTATATAATGATTAAAGGAACAATCCACCAAGAAGACATAGCCTTAATAAATATCTACACACTCAAGGACTGGGCTCCAAAATACATAAAACAAACTCTCTCAGCACTGAAAAGAGAAATAGTTTTATTATGATAGTAGGAGACTTCAACACACCCCTCTTGGTAAAGGACAGAACATCTAGAGAGAAACTCAACAAAGATACGGAAGATCTAAAGGCCACAATCAGCCGATTTGACCTCATGTATATATGTGTATATATATATATATATAGAACACTCCACCCAACAACAGCAAAGTATACATTCTTTTGCAATGCACATTGAACTTTCTCAGAAAGAGACATTTGAGGCCACAAAGCAACCCTCAATAAAACCCAAAACATCGAAATAATACAAAGCATTCTCTCTGATCACAATCCCATAAAAGTAGAAGTCAATACATTGAATACATGGAAATTGAATAACACCTTGTTTAAAAACAACTGGGTAACAGAAGAACTCAACAAAGGAATACAAAAAAAAAAAAAAATCCCTAGATTTAAATGAGAATGAAAACACATCATACCAAAACCTTTGGGGTACTGCAAAGGTGGTGCTCAGAAGTCAATTTATGGCGATAAAGGCACACATCAAAAAAGAAAAATGGGCCAAAATCAAAACCAAAACGTTACCCCTACAACTCTAACAAATAGAAAGCCAAAGATTAGACTGGCCTATAAAACAAACAATAACATGAGTGAGGAATGTGCTTCTTAGTTCAATCAATTTTACCATACCAAGTGGGCGACACCTGCCCAAAAGCAGACAAAAAGGTAGGAAGGGACAGGAAAACTGGACAAATGGAAGCGGAGAACCTAGGGTGGAAAGGGAAAGGGGGAGAGTGCTGAAACATTGTGGGGATTGCACCTAATGTCACAAAACAATTTGTGTATAAACTTTTTGAATTAAAAACTAATTTGCATAGTAAACTTTCACTAAAATGCTATGAAATTAAAAAAAAAAAAACAACTTAATTTCTGTTTCTGGCTGAGCAGTATTCCATTGTATACACGTACCACATTTTGTTTATCCATTCATTTGTTGATGAGCATTTAAGTTCTTTTCTACTTTTTGGCTATTGTGAATAGTGCTACAATGAACATTGGTGTACATGTCTCTCTTTGAGCCTCTGCTTTGAAGTCTTTGGGTATATACCTGGGAGTGGAATTGCTAGATTATAAGTTTTTTTTTTAAGGTATTTCCATGTTTTATTTTTTGAGGAACCACCACACTGTTTTCAACAATAGCTGTACCATTTTGCATTCCTACCAGCAATGGGTAAGGGTTCAAATTTCTCCAAAACCTCTCCAACATTTGTTATTTTCTGTTTTTGTTTTTGTTTTTTATCTTAACCATCCTAGTGGGAGTGAAATAGTATTTCATTTTTAGTTTTGATTTGCATCTCTGTGATGGCTAATGATGTTGAGCATCTTTTCATGTGTTTGGTGGCCATTTGAATGTCCTCTTTGGTGAAATGCCCGTTCAAGTCTTTTGCCTATTTAATGATTGGGTTATTTGTGTTTTTGTTGTTAAATTGTACAAGCTTTATATATATATGTTAGTTATTACATTCTTGTCAGATATATGGTTTCCAAAGATATTCTCCCAGTCAGTAGCTTCTCTTTTCAGTTTTTTGGTAAAGCCTTTTGATGAACAAAAGTTTTTTTCTTTTTTTAAGAGGTCCCATTTATTTATTTTCTCTTTTGCTGTCTGTGCTTTTGTTATTAGATAATTCATTGTTAAAAGCTAGCCCGACAGTGCTGCGCCTGCTTGTTCTTCTAAGAATTTTAGTTTGCACATTTAGGTCCTCAATCCATTTTAGAATTTGTTTTTGTGTATAATGTGAGGCATGGATCCTGTTTCATTTTTTTGCATGTAGAAATCCAGTTTTCCCAGCACCATTTGTTGAGGAAACTCTTCTTTCCTCATCTAATGGCCTTAGCACCTTTGTCAAAAATCAGTTAACAAAGGTGAGTGGGATTATTTCTGGACTCTCAATTCTATTCCATTGGTCTATGTGTCTATTGTTATGGAACTACTAGGCTCTTTTGATTACTGTAGCTGTATAGTACTCCACAGGGTTTTTTTTTAATTGTGCTTTAAATGAAAGTTTGCAAATCAATTCAGTCTCTCACATATAAACTTACACACACCTTACTACATACTCCCACTTACTCTCCACCCAATGAGTCAGCCTGCTCCCTCCTTCCAGTCTCTCCTTTCATGACCGTTTCACCAGTTTCTAACCCCCTCTACCCTCCGCTCTCCCCTCCAGTCCAGAGATGCCAACATAGTCTCAAGTGTCCACTTGATGCAAGTAGCTCACTCCTCATCAGCATCTCTCTCCAACCCATTGTCCAGTCCAATCCATGTCTGATGAGTTGGCTTCAGGAATGGTTCCTATCCTGGGCAAACAGAAGGTTTGGGGACCATGACCCCTGGGATTCGTCTAGTCTCAGTCAGACCATTAAGTCTGGTCTTTCTATGAGAATTTTGAGTCTGTACCCCACTGTTCTCCTGCTCCCTCAGGGGTTCTCTGTTTTGTTCCCTGTCAGGGCAGTCATCTGTTGTGGCTGGGCACCATCTAGTTCTTCTGGTCTCAGGATAATGTAGTCTCCAGTTCATGTGGCCCTTTCTGTCTCTTGGGCTCATAATTACCTTGTGGCTTTGGTGTTCTTCATTCTTCTTTGATCCAGGTGGGTTGAGACCAATTGATGCATCTTTGATGGCTGCTTGTTAGCGTTTAAGACCCCAGACGCCTCACTTCAAAGTGGGATGCAGAATGTTTTCTTAATAGAATTTATTTTCCCAAGGGACTTAGATGTCCCCTGAAGCCATAGTCCCCAAACCCCCGCCCTTGCTCCGCTGACCTTCGAAGCATTCAGTTTATTCAGGAAACTTCTTTGCTTTTGGTTCAGTCCAGTTGTGCTGACCTCCCCTGTATTGTGTGTTGTCCTTCCCTTCACCTAAAGTAGTTCTTATCTACTATCTAATCAGTAACTAACTCTCTCCCATCCTCCCTCCCTCTCACTCTCATAACCACAAAAGAATGTGTTCTTCTCGGTTTAAACTATTTCTCAAGGTCTTACAGTAGTGGTCTTATACAATATTTGTCCTTTTCCATCTGAGTAATTTCACTCAGCATAATGCCTTCCAGGTTCCTCCATGTCATGAAATGTTTCTCGGATTCATCACTGTTCTTTATCGATGCGTAATATTCCATTGTGTGAATATACCATAATTTATCCATTCTTCTGTTGATGGACTTCTTGGTTGCGTCCAGCTTTTTGCTATTGTAAACTGTGCTGCAATAAACATGGGTGTGCATATATCTGTT
Source organism: Elephas maximus indicus (assembly GCF_024166365.1). Classification (NCBI taxonomy): domain Eukaryota; kingdom Metazoa; phylum Chordata; class Mammalia; order Proboscidea; family Elephantidae; genus Elephas; species Elephas maximus. The sequence goes on from NC_064826.1 coordinate 131,408,348, forward strand.
CGTGTAAAGGCTCTTATTTCTCCAGGATATATTCAGAGGAGTGGGATTTCTGGGTCATAAAAAAAAAAGGGTCATATGGTAGTTCTATTTCTAGCTTCTTAAGGAAATGCCAGATCGATTTCCAAAGTGGTTGTACCATTCTACATTCCCACCAGCATTGTATAAGTGTTCCAATCGCTCCACAGCCTCTCCAACATTTATTATTTTGTGTTTTTTTGATTAATGCCAGCCTTGTTGGAGTGAGATGGAATCTCATCATACTTTTAATTTGCATTTCTCTAATGGCTAACGATCGAGAGCATTTCCTCATGTACCTGTTAGCCACCTGAATATCTTCTTTAGCGAAGTGCATGTTCATATCCTTTCCCCAGTTTTTAGTTGGATTCTTTGTCTTTTTGTGGTTGAGTTTTAGCAGAATCATATAGATTTTAGAGGTCAGGTGCTGTTCGGAGATGTCGTAGCTGAAATTTTTTTCCCAGTCTATAGTTGGTTTTTTTACTCTTTTGGTGAAGTTTTTAGAAGAGCATAGGTGTTTGATTTTTAGGAGCTCCCAGGTATTTGGTTTCTCTTCGTCATTTTTAGGAATGTTTTGTATTCTGTTTATGCCTTGTATTAGGGCTCTTAACATAGTCCCTATTTTTCTTCCATGATCTTCATCATTTTAGTCTTTATCCTTAGGTCTTTGATCCATTTGGAGTTAGTTTTTGTGCATGGTGTGAGGTATGGGTCCCATGTCATTTTTTTGCAGATGGATATCCAGTTATGCCAGCGCCATTTGTTAAAAAGACTATTTTTGCCCCAGTTAACTGACATTGGGCCTTTGTCAAATATCAGCTACTCATATGTGGATGGGTTTATATCTGGGTTCTCAATTCTGTTCCATTGGTCTATGTGCCTGTTGTTGTACCAGTACCAGGCTGTTTTAACTATTGTGGCAGTATAATATGTTCTAAAATCAGGTAGAGTGAGGCCTCCCACTTTGTTCTTCTTTTTTCAGTAATGCTTTACTTATCCGGGTTTCTTTCCCTTCCATATAAAGTTGTTGATTTGCTTCTCCATCACATTAAAAAATGTCATTGGAATTTGGATCGGAAGTCCATTGTGTATATAGATGGGTTTTGGTAGAACAGACATTTTTACTATGTTAAGTCTTCCTATCCATGAGCAAGTATGTTTTTCCACTTACGTACGTCAGATGGATCCTGGTTGAAAGCAGAGAATACCAGAAGGATGTTTACCTGTGTTTTATTGACTATGCAAAGGCATTCGACTGTGTGGATCATAACAAACTATGGATAACACTGCAAAGGATGGGAATTCCAGAACACTTAATTGTGCTCATGACAAAACTTTACTTTGATCCTCAAGGTAGTTGTTCAGACAGAACAAGGGGATGCTGAATGGTTTAAAGTCAGGAAAGTTGTGCGTCAGGTTGTATTCTTTCACCATACCTATTTAATCTGTATGCTGAACAAATAATCCGAGAAGCTGGACTATATGAAGAAGAACTGGGCATCAGGATTGGATGAAGACTCATTAACAACCTGCGTTATGCAGATGACACCACCTTCCTTGCTGAAAGTGAAGAGGACTTGATGCACTTACTAATGAAGATCAAAGACCACAGCCTTCAGTGTGGATTGCGTCTCAACATAAGAAAACAAAAATCCTCACAACTGGACCAATGAGCAACATCATGATAAACAGAGAAAAGATTGAAGTTGTCAAGGATTTCATTTTACTTGGATCCACAATCAACACTCATGGAAGCAGCAGTCAAGAAATTAAAAGACGCACTGCATTGGGTAAATCTGCTGCAAAGGACCTCTTCAAAGTGTTGAAGAGCAAATAGGTCAACCTGAAGACTAAGGTGTGCCTGACCCAAGCCATGGTATTTTCAATCACATCATATGCATGTGAAAGCTGGACAATGAATAAGGAAGACCGAAGAAGAGTTGGCGCCTTTGAATTGTGGTGTTGGCGAAGAATATTGAATATACCATGGACTGCCAAAAGAACGAACAAATCTGTCTTGGAAGAAGTGCGGCCAGAATACTCCTTAGGGGCAAGGATAGCGTCTTAGATACTTTGGACATGTTGTCAGGAGGGATCAGTCCCTGGAGAAGGACATCAAGCTTGGCAGAGTACAGGGTCAGTGGAAAAGAAGAAGACCCTTAACGAGGTGGATTGACACAGTGGCTGCAACAATGAGCTCAAGCATAACAACGATTTTAAGGATGACTCAGGACAGGGCAGTGTTTTGTTCTGTTGTGCATAGGGTCGCTATGAGTCGGAACCGACTTGACGACACCTAACAACAACAACAAGTCCCTTTTAGCTTCTTGCAGTAGTACTTTGTAGTTCTCTTTGTATAGGTCTTTTACATCTTTGGTAAGTCCATAGAGTTTTTAATGGCTGATTTTTTGGAAGTAGATCACGAGGCTTCTCTTCTAAGGCATCTCTGGATGGACTTGAAGCTCCACCCTTTTGGTTTGCAGCTGAATGTGTTAACTGTTTGCACTGCCTATGATGTGCAATGAGTTGGAGTCAACTTGAGTTGGAGTCAACTTGACAGCAACTGGTTTGTAAGTAAACCTTCCTTGAATGATCCTCTCCTCTTTCCCATTAGGGCCATGGTGAATATAGACATCAACAGTTCCTAGCTCCTGTTTTCCCCAGCCCTCCGCAGGAGCCTTCTGGGAAAAGATAACCTACATATTCAGTGAGATGGAAGAACGATTCCATCAGAAGAAGTTAAGAAATAGAGATTAGAGAAAGTGCTTGTAAGAGTTTGTGACATGTATCTCTAATTTTTGTCCTGTTAGAAGAGCTATTGTACTTTTTTAGTACAATTGTTTAAAAACTAGCATTCAAGAGCTTTAAAAATTGTTGAGAGAAATGGTACCTACCTTAAACCAATAATTGAATTGCTTAACTGAGAACATAAATCTCTATTTTGAGTAAAGACATTTTCTCTTTAAGGGCTGTGTGTGTTACCCTGACCAGCCTGGGCTGTATTGTTTTTATATATAAGTGTTGGGTAAATGCTCTTAACACGCAGTATTCTTCCTTTGGTATGTGCTTAGTAATAAAAGTTAAGTTGTTCCTGAAATGATTTTATGGTTCTATTTCAGCTATGAGCTAGTGTCTGCTTTTTCAAGGTTAAAAGTGTTTCTGAAGCAGAGAGTCATTAATTTGTTTTCCCACAGCCTGTTTGTTTGGGGATTCCATGCCTCTTGAACAAATTGCTCAGTTGTTGTTGAAAAACAATATTTTGTTAGGAAGGCTTAGGAAGGTATATGACTTGTTCCAAAATAATGTGCTAGAATCAGACTCTGGGCTACTAGCTTATAGATGTTTTGATAGTTATATATTAGAAAGCTAATTTTTAATTTCAGCTTGATATTTTGATTGTTCTGTTTTCTTTTTCTTTTTTATGAGCTATAAGCATTCCTTACTTTTCATAAACTCTCAGGAACTGAAAAGGAGGAGAGGCTGAATTATCCCAAGGAGCTTTCAACAACCAGCTACCAGTAGAAATTTGAAGCCAAAAAGAACACACATGCCAGATATTAGGGAGTGGAGTTCCCCTTATCAAATTACCCAGCAGCTGCCCAGGGGAAAAAGAACCAGAGGTTTACAAAACGAGGAATGAAAAGTAATAATCACAGCCAATCAGAACAAGCCAAATGTAAAAGCTCACCAAAAACCTATGAAGGTGCAAGAATAAAAGAGAAATTAACCAGAGGTATGCCCGCATAGGGGCATAAAAGGTACTTAGCAACACAAAATTAGGAGAAGATATATGAGGCACAAACCAAGGCATGGAAGGCCTAGGTTAAATTTTTGGCCAACGCTCAAGTTATCAGTACAAACTTCTGTAGCCCCGTAAGCTTACAAAGGTGCCCAAGACACTCAGCTGGTGGCTGAGAATTTGGGCAGTTTGTTCCTTCCGATGAATTTGATTGTGCAGAGTTTAGTTTGTGTGGTATAGAAGGTGTAGAGTATTACAACATCAAGACCACCCAAGGGAGTCCCATCAGAATCACCAACTGTAACGAAGCAGTTAAGGGAGAGTGAGATCATTTAGCTCTGACCCCAAATGTGTGGTGGAGAATGAATCCAGCTGCATGCTATGGAAATCTCAGCTTCCCTTCCCTGGTCAGTCCAGGCCCCAGCTGCCAGTGCAGCCCTTTCTCTCTCATCCCCATTTACCTGGGGCTAGATCAGCAGGTACTATCCCTTTCCCTTCGATTGAAAAAACTCACAAACTGCAGGGAAAGAGCTACCTTTAATCTAGCAGAAAAAAAGGATACAAACACATAGGGTAAGGCCCAGGAGGGGTCAGTGCACAGAGCTTCCATACCCTCAGGGGATATGCTCACCACCTCCCTTTCCCTGCCAGAGCAGATATTCACTCTCATCACCCGCAACAGTCCGTTGAGCCTCCATCTTGCAAGGCCTGTATCAGCCTCACCACATGACCATGATAGATTACTTTATTCCTCCTGAGGCTTAGTCAGCATCAGGCACCCAGGCAGTCCCTCTTGGTCTAGTCTGTCCCCACTCATTGGCCTCAAGTGTGGTCTGGCTCTCAGGAACAAATGCCAAATTGTTTAGTGCAAGGGAGTTCTACACGTTGTAAGTAAATTATGCTAAAGAGCCTGTTTCAGGCCCATACATGGGCACCCCCCCACACACACACATACATACACACACCCTCACACACAGGTACACACACACACACACACACACTTTCACAACTCTATACCTTTGCTTATGCTGATTGTTTCCTATTCCTGGATGCCTCTTCTCTTCTGCCATTTAAATTCAGATTTATACTGATGGCCCCCCAAAAAGTACTATTCCCACTATGCTCAGCTGCCTCCTCTGCCTCCTCCTACCTGGAGGGAAAAGCATGAAAGACTGTCCATTCCGAAGGCAAGAGGCCTTGGTGAATGGGTCAAGGGTCCCCCATAGACAAGCTCTGCCAGCATCATTATTCAGAGGAGATGCTCCCTCAGCCTCCTATCCTGCAGCACCCCTCCCACCAGCTAAAGACCACCAGAAACACACATGTATCCAAAGTTGGGTTGATTAGTTTATTGCAGCAAGGGAGAGCACATACAGAGGAAATGTAGAACATCCCAAAGGATGGGAGTCAGGAAAGGCACTTACAGAGTCTAGGGGGCTGGAATAAATCACAGAATTGGTCAGAACATGTAAACTAGGGAGTTGCTGGAACAATCAGTGGTTATATCTTAAGAACACAAAAGTCCCTGCAGAGGTACTGTTAGATCAATTCATCCAATGTCTTATCTAGAACACATGGGTCTCCATGAGCTGATGTTGAAAGAGCATGAGCATGGACAGTTCCTCTGGCATGCCATGGCTTCGTTCAGTTTATGAGTTTTGCAAGTCGTAGTACCATTATTACAAGATGTGGTTTCTGTTTTAATTCTCAGTTCTCCCACCTTGAACTAGCTGTCAGTAGAGCTGTTTTTTACTTTATCAATCTTATTTATTCCCTTCACAGCTGAAAGTAGTGGTCTTGGGCTCTCACCCCAAAGCAGCCAGAATGATCAGCCTGGGCTTTTCCACATCGGGCTCCCCTAAAGGTTACAGCAGACCTTTGATATCTGCACAATCTATTTGCCTCCAGTTCCAGGACAAATGCAATTAAACATTATAGGACATCGACTCTGTTCCAGGCACTGAAAATATGACATTGCCTGGCCTCCAGGACCTCATATTCTGAGGGTGAAACACATACAGTTCAGGAATGCATAAGAGATTTTATAAAGTAAATGAACTTATGCCCATGTAAAGTATCTATATAACCATGATGCTAATTGTTTGGCTAAAATCCTTTTGAAACCTCCAACGAGTCTTCCCCTGCTCTGCAGTTGTTCCTCCCCCTTCCACTCTCAGTCTGCCAAGCCGTGGCCCCTAACCAAGATTTTAATTTGGCACCAGAACCCTGCACTTGTGTGAATCAGCATCTTGGCACATGCACAGGACCTGAAGAACCATGGTCTTACCTGACCCAGGACCTGAACATCCTGGGAGGGGAAGATATTCTCCAGCACACTGCAGCACCAAAGCCCCTTTGCAAAGCAAGATGTCCCACAATGCGACTTCCTTTGCAACATGACTCAGCACCTGGATCTCCAAATTTGGGCACCGGAGGGCTCAGTTTTGAGTTTCGAGTGCCAATCCCTGCCCCCTGGGAACCGGAGAACATAAAACCTCCCTGCTCCCCTGGGGTGAGGAGCTCCTGGTCTTTCAGCTGTTAGACCCCACATTGCTCCTGGTTTCCACAAACAATAAATTCCCACTTTCTGTTTCCCTTACTTTTGGTGGTATATATCCATCTTATTTCAATCGGCTAATAGGACAGGACAAGAACCCACGCTGGGTTACACTTTAACAAGGAGAAGAGTCTCCTTTTTTATTATGAGAGATAAGATGAGATTCAAAATTAAAATGGGAACATTACTAGTGTGTAAGGGAATTAAAGTCAGGAAAGGTGTGCGTCAGGGTTGTATTCTTTCACCATACCTATTTAATCTGTATGCTGAGCAAATAATACAAGAAGTTGGACTATATGAAGAAGATCGGGGCATCAGGTTTGGAGGAAGACTCATTAACAACCTGCGTTATGCAGATGACACAACCTTGCTTGCTGAAAGTGAAGAGGACTTGAAGCATTTACTAATGAAGATCAAAGACCACAGCCTTCAGTGTGGATTGCGTCTCAACATAAGAAAACAAAGATCCTCACAACTGGACCAATGAGCAACATCATGATAAACAGAGAAAAGATTGAAGTTGTCAAGGATTTCATTTTACTTGGATCCACAATCAACACTCATGGAAGCAGCAGTCAAGATATCAAAAGATGCATTGCATTGGGTAAATCTGCTGCAAAGGACCTCTTCAATGTGTTGAAGAGCAAATATGTCACCCTGAAGACTAAGGTGTGCCTGACCCAAGCCATGGTATTTTCAATCACATCATATGCATGTGAAAGCTGGACAATGAATAAGGAAGACTGAAGAAGACATGACGCCTTTGAATTGTGATGTTCGTGAAGAATATTGAATATACCACGGACTGCCAAAAGAATGAACAAATCTGTCTTAAAGAAGTACAGCTCTAATGCTCTTTAGAGGCAAGGATGACGAGACTGCGTCTTACATATTTTGGACATGTTGTCAGGAGGGATCAGTCCCTGGAAAAGGACATCATGCTTGGCAGAGTGCAGGGTCAGTGGGAAAGAGGAAGACCCTCAACGAGGTGGATTGACACAGTGGCTGCAACAATGAGCTCAAGCATAACAATGATTTTAAGGATGACTCAGGACAGGGCAGTGTTTTGTTCTGTTGTGCATAGGGTCGCTATGAGTCGGAACCGACTCGATGGCACCTGACAACAACAACAACAAGGGAATTAAAAAAAAATTATCAGGTACCTAATAAGATCTGAAATGGCCATTTTGAGGATTGGGTGGGATTCTTTGTTTGCTAGTTCCATTTTCACCTAGTGGCCTCAATCTTCTGTGCTGTTTCTAAGAGATGAATGTCCAGGAATGCTGACATAGCTACACTACAATCCCCTCTCCATCATAAAAAAAAAAACAAAAACCAAACCCGTTGCTATCTAGTTGGTTCCAACTCATTGCTACCCTATATAAGACTGCATAGAACTGCCCTGTATGGTTTCCAAGGAGCGCCTGGTGGATTTGAACTGCCAACCTTTTGGTTAGCTGCTGAACTCTTAACCACTACACCACAAGGGTTTCCTCCACGTCACATACCCTTGTAATTATCACATTGTCACTAATCTAAGAAAGACAGTTATATCCTTTTAAGCCAATTGTCTCATGAGCTTGTATTACAGGAAGTCCCTCCTTACAAGCTCCTGCCACAGGAATTCCTGCCTTATGAGTTTCTGCCACAGGAACTATAAATGACAAAATGACCTGTAATAAAATGATCTATTACCAATCGAGTAATATCTTTCAATGATCTAAGCCTGTAATTACCAATCACGTAATGTCTTTCAATAACCTAAGTTTGTAGATACCATTCAAGTAATGTGTTTTGTATCCTTCATTCCCCTCTTCTAAAACATCACTGCTGAGTCGCCATTTTGGATTACTGGATTCCACAGCATGGATTTCAGTCTATGCCCTGCTCGAGCTGATTCCTTTATTTTCAATAAATCTCTCAACTTTACATTAATCAGAGTACAAATAGTTACTTTACATTAGAAAATTAACTCATCAACTTAGTTTTATCTGATATATAAATGATGGCATTAGAATCTTTCCTAAGAGTAGATTTAGATAAAGCAGAGAAAGAAGACAGCAAAATAACACTTAACATATCCATCATACTTTAAAGCAGGGCCAGATACAGCCATGGACAATACATAAAAAAAAAAAAAAAAAAGACTGGGGCTGTGTTCCAATAAAACTGTATTTATGAACACTAAATTTTGAATTTCATATACTTTTCACAGGTCATGAAATATTATTCTTCTTTTGAACCTTTTCAACCATTTAAATTTGTAAAAACCTTTCTTGGTTCACAGGCTAGAGAAACACACACATAGGGTTGAATGTGGCCCATGTGCTATAATTTGCCCACCCTTGTTTAGTTAGTGTTTAAAGACTTTCTTCTCCAAGTGTGGTTCACAGACTAACAACATCAGTAGCACCCAGGAGCTGGTTATAAATGCAGAAGCTCACATCCAACCCCATCCGCTGAGTGAGAATCTCCATTTTATCACCACCAGGTGTTTTGTTTGCACATTTGAGCTTGAGAAGCATCAGTTTAAGGTCTATACAGGCTCTGAAGCCAAACTGGGCTCAAATCCCAGCACTAAAACTCTTAAGAGAAGTGACCATGGGAAAGCTCTGAACTTCTCTGTGCCTCAGTTTCCCCATGTGCAACATGGAGATGATAGCATTGTGTGATAATAGTGTGTGAAGATTCACACACACACGTACGTATGCACACACACCACAAAACAAGGTGTCACTTTGACAATATTTCACATTATGTAACTTAATTTTCACAGCCACCCTCTAAAACAGGCGTTTTTTACTCCATTTCACAGTCAAAGAAACCGTGAAGCAGAGAACTGGGAAAATTTTTCTAGGGTCACAAAATGAAGGTCATTCTGCCTCCAAGTTAGCCCAAGGGGTAATGAAGGGTCCAACAGTGCAAAAGGGGGACAAACCCCTAGGCTTTCAGATCTTCATGCCGAACTTCCCTTCTAAAGGTCCAATCTTGGTAGGCTCTTTTGGTCCATGCTACTTAGCTACTCCCCACCCCTTGCCCCCAGACATGCAGGTCCCCAATACCACCACACAAGGATCTCCCTGAATCTGTATACCAAGTTGTCCTTCCATTCCTTGAAATTTATTTTCCATTAAGTTGCATGATTTTTTTTTTTACAACTTCTCTTTCTAGTTATAGGTTGTAAATTTTCCTTCTTCTGAGTCTTGTAGCTGACTGTTTTTCAATATATTTGCACGGCTCAGGGAAAGAAAAAAAAAAAAGCAATTCCTTTATTTGAGAATCTTGACATTTATTAGCATAATAAAACTCTCAAGATGAATTTGCAGTTTTCCAGGCAGTAATTTCATTTGCAGGACAACTTACAAGGAATCTATTTTAAAACCAGGTAAAACCTATAATATATGAGACATGCAGAAAGTGCAAGCCCCAAATAAAATGAAATAAATGTGTTAGGGATGGGAAACTTGGCTGTTTGCTGTCTCTCATATATTAATTAGGGGTGACAGAGACAACAGCCCAGGGAATTGGGCTCTCAACCCATCTTGGTCTGTTTTCGAAGCTGCTGCTAGTTCTTGGGAAAAGAAGTTTCTTCCAATGCCTTGAAAATCATCACATCCTATCCCCCTGCCACATCACTGCTAAGTATAAGTCATTGCTGCTGTCATCGTATTGTCAGCAACACCTTTCATTTGTACAGAGCGTGCATATTTATCATTTAATTGGCCTGTCAGAGCACCTAGTGATGGCCGTACAGAAAATTCTCTCCTCTTGGGTCTTCATGTAGATGCCTCCTCCTGAAGGTCCACTCTGAGTAGCCATGTTTAGCCCATGCCCCTTACATATCCATCCAACCCTCAGGTATAACCAGGGATAAGAGTTATTTAGTGAGGTTAAATTATTTGAACGAAGTCACAGTAAGCAGAGCCAAAATGAAAACTCAGTTCCTCTAAGCCTTAATAAAAATAAGGTAATTTTAATAATAATCAGTTACAGCTTTAAAGCACTTTAGAGTTCAAAAGGCAGATCCCCTCCTTCACCTCATTTTATCCATTCATGTCCCCATAAAACAGGCAGACACAAGGGAAGTTACAGGGCCAAGTCATAAATTGCTATTATTGAACACATTTGTATGGTGGGCTCCCCACAAGGCAGGTCAGAGGCAAAAGCGTATGTGCTACGGGCAGAGCAAAGATGGCAGATTAGTCACATGCACCATAATATTCCCTGAACCAAAGAAGTACATGACAATCCAGAAACCCTGAACATCAAAAAAGCTCTAAGAACTGAAACAAACACCAACTGGAAGCAAAAAAGGAGTGAAAACAGTGAAAGAGGAGTAACACGAAATGGAGGAGCTGAGCCAGAAAGAAAAAAAAAAAAAAAAAAAACCTCCAACCAGGAATTATATACTCAGCAAAATTATCCAACAAATATGATGGTGAAATTAGGACATTTCCAGATAAACAGAAATTTGTAAAAACCAGACCAACTATACAAGAAATGTTACAGGGAGTCCTTCAGACAGAAAACTAACAACACCAGACAGCAACCTGAGATTAAAATACATGACAACATCAGCCAGATAATGAACTCTCAGAAATAAAGCTAAAAGATGGAAGACAGGAAACAAGAGACATCAATCCGTAACTGAAGACCACTGCAAAACCCAAAAAGGGAATAAGAGGTATAAGTTTAAAACTTCATATGGAGAGGAAGTAAAGGCAATATCAAGAAATAAATTACTGCTTTAAACTTACGAAAATAAGGGTAAATTTCAAAGTAACCACAAAGAAAGTTAACAAACCTACTCATCAAAATACGAAAGAAAATCTTAAAGACTCAGTACACACAAAACCAAAAACAATGATGTAAATGAAAAGACAAGCCACAATTTAAAAAAACTCAGCATAGAAAATTAAATGGAACAAAGAAACTGTCAACACCACAAAAAAAAAAGATATAAGAAAATTACAGCAATAAACTCATACCTGTCAATAGTCACACTGAATGTAAACAGCCTAAAAAAAAACAAACAAACAAAAAAACAAAACAGCCTAAACACACCAGTAAAAAGCCGGAGAGTGGCAGGGTGGATTAAAAAAAATGACCCATTGATATGCTGTCTGCAAGGGACACACCTTAGACACAAAGACATAAATAAACTAAAATTTAAAGCTTGGAAAAAAATACAAAAAGCAAACAACCACCAAAAAAGAGCAGGAGTGGCGATATCCTCTGATGAAATAGATTTTAAGACAAAATCCACTATAAAAGGAAGGACATTATGTAAGAACATAACCATGATAAATATATATGCACCTGATGACACAGTTCCAAAATACATAAAACAAACTCTAACAACACTAAAAAGAGAAATAAACACTTCCACAGTAATACTAGGTGACTTTAACACACCATTCTCAGTGAAGGACAAAACTACTAGAAAGAAACCCAACAAAGACACAGAAGATCTAAATGCCACAATCAATCAATTTGACCTCATGTTGTTGTTGTTAGGTGCTATCAGTTTGTTTCTGACCCATAGCAACCCTAAGTACAACAGTTTAAAACACTGCCCAGTCATCACCATCCTCACGATGGTTGCTACGTTTGAGCCCATTGTTGCAGCCACTGTGTCAATCGATCTCATCAAGTGTCTTCCTCTTTTTTGCTGATCTTCTACTTTTCTCAACATGATGTCCTTCTCCAGGGATTGGTCCCTCCTGATAACATGTCCAAAGTAAGTGAGACAAAGTCTTCCCATCCTTGAATCCAAGGAGCATTCTAGCTGTACTTCTTCCAAGACAGATTGTTCTTTCTTCTGGCAGTCCATGGTATATTCAGTATTCTTCACCAACATCACTATTCAAAGACATCAGTTCTTTTTGGATCTTCCTTATTCATTGTCCAGCTTTTGTATGCATATGGGGCAATTGAAAATACCATGGCTTAGGTCAGGCACACTATAGTCCTCAAAGTGACCTGTTTGTTTTTTAAGTTTAAAGAAGTCTTTTGCAGCAACTCTGCCCAATGCAATATGTCCTTTGAACTCATAGACATATACAAAAAAACAATGCACCCAACAGTAGCAAAGTACACATTCCCCTCCAATTCTCATGGATCATCATCGAGAATAGACCACATTTTAGGCCACAAAGCAAGCCTCTACAAATTCAAAAACATCAAAATAACCCAAAACATCTTGTCTGGTCACAATGCTACAAAAGTAGAAATCAATAACAGGAAGACTGAGGGAAAAAATTTAGTACATAGAAACTAAATAACACCCTTCTTAAAAACTACTGGGTAATAGAAGAAATCAAAGAGGAATTAAAAAATTCCTAGAATCAAATTAGAAAAAAAAAAACACCATACCAAAACCTTTGGAACATATCAAAAGCAGTGCTCAGGGGTTAATTTATAGCAATAAAATGCATGCATCAAAAAATAAGAAAGGGAGCGGCGGGGCCAAGATGGCTGACTAGGTAGAAGCTACAGCGGATCCCTCTTGGAATAAAGACTCGGAAAAACAAGTGAACTGATCACATACATGACAATCTACGAACCTTGACCATCAAACACAGAACTAAGGAGTTGACCTGAGTGACACGGAAGTGAAAAGCCTTGCCCTGAAGCAGCAACTGATTCTGGAACCGGCGTCCCGCTCCACAGCCTTGAGCCCTCGCAGTTCCCTAGTGCCAGAGTGGTGGGGCTGATCGCGGCTTACTGAGATGGGGCAAGCACAGGACGCAGCCCTAACCCCTAACCCCCTGAAGTAACCTCAGTAGAGACTCAGCCAGTGCAAGCAGGCTGCACACTGACGTGGCTGACAAGAGAATGAGCAACCACGGGGAAGCAGTGACTGTTTTCAGAGCATGGAGCCAGCGTCCCAGTCAGAAAACCTTGGTGCTGCACTTTGGGCTAAGCGCAGAGGAGCTGAGCATGGCTTCCTGAGATGGCGCAAGCATGGGATGCAGCCCTAGCCCCCTGAAGTAACCTCGGCAGAAACCCAGCCAAAGGACGCAGTCTGCACAATGACGCGGCTGACAGGAGGAAACACGGGGAAGCAGTGACCGATTTTGGAGCATGGAGTGCAGCATTCCAGCCAGAAAACCTTGGCTCTGGGCTTTGGACTAGGAGCAGAGAAGCTGATCACGGTTTCCTGAGATGGCGCAAGGAGGGGGCGCAGGCCTGACCCTCGGGGGCAATCTCAACCCAGCCAGTGCACACAGGCTACACGCCCCTCTGGAATCTCAGACGAAACAGCCATCACCAAGCAAGGTAAGTAACTTTGTCTATATTACCTGGCACTGCTCTCTCCTAGCTATCTGATCCCTCCCTTTCCTGCGCCAGGCAGCTTTGTTAACATTGGAATTTCCTGGGCCAGGGAGTGAAGTGCTCTGCAGGTTTTTTGTTTTTTTTTTTTCTAACCCATTCCCCTGGCCTGAGAGAAGCAGCAATTAACAATCAGGGAGGAAAAGTCCTTCCCTGACTTCCCTAAACCAGAATAAAAATACAGAACCAACTCCAGCCAAGCATAAGATATCCACAGTCTTTGGCTATCATCCCTACTGGGAACAGGGTGGCTATTATAACGCAAAGGCAATTCTGATAGAGATCTGTAACTGTTTTAGTGGAGCAGTGGAAAGACAAGTTTTCGAGGTCTGATACCTCTCTACCTATTAAACAAAGCCATCACTGATCCACAGCAGGGAACTGAGGGCTGAAGCTCCACCCAAGCCACCTAACCACCTGCTAAAGGGATCTGAGGATAGTGAGGCCTACCAACCCTTAGAGGTACAAGTATTGGGTGCCTAAGGTACAGCTGCAGAGCCCTACCCAACAAAGTGCTCTAGGAATAGAGACACACATACCTCATTGGCACATGGGGGAAGGCTGTCAGCATCCTGCCCTCCTCGGAGTGCAACCCCCTGCCACTACTAGAATCTGGTGCATACAACTATCACCACTACCCCTCTAAGTTAATAGGTGACGGTCTATACCACACACTTGGTGAACCAAATTCAGGACACCTAAACTGATTCTATTCAAGAATAGTGAATAGACTTTTAGGCTTATATACCTGGTAACAGCTCAAACCAACTGGAAATAGGACATAAGTGATTCAAAGGCTACAACAACAAAGACAACGCAATCTAGTAGCCCATCTGGGTATATTGAAACAAAACAAAACAATAAGAAAAGACTCCGCGAACAAATATAAAATAAATCATTACAATACCTTATACATGGCTTGGAGACAGCAGTCGATATCAAATCACATAAAGAAGCAGACTATGATTGCTTCTACAAACCCCCAGATTAAAGAATCACAATCTTTCCCAAATGAAGATACAATCCTGAAATTGCCAGATGGAGAATATAAAAAGCTAATACACAGAATGCTTCAAGACATCAGGGATGACCTCAGAAATGAAATTAGGCAACCTACAGAAAAAGCCAAGGAACACACTGATAAAGCTGTTGAAGGAATCAAAAAGATTATTCAAGAACATAGTGGAAAAATTAATAAGCTTCAAGAATCCATACAGAGACAGCATTCAGAAATCCAAAAGATTAACAGTAAAATTACAGAATTAGACAACTCAATAGGATATCAGAGGAACAGAATCAAGGAATTGGAACGCAGAGTGGGGGAGTTGGAGGATAAGGCAATTGACATGAACTACCTGAAGAAAAATCAGATAAAAGAATTAAAAGAAATGAAGAAATCCTAAGAATCATGTGGGACTATATCAAGAAGAATAACTTGCATGTGATTGGAGTTCCAGAACAGGGAGGGATAACAGAAAATACAAAAAGAATAGTTGAAGATCTCTTGGCAGAAAACTTCCCTGGCATGGTGAAAGATGAAAGGATATCTATCTAAGATGCTCATCAAACCCCATACAAGATGATCAAAAAAAAAATCACCAAGGCATATTATCACCAAACTTGCCAAAACCAAAGATAAAGAGAAAATTTTAAAAGCAGCCAGGGATAAACAAAAAGTCACCTACAAAGGAGAATCAATAAGTTCAGACTACTCAGCAGAAACCATGCAGGCAAAAGGTCAATGGGATGAAATGTATAGAGCATTGAAGGAGAAAAACTGCCAGCCAAGAATCATATATCCAGCAAAACTCTCTCAAATATCAAGATGAAATTAAAACATTTACAGATAAACACAAGCTTAGACAATTTGCAAAAACCAAACCAAAGCTACAAGAATTACTAAAAGAAAGTCTTTGGTCAGAAAATCAATAATATCAGAAACCAACACAACACAAGGTCACAGAACAGAACATCTTGATATCAACTCAAAAAGGGAAATCACAAAAACAAAATAAGATTAATTTTAAAAAAACAAGAAAAAAGAATGCTCAAAACGGGGAATCATTGAAGTCATTATGTAAAAGACTACAATCATCAAAAAAGAGAGACGAAATACAGGAGGCATAGATCTTCGATATGGAGAGGAAAACAAGGTGATATAGGACAATACAAGTTAGGTTTTTACTTAGAAAAATAGGGGTAAATATTAAGGTAACCACAAAGAGATCTAACAATTCCATACTTCAAAATAAAAACCATGAAAAACATAACGACTCAGCAAAAATAAATTCAACTACTATGAAAATGAGGAACACACAATTTACGAAGAAAAACTTCTCAGCACAAAAAAGAAAAAAAAATGTAAGTGGAAAAATGAAATTGTCAACAACACACACAAAAAGGCATCAAAATGACAGCACTAAACTCATGTTATCTATAATTATGCTGAATGTAAATGGACTAAATGCGCCAATAAAGAGACAGAGAGTCTCGGACTGGATAAAAGAAAACATGATCTGTCTATATGCTGCCTATAAGAGACACACCTTAGACTTAGAGACACAAACAAACAAAAACTCAAAGGATAGAAAAAAAAATATTAAGCTAACAACAATCAAAAAAGAGCAGGAGTAGCAATATTAATTTCTGACAAAATAGGCTTTAAAGTTAAATCCACCACAAAAGGATAAAGAAGGACACTACATAATGATTAAAGGGACAATTTAAAAGAAAGATATAACCTTATTAAATATTAATGCACCCAATGACAGGGCAGCAAGATACATAAAACAAACTTAAACAGAATTGAAAAGTGAAATAGACACCTCCACAATTATAGTAGGAGACTTCAACACAACACTTTCGGAGAAGGATAGGACTTCCAGTAAGAAGCTCAATAGAGACATGGAAGATCTAATTGCTACAATCAACCAATTTGACCTCATAAACTCATACAGAACACTCCACCCAACAGCTGCAAAGAATACTTTTTTTGCTAGTGTACATGGAACATTCCCTAGACTACATCACATATTAGGTCATAAAACAAACCTTTGCAGAATCCAAAACATCGAAATATTACAAAATATCTTCTCAGACCATAAGGCCATA
Source organism: Elephas maximus indicus (assembly GCF_024166365.1). NCBI lineage: Eukaryota > Metazoa > Chordata > Mammalia > Proboscidea > Elephantidae > Elephas > Elephas maximus. The sequence goes on from NC_064826.1 coordinate 131,425,105, forward strand.
AAAGTAGAAATCAATAACAGAAAAATCAGGGAAAAGAAATCAAATACTTGGGAACTGAACAATACCCTGCTCAAAAAAGACTGGGTTATAGAAGACATTAAGGAGGGAATAAAGAAATTCATAGAATGCAAGGAGACTGAAAACATTTCCCATCAAAACCTCTGGGACACAGCAAAAGCAGTACTCAGAGGTCAATTTGTATCGATAAATGCCCACATACATAAAAAAGAAAGAGCCAAAAGCAGAGAACTGTCCCTACAACTTGAACAAATAGTAAGTGAGCAACAAAAGAATCCGTCAGGCACCAGAAGAAAACAAATAATAAAAATTAGAGCAGAATTAAATGAATTAGAGGACAGAAAAACAATTGAAAGAATTAACAAAGCCAAAAGCTGGTTCTTTGAAAAAATTAACAAAATTGATAAACCATTTGCCAGGCTGACTAAAGAAATACAGGAAAGGAAACAAATAACTCGACTAAGAAAAGAGATGGGCCGTATCACAACAGACCCAACTGAAATTCAAAAGAATCCTATCAGATTACTACAAAAAAATTGCACTTTAGTAAATTTGAAAACCTAGAAGAAATGGATGAATTCCTAGAAACACACTACCTACCTAAACTAACACAATCAGAAGTAGAAAAACTAAATAGACCCAAAACAAAAAAGGAGATTGAAAAGGTAATCAAAAAACTCCCAACAACAACAACAACAACAAAAAGCCCTGGCCTGGTCGGCTTCACTGCACAGTACTACCAAACTTTCAGATAAGTGTTAACACCACTATTACTAAAGCTTTTTCAAAGCATAGAGAAGGATGGAATATTACCTAACTATAAAAAAAAAAAAAAATTATTATTTTTTTATTCTATGAGGCCAGCATATCCCTGATACCAAAACCAGGCAGAGACACCACAAAAAAAGAAAATTACAGACCTATATCCCTCATGAACATAGATGCAAAAATCCTCAACAAAATTCTAGCCAATAGAATTCAACAACATATCAAAAAAATAATCCACCATGACCAAGTGGGATTTATACCAGGTATGCAAGGTTGTTTCAATATTAGAAAAACAATTAATGTACTCCAACATAGAAATAAAGGACAAAAACCACATGATCTTATCAATTAATGAAAAAAGGCATTTGACAAAGTCCAACACCCATTTATGATAAAAACTCTTAGCAAAACAGAAATAGAAGGAAAATTTGCTCAACATAATAAAGGGCATTTATAGAAAGCCAATAGCCCACATCATTCAAATGGAAAGAGCCTGAAAGCATTTCCCTTGAGAATGGGAAACAGACAAGGATGCCCTTTATCACTGCTCTTATTCAACATTGTGTTGGAGGTCCTAGCCAGAGCAATTAGGCTAGACAAAGAAATAAAGGGCATCTGGATTGGCAAGGAAGAAGTAAAATTATCTCTATTTGCAGACAACATGATCTTGTACACAGAAAACCCTAAGGAAACCTCAAGAAAACTACTGAAACTAATACAAGAGTTCAGCAGAGTTTCAGGTTACAAGATAAACATACAAAAATCAGTTGGATTCCTCTACATCAACAAAAAGAACATCGAAGAGGAAATCACCAAATCCATAGTATTCACAGTAGACCCCAAGAAGATAAAATACTTAGGAATAAATCTTACCAAAGATGTAAAAGACCTATACAAAAAAACTGCAAAGTACTAGTGCAAGAAACTAAAAGGGACCTACATAAGTGGAAAAACATACCTTGCTCATGGATAGGAAAAATGTCTGTTCTCCCAAAACCCATCTATATGTACAATGCACTTCTGATCTAAATTCCAACCACATTTTTTAATGCAATGAAGAAACAAATTACCAACTTCATATGGAAGGGAAAGAAGCCCCGGATAAGTAAAACTTTACCGAAAAAGAAGAACTCTACCTGATTTTAGAACATATTATACTGCCACAGTAGTCAAAACAGCCTGGTACTGGTACAACAGCAGACACAGAGACCAATGGAACAGAATTGAGAACCCAGATATAAATCCATCCACATATGAGTAGCTGATATTTGACAAAGGCCCAGTGTTAGTTAATTAGGGCAAAAATAGTCTTTTTAACAAATGGTGCTGGCATAACTGGATATCCATCTGCAAAAAAATGAAATAGGTCCCATACCTCACACCATGCACAAAAACTAACTCCAAATGGATCAAAGACCTAAATAAAGTTGAAAATGATAAAGATCATGGAAGAAAAAATAGGGACAATGTTAAGAGCCCTAATACAAGGCATAAACAGAATACAAAGCATTACTAAAAATGATGAAGGGAAGCCAGATAACTGGGAGCTCCTAAAAACCAAACACCTATGCTCATCTAAAGACTTCAAAAGAGTGAAAAGACCACCTTCAGACTGGGAAAAAATTTTCAGCTATGACATCTCCGACCAGCGCCTGGTCTCTAAAATCTATATGATTCTGCTAAAATTCAACCACAAAAAGACAAACAACCCAATTAAAAATTGGGCAAAGGATAAGAACACACATTTCACTAAAGAAGATATTCAGGCAGCTAACAGATACATGAGGAAATGCTCTCAATCATTAGCGATTAAAAAAAAACCCAGTGCCGTCGAGTCGATTCCGACTCATAGCGACCCTATAGGACAGAGTAGAACTGCCCCATAGAGTTTCTGAGGAGCACCTGGTGGATTCAAACTGCCAATCCTTTGGTTAGCAGCTGCAGCATTTAACCAGTATGCCACCAGGGTTTAAACGCTAGCAAGCGGCCATCAAAATGCATCAATGAGTCTCAACCCACCTGGATCAAAGGAGAATGAAAAACTCCAAGGTCACAAGGTAATTATAAGCCCAAGACACAGAAAGGGCTGCATGAAGTAGAGACTACATCACCCTGAGACCAGAAGAACTAGATGGTGCCCAGCCACAACCGATGACTGCCCTGACAGGAAACACAGCAGAGAATCCCTGAGGGAGCAGGAGAACAGTGGGACGCAGACCCCAAATTCTCATAAAAAGACCAGACTTAATGGTCTGACTAAGACTAGAAGAATCCCGGCGGTCATGGTCCCCAAACCTTCTGTTGGCCCAGGACAGGAACCATTCCTGAAGCCAACTCATCAGACATGGATTGGACTGGACAATGGGTTGGAGAGAGATGCTGATGAGGAGTGAGCTACTTGCATCAGGTGGACACTTGAGACTATGTTGGCGTCTCCAGGCTGGAGGGGAGAGGGGAGGGTAGAGGGGGTTAGAAACTGGCAAAACAGTCACGAATGGAGAGACTGGAAGGAGGGAGCGGGCTAACTCTAGGGGGGGAGTAAGTGGGAGTATGTAGTAAGGTGTGTGTAAGTTTATATGTGAGAGACTGACTTGATTTGCAAACTTTCACTTAAAGCACAATAAAAATTATTAAAAAAAAAAAAAAGTAAATTATGTCACTGTTATCTTTAACCTTGAGGTAAATCATGGAATTTCCAAACAACAACCAGTTGTTTTCAATAATTTTGAAAATATGTGAAAAGTATGTTTTAGATGTAGAAAAAAAGTCATTTTTGTTGTACTCTTCCAAAATCAAAACAGGTCTGATTCTTTAATAAGTAAATAACTAATAAAGGTGAAAAAGATATGGGGAAACCTATTGGTTAAAAAAACTTAGACATATAAACCAATCTTAACGTGTCAATTTTATCTGGATCCTGATACAAATACACTGTTAAAAAATTTAAAAAAAAAAAGGAAGGGAAAATGTCAAAACATTAACCCTACAGCTTGAACAAATATAAAGAAAAGAGAACAGCAAAAGAAGCCCACAGTCGCCAGAAGAAACAATAAAAATTAGAGCAGAAATAAATGAAACAGAACAGAAAAATAACAGAAAGTATCAAAAACCCTAAAAGTTAGTTCTTTGAAATTATTAATGAAATCAACAAACCACTGGCCAAACTGATGAAAAAAAGGAGAAAACGCAAATAACCCAAATAAGAAATGACATGAGTGACATAACAAGAGAACCAACTAAAAAAGAATCATAAAAGAATACTACAAAAAAAGTACTCTGACAAATTTGAAAACCTAGAGGAAATGAACACATTTCTAGAAACACCCTACCTAATTAAATTAACATAACTAAGGTAGAAAATTTTAACAGATCCATAACAAAAGAAGAAATTGAAGCAGTCATAAAAAAAACTCCCAACAGGAAAAAACCCCAGCCCATAGAGTTTCACTGAAGAATTCTACCAAATATTCAGAGAACAGTAGACACCAATTCTACTCAAACTATTCCAGAGCGTAGAAAATGAAGGAATACTCCTGTATTCATTCTATGAAGCCAACATAACCCTGATAACAAATCCAGGCAAAAATGTCACTAAAAAAGAAAACGATAGAGCAATATCCCTCATGAATAAAGATGCAAAAATTCTAGCCAAGAAATTCAACAACGTATCAAAAAAAATACATCACAACCAAGTGGAATTCATACCAGGCATGCAAGAATGGTTTTAACATTAGAAATCAATCAACGTAATCAAACAGTAAATAAAACAAAGGAAAAGAATCACATGATCATCAATTGACGAGGAAAATATTTGATACAGTCCAACACCCATTCCTGATAAAAACTCTCAGCAAAGTAGGATTAGAAGGGAAATTCCTCAATATAATAAAGGGAATTTATACAAAATCAAGAGCTAACGTTATCCTCAAGGGAGAGAATCTGAAAGTATTCCCCTTGAGAACTTTTTTTTTTTTTGAGAACAGGAACCAGACAAGGATGCCCTTTATCTCTACTCTTATTCAACATTGTATTGAAAGTCCTCACGAGAGCAATAAGGCAAGAAAAGGAAATAAAGAGCATCCAAACTGGTAAGAAAGAAGCAAAACTATCCCTATTCAAAGATGATATGATCCTACACATAAAAATCCTAAAGTTCCACAAGAAAACTACTGGAACTAATAGAAGGATTCAGCAAAGTGGCAGGATAAGAGATCAATATACAAAAATTATTTGTGTTTCTCTACATCAACAAAGAGACCTTTGAAAAGGAAAACAACATTATTCACAATAGCCCCCCAAAAGATAAAAGACTTAGGAATAAATTTAACCAGGGACATATAAGACTTATACGAAGAAAACACTACTGCAAAAAGCCAAGAGACCTACATAAATGGGAAAACATACCCAGCTCTTAGATATGAAGACATAATACTGTGAAAATGTCACTATTACCCAAAGCAATATATAGATATAATATAATCTCGATCCAAGTCCCAACAGCATTCTTCAACAAGATAGAAAAACTAATCACTAACTTTATGTGGAAAGGAAAAAGACTCCAAATAAGTAAAGCTTTATTAAAGAAGAACAAAGTAGGAGGCTTCACACTACCTGATCTCAGAACCTACTATACACACACGGTAGTCAAAACAGCCTGGTACTGGTACTACAACAGACACATAGACCAAAGGAACAGAATTGAGAACCCAGAGGTAAATCCATTCAGCTATGGGCAACTAGTCTTTGACAAAGGGTCAAAGTCTATTGAATGGGGAAGAGACTGTCTCTTTAACAAATGGTGCTGGAAAAACTGGATCTCTCTCTGTAAAAAAATGAAACAGGACCCATACCTCATACCATAGACAAAAATTAACTCAAAATGGATCAAAGATCTATGTATAAAACCAAAAACTATAAATGTCATGGAGAAAAAAATAGGGGCAATACTAGGGGCCCTCAGTATATGGCATAAATAGAATACCAAACATAACTAAAAATGCATGCACAGAAGAAGATGAAATAGATAATTGGGACCTCCTAAAAATTAAACACTTATGTTCATCAAAAGACTTCTCCTAAAGAGTAAAAAGAGGATCTACAGATGGGAAAGAAATTTTGGTAATGACATATCTGACAAGGGTCCAGTCTCTAAAATTTACAGAAAACACCTCAACAAAAAGAGACAAATAATGTAATTTAAAAATGGAAAAAGGATATGAAGAAACACTTCACCAAAGAAGACATTCAGGCTGCTAGCAAACATGAAGAAATGCTCACAATCATCAGCAATTACAGAGAGGCAAATCAAAACAACAATGAGATACCATCTCACCTCGACATTACTGGCACGAATAAAAAAAGAAAATAACAAATGTTGGTGAGGTTGTGGGGAGATTGCAACCCTGATACACTGCTGATGGGAATGTAAAATGGTACAACCACTATGGAAAACAGTATGGGGCTTCCTCTAAAAGCTAAAAATAGAAATACCATACAATCTAGCAATCCCACTCCTAGGTATATACCCTAAAGAAATACGAGCCGTGACACAAATAAACATATGCACACCCATGTTCCTTGCAGCACTATTCACAATACCAAAAACGTAGAAACAACCTAAGTGCCCATCAACAGATGAATGGATTAACAAACTGTGGTACATACACACAATGGAATACTACACAATGATAACATCTTATAACATGGATGAATTTGTAGGACATTATTCTGAGTGAAATTAGCCAATCACAAAATGACAGATATTGTATGAGACCACTATTATAAAGCAACAACAAATGGTTTACACACAGAAGAAAAATTCTTTGTTGGTTACCAGGCATGGACGGGGGGAGGAAACATTACCAAATAGATAGTAAAAAAAAGTTAGTAGACAGGTGTTAATATTGATGAAGGGGAAGACAATACACAATATGGGAGAAGTAAGCACAACATGACCAAGGCAAGAGAGAACACTGAGTGGAGCACAGGAATAAAAAGCAACTACCATGACTACGGAAACCCTAGTGGCGTAGTGGTTAAGTGCTACAGCTGCTAACCAAAAGGTCGGCAGTTCAAATCCACCAGGTGCTCCTTGGAAACTCTATGGGGCAGTTCTACTCTGTCCTACAGAGCCGCTATGAGTCAGAATCAACTCAACGGCAATGGGTTTGGTTTTGATTTTGGTACCGTAACTACTATAGCATAGACAATCCTGCAACAATAGTATTAACAATTGGATACATAGATATATCAAGAGGTGTGGGAGGGTGTAAGGGAGCACAGCTACCGGCAGATACAGGTTTGGTGGTGGATATTTCTACATACATGACTGTAGGTGCTCCTTATATATATATTAATATAGACAATACAGCACAAAAGTGGCACAGTCAGGGAAACCTCTTAGACATAACTAAACACCTCGAGCGATGAAGTTCCCAGGCTCAAAGTCAAGGACCATAGATTCGAGGGACATCTACGTCAACTGGCACAACATAGTTCTTAAAGACAACGTTCTACATCCTACTTTGGTGAGTAGCACCTGGGGTCTTAAAAGTTTGCAGACGGCCATCTGAGATACAACTATTGGTCTTTTCAAAAAACAAACAAACAAACCCGTTGCCATCGAGTCAATTCCAACTCATAGTGACACTATAGAACAGAGCAGAACTGCCCAATAGAGTTTCCAAGGAGTGCCTGGTGGATTCAAACTGCCAACCTTTTGGGTAGCAGCTGTAGCACTTAACCACTATGCCACCAGGGTTTCCATTGGTCTCTTCAGTTCAGAGCAAAGGAAAGTGAAAAAAAAAATGAAGACTTAAGGGAGCAATTAGTTCAAAGGACTAATGAGCCATACGAACCACGTCTACACAACCCCAAGACCAGAACTAGATGGTGCCCAGCTACCACTACTGACTGCTCTGACTGGGATAACTACAGATGGTCCCAGACAGAGCAGGAGACAAATGTAGAACAAAAATCAAATTCACAAAAAAGACCAGACTTACCTGGTATGTGTGACAGAGAATAGAGCGACCCCAGAGACTATGGCAAGACACTCTTCTGACCTGGAACTGAAGTCATTCCCAGAGACCACCTTCCACTCAAACAATAGACAAGTTCATAAAACAAACAATAGTACCTGAGAAGAACGTGCTCCTTAGAACAATCAATTATAACAGATCGAAAGAGCACTATTTGCCCAAGAGCAAAGATGAGAAGACAAGAAGGGGTAGAAAATCAGGATGAAAGGGAACAGGGAAGCCAGGGCACAAATGGGGAGAGTGCTGATACATTGTGTGGAATGAAACCAAGGCCATGAAATGCTTTATGTACAAACTATCGAATGGGAATCAAATTTGCTCTGTAAACTTTTCAACTAATGCACAATTTAAAAGAAAAAAAGGGCATGTGCTGCTACTTTCTTGGGGCTGCTATTTCAGGGGAAAAAAAAAATTGTGTGGAATGAAACCAAGGCCATGAAATGCTTTATGTACAAACTATCGAATGGGAATCAAATTTGCTCTGTAAACTTTTCAACTAATGAACAATTTAAAAGAAAAAAAGGGCATGTGCTGCTACTTTCTTGGGGCTGCTATTTCAGGGAAGCAGGAGAGAAAACAGGGAGTGAGTCAGAGAAGGCAGAAGAGCAAACAGAAAGGTTGTTATTGAGCTGCCCACTGCTTGGTTTCATCATGTGTCCTTGTCCACCGAAAGAACTGCCTCTCAGGATAGTCCCTCCAGGAGGAGGAAGGGAGAATAGATCTGCCTGCCCCTGTCTCCCATTTACCAAAGGTTCACCGCATGAGGAGTTAATGTCCTGGCTCTTTTTGGCTGTATGTTGTCTCATGCCTCTGAAGAAGTAAGAGATAAGAGACCCATAGCATATGAAGTCAATCAACACAGTGGGACTGGACACAGCCCACGCAAAACTGTTGCCATGGTGGTGACCAGGGTGAAACAAGTGGCCAAAGATCCAGAACAGGTGAAGCAAGAGGTGAAATGAAGCTTAAAAGACGTTTGATACAACTATCAATAAGGTAGACCAGTTCATTGAAATCTACAGAGTCCATTCATCCTTCTACTTTCACCAAATACAATACTGCAAGCATAATAATGCCAGGAAGTTCCAGGGTGAGGATTTGAAACCAAACCCCCCTGGAGCCTGTAAACTTCCATCATAACATGCTGCCTCAATGCATATGCCCATAAATGTGGAACATGAAGATTTACACAAGTCGGCACCATCCTTGAAAGTTATTGTGGGCAATTCTCTTCTTGTTAACATGACTAACTTAATCAGATTAAATGGACGGTAGAAACAAAATCAAAAAGGACAATGAGAGCAGAAGTAATCATTTGAGCAACCTGCATAAAGAGGGCCGTATCCTGGATAGCAAAGGCTTTATCGGGTGGTTTAGCAGCTACTAACCTAAAGGTTGGCAGTTTGAACCCAATGGCAACTCTGCGGGAGAGAACACCTGGTGATCTGCTCCTGTAAAGATTTACACCCTCGGAAACACTATGGTGCATTCTACCCCGTCCTATAGGATCACTGTGAGTTAGAATCAACATGACAGCACACAACAACAACAATGGCAACTGGTTTGAGAACAATGGTAGCTCAGTTGTAGAATTTTCACTTTCCACGCAGAAGATCTAGGGTTGATTCCCAGGCAATACATCTCATGCACAACAACCATTCGTCTGTCAGTGGAAGCTGGTGTGTTAGTGTGATGCTGAACACGTTTCAGCAGATCTTCCAGACTAAGACAGACTAAGAAGAAAGGACTGGCGATCTACTTCCGAAAATCAGCCAATGGAAACCCTATGGATCGCAATGGTCAAATCCCTAGTTGACTCAATAGCAACAGGTAGGTTTATAATTCATCCCAGGTCTTGGGCACATCTATAGGAATGCACGAAACCACTGCCTCCATATTGCAATACAAGGGCCAAGACATGATTTCAAGGCAGAGGAGTGATGGCGGGAGGTGAGGAAGGGAAGCAGGGCAGTAACAGTGACCTGTCCTGAGTGCTGGGCTTACAAGAATTTGGTATTTCCAATGTGACAATATTAATGTGGGTGATAATGACTATGGATTAAAGATACAGTATCTACGTCTTCTAACATAGCCATTATATTTTCACCAAAATATTTTTAAAAGCGTTTAATCTCCATGTCTTTATAAAGAATTACATGTAGCAATTAATTTATTAGGAACCATTATCAATCGGTGTTGAAAAACTTTCAGAAGTACATTCATTCAACATTTATTGAATATATATCACATGTTCAATTCTGCGTTCGGCATTGGGTTGTTCTGGATTATGAAAACATGATCCATGTGCTCTAGGAGCTCAGTTTAGAGAAGTTATCACAAAGAGGCTTCATCTTCTGAGGCCACATCTAAGCTCTTCATGAAAGAGTTGCATCATCAATTAGCAATTTTTGTCCTGGGCACTGGAATGGGAACAGGTTTCAGCAGAACTTTCAGACTAAAACAGACTATGGAGAAGCACATAAGCCATGTATCTCATATCCCTGGAGACATACTGATCTATTTGCTCCTCTAGGTGCTGGTGGTTCTTTCAGAAACCTGTAGGACTTGAGCTGGGAAGTTCTTCGATTGAATTTTAAAAAAGGATGTCCAAAGGAGTCAATTGATAAGAAGAAAAAGTCATTCAAACAAGGGATGGTAGTCCGGTGGGCTGTCCCTCTGTCCGCAGGGCTCCTGCAGCAACTCTCCCCCTGAAACAGTGATAATTTCCTCCTATAAGGGAAAAAAAAAAAAGAGAAAGATTCACTTACATTCAAGAAATGGGCAATCACCAGAAAGAGACCATTCTGAGATATAAAGACAGAACGTGCATCTGCCTTCGCCTCACCCAAATTTCCAGAAATGATCCAAAAAAACCTTCCTTCAAAAAAGAAATAAATCCATGAAAGTGCTGGAAAATAAGAAAGAAGATTATCAACAAAGCAAAAATGAAAAACAAAAGGCCTAATGGATGAGCTTGTGGAAGGAAACAGTGTGGGGCAGAGGACAGTGGGACAGGCAGAGGCCCAGGCAGCAGAGGTGTTTGCCTCAGGCAGATCAGGGAGGTACACTGCTCCCCAGGAGGCCAAAGGGACCCCCAAATTCAGCATACTCCCACATCCAAAAGATGAGCTATGCACTGCAAACTCCAACCCCTGCCTATGGCCTGAAGAGAGCAAATTTGGGAAACAAAGACTGTGTCCACTGATGGAAAAATGAGAAATTTAAAGTTCAAAGAGAATCTCATAACCCAAACTTTATAAACACTTAGGAAAACCATAGCTATAGAAGAAAGATGTCAGATACCACAACAGAACTGACTGCCAAGAAAATACCAAGTTTATGAAACAAACAGAAAGAGTCTTTAAGAGACGTGTATTCATTTCCTCTGTGGAATAAGATTTCATCCATGAAACAAGAATGGGCTAATATAAAACAGAACCAATTAAAGAACCTGAAAATGAAAAGTATGACCATTTAAACTAAAAGGAAGAAATTTCAATAGAAGAGCTGAACAGCAGAATGGTCATAACTAAAGAACTATTTAGTAAGCTAGAAGAACTAACACATCAATAAGAAAGAGACTGGTAAACAGAAAAATGAACAAAGGATATGAAGGGACACTTAAACAGAAGAAGAAATTCAAGTGGCTATTAAATATATGAAAAGATCCTCAGCATCAGGGGTACTCAGATAAATGCAGGCTAAACAACAGTGAGATACAGTGTCTGCCCATGTAATGGGAAAAAAATTGAATGCCTGGTAATCCCCAGTGTTGGCAGCATGGTGGGGAAACAGCTTCATACGGTTTTGGCGGGAGCATAAATTGGCAGTTCTTTTCAAATTAAAATTTGCATACTCTTCTATCCAGCAATTCTAGTTCTAGAGATCCATCCTAGAGAAATACTGGCTCACGTGCCAATGGTGACATATACAAGGATGTCTCTGAAGCACTGTTTGTGACCATGAAACCCCGGGAGCTGCATAAAAACCAAACCCATTGCCACTGACTCTATTCCAGCTCATAGCAACCCTAGTGACCTACAAAGGAGAATGGTTAGACATGTCATGGATTGAATTGTGTCCCCAAAAAATATGTGTATCAATTTGCCTAAGCTATGATTGCCAATATTGTGTGATTGTCTACCATTTTGTCATCTGGTGTGATTTTCCTATGTGTTGAAAATTCTGCCTCCATGATGTTGATGAGATGGGACTAGGAGAATGGTGCTACCCAAAGCTGACGGAACACGGCTGACTTTCCCGTGGGCTTGGAAGACGAAACTGAAGCCCAGGGCCGGGGGTCTCCATGCCAATATGCACAGCCTGGAGGACAGGGCTATTATCTAAATGGTCTCAGAGAACAGAGGACTATTTTCAAGCCTTGAGAGCTAATGTAATCTGTTCTGCTGACTTGCTTGGTGCCTGTTATCCCTTCTTTCCCTTCAATTTCTCCCATTTGTAATGGAAATGTCTAGCTTGTGCCTGTTCCACCACTGTACTTCGGAAGCAGATAACTGGTATTCTAGATTTCACAGATGAGGAAGAATTTTTTTGGATTTCAGACTTGGAGTTGATTTAAGACTTTTATTATGATATGATGGGGTGAATGTGCTTTACATGTGAAAGGAGGTGAATTTTTGCAAGCTAACGGGTGGAATGTCACAGGCCGAATTGTGTTCCACAAAAATATGTGTATCAATTTGGCTAGGCCACGATTTCCAGTATTGTGTGATTGTCTACCATTTTGTCATCTGATGTGATTTTCCTATGTGTTGTAAATCCTATCTCTATGATGTCGATGAGATGGGATTAGCAGCAGTTATGTTAATGAGGCAGGACTCAATCTACAAGATTGGATTTTGTCTTGAGCCGATCCCTTTTGAGATATAAAACAAAGAAGCAAGCAGTGAGACATGGAGACCTCATACCACCAAGAAATAAGAGCCAGGAGAATAGTGTGTCCTTTGAACCTGTGCTGAGAAGCTCCTCGACCTGGAAAGATTGATGTTAAGGACCTTCCTCCAGAGCTGAAAGAGAAAGCCTTCCCCTAAGGGCTGACACCTGGAATTTGGACTTCTAACCTCCTAAACTGTGAGAGAATAAACTTCTGTTTGTTGAAGCCATCCATTTGTGGTATTTCCCCTATAGCAGCACTGGATGACTAAGACAGACAGTGATATGCATCCATACCAGGAATGCCATGGAGCACTGACAAGGACGAGGTACATGTGCTGACATGGAAAGATCTTGGCATATTTTCATAAAAGCCAGCATTTCCTGATAACATACACGTGCCAGGAATATTGTTTCAGCACTTTAAAAAAAATCAGCACTTTACACGGTGATATTTCATTTAAACCTCCCAGTGACCCTAAGAGGTGAGTGCTATTATTAAGCCCATCTTACTGAGGCACAAAAAGCTCGAATAGTTGAGGAAAGTCTCACATAGTAATGAAGTTAGGATTTAAAACTTTTCAGGGTGATTCCAGGGATTATGTTTTTTAAAACTACATTCTATGATTTATTATTTTTTAAAACCCAGTTGTTGATCTACATGTAGAGAATTATCCAATTTATGTAAAAAATACCAAAATTATGTATTTCCTAATGTACATACATTTCTACGTTACTCAGTGCCATGTTAATGCTCGGGAAAATACTCCAGTAGGTACATGGCAAACTGATAATTCAAAGTGGGGGATAGAAATGAGATTTGAAGTGAACAAGGCTTTCACTTTGTATTATTTGATTTTTCTTAGAATGTAATCATGAATTAGGCATGTAATTAAAATCTTAATTTATAAAACCTGGCCACCAGGTCACCACATGTGTAGAGATGATACCTCTCTAAGAGTGTTAGAAACTAAATTGGCAGCTCGAAAATTTAGATTTGGAGGGGGTGGGAATAAAGACCTTCAAAGACATCTGGCAGTCCTATGCAGAAATCCTGTTCATTGCATCCCTGAGAGATGGACATTGACCCTTTGCTTATGCACATCCAGAGACAGGGAGCTCATCACTGCTCAAAGCAGCTTCTCTTGGACAGGGAAGACAAACATGGTAGTTTACAGAAAAAAAGCACAAGCTGTAGAGCCAGATTGAGTCTCCGGATGGTGCAAGCAATTAACACGTTTGGCAGCTAAAAAAAAGGAGCTGGTTAGTTAACCAAAAGGAGGACCCTCAGAATATAGGCCTGGCAATCTACTTCCCAAAAATCAGCCATTTATTGGAAACCCTATGGAACACAGTTCTACTCTGACATGCATGCGGCCACCTTTAGTAGAATTGACTCAATGGCAACTGGTTTGGTTTTTTTACTGACAGACCCAGAGAGCCTAAGGCTTAACTCCTGGTCCTAACCATTCCAAGCCATGACAACTTAGACAAGTTACTCAGGCTCCCTGGCTTTGGTTTTCTGATCTGTGAAATGGGACTAATATGCCTCCCTGCAGAGTTACCATGAAGATTAAATGAGATTATGGATTAAATGAGCAACTGGCCCAGGACTTGGCACAGAGAAGATTCCCTTACCTACACCAAAAAAAAAAAAAAGACATTTTGCCATGGAGTCTGACTCGTAGTGACCCTATAGGACAGAGTAGAATTGCCCCACAGGGTTTCCAAGGAGCACCTGGTACATTTGAACTGCCAACCTTTTGGTTAGCAGCCAAACTCTTAACCATTATGCCACCAGGGTTTCCATTACCTACACAGTTCCTCCCTTTCTCTTTATCCTAGTTGTCAGAGGCTTTTCCCAAAACAAATAGAAGTCTACTTTGCTCCTGGCTGGTCCAGTCTTCTGGCTAGTACTCTATACTCAGTGTCCAGATAAATGGGTGGCTTTCTATGTGCTTCACTTAGAAGGCCTGGTCGAGTGCTATCCCCTAGGGCCCTGGGGACATCCATGAAGGGAAAGCACTACAAATCTAAGAGTCTCTATTATAGCAAAAGTCCTGTAAGATGGTCAAGTAATTCACAAACATTTTCTACACCTGCAAAGGTTGGGGGCCAGTAGATACTGAGCCTCTGACCTACTACCATTCTGTCTCTTGGAATCCCTGGAGTCTTGCCCTTCTGGGTCACTGACTTCCACTTTCGGCTTTCTCCCAGTTATGACTGATGCCAGCAGCCACATCACCGCAAAAGTTGCTTCTTACAACATTGATTGGAAGACAACATCTTTCTCAAAGTGGGGTCCATGATAGGGCGGCAAATAACAAAAATAGCATGAGAAACAAGGACTATCCTCACCACGTCACAATTACAGAGCACCGTTCTATGCCTTACCTCATTTAATGCTCACAAGCTGGGTACTATTTACATCCAGTTGTCTGATTAGGAAACTGAAGCTCGGTGAGACTACACATGTGCTAAGTGGTAAAGCTGGCATCCCAACAAGAGATGCCACTACTAGAAAAGCTTCTCTAACCACGGGGCTGGCTGCTACTCTTCAGCTAGCTCTATGAAGCTGCCAAGCAGCTAGAATGTCCTCAGGAGAAGCATTTTGAGGAATGAGTTGACGGTGAGATGTGGGCTTGGGAGGAGGACAGAATAACTAGTCCCAAAGTGCTGAGTAAGGAGTACTCAGGGACTCATGGTGGGACAAGGCCTGGGGAGCAGTGTTAGGGGTGCCAACACAATGCAGAGGGTGAGCCAGAGAGAAGTAAGGTGAGCCACAGAGCCTGGTCTAGGCAACCCCTGGTTTCTGCTACCCCAAGTTTCCCTGTCTCTGTGGTCCTCAGAGTCCCTCTGGGGCTGCCTGTTCCCTCTCTGTCCCCACCAGTAGAGGCCTCCAGCTTTGCTCTCTGGCTTGAGCCCTTTTCAGCTTAAGTTCCTCCCAGCTTCATCCCTGACTAGAACCCCCAGGAGAAATACCTTGTGAAAATCAATGAGATCCGTGAGCGTGGCATGGCGATTAGGGTCCACTCCCAGGAAGCTATAAAAGTCCCCAGAAGCATCCACGAGAAAGTGCTTGAACCCTTGCCGCATGCGGTAGGAGAGGGTGTAACCCCAGATTTTCTCGCTGACCCGGACAAGAAATGCTCCCTCAGTCATGTTCTCAAGCAGATCTTCTGCATCTTCTCGGGTAATAATTCCTAGCGTTAAAAAAAAAAAAGTCAGCAGGTTCTGCAACCCTCCACACTCGTCCCTGCCCAACATCCAGTGATCCATGGCCCAGGGACTGTCCAACCACTTCCTCGTTCCACAGAGGGGACACCTTGGTCCAGAGCAACCAGCTGTGGATCTGGGGGCAGAGTTTCCACTAGAATCTAAGTTTAGAAGCTTTCCTCCAAATTAGGCCACACTATTTTGGGTTAATTGGGTAAGCAAGGAGTTAGTAATAAGCTGGAATTATAGCATCTATCGATTCCAATTGTGAGTAAATAGCACTGCCCTGTAGAGGGCCTCAAGAGTCCTGCTTTAATGACGAGACCAGATGATTTAAGACTCCTGCCTCAATCAAAAAAAAAGAAAACAACAAATGCTGGTGAGGTTGTAGGGAGATTGGAAAATTTATCCATTGATGGTGGGAATGTAAAATGGTATAATCACTATGAAAAATGGTATGGTGCCTCCTCAAAAATGTAGAAATAGAAATACCTTATCATCCAGCAATCCCACTCCTAGGTATATATCCTAGAGATCTGATAGTAGTAACACAAATAGACAAATGTACACCACATTCATTACAGCATTATTCACATTAGCAAAAAGATAGAAACCACCTAAGTGTCCATCAACAGATAAATGAATAAACAAAACATACAATGGAATACTACACAGGTATAAAGAATAATGATAAGTCCATGAAACATAATATGGCTGAATCTGGAGGACATTATGCTGCATGAAATAAGTTTCAGCATGTAAGCACAAATATTGTATGATCTCACTTTTATAAAAAGACAAAAATAAGTAAACCCATAGAAATCAATGTTCTTCGTTGGTAACCAGGGATAGGAGGGGGAGGGAGGAGGAATTGCTCTCTAAGCAGTAGACACTTGTTAGTTATGGTGTTGGGAAAGGCAACGCTGAATGTCAGTGAAGTGAGCACAACTTAACCAAGGTAAAGGATGACACTAAGAAATACACAAAAATAAGGGACATAATTGGTAAATGCTATAACATATACAATATGCCAACAACAGCAGTAACAACCAAAAAATATGTGAGTAGTTACATAGACATATATGCATATACATGTACGAGAAGGCATATGTGTGTATATACACGAGCACATACAGGTGTATCTGTAGCCATATCTGTACACATGTCTGTAAGGGCTGCACATATATTCGTACATGTAATAAAGCACATAAGGGGCACAGTTGTGGATACCTCCTAGACATAATCTAACACTTCGAGGGATTGGTTTACTGGGTTTGAAGGTTTAGGACCAATCTTGTGGGACATCTTGGTTAATTGGCAGAACATAGTTGTCTTAGCTATCTAGTGCTGCTATAACAGAAATACTACAAGTGGATGGTTTTAACAAACAGAAGTTTATTCTCTCACAGTCCAGTAAGCTAGATGTCTGAATTCAGAGCACCAGCTCAGGGGTAGACTTTCTCTCTTTGTTGGCTCTGGAGGAAGGTCCCTGTCATTAATCTTCCTCTGTCAAGGAACTTCTAAGTGCAGGGACGACGGGTCCAAAGGACATGTTTTGCTCCTGGCACTACTTTCTTGGTGGTAGGAGGTCCCCCAGTATCTCTGCTTGCTTCTCTCTTTTATATTTTAAAAGAGATTGACTTAAAACACAACCTAATCTTATAGATTGAGTCCTGCCTCATTAACATAACTGCCTCTAATCCTGCCTCATTAACATCATAGAGGTAGGATTTACAACACATAGGAAAATCACATCAGATGGCGAAATGATGGACAATCCACAATTCCGGGAATCATGGCCTAGCCAAGTTGACACATATTTTGGGGGGGGACACAATTCAATCCATAACAATAGTATGTGAAGTTTGTATTCTACATCCTAGTTTGGTAAGTATCATCTGGGGTCTTGAAAGCTTGTGAGTGACCATCTAAGATACAACTATCTGACTCTACTCCTCTGGAGCAGAAGAAAAAGATGGAAACCAAAAACTCAAAGAAGAAACTGGTCTACAGGACAAATTGCCTACGTGAGCCATGGCCTCACCTATCCAGAGACCAGAACTAGATGGTGCTGGGCTACCAGTACCAACTATGCGGGCTGGGTCTATAATAGATGGTCCTGGACAGCACGGGAGAAAATTGTAGAACAAAACTCAAAATCTTAAAGAAAAAAAAAAAAAAAGGCCGGACTTACTGAACTGGCAGAGACCTAGGGAACCCCCAAGACTACTGACCAGAGATACCCTCTAAACTTTGAACTGAAACTACTCCCAGAGGTCACCTTTCAACTAAATAACAAATTGGCTCATAAAATAAATAATATCATCTGTGAGCACTGTGTCTCTTTTATATAAAAATAATAATAATAACCATCCTCTATTTGAGACCAAACAGTCAACATTTACCCTAAAACAAAGATGACAACGTCAGGAGAAAGGGGGAAGCGAGAATAACAGAAATAGAACAACCAGAATGGAAATAATGACAATGTTGACACAATGTAGAAGATGTAATCAATGTCACTGAATAATCTATGTAGAAACTGTTAAATGAGAACCTAATCTGATATGTAAACTTTCACCAAAAACTCAATAAAATATTAAAAAAAAAAAAAAAGACTCCTGCCTCAGTTATCTTTTTCACACACATACATGAGCACCTAAAAATAGTATTTCCCCTTAAGAAGGAAAAAAGACTCCTCCATAGGCCTGTGGACACTAGGCAAGTGGTTTCTTAACAGGAGTTCATAGCTAAACTTCAACTCAGGGAACAAAACTGTATAACGTTCTGCAGTCCTGTTCATTGTTGTTTTCCCACAGTGTAGGGTTGGGTTAGGCCTGGAGAGGTTTGTATCCCAATGGCCATCCCTGGGAAGGTTTTCCGGGAGCTATCCTCCTCTGTGTGTGTAGTGGATTGGGCTGTGGCAGGTGGTGAATGGACAGGAGAAGGAGGGAATCAGAAGATCGAATGGACACCCCAGAGCTGCTCTTACCGGGCTACCTGGTCTTCATTCACACTATCAACTTCTCCAGTGTTCTTTTAACATTTAAATGATAATCTTAACCCATCTACTTCACAGTATAACTACTGAGTCAGATAAAGAATTTGAAATCATTTTCTGAACTGAGAAGATCTATGGAAATTGTGGAGACTATCACCTACAGTTACACTGGGGAGAGGTGGATTGTAATGCAGGGTCCCTCCCTGCATGCTCTTGTTTACCCTACACACACATAGCCAAAGGATAGAGGCAGCTGGGCTGCTCACCTCCTTGACCCTGATGGCACTCCAGACCTGTGGCTTTGCCCCTAGCTGAAATCCGCAAGGGCTGCTCACCAGACCCCGCACCTTTCTTCTACCTAACAGGACTTGAGGCAGGGCTTTCCTGTGCCCAAAACAGAGGACAAAGAGCCAACCACACTGTCTAATGCCCACCTTTCAAAGACAGAAACACAATTGAGGAACATGCACATCCTTCTTGCCCAGGACTTAAGATGCAACGAGGCTTGACAAGTAAAACTAGGAGAATGGGAAGAGAAGGAAGTGGGAACCTGAGGACATGGGAGACGTGTCCTGGGCCGGGGAACGATGCACCATGGCAGCCAGAAGACTCCTGGCAGGCATGCTTGGATTCTGTGAAAAGGCTCCCAGCACTGTGCCAACACCACCTCCCAGCCCAACACCAGAGGACAAGATCCTTCAAGTGGCTAGGGCAGGGAGATAAAGGGAGAAAGAGGCAGGGCAGGGCGTGGAAGAGGGACCAGAGATGTCACCTCTGTCCCCACTCCATATACCTCAAACTGAAGTCCAAACTGGGCTGGGGGCTATAGAGGAGGGGAGTGTTTCATTGGGTGGGAGACTTAATGGTCAAATTTGAATAGGACTTGTTCATATGAGTGCCCAGTTACACCAGAACAACCATGTCACCTCTCTTCCCCATCAAACAGCTCCACGCTGACATCAGCCAAGGCCAGGCTCAGGAGTAATGCACACCTGGCTCCAGAGCCCCAGTTGGTGGCCTCATTCAACATGGCTGGCCACTCACCGCACACTTGCTTGTGCAGAAGTTCCATCCTCGGTCCTAGCCCTTTGCCCCAGCTGACACTGACTCTTCATTCAAGGCCCTTTCCCCGTCTTTCCCACTAGTCACAGGGCTGCTGCTAGCCCACACTGCCTCTGTGCAAGCTAAAAAGCGGTGCCCTCTGAGGAGGTGAATGAGAAAAAGATGCCTCACTGGGTAAAAACATGGCAAAGCCCACAGCTTGATTGGGGGAGGGGGTATCTGTATCTTAGTGCCCCGCAACTAGCCCCCTTGGCTTGCTTTTGCTAGTTGATATGGAGCTGTCTCTGAATCATGGCAACACCATGCATGGCAGAACAAAATACTGCCCCATCTAGCACCACCTTCATGATTGTTGGTAAGCTCCAGCCCATTGTTGTGGCCATCGTGTAGAGTTGGAATCGACCCAAAGGCAGTAAGTTTTTTTTTTTTTAATTTTTATTGTGCTTTAAGTGAAAGTTTACACATCAAGTCAGTCTCTCATATAAAAATTTATATACAGTTTGCTATATACTTCTAGTTCCTCTCCCTCTTATGAACCAGCACACTCCTTCCCTCCACTCTCTATTTTCTTGTCCATTCGGCCAGCTTCTATCCCCCTCTGCCCTCTCATCTCTTCTCCCAAGTCTGCTGGTTGAGAGCCAGACCAGAAGCAAAGTGGGAAGAGCCCAAAGATATGCCAACCCTGTGACATAAGAGTAAACATCAATTCCTCACCATGAACTTTTAACTGTATTGTTTGCTGCCTACTTTCCATGTGCTGACACTCTGGGAGCATTTTGTGCTTCCTGGCTCTGATCAAGCGAACGTAATATTAGTGAACAACCTATATGAACACCACAAAAATAAAATTGCATTGTTTAAATAACCAGTGAGTGCATCACAGGTGCGGCACATGTGCACTGCGAGCATAAAACCAAAAGTAATACACTCTCATAGTTCAGGATGACAAAGGCCGTAACACCAAAAAAAAAAAAAAAAACCTCCCAAGAGAATTAGCTGGTGGCTTGGAGGTACGTAGGATGCTAGTGAAAAGAAGCTGCTATGTTTCTCTGCCCTCTCCACCTCTCTCCCCTAGATCAAAGCCCAAGCATGCAGTGGCCAGGAACTAAGCATGAATCATCACCCACCCCACCCCACCTCTGCCTCTTCCAAATGCAGTACAACCTCCTGGCGGAGGAAAGAAGAAAGGGCCTCCCCTCACCGTCACTGGCTGGGAAGGAGGACACTGCCAATGTCCTTGAAGCTTTCTAACTCTGCTGATAACCAAGGGTGGCTGAGAGAGGTGGTCTCACCAGCCTATGCTCTGGGCAGTGGTTCTGCAACGGATACTGGAGACCACAACCGAAGGTTCTTCCTGAGTCAGTTCTCACCCCCAGAAGATAGGAAATGTGATTTTCCCCTGTAGTTTCCAGAAATGTGTCCCCTCCTCCTTTCCTCTCTCCCTTGTTTCCTTCTTCCCTATAATAAATATTTATTAAGCGTCATCTAGGAGCCAGGTCCAATGCTGGGAACCTGGGAAAGAGCAGAGAATGAGACAAAGCTCCTGCCTTCCAGAAGCTTTGACTCTAGACTAGACAGAAGTTTTTTTTAATTTAATTTTATTTTTTAAAGGGCAATCTGTAACAACAACAACAAAAAAAAAAACAAACCCATCTCTGTCAAGTCAATCCCAACTCATAGCGACCGTAAAGGACAGAGTAGAACTGCCCCATAGGGTTTCCAAGGAGTGGCTGATGAATTCAACCTGCTAACCTTTTGGTTAGCTGCCAAACTCTTAACCACTGCACCACCAGGGCTCCAGTCTATAATCAAGAGTAATAAAAGCTGTATGGTGTATCTGTTACCACAGGTGCTGCGGTAACACCTAAGAGAGGCACTCTGGAGCCCAGGGATGCAAGTGACAACTAGGCTGAGATCAGAAAGACTAAAACAGAGGTACAGGGTAAGGAGTGAAGCTTTCACATGGAATTAGCACATAGTTCTTTGTGGTTGAAGGCAAGGCCAAGGTAGAGAGCAAGCAGTGGCAAGGTGTAGAGAGGTAGGTAGACGTCAGGCCCCAAATGGATTTCCATGCCATTAAAGGGATTTTGGACTTAATTCTGAAGTCAGTAGGAACAACTGATGTTTCCTAAGCAGAAGAAATTTATGGAAATATTCATGGCTGGAAAATGGATTGAACGGGTACTGATTGGAGGCATACAGGCCATGGATTTCCACTCAGTGAGGGCTTCATAGCCACATTTCCACAGGTGTTCCATTGGGAACCAACTCCCAGACCACTAGTCTGCCATAAGTGGCTTCTGTTCTGAGGCAGAGAGGTAAAAGGACACACTCAAAGTCATATGAGAAGTTTATGTCCAAGCCAGCACTGGGCACTATGCTGGGAACTGTGAATCTAATCTAATTCAGCCTTCCTAACAACCCTATCATCACTTATAAGCAAGGGCACTGAGAGAGAGGAAGACAGGTAACATACCCAAGGTCACAGAACTATTAAGTGGTGGAGCCAGAATTTGAACTCAGGCTCTTGGACTCTTTGCTGTATACCATGTTATCACATACTGTCCTCACAGAGGACAGTATTTGCTGTGAAAGACACAAGAAGGAGAAGATTAATGAGGCCTGTAGAAATTAGGGCAGGCTTGTGGAGGCAGTGAAGGGGACTGTGAAGTGGATCTTGAAGGCTAGGTAGATTCTGTGTAAGCAGTGAGGAGTGGTTATGAGATATAAGGGTAGAATAAGGGATAAAATGAGTGAAGAGTCAGGATGAAGACACTTACATAAATGTTACACTTAATGTAACATAAGAGAAAATCTAAATCTGAAGAAGTTAAGACACATAAAGGATGGAATGAAAAGGTCTAACATATGTATAAGCTGAGCCTCAAGGAAGAGGAGAGGAGAGAACAGAGGAAAGAAGAGACTGGGGAGGAGGCAATATTAAAGAATGAATGGTTGATAATTAAGCAAAGACACATAATTGTAAAATTGCACAAAGCTACTGAATGTTTCATGTTGTCAGAGGGAAAAGGCAGATTACCTATAAAGGACCAACAGACTGATGGCTGACTTCTCTGTTGCAAAAACAGAAGAGAACAACGGAATAATATTTTCAGTGTGCTGAGACAAAAATAACTGTGTTCAGTGAAACTATCTTTCAAGTACAAGGGCAAAACAAAGACATTTCCAGAAAAAGTCTGAGAAGGCTGACCACTAAAGGGAACTCAAAAGGATATGTTTAGGGAAGAAGAAAAATGATCCTGGATAGAGAATCTGAGATGCTGGAAGAATGATAAGCAAAGCGAAGGTGTAGTAGGTCAAATTAAACACATACTGACTTATAAAATGATAATAATGAATAATTTGAGATTTTAAAGAGGATACAACAATAATACTGGACAGCATTATATCAGTTGGGGCAGGATGACTGGAGTAAAGAAAAATTTTATTTGTTTAGAGGAGGGTAAAAATATATATTAACTTTAGAATTTATTTAATTATACATTATCTTAAAACTCAAAGACAAACACTGAAAGTGCTATAATGTTATGGATTGAATTGTGCCCTACAAAAATGTGTTGTAAATCTTAATCTCTACATCTATGATTATAATCCCCTTTGGAAATGGGTTGTCTCTGTTATGTTAATGAGGCAGGATTAGTGTACAGTATATCTTGAGTCAATCTCTTCTGAGATATAAAAGAGATTAAACAAGAAAGTGAGAGAGGCTGAGATGGGGGAAAAGAAAGGCCAAACCACAAGAAGACTGCCCAGGAGCAGAAGCTCAAAGAAACAAGGACCTTCCTCTAGAGCCAACAGAGGCAGAAAGTCCTCCCCTAGAGTGGCACCCTGAATGCAGACTTCTAGCCCCCTAAATTGTGAGAAAATAAATTCCTGTTTGTTAAAGCCACCCACTTGTGGTATTTCTGTTGTAGCAGCACTAGATAACTAAGACAGAATTTGGTACCAAGAAACGGGGGTGCTGCTCTAACAGATACCTAAAATATGGAAGCAGTTTTGGAATTGGGTAATGGATAGAGGCTGGAAGAGTTTTAAGATGCGTAATAGTAAAAGCCTGGAACCCTGGTGTCACAGTGGTTAAGAGCTTGGCTGCTAACCAAAAGGTTGGCAGTTCAAATCCACCACCAGCTCCTTGAAAACACTATGGGGCAGTTCTACTCTATCGGAATCGACTCAGTGGCAACTGGTTTGGTTTTGGCTTAATAGTAAAAGCCTAGGTTGCCTTCAAGAGGCTGTTGGTAAAATTATGGCTGTCAAAGGCATTTCTGGTGAGGGCTCAGAAGGAAGTAAAGAAAGCTACAGAGAAAGTCTCTACTGTCATAGAGAAAAACAAAATCCAGATCCATGTTGGAGAGGGAAATAGAGCCTGGTAATCCCTGAAAGTAAGCTGTTATATTTGTGAACTCCATACAAAAACCTCAGAAGAGAAAACTCTGTGGAGTTAGAAAAGCTTTCTTGATCACCGTTGCATTCGTAAATTCTAGGAAAACTAATTTCACTTGCTTGGTAAAGTAGAGGGTCAGAGAAAAAGAAGACCCTCAATGAGATGGATTGACACAGTGGCTGCAACAATGGGCTCAAGCATAACAACAATTGTGAAGATGGTACAGGACCGGGCAATGTTTCATTCTGTTGTACATAAGGTCGTTCTGAGTCGGAACAAACCCGACGGCGCCGATCAACAATAACAACAATAACAACAATTTCAAATAAAAATTAGCCACAATAAAAGCACCCAGGTCAAATCATATACAAAAAAGAAAACAATTAGCAGAATAACTTCCTTCCAGGTGCTATGTATACAGTGAATATACAAGAACCCTTACGTTAAATGATCTAAGTTGTGATCTATAATCTATGTTAAACTTACCAGAATGGCTGCTATTGGGGAGGAATGGAAATGAGAGCAGGAATGGACATAAAGAAGAGTATTATGGATTGAATCATGTCCCCCCCCAAAATATGTGTTGGAGTCCTCACCCTCATAAACTCATGTGTTGGATATAATCCTATTTGGAAATAAGAGTTTTCTTTGTTATGTTAATTAGGTCATATCACTGCAGGTGTATCCTAAACCTGATCACTCCTGAGTAATATGGAGAAGCATACACACAGAAATAAGCAAGCACACATGGTAAAGACAGATGGCACATGAAGATCTGCAAGGACTTGAGGAGCACCGGGGCTACAGGAGCTGAGACAAGGATCTTCCCCAGAGCTGACAGAGGAAGAGACTCCCCTAGAGCCAGTGGTCTGAATTCATACTACTAGTCTCCTGAACTGTGCAAAAATAAATGTCTGTCCTTTAAAGCCACCCACTTGTGGTATTTCTGTTACAGCAGCACTAGGTAACTATGACTGAAGTAAACAAATAACACAAGGCTGTTTCTTCCAACAGTGATAACTGAGGGCAGCAGATGAAGTCACTCAGCACTGATAGTTCTTTAAAAAAAAAAAAAAAAAAAAAGGTAGAGGCAATTAAGAGTCTAATCCAACTTCTTACGGAGCAATCAAGAAAAAAGGTGACCCTGTAACCCAGGCTTTGTGGTAGATGGCGTCAATCAATGGCTAGTTGATGGGAGTTGCTGAAGCTCAAAGGCCCCAGAGAAAGTAAAGCCCAGGCCAAGTCACATTGGAGGGATGAGCATTTGGCAAAGAGGACCTCTAATCCTGGCTCTGCTGTGATCAGACCAGCATAACCTTCAGCAGTGGATGCAGTAAGAACAGAGAGCAAGGCCCAGAGATGAGCTGCAGACCTGGCCTTCCCTGGCTCCCTCACAGGGCATGAGTGTCCCCTGCACCCAGACATCACTCAGGGAAGGGGAGCGATAGTGGAGAGACCATCAAGAAGGGAAGGCAGCGCGTAAGAAATGGTTGACTATTACTGAGCTAAACCGAAGGAGTCTCTCAAACCATAGGAAATTAATTGGGAATTTTAAGGGTTTTTTTCAGTCATTAATAGGAAAAAGCTCCCCAGTAAGATGGGATCACTTATAAAAACAAGTGACTAAGAATTTACACTTATTCCACATTCTTCTAGCAACAGTTGAAGAGTTTGAGGGAGAAACCGATGATACCAATACAAACACAGACCAGGTTTTCTCAACCTCGGCACTATTGACGATTGGGAGGAATAATTCTCAGTTCTTCGGGTTGCCCTGTGCATTGTACAATGTTTATCAGCATCTTTGGCCTGTAGCCACCAAATGCCAATAGCACCTCCCAACTGTGACAACTAAAAATGTCTCCAAATATTCCTAGATGTTTCCTGGAGGCACGATTATCCCTGTTGAGAACCAGTGATATACATACAGACTGGAAAGATCTCTAAGCATGTTGATAACTGGAGGGGAAAAAGTTGTAGAATAATAATACTGTGATGTATGATATAATTTATTCAAGAAAAGTAACTTCCACAATAGTCGGTACAAAAATAATTATCATAATTGTGCAAACATAAAATCTATGACAGCAAGGATCCTCTCTGTTTTGTTCTACTATATCCCCATCAGGAAACTGAGCAGTGTCTGGAACTTATTAGGCCCTTAGTAAATGTTTGTTTAATAAATCACTAATTAATTACATTATAATTCCATAACTAGCACTAATGGAATGCTTACATTATGCCAACCACTGGCCTAAGAGCTTTACAATCCTCACAGTCATCATTTGAGGTAGATACATTTATTCTCCCCATTTTACAGAGACTAGAAAACTAGGCTAAGACAGATTGAGTGACGTGTCCAAGGTGGCAAGCTTGGATAGAGGCATGGCTTTCTTCTCAATGTCAGTCATATGTACCAGCCTGCATTCCCATTAGACTGCCAGTGGCCTTTTCTCCCAGGTACAATCCACACCCACATCCCATAACCAGCGCCCTACATCAGAAGGCCTGGATGAACGTTTGTGCAAGGTATGGTTAGCATACCCAGTGCTTGTGCCCAGGGCTTGCCGGGGTCACAGCATGAGCCCCTGGGATTCGGTCATGCAGCCTGCTGAGGCCTCTCAGTGGACTCTGTTCTGATGGGCCAGGCTAGGTCTTCAGGCATGGACCCATTGTAGAGCTGACCAGTGTTCAAGAAGCAAGGCTCAAAAGGTCTGGTTCATGGGGGACTATGCCCAAAGGGGCCTGATGTGGAGGGTAGTGAGTGGCCATGAACATTTGCAAACAGAAGTTTTGCCCAGGCTGCAGGGGCTGTCGAAAGCAGGTGTTAAAGCCAGACAAGTCAAGTTTGCAATCGTGTCTCTCCCATGTATGGTCTGATCTTGCACAGGTAAATGTCTCTTCAGTGGTAAAAATGGACTCACCTTAGTATCACCCAAGTTGTTGGCCATATTAACGTCAAACTACACCCACCATGGCTGCAGCTGCTGTCAGGCCGGGCACAAACTCAGGACAGCCTTGGCCCAGGCCATGCAGGTGAGGGCAGCAGCAGAAGCAAACGGAGCTGTAATCAGGAAACCGAGGCATAAGCTTAGCATACAGATGGGACCCTTCACGGGAACTGAGGCGAGGGGGGCACCACAGCCAGCTCCACGTGCCAGGGTTCCTCTGGGGCCAAGCGGCTGATACAGCCTGACTAACTGCAGCGCCCCCTGGAGGCCTCCACAGAAAGCAAGGATAGGTCAGGGGAGAGAAGCCTTTCAAGGCGGCCGCTCCCTTCACCACCGGTCCACGCGGCACTGGGTGGGCGCCCAGGCCTAGCAAAGAAGCCAGCTTGCATTCACTCCCCACACCACACATAACCTTGCACGTAGGCGTCTGCAGTCAGGCCTTGGTGACTGCGCCTGAGCACAAGCCCATGCATTCTTCCCGCTGCCCCCACCATCTCTCTGTGTTCCCTGTGGAGGCTCCCAGAAGCGGTCAACAACTCCATGTTCACTGTCAAAACACTTACTGCACCGCATGATTAGTGGCAGCCCCGAAAGGCAAGGCGTTTTAAATTAAGCACACTTGTGTTAGACGCCCGCTGTAAGGGCCATCAAGCTTCCCCGCTGCCCCCGCCCCTCCGGAAGCAATTCTCCCAGCCCCTGGGGTTCATTCTGGCCGCTCCTACATCCCCACGCTGACCTGGGATCATTAGCTCAGAATTGAACTTGAGTCACCAAATACGCTCTTTTTATTTCCCCATTAGAGCTTCCCCCCGAAAAGATGGAAGCACAGGCAGGCCAGACTGGATGTCCTACTTTTTAATGGGTCTGCGTTTATTCCTCAAAGCTTCCACTGCAGCTGCACCTCGCTGGCCGACGAGGTCTCCATTACCACTTAGCTATTTCTCATTTATTTTATGACTTTCCTTTCTTATTGCCATACTTTCTCCAGACGATATCATTAAGGAGGCTGGAATTTCTTCATTTTCAACAGTTTCTCAACAGCATCCTAAAGCCACAGAGACTGATTGATGAATTCAAATGACTTTTATTTCTTGTAACTCCAAATGAAACACAACCGCAGCTAACTGCTGAGACAAGGGTTTCACAGACAGGCCTCTTGGCACCAGATACGAGGAAACAGAAGAGGCAGCACCCATGCCTGGACTGCCAGCTCCAGACTGACATGCCAGGTTCTGATCCCGAACGCTACTCCTGATGATAAAGGACTGCGCCTCCCAGCAAAATGACTTCTGAACTTTGTTATGCAGGACGCACAGCTCACCTCACCTGGATTATAAATTTTTGTGTATCGTTTGACGAAAGTCATTCTTGCTGACTAGACTGGCGGCTTCGCTAGGGACCAGGTGGTCCCCCTCTCTGTGGTGAACATCTCAGGTTGGATTTGCCTGCCCAGGGCCATTCACCCTTCTTCTGGCAAGGGAACCATGGCCTTCTTTTGGAAACCGCACTGTCTCAATCTGTGCAGTTCCAGTGGGATGGACAGACTCCAGGGTGGTCATGTGACTCAGCTCAAGCCAATCAGACAGCTTATCCCCCTGACAGGGTGAGTGGTTCAGGGGTGCAGACAGGACCACACCAGACCCAAGACCCAATACTCGGCTCATACTGCGGATTCCATGTGGAGGCTCCCAAATGCCACGAACAACTCCATGTTCACTGTCAAAATATTTACTCTCTAAAACATTTACTCCACAATGTGAATCGGGGGCACTGCTGGATTTGAACCTGGAAAATGCAGGCATGCAACCACAAGATGATGCACTGCTGGAGAATGGGAACAGCATGGAGACTAACAGAGCTGAGAGGTGGAGAGAGGCCAGTCGTTGAAAAGATTAAGCTCCCTGGATCAAGCAAAGCCTGAAGCTGGACCTACCTTTGGGTTTTTCAGTCATATGCACCAATAAATTCTCTTTTTGATTATATCAGTTTGAATTTTTTCTGTTATTTGCAAGTGAATGTAAGTTCCATGAGGGCAGGAACATTGTCAGTTTGATCACCACTGTATGCTCTGGGCTTAGCGCACTGTCTAGCACACAACAGATTAATATTAAATAATCAACAGGTTAATTATTATGCCTTAGGGAGCCTACCTCCTAGTGCCCCTGCCTGGGTTATTCAGCAGTCCCAAACACTGGCAATTCCTGTTTTACTCTCATTTATTGCATAAGAACTTTACGGGCTGCATGATGACTCAGATGACATCCTTCAGGAATTCTCTGAGAGGGAGTCACCAGCTTCAGGAGGGGCAGACACTTGCCCCAACCAGGGTAAGGCATGGCCCCTCTCTCCCAAAGAAACAGCCATCTCTCCTCCCGCAAGGAGACCTCTTAGACTGGGAAGGAACTTACTCCACCTGAGCATGGCCAGGGCCTCCCATTCCTCACTTGAGAGGTGGCAGTAGGACAAGTTTGCATCATGGGTGAGAGAATGGACTCTGGAGCAGACCACCTGGGTTTGAATCCCAACTCCATCACTTACTAACAGTATAACTGCAGGCAAGAGGCTTAACCTCTCTGTGCCTCAGTTTCCCCCTCGATGAACTAGGGGTAATGGCCACAGCGAGCTCACAGTGGTGCTGTGAGCATGAAGAGTGTCCAGCACACTGCAAATACTGCCTAGGTAAATGCTGTTACTATTACCCATTCCTGAGAGTTGTGTGAGGAGCTACACACAGGCCAGTGTACGTTAAGTGTTCAATAAATTGTTAGTTAAAACAGAAAGTCCGATGTGACCTCAAAGGTGAGGCCAACTGATTCACACCCATGGTCACCAGCCAGTGCAGATCCAAGGACAGTGTGAGGTCAGGCACCCCCTGCCCTGGATGAAGACACCCATCACTTGGATGCACCCCTGTGCAGGTACAAGGTTTGGAAGTAGAACAGGACTAGATCTCAGCAATCTCAGCCCCTCAAGCCCCTCAAAGACACAACCTCACAGGGCACTGTCTGCACAGTGCAGGGTCAGCTCTGACCCCTCCCTACAAGTGGAAGAAAGCCCCCAACACTCTAGTGCCTGTTGGAGAGAAGCTGGATGGGGAGCGGGGATCCTAAAGTCCCCAAAGGGACAGAGTTCACTAAAAACACTAAACCATTGAATAGGACAAAGCTAAACAAAATGGATTACAGTTTATTTTTCCCCACTACCAGAGGGGAGGAACCCTGGAGGCGCAGTGGTTAAGAGCTGGGCTGCAAACCAAATGGTGGGCAGTTTGAATGCAGCCACTCCTTGGAAACCCTATGGGGCAGTTCTACTCTGTCCTGTAGGGTCACTATGAGTCAGAATTGACTCGATGGCAAAGGTTTTTGTTTTTAACCAGAGGAGGGGGTAGTAGCAGCCTCATGAGGTCAGAGAAGTTGTAGAGCAGTGGAGGAACTGCTTTTTCTCAGTGCATTTGAGCAAACCTGAAGCGTGGCTGCACAGATGGTGGTAAGGCAAGGGACCTTACTGTCTGCAAGGCTCAGGCACTATCTCAGCCTCACTAAAGTGCCACGGTGTCAAAAGCCCCTGACCTTGAGCACAAGGCTGAACTCCTCAGGACAAGATAGAGGTGCACCAATGGAGGGGCTGTTGCCAGCTTTTGCTGCTGGGATGGTCTTTTGATTGTCAGCTTTGGGCTGGGGTGGGGAGTTAGTCTCCCGTTAGTCAATCTCACCTAAGTGCTGCGGTTAAGGTATTTTATTGGTGTGATTAAAATCCATGACCAGCTGACTTTAAGTAAGGGAGATTGTCCTAGGTAATCTGGGTGGGCCTGACTCCATCTGGCAAAAGGCCTTCAGAGCAGAGTTGATGTTTCCGTGCCAGAGAGGAAATCCCACCTGTGAACCCAGCTTCAGCCTTTCCTGATGGCCTACCCTACAGATTTCAGACTTGCCTAGCAGACCCCCAACACTGCATAAGTCAATTCCATGCAATAAATCTCTTTATACCTCCCACTGGTTCTGTTTCTCTCGTGGAGCCCTGACTGAGACAGCTGCTGGTACCTGAATCCCCTTTCTGTTTAAGGGGAATTCGTTACTGTACAAAGTAGCCTGCCGTGGCTGATCCAAATACTGGTCCCAAGTCCTCACTCCTTGTAGCTGTATCCTCCATCCTGACCCTTGGCTTTGGACAAGGCCACATGACTTGCTTTTGCCAGCAATACATGCCCACCTGTAGCACAAGAAAGACTTTCAGTGTGCTGTGTCTTGCTCTATTGCTCCCTGAGGAGTCACATGAAGGCCTTCCTCCAACAAGCTGTTACCCCATCAAACTAGCCCCAGGACAAACACTTGTGAGGAGACCTGGATCAAACCCACAGCAGTTCAATATACTCTTTAGCTCTCAGTGCCCACCGACCAACCCCAGAATCTAGCTCCCCGTCCCTCAGCAGGAGAAAACAGGGTGGCGTAATGAGAACCAGGCATGCCTGTGTTTGAATAGCACCATAGATAGGTGGGACTTACAGGCACCACTTCTCAAAGCCTCATATTCCTCTTCTGTAAAATAAGGTTTTTGTGAAAATTGCAGGAGAAAGTACACACTGCTGGCATGCACAACTATGCCAATCCCCTTCAGGAAGCGTTTCTGGGCTTCCCAGGCCCTGGGCAGGGGCACCTGCTGACATGTGCATTCCTGGAGGCTGGGAGAAGGACTGGGAATCTTAAGGTCCAAAGGTAGCATCACTGTTTAAATGAAACCTGAAAGTAAGTGACTGGGGCACCTGAACTTAGAAAGATGTCCTGTGTGATGGACACTGCACAGGGCTGCAGTAACAAAGCACCACAGGTGGAGAAAAGAACAGAAATGTAGTCTTTCACAGTACTGGAGACCAGAGTGCATGATCAGAGTGCTAGCCATGTTGATTCCTTCTGAAGGCTCTGAGGGAGATTCTGTTCCATGCCTCTCTTCCAGGCTCTGGTGACGGCCAGCAATCCTTGGCTTGATGATAAATCACTCCAAATTTCCTCCTCCATCATCACATGGCTGTCTTCCCTTTGTTTGTATATCTTCTCTTTTTTATAAAGACATCACTCAGATGGGATCAGGACTCCCCTACTCTTACATGACCTTATGTCAACTGATAACATCTTTTCAAGCACCCTGATTCCAAACGAGGTCATGTTCATAGGTATAGGGATTAGGACTTCAACATATCTTTTAGGAAACACAATTCAACCCATAACAGAACTTAATTACCAAACATAAATATTTTGATAAACTTTAATAATTAAGCATAAATATTACATCAGTCTTCATTTCCAGAAAGGCTTCTCAACTAACTATAGCAACTGAAGATTATTCTCTGGCAAATGTTAAAACCATTCTGTTTGCCTCTCAGGTAAGCACAGAAAGAACAGCTCATGGTGTGAAGGGGGAGAAAAGTCATCTGATCTGAGTCCTCATCACACTGGACAGTCCACGTCATCACAGTCTTGGCTGAGTAGCTGGCTGGCCTCTATCTGCACACCCCAGCGACAGGTGCTTACAATTCATACAGGTAGCTTACCCTATCTCAGGACAACTCAACAGCTAGAAAGTTCATCAGACCAAACCAAAGTCAGTGCTTTGTGACTTTCACCAAGTGTTCTGTGTTCTGGCCTTGAGGCCATTACAGGTCTAGGGATGTTAGTGATTTGAAGATAGCAGCTGTGCCCCATACTTCAAGTCTTCTCTTTCCCAGATCAGCTCTCAGGAAAGTGTGAGGCCCGGGACTCGGGCACAAGCTAGAAGGAGTACCAGGGCTAGGGTGCACTTGGGGCTGGAGATCAGTGGGACCATAGTCAAAGGACCTGGAGCAAAGAAACCCCAAGTTTCCTGGAGTTGAAGGAGAGTTTAACCCATGGCAGAAACATCCCAGAGTTAAGGGATAGCAGGGAACTTTTGTAACTCTCAGAACTATGATGGAACTACCCAAAGCATATTAAATCAATTACATCAACAGAAATTACAGTTTAGTTTATTGTTATATATGTGTTATGAATTGAATTGTGTCCCCCCAAACAGTGTGTCCATTTGGGTAGGCCATGATTCCCAGTATTGTGTGATTGTCCACCATTTTGTCATCTGATGTGATTTTCCTACGTGTCATAAATCCTACCTCTATGATGTCAATGAGGCAGGATTAGAGGCAGTTATGTTAATGAGGCAGGACTCAATCTACAAGATTGGGTTGTACCTTGAGTCAATCTCTTTTGAGATATGAAAGAGAGAAACAAGTAGAGGCTGGGGGACCTCATACCATCAAGAAAGAAGAGCAGGAACATATGTCCTTTTGGACCTGGTGTCCTGTGCTGAGAAGCCCCTAGACCAGGGAAAGATTGATGACAAGGACATTCCTCCAGAGCTGACAGAGACAGAGCCTTCCCCTGGAATTGGCACCCTGAATATGGGTTTCTAGCCTCCTATACTGTGAGAGGAAACCCTGGTGGCGTAGTGGTTAAGTGTTACAGCTGCTAACCAAAGGGTCGGCAGTTCGAATCCACCGGGCACTCCTTGGAAACTCTATGGGGCAGTTCTACTCTGTCCTATAGGATCACTATGAGTCAGAATCAACTTGACAGCACTGGGTTTGGTTTTTTGTGGTTTGGTATACTGTGAAAGAATAAAGTTCTCTTTGTTAAAGCCATCCACTTGTGATATTTCTGTCATAGCAGCACTAGGTGACTAAGACAATGTGGTTCTTTGTTTTTCGATTTTTTTTTTAACCCAGATAGAAAAAAAAAAAAACTCAGCACTATATACTCCAAGTCATCTAGATCCCCCGGCCCACCTTGCCCCACAAGTTTTAGTCACATCTGTGGGTCAGAAAAGAAAGAGAGGAGGCAGGGTCAAGATGGCAAAGTAGTCAGATGCTTCTGGTGAACCCTCTTACAACAAAGACCCAAGGAAACCTGAGCATCAAAGGCAAAGTTCAGGAATTGGACTGAGTGAAGGGAGAGGCAGAAGCAGCAAGGAGTTGCCGAGCCCACAGCAGCACCTCAGCTCTGATTCCTTGGCACGTTCCTTAGCACGACTGTGGTGAGGCTGACGGTGGACATGGCAGCTTCAGCAAAAGAAGGCTAGCAGAGTGGCACACCCCTAACCCTGTGGCACATCTACAGTGGGGCTGGCTGTGGCATTTAGGAAGCAGCTGCTTCAGGGAAAGAGGGCAACTGAAGTGCCAGCACCCCTGACCCCCTGGTGTGATGGCCCTGGGACTGGAGGTGGAGTTTAGGACACAGCTGCTTCAGCAAAAGAAGGCAAGCGCGGGATGCAGCCCTAACCCCCTGGGGCAATCTCGGTGGAAACCCAGCCGGTGCACACAGGTTACACATGCCTCTGGAATCTGAGATAAAAAAGCGCTCTCAGCACAAGAAAAATGATTTTGTCTAATTTACCACACACAGATCTAATAGCTCCTTCTTTTGAAAGAACTCTCTCCTATCTATCTGATCCATCCTCCCTCTGCCCCAGCTGACTTCATTAACAGTTGATTTCCCTGGGCCTGAGATAGGCCCAGCTGTGCTCCCTGAGCTGTTCTCCTGGCCTTGGAGAAGGAACAAATTAACAAATGGGGAGAAAAATACTCTGTCAACTTCCCTAATCTGGAAGCTCAGAGCAGAAGCAGCTCCAGTCCAGGCACAAGCGATCCACAGACTTTGTTTTTCACCCCTGCATGGATCCAGGTGGCTATTATATTGCAAGAGCAAATCTGTTTGAGGCCTGACTGTAACTATTTCAGCTGTGCAGTGGAGAGGCAGGTTTTGGAGGTTTGATACCACTCTGCCTATTAAACAGGGCCTTCACCTACCCACAGCAGGGACATGAGGGCTGGAGGCTCCATCCACACTACCTAGCCACCCGAGAAAGGGGTCCAAGGGTAGTGGTGCCTACCAGTCCTTACAGGTATAAGCACTGGGTACGTAAGGTACAGCTGCAAGGCCCACCCACTGGAGCGCTCTAGAGAACAGGGATGCTCACTGACACTTGGGGGAAGTCTGCCTTCCTCAGAGTATGAAACCCTGCCGCTAACAGAAACCTGAGTGTTCACCCATCATCACTGCTCCTCTAAGATAGTAGGTGAGAGCCTACACCACACACTAGGTGACCGACTATCAGGACACCTGAGCTGAATCTATACAGGAATAGTGAATGGACTCCTAGACTCATACCTGGTAACAGCTCTAGCCACCTGGTAACAGGACATTAGAGCTTCAAAGGCTCCAATAATCAAGTTAGCTCACTCTAGTGCCCTATTAGTAGCCCATATCAAACCAAAACAAAGCTAGAAACTAGGACACAGTAAACAAATGTAAAACAAATTAATACAATCACTTATAGATGGCTTGGAGACAACAGTTGATATCAAATCACATAAAGAAGCAGACCACGATTGCTTCAACAATCTCCCAAAACAAAGAATTAAGGTCTGTCCTGGATGAAGATGTATTACCAGCTGTAGAATACAAAAGATTAATACACAGAACTCTTCAAGACATCAGGAACAAGATCAGGCAACACACAGAAAAAGCCAAGGAACACACAGATAAAGCAATTGAAGAAAGTAAAAAGATTATTCAAGGACATAATAAAAAATTTAATAAACTGCAAGAATCCATAGACAGACAGCAATCAGAAATTCAGAAAATTAACAATAAAATTACAGAATTAGAAACAACTCAGTAGAAAGTCAGAGGAGCAGAACTGAGGAAGTGGAATGCAGAATTAATGAGACTGAAGATAAACACTTGGCAACAATATATCTGAAGAAAAATCAGATAAAAGGATTTAAAAAAAAAAATGAAGATGCCCTAAGAATCATGTGGGACCCTATCAAGAAGAATAACTTGCGAATTATTGGAATACCAGAACAGGGAGGGATAACACAAAATACGGAGAGAATTGTTGAAGATTTGTTGGCAGAAAACTTCTCTGACATCGTGAAAGATGAAAGGATCTCTATCCCAGATGCTCATCAAACCCCATACAAGGTAGATCCCAAAAGAAAGTCACCAAGACATATTACAATCGAACTCACCAAAACCAAAGGTAAAGACAAAATTTTAAGAACAGACAGGGATAAGGGAAAAGTCATCTACAAAGGAGAATCAATGAGTTCCAACTACTCAGCAGAAACCATGCAGGCAAGAAGGCAATGGGATAACATATATAAAGCATTGAAGGAGGAAAAAATGCCATACAAGAATCATACATCCAGCAAAATTGTCTCTCAAATATGAAGGCAAATTAAGACATTTACAGATAAACAGAAGCTTAGGGAATTTGCAAAAACCAAACCAAAACTACAAGAAATACTAAAGGGAATTCTCTGGTTAGAAAATAGATAATATCAGATATTAACCCAAGACTAGAACACAGGACAGAGCAACCACATATCAACTCAGAGAGGAAAATCACAAAAATAAATCAAGATTAAAAAAAAAAAAAAAACTTGCAAAACAGGGAATCAGTAATGTCATTATGAAAAGATGATATTAAATCAATAAAGAGGAACTAAATAAAGTAGGCACAGATCTTCCATATGGACAGGAAATCAAGGTGACATAGGGAGATACAAGTTAAGTTTAAACTTAGAAAAATAGGGGTAAATATTAAGGTAACCACAAAGAAAACTAACAATCCTACATTTCAAAATAAACAAAAAAATAAAGTCTCAGCAAAAACAAATTCAACGGCAATGAAAAAGAGGAACATACAATTTACAAACAAAAACTTCTCAGCACAAAAAAGTGGGTGGAAAAATGAAACTGTCAGCAACACAAAAAAAGTCATCAAAATGACACCACTAAACTCATACCCATCTACAATCACACTAAATGTAAATGGACTAAATGCACCAATAAAGAGACAGAAAGTTGCAGAATGGATTAAAAAAAAAAAACACTATTGGTCTATATGCTGTCTAAAAGAGACACACCATAAGGACACAAACAAACTAAAACTCGAAGGATGAAAAAAAATATATCAAGCAAATGACAATCAAAAAAGAGCAGGAGTAGCTATACTAATTTCTGACAAAACAGACTTCGAAGTTAAATTTACCACGAAGGATAAGGAAGAACACTATATGATGATTAAAGGGTCAATATACCATGAGGATATTACCATATTAATTATTTATGCACTCAACGACAGGGCTTCAAGATACGTAAAACAAACTCTGACAGCACTGAAAAGTGAGATAGATAGCTCCACAATAACAGTAGGAAACTTCAACACACCACTTTCAGTGAAGGACAGAACATCCAGAAAGAAGCTCAATAAAGACATGGAAGAGCTAAATGCCACAATTAACCAACTTAACCTCAGAGACATATACAGAACACTCCACCCAACAGCATCCAAGTATAGTTTTTTTCCAATGCACATGCAACATTCTCTAGAACAGGCCACATATTAGGCCATAGAGCAAGCCTTAACAGAATTCAAAACATTGAAATATTACAAAGCAACTTCTCTGACCATAAAGCCATAAAACTAGGAGTCAATAACAGAAAAATCAGGGAAAAGAAATCAAACACATGGGAACTGAACAACACTTTGCTCAAAAACAACTGGATTAGAGAACAAATTAAGGACAGAATAAAGAAATCCATAGAATCCAACGAGAATGAAAACACTTCCTATCAGAACCTTTGGGACACAGTTAAAGCAGTGCTCAGAGGTCAATTTATATCAATAAATGCACACATCCAAAAAGAAGAAAGGGCCAAAATCAAAGCATTATCCCTACAACTTGAACAAACAGAAAAAGAGGAACAAAAGAAACCTTCAGGCACCAGAAGAAAGCAAATAATAAAAATTAGAGCAGAATTAAGCAAAATAGAAAAAACAAAAACTATTGAAAAAGTTAACAAGACCAAAAGCTGCTTCTCTGAAAAAAATAACAAAATAAATAAACTATTGGCCAGACTGACAAAGGAAAACAGGAAAGGAAGCAAAAAACCCGAAAAAGAAATGATATGGGCAATATCACAAGAGACCCATATGAAATTAAAAGAATCATAACAGACTACTATGAAAAGTTGCACTGTAACAAATTTGAAAACCTAGAAGGAATGGACAAATTTCTAGAAACACACTACCCACCTAAACTAACGCAAACAGAGGTAGAACAACTAAATAAACTTGTTACAAAAGAAGAGATTGAAAAACTAATCAAAAAATGTCCAACAAGGAAAAGCCCTGGCCCTGATTGCTTCACTGGAGAATTCTACCAAACATTGAGAGAAGAGTTAACACTTCTACTACTAAAGGAAATTCAGAGCATAGAAAAGGATGGAATACTCCCAAACTCATTCTATGAAGCCAGCATAACCCTGATACCAAAATCAAGTAAAGACTTCACACAAAAAAAGAAAATTACAGACCAATATCCCTCATGAACTTAGAGGCAAAAATCTGCAACAAAATTCTAGCTAATACAATTCAACAACATACCAAAAAAATAATTCACCACAACCAAGTGGGATTCAGACCAGGTATGGAGGGGTGGTTCAACATTAGAAAAACAATCAATGTAATCCCTCATATAACTAAAACAAAAGACAAGAACCACATGATCTTATCAATTGATGCAGAAAAGGCACTTGACAAAGTCCAACACCCATTTACTATAAAAACTCTCAGCCAAATAGGAATAAAAGGAAAAGTCCTAAACATTATAAAGGGCATTTATACAAAGCCAACAGCCAGCATCACCTTAAATGGAGAGAGACTGAAAGCATTCCCATTGAGAACAGGAACCAGATAAAGATGCCCTTCACCACCACTCTTATTCAACATTGTGCTGGAGGGCCTAGCCAGAGCTATTAGGCTAGATAAAGAAATAAAGGGCATCCAAATTGGCAAAGAAGAAGTAAAAGCATCTCTGTTTGCAAATGACAGAAAAACCTAAAGAATCCTCAAGAAAATGACTGAAATGAATAGAACAGTTTAGCAGACAAGCAGGATACAAGTTAAACATACGTAAATCAGTTGCATTCCTCTACACCAACAAAGAGAGCGATGAAAAGGAAACCACCAAATCAATACCATTTACATTAGCTCCCAAGAAGATAAAATACTTAGGAATAAATCTAACCAGATACATAAGAGACCTATACAAAGAAAACTACAAGACACTACTTCAAGAAACCAAAAATGACCTAAATAAATGGAAAAACATACCTTGATCATGGATAGGAAGACTCAACATTGTAAAGATATCTATTCTGCCCAAAGCGATCTATAGATACAATGCAATCCCGATCCAAATACCAGTGACATTTTTTAATGAGATGGAGAAATAAATCACCAGTTTCATATGGAAGGGAAAGAGGCCCCAGATAAGTAAAGCATTACTGAAAAAGAAGAACAAAGTGGGAGGCCTCACACTACCGGATTTTAGAACATATCATACCGCCACTGTAGTAAAAACAGACTGGTACCAGTACAACAACAGATATGTAGACCAATGGAACGGAATTGAGAATCCAGACATAAATCCATCCACATATGAGCAGCTGATATTTGACAAAGGCCCAAAGTCTGTTAAATGGGGAAAAGACAATCTTTTTAACAAATGGTGCTGGCATAACTGGACATCCATCTGCAAAAAAATGAATCAAGACCCACACCTCACACCATGCACAAAAACGAACTCAAAATGTATCAAAGACCTAAATATAAAATCTAAAACATTAAAGATCATGTAAGAAAAAATAGGGACAGTGCTAGGAGCCCTAATACATGGCATAAACTGTAGACAAAACATTACTAGAACTGTACAACACCAAAAGAGAAATCAGATAACTGGGAGCTCCTAAAAGTCGAACACCTATGTTCATCCAAAGACTTCACCAAAAGAGTGAAAAGATTACATACAGACTGGAAAAAGTTTTTAGCCATGGCATTTCTGATCAGCATCTGATATCTAAAACCTACATGATAATGTAAAAACTCAACTACAAAAAGACAAATAACCCAGGGCAAAGGATATGAACACGCACTTCACTAAAGAAGACATTCAGGTGGCTAACAGATACATGAGGAAATGCTCACAATCACTAGCCATTAGAGAAATGCAAATCAAAACTACAATGAGATTCCATCTCACCCCAACGAGGCTGGCATTAATCCAAAAAACACAAAAAAATAAATGTTGGAGAGGTTGTAGAGAGACTGGAACACTTACACTGCTGGTGGGAATGTAAAATGGTACAACCACCTTAGAAATCTACTTGGCGCTTCCTTAAAAAGCTAGAAATAGAACTACCATGCAATCCAGCAATCCCCCTCCTTGGAATATATCCTAGAGAAGTAAGAGCTGTCACACGAACAGATATACGCACACCCATGTTCATTGCAGCACTGTTTACAATAGCAAAAAGATGGAAGCAAACAAGGCGCCCATCAATGGATGAATGGATAAATAAATTATGGTATATTCAATGGAATACTATTCATCAATAAAGAACAACGATGAATCTGTGAAACATTTCGTAACATGGAGGAATCTGGAAGGCATTATGCTGAATGAAATTAGTTGTAAAAAGACAAATATTGTATGAGACCACTATTCTAAGAACTCAAGAAACAGTTTAAACAGAGAAGAAAATATTCTTTGGTGGTTACCAGAGGGGGGAGGGAGAGGAAGATTCACTAATTAGACAGTAGATAAGAACTAATTTAGGTGAAGGGAAGGACAACACACAATACAGGAGAGGTCAGCACAACTGGACTAAACCAAAAGCAAAGAAGTTTCCTGAATAAGCCAAATGCTTCAAAGGCCAGCATAGCAGGGGCGGAGTTTTGGGGACCATGGTTTCAGGGGACATCTAGCTTAATTGGCATAACAAAATCTATTAAGAAAACATCCTGCATCCCATTTTGGAGAGTGGTGTCTGGGGTCTTAAACACTAGGAAGAGACCATCTAAGATGCATCAGTTGGTCTAAACCCACATGGATCAAAGGAGAATGAAGAGCACCAAAGACACAAGGTAAGTGTGAGCCCAAAATCAGAAGGGGCCACATAAATCAGAGACTACATCAGCCTGAGACCAGAAGAACTAGATGGTGCCCAGTAACAACCGATGACTGCCATGACAGGAAACACAACAGAGAATCCATGAAGGAGCAGGAGAGCAAATTCTCTTATTAAGACCAGACTTAATGGTCTGATGGAGACTAGAAGAACCCAGGGTGTCATGGTCTCCAGACCTTCTGTTAGCCCAAGACAGAAACCATTCCCAAAGCCAACTCTTTGGACAGGGATTAGACTGGACTATAAGACAGAAAATGATACTGGTGAGGCATGAGCTTCTTGGATCAAGTAGACACATGAGACTATGTGTGCATCTCCTGTTTAGAGGGGAGATGTGAAGGTCAAAGGGGACAGAAGCTGGCTGAATGGACACAGAAATACAAGGTAGAGAGAAGGAGTGTGCTGTTTCATTAGGGGGAGAGCAACTAGGAGTTTATAGCAAGGTGTATATAAGGTTTTGTATGAGAGACTGACTTGATTTGTAAACTTTCACTTAAAGCACAATAAAAATTAAAAGAAAAGAGAAAGAGACCTTCCCCAGCAAAGCAGCCAGGGTATAAGCACTGCGCAGGCAGAGACACAAACCTGAGCTCAAGGACTCAGAAGTGGAGACAGCTGAGAGGAAATACTTGGGAAGACCGCTGCAGTCTATGCTTTCCTAAGGCAAAAATAACTCCACCCTTCTTTGTCATCCTTTTTTTTGGACTATACAGGCAGTGTACACTTTAAAAAAAAAAAAAAGAAGGAAAAATATTCCTTAACTTCTTACATGAAACAGCTTAAGTAAGAATGGACCTACATTTTCCTTCTTTAGAAACTTTTGTATTTGGGATCAGAGTTTCACAGGAAACTTCATTCCAAATTCTGCTCAGGAGAGGAAATTAGCAATGGCACTTGACCTGGTAGATCATAATGTGCTAACCACCTTCCAAATGACCTATGTGCTCTCTCAGCTTTTAAAACCATTTCAAGATGCCTGTCATACTAAAAATGAAAGAAGGTTCAGAGCTGCCCTCATTTTTTTTTTTTGAAGGCTAAAAAAATTGTCATCTTGTGCACAGTTACTGGATATTGTCTTGTTTTCTTTACTTCTAAGTGATAGCAGTGACAATGGAGTACAATGGACTCCCTTACGTGGGTTTGCAATCTGCCAAGTGATTGGTCAAATTGCAATCAGCCTAAGATGGTTGGTCAGACTACAATCCTGCTAGGAAAGCCTCACCTTGAAATTGCCAAGTTTTCCTGCATAAACAGCTGACCCCACAGAGGTTTGGGGGGCCTCCTAATCAACAACAGCCTGAAGAGGAATGCATCCTTTGGACACTGGGATCCGCGTTGAGAACCTCCTAGACCCAGGTAAAAAGCTATAAAAGGACCAGGGTAAAGGGCTATAACACTGAGCCAGTAACACTGAAGACTGAGACAGGCCCAGAGCAGCCCAGCGGCAGAACAGAGACAGCAGCAGGGCGAGGCACATGGAGGCTTGACAGGCCCCCCACAGGGGTCTGTCTGTAGAGGCCTGGGAGCCCCCATGCAGGGGTCTGCCTGTAGAGGATTGCGAGACAGCATGCAGGGGTCTGCCTGAAGCAAGGCAGAGCCAGATGCACAAGGCCAGGTAGCAAACAACACGTGGGCCCTGGTCAGTGTGGTGGGAGCAGTGTGAGGCCTGGAGGCAGTGGAGGCAGTGGTGGTGGGAGCCCAGCATCTGAACAGTGGTGCACCTGCTAACACCTGAGACACGGCTTCCCATCCAGTAACATAAAAATGATCAGCGGTTTTTGGGAAGGGTAAGCAGG
Organism: Elephas maximus indicus; assembly: GCF_024166365.1. Lineage (NCBI taxonomy): Eukaryota > Metazoa > Chordata > Mammalia > Proboscidea > Elephantidae > Elephas > Elephas maximus. The sequence continues at coordinate 131,468,318 of NC_064826.1, forward strand.
TTCCCTTTGAGATATAAGCTGGTCCCTCTCCTACAAAGTGAGTGACGTGCAAGGGAGTAGGGCCAGCTCGAAATAAGACTGTTCATATTGTTTACTGTTTGCTTGTTGTTCACTGTATGCTTCCTGTTAGCAATAATAAAGGCTTTCATTTACCAACACTAAGTGTCTAATGTGTATGGCTCGATCATACTAGATGAAAATAGTGCCCATGGAGTGGTTGGTGCCACTGGGTGGAATCTTCCTTCTAGCAGTCTTATTGCTGCTTGGAATTTTGAGGCAACATGTGTGTGCAACACACTTAATTTGGTATACATGCCTTAAGGGCATGAAGCCACCACTGTATATGCGTCAATTCCTGAAATGCTTCTCCAAAGGCTACTGTGTTTATTTATTCCATTGAACAAACCAAAAAAAACAAACCTGTTGTCGTTGAGTTGATTCCGACTCATAGCGATCCTATAGGACAGAGTAGAACTGCCCCACACAGTTTCCGAGGAGTGCCTGGTGGATTCGACTGCCAACCTTTTAGTTAGCGGCCATCGCTCTTAACCACTACACCACCAACGTTTCCACTGAACAAAAGGGAGCATATACTGCAGCCACATTCTAAACTCTTCACAAGTATTAATTCATCTAATTCTCATAATAACACAATGGAGTGGGTATCATTACTACCCCCTTTTACAATGAGGTAGGAAAGGTGAAGTCACTTCACAACATCACAGAGTAGAAGACATAGGATTCAGCATCGGGTGGCAGCAGCTTGAGCTCCTCACCACCACACCATCTACCTACCGCAAGTCAGTGACTCCTCGTGGGAGTAGCGAAAAAATGTTTAGGAGCCTGAAAGGACTCAGACCTTCTCCAGTGAAACCACCCCTGGGTTCCTCCACTAGCCCCTGATCAACGTGGATGTTACCACCTGGGTCCACATTTCCCCACTCCCTGGTACCCCATGCTGACAGCCGCCTCTCAGTGGGTCCCAAAGACTCACATAGTTCCCTGGCCTCCCACTGATCTAGGAAGCCAAAGACAACGACCTGGACTGACTCACTCTCTCCACCTTGGCTCAGAAAGCCTAGCTTCTGAGAGTAATCCCAAAGACCAAACAGGACACTTGCAGATTTCCCTCAAGCCAGGCCAGAGACCAGGGCAGTTCGGCTTTGCAAGGGCATGGGATGAGGAAGGAGTGGAATTTAAAATAAAGAACCCAAGTTGTTCCTAAAAATTCAATAACATACACTAAGGGATTGTAAATCCAGAAAAGACACTCTTTTGCCCCAATTTTCCTCCCTGAAAATACTGGCTGAGTCTAGGAGTCAAAGGATGTACATCTTGTGCCAGCTGCCTCACTTAAAAACCTGTTGCCATCGAGTCGATTTCAACTCATGGCAACCCCGTGTGTGTCAGAGTAGAACTGTGCTCCATAGGGTTTTCTTCCTTTTTTCTTTCTTCTAAATTTTATTTATGTTGTTGAGAACATACACAGCAAAACATACACCAGTTCGAGTTTCTACATGTACAATTCAGTATCATTGATTACATTCTTCGAGTTGTGCAACCATTCTCATCCTCTTTTTTTTAGTTGCTCCTCCCTCATTAACATAAACTCACTGCCCCCCCAAGGTTCCTATTTAATCCCTTGAGTTACTGTTGTCAATATGATCCCATATAGACAGATCTTAAAAGAGCATAATGCTCAAGGCAGACATTTTTTACTAGTTAAGCTAGTCTCGGTTTTAAGATGGCTTCAGGGATATTTTTGGTTTAAGGTTTAAAGATTGTCTCAGGGCAATAATTTTAGGGGCTCATTCACCCTGCCTGGCTCCAGAAAGTCTAGAGTCCATGAGAATTTAAAATTCTGTTCTGCATTTTCCTCATTTTGATCAGGATTTTTCTATGGAATCTTTGATCAAAATGTTCAGTAATGGTAGCCAGGCACCATCCAGTTTCTTCTGGTCTCATGGCAAAGGAGGCAGTTGTTCATAGAGGCAGTTAGCCATTTATTCCATATCCTACTCCTGACTCTCTTTCTTCCTCTGCTGCTGCAGGCAAATAGAGACCAATAGTTGTATCTTGGATGGCCTCTTGCAAGCTTTTAAGACCCCAGGCACTACGCAAAAAAACTAGGAGGTAGAACAGAAGCACTAAACAAGTTACTTCAATTAACTGGAATGTCCCATGAAACCATGACCCTAAACCTCCAAACTAAGAAACCAAATCCCATGAGGTGTTTGGTTGTATATAAGCAGCCTTAGCAGCACTGTTTTTGATTTTTTGTTTTTCATCATTATAAATATATCTATCACAGAACTTTTGTCAACTCAACTTTTTACAGGTATACAACTTATTGACAGCAATTACAACAACCAGCTGTGCAGTCCTACCCTAATCATTAAGATTTTTCCATCACCATTAATCCCCCTTTTCCCCTCATTCCCACTCCGGGTAATTACTAACAAACTTTGTTCTCTATACATTTGCTTTTCTTGTGTTTTTTTATAAGTAAAGTCATACAAGTCCAAGCTGCACTGAAGGAACTGGCAAAAAACAAGGCTCCAGGAATTGATGGAATACCAGTTGAGATGTTTGAACAAATGGATGCAGTGCTGGGAGTGCTCATCTATGCCAAGAAATTTGGAAGACAACTACCTGGCCAACCAACTAAAAGAGATCTATATTTATACATATTCCCAAGACAGATGATCCAACTGAATGTGGAAATTACCAAATGATATCATTTATGTCAACATACAAGTAAAATTTTGCTGAAGATCATTCAAAAGTGGCTGCAGCAGTACTTCCACAGGGAACTGCCAGAAAATCAGGCTGGATTCAGAAGAGGACATGGAACTGGAGATAATCATTCTGATGTCAGATGGATCCTGGCTGAAAGCAGAGAATACCAGAAGGATGTTTACCTGTGTTGATTATTATTGACTATGCAAAGGCATTCGACTGTGTGGATCGTAACAAATTACAGATAACATTGCGAAGAATGGGAATTCCAGAACACTTAAATTGTGCTCATGAGGAAACTTTACATCGATCGAGAGGTGGTCATTTGAACAGAACGATGGGATATTTCACGATTTAAAGTCAGGAAAGGTGTGCATCAGGGTTGTATGCTTTCACCAATTTGTATAATCTGAGAAGTTGGACTGTATGAAGAAGAACAGGGCATCAAGAATGGAGGAAGACTCATTTACAACCTGCGTTATGCAGATGACACAACCTTGCTTGCTGAAAGTGAAGAGGACTTGAAGCACTTGCTAATGAAGATCAAAGACCACAGCCTTCAGTATGGATTACATCTCAACATAAAGAAAACAAAAATCCTCACAACTGGACCAATAAGCAACATCTGATAAACAGAGAGAAGATTGAAGTTTTCAAGGATTTCATTTTACTTGGATCCACAATCAACACCCATGGAAGCAGCAGTCAAGAAATCAAAAGACACACTGCATTGAGAAATCGGCTGCAAAAGACCTCTTCAAAACGTTGAAAAGCAAAGATATCACCTTGAACACTAAGGTGCACCTGACCCAAGCCATGGTGTTTTCAATCAGCTCATATGCGTACGAAAGCTGGACAATGAAAAAGGAATATCGAAAAAGAATTGATACCTTTGAATTGTGGCGTTGGCAAAGAATACTGAATACACCATGGATTGCCAAAAGAATGAACAAATCTGTCTTAGAAGAAGTACAACCAGAATGGTTCTTAGAAGCAAGGATGGCGAGACTACATCTCACATACTTTGGACATGTTATCAGGCTGGATCAGTCCCCGGAGAAGGGCACCGTGCCTGGTAGATGGTCAATGAAAAAGAGGAAGACCCTCAATGAGACAGATTGACACAGTGCCTGCAACAATGGGCTGAAGCATAACAATGATTGTGAGGATGACACGGGATTGGGCAGTGTTTCCTTATTCTGTTTTACATAGCGTTGCTATGAGTTGGAACTGACTTGAGGGCACCTAACAACAACAACAAGGTCATACAGTATTTGTCCTTTTGTGATTGGTTTATTTCACTCAGCATAGTGTCTTCCAGCTCCATCCGTACTATAGCATGTAACAAGACTTCATTTCTCCTACTGGTTGAGCACTATTCGGTTGTAAGTATGTATCACATTCTGTTTATCCATTCATCTGTTATTGGGCATTTAGATTGTTTCCATCTTTTGGCTATTGTGAATAGTGCTGCAAAAAACACTGGCATACTAGTCTCTTTTTGAGTCTCTGCTTTCAAATATTTTGGGTATATACCTAGGAGTGGAATTGCTGGGTCATACGGTAGTTTTATTTTTAGTGTTTTGAGGAATCATCACACTGTTTTTCACAACAGCTGTACCATTTTGCATTCTTACCATAACAGACAAGGATTCCAGTTTCCCCACATCCTAGCCAATATTTATTTTCTGTCTGTTTGTATATTTTGTTTAGTTTGGTTTCATCTTAGCCATTCTAGTGGGAGTGAAATGGTATCTCACTGTGGTTTTCATTTGCACCTCTCTGATGGTTAATGACATTGAGCATCTTTTCATGTGTTTGGGGGCTGTTTGAATGTCCTCTGTGGTAAAATATTTATTCAAGTCCTTTGCCTATTTTGTGATTTGGTTATTTGTGTTTTTGTTGTTAATTTGTCAAAGCTTTATATATATTTTTGTAATTAGATTCTTGTCAGATATATGGTTTCTGAAGATATTCTCCCAGTCAGTAGCTTCTGTTTTCACTTTTTTGATAAAGTCTTTGGACAAACAAAAGTTTTTAGTTTTTATGAGGTCTCATTTAATTATTTTGTCTTTTGCTGTTTGTGTTTTTGTTATTAAGGTAATCTATTGTTGAAAGCTAGGTCTGACAGCATTGCCCCTCCATGCTCTTCTAAGATTTTATGGTTTTAGTTTACACATTTAGGTTCTTAATCCATTTTTAATTTGTTTTTGTATATAGTGTGAGGCATGGATTCTGTTTCATTTTTCTGCATGTGGAAATTCCATTTTCCCAGCACGATTTATTGAAGAGACTCTTCTTTTCTCATTGAATGGACCTAGCACCCTTTTCAAAAATCAGCTCACCATAGATGTGTGGGTTTACAAGTGTAAGTCAAAAAGTATTGCTACAAATCATAAAAACTTTTATTAAACAAAAATATCAAAATGCAAAGCTATTGTTTCTCTACACATCCTCCATCTAGGCCTATATGCTTCTGAAGGCGGTGTCTCCATCTCTCTAATCCTTCCCTCAAAAAATTCTGGGCTCTTCGATTTACACCATGTCAAAATGGCAGTTTGGGCATCCTCAAGGGACTCAAATCATGTAACTTTTGAATGTTCTTTGCGTTTTGGGAACAAAAAGAAGTTTGAAGGGGCAAGATCAGGGCTATAGGGTGGTTGAGGTAAGGTTTCCCAATGAAATTCTTGTAGGACAGCCCTTGCTACCCTCGAAGAATGAGTAGGTACATTGTCGTGATGGAAAAAAATTCCTTGGCACAACTTTCCTAGCCTTTTTCTCATCAATGCAGTTTTCCATTGTCTTGAAACTTCTTCGTAATAAGCCCCAATGATTGTCCTGTGTCCTTTGAGGAAATTATCAAGATTACCCCTGTGGGACCCCAAAAAACAGTCGCCATAACCTTCTGAGTGTTCTTCCCTCTCTTGGCTCATCTTTGAGGTCTTCTCAGCCTTCCTTAAAATGCTTGATCTGTCTAAAAACTGTTGTTTTATGTGGGGCAGCATTCCCATAAATTTATTGCAAAGCTTCAACGATTTGAGATGTCTACTTGAGTTTTGTTAAAAATTTTGATATTAGCCCTGACTTCAAAATTGGTTTGTTTCATGGCACAAAAAGTATCCTTTTTTTTAAAGATACTCCAACAAGATTAAGACAATTGTATTACTGAGAGAATTTGTCTACAGCCACCCACTGATTTCAGAGACATGCTTAAACACATTTTGTTTGAAATAAACCTGTGAATGTATGAACTGGAACCCTAGTAGCAATACTTGTTGACTTACCCTCATATTTGGATTCTCAGTTCTATTCCATTGGTCTATGTGTCTATTGTTATACCAGTACCAGGCTGTTTCGATTATTGCAGCTGTATAGTTTGTTTTAAAATTAGGAAATGTGTGTCCTTCTACTCCATTCTTCTCTTTCCACATTGTTTTAGCTATTCAGGGCCTCTTGTCATTCCATATAAAGTTGAGGATTGGGTTTTTCTATGTCTGTAAAGAAGGCTTTTGGAATTTTGATCAGGATTGTGTTGAATCTATAGATTGTTTTGGGTAGTATTGACAAGAATTTTAAGTCTCCCAATCCACGGACATAGAAGAATCTTTCCATTTATTTAAGTCTCCTTTAGTCTCTTTCAACAGTGTTTCATAGTTTCCATTGTTTAAGTCCTTCATGTCCCTGGTTAGATTTATTCCTAGGTATTTTACTCTCTCAGATGCTATTGTAAAGGGAATTGTTTCCCTAATTTCCCTTTCATGTTTCTCATTGCTGGAATAGAGAAACCCTACCAATTTTTGTTTGCTGACCTTGTACCCTGTAATTTTGCTAAAGTACTCTATTAGCTCTAAATGTTTTCCTATAGATTCTTTGGGATTTTCTATATATATAATTATATCATCCGCAAATAGAGATAATTTTACTTGCTCCATAGGGTTTTCAATGGCAGAACTGGTGGTCCTGGAACAAAGCCAGCAGAACATGCCTTCAGAATCATACTGCATCACAGACACTAAGGGCTGAGAACTTAACAGCCCCCTGCTCCTTGACCTGGGCAGTTCACTAGCTACCAAGACTGCCCAATAGCACTTTGCAACCATCAAAGTTCTTTCTTACACTGATGTGAAATATGTCTCTTCAGAACTCCCAGCCCTCAGCCTTAGTTCTGTCCTCTTTCTCAAGGCAGGACTCCAAAGAGTAAGAGGTGATGCTCTATGCTCCCATCCATCCCATCCCAAGGTTTCTAATTACCAACACAAGTATGACCAATTTCTGTGGCATTCCTCTCATCTCAGCCTTCTCCTCCAAACATGCTGGCATGAAAGTCTCAGTGTGGGAGGGTAGGAGGTGGCACCATCCATTCCCTTTGGGCCCCCGGGGACTGCACTGTCTACAAAATGGGGGACCGACTCCTCCTAGTGGGACCCTCTCTATGATTGTCAGAAAAAGCATGGCAATAGCAGCCCACCCAAGTGCGGCTGACCCTACCCGAGCACAGATGAGATTCGCTGACAACAAAGGTGCAGTGTCCCTCAGGATTACATCATCCACTGCACACCCCATTCTGTGAAAAGCCCTGACGGCAAGCTGCAAGACAGCCACAGGGTTCTTGCCAAGACAACAGACCATGGACCTCACTGCAACTGTTTTCTAGAAGCAAAGCTCAGGAAGAGAAATGGGTTCTAACAATCCAATGTTTAGACAAAAGAAATTCTTAATAACTTTAAATACATGTAGGACTTCAAGAATAGATTTTTTCCGCCAAAGACAAGCTTAAATGCATTAACTTTTCTCCAGAGCATATGAGTATATCTAAAAGTCTCCCTTATAGCCTCTGGAACACAACAACAGACAAAGGGGAAACAAGGAGTTATTTACCCTCATTCTTTTCCAGAGAGAAAACATTATCAAGAACCCTGTCTTACCAGAGGGAAGCCTACCCTCACCCCTGTGCTCTGGACCCATTTCACAGAACTGTTTCCCCAAGGAGGTGGGGCTTCTGCGTTGACCTTAGACTCCAGGAGACTGCACCACTCACACTGATATGGCCTGTATACCAGACAAGACACTTTTCTTCACTTAATCATAAAAATCTTGTGACGTAGATGTTATAATCCTGATTTTACAGATGAGGAGTTTCAAAGACACGCCCAAGATCATTCAGCTGCTAGGTTCTAGAGTGGGCCCATTTCTTCAGATTCTTTGTTCACCATGCTCTTTGGATCATACCACAGTACATCCCAATGTGTGGCAGGGAAGGGAAGGGAGGAGAAGTCACACTAATCATCTTTAATCTGCATCTAAAATCCAGCTAAATTAACTAGGAATGTTTTACCCAGGAAAGAAAAGACTTACATTGGGACTGTATGATTGGCTCAAATCCTTCTCCCCTTCCTGTCTCCACACTTTTGACAGATGGTTCTGCAGTTCCTCCCACAAAAGGGACAGAACATATTTTATATTCTCCCATACTTCAACTCCGTAACATGTTGTGGCCAAAGGCATGAGGCAGGAGTGACAGTGTGCCAGCTCTAAAACCAGACTTCAGGAGCCTAGCCTTTGCTATCTGCTCTCTTGTATTTTCACCATCGCATGTGCCTGACCCAGGAAGATGAGAGCCACCCAGCTAAGATGTCCTGGCAAGCCCAGTCTAGAGCACAGCCTCCTCCTACCTGCAAAAACTCCCTAACTGCCTGTGGGCCAGGGAGTTCCCACCCCTGTAAGGATCAGTGCCGAGAAGTCCTACCAGGGATGACGTCAGGTCATCCCTAGCTGGGAGAGAAGTTGGACCATACCAGTAGTTACAGACTTTAGGATGTTAGGAATGAGTAGAACAAAAGATCTTGGAGGCCAAAACGGGTCTGCTAACTCTTTGCTTTTCCAAGTGTCAGGCTGGCTTCTCAAGAGAAGCAAAATCAGCACAGTATATAAACATATATGGAGAGAGAGAGATCTATATAAAGGAAATGGCTCACACGGTTGTAGAGACTGGGAAGTTCCAAGTCTGAGGGTCAGGCTAGAAGCATCTCCTGACTCACATAGCTGCAGGGCTGACTAACCCAAGATTGGCAGGTCAGACAGCAGGCTACTGGTTTATAGGCTGTGGAGGCTGCCTAATCCCAAGATCAGCAGGTAGGCTGCTAGCTCAAGTCCCAAGAACTAGAGGTCAGATGATGAACCAGATGCAAGACCCAGAGCGAGCAAAAGGCTATGAGTTTTGCCGGAAAATCCACATATATTGAATGCAGCCCAAGGAAATTCCCTTTCAACCAACTGGTTGCTCATAGCAGATTACATCATAGAGATGATTATATCATTTCATAGCTGCCAAACTACATCATAACTGCCAAACCACTGAGAATCATGGCCCAGCCAAGTTGACACACAACCTTAACCATCACACCAAGCAAGGGCAATCTATAAAAATGTCTACTGCCTGTGATTACCATTGGAGCCCTGGTTGCTCTGTGGCTAAAAGCCATGGCTGCTAACCTAAAGGTCGGCAGTTTGAATCCATCAGCTACTCCTTGGAAACTCTGTTGGGCAGTTCTACTCTGTCATATAGGGCTGCTATGAGTCAGAATCAACTTGATGGCAACAAGTCTGGTTTGGATTTTTGGTATGATCACCATCACTTAATAACAGGGCATTTTCTCACTGCAGCTAAGGAAAGAATATAACCTGAGAATACGATACAGTCCTTTCCAAGCAAAAATAGCTTTTCACTCCCCACCTATGAGCCTTTTTATTCCACTCTATCACAAATGAATGACAATTTTGCCACTAAATAGCTCCCATCTTGTGTTTTAGCAACTTTCCTGGATATGTTCTGGTACAACTGCCAAAAGAACATGAAATCAGTTGCATAAATTGTAAAACTTAAATCACAGTCCATCTTGTCCTACCACAATATGAAAGTTGCAATTTTTCTTTCATCAAGGTAGACAATAAAGCTGAAGATAAATTTGAGCACCTCCGCTGAGCTTTCTCAATTAGCTACTACAAACACTGCCCAGTAACTTGTGCCTCTACCCAGCCCCACCTCCGCAAAACTATTGAGCTGCACTACACAGGAGCCTAAGACACTAGGGCCGTGTTTCCATGATTATAACATAAGAATGAATAGGAAAGGGGCGATACAAACAGGAACCCCATCAGGGGCTGCAGGGACAGAGAAGTGGTATGGCCCGAGAGGCAAGGACTCTCTGAAATCCACTGCAGGGACACATGGCTCAGTCACCATGAGCACTGCCTCCTAGTGGCCATAAAGTGGGCCATAAAGAGCCACTCCACCCTCTGCTGGATGTGCAAGGCCTGGGGGAAGAAAGGTGTCTAAAACGACAATGGTTCATCTCACTGAAAGACACACTGGGTGATGGCTATGGCTGACTGTACTGTCATTCAAAACTTGCTGCTGCACCTCAGTGCCAGGCCTGCTCAGACTAATGGAAAGTGAGCAAAACTGACCCAGTCAGCTCCAGGCAGAATGTTGAGGAGCCACAGCATGGTTCTCCATGTCTCTCTTCTCCTCTGTACTATGGATCAAATTGTATCCCCCCAAAATAGGTGTCGGAATCCTGACCCCTATAGCTGTGGATATAATCCTGTCTGGAAATCAGGTTTTCTTTTTTATGGTAATGAGGCCCTATCGGTGCAGAGTATGTCTTCTGAGTATCACTTCTGAGTGGTAGAAAGAGCAGCACAGACCCAGAGACAAGCAACCACAAACAGAGGAAGATAGATCCCACATGAAGATTGCCAAGGAGCTAAGGAATACCAGGGCTACTAGAAGCTAGAGGAGACAAGGACAGCCCTTCTAAACCAACATGCTGAATTTGTGAGGTGTATCTTCCTGAACTGTGAGAAAATAAGTTTCTGTTTTTTAAAGCCACTCACTTGTGCCATTTCTGTTACAGAGGCACTAGATAACTAAGGCACTCTGCCATGGAAGAATAAAAGTTTCCAGTAGAGCCAGATCCTTCAGCCTGAGGCCCAAGGTCAAGTCCACAACTGACCCCCAACAGGGTCATAACATGGGTAAGAAATGAATGTTTTAAGTCCATGAGGCTTTGGAATTCTTCGTCACTGTGGCAGGATCAAGCCCAACCTGACTGGCACAAAATAGCGATGCCACTGGTAGAGCTCAACAATGGCAACAGAAGAAAATGCTAAGTTTGACTTAGATGTGTTTCTGCACCTGACCCCTAGCCAGGTGGCAGGCAGCGGTTGAGAGTTGAATACAGACATAGGGCCCTGACCCCCTGAAGCACACAGCCAACTGGGAAGCCCAGCCTAACCTGCTTCTGTGTGGATCTGGATTTTCTGATTGCTCCCAGCTTAACCTCACTCAGCAGGCCCTGAGGCGACTTACACACTTACCAGGGCCCAGTGCAGAGAGGCACTGCGTGGTCTTTGGAAGTGGAAACCCTGGAACCTAATCCCAACTCTGATACTTCATTCCCACCTTCCTTCATTCCTCCCATAGATATTTGCTGAGCCAGGATTGGGAAAATTAGACAAGGTCTGCATGGGGTGCTGGGGCAGAGTGAAGGAAGCAGAGTATAAAGTCCTCTAACCAGTTGCTGTCAAATCTATTCCGACTCATAGCAAACTATGCTCCATAGGGTTTTCAATGGCTGATTTTTCTAAAGTAGATCTACTCCCCCAAGGATTGCAGTCCTTGAGGACCTCCTCCCCAACCTCAGAGCAAGGCAACAATGTGAAGCCATCTTCCCCAGGGCCCAGAAAGCAGTCCAACCGTGGAACCAGGGTGCGATGGAGGTGGTGTTCCTCTCAAAGCCAGCGTGTCGAGGCAGTTGCTCCTTCTTAAACCATTGGACTATGACTGCTCTGGAGACTGGGCGCAGGGGGCGCTCCCAGGCCCTGCTGGGAGAGACAGGGAGGGAGGGAGAGCCACTGTGAGATGGATAAACAGAGTCCCACATCCACACACCTGCAGAGAGGATTAAATGAGATCAGATATTTAAAGGCAATTTGCAGATTATAATGTACCAGCTGTTATTACTTTTCCCAAAAGAAAACTGTTATCCTTTGTTTTGAAAAAAGCCCCACAGGTGGGAGTGAAAGAGAGACTAGGAGGGAATGTCTGGGGAAGAAAAGCGTATTTCCTCCTAGAATGGCCAGGGCATAAACATCGGCATGCATGTTTGAAGAGGGATTCTAATGAAACGGGGGCAAAGTTATTAATCTGTGAGTGTTCCCCATCTCCCTCACCCCATTGCTCCCGCCTCTATGCCTTCCCCTCCCTGCCCTCTAAGGTGAAGCCTGCCCTTGCCCACTAGCTCCAGGCTGTCTGAGCAGAAGCAGGACAGTGAGTGGAGAGAAACTAGACAGCCTAGATTTGCACTAGAAATTGATGAGATTTACAACTGAAGAAATGAAAAGAATACCAATAGAAGGGGAGATGGAGGGAGACCAGGAAGAACTGCACCTGTTGACATTTGACAGGGAATTCCAGGAAGGATTGGAAGATGCTGAGACTGAGGTAAGAGTACCTGAAGAATTTATGGGTAATAAATTAGATACTTTTTTGATATTTCCTCACAAGTGAGCCTGTTTTTTTTGTTGTTTTGTTTTGTTTTGTTTTGTTCTGTTTTTTTTTCTCACAAAAATTTCAATTGTGTTTGTGTCTGATCTGTGGTTCTTGAATGCACACAGAGACTGGGCCACAGAAGACCATGTTATATTCCAGCTACACTAAAATGTAGCACTGTAAGAGTTCAACAGCAGTAATGTATAACAGGAGTAATGTGTAACAGGGAGCCAACAACCATTTGTTAAATTAATAAATAGTATGACCACACTGCATTAATTTATGATATGAAAACCCAGGATCTGAGGAGCAGGAAGACCTTGTGCCCACCTGGAACAAACATAGCCTTTTCATACTTTCCAACTGAAAGGCAAGAACCTGGTAGATTCTTATGCTGTAATTTCTATCCACCCAATGGTGGAGCACTGGTGGTTCAGTGGTAGAGCTCTTGCCTTCCATGCAGGAGACCTAGGTTCAATCCCCAGCCAATTTACCTCATGCGCAGCCACCACTATCTGTCAGTGGATTTTTGTTTGTTGCTATGATGCTGAACAGGTTTCAGTGGAGCTTCCAGATCAACATGAACTAGAGAGACAGGCTTGGGGATCTACTTCCAAAAATTATCCACTGAAAACCCTATTGGATCACAACGGTCAGATCCTATTGTGCATGGGATTGCCATGAGTCAGGTGCTGACTAGACAACAGCTAACAACAACAACAGCATCCACCTAACAGGCAATGGAATCTAGGATTCACCGCTGTTGTCACTGTTTTTACAATATAAATATCAGTTATCCCCTTCTGGAGCCCTAGTTGCACAGTGGTAAGAGCTCAGCTGCTAACCAAAAGGCTGGCAGTTTGAATCCACCAGCCGCTCCTTGGAAACCCTATGGGGCAGTTGTACTCTGTCCAGACAGGGTCACTATGAGTCAGAATCGACTGAACAGCAACAGTTTTTTTGTTTTGTTTTGTTTTGTTTTTTGTTTTTTTATTCCCTGGAACATTTTGACCCTGAGCTCAGTGCCTCCTTGCAAGCCCCAGAATGAGCCCACTTGGTTTATTTTTACTTTCACTCAAATGAATTCACTTACACAAGCATAAAAACTGCATTAATAATGTCAATTGTAGAAAAGATGTAAGAAAGACAGAGGGTGAGTTTACCTTAAAAGTCTTCCTTGGTAGAATCCCTTCAGCAAGCCCTAGGCCTTGCTCTCTGCTGTCCCCTTCAGTGTCCCCGTTTGTTGACCACTGACAAGTTCCCACTTTCTCAGGCAGCATAACACAGACCTGGCCTATCCTCACAACCCAACAAGTACCTATGCTTAGGAAAAAAAACATAAGTCCCATTTCTAGGACTTACTCTCCTTAGAAGGCAGGAAGAATTCATTTACTCTTGTTGCTTTTGTTAGCAGAGAATCTGATTCCCCAGGATATAAATGCTCAGATGGTGTGCTCCAAGGGGTCATGGGGCAAAGGTCTCACTTCTGTGACAGGAATGCCCTCCCATCAGCAGTGCTCCTCCACCCTCCACACAGCCAGGCAGGAGCTGAGAGCAGTGCAGCCACAGGCATCGGTCCCCTAGGGCAACCACAGGAGGTGTCTCTCCCAGTGCCTGGGTCTCCCAATCCATTTGCAAATCCCTGGTCCTCGTGGGTGGCTCTGCACTCCTAACTGATAACTACAATAGCCAGTCCAGAGCAAAGCTACATGAAGGTCACAAGCCATTTGGGTCTCAGGAACCAGTAATAGGTTTCTTTTAAAATCCACAGATAAGGGGAAGAACTTTCTACTTATATCCTCAAATTTGGGAAATGCACAAGAAAATTGGGCCTCATAAAAATCAAGCCCACCACGTGCCTGACAGTTTGTCATACTGTGGGGGCTTGTATATTGCTGTGATGCTGGAAGCTATGCCACCTGTATTCAGATACCAGCAGGGTCACCCATGGAGGACAGGTTTCAGCTCAGCTTCCAGACTAAGACATACTAGGAAGAAGGACTCAGCAGTCTACTTCTGAAAAGAATTAGCCAGTAAGAACTTTATGAATAGCAGTGGAACATTGTCTGATATAGTGCCAGAAGATGAGCTCCCCCAGGTTGAAAGGCACATAAAAGATGACTGGGGAAGAGCTGCCTCCTCAAAGTAGAGTCAACCTTAATGACCTAGATGGAGTCAAGCTTTCAGGACCTTCATTTGCTGATGTGACACAAATCAAAATAAGAAGAAACAGCTGCAAGCATCCATTCATAATGAGAACCTGGCATGTACAAAGTATGAATCTAGGAAAATTGGAAATCATCAAAATGAAATGGAATGAGTAAACATCAATATCCTGGGCATTAGTGAGCTGAAATGGACCAGTATTGGCCATTTTGAATAGGATAACCATATAGTCTACTATGCCAGGAATGACAACTTGAAGAGGAACGGTATTGCATTCATTGCCAAAAGAACATTTCAAGATCTATCCTGAAGTACAATGTTGTCAGTGATACAATAATATCTATATGCCTACAAGGCAGACCAGCTAATATGACTATTATTCAAATTTATGCACCAACCACTAAGGCCAAAAATGAAGAAGCTGAAGATTTTTATCAGCTGCTGCAGTCTGAAATTGATCAAACATGCAATCAGGATGCATTGATAATTACTGGTGATTGGACTGCAAAAGTTGGGAACAAAGAAAAAGGATCGGTAGTTGGGAAACATGGCCTTGGTGATAGAAACAATGCTGGAAATCAAATAATAGAATTTTGTAAGACCAATGACTTCTTCATCACAAATACGTTTTTTCATGAACACAAACAACAACTATACACATGGACATCACCAGAAGAAATACACAGGAATCAAATTAACTATATCTTTGGAAAGAGACAATCGAAAACCTCAACATCATCAGTCAGAACAAGGCCAGGGTCCGACCGTAAACAGACCATCAATTGTGCATATGCAGGTTCAGGTCGAAACTGAAGAAAATCAGAGCAAGTCCACGAGAGCCAAAATATGACCTTGAGTATATCCAACCTGAATTTAGAGATCATCTCAAGAATAGTTTTGACATGTTGAACACTAATGACCGGAGACCAGACAAGTTGTGCAATGACATCAAGGACATCATACATGAAGAAAGCAAGAGGTCATTGAAAAAAGAGGAAAGAAAGAAAAGACCAAGATGGATGTCAGAGGAGACTCTGAAACTTGCTCTCAAACATAGAACAGTTAAAGCAAAAGGAAGAAATGATGAAGTAAAAGAACTGAACAAAAGATTTCAAACAGCAGCTCAAGAAGACAAAGTATTATAATGACACATGCAAAGCGCTGGAGATAGAAAGCCAAAAGGGAAGAACACGTTCCCATTTCTCAAGCTGAAAGAACTGAAGAAAAGATTCAAGCCTTGAGTTGCAGTAGTGAAGGATTCTATGGGGAAAATATTAAGCAGCGCAGGAACCATCAAAAGAAGATAGAAGGAATACACACAGTTATCATACCAGAAAGAATCAGTAGACTCTCAACCATTTGAAGAGGTGGCATATGATCAGGAACCAGTGGTACTGAAGGAAGAAGTCCACGCTGCCCTGAAGGTACTGGCGAAAAACAAGGCTCCAGGAATTGATGGAATATCAATTGAGATGTTTCAACAAACATAGTGCTCACTCGTCTATGCCAAGAAATTTGGAAGACAGCTACCTGGCCATCTGAGTGAAAGGGATCTATATTTATGCCTATTCCCAAAAAAGGTGATTCAACTGAATGCGGAAGTTATCAAACAATATCATTAATATCACACACAAGCAAAATTTTGCTAAAAATCATTCAAAAGAAGCTATAGCAGTATATCAACAGGGAACTGCCAGAAATTCAGGCCAGATTTAGAAGAGGACATGGAACCAGGGATATCATTGCTCATGTCAGATGGATCCTGGCTGAAAGCAGAGAATACCCAAAGGATGTCTACCTCAGAGCCTACATCAGCCTGAGACCAGAAGAACTAGATGGTGCCTGCCTGCAACTGATGACTGCCCTGACAGGGAACACAGCAGAGAACCCCTGAGGGAGCAGGAGACCAGTGGGATGCAGACCTCAAATTCTCTTAAAAAGACCAGACTTAATGGTCTGACTGAGACTAAAAGGACCCTGGTGGTCATGGCCCCCAGACCTTCTGTTGGCCCAGGACAGGAACCATTCCCGAAGCCAACTCTTCAGACATGGATTGGACTGGACAATGGTTTGGAGAGGGATGCTGGTGAGGAGTGAGCTTCTTGGATCAGGTGGACACTTGGGACTATGTTGGCATCTCCTGCCTGGAGGGAAGATGAGAAGGTAGAGGGGGTTGAAGCTGGCAAAATGGACACGAAAAGAGAGATTGGAGGGAGGGAGCGGGTTGTCTCATTAGGGGGAGAGTAATTGGGAATATGTAGCAAAGTTTTTTTGTTTTTTTTTGAGCAAGGTGTATATAAGTTTTTATGTGAGAGACTGACTTAATTTGTATACTTTCACTTAAAGCACAATAAAAATTATAATATATATATATAAAAAAAAAAAAAAAGACCAGACTTAATGGTCTGACTGAGTCTAGAAGGACCCTGGAGGTCACGGTCCCCAGACCTTCTGTTAGCCCATGACAGGAACCATTCCCAAAGCCAACTCTTCAGACAGGGATTGGACTGGACTATAGAACAGAAAGTGATGCCGGGGAAGAATGAGCTTCTTGGATCAAGTAGACACATGAGACTATGTGGGCGGCTTCTGTCTGAAGGGGAGATGAGAAGGCAAAGGGGGACATGGGAATAAAGGGTGAAGAAAAAGAGTGTGCTGTCTCACTGGGGGAGAGCAACTGGGAGTATATAACAAGGTGTATATAAATTTTTGTATGAGAAGCTGACTTGATTTGTAAACTTTCACTTAATGTATAAAATATATATATTTTTAATATTTTCACTTAAAGCACAATAAAAATTTTTAAAAAATAGTGGTAGAATGATTTGGAAAAGGATAGCAAGAATGCATGCACAACTTGAAGAATGCAATCAATGTCAGTGAGTTGTACATGTAGAAATTGCTGAGATGGTGTAGGTTCTGTTGGGTTTATTTTCATCACAACAAAAGAAAAAAGAAAGAAAGAAACTGGGAGTCTCCATAAGAAACTAAGCAGCTGGTTATCTGTGGGGAGAGGGGGCTGAGGAGATGCCGGACCAGGACGGGAGTCAGACCTTTCTCTGGGTACCATTTTATGCTTCCTGGTTTGGGAACCACAGAAATAATGAAGGTGGGAGGGAGGGAGTGAAGACACAGTGCACTCTCCCCATACTGCAGGGAGGGAGAAGGGGTTCTGAATAAATCCCAAATCCCAGTTGAAGCAAAACTCAGACCTGCTGTAGTTAGGAATCCAGAAGCACCTACCAGCCAACCCTGGGCCTTCACCAGGGGCAGCAGCTGCCCAGCAATGATGGGGAGGGCAGAGGGCCACCAGAGTCTGAGCTTCCAAACAAGCAGAGGGTAAAGGGGCTTCGGGGGACTGCCGTCTCTTAGTGGTCTAGCCCTCGTGGGAGGTCACCACAGTGTCCTTGCCAAGCTCCTCCGGGAAGGCAAAATGTGTGTCAGGACCCTCCTGCCCTCAACTTCCAGCTCATCTGCAAACCTGTCACTAGAATCAGCATCACCTGCGGTTACAAACAGCAGCCAGCCCTCCTTTGGTGGCGCTGGGCCACATTTAACCCATGTTAAGTTTTACATTACAAGATCTCAATCTAGGGTCTGTAGACCTCTAAGAGCCTGGCACTGCAGGGAAACATTGCATATCGTCAGGGAGGGAAGGACGCACAGCTTTCTTCAGATTGGCAAAGAAATCTGTGACTCCGAAAAGGGTGAGCCCCGGAACTTCAGGGTGAGTGGAAATCTTGAGCCCCCACCGGTCTTCTCTCACCTCCCACCCCAATTACACAGCCTGGGAAACTTAGGCTCACAGAGGAGAAATAACTAGCCCAAAATTTCATAGCAAGTCTGGGGCAGAGCTCAGGCTGGAACCCCTGTGCCCTTGCCACTGCCCTCTCACCCCCTCACCCTCCAGCCTGAAGCCTTTCCCCAGCCACGCCTACGCGGAGCCCCTACCCACCTGACGCGCACCGTGAGGGGCAGCGGCCGGCCAGGGCCTGAGAACTGGTGATAAAGTCTCGCCTCCTGCTGGTGGCTCTGGCCGAGCTTCTGAAACATGGAACTGAGGCCGGCGACGGCACCCTTCTGGATGGCGCGGAGCGAGTGGCGCCGGTACTCTTCCCGGGCGCGCTGGGCGCAGCGGCTCCTCTCCTCATCTGAGGCCTTGGAGCGGCGCACTGTACAGGGGGAGACAGCGGTCCGCCCAGACCCGCAGCCCAGGCAGGCAAGGCGCAGGCCAGGGGCCAGAGACTCCCGATCTGGCCACCCAGGCCCACCGTGGGCTGCATGGACCCTCAGGGCCCGGAGTGGCAGGGCGGGCCCAGCCCCAGCCAGCAGCCCTAGGGAGGGCCCTCGGGGCGGGGCGAGTAAAGACACTCATGACAGCTTGATGTCATCTGGCTGTTCCTGTGACCCCAGTTCAGGCTTACCCAGTGACATTTGGATGGAAATGTACATCCCCTTATATGTTGCTATCCAGGGCAATTCCTCAAACCCTGCTTCACCCCCGCCCCATTATCACCCTAATCCTCCCCTCCCCCCAGCTTAAGGGCACCTGTCAAAGTGGTTGGCAACTTCAAATGCCACAACTGTCACCCACACTCATTCCTGCTCACTCTGTGCCAAGCCCTGGAATCCCAGCTTTTCCTGCTTTATCTCATTATAGACACTTCCCCCAGCCACCAGGGGGCACATCAGGATTTCCAAGTTATAGGGTGACACCCAGCCCCTGGGAGGTTAAATAGCTAGTAAGGGACAGAGCTGGGGCTGGAACACCACGTGCCTAGCTCCGACACCTCACACCTCCCAAGCTTCCTTCACTTAAAAGCTAGGTGTATCTGACACCTAGGTATACCCTACAGAAAACCCAACCTCATGTTAAGAAAAGGGAAACTAAATCCGTTGCAGTCAAGTCAGTTCCTACTCATGGTGACCTTATAATAGGACGGAGTAGAGCTGCCCCTTAGGGTTTCCAAGGAGCAGCTGGTTGATTCAAACTGCCAGCTTCTTGGTTAGCAGCCAAGCTCTTCACCATTGCACCACGAGGCCCAAAGAAGGACAGCGGCTCATCTGCTGGGCCAGCAGGCAGGCCTGGCCAGGTGCCCTCCTTTCTGTGGCCACAGGTGAGCTGTGGAACCTCCATGTCCCTATGCTGCAGCCCTTCCTTTTTTTTGCCTCCTGTGATCTTGCAGCTGGCAGGTGTGTGTGCTAGAGGGAGGGGAAGTTTACAGAACTCCAGTGTCTAGAACACAGTGGGCAGGTGATGCGTATTTCTGGATGACAGAATGTACTGAGGAAGTATTTATCTCCATGCCAGGTCCTGAGCTAGACAGAGATGACCATGAAGCAGACCCTCCCCCAAGGCACTCAGAGCCAAGCTGGGAAATGAGACCAAGATGTACTTCTAACACACGGAGTGGGGGTTTTGTCAGCATTCTGGGAGGCATAGCTCCACGGGGGGCTGGAGAGAACAAGAGGAATCTCCAAAGAAAGAAGAGGGAGGGGCACTCCTGGGAGAGAATCTGGGCTCAGTGCCCAGTTGCCTATCTGTACATTCCAGACACTAGGAGCCAGGGTGCCCGGGGAGGGGCTATGCATCAGAGAGGGGCTTTCCTCAAAAATAAACACTAGAAGTTGGTGCCCCACAAGGGCCAGTGACCCCCGGAAAGTTTATAGTCCTAGAGGGACAGCCACTCAATGATAGACAGACAGCACAGGTTGCAGAGGCAAGTATTAAAGAGGAGGAAGACAGGCTGTTGAAACTCCCATGGGTGAGGCCACTGAGCCTCTCCTCACATAGAGACTAACTTTATCCTCCAGAAGCCCAGCCCTAGTCTTGCCACTCTCTTCCTCAAAAGCCTTCAGCGCCAGCCAGGACCAGAAGAACCTCCAGCTAAGCCCAGCCTAAATCACTGACAGCAAAATCATAGGCAATCATAAATGGTTGTTGCTTTCAGTCCCTAAGTTTGGGGCTGGTTTGTTAGGCAGCAATATTTAAGTGATTCATGTTTTATTAAAGAAAGTCCTCCCCAACTTCAGATGATAAAGGTGATCTATATTTTCTTCTCAAAGTTTCTCCATTTTGTTTTTCGTATTTATGTACTATAATCTATCTGGAATTAAATTCTTCTATTTTATGAGGTAAAGGTCCCTGGGTGGCCCAAAACTGAAGGGTTAGTGGTTTGAACCCACCCAGTGGTGCTGCAGACAAAGGCCTGGTGATCTGCTTCCATAGAGATTACAGCCAAGAGGGTCCTGTGAAGCTCAGTTCTGCTCTGTAACACATGGGGTTGCCACAGGTTGGAATCAACTCGAGGGCAACAGGTTTGGTTTTTTTTTGGTTATTGTATGAGGTAGAGAGTCCTAATGCCTATCTGTTAATTTTTTTCTGTATTTTTGAATGTTTGAAATATTTCATAATTAAAAATAAAAAATCATTTTAAAGAGAAATGTATATTTACTATAGGAAATTTAGAAAAATTAAAATTCACCCATAACAGCACTCAGCAGTAACCAAAAAAAAAAAAACAGCCTTCAGTGGCTCCCACTGCACCCAAGATAAAGTGCAAACACCTTGGCCTGGTAGGTGAGCCCTCGTGAAGGGTCCCACCCACCCCTGTGACACAATGGGTTTTATTTCTTGTGGCCTTTCTGGCCTTGGGTTTGTGATTCTACCAAAACGATTGATCGGGACCCAATCTGCTAAAGAATTGGTGAGTTTGCTATCCACATAAGCGGCTTGCAAGGGACTGGTTGATTTCCTATCTGCATAAGCAGCTTGCAAGGACTGGTCAGTTTATGATCCACCATAAATTGGTTGGGGAAGCCCTGCTCAGTCTGACTTGTACTAGAATTGGCTGGGTGGGCCTGCCCAGTGATGATAAAAACCCTAGAATGTGTAGGCTCAGGCGAGCCAGAAGGGAAGCATATTCTTTGGGCACGGGGCCCTAAGCTGAGAACCTCTTAGAAGAGCTGTAACACAGGCCAAGGGCTGTAATACTGAGTTGGTAACACTTACTTGGCTGATAACACTGAAGACCGAGAGATATGCCGGCAGTGGCAGGAACCATGAGACCAGCAGACCGTGGCAGTGGGCAGAGTCAGCCCATGGAGTGGAGCTGAGCACCTCTGGGCAGCAGGTCACTAACAGAACTGAGTGTCTCCAGGCAGGAAGTGACCAGTGGAGCAGAGGCTTGGGCATACATTGTCCAGGGATTGCCTATAAAACAGTTTTGCTTCCAGAGCTGCTGTAATGCTGGCCTAGCCCTGGCACTGGCCATGTTGTCCCAGAGCTGCTGGCTGAGAGCTGGACTAGCACACACAGGGGCCAGACCCAGCCAAGAAAAGCCACAGACAAAGAGAGAAAGAGAACGAACACAGCCACGGCACGGCCAATTAGAGCTGACAGCACAGCCAATCAGAGCTGACAGCACGTGCAGAGACAGACAGACAGATACCTGCTGACACCTGGTCCATGACGTGACTGCCCAATGACACAGAAACAGACATGGATAATTTGGGAAGAGTGAGCGGGTCAACTTCTAGACATAAGTGAGTTTCCTACGATGCTAAGTGGGGTATTCACAGGGGTAGAAGGGACCAGTTCACCTGAAAACTTTTCTTATTGTTTACTTTTTACTTTCTATAAATAATCCCTGTTGCTATCTAGTCGATTCCAACTCATAGCGACCCTATAGGACAGGGGAGAACTGCCGCATAAGATTTCTAAGGAGCAACTGGTGGATTCAAACTGCTGAGCAGCCAAGCTCTTAACCACTGTGCCACCAGGGCTCCATAAATAATAACAGCTTTCAACTGCCAACACTGTGTAAGTTGCTTGTGCCTATGCCGCAATCAGATCAGATAATGGAGTCCTCATCCCAGCAGTCTGATTGCTGCTGTAACTGTGCAATGACAGTTCAGCCTCACTGTCTGTTCATTTGGCCTTGAGTGCCTCCCCACCCTGCGCTTCAGCTCCACTGAGCTCCCTACCTATCTGCAAACTCCCTCTGCAGGTGGCTGTGGTTCTGCCATGCGCATTTGTCCACCAACTCGGACCAACACTGAACGGGCACCAGGGTCAGCTCAGAAATGCCAGGCAGCAGCACTGAGGGGACCCAGGGTGGGAAAGGCTTCAGGCAGGAGGTGGTAGGTCTCTGCCCTGACCTAGGCAAAGCCAGCCCTACAGCCAGCCTGAACTGTGGGAAGGGGTGGTGTGGAGTTGGACAGGCCTAGGCCAATGGGCAGCTCCACAGCTTTCAGAAAGCCTGAACTTCTCTGGGCCTTGATTTCCCCATCTGTCCAACTGGAAATGGCACAAATGTCTGCCTCACCAAGTTATTGTAAAGATCAAATGAGATGTATAAAAATAATGTAAACCATCAAGTGCTTTGGGAACACAATGTCTTATGGAATCTGGCTTCTGGCTTCGACCTTTGCCTCAAATCACCAAGAGCTGAGTCTGGAGCCAGGCTGCATGGGCTCAGATCCTGGCTCCACTGACCAGCTGTGTGATATTAGACAAGTTCCTGAGTCACCGTGCCTCAGTTTCCTCATAAGTAAAATGAGAACGATGGTAGTCCCAAACTCATAAAGCTGTTATGAAGAATATAAAAGCTGATAGCATAAACCCTTCAGAGCCATGCCAGGCACACATCAAGCACCGTGGTAAGTGTTAGCTGCAGCTCTTCTTTGTACGAGGCCAAAATGGAGCCATGACATCTGGCCGGCCCAGAGAAACACAGAACCTGCTCTGGGTCAGTTCTTGAGCCACTTTCCTTAAACTGGACTCTGAAATCCTCAAAGGTTGCTTTAGCTCTTTCACAGGAGCTTGCCTGGGGAATGGATTTGGACCCATGAATCTGCCATGGGAAAACCCTGCTGGAACTCATGGAAGACCCCCACTGCACCCCAACCCAATGAAAACAACCAAAACTAAATCAGAAGCAGCCACAAGCAGCTCTGAAGAAAGGCCTGGAGATCTCCTTCCAAAAATCAGCCAATAAAAACCCTGTGGATCACAACAGTCCCATCCCCAGCTGATCACAGGTAAGGTATCGTGCAGGACCGGGCAGCTTTTCATTCAGTCGTACATGGGGTTGCCACGAGTCAGAAGCTGACTCAACAGCAAGTAACAAGCCTTAACATTTCGCCAAGGGAGATGGAAAGCCACTGAAAGCTTTTAAACAGGAAAGCAGGATGCTATTTTCATTTTTAAAAGGTTGGTTTCACTATAGTGTTGATAATGAATCTGACAGGACCGAGAATCAAGACTCGGAAAACCAAAATCTAGCTAGAGAGCAATGAGCAGTGGGTACTCTCTGGGATGGATAAATTCAAAGAATATTAAGGAATTGGAATCTTTATCACTTGGCAAGTTTTGGGATTAAAACCCATAGCCATCCAGTCAATTCCAACTCAGGACCACCCCACAGGGTTTCCAAGGAGCAACTGGTGGGTTCGAACTGCCAACCTTTCAGTTAGCAGCTGAGCTCTTAACCACTATCATGGATTGGTAGTGAGCAAAACAGAGAGACCAGGTTGGGGGGATGCAAGGGAATGAGTTTGGGATGTGTGGGGTGGAGGTGCCTGTGGAATTCCAGGGAAAGGGTCTAGTAGGCTATACATTCTGGAAAAGAATGAGCTGCTGGTGCTTCATGAGACTGCTCTCTAGTGAACTTGTTTCCTGGGCCCCTGCCCTCTCCCCCTTCCTTTCCCATGCCAAAGAGGGGCAATGTTCCATGAATTCAGATGAGCCAGTTACAGCCCCAGTGAAACCAAGAGTTTCAAAGCAACATCAAGGTGTAGTAGCCCCCTGGGTGAATAATATCCCTGAAAATCAGTGAATAACCCTATCTGCAGGAGAATGCCCATAAAAGCATAAATTCTGTATGTGTATAGATGTGTTTCAGTTCTGCTCCACATCCTGTTCTGTGTGAGCTGGGCAGCTTCAGTGACCATTCCTACCCATTAATTCCTTACCTATAAAATCCTTTGAGACTTAGATGAGAATGTACACAGAAGTGGTTTAGACAGCTCCTGCCACGTGGTTCCACAGCTCACTAGCTGTTAGCTATTGTTATTGTTGCTGTGTCCTGCGAGACAAAGGGACTGGAATGCCACCTTGGTCATCCTCAAAAAAGTGTCCGTCCCTGGTAGGCACAGGGCACTCCCACAGGGGAGGTGGGGAAGTGGGCGGGGTGGGGCTGGGCAGAGGCCTTGGGAGGCAGTCAGGGTTCCTGTTAAGGAAATGGGAAAATTAAACCTTTTGTGAAAAGGGGAGCCTTTCTGACCCCTGGGAACAGAAGCAGGTGGTCCAGCTTACAGGGAATACACACACAGGCCTCTGTGACCCAGCAGGCTAGAGTAGCAGTCACCCGAGGAATGGCGGGGTTTGTCGCTCAAGACAATGAACTCTGAGATACGAACCTCAGGGAAGGCACACGAGGGTCACTCCCAGTTAAACTTAAGCCAAGGGAAGGGAGTCTCAACAGGATTCCGAGGTCTGCAGCAAACTGTCCTTGTCTGCTGGTGATTCCCGATGGTTGCCAGGAGTGACCCCGTGTGGAAATTAGGAGCAACTGCAGGAGTTCCTTAAGACCAGCGAGCTCCTGTCACCAGTGTGGACGTCAGACTCCACTCTGGAACTGCACTCGTCCCCAGGGATCATTGAGCAATTCAAGAGTAGAGAAAACTAAGCATCTGGGGGTCGGGCTGGTATCACTCTGAGTCTTAAACTAAAAATATATGGCATCATTTGCACCTGGAGTTTAGAGAGCAGTCCAAACTGGTTTTCCCCCATCTCATAGAAAAAGCTCTTTTGTGTTGTCCTTTAGCTTTCCTTCCAGCCCAACATTCTGCTCTTCCCCACTCCATCTCCAGGCCAGAGCCCATCCCCACAAGCCCCTTCTGCTTGTCTACAGCATGTAAAATCACTGACATTAAGCCAGACTCAAGATTACACTCCTTTCTAAGAAGGGAGGGAATGGATCCAAGAAAACAAGACTCCGAAACTCCGTCCTGGCCTTAGCACACATTTCATCGCTCAGCTCTGACAACAACCGGCATGGATTGAGAAAACTAGAGCGCAGACTGGTGCGGGAACCACACCAGAATCTCAGTTCAAGGAGACAGCCTGACCACAAGTTTGGCTGGCAGCCCCCAAAATCCTGTTTACAACAACAACAATAATAAATGTGCAATTTTTGTAAACAATATCATTTATCAAGTTATGCTGCTGTTAGCTGCTGTCAAGTTTGCTCCGACTCATGGCAAGCCCATGCACAATGGAGCAAACATTGCCTGGTCCTGACCATCGCCGTGACCCTTGGCATGTGTGATGGTTAATGTTATGTGTCAGTGTTATGATTCTCAGTGGTTGGCATGTGCTCTGCCATAACATAATCATCTTCCATTTTGTGATCTGATGTTAGTAGTCCATCAGTTGAAAGGGGAGTTTCCTTGACGGTATGTCCTGATGTTCCACCAAAGCTAGCCGGTCTTCTTGACCCTGCTCTCTTCTCATTCTTCTGGTTCTTGGGACGTAAGCCTGCAGAAGCCTTTAGCCTATAGTCTGACCTGCAGGTTTTGGATTTGTCAGCCCATACAACCACCTGAGCCAGCAGAGGTCTTCAGCCTGCTCCCTGATCCTCAGATTTGGGACTTTTAGGCCCCCATAATTGTATGAGCCATTTCCTTGAAGTAAATCTTTGTATAACATTTATATAGAGATTTTTTTCTTCTAGAGATCCCAGACTAAGGCAGCATGTTTGAGTTCGTTGCTGTGACCATCATATAGTGCCTTCCAACATAGGGGCTCATCTTCCAGCACTATACGAGACAAGATTCCATTGTGATCCATAGAATTTTCATTGGCTTATTTCTGGAAGTTGATCACCAGGCCTTTCTTCCTAGTCTGTCTTAGTCTGGAAACTCCACTGAAATCTGCCCACCATTGGTGACCTGCTGATATTTAAAATACTAATGACATAACTGCCAGCATGATAGCAACATGCCAGCCACCGCAGTATGACAAACTGACAGACGAGCAGTGCCAAGTCATGCTGGCACATCTCTAAATCTGCGGGCAACTAAATAGACCCTACCTTCACACTCCTGTCAGTTCACAGTTAACAAGTTACTAAGTGAATTTCACTGCCTGGTGTATTCAGAGCTTCTCAGAAGCTTCTATTTGAAATGAATAACTAACTCTGTATTCGAGTGATATTAAATGGGACAATTCCCTTTTTTTTTTCTACCTTGGAGAATTTAATTTGAGTGTTTTATCAAAAACTGCTGCTCCCCAGTAGATTAATGGCCCACTCTATCATTCATATTAAATTAATTGAGTGCAGAATGGCTTTGTTGCATTTGAATGACAGGCTGCAGAGTTTAGCTCATCATCCTTCAAGAACTCATAAAATGAGGAACTAAAATCACAGGGCCTGAATTATCACATTCTTTCTCTGTTTTCTGAGGTTTTTCCATCTTCTCTTGCCACACAGGACATTAATTAGCAATCAAGCAGCACCTGGACCAGATAATTTCCATTCTCTATCCAAATGAAACACTAGCCCAGCCCCTAACTTCCCATCTCATTGTACAGCTACAAAAAGGGGCATGTGTCACGCGTGCACAGGCCTTTACAACCTAGATGGGAATTTCATTTGCTGTCTGTCGTTTTATCCTCACATCAGCACCCCACTCAGTACTATCAGCCCCATTTTACAAATGAGGAAAGTGAGTGAAACTCACTCAAGGCCACCCTAGGGAGGGCAGCACTGAGACAGACTCCTGGCCCGGTACTCTTCCCTGGACACTACAGTAGCCTCAATTGACTTCACTTTGTAGCTGTCCACTATTTTATTCAGGGTAAGCCTTTGCCCTGCCTCAGTTTTCCCCAGCCTCTTCTTCTACTCTGAACTTAAGGACTGAATTTTCTTGAGCTCTTGCCCCATCTTATCTTTCTACCATCATTTTTCATCCTCGCCCACATGAACCACAGGTTGTGGCCACATCAAAACATGTACCATAACCTATGACCATAATGGACTTGCCTTTGCTCCGTGCTGATCCCTCTTCTAGGAAGCCCTTCCCTGCCTTCTTCGCCTCTCCATTTTTCCCAAATCTACACCCAAGCCAATTGCCATTTCCTCCATGAGATCCTTCCAAATGCTCTCCCTCCTCCAAAAGGGTTCACTGTTTCTCCATGACATTCTATGTTACCCTCTGTTGGAACACAAACTCTTTGAATCATAAGAACTTGTACATGTGAGTCTCTTTCTCCAGACTAAGATTTGTGAGGAGAGGAAATACATCTAACACAATGGTTAGCATACAGTAAGTGCTCACAAAATGTACATGGGTGCAGATCATGAGCATCCTCCTAAGCTCCAGGAGAAAGCATCACATCTCTATGACTGAGAAGACCAATATTGGGTTTGCTCTCACAACCATCACGGGCTCTGAGCTCTGGTGGAGATAAAGCCTCAGTCAGCCTCTTACTCTGTTGCTTTAGACAAATTTGCTATCAAGTGTAATGTCAGCTTTGTGCTCCTGCAACCTCAGTCACCACTCGTCAATTCTGAGAATGCTGGGAAGTGTGTCTCAGAGGCTCCAACGGCAGGAATCAATGGCTTATCAAGGCTTCTTTGTGAAGCTTCCTGTGCACAGATCTCTGTAGGCCTGTGAGGCTGCTGGTCAGAGATGTCCCTCCTATAGCCTGGTTTTGGAGGACACCGAACCCACAGCCAGAACTCCAGGCCAGGAGTCATGAAAAAGGAAGTCCTTCATTTGAACACGATCCCCCAACCTGTCTCACTTCCCCTGTCAATAAAATAGAAAGCCACTACTACCTGCTCCTCTCTAAGGCATATACATGAATAGATGTCTGAAGCCTTTGTGAACTGGCAGAGTTTGGAGCATTCAGTCGAATTTAGTGAGCAGACAATTATTAGTAATATTTGACAAATCCTAAAATAATTCTAATCCCTATGTGAGTCAGCATGAAACAGTTAAAGAGCAGTTATCAAAGGGTGAGGGATGCGTCTCCTCTTCCCCTGTGGATGCCCCTCAGGCATCATCACCTCAGAGTCTTCCCTTGAGGAAAAAGGAGCTTCGAACATGAAGTTAGCATTTGTAATGTTATCCCTGAACGAAGGGAGTGAGCAGCAGATATAACTGTTGGATGAAAGCAGGTATCGTTCTGTCCAGGCCCTCCACCCACACTCGCCCTACCCAATCCCAAAGGCAAACCAGTGCACAAGTAACAAGAAATGGAGGATTAAAACCTAAATCTCATTGGAATTTTAACAGTGTACACACGCATTCCATATGTAATTCCATTTATGTTCCAAATAGAGCATCAGTTTTTCTCAATTAATCATTTTGCTGTCTTCAACAAACCACTGGCCGGGACCCCTCCCTTCAGACACTGTTCAGGAGGAGCTGAAGAACTGGATGGATTCACTGCTCTGGTGCTTCTTAAGAAGAGACCAGGGGAGCCTGCCCCTTCCCTCAGACTGGGGTGGACCCAAGATTCAGTTCTAACTGGATGGCACATTCTCTTGGGCCCTCTTTGATTCGAAGAGCCAAATGCACAGGTCATTCAGCTAAGACAGAAATTTTCCTTAAGATGAGACAATCTCAAATTAAGTGCAGCCACAAGGCCATGACAGCACTGTTCAAACTATTACACAGAACCCAAAGAGTCACACCTGAAGCCACGGGCAGTGGGAAGGGGACAGGGAGCCATGGGCCCGCACACATTCTTCACCAGAGCCATTCTGCTCTCACCTATTTTACCCAGTGGATGTAAGTATAAATGAGTGTGAAAACCATGGCCACAAGGGGACCTTAGAGAGCAAAGGCACCCTGTTTTTCAAGGTCTTTTATGATTAAAACAGAAAGTCCTTGAGAGAGGGAGACTGAAGACCTGCTTGATAGAAGAAGCTTATAGCATGCTGGCACTGGTGCCCTGACACTTCTGCCCAGCATCTGCCCTGGGCCTAGACACACATCCCTCAGACTGCCATGGCCCAAGAGGTCTCGAGAACATCTGGTCAAGGGCATCAGTACTGATAAGTAGGAAGAGCACTGGTAACTTAAAAATTTCAACTATCTCATGGTGTAAAAAAAAATAAAAATTGAATAGAAAATATTTAAAACTTTGCTTTTTATCCAATTGCTGTTTTGGCTTATTCCTTCTCAAGCACTTGATTACATACTAGGTCATTTGGAATCAAAAGAAAATCCAACACTAAAAATAAGTACTTCCAACTCAGCTCCCTTACTAGCAGCATAAAATAATGTCTCTGAACCTGCCCCGAGAAGTTCTTGTGTTTTATGGCCAGCACTGAATTAGTTTAAGAGGTTGTCAGTGAAAATGGTGCGTTAGGAACCTCCAGAAATCCTCTGCTCCATAAAAGCAACTAGACCCCTGGCAAAAATTGTCAGAATCAACTTTTTCAGAATGCTGGAAATTAACCAAAGACTTACAGTAATCTGCGGAGCATTTATTCAAGAAATCAGCTGAATCTCAGTAAGAACATCAACATTTCTCACATTTTAACAGGCTCTATTCTAATCACCACTGCATCAGCTCCACAGTAGCCCTGATAGCCAATAGCTCACAATTGCAGTGAAAACCAGTAGGCTGGTAGCCACTGTAGGGAAAATAGAGTCTGAGCTCCACCAAACTTTCTCCATTTCCAGATAATTCCCATTATTTGACCTGACTAGAGGTTCTGTTGCGTGGATCATAACAAATTATGGATAACATTAAGAAGAATGAGAATTTCAGAATGCTTAATTGTCCTCATGTGGAACCTATACATAGATCAAGAGGTAGTCATTTGAACAGAACAAGGGAATACTGCATGGTTTAAAATTGGAAAAGATGTGTGTCAGAGTTGTATCTTTTCATCATACTTATTCAATCTGTATGCGAGGCAAATAATACAAGAAGCTGGACTATATGAAGAAGAACGGGGCATCAGGATTGGATGAAGACTCATTAACAACCTGCAATATGCAGATAACACAACCTTGCTTGCCAAAAGTGGAGATGACTTGAAGCACTTACTGATGAGGATCAAAGACTACAGCCTTCAGTATGATTTACACCTCAAAATAAATAAAACAAAAATCCTCACAACTGGACCAATAAGCAACATCATGATAAATGGAGAAAAGACTGAAGTTGTCAAGGATTTCAATTTACTTGCATTCACAATCAACACCCATGGAAACAGCAGTCAAGAAATCAAATGACATATTGCAGTCGGCAAATTGGCTGCAAAAGACCTCTTTAAAGTACTAGAAAGCAAAGATGTCACTTTGATGACTAAGGTGTACCCAACCCAAGCCATGGTATTTTCAGTTGCTTCATATGTATGTGAAACCTGGATGATGAAAAAGGAAAATCAAAGAAGAATTGACACATATGAAATACAGTGTTGGTGAAGAATATTGACTATACCATAGACTGCCAGAAGAATGAACAAATCTGTCTTGGAGAGAGTACATGCAGAATGCTCCTTAGAAGCCAGGACAGCAAGACTTCATCTCATTTACTTGAGACATGTTATCAGGAGTGACCAATTCCTTGAGAAGAACATCATGCTTGGTAAAGTAGAGGTTCAGTGAAAAAGAGGAAGACCCTCAACAAGATAGAATGACAAAGTGGCTGCAATAATGAGCTCAAACATACCTACTATTGTGAGGATGGTGCAGGACCAGGCAACGTTTTGTTCTGTATACGTGGGGTCACTATGAATTGGAGTCAGCTCAATGACACCTAAAAAACAACAGCAACGGAAGTTCCCTCAGAAGGTCCCAGTCAAAAATCTCTCTTTATTTGACTAGGAGCTCAACTAGCGCAAAGGGACTTTTTCCCAAGAGCTATTGGCAAAAACAATCAGAAGCAATTGTTTAGCATCATGGCTACCTAAGGTAGTTGATACAGTTTGGGCACACAATAAATAAAGATAAACAATAAAGCACCAGAAGACCATCCAGTAGAAGAAAAAGCACTGAAATTACCTGAAAGGGAATTCAAAAGTTTAATGTTCACTAATGATGAGTTATAGAATGACATCAAGAACATCATACATGAAGAAAGCAAGAGGTCATTGAAAAGAAAGAAAAGACCGAGATGGATGTCAGAGGAGACTCTGAAACTTGCTTTTGAATATCAAACAGCTAAAGCAAAAGGAAGAAATGATAAAGTAAAAGAACTGAATAGAAGATTTCAAAGGGCAGCTCGAGAAGACAAAGTAAAGTATTATAATGACATGTGCAAAGAGCTGGAGATAGAAAACCAAAAGGGAAGAACACGCTCAGCATTTCTCAAGCTGAAATAACTGAAGAAAAAAATCAAGCCTCAAGTTGCAATAGTGAAAGATTCTATGGCGAAAATATTAAGCGACACAGGAAGCATCAAAAGAAGATGGAAGGAATATGCAGAATCATTATACCAAAAAGAATTAGTCAATGTTCAACCATTTCAAGAGGTACCATATGATCAGAAACCAATGGTACTGAAGGAAGAAGTCCAAGCTGCACTGAAGGCACTGGTGAAAAACAACGCTTCAGGAATTGGCAGAATATCAATTGAGATGTTTCAACAAATGGATGCAGCGATGACAGTGCTCACTTGTCTATACAAAGAAACCTGGAAGACAACCATCTGGAAGAGATCCACATTTATGCCTATTCCCAAGAAAGGTGATCCAACAAGAAGCAGACATTATTGAACAATATCAATAATATCACACACAAGCAAAATTTTGCTGAAAATCATTCAAAAGCAGCTGCAGCAGTATATCGACAGGGAACTGACAGAAATTCAGGCCGGTTTCAGAAGAGGACATGGAATCAGGGATATCATTGCTGATGTCAGATGGATTGTGGCTGAAAGCAGAGAATACCAGAAGGATGTCTACCTGTGTTTTATTGACTGTGCAAAGGCATTCGACTGCGTGGATCATAACAAATTATGGATAACATTGGGAAGAATGGGAATTCCAGAACACTTAACTGTGCTCATGAGAAACCTGTACGTAGGTCAAGAGACAGTCGTTTCAACAGAACAAGGGGATACTGAGAGGTTTAAAGTCAGGGGAAAGGTATGCATCAGGGTTGTATCCTTTCACCATACCTATTCAATCTGTATGCTGAGCAAATCCGAGAAGCCGTACTATATGAAGAAGAACAGGGCATCAGGATTGGAGTAAGACTCATTAACAATCTGTGTTATGCAGATGACACAACCTTGCTTACTGATAGTGAAGAGGACTTGAAGCACTTAATGATGAAGATCAAAGACCACAGCCTTCAGTATGGATTACACCTCAACATAAAGAAAACAAAAATCCTCACAACTGGACCAATAAGCAACATTATGATAAACGGAGAAAAGATTGAGTTGTCAAAGATTTCATTTTACTTGGATCCACAATCAACACTCATGGAAACAGCAGTCAAGAAATCAAAAGACAGATTGCATCAGGCAAATCTGTTTCAAAGAACCTCTTTAAAGTGTTGAAGAGCAAAGATGTCACCTTGAAGACTAAGGTGCACCTGACCCAAGCCATGGTATTTTCAATCACATCATATGCATGCAAAAGCTGGACAATGAATAAGGAAGACCAAAGAAGAATTGATGCCTTTGAGTTGTGGTGTTGCCAAAGAATATCTAATATACTGTCGACTGCCAAAAGAACGAACAAATCTGCCTTGGATGAAGGACAACCAGAATGCTTCTTAGAAGCAAGGGTGGAGAGAGTAGGTCTCACATACTGTGGACACTCCCTGGAGAAGGGTGTCATGCTTGGTAAAGTAGAGGGTCAATGAAAAAAAAGGAAGACCCTCAATGAGATGGACTGACACAGTGGCTACAACAATGGGCTCAAGCATAACAACAATTGTGAGCATGGTGCAGGACCAGGCAGTGTTTTGTTCTGTAGTACATAGGGTTGCTAAGAGTCAGAACCAACACGACAGCATGTAAAAATAACAACAACAATGTTCAGGGCTCTTCAAGAGATTGAGAAAGAGATCAAGGAAAACACAGACAAAACAAAGGAAAAAATAGACAAAATCATGGAAAAAATAGAGAAAACCAATAAAAATATAGCCAAAGTCAAGAAAAACATAGACAATGCACTGGAAGAATTCAGGAAAATAACACAAGAACAAAATGGCAACTAGAAATCATACAAAAACAACAATTAGAAATCCAAAAGGTAAACAACAAAATTTCACAAATGGACAACATAATAGAAGATTTTAGAAGCAAATTTGAAATGATGAAAGACAGGATCAGTGAAATTGAAGACAAATAGAGGGATGTCACCTTGCTTGAGGAAAAATCAGAGGAAAGAATGAAGGAAAAAAAAAAAAAAAACCCTAAGAACTATGTAGGATAAAATCAAGAGCAAAAATTTGCATGTGATTGGAGTTCCAGAACAGGGGATAAAAATGAAAAACACAGAGGGGATCATTGAAGATTTTCTGACAGAAACCACCCCTAATATCATGAAAGATGAAAAGCTGACCATCCAAGAAGCACAACAAACCCCATATAGGGTAGACAACAAAAGAAAAT
Source organism: Elephas maximus indicus (assembly GCF_024166365.1). Classification (NCBI taxonomy): domain Eukaryota; kingdom Metazoa; phylum Chordata; class Mammalia; order Proboscidea; family Elephantidae; genus Elephas; species Elephas maximus. The sequence goes on from NC_064826.1 coordinate 131,502,376, forward strand.
CACCAAGACATGTCATAATCACACTTGTGAAAACCAAAGAAAAAGAAAGAATCCTGAAAGCAGCTCAAGAAAAACAAAAAGGAACATTCAAAGGGGAAACAATTAGACTAAGCTCTGATTACTCAGCAGAAACCTCGCAGGAAGAAGGCAATGGGATGACATATATAAAAGCTTTAAAGAAAAAAAAATGCCTACCAAGAATAATATATCCTGCAAAACTCTCTCAAATACAATGGTGAAATTAGGACATTTCTAGATAAACAGATATAAACGGAATATATAAAAACCAAACTTATGAGAATTATTAAAGGCAGTCCTTCTGTTAGAGAACCAACAACAACCTAAATCTAAGAAACAGGTCAGGATCAGCCAGATACCAACCTAAGTAATGAACTTTCAATAATAAAACGAAACTACAAGATTTACAAGGAACCAGAGACATCAATCTGTAAATGACAACATCAGAACAATAAGAGGGGGAATAAATGGTATAGAAGTTCCAAGTGGAGAGGAAGTCAACACAACATCAGGCAATAAAAGACTGGTTCAAACTTAGGAAGATAAGGGTAAATTGTAAAGAAAGTAAACAAACCTACTCATCAAAACTAATAAGAAAAACATAAAGTCTCAGTAAACATGAAAATGAAAGAAACAAAAAGAAATCCCACAAACAAAAATAACTCAGCCCAGGAGATTAAGAGGAACAAGGAAAACATAAGCACCACAAAAAAAAAGCACTACAAAATGACAGCAATAAACTCACACCTATCAATAATCACACTGAACATAAATGGCTTAAATGCACTCATAAAGAGACAGAGTGACAGGATGGATTGAAAAAATAAGAGCCATCAATATGCTGTCTACAAGATGCACACTTTAGACACAAAGACATAAATATATTAAAAACCAAAGGATGGAAAAAGATATATCAAGCAAATAGCAACCAAAAAACAGCAAGAGTGGCAATACTAATCTCAGATAATAGACTTTAAGGCAAAATCCACCATAAGAGACAACGAAGAACATTATATAATGATTAAAGGGGCAATCCACCATGATGGCATAACCATAATAAATATCTATGCACCCAACAATAGGGGTCCAAAATACTTAAAAAAAAAAAAACTCTAACAGCACTGAAAAGAGAAATTGACAGTTCCACAGAAAAAGCAGACTTCAACACGTCATTCTTGATAAAGGACAGAACATCTAGAAAGAAATTCAAAGATACAGAAGCTGTAAATGCCACAGTCAACCAACTTGACTATATATACATATACATATACATATACATATACATATACATATACATATACATATACATATACATATACATATACATATACATATACATATACATATACATATACATATACATATACATATACATATACATATACATATACATATACATATACATATACATATACATATACATATACATATACATATACATATACATATACATATACATATACATATACATATACATATACATATACATATACATATACATATGTATGCATCCAACAACAGCAAACTATACATTCTTTTCATCACACACAGAACATTCTCCAGAATAGACCACATCTTAGGCCACAAAGCAAGCCTCCATAAAATTCAAAATATCAAAATAATACAAAGCATTCTCTCTAATCACAATGCTGTAAAAGCAGAAATTAATAACAGGAGGAACAATGGGGAAAAAATCAACAACATGGAAACTGAATAACACCTTGCTTAAAAACCAATGGGTAATAGAAGAAATCAAAGATGCAATTAAAATATTGCAACAATCAAATGAGAATGAAAACACATCATACCAAAACCTTTGGGACACAGTAAAGGCAGCGCTCAGTGGTCAATTTATAGAGATAGATGCACACATCAAAAAAGAAGAAAGGGATAAAATCAAAACGTTAACTTTACAACTCGAACAAATGGAAAGAGAAGAGCAAAAGTGGCCCACAATCACCAGAAGAAATGAAATAGTAAAGATTAAAGCAGAAATAAATGAAATAGAGAACGGAAAAACAATAGAAAGAATCGGTAAGGCCAAAAGATGGTTCTTTGAAAAGATCAACAAAATTGACAAACCATTCACCAAACTGACAAAAGAAAAACAGAAGAAGCAAATAACCAATGAAAAGAAATGAGATAGGAGACATTACAACAGATTCAACTAAAATAAAAAGGATCATAACAGAATACTATGAAAAAATGTACTCCAACAAATTTGAGAACCTAGAAGAAATGGCCAGATTTTTAGAAACATACTACTTACCTAAACTAACACAAACTGAGGTAGAAAATCTGAACACATCCATAACTAGAGAAGAGATTGGAGAGGTAATTTAAAAAACTCCCAACAACAAAAAAAAGCCCTGGTAGGAATGGCTTCACTGGAGAATTCCACCAAACATTCAGAGAAGAGCTCACAACAGCACTACTCAAGCTATTTAAGAGCACAGAAAAGGAATACTCCCAAATTCATTCTATACAGCCAGCATAACCCTGATACCAAAGCCAGGCAAAAAAAAAAAAAAATACAGCCAGCATAACCCTGATACCAAAGCCAGGCAAAAAAAAAAAAAAAGGCAAAGACACCACAAAATAAAGAAAATTACAGACCATTATCTCTCTTGAATATAAATGCAAAGATTCTCAAAAAAAATTCTAGCCAATAGAATTCAGCATCATATTAAAAAAATAATACACCATGACCAAGTGAGATTCATACTAGGTATGCAAGGATGGTTCAACATTAGAAAATCATTCAACATAATCCACCACATAAATAAAACAAAAGAATTGCATGATCATCTCAATCAATGCAGAAAAGGCATTCAATAAAGTCCAACATCCATTCCTGAGAGAAACTCTCAATAAAGTAGGAATAGAAGGGAAACTCCTCAACATAATAAAGGGTATCTATACAAAAAAAAATTTTTTCCTACAAAACCAACAGACAACATCACTCTCAATGGAGAGAGGCTGAAAACATTCCCCCTGAGAATGGGACTAAGACAAGGATGCTGTTTATTACCACTCCTATTTAACATTATGTTGGAAGTCCTAGCCAGAGAAATAAGGCAAGAAAAAGAAATAAAGGGCATCCAAATTGGTAAGGAAAAAGTAAAATTATCCTTATTCGTGAAGAATATTATACAATATATACATGGAGAACCCTGAAGACTCCACAAGGAAACTACTGGAACAAATATAAAGATTCAGCACAGTAGCAGATACAAATAAACATGCAAAAACAATTGGATTCCTATATACCAATAAAGACAACTAAGAAAAGGAAATTAGGAAAGCAATAGCCCCTAAAAAAAATAAAATACTTAGGAATAAATCTAACCAGGGATGTAAAAACCTACACAAAGAACGCTACAAAACATTACTACAAGAAACCAAAAGAGACTTACATAAATGGAAAAATATACCATGCTCACGGATAGGTAGGCTCAACATTGTGAAACTGTCGATACTACCCAAAGAGATATATAGATATACTGCAATCCCAATCCAAGTCCCAACAGCATTCTTCAACAAGATAGAAAAACTAATCACTAACTTTATATGGAAAGAAAAGAGACGCTAGATAAGAAAAGCACTACTGAAGAAGAACAAAGTAGAAGACCTCACACTACCTGACCTCAGAACTTACTATACAGCCGCAGTAGTCAAAACAGCCTGGTATCGGTACAATGAAAGACACATTGACCAAGGGAACAGAATTGAGAACCCAGACCTAAAAATAAAAGCTAAAACCTTCATGAAGGAAAAAATGGGGTCAACACTAAAGGCCCTAATATACAGCATAAATAGGATAGAAACCATAACTAACAACACACAAACTCCAGAAGATAAGCTAGATAACTCAAATTTTCTAAAAATTGAACAGTTACACTCATCAAAAGACTTCACCAAAAGAGTAAGAAGAGAACCTACAGACTGCGAAAAATTTTTTGCCTATGACATGTCTGACAAAGGTCTAATCTTTAAAACCTATAGGAAAATCCAACAGTTCCACAACAAAAAGAAAAATAATCCAATTAAAGAATGGGCAAAGCAGTGTCAGTTAATTAGGGAAAAGGTAGTCTTTTTAACAAATGGTGCTGGCATAACTGGATATCCATTTGCAAAAAAATGAAACAGGACCCAAACCTCACACCATGCACAAAAACTAACTCCAAGTGGATCAAAGACCTAAACATAAAGACTAAAACGAAAAAGATCATGGAAGAAAAAATAGGGACAACGTTAGGAGCCCTAATACAAGGCATAAACAGAATACAAAACATTACCAAAAATGACGAAGAGAAACCAGATAACTGGGAGTTCCTAAAAATCAAACACCTATGCTTATCTAAAGACTTCACCAAAAGAGTAAAAAGACCACCTACAGATTGGTAAAGAATTTTCAGCTATGACGTCTCCGACCAGCGCCTGATCTCTAAAATCTGTACGATTCTGTTAAAACTCAACCACAAAAAGACAAACAACCCAATCAAAAAGTGGGCAGAAGATATGAACACGCACTTCACTAAAGACGATATTCAGGCAGCTAACAGATACATGAGAAAATGCTCTCGATCATTAGCCATTAGAGAAATGCAAATTAAAACTACCATGAGATTCCATGTCACTCCAACAAGGCTGGCATTAATCCAAAAAACACAAAAGAATAAATGTTGGAGAGGCTGCGGAGAGATTGGAACTCTTATACACTGCTGGTGGGAATGTAAAATGGTACAACCACTTTGGAAATCTATCTGGTGTTATCTTAAACAGTTAGAAATAGAACTACCATACAACCCAGAAATCCCACTCCTTGGAATATACCTTAGAGATATAAGAGCCTTTACATGAACAGATATATGCACACCCATGTTTATTGCAGCTCTGTCTACAATAGCAAAAAACTGGAAGCAACCAAGGTGTCCATCAACAGATGAATGGTTAAATAAATTATGGTATATTCACACAATGGAATCCTACGCATCGATAAAGAACAGTGGCAAATCTGTGAAACATTTCATAACATGGAGGAATCTGGAAGGCATTATGCTGAGCGAAATTAGTCAGAGGCAAAAGGACAAATATTGTATAAGACCACTATTATAAGATCTTGAGAAATAGTATAAACTGAGAAGAACACATACTTTTGTGGTTACAAGGAGGGGAGGGAGGGAGGATGGGAGAGGATTATTTACTGATTAGTTGGTAGATAAGAACTACTTTAGGTGAAGGGAAGGACAATATTCAATACATAGAAGGTCAGCTCAACAGGACTGGACCAAAAGCAAAGAAGTTCCCGGGATAAACTGAATGCTTTGAAGGTCAGCGAAGCAAGGACAGGGGTTTGGGGACTATGGCTTAAGGGGACTTCTAAGTCAATTGGCAAAATAATTCTATTATGAAAACATTCTGCATCCCACTTTGAAATGTAGTGTCTGGGGTCTTAAATGCTAACAAGCGGCCATCTAAGATGCATCAATTGGTCTCAACCCACCTGGATCAAAGGAGAAAGAAGAACACCAAGATCACACGATAACTCTGAGCCCAAGAGACAGAAAGGGCCATATGAACCAGAGACTTACATCATCCTGAGACCAGAAGAACTAGATGGTGCCCGGCCACAACCGAAGACTGCCCTGACAGGGAGCACAACAGAGAACCCCTGAGGGAGCAGGAGAACAATGGGATGCAGACCCCAAATTCTCATAAAAAGACCAGACTTAATGGTCTGACTAAGACTAGAAGAATCCCAGTGGTCATGGTCCCCAAACCTTCTGTTGGCCCAGGACAGGAACCGTTCCCAAAGACAACTCATCAGACATGGGTTGGACTGGACAATGAGTTGGAGAGAGATGCTGATGAGGAGTGAGCTACTTGTATCAGGTGGACTCTTGAGACTATGTTGGCATCTCCTGTCTAGAGAGGAGATGGGAGGGTAGAAGGGGTTAGAAACTGGCAAAACAGTCATGAAAGGAGAGACTGGAAGGAGGGAGCGGGCTGACTCATTAGGGGGAGAGTAAGTGGGAGTATGGAGTAAGGTGTATATAAGCTTATATGTGACAGACTGACTTGATTTGTAAACTTTCACTTAAAGCACAATAAAAATTATTTAAAAAAAAAAGAATGGGCAAAGGACATGAACAGACACTTCACCAAAGAAGACATTCAGGCAGCTAGCAGGCACATGAGAAAACGCTCATGATCACTAGTCATTAAAAAAAAAAAAAAAAAAATTTTTTTTTTTTTTTAGTCATTAGAGAAATGAAAATCAAAACTACAATGACATACCATCTCACCTTGGCATTATTGGCAAGAATCAAAAACACAGAAAAGAACAAATGTTGGAGAGGCTGTGAGGAGACTGGAACTCTTATGCACTGCTGGTGGGAATATAAAATGATACAGCCATTTTGGAAAATGATATGGCCCTTTCTTAAAAAAACTGGAAATAGAAATACTGTACATTCCAGCAATCCCACTCCTAGGAATATATCATAGAGAAATAAGAGCTGTCACACAAATAGACATATGCATACCCATCTTCATTGCAGCATTGTTCACAATAGCAAAAAGATGGAAACAAACTAAGTGCCCATCAACAGATGAATACATAAACTGTGGTACATACACACAATGGAATACTATGCAATAATAAAAAACAATGATGAATCTAAGAAACATCTCACAACATAGATGAATCTGGAGCCCACTGTGCTGAGTGAAATGAGTCAATCACGAAAGGACAAATACTGTATGAGACCACCATTAAAAAACTCAAGAAAAGGCTTAACCACAGAAAGAAACAATCTTTGATGATTACGAGGAGGGGAGGAGTAGGGAGGGAAAAACACTAACCAGACAATAGATAAGTGATAACTTTGGTGAAGGTTAAGGCAGTACACAATACTATGGAAGCCAGCACAACTTGACTAAGGCAAAGTCATAGAGCCTTTACAAACACACCCAAGCTCTCTGAGGGATTGAGTTACTGGGCTGAGGGATGGGGACCATGATCTCAGGGGACACCTAACTCAATTAGCATGACATAGTTTATAAAGAAAATGTTCTACATCCTACTTTGATGAGTAGCCTCTGGGGTCTCAAAAACTTGTGTATCTAAAATACTTCTACTGGTCCCACCCTGTCTGGAGCAAACAAGAATGAAGAAAACCAAAGACACAAGGGAAAGCTTAGTCCAAAGACTAATGGACCACAACTACCACAGCCTCCACCAGAGTGAGTCCAGAACAACTAGATGGTGCCCAGCTACCACTACCGAATGTTCTGACAAGGATCACAATAGAGGGTCCTGGATAGAGCTGGAGAAAAATGTAGAACAAAATTCAAACTCAAAAAAAGAAGACCAGACTTACGGGTCTGACAGAGACTGAAGAAATCATGAGAGTATGGCCCCCAAACACCCTTTTAACTCAGTACTGAAGTTACACCTGAAGTTCATCCTTTGGCCAAAGATTAAGAAACATTAACATATGTAGTTCAAGCACAATACAAGACTAAATGGCAGACCAGCCCCAAAACAAAGACCAGAGTCAGGGAGGGACAGGAAAACTGGACAAATGGAAATGGGGAACTTGAGGTCAAGAAGGGGAGTGTTGACACAACTTCAGGTTGGAAACCGATGTCACAAAACACCTTGAGAATTAACTGTTGAATAAGAAACTAATTTCCTCTATAAACTTTGACCTAAAGCACAGTAAAATAAAAAAAAATCAACCCTCCATTTTATATGGAATGTCAAGAGGCCCCAGATAGCTTAAGAAATTTGAAGGACAAGAGCAAAGTACAAGGACTTACATTTCCTGATTTCAAAACATATTATACAGTCACAATAATCTAAACATCCTGGTACCAGTATAATACTAGATACAAAGACCAATGGAACAGAATTGAAAGTCCAGAAATAAACCCCCACATCTATGCTCAAACTGATTTTTAACAAGGGCAGTATGTCCATTCAATGGGGAAAGAAGTGTCTCTTCAATAAATGGTACTGAGAAAATTGGATTTCCACATGTAGAAAAATGAAACAGGATCCTTGCCTGACACCATGCACAAAAACACATTTAAAATGGATTAAAAAAATAAATGTGAAAACTAAACTCATAAAATTCTTAGAAGAAAATATAGGGGCAAGGCTGTTGGGCCTAGCTTTTAACAGTGGATTATCTGATATACTATCAAAAAAAAGCAGGGACAGCAAAAGGCAAAACAAATGAATAGACCTCATAAGAACTTAGTACTTTTCAATAAAGAGACAGAGAGTTGCAGAATGGATTAAAAAAAAAAAAAAATGATCCAGCTATATGGTGCCTATAAGAGACACACCTTAGACTTAAAAACACAAACAAACTAAAATTCAAAGAAAGGAAAAAAAATGCATCAAGCAAAGAACAATCAAAAAAGAGCAGGAGTGGCTATACTAATTTCTGACAAAACAGACTTCAAACTTAAATCTACCACAAAGGATAAGGAAGGACACTATATAATGATTAAAGGGACAATGCACCAGGAGGGTATTACCACATTAAATATTTACACACCCAATGACAGGACTTCAAGATACATAAAACAAACTCTAGCAGCACTGAAAAGTGAGATAGACAGCTCCACAATAATAGTAGGAGACTTCAACACACCACTTTCGGTGAAGGACAGAACATCCAGAAACAAGCTCAGTAACGCTACAATTAACCAACTTGACCTCGGAGACATATACAGAACACTCCACCCAACAGCATCCAAGTATTCTTTCTTTTCCAGTGCACAGGGAATATTCTCTAGAATAGACCAAGTGTTAAGCCATAAAGCAAGCCTTAACAGAAAACAAAACATTGAAATATTACAAAGTATCTTCTCTGACCATAAAGCCATAAAACTAGAAGTCAGTAAAAGAAATATAAGGGAAAAGAAATCAAACACATAGCAATTGAACAATGCTTTGCTCAAAAACAATTGTATTACAGAACAAATTAAGGCCAGAATAAAGAAATTCATAGAACCCAATGCAACGAAAACACTTCCTAACAGAATCTTTGGGACACAGCTAAAGCAGTGCTCAGAGACCAATTTGTATCAATAAATACACACATACAAAAAGAAGAAAGGGCCAAAATCAAAGAATTATCCCTATGACTTGAAAAAATAGAAAGAAAGCAACAGAAAAAACTATCAGGCACCAGAAGAAAGCAAATAATAAAAATTAGAGAAGAATTAAATGAAATAGAAAACAGAAAAACAATTGATAGAGTTAACAAGACCAAAAGCTGATTCTTTGAAAAGATTAACAAAATCAATAAACCACTGGCCAGACTGACAAAAGAAAAACAGGAGAGGAAGCAAATAACCCAAATAAGATAAGAGATGGGTAATATTACAAGAGACCCAACTGAAATTAAAAAGAATCATAACAGACTGCTAAGAAAAGTTGTGCATTAACAAATTTGAAAACCTAGAGGAAATGGACAAATTTCTAGAAACACACTGCTTACCTAAACTAACACAAACATAGACAGGACCACTAAATAAACCCATAACAAAAGAAGAGATTGGAAAAGTAATCAAAAAACTTCCATCAAAGAAAAGCCTTGGCCCTGATGTCTTCACTGGAGAATTCTACCAAACATTCAGAGAAGAGTTAACACCACTACTGCTAAAGGTATTTCAGAGCATAGAAAAGGATGGAATACTCCCAAACTCATTCTATGAAACCAGCATAACCCTGATACCAAAAACAGATAAAGACTCCACAAAAAAGAAAATTACAGACCAATATCCCTCATGAACTTAGAAGGCAAAAATCCTCAACAAAATTCTAGCCAATAGAATTCAACAACATAGCAAAAAAATAATTCACCATGACCAAGTGGGATTCATACCAGGTATGCAGGAATGGTTCAACATTAGAAAAACAATCAATGTAATCCCTCATACAACTAAAACAAAAGACAAGAACCACATGATCTTATCAACTGATGCAGAAAAGGCATTTGACAAAGTTCTGCACCGATTCATGATAAAAATTCTCAGAAAAATAGGAATAGAAGGAAAATTCCTCAACAAAATAAAGGGCATTTATACAAAGCCAAGAGCCAACATCATCCCAAATGGATAGAGACTGAAACCATTCCCCCTGAGAACAAGAACCAGGCAAGGATGCCCTTTATCACCACTCTTATTCAACGTTCTGCTGGAGGTCCTAGCCAGAGCTATAAGGCTAGACAAAGAAATTAAGGGCACCGAAACTGGCAAAGAAATAAAGGTATCTCTGTTTGCAGATGACATGATCTTATACACAGAAAAAACTAAAGAATCCTTAAGAAAACTACTGAAACTAATAGAAGAGTTCAGCAGAGTTTCAGGATAGAAGATAAACATACATAAATCAGTTGGATTCTTCTACATCAACAAAAAGAACATCGAAGAGGAAATCACCAAATCAATACCATTTACAATAGTACCTAAGAAGATAAAGTACTTAGGAATAAATATAGCCAGAAATGTAAAAGACCTATACAAAGAAAACTACAAGACACTACTGCAGGAAACCAAAACCGACCTATCTAAGTGGAAAAACATACCTTGCTCATGGATAGGAAGACTCAATATTGTAAAAATGTCTATTCTGCCCAAAGCAATCTATAGATACAATGCAATCTTGATTCAAATACCAGTGACATTTTTTAATGAGATGGAGAAACAAATCACCAGCTTTATACGGAAGGGGAAGAGGCCCTGGTTAAGTAAAGCATTACTTTAAAAAAAAGAACAAAGTGGGAGGCCTCATAGTACCTGATTTTAGAACTAATTATGCCACCACAATAGTCAAAACAGCCTGGTACTGGTACAACAACAGATACATAGACCAATGGAACAGAATTGAGAATCTAGACATAAATCCACCCACATATGAGCAACTGATATTTGACAAAAACCCAAAATGTGGAAAATGGGGAAAAGACAGTCTTTTTAACAATGGTGCTGGCATAACTGGATATCTACCTGTAAAAAAATGAATCAAGACCCATACATCATGCACAAAAACCAACTCAAAATGGATCAAAGACCTAAATACAAAGCCTAAAATGATAAAGATCATGGAAGAAAAAATAGGAACAACTCCAGGAGCCCTAAAATGTGGTAAAAGCAGTATGCAAAACATTACTAGAACTGCACAAACAGCAAAAGAGAAATTAGATAACTGGTAGCTCCTAAAAGTCAAACACCTATGCTCATCCAAAGACTTCACCAAAAGAGTAAACAGATTACCTACAGACTGGGAAAAAGTTTTTAGCTATGACATCTCTGGTCAGCAGCTGATCTCTAAAATCTACATGTTACTGCAAAAACTAAACAACAAAAAGACAAATAACCCAATTAAAAAATGGGCAAAGGATGTGAACAGACACTTCACTAAAGAAGACATTCAGGTAGCTAACAGACACATGAGGAAATGCTCATGATCATTAACTATTAGAGAAAAGCAAATCAAAACTACAATGAGATTCCATCTCACTCCAACAAGGCTGGCATTAATCCAAAAAACACAGAGTAGTAAACGTCGGAGAGGTTGTGGAGACACTGGAACACTTATACACTGCTGGTAGGAACGTAAAATGGTACAACCACCCTGGAAATCAATTTGGCGCTTCCTTAAAAAGCTAGAAATAGAACTACTATGTGATCCAGCCATCCCACTCCTTGCAATATATCCTAGAGGAGTAAGAGCCACACAAACAGATATATGCACACCCATATTCATGGCAGCACTGTTTACAATAGCAAAAAGATGGAAGCAACCAAGGTGAGTGGATAAATAAATTATGGTATATTCACACAATGGAATACTATGCATCAATAAAGAACAATGACGAATCTGTGAAACATTTCATAACATGGAGGAATCTGGAAGGCATTATGCTGAGTGAAATTAGTCAGCTACAAAAGGACAAATATTGTAAGAGACCACTATTATAAGAACTCAAGAAATAATTTAAACAGAGAAGAAAATATTCTTTGATTGTTCCAAGAGGGGGGAGGGAAGGAGGGAAGGGGAAATCACTAATTAACTAGTAGACAAGAACTAATTTAGGCAAAGGGAAAGACAACATACAATACAGGAGAGGTCAGCACAACTGGGCTATACAAAAAGCAAAGAAGTTTCCTAAATAAACCGAATGCTTCGAAGGCCAGCGTAGCAGGGGCAGGGGTTTGGTGACCATGGTTTCAGGGACATCTAGGTCAATTGGCATAATAAAAACTATTAAGAAAACATTCTGCATCCCATTTTGGGGAGTGGTGTCTGGGATGCTAGCAAGCGGCCATCTAAGATGCAACAATTGGTCTCAACCCACAGGGAGCAACGGAGAATGAAGAACTCCAAAGACACAAGGTAAGTATGAGCCCATGAGTCAGAATGGGCCACATAAACCAGAGACTACATCAGCCTGAGACCAGAAGAACTAGATAATACCTGGCTACAACCAATGACTGCCATGACAGGGAGCATAACGGAGAATCCCTGAAGGAGAAGGGGAGCAGTGGGATGCAGACCCCAAATTTTAGTAAAAAGACTAGGCTTAATGGTCTGACTGAGACTAGAAGGACCCTAGAGGTCATGTCCCAAGAACTTGTGTTAGCCCAAGACGGGAACTATTCCCAAAGCCAACTCTTCAGACAGGGATTGGACTGGACTATATGACGGAAAACGATACTGGTGAGGAGCGGTCTCTTGGATCAAGTAGACACAGGAGACTTTGTGAGCAGCTCCTGTCTGGAGGGGAGATGTGAAGGCTTACGGGAACAGAAGCTGGCTGAATGGACACAGGAACACAGGGTGGAGAGAAGGAGTGTGCTGTCTCATTAGGGCTATAGCAACTAGGAGTATATATAAAAAAAAAAATAGCGGGGTATATATGAGGTTTTGTATGAGAGACTGACTTGATTTGTAAATTTTCACAAAGTACAATAAAAAAAGAATTAAATACTTTTGTTCATCAAAAGACTTTACAAAAAAAGTGAAAAGACAACCTACCAACTGAGAGAAAGTCTTCAGAAACCATATATCCAAATAAGAATCTAATAATCAAAATATAAAACTTCAACAACTAAACAACAAAAAAGAAAAATTACCCAATTAAAAAATGGGCATAATACTTGAATAGACATTTCACCAAAGAGGATATTCAAATGACCAAAAAACACTTGAAAAGATATCTATCCATCAGAAGGATGCAAGTCAAAACCACAATGAGATACCATTTAACTCCCACTAGGATTGCAGTGGGTTTTTTTTTTTGGGGGGGGGGGAGGTTTAGGAGTGCTATGGTAAAAAAAAAGAAAAGAACAAATGTTGACGAGAATGTGGAATTGGAACCCTTATACATTTCATGTGGGAATGCAAAATGGTACAGATGTAGAAAATAGTGTGGTGGTTCCTCAAAAAACTAAAAAGAGAACTATCATATGAACCAGCAATTCCACTCCTAGTAATATACCCAAGAGACTTGAAAGCAGCAACACAGACACATGTATTCCAGTGTTCATTGCAGCAGTATTCACAGTAGTTAAAAGGTGGAAACAACCTAAATGCCCAACAACAAATGAATGGATAAACAAAATGTGGTACGTACATACATTAGAATACTCTCAGTCAGAAAGAGAAATGAAGTCTTGATCCATGCTACAACATGGATGGAGCTTGAAGACATTATGCTGAGTGAAACAAGTAATCACAAAAGGACATATATTACATGACCTCACTTGTATAAAAACAGGTAAATATATAGAGACCAAAGTTTATTAGTGGTTACCAGGGGTTGGAGGTTGGAGGAGAAAGGGGAGTTATTGCTTATGCAGCACTAGTTTCTGTTTATGGTGATAGAAAATTGGTATGATTAAGGGTAATGGTTACAGTCAGTTGGTGTAACTGATGTCACTAAAGTTGAATTGGCAAATATTTTTGCAACAACAAAAGAAGAGTAGCTGCTGAGACTGATTATATATATACAACCCAGCACCATGTGGGATTTGGTTTTTTGGTTTGGAAATTTAGGGTCATGGTTTCATGGGACATCCCAGTTAATTCGTCTAATATCATGTTCAGCACTTCTGTTCTACCTCCTAGTTCATTTGATAGTGCCTGGGGTCTTAAAAGCTTGCAAGCAGACATCCAAAGCACAACAATTGATCTCTATCCACCTGGAGCAACAGAGAAAGATGGACAGTCATGAACAGGAGGAGGAACTTGAATGTGTGCTTAATTGCCTCTATGAACAACTGCCTTCTTTGCCATGAGACCAGAAGAGCTGTATGGTGCCTATCATTACTGAATATTTTCATTAAAGATTCTATAGAAGAATCCCTACCAAAAAGAGTAAAAATGAAGAACTGAATTTCAAGTTCTCATGGAATTTAGGCTTTCTAGAGCCATTGAGGCTGGACGAGCCCATGAAATTATTATCCTGAGATAGTCGCTTAACCTTAAACCAAATATATTCCCTGAAGTCTTCTTTGAATCAAACAGTAGCTTGGCTTAATTAGTAAAGAATGTCTGCCTTGAACGTTGTGCTCTTTTAAAGAACTATCTATATGGGATCAAACTGACAACAGGAACTCGAAAGGTTAGCTTGGAAGCTTGAAAGGGGGAGTAAATTTATGTTAATGGGGAAGGAACAATTCAGAAAAGGAGGGTGAGATTGATTACACAATTTGAAGAATGTAATTAATGTCACTGAACTGTACACGTAGAAATTGTTTAATTCGTGTATGTTCTATGTATATTTTCAACCACTAGAAAATAAGATGTTCTGGAATTAGCGGTGATGGTTGCACAAATTTAAATGGGTGAATCTTATGGTATGTGAATTATGTCTTAGTTTTTTGAAATCTGTTTGAAGAATCTGGCACATGGTTAAGAAGTGCTGGGGAACAGAGGACCTGCCAGAGGAAGGCACCTCACATCCCTACTCTCCAGCCCCTGCTGTAGCCCTAGTCACAAACATCTCTAAACTGTGCCATTGCAACAGAGTCCTCCTCTCTCTCGGGCCAAAACCTAGGCCTAATCACGTCACTCGCCTTTGGAAGTTTCCCACCATCAAACCAAGTTTCACCTGCCTTTCCCACTTAACTTCTCACCACTCTGACACCCTCCAAGAGTTAACCACCCTACACGTCTCCATCTTCCTAAGCGTGCCACATCCCTTTGTCACCACACCTTTGCACATGCTGGTCCTCTGGCTAGAATACCCTTCTCAGCCTCTTTGCCTCATGTAACTCCTTTTTCCTCATCAAGTCTTATAACACTCGTCATCTCAAACACCACCAGGACAGCCATGTTGTACTCCAACTACAAGTGGTACATTCTCTCGAAGCTTGTGTGTCTATTTCCTCCCATGTCAGCTATTTTCTCCAAGATAAGGGCCATGATCCCTCATCTCTGGGTCCCCAGAGCTTAGCACAGAGCCAGGAAATTATTCGTTACTTGAGAAATGTCAAGTTTTATTTCTTAATATTAAGAAATTTTCCCAGCTACAGCATAAGTTCTTTGAGGGTAAAGTCCTTACCCATGGGCCCTTGAGAGAACCAATCACATGGTTAGCCTTTGGTAAAGGCAATTAGTGAACAACTGAACTGATAACTGAGCTAACACACCGGTGGGTGGAGGGTGGGTAGGAACAGCCAGCTCTACTCACACTGCTCTTCCCACTCGCGCTCCTCCTTCTCGCTGGCATGGCTCTGCATCTGGGCCTGCTTCAGAGTCCAGTAGAGCTCCTTCGCCCTGCATTCCTCCTGGAGGCGGATCTGCTCTTCTCCTCGCTTCCTTTCCTCTTCCTCTTTCCTCTAAACCATCAAGGGACAAAATGACAGAAGGTGACCCTGACACTCCATGAGGAAGAAGTGCCTCTGGGATTCTGCAGCCAAGTAATGACTGAGTCGCCACATGGTGGGGTGGGTCAATGGTGGTCGGCGTGTCTCAGCCTCTACATGTGAGATGGCAGGAATTACACATGACTGACAAGGCTGTGATAAGGATCAAATGGGCTGAAATATGTGGAATGTGTAAACTCTAAGGCTTTCTGCAAAAATGAGCAGACTCCTTAGCCATGCTTCTAGAGTGTGTGTGTATGTGTGTGTGTGTGCCTGTAATTCCTCAAAGCCAATTAAGCACCCAATTAACCAATGTCACCATGAGATATTTCAGGGAGAGGGCATGTTTGGGAACCTAAAATGTCTCTATTTTTGGCCCATTTTCAAAGTCCAAAAGCATCCTCTGTGTGTGTGTGTGTGTGTGTATGTGTGTGTGTGTGTGTTTTCCTCTACCATTGTTTACTTCAAGGTAACATGCATATGTGAAAAGAATCGAACAGTACTAAAGGCTTATAATGAAAAACAGCAGTTCTCTAAAAGAACTTCACCCCACCAACCCCATCTCAGGCCACTATGCAGAGGCCACCTCTTTTAACCACTTTAGCTGTTCCTTCAGGTAATTACACCCATGTCCTGAATAATACTGCTAATTCTTGATGAAGCAATTCTAGACATTACTGCCTTTCTTTTTTTGGTACACAAGTGTTTAGCACTCATATTTCCCACACACGTACATATTCATACTTCTAAGTTTTCACAATAAACTTACATCACAATTTGAGGTTAAATCAATAACCAGTGTAAATAAAGTTCACTGCAAAGCCAAATAGGGAGCTATTTTCAGCAATTCTAAGAAGCACATTTTTAACATCTCTGGAATATAGGTGTGTCTTACAACCCATGACTTGTCTTTTAAATTGGCAGCATTTTTTTTTTCTTTCTTGGTAATAAAAAAATAATGATGCACTTAACAATTAGTGGCATCTTAGATTCAGTAACATATGGTAGCATGACTGCTTTTCCTTTCACTTTGTTTTTTTCTTCCCTGAATTAATGGTTGTTTTACCTTGGAGTTGAACATTGAATTTTCTCAAAACCCCATTTGATCTATAATAAACCTTTCTCTGTAAATAAGCAAATGCTTTTTATTATAACAGGTAATACAGCAGTTATTTTTTTCCAAAGGACACTCCCACCTCCCCAGGGCTGTATCCCCTTCTTCTCCAGTTTGCACTGGTTGCTATCCAGATCTCAGGACTCACTCTAAGGGTTTCTGAGGTGGAATCCCTGGTCCTTTGTCCCCATGTCATCTTTTTTGGTTACGCCTTTATTTAGCAGAAACACATCTTTCAACAGTTCTTAGGGAAGGACACATAGACAGACATTTTCTGAGTCTTGTCTGAAAGTGTCACATGTAACTGCTAGTTAAGCTGATCATAAAACCTGCAAATCCTTATCCTGCAGAATGTGGAAGACTTTATTTCTTTATCTTCCAGCATCCAGTACTGCCACTCTTACCCTCATTTTTCTGTTTGGGGCATTATTTTTTTTTTTTCTCTGGAAGCTTCTAGTGTCTTCTCTTTATTACTGATGTTCAAGACTTTCCTTAATGGTGAGCCTTGGCTGATTTCATTCCTTGTGCTGAGCCCTCAGGTGCTTTCAATCTGGAGGGTCATATCTTTCCATTCCAATGCTTCTTTGCTTGAGATTTCTTTGACAAGTTCTTCCCCTCTCATTTCTCTTTCTAAAACTCCTATTCATCAAATGCTGAGCCTCCTATGTTGATCCTCTAAGTGCCTTATTGTATCTCTCCTATTTCCCATCTCTTGTCTTTTTTGTCCTACTTTCTGATTGATCTCACTGACTTTATCTTCCAAACCTTCCACTAAATTTTTTATTCCAGCTATTACATTTGTAATTTCCAAATGCTCTTTCCTGTTCTTTGGTTGTTTGTTTCTCTTCATTGCATCCTGTCCTTGTTTCCTGAATACAGTAGCTCATCTATCTGAGAATTTTAGAGCTTTTTCCTTCCCCATACTCTGACTGAGGTCTGGTTCCTCTGTTTTCCTCTGTTTGTTTAATTGGGTGTCTATCGTTCATACTGGAGCCTTTCCTCAGATATCTGTTCCTAGTTAAGAGAGAAGTAAATATCTGACTGGGAGGCTCAGAGTGTGTGGCTAGAGATTTGTTGAGAGGTGGACTTTGCAACATACATGATTTTAAAATGCCAATGTCCTCACTATCTAATCATAATGAAAAAAAAATTTTCACACAATTTAAAGAAGGGCAAATGCCATGACCATCAATTCACAAAATAATACATTATTGGGGTTAGTCATGATTCTTATTTTTCATCTTTTTGCTTATTTGTATTTTCTGTGTTTTCTACCAATAAAAAGAAAACTGTGTATCACTTCTATAGCAAAAAGAAAAAAAATTCACACAGGAGACCAGAATTTTTTTTTTAGATAACCTAAGCGTCTTATGAGAGGATAGTCAAGCTCCTTTACCGTATCAAGCTAACGATTCCCTACCTTGGGCCAGAAAATGTGCATATATCACCTCCTAGAGTCCTCAGAAAAACCACGAATGGGGTATTGTTATAATCTAATATTATAAACAAGAAAGCTAAGGCTTGGAGAAGTTCAGCAAGCTTCCCAAGATCACACAACAGCAAGCAGCAGAGTTGAAACTGGATCCCAGGCCTGACTGACAAAAACCAGCTCTATTTCCAAGCCTTATTTCAGGACTGTTGGTTTGAGATGCAGAAGGCCTGAGTTCTAATCCTGGCTCTATCCCCAGCCACTGCTACATGTGGCCTTGACAAGTCTCTTTCCCTGTCTGACCCTCAGCTTCCTCATCTGTACACGAAGTGGATTGGCCTAAATGGTGTGTCACATTCCTTCTTGCTCAGACATGCCAGAGTTCTGTTATGAAAAGACCTCTCAAGAAGCACCCTGTGTTGACCAGCACCATGACGACATCAGCCTCAGAGGCCTTGGGGGCTAGAGAAGGTGGCTGCACATAGTGCCACGTCCACTGGCCCACCTTGAACTCCTCATGTATCTGTTCCTCCAGTACTTTGGCAGCCTTATGGTCCTCCATCTCCACTTTCCATTTCTCGGCCAGGATCCGGGCTTTCTCATTGGCCAGTGCATCCCGGAACTTCTTAGTGATCTCAGCCTCCTTCTGTCTCCTTCCAAGAGAGCACCGGCAGGTATGAGCTCATGTGAACAACTGAAACACCACGTAAAAACAGAGCTTCAAATAAAAACAATGAGCAACTTTTTTTCTGGTCTATCGGGATGGCAAATAACTAAGGTCCATAAAACTCAGTGTTGGCAAAGGTGTGGGGAGACAGACGAAAATGTCATGTATGAGAATATAAATCAGCAGAGTCATTCTGGAAGCCAGGAAAACAAGACTCGGGGAATAATTTCTCACTCAAGTTTACAAAGGTGTATGTAGAAGATGTTCATCAGAGGATTTTTATAACGTAAAGAATAGTAAACAACCCAAATGTCCATCAATAGTACCAATAAATTAGATTTCTCATATAATGGAGCACTATACAGTAATCCTAAATAATGCTGTGGATCTATATTAATATGTTAAGGTGTGAATAAAGTAGCTTACAAAGCATGTGCCACCTAAATGCTCAAATGAGGCTATCTTAGGTGGGGGGTGTTAAGTTGTTAATTTATCCTTTTATAGTTTACAGTATTGTTTATATGTTTCACAATTAAAACACTCATTAAAATTGAGGAGAAAATGTTGGAGTCAGCTGCATATGGATTTTCAAGTTTGGTGAAAAAATTTTAAAACTAGTTAATGAAAGGAGTCTGACTCCAAACCTCACTGTAGGGCTCAGCTGTCCATCTTGTCTGCACAATGTGGGTGACATAAAGAGGAGCAGATAGATACCAAAAGTGAATCCAAAATACTGTAACATATCATAAACACACTGGACAGCCCAGGGAGGGAAAAACTTGTCATTGTAGTCTCAATGAATCCAAAACATATTCCTGTGAGAGGGCTATGCCCACACCACAGATGTAAAAACTGAGGCCCCAGGTCAGCTAACTACAAATCGGTGGAGCCAGAATTTGAACCAATGAGGTCTACCTGAAGCCAAGCTATGATGTTTGATCAGAGCTCAAAATAGCCAGCCAGCTGCCTGGCACCTCCTCCCTCCTGCCCACAAGCTTCTGTCCTTAGCAGGGCCTCACCCCAAGGCTCCAGGCTCAGTACCCACCCAGCACACCCACCACCACTCTATGCCTCTCACCAGAGCTCCTCGGCCTCCCTCTGTGCCTGCAGCCGTACCCGCTCCGTGATCAGCTCCTCGGAGATCTCCTCGTAGGGCTTGTCACCAGGACCCTCTCCCATGATCCAGACCCAGACCTCACCATCTGCCCCCAGGAGCCACTGGATGTGCTTGTCACTCGCTGCCTTGCAACAGAAGGACAAAGAAGGAGGAAGAAACAGGTCTGATTTCTCATTAGTAAGGAATGGCCTAAGCTGGCTGATGGTACACAACCAATACACCACCCTACAGAATGTTCTCCCTTCAAAAAGTGAGATACGGAGAGATACTGGCCTGAGTGCAGGGCCACAATCCTTCCCTCTCCCACTCCCTCTAGGGAGCAACACAGCAGCCAGGTCAGCCTACAGAAGCAGGTGTCCAAGATCAAGCTCTCCTGAGACCTTTAGCAGAGAGAGCAGCAGGCAACCGCCCAGCACTCTCTGAAGGGAGTAAATGTCACTCCCAGGCCAAGGCAGTCAGAAGCCAGTGTGCCTTGTTTGCACTCTTGCCCTCCTATCCCCTGGAATTGCTAGATCCAGCAGCCTGGGCCCAGAAGTCTCCCTTAGGAGGAGCCACACAGGAAATGCCACCCACGTCAGACTGTGATGTAAACACAAATACACCTTTGTTTAGTAAGCCACTGAGATTTCTCAGTGTGCCTATTGCAACAGCTTCCATCAATTACTGTTACAAATTGAATTGTGCCCCCCTCCCATATGTATTGGAATTCTAGCCCCTATACCTGTGATCCTATTTAGAAGTAGGGTTTTCTTTGTTGTGATTATTAGGTCATACCCAAGAAAGGCCCCCGCGCCTCTGTCAGTTTATCATATCGTCAGGGCTTCATGTTGCTGTGATGCTGGAAGGTACGCCACCGGTATTCAAATACTAGTGGGTCACCCAAGCCGAATAGGTTTCAGCTGAGCCTTCAGACTAAGACAGACTAGGAAAAAAGACCTGGTGGTCTACTTCTGAAAAGAATTAGCTAGTGAAAACCTTACGAATAGCAGGGGAACATTGTCAGATATAGTGTTGGAAGACGAGTTCTTCAGCTTGGAAGGCACTCAAAATACAACAGGGGAAGGGCTGCCTCCTCAAAGCAGAGTCGACCTTAATGACAAGGATGGAGTCAAGCTTTCAGGACCTTCATTTGCTGATGTGGCATGACTCAAGATGAGAAGAAACAGCTGCAAACATCCATTAATAATTGGAATGTGGAATGAAGTATGAATCTAGGAAAATTGGAAATCATCAAAAACGAAATGGAACCCATAAACATTGATATCCTAGGCATTAGTGAGCTGAAATGGACTGGTATTGGCCATTTTTAATTGGACAATCATATGGTCTACTATGCCAGGAATGACAACTTGAAGAGGAAAGGCATTGCATTCATTGTCAAAAATAACATTTTGGATCTATCCTGAAGTGCAACGCTGTCAGTGATAGGATAAAATCCATATGCCTACAAGGAATACCAGTTAATACGACTATTATTCAAATTTACACACCAACCACTAACACAAAAGATGAAAAAAATGAAGATTTTTACCACCTTCTGCAGTCTTACATTGATCACGCATGCAATCAGGATGCTTTGATAATTAACGGTGATTGGAATGTGAAAGTTGGAAGGATCGGTAGTTGGAAAATATGGCCTTGGTGATAGAAACGATGCCAGAGATTGCATTATAGAATTTTCCAAGACCATTGACTTCTTCATTGCAAATACCTTTTTTCAATTACATAAATGGCAACTATACATGTAGACCTCACTAAATGGAATACACAGGAATCAAATCGACCACATCTGTGGAGAGAGATGATGGAAAAGCTCAGTATCATCAATCAGGCCAGGGGCTGACTGTGGAACAGACCATCAATTGTTCACATGGAAGTTCAAGCTGAAACCAAAGAAAATTACAAGTCCATGACAGCCAAAGTATGACCTTGAGCATATTCCACCTGAATATAGAGACCATCTCAAGAATAGATTTGACACATTGGACACTAATGACTGAAGACTAGACATGGTTGTGAAATGACATCAAGGACATCATACATGAAGAAAGCAAAATGTCATTAAAAATACAGGAAAAAAAGAAAAGACCAAAACAGATGTCAAAAGAGACTCTGAAACTTGCTCTCGAACACAGAGTAGCTAAAGTAAAAGAGCCAAACAGAAAATTTCAAAGAGCACCTGGAGAAGACAAAGTAAGTATTATAATGACATGTGCAAAGAACTAAAAATAGGAAACCAAAAGGAAAGTACAAGCTCAGAATTTGCCAAGCTGAAAGAACTCCAATACTGGAAGATTCTACAGGGAATATATTAAACGACACAGGAAGCATCAAAAGATGGGGAGAAGACACAGAATCACTCTACCAAAAAGAATTGGTTGACATTCAATGATCAGGAACCTATGGTACTGAATGAAGAAGTCCAAGCTACTTGAAGGCCTTGGTGAAAAACAAGTGTCCAGGATTTGATGGAATACCAGTTGAGATGTCTCAACAAACAGATGCAGCGCTGGAAGTGCTCACTTGTCTATGCCAAGAAATTTGGAAGGCAGCTACCTGGCCAACTGAGTGGAAGGGTCCATATTTATGCCTATTCCAGGAAAGGTGATCCAACTGAATGCAGAAGTTATCAAACAATATCATTAATATCACACACAAGCAAAATTTTGTGGAAGATGATTCAAAAGCAGCTATAGCAGTATATTGACAGGGGACTGCCAGAAATTCAAGCCAGATTCAGAAGAGGATGTGGAACCAGGGATATCATTGCTGATGTCAGATGGATTGTGGCTGAAAGCAGAGAATACCAGAAAGATGTTTACCCATGTTTTATTGACTATGCAAATGTATTTGACTATACGGATTATAACAAATTATGGATAACATTGGGAAGAATGGGTGTTCCAGAACACTTAATTGTGCTCATGAGAAAACTGTGCGTAGATCAAGAGGCAGTTATTTGAACAGAACAAGGGAATACTGCATGGTTCAAAGTCAGGAAAGGTGTACTTTAGGGTTGTGTCCTCTCACATACCTATTCAATCTGTATGTTGAGCAAATAATCCGAGAAACTGGATTATATGAAGAAGAACAGGGCATTAGGATTGGAGGAAGACTCATTTACAGCCTGCATGATATGTAGATGACACAACCCTGCATGCTGAAAATGAAGAGGACTTGGAGCACTTACTGATGAAGATCAAAGACCACAGCCTTCAGTATGGATTACACCTCAACATAAAGAAAACAAAAATCCTCACAACTGGACCAATAAGCAACACCATGTTGTCAAGGATTTCATTTCACTTGGATCCACAATCAACACCCATGGAAGCATCAGTCAAGAAATCAAAAGACACATTGCATTGGGAAAATCTGCTGCAAAAGACCTCTTTAAAGTGTTGAAAAGCAAAGATGTCACCTTGAAGACTAAGGTGCACCTGACCCAAGCCATGGTATTTTCAATCACCTCATATGCATGGGAAAGCTGGAGGATGAATAAGGAAGACCAAAGAAGAATTGACACCTTTGAATTACAGCGTTGGTGAAGAATATTACATATACCATGGACTGCCAAAAGAATGAACAAATCTGTCTTGGAAGAAGTTCAACCAGAATGCTCCTTAGAAGCAAGGTTGGTGAGACTAGGTCTCACATACTTTGGACATGTTATCAGGAGGGATCAGTTCCTGGAGAAGGACATCATGCTTGGTAGAGAGTCAGTGAAAAAGAGGAAGACCCTTATCATGGATTGAGTTATGTTCCCCCAAAAATGTGTGTATCAATTTGGCTGGGCCATGATTCCCAGTATTGTGTGGTTGTCCTCCATTTTGTGATTGTAATTTTATGTTAAAGAGGATTAGGGTGGGATTGTAACACCCTTACTAAGGTCACAACCCTGATCCAGTGTAAAGGGAGTTTCCCTGGCGTGTGGCCTGCACCACCTTTTATTTTATAAGTGATAAAAGGGAAGGGGAGCAAGCAGAGAGTGGGGGACCTCATACCACCAAGAAAGAAGCACCGGGAGCAGAGCGCATCCTTTGGAACTGGAGCTCCTGTATGGAGAAGCTCCTAGTCCAGGGGAAGATTGATGAGACGGAACTTTCTCCAAAGCCAACAGAGAGAGAAAGCCTTCCCCTGGAGATGAAGCTCTGAATTTGGATTTCTAGCCTACTAGACTGTGAGAAAATAAATTTCTCTTTGTTGAAGCCATCCATTTGTGGTATTTTTGTTACAGCAGCACTAGATGACTAAGACAACCCTCAACGAGATGGATTGACATAGTGGCTGCAACAATGGGCTCAAGCATAACAATGATTCTGAGGATGGCACAGAACCATGCAGTGTCCCATTCTGTTGTACATAAGGTCACTATGAATCCACAGGAAAACTTCTAGAGTTAATAGTGGAATTCAGCAAATTTGCAGGGTAGAAGGCCAACCCACAAAAATCAGTCAGGTTTCTATATACCAACGAGTAATCTGAAAGGGAAATTAAGAATAACAATTCCACTTACAATAGCATCTAAAAGAATAAAATACCTAGAAATAATTTTAACCAGGAATGTGAAAGATTCGTACAATGAAAATTATAAGACAACTTACAGACTGAGAGAAAATTTTAGAGAACCACGTATCTGGTCAAATATCCAGAACATATAAGGAATCCCTACAACTTAATAACAAAAAGACAAACAATGCAGTCAAAAGATAGGCAAAGGATTTGAGTAGACATTTCACCAAAGAAGATATACAAATGGCCAACAAACACATAAAAAGATGCTCAACACCATTAGCCACTGTTTGTTGTTATTGTTGTTAGTTGCTGTCAAGTCAGTTCCAACTCATGAACTCCCCAGGTGTACAGAGTAGAACTGCTGCATAGGGTTTCCAAGGCCATGAAATTTCAGAAACAAATCACCAGGCCTGTCTTCTAAGGCAACTCTGACTGGGTTTGAACTGCCTTTCTTTCAGCTAGTAGTCGAGTGCTTAACCATTTGCACTATCCAGGCAACCCTGAGAGAGATTCAGATCAAAACCATAATGAGATACCACTTCATTCCCACTAGGATGGCTGAGATTGAAAAAAAAAACAGAAAACAATAAATGTTGGGGAGGATGTGGACAAATTGGAACCCTTATCCATTGCTGGAAACCCTGGTGGTATAGTGGTTAAGTGCTATAGCTGCTAACCATAAGGTCAGAAGTTCAAATCCACCAGGAGCTCCTTGGGAACCCTATGGGGTAGTTCTACTCTGACCTATAGGATCACTATGAGTCGGAATCGACTCAACAGCAACAGGTTACGGGTTTTTATCCATTGCTGATGACAATGTAAAGTAATACAGCTACTGTGGAAAGTTGTTCAAAGAATTACCATATAACCCAGCAATTCCACCCCTAGGTATATACCCAAGAGATTTGAAAACAGCAACATAAACAGACACATTTACATCAGTGGTCATTACACCACCATTCGCAATAGCCAAAACGCAGAAACAACCTAAACACCCATTCACAGATGATTGGATAAACAAAATGTTGTACATATATACAATGTAATGTTACCGCCAGAAAGAGAAATGAAGTCCTGATACATGTGTTAAAAATAACCGAAACACAAAGAGATTAAAAAATAAGATTTATTCTGGGCAGTCATTTTATATGTATGCAGGGAGGTTATTCTGTTTCTATATACAAGTGGCTCAAAGTAGGCTAGTTACAATTGTTAAAAATATATATACATAAATAAAATTTTGAATTAACTCAAAACAATAATATAATATTTGCTTGTTTCATGATTTAATGAACAATGTGCAAATTGGAGGAGTGCAATTCTCTCTGCATGAAGGAAAATGAAAAAAAAATGTTTCCAAGGATTATAGATTGCACAGAACTTAAATATTTTTTCTATTTATAATGAAAATTTTATTTTGTTTTTGGTGAAAATATACAAAGCAAAACCCACTCCCATTCAATGGTTTCTAGATATAATGATTAGTGACATTGGTTACATTCTTCACATCATGTCAACATTCTCAATTCTGTTATAGTTGTTTCATGTCCATTTACTTAATCTTCCTGCCCCCCAACATTTTCACCTATGCTTCAAAATAGCTGTTGGCCATTTGGTGCTATACAGATACTTTTTAAAAAAAAAGAACCCAGTATTCAAGGGTGACAATCTTTACTTGTTGAACTAAACTTAGTTTAAGGGTAACTTCAGGGGATAGCTTCAATTCAGGGTTTGAGGATTAACTCAGGGCCACAGTCTCAGGGACTCCTCAAGCCTCAATAGACCCAGTAAGTTTGGATTGTTTAAGAATTTGAAGTTTTCTTCCACATTTTTCTGCCTTTCTATCAGGATCTATCTATTGTGTCACTGATCAAAATGTTCAGTAATAGTAGCTGGGCTCCATCTAGTTCTTCTAGTCTCAAGATAGAAGAGGTCATGGAGACAATTAATACCTATAGTCTGGTTCCTTCTCTGATTCTTGGATTTCCTGCTTTCTCTTTTGTTGCAGATAAATAGAAGCCAATAGTTGTGTCTTAGATGGCAGCTCATAAGCTTTTCAAAAAAAAAAAAAAAAAAACCCAAACCCGTTGCTGTTGAGTAGATTCTGATTCGTAATGACCCTGTAAGACAGGTTAGAACTGCCCCATGGGGTTTCCAAACAGCAACTGGTAGATTCGAACTGCTTACCATTAAGTTAGCAGCCTAGCTCTTAACCACTGCACCACCAGGGCTCCAAAAGCCTTAAACTCTCAACAAGATGGGCTGACACAGTAACAATGGGCTCAAACAGAAAAGACTGTGAGGAGGGCGTAGGACCCGCAGCATTCTGTTCTGCTGTACATGGGGTCACTATAAGTTAGAGCTGACTCAACAGCACCTCACAACAACACAGAAGTTGACTCCAATTAGACATATCCAATCACTTCACAGGAGTAGTTCTCTTGGTTTGAGGGCTTACAATCATGGCATTTGGTACAATCCTGTTAATTGGCATAATATGCTTTTTAAAGTTTATGTTCTATCTCCAAGCATGGTGAATAGTTTTATAAGACCCCAGAAACTACTCAACATAATGACCTCTAGTTTCGATCACATTGTAAGATGTTTTAGGACCTCATTTCTCTTTCTGGTTGAGAATTATCCCACTGTGTGTATATACCACATTTTGTTTATCCATTCATCCATTAATAGGAACTTAGGTTTTTTCCATCTTTTTGCTATTGTGAATAGTACTGCAATGAACACAGGTGTGCAAATATCTGTGCATGTATTTCTATCAGATCCCTAAAAGTGGAATTTCTGGGTCATATGGTAGCGAGTGAGTGAGTGAGTGACTGACTGACTGACTGACTAAGTGAGAGTGGCTGAGTGACAGAGTGAGTGAGAGACAGAGTGAGTGAGGTTCATTAATAACCTCTGATATGCAGACGACACAACCTTGTTTGCTGAAAGCAAAGAGGATTTGCAGCACTTACTGATGAAAATCAAAGATTACAGCCTTCAGTATGGATTACATACACATCAATATAAAGAAAACAAAAATCCTCACAACCAGACCAATAAGCAAAATCATGATAAATGGAGAAAAGATTGAAGTTGTCAAGGGTTTCATTTTACTTGGATCTACAATCAACACCCACGGAAGCAGCAATCAAGAAATCAATTGCATTGGGAAAATCTGCTGCAAAAGACCCCTTTAAAGAGCTCAAAAAAAAAAAAGTCACTTTAAGGACTAAAGGTGCTGCTGACCCCAGCCATGGTATTTTCAATCACCTCATATGCATGCAAAAGCTAGACAATGAATAAGGAAGACCAAAGAAAAATTGACACCTTTGAATTACAGTGTTGATGAAGAATAATGAATATACTAAGGACTTCCAGAAGAACAAAAAAAATCTATCTTGTAACAAGTACAACCAGAATGCTCCTTAGAAGCAAGGACAAGACTTTTACTCACTTTGAACACGTTATCAGGAAAGACCAGACCCTGGAAAGGTACATCATGCTTGACAGAGGGTCATCGAAAAAGAGGAAGACCCTCAAAGAGATGGATTGATGTAGCGGCAGTAACAATGGGCTCAAACATAGCAACAACTGTGAGGATGTTGCAGGACCTGGTAGTGCTTCTTTCTGTTGTACATAGGGTTGCTGTGAGTCAGAATTGACTTGACAAAACTAACAACATGGTAGTTCTATTTTTTAGTTTTTTGAAGACACATCAGACTGTTCTCCACAACAGCTATACCATTTTGCATTCCCACTAGCAATGGATAAGGCTTCCAATTTCCCCCACATCCTTGCTAATATTTGTTATTTTCCTTTTCTTTTTTTTTTAATCTCTTTTTTTTTTTAGTCATACTAGTTGGAGTGAAATGTTATCTCATTGTGGTTTTGATTTGCATTTCTCTGACAGTTAATGACACTGAGCGTGTTTTCATGTGTTTGTTGGTAATTTGAATATTCTCTTTGGTGAAGTGTCTGTTCATGTGCTTTGCCCAAGTTTCACTTGGGTTACTTGTCTTTTTGTTGTTAAATTGTGGAAGCTTTTTATATATATATATATTTTTATATATGTTTTAGACATCAGACCCTGTGATGGTTAAGGTTGTATGTCAACTTGGCTGGGCCATGATTACCAGTGGTTTGGCAGTTATGATGTAGTTTGTGATCACCTCTATGATGGGATCTGCTGTGAGTAGCCAATCAGTTGAAAGGGAGCTTCCATTGGAGTTTGGCCTGAATTCAATATAGGTAGACTTTCTGGCAAGGCTCACAGGCTTTTGCTCACACTGGATCCTGCAGATGACTCCTTTTGTCTGACCTCCAGTTCTTGGGACTTGAGCTAGCAGCCTCCCTACCGTCTCACCTGCCAATCTTGGGATTCATCAGTCTTTGAAGCCTGTGAACCAGACCCTGATGTCTGACTTGCCAATCTTTGGTTCACCAACCCCTGCAGCTACACGAATCAGGAGAAGCGTCATCCAACCTGACTCACAGACTTGGGATGGTCCAGCCTCTACAACCACATGAGCCATTTCCTTAATATAAATATATATAAATATATATAAATATATATAAATATATATAAATATATATAAATATATATATATATATATATATATATATATATATATATATATTTGCTTTACTGGTTTTGCCTCTCTAGAGAACCCAACCTAAGGCAAACCCTGATTGGTTATATTGTTGCCAAAGATTTTTCCCAGTCTGTAGGTTGTGTTCTTACTCTTTCTAAAGTCTTTTAAATAATGAGGTCCCAGTTATCTATTTTGTTTCCTGCTGCTTGTGCATTTGCTGTCGTGTTCAACAATCTATCATTGAGAAAAATTAAGTCCCATTGCTTTGTGCTATATTTTCTTCCAAGAATTTTATGGTTTTTGATTTAACATTTAGGCCCTTGATCCACTTTTAGTTTTGGTATATGGCATGAGGCATGGATCTTGCTTCATTTTGCTGCATGCTGAAATCCAGTTTTGCCAGCACCATTTGTTGAAGTCCAACACCCACTCATGATAAAAACTCTCAGCAAAATACATATAGAAGGAAAATTCCTTAACATAATAAAGGGCATTTATACAAAGCCAACAGCCAACATCATCCTAAATGAAGAGAGTCTGAAAACATTCACCTTGAGAACGGGAACCAGACAAGGATGCCTTTATCATGGCTCTAATTCAACATTGTGTTGGAGGTCCTAGCCAGAGCAATTAGGCTAGACAAAGAAATAAAGGGCATCCAGATTGACAAGGAAGAAGTAAAATTATCTCTATTTGCAGATGACATCATCTTATACACAGAAAACCCAAAAGAATCTGCAAGAAAACTACTGAAACTATAAGAACAGTTCAGCAGAGTATCAGGATACAAGATAAACATACAAAAATCCGTTGGATTCCTCTACACCAACAAAGAGAACATTGAAGAGGAAATCACCAAATCAATACCATTTACCATAGCCCCCAAGAAGATAAAATACTTGGGAATAAATCTAACCAGATATGTAAAAGACCTATACAAAGAAAACTACAAGACACTACTGCAAGAAACCAAAAAAGATCTACATAAGTGAAAAACATACCTTGCTCATGGATAGGAAGGCTAAGCATTGTAAAAATGTCTATTCTACGCAAAGAGAGCTATAGATATGATGCAATTCTGATCCAAATTCCAATGACATTTTTTAATGAGATGGAGAAACAAATCACCAACTTCACATGGAAGGGAAAGAGGCCTTGGATAAGTAAAGTATTATTGAAAAAGAAGAATATGGTGGGAGGCCTCACACTACCTGGTTTTAGAACCTATCATACTGCCACAGTAGTAAAAATAGCCTGGGTATTGTACAACAACAGATACATAGACCAATGGAACAGAACTGAGAATCCAGACATAAGTCCATCCACATATGAGAAGCTGATATTTGACAAAGGTCCAAAGTCTGTTAAATGGGGAAAAGACAGTCTCTAACAAATGGTGCTGGCATAACTGGACCTCCATTTGCAAAAAATGAAAATAAGACTCATACCTCACAGCATGCACAAAAACTAACTCAAAATGGATTAAAGACCTAAATATAAAATCTAAAACAATAAAGATCATGGGAGAAAAAATAGGGAAAACACATGGCATAAACAGTATAGAAAATGCTAACAATGCACAAAGACCAGAAGAGAAACTAGACAACTGGGAGCTTCTAAAAATCAAACACTTATGCTCATCCAAAGTCTCCACCAAAACAGTAAAAAGATTACCTACAGAATTACAAGAGGAGAAAGACAAAAGTACAGTATAACAACACATCAAGAGTCCTTCATTAAGAATTAGTAGAAACCCTGGAGGCCAGAAGACAATGGAACACATATATAAAGTACTGAAGTAAAAGAATTGTCAACAAATAATTCTTTACCCAGCAACATTGTCCTTCAAAAATGAGGCAGAAATCAAGACATTCTCAAATAAACAGAAGCTGTGGGAGTTTGTAACTACCAGACCTCCTTTGCAAGTATTACTTAAGTGAGTTTTTCAGATGGAAAGGAAAGAACACTAGATAAATACTAGAATCTGCATATACAAGAGAGAAAAAGAGAGAGAGAGAGATCACCAATAAAGGTAACAGCATGCACAAATATAAGGACAAAGCATACGATATTTTCAGGGAGTAAATGTAGTAGTTATGTTCCACAAGAAATACAATATCAAGTGCAAAAGAAATAAATACAAATTAAACCCACTGGACACAGAAAACCTGTTGCCATTCAGTAGACTCTGGCTCATAGTGACGCTATAGGACAAAGTAGAACTGCCCCATTAGGGTTTCCAAGGAGCAGCTGGTAGATTCAAACTGCTGAAATTTGGTTAGCAGCCTGACCTCTTTACCACTGTGCCACCAGGGCTTCTATTGGATATAGGATGTATAATGATGTAACAGAAGACTCAACAACAGAGATGAGGGAGGAGCAAAACAGGAATAGAATTTTAGTATGTTAATAGTGTATGCTGCTTGTTGTTTGAATGTTAAATGTTGACGTTAGGCTGAAATAAATTGGTGCAATTTTAAGTTGTTCAGTGTAATATTTCTGGTAACTACTTAGAAAATACACACAGAAGGGAAGAAGAAAGAAATCAAAAAGATTCAACACAAAAAATTACAAAAGTATGAGAGTAGTGAGACAAAGAAGACACAGTAAAACTTGAGAAGGCTGAAACCCATGTAACACAGAAACCTGTCAGAAAAGGAAAATTCAAATATTTTCCACTAATAAAGAGAGATAGAAAAGTGGTAAGACTACATCCTGTCAAAGGCAGAACACTTGTGAGACCCAGTTAAACAAGGCAGGCCCATCACATTCTAGCTCTCACAGGTTTCATGGTACAAGACGCACAAAAAAACAATTAGCAAAATGAATGAAGTAAATCCTTCATTTTCAGTAATTACCTTAAATGTAAATAGTTTAAACTCTTAATTCAAAAGGCAGAGAGTGACAAAATGGGTAAGAAAAACATGATCCATCATTATGCTGTCTCTGAGAGAGAGACACACCTTAGACCAAAGGATACAAATAGACTGAAAGTGAAAGGATGAAAAAGGAATATTTCATGCAACTAGTAACCAAAAAAGAGCAGGGGTAGTCATCAGACAAAATAAATTTTAAATAAAAATCTGTTAGAAGTGATGAAGAGATTACATAATAATAAAAGGGTCGATCCATCAAGAAGATACAATAATTATAAATATGTATGCACCTGAAATCAGTGCTCCAAAATATATGAAACAAATACTGAATGACATGAAAGAAGTAGACAACTTCACAATAATAGCTGGAGACTTCAATACCACTTTCAATTCTGGACAGAACATCTAAAAATATCAGTAAGGACATAGAGGACTTAAGCAACATCTTAAACAAATTATACCTAATGAACACATATAGGACACTCTACCCATCATCAGAATAATACACATTTTTCTCCTGTGCACATGGATCATTGTCCAGAATAGACCACATGCTAGGCCAGAAAACAAGTCTCAACAAACTAAAAAAAATTGAAATTGCACAAAGTTGTTCTTTTACCACAAAGGAATACTATTAGAAATCAACAGCAGAAGCAAAAATGGAAAACACACAAATTCATGGAAGTTAAATGATGCACTACTAAACAACCATTTGGTCAAGGAAGAAATCAAGAGTAAAATAAAAACAAATACCTGGGGATAAACAAAAGCAAGAACACATCATACCAAAACTTAAGAAGTACACCAAAGGCAGTCTTCAGAGAGACATTTCTAGCAATAAAAAAAAAATCACATTAAAGAAAGAAGAAAGCTCTCAAATAAATAGTTTAACTCTCCAACTTGAGGGTCTAGAAAAAGAAAACTAAACCTAAAACTTCTAGAAAAAAAGAAATAATGAAGACCAGAGTAGAAATAAATGAAATAAAGAACACAAAAACAATAAAGAGAATCAACAAATCCAGAAGGTGGATCTTTGGAAACACCAATAAAATTGACAAACTGTTAACTAGGCTGACAAAGAAACAAAGAGAGAAGATGCAAATAACCAAAATAAGAAATGAAAGTGGAGACATTACGCCTAACCCAAATGAAGTAAAAAGGTCTATAAAAGAATACTATCAAAAACTGTACTCCAACAAAATTGATAACGTTGATGAAATGGACAAATTCCTAGAAGCACATAACCTACCCAAACTGACTCACAAGGAAGTAGAAAACCTCAACAGACCCATAAATGAACATATTGAACAGTAATTTAAAAAAAAATCTTCCAACATAGAAAAACCTGGGACCAGATGGCTTCATTGGGGAATTCTACTGATTATTTAGAAAAGAACTGATACCAATTCTGTTCAACTCTTCCAAAAAGTAGAGCAAGAAAGAATACTTTCTAACTCTTTCTATGAAGCCAGCATTACCCTGGTGCCAAAGCCAGACAAAGACACCACAAGGAAAGAAAACTACAGGCCAATATCCCTTATGAATATAGATGCCAAAATTCTTAGCAAAACACTAGCAAACACTATCCAACAGCATATTAAAAGAATGCGACATCACGATCAACTGGGATTTATACCAGGAATGCAAGGTTGGTTCAACATTACAATATCAGTCAACACATTATATTAATAGAACAAAGGGAAAGAACCATATGGTCATCTCAATTGATGCAGAAAAAGCATTTCACAAAATCAGCACCTTTTTTTTTTTTTAATTGTACTTTAGATGAACGGTTACAGAACAAACTAGTTTCTCACTAAACAGTTAGTACACATATTGTTTATGTTGTTGTTAGGTGCTGTTGAGTCGGTTACAACTCATAGCGACCCTATGCACAACAGAATGAAACACTGCCCGGTCCTGCGCCATCCTTACAATCGTTGTTATTCTTGAGCTCATTGTTGCAGCCACTGTGTCAATCCACCTGGTTGAGGGTCTTCCTCTTTTCCCCTGACCCTGTACTCTGCCAAGAATGATGTCCTCCTTCAGGGACTGATCGTCCTGACAACCTGCACAAAGTATGTAAGACACAGTCTTGCCATCCTTCCTTCTAAGAAGCATTCTGGTTGTACTTCTTGTAAGACAGATTTTTTCATTCATTTGGCTGTCAATGGTACATTCAATATTCTTCGCCAACACCACAGTTCAAAGCTGTCAATTATTCTTTGGTCTTCGTTATTCGTTGTCCAGCTTTCACATGCATACAACGCGATTGAAAATATCATAGCTTGGGTCAGGGTCACCTCAGTCTTCAAGGTGACATCTTTGCTCTTTAACACTTTAAAGAGGTCCTTTGCAGCGGATTTACCCAATGCAGTGCGTCTTTTGATTTCTTCAATGCTGCTTCCATGGCTGTTGATTGTGGATCCAAGTAAAATGAAATCCTTGACAACTTCAATCTTTTCTTCGTTCATCATGATGTTGCTCATTGGTCCGGTTGTGAGGATTTTTGTTTTCTTTATGTTGAGGTGTAATCCATACTGAAGGCTGTGGTCTTTGATCTTCATTAGTAAGTGCTTCAAGTCCTCTTCACTTTTAGCAAGCAAGGTTGTGTCATCTGCATAACGCAGGTTGTTAATGAGTCTTCCTCCAATCCTGATGCCCCGTTCTTCTTCATATGGTCCAGCTTCTCGTATTATTTGCTTGGCATACACATTGAATAGGTATGGTGAAAAAATACAACCCTGACACACACCTTTCCTGACTTTAAACCAATCAGTATCCCCTTGTTCTGTCCAAACAACTGCCTCTTGATTTACGTAAAGGTTACTCACGAGCACAATTAAGTGTTCTGGAATTCCCATTCTTCCCAATGTTATCCATAATTTGTTATGATCCACACAGTCAAATGCCTTTGCATAGTCAATAAAATAAGGGTAAACATCCTTCTGGTATTCTCTGCTTTCAGCCAGGATCCATCTGACATCAGAAATGCTATCCTTGGTTCCACGTCCTCTTCTGAAACCGGCCTGAATTTCTGGCAGTTCCCTGTTGATATACTGCTGCAGCTGCTTTTGAATGATCTTCAGCAAAATTTTGCTTGCATGTGATATTAATGATATTGTTCTATAATTTCCACATTCGGTTGGATCACCTTTCTTGGGAATAGGCATAAATATGGATCTCTTCCAGTCAGTTGGCTAGGAAGCTGTCTTCCATATTTCTTGTCATAGACGAGTGAGCACCTCCAGTGCTGCATCTGTTTGATGAAACATCTCACTTGATATTCCATCAATTCCTGGAGCCTTGTTTTTCACCAATGCCTTCAGAGCAGCTTGGACTTCTTCCTTCAGTACCATCGGTTCGCAATCATATGCCACGTCTTGAAATGGTTGAACATTGACTAATTCTTTTTGGTATAATGACTCTGTGTATTCCTTCCATCTTCTTTCGATGTCTCCTGCATTGTTTAATATTTTCCCCCATAGAATCCTTCACTATTGCAACTCGAGGCTTGAATTTTTTCTTCACTTATTCCAGCTTAAGAAACCCTGAGCGTGTTCTTTCCTTTTGGTTTTCCATCTCCAGCTCTTTGCACAATGTCATTATAATACTTTGTCTTCTTGAGATGCCGTTTGAAATCTTCTGTTCAGTTCTTTTACTTCATCAATTCTTCCTTTTGCTTGAGCTTCTGAGAGCAAGTTTCAGAGCCTCCTTGACATCCATCTTGGTCTTTTCTTTCCTTCCTGTCTTTTCAATGACCTCTTGCTTTCTTCATGGATGATGTCCTTGATGTCATTCCACAACTCATCTGGTCTTTGGTCACTAGTGTTCAGTGGGTCAAATCTATTGTTCAGATAGTCTCTAAATTCAGGTGGGATATACTCAAGATCACATTTTGGCTCTCGTGGACTTGCTCTGATTTTCTTCAGCTTCGGCTTGAACTTGCATATGAGCAATTGATGGTCTGTTCCACAGTCGGCCCTTGGCCTTGTTCTGACTGCTGATATTGAGCTTTTCCATTGTCTCTTTCCACAGATGTAGTCAATTTGATTTCTGTGTGTTCCATCTGGCAAGGTCCATGTGTATAGTTCTCGTTTATGTTGGTGAAAGAAGGTATTTGCAATGAAGAAGTCGTTGGTCTTGCAAGATTCTATCATTTGATCTCCGGCATTGTTTCTATCACCAAAGCCATATTTTTCAACTACCGATCATTCTTGTTTCCAACTTTTGCATTCCAATTGCCAATAATTATCAACGCATCTTAAGTGCATGTTCAATCAATTTGAGACTGCAGCAGCTGATAAAAATCTTCTATTTCTTCATCTTTGACCCTAGTGGTTGGTGTGTAAATTTGAATAATAGTTGTATTAACTGGTCTTCCTTGGGGGCGTATGGGTATTATCCTATCACTGACAGCATTGTACTTCAGGATAGATCTTGAAACGTTCTTTTTGACGATGAATGCAACACCATTCCTCTTCAAGTTGTTATTCCCAGCATAGTAGACTATATGATTGTCTGATTCAAAATGGCCAATACCAGTCCATTTCAGCTCACTAATGCCTAGGATATCGATGTTTATGTGTTCCATTTCATTTCTGACAATTTCTGATTTTCCTAGATTCATACTTCATGCATTACAGGTTCCGATTATTAATGGATGTTTGCAGCTGTTTCTTTCATTTTGAGTCATGCCACATCAGCAAATGAAGGTCCTGAAAGCTTTGCTCCATCCATGTCATTGAGGTCGACTCACTTTGAGGAGGCAGCTCCTCCCCAGTCATTTTTTGAGTGCCTTCCAACCTGGGGGGCTCAATTTCCAGCACTATATCAGACAATGTTATGCTGCTATTCATAAGGTTTTCACTGTCAAATGCTTTTCAGAAGTAGACTGTCGGGCCCTGCTTCCTAGTTTGTCTTAGTCTGGAAGCTCAGCTGAAACCTGTCCTCCATGGTAACCATGCTGGTAGTGAATACTGGTGGCATAGCTTCCAGCATCACAGTAACACGCAAGCCCCCACAGTACGACAAACTGACAGACACATGGGGGACATATTGTTTTATGACATTGGTTAACAACCCCACTACATGTCAACCCTCTCCCTTCTCAACCTTGGGTTCCCTATTTCCAGCTTTCCTGTTCCCTCCTGCCTTGCCTTT
The DNA here is from genome assembly GCF_024166365.1 of Elephas maximus indicus. Lineage (NCBI taxonomy): Eukaryota > Metazoa > Chordata > Mammalia > Proboscidea > Elephantidae > Elephas > Elephas maximus. The sequence continues at coordinate 131,539,767 of NC_064826.1, forward strand.
GGGCTTGTGTGCCCTTTTACTGACATTATGTTTTATGGGCCTGTCCAATCTTTGGCTGAAGGGTGAACCTCAGGAATGACTTCATTACTGAGCTGAAACAGTGTCCAGAGGCCACATTCTCAGGGTTTCTCCAGTCTCTGTCAGGCCAGCAAGTCTGGTCTTTCTTTTTGAGTTAGAATTTTTTTCTACCTTTTTCTCCATCTCTGTCTGGGACCCTCTATTGTGATCCCTGTCAGAGCAGTCAATGGTAGTAGCCGGGCACCATCTAGTTGCCCCAGACTCAGTCTGGTAGAGGCCGTGGTAGATATTGTCCAATAGTTCTTTTGACTAATCTTTCCCTTGTATCTTTAGTTTTCTTCATTGTCCCTTGCTCTGGAGTATCGTAGATGGCCAGTCCCAGGCTTTTAAGACCCCAGATGCCACTCACCAATATAGAATGTAGAACACATTCTTTATAAACTATATTATGCCAACTGAGCTAGATGTTCCCAGAGACCATGGTCCCCGCAGCCCTCAGCCCAGCAATTTGGTCCCTCAGGGAGTTTGGATGTGTCTATGGAGGTTCCATGAGCTCATCTTGTACAGGTTGTGCTGGCTTCCCGCATATTGTGTACTGTCTTACCCTTCACCAAAGTTAACACTTCTCTATTGTCTATTTAGTGTTTTTCCATCCCCATCCCTCCCTTCCCTTGTAACCATCAAAGTTTTTTTTTATGTGTGCGAGCCTTTTCATGAGTTTCCTTCTGTGAATAACTTATTTCACTCAGCATACCGCCCTCCAGATTCATCCATGTTATGAGATGCTTCACAGATTCATCGTTGTTCTTTATTGTTGCGTAATACTCCATCGTGTGTATTTACCATTCATTTGTTGATGGGCATCTAGGTTGTTTCCATATTTTTGCTATTGTGAACAGTGCTGCAATGAACATGGGTGTGCACATGCTTATTCATGTGACAACTATTATTTCTTTAGGATGTATTCCTAGGAGTGGGATTGCTGGATCATATGAGATTTCAATTTCTAGCTTTCTAAGGAAGCACCATATCATTTTCCAAAATGGTTGTATCATTTTGCATTCCAACCAGCAGTGCATAAGAGTTCCAATCTCCCCGTAGCCGCTCCAACATTTGTTATTTCCTGGTTTTTTGATTCTTCCCAGTAATGCAGGGGTGAGATGGTATCTTATTGTGGTTTTGATTTGCATTTCTCTAGTGGCTAGTGATTGTGAGTACTTCATGTGTCTGTTGGCTGCCTGAATGTCTTCTTTGGTAAAGTCTCTGTTCATCCGTTTCCCATTTTTTAATTGGATTATTTGTCTTTTTGTTGTAGAGGTCCTGGATTTTCTTGTAGATTTTAAAAATTAGACCTTTGTCTGATCTGTAATAGCCGAAAACTTTTTCCAGTCTGTAGGTTTTCTTTTTTACTCTTTTGGTGAAGTCTTTTCATGAGCATAAGTGTTTAATTTTTAGAAGATCCCAGTTATATAGCTTATCTTCTGGACTTTATATGTTGTTGATTGTGATTTGTATCCTGTTAATGCCATGTGTTAGGGCCTCTAGCATTGATCCTATTTTTTATTCTATGAACTTCATAGTTTTGGGCTTTATATTTAGGTCTTTGATCCATTTTGAATTAATTTTTGTATATAGTGTGAGGTATGGGTCCTGTTTCATTTTTCTTCAGATGGACATCCAGTTTTGCCAGCACCGTTTGTTGTAAAGACTGTCTTTTCCCTGTTTGATGGACTTTGGGCCCCTGTTAAAGATCAAGCGACTGTAGGTGGATGGGTTTACATCTGAGTTCTCAATTCTGTTCCATTAGTCAATGCATCTGTTGTTGTACCAGTACCAGGCTGTTTTGACTACTGTAGCTGTTTAGTATGTTCTGAGGTCAGGTAGTGTGAGTCCTTCTACTTTATTATTCTTTTTCAATAGTGCTTTATTTAGCCGGGGCTTCTTCCTTTTCCAAATAAAGTTAATGATAAGTTTTTCCATCTCTTTAAAGAATGTTGTTGGTATTTGGATCAGGATTGCATTGTATTTGTAAATCACTTTGGGTAGAATTGTCATTTTCACAATGTTGAATCTATCCATGAGCATGGTATGTTTTTCCATTTATGTCGATCTCTTTTGGTTTCTTGCAGTAGTGTTTTGCAGTTTTCTTTGATAGGTCCTTTACATCCCTGGTTAGATTTATTCCTAAGCTTTTTTTTTCTTTTTAAGGGCTATTATAAAAAAAAAAAAATTTTTTTTTTTATTATAAAAGGTATTGCTTTTTTATTTTCTTTTCCTCATTCTCTTTATTGACGTATAGGCGTCCAATTGATTTTTGTACATTTATCTTGTATCCTGCTACTTTTCTGAATCTTTCTGTTAGTTCCAGTAGTTTTCTCTTGGAGTCTTTTGGGTTTTCTATGTATACTATCATATCATTCACAAATAGGGGCAGTTTAATTTCTTCATTACCAATTTGGACGCCCTTTATCTTTTTTCTTGTCTTATTGCTCTAGCTAGAACTTCCAGCAGAATGTTAAATTGGAGTGGTGATAAAGGGCATCCTTGTCTTGTTCCTGTTCTCAAGGGAAATGTTATCAGCCTCTCTCCATTAAGAATGATGTTAATGCCGTTGGTTTTGCATAGATGCCCTTTGTTATGTTGAGAAGTTTCCCTTCTATACCTATTTGATTGAGAGTTTTTAATCAGGAATTGCTGTTGGATATTGTTGAACACCTTTTCTGTGTCGATTGAGATGATCATGTGATTCTTCTCTTTCCTTTTATTTATGTAGTGAATTATGTTCATTTATTTTCTAATGTTGAATCATCCTTGATCATGGTGAATTATGTTTTGATATATTGTTGAATTCTATTGGCTAGAATTTTGTTGAGGATTTTTGCAACTAAGTTCATGAGGGACATAGGTCTGTAATTGTCTTTTTTTGTGGTGTCTTTACCTGGTTTTGGTATCAGGGGTATGCTAGCTTAATAGAATGAGTTTGGGAGTATTCCATCATTTTCTATGCTCTGAAATATCTTTAGTAGTAGTGATGTTAACTCTTCTCAGAAAGTTTGGTAGAATTCTCCAGTGAAGCCATCAGGGCTCTTTTTGAGGGGGGAGTGTTTTAATTACCTTCCAATCTCTCGTTATGGGTTTATTTATTTTTTTCTACCTCTGTGTTAGTTTAGGTAAGTAGTGTGTTTCTAGGAATTCATCCATTTCCTCTAGGTTTTCAAATTTGTTAGAGTGCAATTTTTCATAGTAATCTGATATGATTGTTTTAATTTCAATTGAGTCTGTTGTGATATTGCCCACCTCATTTCTTATTCAGGTTATTTGCTTCCTCTCCTGTTTTTCTTTTGTCAGTTTGGCCAATGGTTTATCAATTTTGTTAATTTTTTCAAACAACCAGCTTTTGGTCTTGTTAAGTCTTTCACTTGTTTTTCTGTTCTCTATTTCATGTAATTCTACTCTAAATTTTCTTATTTGTTTTCTTCTGGTGCCTGAGAGCTCCTTTTGTTGCTCTCTTTCTATCTGTTAAAGATGTAAGGATAATTCTTTGATTTTGGCCCTTTCTTCTTTTTGGATGTGTGCATTTATTGCTATAAATTGACCTCTGAGCACTGCTTTAGCTGTGTTCCAAAGGTTCTGTTAGGAAGTGTTTTCATTTTCATTGGATTCTATGAATTTCTTTATTCCGTCTTTAATTTCTTCTATAACCCAGTCGTTTTTGAGCAGGGCGTTGTTCAGTTTCCAAGTGTTTGAATTCTTTTCCCTGCTTTTTCTGTTATTGATTTCTACTTTTATGGCTTTATGGTCAGAGAAGATGCTTTGTAATATTTCGATGTTTTGGATTCTGTTAAGGCTTGCTTTGTAACCTAATATGTGGTCTATTTTAGAGAATGTTCCATATGTACTAGAAAAGAAAATATGCTTGGTTGCCGTTGGGTGGAGTGTTCTGTATATGTCTGTGAGGTAAAGTAGGGTGATTGTGGCATTTAGATCTTCCGAGTCTTTATTGAGCTTCTTTCTGGTTGTTCTGTCCTTCACCAAAAGTGGTGTGTTAAAGTCTCCTACTATTATTGTGGAGCTATCTCACTTTTCAATGCTGTTACAGTTTATGTATCTTGCAGCCCTGTCATTGGGTGCATAAATATTTCATATGGTTATATTGTCCCTTTAATCATTATATAGTGTCTTTCCTTACCCTTTGTGGTGGATTTAACTTTAAAGTCTATTTTGTCAGAAATTAATATTGCCACTCCTGCTCTTTTTGATTGTTGTTTGCTTCATATATTTTTTCCATCCTTTGTGTCTTTAAGTCTAAGATGTGTCTCTTGTAGGCAGCATATAGACAGATCATTTTTTTTTTTATCCATTCTGCCATTCTCTGTCTCTTTATTGGTGCATTTAGTCCATTTACATTCGTTGTAATTATGGATAGGTATGTGTTTAGTGCTGTCATTTTTTGATGTCTTTTTTTGTGTGTTGTTGACTGGTTCTTTTTTCCACTTAATTTTTTGTGTTAAGTGTTTTTCTTTATATGTTGTCTTTTCCTTTTTTGTTGTTGATTTTGTTCTTGCTGAATCTTTATGTTTTTCTTGTATTTTATTTTTGTGTGTAGGATTGTTAGTCACCTTTGTATTTACCCCATTTTTCTAAGTTTAAACCTAACTTTTATTTCTTTATGTTGCCTTGACTTCCTCTCCATATAAAAGATCTATGACTACACTTTTTGTCCCTGTTTATTAATTTAATGTTGTCATCTTTTACATTATGACATTGCTGTTTCCCTGTTTGAGCTTTTTTGGATCTTGATTTATTTTTGTGATTTCCTTATCTGGGTTCACATCTGGTTGCTCTGTCCGTGTTCTAGTCTTTGGTTGATACCTGATGTTATTGATTTTCTAACCAGAAGACTCCCTTTAGTGCTTCTTATAGGTTTTTTTTTTTTTTTTTTTTTTTTGGCTTTTGCGAATTCCCTAAACTTCTGTTTATCTGGAAATAATTTCACTTTCATACTCGAGAGACAGTTTTGCTGGATATACCATTCTTGGATGGCAATTTTTTTTCCTTCAGTGTTTTATATATATCTCATCCCATTGCCTTCTTGCTTGCATGGTTTCTGCCAAGTAGTCCAAGCTTATTCTTATTGATTCTGCTTTGTAGGTGGCTTTTCATTTATCCCTAGCTGCTCTTAAAATTTTCTCTTTATCTTTGGTTTTGGTAAGTTTGATTTTAATATGCCTTGGTGACTTTCTTTGGAGTCTACCTTACGTGGGGTTCGATGAGCATTTTGGATAGATATCTTCTCATCTTTCACAATACCAGGGAAGTTTTCTGCCAACAAATCTTCAACAATCCTCTCTGTATTTTCTGTTCTCCCTTCCTGTTCTGGTACTCCAATCACTCATAGGTTTTTTCTCTTGATAGAGTCCCAAATGATTCTTAGGGTTTCTTCATTTTTTTTTTTTAATTCTTTTATCTGATTTTTCTTTGAATTTATTGGTGCCAGGTGTTTTATTTTCAATCTCACTAATTCTGACTTCCATTTTCTCAATTCTGCTCCTCCTACTTTCTATTGAGTTTTCTAATTCTGAAATTTTATTGTTAATCTTCTGAATTTCTGATTGCTGTCTCTCTATGGATTCTTGCAGCCTACTAAATTTTTCATTATGCTCTTGAATAATCTTCTTAATTTCCTCCACTGCTTTATCTGTGTGTTCTTTGGTCTGTTGTGTGTTTTGCCTGATATCCTTCCTGATTTCTTGAGGAGTTCTGTAAATTAATCTTTTGTGTTCTGCCTCTGGTAATTCCAGGAAGTCCTCTTTGTCCAAAGAGTCCTTGATCCTTTTTTTGACAGCTTGTTGAATTGATCAGGGTCTGCTTTTTTATGTGATTTGATTATTTTTTTTTTATTGTCTCCAAGCCATCTATAAGTTATTGTATTAGTTTATTTTATGTTTGCTTACTGTTTCCTAGCTTCTTGCTTTGTTTTGTTTTGGAAAGCCCAAATAGGCTGCTTGAGAGAGCTAGCTTATTTGCACTTTTGAAGTTCTAATAATCTGTTACCAGATGGCTAGAGCTATTCCCAGGTATACGAGCCTAGGCATCCATTCACTTTTCTTGCATGGATTCAGCTCAGGTGTCCAGGTAGTTGGTCACCAAGTGTGTGGTGCAGGGTCTGTCCTACAGTCCTAGAGGGGCAGGGGTGATTGGTGTAGGCACAGGAATCTTGTTGCAGCAGGGGGTCACACTCTGAGCAAACTGGGGGGCTGACAACCATCCCCAAGTGTCTGTGAGGAAAGTGCATCCCTGTTCCCTAGAGCACACAGGTGGTGGATTATGCAGCTGGACCATGGGCACCCAATGCTTTTGGTTGTAAGGACTGGGAGGCACCATTTATCCTTGGACCCCTGTCACAGGTAGGTGAGGACCCTGTTTAATAGGCAGAGTAGTGTCAAACATCAAAAATCCACCTCTTCGCCATGCAGCTGAAACAGTTAAAGTCAGATCTCAGGCATATATACCGTGGCAGTCTGCCAACAAGGGTCTGATCTCCTGAAACAGGCCCATACAGGTCCATGCAGGGGTGAAAGACATTCAAATTCTGTGGACCATTTGTGTCTGGACAGAAGCCACTTCTGCCCTGAGTTCCTAGTTTAGAGGAGCTAACAGATTATCTTTTCCCCCAATTGTTAATTTCTTCCTTCTCCAAGGCTGGGAGAATGGCTCAGGGCACATAGCAGGACCTATCTTAGGCCCAGAAAAATTGACCACCACTGAAGCTGACTTGAGGGCTGGAGGCACAGTAAAATAGATGCAAGCACTTAGCTTTTGCCGAGAGCACTGTTCTCTAACTCTGGAAGCATGAGTAGACTGTGAGGCTTGCTCTCTCTCCCTGAGGAACTCATGTCCTGAACATCGCCAGCCCTGCCACGTTTGCACCAGGGGATCATGCCTGAGGGGCTCCAGTTTCCACTGAGTCAGGTCAGACTACTCCTCACCATTTCTGAACCATTGCTCCCTTCCCCTGCCCCTCAGTCTGAGTTCCTAACTTTGCCTTTGATATTCAGGGCTCCTAACTTGTCATATATATAACCACTTCACTTGTTTCTTCAGGTCTTTGTTGTAAGAGGGATCACCAGAAGCATCTGACTACTCTGCCACCTTGGTCCCATATTTTCTACGTCTTTTTTACTTTTCTGTTGTTCTGAAATTCCAATAATCCTAACGCTGGATTTCTTAATTAAGTCCACTTCCCCAAACATCAGCCTACATCAGTGAGTTCTGTTTACAGTGATGGAAAATTTGACAATTATTGGTGATGGCTGCATAACATGATAAATGTAATTGATACCACTAAAATGTATACACAAAAAATGTTGAATTGGGGAAAAAAATAGGTACTTGTTAATACACTGAAATTTCAGGGTTTATCAGTTGTAGAAGGTAGCATTAACGCCCATGAATACAGGTGGTCATTGTCATTTGTGTAGTATATTAAAAGCAATATGGTAATAAAGAAACTCAGGTTTAATTATGACTGATAGAAACAGGGAGGCAATCATTACTAGAATTATAAATTCTCAAATTATTAATGAAAAAGAGGAAAGGTAAATGAGGTTCTTATCAATCACACAGAATAAGTAAAGGGAAAAGAAATGCATACAAAAACAATGTAGGTATTACAGCAGACTTGTCAGTTACCTGTCCAATATCTAACCCAGCCACCTTCCCCCCGACCTCAGAAACCCAGTCTGTGTGGAAAGGCATGCTTCTGTCACAGCCTCAAAGGACAAATAATAAATGTCTAAACCCATCCCGTAATATTATTCTCAATAGCAAGTTAGCTCCAGTAAAAGGTTTTTCTTCTCTAATAAAAAGTCAGGCGGAGCCAAGATGGCGGACTAGGCAGATGCTACCTCGGATCCCTCTTACAACAAAGACACAGAAAAACAAGTGAATCGATCACATACATAACAATCTATGAACCCTGAACAACAAACACAGATTTAGAGACGGAGAACGAACTAATACGGGGAAGCAGCGATTGTTTCCGGAGCCTGGAGCCAGCGTACCAGTCAGGTACGGCACAAGCACAGAGAGCTGCTCCACCCCCCTGAACTAACCCCGGGAGGGGGACCAGCCGGTTCCACGGGCGGCGTGGGACGCAGCCAGTAGGAGAAGTCCCCGGGAGGCAGTGACTGGTCTTGGAGCAAAAAGAGCAACGTCCGAGCCGGGGAACCGTCCCGCAGGGATTTGGACCGGACGCAGGTACGGCATAAACACGGAGAGTTGCTCCACCCACCTGAACTAACCCCGGGAAGGGGACCAGCCAGGTCGCGCGGGCGGCGTGGGACGCAGCCGGTAGGAGAAGTCCCCGGGAGGCAGCGACTAGTATTGGAGCGGGGAGAACAGCGTCCCAGCCGGGACACTCGGTCACGGCACAAGCACGGGGAGCTGCTCCACCCATCTGAACTAACCCCGGGAGGAGGCCCAACTGGTTCTCGGGGGCGGCACGGCCACGTGGCTGGAGGGACGAGAAGTCCCCAGGAGGCAGCGACTGATTTTGGAGTCGAGAGTGCACCGTCCCAGTAGGGGAGCCTTGACGCTGGGCGTGGGGCTGGAAGCGGAGGATCTGACCGTGACTCCAGCAGCCCAGACCCCCCAGGGGCAATCTCCACACAACCAGCACACGTAGGCGACGCGCCCCGCGGGAATCTCAGATATAATAGTCATTCCAAGCAAGACAAGCAACTCTGGCTATATTCTGAGGTGCTACTCTCCTATCTCTCTGTTCCCCCCCCCCACCTTCCCCAGGCGGCTTCATTGACATCTGAATAGCCTGAGCCAGAGGGAGAACTCTGATAGGGATCTGACTGCAATTATTTTTAGCGGATTTTCTGGAAAAACTAGTTTCCCAGTGATGGCTCGGAGACAGCAGTCCATATCAAACCACTTAAAGAAGCAGACCATGACAGCTTCTCCAACCCTCCAAACAAAAGAATCAAAATCTTTCCCAAATGAAGATACAATCTTGGAATTATCAGATACAGAATATAAAAAACTAATTTACAGAATGCTTAATGATATCACAAATGAAATTAGGATAACTACAGAAAAAGCCAAGGAACACACCGATAAAACTGTTGAAGAACTCAAAAAGATTATTCAAGAACATACTGGAAAAATTAATAAGTTGCAAGAATCCATAGAGAAACAACATGTAGAAATCCAAAAGATTAACAATAAAATTACAGAATTAGACAACGCACTAGGAAGTTAGAGGAGCAGACTCGAGCAATTAGAATGCAGACTGGGACATCTGGAGGACCAGGGAATCAACACCAACATAGCTGAAAAAAAATCAGATAAAAGAATTAAAAAAAATGAAGAAACCCTAAGAATCATGTGGGACTCTATCAAGAAGGATAACCTGCGGGTGATTGGAGTCCCAGAACAGGGAGGGGGGACAGAAAACACAGAGAAAATCCTCAACAAAACTCTAGCCAATAGAATCCAACAACACATCAAAAAAATAATTCACCCTGATCAAGTGGGATTTATACCAGGTATGCAAAGCTGGTTTAATATCAGAAAAAACATTAATGTAATCCATCACATAAATAAAACAAAAGACAAAAACCACATGATCTTATCAATTGATGCAGAAAAGGCATTTGACAAAGTCCAACACCCATTCATGATAAAAACTCTTACCAAAATAGGAATTGAAGGAAAATTCCTCAACATAATAAACGGCATCTATGCAAAGCCAACAGCCAATATCACTCTAAATGGAGAGAACCGGAAAGCATTTCCCTTGAGAACGGGAACCAGACAAGGGTGCCCTTTATCACCGCTCTTATTCAACATCGTGTTGGAAGTCCTAGCCAGGGCAATTAGGCTAGACAAAGAAATAAAAGTTATCCGGATTGGCAAGGAAGAAGTAAAGTTATCACTATTTGCAGATGACATGATTATATACACAGAAAACCCTAAGGAATCCTCCAGAAAACTACTGAAACTAATAGAAGAGTTTGGCAGAGTCTCAGGTTATAAAATAAACATACAAAAATCACTTGGATTCCTCTACATCAACAAAAAGAACACCGAAGAGGAAATAACCAAATCAATACCATTCACAGTAGCTCCCAAGAAGATAAGATACTTAGGAATAAATCTTACCAAGGATGTAAAAGACCTATACAAAGAAAAAATTGGGACAACCCTAGGAGCCCTAATACCAGGTATAAACAGAATACAAAACATTACCAAACATGATGAAGAGAAACCAGATAACTGGGAGCTCCTAAAAATCAAACACCTATGCTCATCTAAAGACTTCTCCAAAAGAGTAAAAAGACCACCTACAGACTGGGAAAGAATTTTCAGCTATGACATCTCCGACCAGCGCCTGATCTCTAAAATCTACATGATTCTGTCAAAACTCAACCACAAAAAGACAAACAACCCAATCAAGAAGTGGGCAAAGGATATGAACACACATTTCACTAAAGAAGATATTCAGGCAGCCAACAGATACATGAGAAAATGCTCTCGATCATTAGGCATTAGAGAAATGCAAATTAAAACTACCATGAGATTCCATCTCACACCAGCAAGGCTGGCATTAATCCAAAAAACACAAAATAATAAATGTTGGAGAGGCTGCGGAGAGATTGGAACTCTCATACACTGCTGGTGGGAATGTAAAGTGGTACAACCACTTTGGAAATCTATCTGGCGTTATCTTAAACAGTTAGAAATAGAACTACCATACAACCCAGAAATCCCACTCCTAGGAATATACCCTAGAGATACAAGAGCCTTCATACAAACAGATATATGCACACCCATGTTTATTGCAGCTCTGTTTACAATAGCAAAAAGTTGGAAGCAACCAAGGTGTCCATCAACGGATGAATGGGTAAATAAATTGTGGTATATTCACACAATGGAATACTACGCATCGATAAAGAACAGTGACGAATCTCTGAAACATTTCATAACACGGAGGAACCTGGAAGGCATTATGCTGAGTGAAATTAGTCAGAGGCAAAAGGACAAATATTGTATAAGACCACTATTATAAGATCGTGAGAAATAGTAAACCTGAGAAGAACACATACTTTTGTGGTTACGAGGGGGGAAGGGAGGGAGGGTGGGAGAGGGTTTTTTATTGATTAATCAGTAGATAAGAACTGCTTTAGGTGAAGGGAAAGACAACACTCAATACATGGAATGTCAGGTCAATTGGACTGGACCAAAAGCAAAGAAGTTTCCGGGATAAAATGAATGCTTCAAAGGTCAGTGGAGCAAGCGCGGGGGTCTGGGGAACATGGTTTGCAGGGACTTCTAAGTCAATTGGCAAAATAATTCTATGATGAAATCATTCTGTATCCCACTTTGAAATGTGGTGTCTGGGGTCTTAAATGCTAACAAGCGGCCATCTAAGATGCAGCAATTGGTCTCAACCCACCTGGAGCAAAGGAAAATGAAGAACACCAAGGCCACACGACAACTAAGAGCCCAAGAGACAGAAAGGGCCACATGAACCAGAGACCTACATCATCCTGAGACCAGAAGAACTAGTTGGTGCCCGGCCACAATCGATGACTGCCCTGACTGGGAGCACAGCAGAGGACCCCTGAGGGAGCAGGAGATCAGTGGGATACAGACCCCAAATTCTCATAAAAAGACCAAACTTAATGGTCTGACTGAGACTGGAGGAATCCCGGCGGCCATGCTCCCCAGACCTTCAGTTGACACAGGACAGGAGCCATCCCCGAAGACAACTCATAAGAAATGAAAGGGACTGGTCAGCGGGTGTGAGAGAGACGCTGATGAAGAGTGAGCTAATTATATCAGGTGGACACTTGAGATTGTGTTGGCAACTCTTGTCTGGAGGGGGGATGGGAGGATAGAGAGAGAGGGAAGCCGGCAAAATTGTCAAGAAAGGAGAGACTGAAAGGGCTGACTCAAGAGGGGGAGAGCAAGTGGGAGTAGGGAGTGAGATGTATGTAAACTTATATGTGACAGACTGATTGGATTTGTAAACGTTCACTTGAAGCTTAATAAAAGTTATTAAAAAAAAAAAAGTCAGCCTTCTTAGGAGAAAGCCCGTCATTCTCTGCTCCTTTACCTTTCCTCCTCTTCTTCCTCAGAATGAGGAAGTGATGCCCAGAGTTGCCAAAAGAATTTTGCAGCCATGGGAACTAAAGTCGTTTGCTAAGGATGGAGTAGCAGAGAGATAGAAGAGACTGGGTCCTTGATGATCTCATTGGCAGCTAAACTGACACGGCTCCTTCAGTCCACTTTCAATTTCTTGTTGCTTGAGGAAAATAAGGAACTTTAAGGAATAAAACTCTTGATTATTAAATGAAAAATAATATAAATATGTGAGCTATTAATTAAGCTACTATTAGCTGTGTGTTCTATTACCGTCAGTCCAGGACATCCCTGACACAGAAAATAAATGCAAACTAAGATAGAAGCAATAAAGCCTTAATATATTTGTCAACATAATAAATGTGAATAGAATGGATTCTCTCACCAAAAAACTGAGACTTTCAGATTTGATTAAAAAATAACCTCTAACCAAGGATGTAAAAGACCTATACAAAGAAAACTACAAAGCTCTACTACAAGAAATTCAAAAGGACATACTTAAGTGGAAAAACATACCTTGCTCATGGATAGGAAGACTTAACATACTAAAAATGTCTATTCTACCAAAAGCCATCCATACATACAATGCAATTCCAATACAAATTCCAATGTCATTTTTTAAGGTGATAGAGAAACAAATCACCAACTTCATATGGTAGGGAAAGAAGCCTCAGATAAGCAAAGCATTATTGAAAAAGAAGAAGAAAGCGGGAGGCCTCACTCTACCTGATTTCAGAACCTATTATACAGCACAGTAGTCAAAACAGCCTGGTACTGGTACAACAACAGACACATAGACCAATGGAACAGAATTGAGAACCCAGATATAAATCCATCCACATATGAGCAGCTGATATTTGACAAAGGCCCAGTGTCAGTTAATTGGGGAAAAGATAGTCTTTTTAACAAATGGTGCTGGCATAACTGGATATCCATTTGCAAAAAAATGAAACAGGACCCATACCTCACACCATGCACAAAAACTAACTCCAAGTGGATCAAAGACCTAAACATAAAGACTAAAATGATAAAGATCATGGAAGAAAAAATAGGGACAACGTTAGGAGCCCTAATACAAGGCATAAACAGAATACAAAACATTACCAAAAATGACGAAGAGAAACCAGATAACTGGGAGCTCCTAAAAATCAAACACCTATGCTCATCTAAAGACTCCACCAAAAGAGTAAAAAGACCACCTACAGACTGGGAAAGAATTTTCAGCTACGACATCTCTGACCAGCACCTGATCTCTAAAATCTATATGATTCTGTTAAAACTCAACCACAAAAAGACAAACAACCCAAAAAAGCAGTGGGCAAAGGATATGAACACACACTTCACTAAAGACGATATTCAGGCAGCTAACAGATACATGAGAAAATGCTCTCGATCATTAGCCATTAGAGAAATGCAAATTAAAACTACCATGAGATTCCATCTCACTCAAGGCTGGCATTAATCCAAAAAACACAAAAGAATAAATGTTGGAGAGGCTGCGGAGAGATTGGAACTCTTATACACTGCTGGTGGGAATGTAAAATGGTACAACCACTTTGGAAATCTATCTGGCGTTATCTTAAACAGTTAGCAATAGAACTACCATACAACCCAGAAATCCCACTCCTGGGAATATACCCTAGAGAAATAAGAGCCTTCACACAAACAGATATATGCACACCCATGTTTCTTGCAGCACTGTTTACAATAGCAAAAAGCTGGAAGCAACCAAGGTGTCCATCAACAGATGAATGGTTAAAAAAATGTGGTATACTCACACAACGGAATACTACGCATCGATAAAGAACAGTGATGAATCTGTGAAACATTTCCTAACATGGAGGAACCTGGAAGGCATTATGCTGAGTGAAATTAGTCAGAGGCAAAAGGACAAATATTGTATAAGACCACTATTATAAGATCTTGAGAAATAGTATAAACTGAGAAGAACACATACTTTTGTGGTTACGAGGGGGGGAGGGAGGGAGGGAGGGTGGGAGAGGGTTTTTTACTGATTAGTTATTAGATAAGAACTACTTTAGGTGAAGAGAAGGACAATACTCAATACACAGAAGGTCAGCTCAAATGGACTGGACCAAAAGCAAAGAAGTTTCCAGGATAAAATGAATGCTTCAAAGGTCAGCGAAGCAAGGGCGGGGTTTGGGGACTATGGCTTAAGGGGACTTCTAAGTCAATTGGCAAAATAATACTATTATGAAAACATTCTGCATCCTACTTTGAAATGTGGCACCTGGGGTCTTAAATGCTAACAAGCAGCCATCTAAGATGCATCAATTGGTCTCAACCCACCTGGAGCAAAGGAGAATGAAGAACACCAAGGTCACACGATAACTAAGAGCCCAAGAGACAGAAAGGGCCACATGAACCAGAGACCTACATCATCCTGAGACCAGAAGAACTAGATGGTGTCCGGCCACAACTGATGACTGCCCTGACAGGGAGCAAAACAGAGAACCCCTGAGGGAGCAGGAGATCAGTGGGATGCAGACCCCAAATTCTCATAAAAAGACCAGACTTAATGGTCTGACTGAGACTAGAGGAATCCCAGCGGTCATAGTCCCCAAACCTTCTGTTGGCCCAGGACAGGAACCATTCCCGAAGACAAATCATCAGACATGGAAAGGACTGGACAATGGGTTAGAGAGAGATGTTGATGAAGAGTGAGCTACTTGTATCAGGTGGACACTTGAGACTGTGTTGGCATCTCCTGTCTGGAGGGGAGATGGGAGGGTAGAGACGGTTAGAAACTGGCAAAATTGTTAGGAAAGGAGAGACCGGAAGGGCTGACTCATTAGGGGGAGAGTAAGTGGAAGTATGGAGTAAGGTGTATATAAGCTTATATGTGACAGACTGACTTGATTTGTAAACGTTCACTTAAAGCTCAATAAAAATTATTAAAAAAAAAGAGCAGACTTAATGAGACCAGACTGAGACTAGAAGAATCCAAGTGGTCATGGTCCCCAAACCTTCTGTTCGCCCAGGACAGGAACCATTCCCAAAGACTACTCATCAGACATGGAAGGGACTGGACAATGGGTTGGAGAGAGGTGCTGATGAAGAGTGAGCTACTTGTATCAGGTGGACACTTGAGACTGTATTGGCATCTCCTGCCTGGAGGGGAGATGGGAGGGTAGAGAGGGTTAGAAACTGGCAAAATGGTCACGAAAGGAAAGACTGGAAGGAGGGAGCGGGCTGACTTATTAGGGGGAGAGGAAGCGGGAGTATGGAGTAAGATGTATATAAACTTGTATGTGACAGACTGACTTGATTTGTTAACGTTCACTTGAAGCTCAATAAAAGTTAATAAAAAAAAATCAAGAATTAAAATCAATGGGGAAAAATAACCAAAAGTGTATTTATAAATGGCATTTAAATGGCTCTATAATCAAGAAAACATCTCCTAAATAGCTCCTAGGTGTTAGGGAAATCATAATTGAAATCACACATTATGAGGGGTGGGGGAGAATGTAGCTAAATATGGAGCACAGCTAAAAAAAATGCTCTCAGAAGAAAACTTATTGTCTTAGAAGGTTTCCCTTTTAATGCCCAGGTATACGCTTCTCTTCTCCAAATACATACCAATAACAGATATAAAATAACAAGCAAAAATACATAAGAAACATCCCCATGGAGCCAAAACAAAACAGAAATGTGAAACAGGGCCAAGTCGGAGCCTCAGGCCAGCCGGATGCCATCCGGATCCTGAAGCCAATGGTGACTACGTACAATGGTAATACGACCCCTAAAAAGTGGGAACACTAGAATGCCATTGAGTCACCCCAACGCATGGTGACCCCACGCACTAAATGCTGCACGTTCCTTTGCCATTCCCATGATCAATTGCTTATCAGACCATTGTGATCTATAGGGTTTTCTTTGGCTGATTTTCAGAAGTAGATTGCCAAGCCTTTCTTCCTACTCTGTCTTAGTCTGGAAGCTCCACTGAAACCTGTTCATGAGGTGCATTGGTCAGGATTGACCCTGGGTCTTCTTCATGGAAAGTGCAAATTCTACTATTGAACCACTAAAAAAAAAAACAAAAAACCACTAGTGCCTTTTAAAAGGTAAAGGAGAATAAAAGTCCTCCAGGTGAGAGAGGGGCCTGAACAGGGTCACTACTTAAAGCCACGTGCTAGAAATGTGCTTTAAATTTGGAGAAACAGCAAGAAGGCTGTTGTGGCTGAAGTACAGTGAGCAAGGGAGAGTTGGAAATGAAGTAGGAGAGGTCCAGTCGTGTTACTGGCCCCAGAAAAGAGTTTAGGTTTATCTGAGTAACATGGGAAGCCATTGGAATACAGAGTGGAGGAAGTGACATGACCTCATCTGCATTTCAAAATGCTCACTCTGCCAATTCATTGAGGGCAAGAAAGCTTGCAGTCCCATGGGAGACAATGATACTTAGACTAAGGTGGTAGTGGGGAGGAGGTATGAATTGGTAAGATGTAGGATATATTCTTCAGGGAAAATCAAGATTGCTTAAATTTTATACATGAATTGTGAAAAAAAAAAGAGAACAAGAAAATTCCAATGTTTTAGCTTGAACGATGGTGTGAATGGTCATGTTACTAAGATGTGAAACATGGGAAAAACAAGTTAGAGAAATCAATTTTTGTGTTTTGGTCAAATTAAGTTTGAGATGTTTATTAGAAATTCAACAGCTAGTTGACTGAAAGAGAGTTCAGGGGAGAAACTTGGACTAAGATATAAACTTTGCAGTCATCAGTGTATAGATGATATTTAAAGCCTAGAGACTGCATGCAATCAGCTAGAGAGTGAGTGTAGGCAGCACAGAGAGGAGGCCCAAGGACAGAGCCCCAGGACACCCCAACATTCAGAGAGGAGGGGACCAGCGAAGGAAACTGAGAAGAACAGGCCTGCGAGGTTGGAGAGCAACAAAGAGACAGAGGTGCCCGAGATGTAAGTAGAGAAACAAGTAGAGAGCAACTTTGTCAAATGCTGCTGATGGGACCATGAGACAAGCATGAGGACTGCCCACTGGATTTGGCCACCTGGAGGTGTCTTATCAGGCTACAAAAAGGAGTAATTGGAAACTTTCAGAGGAAAATATAACACCATATCATTATGACTTTGTGGAAGGGGAAAGTTTATTCTACAAGACATAAGAAAGAATAACCTCTAAAAGAAAATGTTGATAAATTTGAATACAGATTAAAGTTTAACATTTCTACACAAGAAAACATCCATCCCATAAAGACAACTGAAACTCAAGCCACCAAGAGAAGGATGATATTTGAATACACATTAACTGTCAAATGACTTCAACTATTAATAAAAGCAGTAATAACAGCTAACATCTACAGAAGGCTTATTATCTGCTAATCACTGTTCAACATATTTCACATGCATTAATTTATTAATACCTAGAACAATCTTTCTCAACTGGGGTTCTGTGAGAAAAATAAGCCCTAGAAAATGTAATTTGAGTGATGCCTCTTATCAGTTCTCCCAAGATTTGTATATAGATGGTACTAGTCTTCATGCATAATAGATCATTTCACTAATTAAACACAATGGATGTTTTAAGGCAGCACTTCTCAAATACTTTTGTCTCGGGACCCCTTTACATTCTTATAAAATATTGAGGGTTCCAAAGAGCTTTTGTTTACATGGGTTATATTTGCACAGGCCAAATAGATGAGTTGAATGGGGATGTGCTATGAATCACCACCTCTGCATTCTTCAAGTCCTTGATGGTGGCAGTAATCTCTGCAATCCCTCCAGGAATGCAGTATTGCTTTTGGTTTATTATTTTCCTAGGTAGGGGCAGTATTAATGGCTTCCACTTGGCTTTTCCTACCATAATAGCCCTGACCTTATTTGTCAGGGATCTAAGGTGGGGGTTCTGCCAGTTGCTGAGTATACCTATTCCAATAATACTTTCTGGAACTGGGGAAATAACTACAGGATTGACTTTGGGGACCCACTGGACCCACTGTGATCCAAACCTGAGCTAAGACTCCATTAACAACCTGATTTCCATACACCCCCACTCTGAATGTTAGGCCACGGTGGTCTCCTGGAATTACTGTCAGTTCAGAGCCGGTATCCAGTAAAACCCAAAAAGTCTGATTATTTCCTTTTCCCCAATGAACAGTCACTTTCATAAAAGACTGTAGATCCCACTGGGGGAGGATGAGAGAAAGATTAACAGTATAAATTTTTGGCAGCGTTGTGGAGCCCTTCTTAAGAGCACCCGGCCTCCCTTTCATTCAAGGTATTGTGTGTCTGTAAACTCATTCAAATCTGGGAATTGATTGAGTGGCTTTGACTCTCCATTCCAGTGAGAGAAGTTAGACTGCTGCCCACTTGACCTAGAATTTATCTGCTTGTATAGATCCAGTAAATATTTAGTAGATTTCCTATTTCACTCCTAGGGACACCATGACTAAGTAGCCAATATCCTAAGTCCATACAAGACTATTCTGATTACTGCTTTGACTCCACTGTCCATTATGCTAACCAGGTCCACCTTGTCTTTGTTGACTGAGTGCCACCACTTGGCCCCTACCACCATGGGATTCAATCAGCCCCATTGTAGTTAAGTGTCTTTATTCAGCCACAGCAGCTCCCACCGCCAAATATGACTTACAATAAATAGCAATCACAGCAGTCTTCAAGGATGTTAGGGCTCCCTTCATAAATTTGTTCCTCATCATTGTGATAAAAGGTGTGTCTTCTGGGCATTTCATGTGTGGGTCTGTGGGTCTCACCTGATAAATCCCCTCTAACATACCAATTTCCCTCAGCCATTTGATATCTTCTACAGTATACCACATTAGAAAAGTCAAGCAGTGGAGTAGTGTTACCTCCTCCTGGATCACACTTTGTACTTTACCTTTTGTAGCTCACTGGAACTTAAGTCTAGTTATAGGTCTAGAAACCAAAATGGGTGGTAAGGATGTGTTTTGAGAACATTTAGCGTTGTCTTGTAAGGCATCTGCTTCAGACAATGCCCCAGGCAATGACTCAGACTAAGACTCTTCAGACACAGCTGGGTTAATCTTATCAGATGGGGGTGGAAGGGCTAATGATTTTATTGGGGAAAGTGACTTAGAAGACAAACATGGAGTAATATCTTTCAAATGGGAGTGAGAGGACTGGTTCTTTTGGCAGGGGTGATAGAACAGAATTTAGGGGCTCAGCGTCCCAACTGCCTGATTATCTGCTCGTATGTCCCCAACCCAAGCTTCAGAATCTCATTTCTTCCCAATTGATGCCCTCACTTTAACTTCAGGCACCACTCAAAGTTGGGAATTCAGTTGGCATTGCAATTCAGCCACTCTTACCCTAAGACTGTGGGTTTGGTTTTCTGTACTATCACCTCTGTTACTACAAGATATAAGGCTTTGTTTCTTTTCTTTTTTTTTTTTAATTGTGCTTTAGGTAAAAGTTTACATTTCAAGTTTATTTCTCATACAAAAATTCATACACATATTGTTATGTGACATTAGTTGCAATCTCTATAATACGACAGCACACTTGCCCTTTCCTCCCCGGGTTTCTTGTGTCCATTCAACCCTTCCTGCCTTCTCATCCTGCCTCCAGACAGCAGCCATCCATTTGGTCTCGTGTGTGTGCTTGAACTAAGAAGCACACTCTTAATGAGTATTATATTTTACAATCCAGTCTAACCTTTGTCTGAAGAGTTGGCTTTAGTTCTGGGTAAACAGAGTGAAAATAAGGCTTTATTTCAAGGCACAAGTGGAAACTTTGAGTTCATTTATGTGACACTTGAGCTTTGACTCTGAAGCCCTGAGCTCATATCTTTCTTTCACCACAACCTGCTTCCTTATACTTCTTATTAATACAAAATTGTAGAAAGGTATCAAACATGTAACTACCCAGAGCCTCACCTTTCACCAATACCTGATCTATTGGTGGTGATGTTTTTCATATTTCTATTGCCACCTCACATCATGGATTAGCAGTGCCCTCTTTACTACTGGAAGCAGAGCCATCAACAGCTTGAAGACTAACCAGACTTGAGAACCAATTTAGAAAACTCTTTCTTACAATTTTGTTTCTCTAGAACCATTCTCCTTAGACTGAATTCTCTAGAGAAGCAAAACCAGTGAAGCTTTCCAGCCTCTACAACCCTATGAGCCATTTTATTGATATAAATCTCTCTCTTTATACATATATATATGCTTATATATAAGCATATATATATAAGCATATATATGTATATGAGCATATATATATAAGCATGCTTATATATATATGCTTAAAAAAATATGCTTATAGAGAGAGAGAGATTTATACCAAGAAAATGGCTCATAGGGTTGTAGAGGCTGGAAAGTACCAAGTCCATAAGTCAGGCTGCAGGATTCTCCCACCTCACACAGCTGCATGGGCTGGCAAACTCAAAACCCACACCATTGAGGTTTACAGATTCCAAGATCGGCAGGCAAGCTGCTAGCTCAAGTCCCAAGAGCCAGAGATCAGATGAACAGGAGCCAGCTGCAGAATTCAAAGTGAGCAAAAATCAGCAAGACTTGCCAGAAAGTCCATCTATATTGGATGCAGGCCACACCCCCAAGGAAACTCCCTTTCAACTTATTGGCTACTCACAACAGATCCCATCAGATCTCATCATGGAGGTGATTACATTATATGACTGCCAAACTACATCATAACTGCCAAACCACTGAGAATCGTGTCCCAGACAAGTTGACACACAACCTTAACAATGTTTACCATATTCAAAATTAAAACTGAGAAATTTTTTATATCTTTTTATTCATTTAAAATAATAATTAGCCTATTATATATTAACATGTATAATGTGTTTTTATGAAAAATAACTGTATTTTCTAAAACAAAAAATATTTAATGGGAAAAGTGGTGTTGTTTTGCATTTTTCAAAATCTGTTTAATGTCCTGCTTGATAGAAAGCAGCTGGATTCTCATATCTACTTCTTTGTTCAGTCCATTGCAATATTTAACTGTGGTTGACATACATAAAAAAAAAAAAAAAAACTTGTCTGCACACAGAGATGTAGTTGGAAAGGGAAGAATATTTAATGGCATTTTCAGATAATTATTGATCATCTTTTATATTATACCAAAATTCAAACAAGTGGTAGTTTCTTAAAGGTTAGTTGTGATATGGAATCTAAAACCATATCCATGAACTTAGCATATCTTGTTATATTAAAATCCACTGGTCCTGTTAATTTCTTAGTTTTTATCAGTGTCCCTTGGTGATATAAGATGTTACCATTAGGGGAAGCTGGGTAAAGGGTGCATTCTCTGAACTACTTTGCAACTCTTCTGTAAGTCTAAAGTTATTTCAAAATAAAAAGTTTAAAAATTTAAAAAGCAAAATAAAATAAAAATCCATTGGTTTATCTTACACTTTGAATCAATCTTTTACCTATGCATGATTTTGCAACATCATTCACTGGTCATTTGGAAAATATTGGTTCACTGAGTTAAGCAGATCTTCTAAATGTGAACACTTTATTATAAAATATCAGAAAATCGTCTTTGTTGATATCACCATGAATCTCATTTAAAAAGTCTTTATGTACTGGAAAACTAATAAGTTCACAGTGGCAAATACAAGTTTTCCAAAATTCTGATTTTTGCTTGAAAGTTGGAATTTTATTGTTGGCATAAATTCCATCAGTTGTTTTCCTTGAAGTGACAGGTTCACTTTATTCATTTTCTAATGCCCAAGTTTGAAAAAAAAAAAAAACATAGTTTCTCGTCAATTTCTTTGAAATAAAAACGGTGTTCCATGAATAAAGAGGCTAGCTCACACATAACTGAAACAATTGCACAAGTGCTTTTTGTCAAAATACCCATCATACTTTAGTACACAAAAGAAATGCTTTATGCATCCTTCCTGTTTTGTCACATGGAGTATTAAAAAGACATGTACTTAAGGATTAATATTTAATAGCATGAATAAGTTTTATGCTTCATCAAGGAGTGAAAGTATCATTACCAGTAATTTTACTGTGAGTGCGTGACAGTAAAAAATACAGCTACCACTACTGTTAAAGTGTCAGCAGTTTTAACTACTATTGATTTTGTATCACTAGCGCAAATGTAAACATGGTTTTTTAAAAAAGCAAATAATATCTTAGTATTATTGTGAATGATGAAGGCATTGGTGGTACAGTGATAGAATTCTCACCTTCCATATAGGAGGCCCAGGTTTAAATCTTAGCCAATGCACCTCTTGTGCAGCCACCACTCACCTGTCAGTGGAGGCTTGCATGTTTTTATGACGTTTTCAGTACAGCTACTCGACGGCACTGGGTTTTCCAGACAAAGATGGAGTAGGAAGAAAGCCCTGGTTATCTACTTCTGAAAATCAGTCAGCAGAAACCCTAAGGATCACAATGTTCCAATCCATAATTGATCATGGGAATGGTGCAAGACCAGGCAGCATTTTGTTCTGTTGTGCATGGATTCACCCTGAGTTGGGGGCCAACTCAACAGCAGGTAACAGCAACATCAATGTGAACATAGTTTTGGCTTTGCAAACCCCCGAGAAAGGTTCTTACTGACCTCCACTTCAAGAATCACTGGTAGGGCATCAGGGCTTAATTTCCTCACAGAACCCTGATTGAAAAGGACTTTACCTAGAATATACAAGAAATCCTATAAATCAATAAAAAATAAATAAACATCCTATAGAAAAATGGTCAACGCATTTTCTGGCCACCGTCCTTCCATCGCTTCCTTCTATTAGTATCCTGAGTTCAATCAGGACAGCAATAGGCCTGCTTAATATACTCATTTCTTCAGTCTCTCTTCCAGGTAACAGTGGCCATGTGACAAAATTCTGGCCAATAAATGTAAGTAGAAGTTTACTAAGGAGTTATGGGAAATTTTTTGCTGTCCTGATATAGACAGTACTCAGTCTTTCTCCTCACTCTTTTTCATGACCGGAGCATAGATATGATGCCTGGAAGCACAGTAGCACCTGGAGATCCTAGATGCTAAGCCATAATCTGAAGATCATGAAAAAAGAGCTAAAAACATTAATGATGTCATGGAGCCATGATCCCACTCTGAGGCTGCCTATTTCTAAATTTTTTGTTAAGTAAAAAAAAAAAAAGAAGAAGGAAGAAACCCTACTTGTTGAAGTCTCTGGTAGTTGGGTTTTCTGTTGCTCGAAGCTTAACATATTGCTGTCTGATTATTGATATGAAAGGCATTTCACGGGAGAGGAAACATAAATACTCAACTAACATTTTAAAAGATTCTTAACTTCATCACTAACCAGAGACAAGCATATTTAAAACAAGAACAAGCTGTCTTTTCACTCTTTCTGATTGGGAAGAATTAAAAAGTCTGATGGGTACAAGTGTAGGAAAGGATATACAGCAACAAAAAGTCTAAAACTACCGGTGGAAGAAGGTACTGACACAACTACTTTGAAGACATTTAGCAATATCTAGTAAAGTTTAAAGGTCCCTGGGTGGTGCAAATGGTTAAGCATTTGACTACTAGCTGGAAGATTGGAAGTTCGAACTCACACTGAGTAACAAACAAGAGCAGTCTACCACTGGGGTTGAGGGCAAAAGCATGGAGAGAGACATTCTCTGTGGCACATACAAGGTCTAATGAAAGCTGGAGAATAAAGCAAGAAGACTGAGAAAAACCCAAGCACCATACTAAGTATAAGGGAGCCATAGCCCATCACTGGAGGTATTTAAAGTCTGTGGTGCTTTGAAGGTAATTATGACAACAATAAAATTCAAATCAAGTCCCAACTACTGGATAGATTGACTCAAACCTGGCACTAACAGCCTGACTAAAGAAAAGTCATGCCTATTCCCAAGTATAAATATTAAAAAAAAAAAAACAAGCCTGGAATTAGCATTTCTAGCCTTCTGAACTGTGAGAAACTAAATTTCATTTTTTTAAAGCCACCCACTTGTGGTACGTCTATTACAGTAGCACTAGGAAACTAAGACACTATAAGTCTCTACTGTTCCTCTTCACACAAGGTCCAAAACTCAATTAAAAATTACAAAAACACACAAAAAAGCAAGAAACAACATATTGCCAAAAGATAAAAAGGTCATCAGACCCAGACCCAGAAATGACCTACATGTTGAAACTATCTGCTATGGATTAAATTTTGTCCCCCAAAAATATGTGTAACAATTCTAACCACTTTACCTGTAGAAGTAATCCCATTTGGGAATAGGTTTTCCTGTGTTATGTTAATGAAGCCCTATCAGTGTAGGGTGTGTCCTAAACATAATCACTTCTGAGTTACAAGAAACAGTGTAGACACAAAAACAAGCAAGCACAAATAGAGGGTAGATAGATGGCACATGAAGATTGCCAAGGAAATGAAGAAGGTCAGGACTATAGACACTGAGACAAGGATCTTCCCAGAGAGCTGACAGAGAGAGAGACTGCCACTAGAGCCAATGCCCAGAATTTGGACTTCTAGCCTTCTGACTGTGCTAAAATAAATTTCATTTTTTTAAAGCTTCTCACTTCTGGTATTTCTGTTACAGCAGCACTAGGAAACAAAAGCTCTATCAAACAGGAGGTTTTAAACAACTATGACTACTGTATTATTACACAAATAACATGCGCCTTCTGCATTTGTTTGCTGGCCATGACCTACCCCCAGAGAGCTGCATGCCCATCCTCTTCAGCTTGTTGCTGGGAAAAAAAAAAAGCATAGTACACTTATGAAAATACCTTGCAGAGGAAGGGTGCAACCATGAACAAACACGGAAGGCATGTGTTATTATGGTAATAATATGGTAATATATTAAAGGATCTAGTGAAATAAATGAACAGCAAGCATGAACAGATGTGGAATTTCAGCAAATGGAAGGAGACGTTAAGATAAAAAGAAGCAAATACAAATTCCAGAAATAAGAAAAAAGATATCAAAATTGAGTACTTTATTTGACATATTTATCAGCTGACTGAACACAGCTGAGCAAAGAATCAGTGACCTGAAATAGGTCAATAGAAAGTATCCGAACTGAAACACAGAGAGAAAAAGGAGTGAAAAGAAAAGAACAGAGAATCCAAAGTTGTGAGACAATGTAAACAATATAACATGTGTTATAGGAGACTTAGAAAAATAAATGTGTGAAAATATGGCAGAAGAAATATTGAAAGAGATAATGGACAATATCTGTTCAAAATTCATGAAATAAAACAAATCACAGACCCGAGAAGCTCAGAAAACCCCAAATAGAATAAATTTTTTAATCTGACCAAAACTGTTTAGATGTATTATGGTCAAATCGCTGGGAGGAAAAAGAGAGAAAAAGAAAGAGAAATCTTGAAGGCAGCCAATGGAAAAGGAAGAAAGAAATACCACCTACAATGACAAACTGGCTATTTCACACACACACAAAAAAAAGTAAAAGGCCTGATTTGTAATATTTGATGATTTCTGTCATGTAAATGCATTCATTATGGCCAATTTAAAGCTATCAATGTTCTTAAAAAAAAAAAAACTCATAAAATTCCTGCTCAAAAGTTGATGCTCAGAAGTCAATGCAAACCAGATCCTGAATATACTGCCTAAAGAGAAACAAAGATAAGGATGAGAGAATACGTCTTTTCAGAAGCTATGCAAGCCAGAATCAATGGAATGATATATTTACATACTAAAAGAAAGAAACTATTAGCCCAGAATTCAATAGAGAGTGAAAATATTTTACCAAGACAAATAAAAGCGAAAGAATTCACTGACAGTACTCTGTAATGACAACAAATATTTAAAAAGTATTATATCAGCTGGAAATATGTATCTACTTAAAGAAAAGAAGAGCACAAGGAAGAGTAAATACAAAAGACAATTTTTCCATTTTTAACTTCTATAAAAAATGTAATTAAAACTTCCAACAAGAAACTTATTAATTAAACTAGCAATATAACTAATGGAGAAACTGGTAAACATCACTTAAACAAGTGATCAGCTTTCTCATTTTTGTGTATAGAAACTCAGCTGACTTTTGCGTGTTGACCTTACATCCTGCAACTTTGCTAAATTTCTCTATTAGCTCTAGAAGCTTTCTTGTGGATTCTTTGGGATTTTCAACATACTGGATCATGTCATCTGCAAATGGAGATGGTTTTACCTCTTCCTTTCCAATTTGGTTAGATTTTATTCATTTTTCTGTTTTGTTTTGTTTTTTTCCTTATTGACCTGGCTAAGACTTCCAATACAATATTGAATAGGAGTGGTGAGAGCAGGCTTCCTTGTCTTATTCCCACTGAAAATCTCTCAATCTTTCTCTATTGGGTATAATGTTGGCTGTCGTTTTTCATATATGCCGTTAATCATGTTGAGGAACTTCCTTTTTATTCCTATTTTGTTAAGTTTTAAGTTTTGAAGCCCTGGTGGCACAGTGGTTAAGAGCTGGCCTGCAAACCAAAAGGCTGGCAATTTGAATCCACCAGCTGCTCCTTGGAAACCCTATGGGGCAATTCTACTCCATTCTATAGGGTCTCTATAAGTTGGAATCAATTTAATTACAGAAGGTTTGGCTTGGATTTCGTTAAGTTTTTAATCAAAAAATGGTACTGGATTTTATCAACTGCCTTTCCTGCAGCGATTGAAATGATCACGTGGTACTTTTCATTTGGTCTATTAATGTGGTGTATTACATTGATTTTCTAATGTTGAACCATCCTTGCACTAATGGAATAAATCCCACGTGATCATGGTGTATAATTTTTTTTTTTAATATGCTGTTGTATTCTGTTTGATTGTATTTTGTTGAGAATCTGGGCATCTATATTAATAAGAGATATTTATGTCTAGTTTTCTTGTGGTCTCTTTGCTTTGGTGTCAGGGTAATGATGGATTCATAGAAAGAGTTCAGGAGTATTCCCTCTTCTTCTCCTTTCTGGAAGAATTTAAAAAGCATTGTCAATTATTCTCTAAATGGTAGAATTCTCCAGTGAAGCCACTTGGTCCAGGGCTTTTCCCGTTGGGAAGTTTTTATTGCTGATTCAATTTCTTCACTTATTTTGGGCCTCTTGAGGTTTTCTACTTCCTCTTGACTCAGTTCAGATAGGTTATGTACTTCTCGGAGTATTTCCATTTTATCTAAGTTATCAAGTTTGTTGGATTGCAGTTGTTTCTAGTATTCTGTTATGGTCCTTTTTACTTCAGTTGGTCACTTGTAATGTCATCTGTCAGTTTGTCATATTGTGGTGGCTTGCATGTTGGTGTGATGCTGGAAGCTATGCCACTGGTATTTCAAATACCAGCAGGGTCACCCATGGTGGATATGTTTCAGTGGAGCTTCCAGACTGAGACAGACTAGGAAGAAGGACTTGGTAATCTACATCTAAAAAAATTGGCCAGGGAAAACCTTGTGACTAGCAGCAGAACAGTGTCTGATATTGTGCCAGAAGACTAACCCCTCAGTTTGGAAGGCATTCACAATATGATTGGAGTTTTTTTTTTTACCTCCTCAAAGTAGAGTAGACCTTTATGATGTGATTGGAATAAAGCTTTCAGGGCCTTCTTTTAATGATGTGGCATGACTCAAGATGAGAAGAAACAGCTGCAAGCATCCATTAATAATCAGAACGTGGAATGTATGAAGGGTGAATAGAGGAAAATGGAAGTTGTCGAAAATGGAAGTTGTCAAAAGTGGAATGGAAAGCTTGAAGGGCGATATCCCAGGCATTAGTGAGCTGAAATGGACTGATATTGGCCCTTTGAATTTGACAATCGTATGTTCTACTTTGATGGGAATGACAAATTCAAGAGAAACGCCATCACATTCATTGTCAAAAAGAACATTTCAAGATCTATCCTGAAGTACAACGCTGTCAGTGATAACACACACACACCTACAAGGAAAACCAGTTGATACAACTATTATTCAAATTTATGCACCAACCACAGCCAAAGATGAAGAAATCGAAGATTTTTACCCATATGTGCAATCAAGATACATTGATAATTACTGGTGATTGGAATGTGAAAACTGGGAATGAAGAAAGATCAGTACCTGGAAAATACGGTCTTGGTGATAGAAATAACGCCGGAGATCGCATGTCAGAATTTTGCAAGACCAACAATCTATTCATTTGAAATACTTTTTTTCAACAATGTAAATGACAAGTATACACATGGACCTTGCCAAATGGAATACACAGGAATCAATTTGACTACATCTGTGGAAAGAGATGCTCGAAAAGCTCAATATCATCAGCCAGAACAAAGCCAGAGGCCAACTGTGGAACAGGCCATCAGTTGCTCATGTGCAAGTTCAAGTTGAAGCTGAAGAAAATTAAAACAAGTCTATGAGAGCCAAAGTACGAGGCTGAGTATATCCCACCTGGATTTGAAGAACGTCTCGAGAACTGATTTGACACATTGAACACTAATGCACAAAGACCAGATGAGTTGTGGGATGACATCAACGACATCGTAAATGAAGAAAGCAGAAAAGACAGGAAAGAAAGAAAAGATCAAAATGAATGTCAGAAGAGATTCTGAAACTTGCTCTTGAACATAGAGTAGATAAAGTGAATGAAAGAAATAATCATGTAAAAGAACTGAACAGAAGATTTCAAAGGACGGCTCGAGAAGACAACGGTATTTTAATTAAATGTCCAAAGACCTGGGGTAAGAAAACCAAAAGGGAAAACACACTCAGCATTTCTCAAGCTGAAAGAACTGAAGGAAAAAACTTCAAGTCTCAAGTTGTAATATTGAAGGATTCTATGTGCCAAATATTGCAAGACACAGGAAGCACTAAAAGAAGATGGAAGGAATACACAGAGGCACTGTACCAAAAAGAATTGGTCAACGTTTAACCATTTCAGGAGGCAGCATATGATCAAGAGCCAATGGTATTGAAGGAAAAAAATCCAAACTGCACTGAAGACGTTGGCAAAAAACAAGCTTCCAGGAAAAGATGGAATACCAATTGAGATGTTTCAACAAATGGATGCAATGCTGGAAGCGCTCACTCATCTATGCCAAGAAATTTGGAATACAACCACCTGGCCAAACGGCTGGAAGATAGTCACCCATAGTTGTGCCCATTCCAAAGAAAGGTGATTCAACAGAATGCGAAAATTATTGAACAATACCATTAATATCACACACAAAATTTTGCTGAAGATAATTTAAAAATGGTTGCAGCAATACATCGACAGGGAGCTGCCAGAACTTCAAGCCAGATTCAGAAGAGGACATGGAATGAGAGGTATCATTGCTGATGTCAGATGTATCTTGGCTGAAAGCAGAGAATACCAGGAAGATGTTTACCTGTGTTTTATTGACTATGCAAAGGCATTCAACTGTGTGGATCATAAAAAATTATGGATAATAATGCAAAGAATGGGAATTCCAGAACACTTATTGTGCTCGTGTGGTACCTGTACGTAGACCAAGAGGCAATCATTTGAACAGAACGAGGGCATACTGCATGTTTTAATATCAGGAAAAGTATGCATCATGGTTGTATCTTTTCACCATACCTATTTAATCTATTTGCTGAGCAAATAATCTCAGAAGCTGGACTATATGAAGAAGAACACAATATCAAGATTGGAGGAAGGCTCATTAACATCCTCCTATATGCAGATGACATAACCTTGCTTGCTAAAAGTGTAGAGGACATGAAGCATTTACTGATGAAGAACAAAGACTACAGCCTTTGGTATGGATTACATCTCAACATAAAGAAAACAAAAATCCTCAAAACATGAGGATAAACAGAGAAAATGAAGTTTTCAAGGACTTCATCTTACTTGGATCCACAATCAACACCCATGGAAACAGCAGTCAAGTAACCAAACAATGTATCACATTGGACAAATTTGCTGAAAAGACCTCTTTCAAGTGTTAAAAAGCAAAGATGTCACTTTGAGGACTAAGGTCCTGATTCAAGCCATGGTATATTCGATCACCTCATACGCATGTGAAAGCTGGACAATGAATAAGGAAGGCCAAAGAACTGAGGCCTTTGAATTACGGGGTTCATGAAGAATGTTGAATATACCATGGACTGCCAGAAAAATGAACAAATCTATCTTGGAAGAAGTACAGCCAGAACGCTCCTTAGAAGCAAGGATGGCAAGACTTCAGCTCACATACTATGGACATTTTATCAAGAGGGACCAGTTCCTGGGGAAGGAAATCATGCTTGGTATAGTGGGGTGTCAACGAAAAAAGAGGAAGACCCTCAAAGAGATGGATTGGCACAGTCGCCACAACGATGGGCTCAAACATGGCAATGCTTATGAGGCAGTGTTGTGTTCTGCTGTACATAGGGTCACTATGAGTAGGAACTGACTCAACGGCACCTAACAACGTCTCTGCTTTCATTTCTCATTTTGGTTATTTGCATCTTCTCTCTTTTTAATTTGTCAGCCTAGCTAAGTGTTTGTCAATTTTCATGATCTTTTCAAAAAAACAACTTCTGGATTTGTTGATTCTATTGTTTTCTATTCTCTATTTCATTTATTTCTGTTCTTTGTTACTTCCTTTCTTCTAGTGGCTTTAAATTTATTTTCCTCTTTTTCTAGTTAGTTACTCGAGCTGTACACATAAGCTATTTATTCAAGATCTTTCTCTTTTTTAATGTAGTCGTTTATTGCTATAAGTTTACCTCCAAGGACTGCCTTCACTGTGTCCTGTGTAAGTGTTGGTATGTTGTGTTTTCATTTTCATTTAACTCCAGGTACTTTTTTTATTTCTCTCTTGATTTCTTCATTGACCCATATGTTGTTAAGTACTGCATTGTTTAACATCCATGTATTTGCGTGTTTTCTAGTTTTCCTCCTGCTATTAATTTCTAATATTATACCTTTGTGGTTGGAGGAGATACTTTGCATAATTTCAAATTTTTTTATATTTGTCAAGACTTGTTTTTTGGCCTAGCATATGGTCTACCCTTAAGAATGACCCATGCACAGGAGAAAAATGTATACTGTTCTAATCCTGGTAGGAGTGTTCTATATGTGTCCCTTAGGTCTGTTTGGTTTATGGTGTTGTTTAAGTCCTCTATGTCCCTGACTATTTTCTTTTTAGATGTTCTGTCCTGTATTGAAAGTGGTGCATTGAAGTCTCCAATTACTATTACTCTTTTCAGATCTGTATTTGTTTTATATATTTTGGGGCACTGATGTTAGATGCATATATATTTATAATTGTTATGTCTTCTTGATGGGATGACCCTTTTATTATTAGGTAATGTCCTTCTTAATCTCTTATGATAGATTTTGATTTAAAATCTATCTTGTCTAATATCAGTATGGCCACCCCTGCTCTCATATGGTTACTAGTTGCATGCAATATTATTTTACATCATTTCACTTTCAGTCTGTATCCTTGGACCTAAGATGTGTCTTTTGTATACAGCTTAAGGGTTTTTTTCATTTTTTTGTAATCCATTCTGCTACTCTCTGCCTTTTGAACGGTGAGTTTAAGCCATTTACATTTAAGGTAATTACTGAAAATGAAGGACCTAATTCATTCATTTTGCTAATTGTTTTTTTTGTGTGTCTTATATCTTCTTTGTTCCACAATTCCCAAATTTTTGTTATTTCTTGTGTTTAAGTGCTTTCTTAAGTTGAGTCTTTTTTATTTCTTCCCTCTTCTAGGCATATATTTTTTTAAATATCTTATTGGTTTCCACAAAAATTACATTTAACTACTTAAATTTACAGCAGCTTATTTTAGTTTGACACCAACATTTAACATACAAACAACAAATAGCATACATTAACGCACTAAATTTCTATCCCTATTTCAGTCCTTCCTTCCCCATCTCTGTTGTTGTGTCACCAATTACATCATTATATATCCTGTGTCCATTAGATTCAATTTGTACTTATTTCTTACACATTTGATGTAATAATGCTTATAGAACTTAACTATTAAACTTACCCACTGGAAATAACCATACCATTGGCCCTTTTATTTGCCTGTGTCATCACCTTTATTGGAGATTTCTCTTTTATTTTTTTCTTTCTCATATGCAGCTTTGAATGTCTGTCTAGTGTCTTTTTCTTTCCATCTGAAGGACTCCCTTTAGTAATTCCTGCAAAGCAGACCTTGTAGTAATGAATTTCCACAACTTTTGCTTATCTGGCAATGTCTTGATTTCATCTTCATTTTTGAAGGACAACTTTCCTGAGTAAAGAATTCTTGGTTGACAATTCTTCTCTTTTAGTACTTTATATACATCATTCAATTGCCTCCTGGACTCCAGTGTTTCCAAAATTGGCACTTAGTCTCACTGAGGACTCCTTATATGTTATACCATGCTATTCTCTTGCTGTGTTCAGAACTTTCTCCTTGTCTTTGGTTTTCAAGAATTTGATCATTCTGCTTGGAGTTCACCTAGCTTTCTGAATTTATAGGTTCAACTCCTTATTTAAGTCTAAAAATTTTTCTGTGATTTTATTTTGGAAGGTTCCTTCTATCCCTTTCTTTTTCTCTTCTCCTTCTGGGATCTCCACGATCCTTATGTTATATTTCTTGATTCTGTTTGGCTTTTTCACATTTCATTGTTCTTTTATCTTGTTTCTCTTGAGACTTAATAATTTCATTTATTGGGTCCTCTAGTTCACTTACTCTGTCACTGTCTGCTCAAATCTACTCGTGAATCCCTACCTTGCATTTCTCAATGCAGTCATTTTATTCCTCAATTTCAGTATTTTTATTTGGATCTTTTTTATGTTTTCTATCTCCTTACTGAGTTCCTCTTTTGCTTCCTGATCTCCATTTAGCATTGTTGTTTGAAACTCTTCTATTTTTCTCATTATTGTGGCCTCTATACAACTGATTTCAGCTTCTTCATAATGTTTGTTTTTTTGTTTTTTTTAATTGGGCCATCTTCTCCTGTGTTCTTCTATGCCTTATAATTTTTTGTTGAACCTGAGACATTTAAGTATTTTGTTGTGCCAATTTTGGGTTTCAGAATCTTCTCTTTCCCCAGGGTTTATTTTTTTCCCTTCGTTTCCCCCCTCTTCCTCTAAAAAATTCCGCCAGAGGGAGCTCTGTCCCTTTGGTTCTTCGATCACCAACTCAGTATTTGCTTGAGTCCTTATGGGACCAAGTAGAAAGTATACTCTGCAGGAAATCTTCTCCCCAGATTGTGCTACCCCAAAGCTTTGGAGAGCCAGCCATTCTGGGGATGTATGCCCCTCCCCTCTCTTCAATGTCACCCTCAGGCACTTTCTTGATTGATATAATGTTCTGATCTGATTCCAGGTTTTAGGTGTTTTGGAAAGATTTAAGTCTCTCAAGACCAGCTCAGAGAATTACCCTATTGTTTGTATCCATTAAGTTCCAGTGAGTCTTTTGTCATGGGGCCAGGAGGCAATGAAAATTTTCCTTCCCCCGATTTTTTTAGTCTTGTTGGATTGGGAGGGGACTGGTCTCTCCCTGTGGATCCATTTTCCTGGCTATCCCTAACCTGTCAAATCAATTCTGACTCATAGCAGCCCTATAGGACAGAGTAGAACTGCCCCATATGGTTTCCAAGGAGCACCTGGTGGGTTTGAACTGCCAATATGTTGGTCAGCAGCCATAGTTCTCAACCACTGCCCCACCACTGTTTCCTGGCTATCCTTATAAAGATATTAATACTTTGAAGTAGTGGACTATCAGCACAAGTTAAGTTCCTCTACCACTTTTCTAGCCTAGGGAGGTGGTTACTGTATTTCAGCACTCACTGTTTGCAGCTAGTTGATTTATATAGGAATTGGGTTAGAGGGGCTCCCATAAGTAGTGAAGAGAAAGACTTTCCTACCCTTGTAGCCTTGCTCTTCTTTATGCCTTCAGGCAAGTGCTTTATTTCTTGGACTGCTCGCTAGAGCTTCAAGTCCATTAATTCCACTGCATTGTTTGTGGCATTTTGTATATTTTTTTCCTGAAATTGTCGTGGGGCAATAGAGATGCTCAACTACCTATGTTACCATCTTGAAGGAGGAGAATTAAGTGATTAAGGAAATCATAACCAGTAATGAGAAAAATTGTCATCATGTACCGCCTAATAAAATACATTGAGAAGGGCACATCACCTCTGGAGTATTCTTTCCGTAAAGACATAGCCTGAATTTAGTCATGAGGAAATATAAGACAAATCCAAATTTAGGAATAGTCTACAAAATATCTGGCCAGTACTTTTAAAAAGTCAAAGTCATAAAAGACAAAGATTAAGGAATTGCCCCAGATTGGAAGAAACTAAAAGAGGCATTTTTTGATCCTTGATTGGATCTTGAACCAGAAAATTTGGTGAAATTTGAGAAGGTCTGTAGATTAGTTGGAAACCCTGGTGGCATAGTGGTTAAGTGCTACAGCTGTGAACCAAAGGGTTGGCAGTTCGAATTTGCCAGGCACTTCTTGGAAACTCTATGGGGCAGTTCTACTCTGTCCTATAGGGTCACTACGAATCGGAATCAACTCAACAGCACCGGTTTTTTTTGGGGGGGGGGATTAGTTAGTATTGTATCAATGCCTATTTCCTTGTTTTGATGATTGTTCTAAGGTTATTAAGATATTAATATTTGAAGAAGCTTGGAGAAGGGTACGCAGGAATTCATTGTACTTTTTGGAAACTTTTTTTATAAGTCTAAAATTATTTCAAAATTAAAAGTTAAAAAATTTTAAGATAACTGACTACAGTGAAAATAGTAACAACATATTATGGAATTTATAACATTTTACAAGTAATGCATAGGATGGCAATAGAAAAAAGACAAGAAAGAAGACTCCTACATTATAAATGGTATAAATCGTATATTGGGACCCTATAGCAACCACTAAGAAAATTGTTTTAGAGAGTTCTTACTAATTAGTCAATAAAAAATTGGAGATAAAATGGAATCATAAAAACACTCAATGCAAAGAAAGGCTGGGGAAAAAAAAGAAAAGAAACAAAGAACAGTTGAGACAAATAGAAAAATGGTAGATTTTAAATACAACCATAGAAATAATTACTTTAAATATAAATCATCTAAATAACCCCATTAAAAGCACAAATTATCAGACTAAATATTCTGATTAAAAAAAGAAAAACATTTAAAGTATAAAAGCATAAGTAAATTAAAAGTGAAAGAATGGAAAAAGATAGGCCATACAGCTGTTAATCTACAAAAATCTGAAGATTAAGAGAAAACATGTATGCATTTCAGTTTGGCAATGAGTATTTTGATATGAAACCAAAACCATGATCCATAAAATTAAAAAAATGATTTATTAGGATTTATGAAAAAGTGAAACTTTTGCTCTGCAAAAGACACTGTTCACAGAGTAAAAAGACTGATCATAGACTGAGAGAAAATGTTTGTAAATCATATATACAATAAAGGACTCTATCCAGAAAATAAAGACATTCCTTAATATCAACAATAAGAAAATAAGCCAGCAAAAACTTTCACAAAATATCAGACCAGACACTTTGACAAAGAAAATGTACAGATGGCACATAAGCATATGAAAAAATGCCCAACTTCACTAGGCATTAGAGAAATACAAATTCAAACCATTGAATACAATTGAAACCATTGAAATACAGACTGAAAAGAGATCTCACAACACACCTATTAAAGTCAGGAAAATTTAAAGAAAGAAAGTTGGAATAGCTAGTTAATATCAGAAAAAAATAGATCTTGGAAAAAAGAATATTATCAAGAATAATGAGAGGCATTACATAACGATAAAAGGGTTGATTCATCAAGATGGTATAACAGAGGCAGCAGAGCCAAGATGGCAGAACAGACAGATGCTTCCTGTGAGCCCTCTTTACAACAAAAAAACAAAAACAACTGAAATGAGTATATTTATGACAAGCTAGGAGACCTGAACATCAAAGGCAACCCTAGAAAATTAACAGAGGGGCAAGGGGAGGAAGAGACAGTTCAGAAGTGGAGAGGAGTTATCAGGCCTGAATCACAGGGAGCCCTCAGGCTCCATTGCCGGAGCGGCAGGCTGGTACTAGTGTTCAGCCGCAGTTTCCTCAGGGAGAAGCAGCCAGCCAAACAGCCTGCTTGCACCCCTGGAACCAGAGATGAACGGCACTCTTGGCAATAGCTAAGAGCTTGTGCATATTTTAATGGCTCCCCCCACCCCAAGCCGGCTTCAGTGGCTGAATTCCCTGGGCCTGAGATACGCACTGTTGAAAACCTAGAGCCATCCTCCTGGCCTTGGAGAAGGAAAAAATTTGCATTTGGGGGAAAAGATAATTTGCCAACTCCACTAAATGGGGGAGCTCAGGACAGAAGCAGCTCCTGTCCAGGCATAAACAGTCCATGGACTTTGACCACCTTCCCTTCTGCATGGACCTGTGTGGGCCTATTTTGGGAGAATAGGCCCTTGTTGGCAGACTCCAGCCATTTCACCTGTGTGGTGGAGAGGTGGGTGTTTGATGTTTGACATTGCTTTGTCTATTAAACAGGTTCCTTACCTACGCACATCAGGGGCCGAAGGACTGGTAGCTCCACTCAAGTCACTCATCTACCTGT
Source organism: Elephas maximus indicus (assembly GCF_024166365.1). Taxonomy (NCBI): domain Eukaryota; kingdom Metazoa; phylum Chordata; class Mammalia; order Proboscidea; family Elephantidae; genus Elephas; species Elephas maximus. Next base: position 131,576,433 of record NC_064826.1, read on the forward strand.
GACAGGGGTCCAAGGATAACTCGTACCTCCCAGTCCTTAAAACCAAAAACATTGGGTGCCCATGGTCCGTCTGCAGAACACATCCACCTGCACAATCTAGGCAACAGGAACGTGCTTTCCTCAGAGTCACTCAGGGGTAGTTTCTCAGCCCCCTGCCTTGTTCAGACTGTGACCCCCTGCTGCAACCAGATACCAGTATGTACACCAATCACCCCTGCCCATCTAAGACTGTAGGACAGAGCCTGTACCACACACTTGATGATCAACTACCTGGACTCCTGAACTGAATTCATACAAGAAAAGTGAACGGACTCCTAGACTGGTATACCTGATAACCACTCTAGCCATCTGGGGACAGGACGTCAGAGCTCCAAAGGTGAAAATAATCTAGCTACTTCACTCAAGCAACCCATTTGGGCATAATGAAACAAAACAAAGCAAGAAGCTACGACACAGTAAGCAAACTTAAACTATTACAATAACTTACACATGTCTCGGAGAAAAAAATCAACATCAAGTCACATAAAGAAACAGACCATGAGCACCTCAACATGCTCTCAAAACAAAGAATCCAGGGATCTTCTAGATGAAAGTGCATTCCTGGAATTACCAGAAGCAGAATACGAAAGTTTAATATACAGAACCCTTTAAGACATCAGGAAGGAAATGAGGCAATATGCAGAACAAGTCAAAGAACACACAGATAAAGCAATTGAAGAAATTAGAAAGATTATCCAGGAACATAATGAAAAATTTAATAAGTTGGAAAAATCCATAGGCAGCAATCAGAAATTCAGATGATTAACAATAAAATTACAAAAGTAGAAAACTCAGTAGAAAGTAAGAGGAACAGAATTGAGCAAATAGAAGCTAGAATTTCTGAACATGAAGATAAATCACTTGGCACTAATATATTTCAAGAAAAATCACATAAAAGAATTTTAAAAATGAAGAAAACTTAAGAATCATGTGGGACTCTATCAAGAGAAATAAGCTACAAGCAATTGGAGTACCAGAACAGGGAGGGATAACAGAAAATACGTAGAGAATTGTTGAAGATTTGTTGGCAGAAAACTTCCCTTATAACGTGAAAGATGAGAAGATATCTATCCAAGATGCTCATCGAACTCCACATAAGGTAGATGTTAAAAGAAAGTCACTAAGACACGTTATAATCAAACTTGCCAAAACCAAAGATAAAGAGAGAATTTTAAGAGCAGCTAGGGATAAACGAAAAGTCACCTACAAAGGAGAGCCACTAAGAATAAACTTGGACTACTCAGCAGAAACCATGCAGGCAAAAATGCAATGGGATGACTTATTTAAAATATGGAAGGAAAAAAATTGCCAGCCAAAAATCATACATCCACCAAAACTGTCTCTCAAATATAAAGGTGAAATTAGGACATTTCCAGACAAACAGAAGTTCAGGAAATTCGTAAAAATCAAACCAAAACTACAAGAAATACTAAAGGCAGTTCTTTGGTTAGAAAATCAATAATAGCAGGTATAAAACCAAGATTAGAACACTGAGCAGAGCAACCAGAAGTCAACCCAGGCAGGGAAATCAAAAAAACAAAGCAAGATTTTTTTTTAAAAAGCCCAAAACATGGTAACAGTGGAGTTATTATATAAAAGAAGACAACATTAAAACAAAGAGGGACTAAGAAATGTACTCATAGATCTTCCATATGGAGAGGAAGATACGGAGATACAAAGAAATAAAAGTCAGTTTTAAATTTAGAAAAATATGGGTAAATAATAAGATAACCACAAAGGAGATAAACTATCCTACTCATCAAAATAATACACAAGAGAAAAATAGAGACTCAGCAGAAACAAAATCAACAACACTGAATATGAGGAAAGGACAATATATAAAGATAATCTACTCAGCATATAAAATTAAGTGGGAAAAAGAAACTGTCAACAACACACAAAAAAAGACATCAAAATGAGAGCACTGAATTCATACCTATCCATAATTATGCTGAATGTAAAGGCACTGAATGAACCAATAAAGAGACAGAGAGTGGCAGAATGGACTAAAAAACGCGATCCATCGATACGCTGCCTACAAGAGACACACCTTAGACTTAGAGACACAAGCACACAAAAACTCAAAGGATGGGAAAAAATATATATGAAGCAAACAGCTATCAATAAAGAGCAGGAATGGCAATATTAATTTCTGACAAAATAGACTTTAAAGTTAAATCCATCAGAAAGGATAAGGAAGGACACTATATAATGATTAAAGGGACAATATAGCAAGGACATATAACTACATTAAATATTTATGCACCCAATGACAGGGCTGCAAGATATATAAAACAAACTCTATCAGCACTGAAAAGTGAGATAGCTCTACAACAATAGTAGGAGACTTCAACAACCCACTTTCGGTGAAGGACAGGACATCCAGAAAGAAGCTAAATAAAGACATGAAAGATCTAAATGCCACAATCAACCAATTTGACTTCATAGACATATACAGAACACTCCACCCAACAGCATCCAAGTTGGAACATTCTAGTGCACATGGAACATTCTCTAGAATAGACCACATAATTAGGTCATAAAGAAAGCCTTAGCAGAATCCAAAACATTGAAATATTACAAAGCATCTTCCCTGACCATAAGGCCATAAAAGTCGAAATCAATAACAGAAAAAACAGGGAAAAGAAATCAAACACTTGGAAACTGAACAATATCCTGCTCAAAAAAGATTGGATTATAGAAGTCATTAAGGATGAAATAAAGAAATTCATAGAATCCAATGAGAATGAAAACACTTCCTATCAGAACCTTTGGGACACAGTGAAAGCAGTGCTCAGAGGTCAATTTATATCAATAAATGCACATATCCAAAAAGAAGAAAGAGCTAAAATCAAAGAATTATCCCTACAACTTGAACAAATAGAGAGAAACAAAAGAAACCCTCATGCACCAGAAGAAAACAAATAGTAAAAATTAGAGCTAAACTAAAGGAAATAGAAAACAGAAAAACAATTAAAAGAATTAACAAGACCAAAAGCTTGTTCTTTGAAAAAAATCAACAAAATTGATAAACCATTGGCCAAACTGACAAAAGAAAAATAGGAGAGGAAGCAAATAACCCAAATAAGAAATGAGATGGGTGATATTACAACAGACCCAACTGAAATTAAAAGATTCATATCAGATTGCTATGAAGAATTGTACTCTAACAAATTTGAAAACCTAGAAGAAATGGATGAATTCCTAGAAACACTCTACTTACCTAAACTGACACAAACAGAGGTAGAACAACCTAATAGACCCATAACAAAAGAAGAGATTGAAAAGGTAATCAAAAAACTCCCAGCAAAAAAAAAAAAAGCCCTGGCCCAGAAGGCTTCACTACAGAGTTCTGCCAAACTTTCAGAGAAGAGTTAACACCACTACTACAAAAGATATTTCAGAACATAGAAAAGGACGGAATACTGCCAAACTCATTCTTTGAAGCCAGCATATCCCTGATACCAAAACCAGGTAAAGAGACCACAAAAAAAAGAAAATTACAGACCAATATCCCTCATGATCTTAGATGCAAAAATCCTCGACAAAATTCTAACCAATAGAATTCAACAATATATCAAAAAAATAACTCACCATGACCAAGTGGGATTCATACCAGGTATGCAAGGATGGTTCAACACTAGAAAAACAATTAATGTAATCCACTACATAAATAAAACAAGAATCACATGATTTTAACAACTGATGCAGAAAAGGCATTTGACAAAGTCCAACATCCACTCATGGTAAAAACTCTCAGCAAAATAGGAATAGAAGGGAAATTCCTCAACATAATAAAGGGAATTTATACAAAGCCAATAGCCAACATCATCCTAAATGGAGAGAGCCTGAAAGCATTCCCCTTAAGAATGGGAACCAGACAAGGATGTCCTTTATCACCACTCTTATTCAGCATTGTGCTGGAGGTCCTGGCCAAACCGATTAGGCTATAAAGAAATAAAGGGCATCCAGATTGGTAAGGAAGAAGTAAAAGTATCTCTATTCGCAGATGACATGATCTTATATACAGAAAACCCTAAGGAATCCTCCAGAAAACTACTGAAACTAATAGAAGAGTTTAGCAGACTATCAAGATATCAGATAACATACAAAAATCAGTTGGATTCCACTACACCAACAAAAAGAACATCGAAGAGGAAATCACCAAATCAATACCATTTACAGTAGCCCCCAAGAAGATAAAATACTTAGGAATAAATCTTACCAGAGATGTAAAAGATTTATACAAAGAAAACTACAATACACTTCTGCAGGAAACCAAAAGAGACTTACATAAGTGGAAAAACATGCCTTGCTCATAGATAGGAAGACTCAACATTATAAAAATGTCTGTTCTACCAAAAGCAATCTATACATTTAATGCAATCCTGATCCAAATTCCAACGACATTCTTTAATGAGATGGGGAAAAACAAATCACCAACTTCATATGGAAGTGAGAGTCCCTGGATAAGTAAAGCATTACTGAAAAACAGGAACAAAGTGGGAGCCCTTACTCTACCTGAGTTTAGGATCTATTATACCACCACAGTAGTCAAAATAGCCTCGTACTGGTACAACAGATACATAGACCAAGGGAACAGAATTGAGAATCCAGGCATAAATCCATCCACATATGAGCAGTTGATATTTGACAAAGGCCCCAAAACAGTTAAATGGGGAAGAGACAGTCTTTTTAACAAATGGTGCTGGCATAACTGGATATCCATCTGAAAAAAAAAAATGAAACAAGACCCATACCTCACTCCATGCACAAAAACGAACTCAAAATGGATGAAAGACCTAAATATAGTCTAAAATGATAAAGATCATGGAAGAAAAACTAGGGACAACATTAGGAGCCCTAACACATGGCATAAACAGTATACAAAACATTACTAACAATGCAGAAGAAAAACTAGATAACTGGGAGCTCCTAAAAATCAAACACCGATGCTCATCCAAAGACTTCACCAAAAGAGTAAAAGATTACCTACAGACTGGGAAAAAGTTTTTAGCTATGACATTTCCGATTAGCACCTGATCTCTAAAATCTACATGATAGTGCAAAAACTCAACAGCAAAAAGACAAATAGCCCAATTAAAAATGGGCAAAAGATGTGAACAGACACTTCACTAAAGAAGATATTCAGGTAGCTAATAGATACATAAGGAAATTCTCACGATCACTAGCCATTAAAAAAAAAAAAAAAAGCTGTCCTGATGGAACAACTATATTCTGAGTGTTCCGAGCCTGAATTGTAACTTGTTACTTGCCTAATGAACCCCAGAATTGTGAGTATGGTCTGTGAGTTCTGTGTGGCCACTGCAATGAATTATCAAACCCAAAGGGAGTGCTGTAGGAGGGATGGTTGGTGTCAGAGTTAGTAATGACAGTGGAGAGAAGAGGCAAGTCTTACCACCTCCTAGGAATCAGCCTTGGGCTGTTGATCTTGATTCTCCTTCCCTCCTGTAAAGTGAGAGAAGGTCAGATGCCACCTCCAAGCTGTTTTTACAATCACGTTAGTACATTAAAAACAGTAATAGGGATGGGTGCTATTTTTAAAAGGTACATAATGGTGTTAGAGAAATGCAAATCAAAATTACAATGAGATTCCATCTTACTCCAACAAGGCTGGTATTAATCCAAAAAACACAAAACAGTATATGTTGCAGAGGCTGTGGAGAGATTGGAACACTATACACTGCTGGTAGGAATGTAAAATGGTACAACCACTTTGGAAATCGATTTGGCGTTTTTTTAAAAAAAAAGCTAGAAATAGAATTACCATATGATCCAGCAATCCCACTCCTTGGAATATATCCCTGAGAAATAAGAGCCTTTACACAAACAGATATATGCACACCCATGTTCATTGCAATACTGTATACAATAGCAAAAAGATGGAAGCAACTAAGGTGCCCATCAATGGATAAATGGATAAATTATCGTATATTCACACAATGGAATACTATGCATCGATAAAGAACAGTTATGAATCCGTGAAACATTTCATAACATGGAGGAATCTGGAAGGCATTATGCTGAGTGAAATCAGTCAGAGGCAAAAGGACAAATATTGTATAAGACCACTATTATAAGAACTCAAGAAATAGTTTAAACAGAGAAGAAAATATTCTTTGATGTTTACAGGAGAGGGGAAGGAGGGCTTGGGAGAGGGGTATTCGTTAATTAGAGAGTAGATAAGAACTACTTTAGGTGAAGGGAAAGACAACACACAATACAGGCGAGGTCAGCACAACTGGATTAAATGAAAACCAAAGAAGTTTCTGGAATAAACTGAATGCTTGAAGGTCAGCATAGCAGGGGCAGGGGTTTGGGGACCATAGTTTCAGGGAACATCTAAATCAATTGGAATAAAATCTATTAAGAAAACATTCTGCATCCTACCTTGGAGAGAGGCGTCTGGGGTATTAAATACTAGTAAGCTGCCATCTAAGAGGCATCAATAGGTCTCAAACCACCTGGACCAAAGGAGAATGAAGAACACCAAGGACACAGGGTAATTACGAGCCCAAGAGACAGAAAGGGCCACATAAACCAGAGACTACATCAGCTTGAGACCAGAAGAACTCCATGGTGCCCAGCTACAACCAATGACTGCCCTGACAGGGAACACAACAGAGAACCCCTGAGGGAGCAGGAGAGGAGTGGGATGCAGACCCCAAATTCTCATTTAAAAAAACCAGACTTAATGGTCTGACTGAGACTAGAAGGACCCCGGTGGTCATGGCCCCCAGATCTTCTGTTTGCCCAGGACAGGAACCGTCCCCAAAGCCAACTCTTCAGACAGGGATTGCACTGGAAAATGGGTTGGAGAGGGATGCTGGTGAGGAGTGAGCTTCTTGGATCAGGTGGACACTTGAGACTATGTTGGCATCTCCTCCCTGGAGGGGAGCTGAGAGGGTAGAGGGGATTAGAAGCTGGCGAAATGGACACGAAAAGCGAGAGTGGAGGGAGGGAGTGGCTTGTCTCATTAGGGGGAGAGCAAATGGGAGTATGTAGCAAGGTGTATATAAGTTTTTGTGTGAGAGACTGACTTGATTTGTAAACTTTCACTTAAAGCACAATAAAAATTAAAAATAATAATAATAATAATTTTTAGCTCAGAAAAAAAAAAGAAGTTATAACAATCCTAGATGTCTATGCACCTAGAAGCAGAGCTGCAAATTACATGAAGCAAAAACTGATAGAATTAAAAAGAGGAACAGATAAATCCAGAGTTACAGTTGGAAATTTCAAAAGTTCTTTTTTAATAATTGATAGAATAAGTAGGGGAAAAAATCATTTAGGTTATAGAAGATCTAAACACTATCAATCAATTTAACCTGATGCTCCATCCTATAACGTCGCTATGAGTCGAAATCGACTCGACAGCACTGGGTTTTTTTTTTTTTTTTGATGTTTATAGAACACTCCACACAACAGCAGAATGCTTTTTTTTCTTTTCAAGTGTGCATGAAGCATTCCCCAAAATAGATCACATTCTAAGCAAGTAAAAAAAGAACTCAACAAATTTAAAATGTTTGAAACCATGCAAAGTATGTTCTCTGACCATAATGAAATTAATCTAGAAATCAGTAATAGAAAGATACCTGGAAAATACCCCCCAAATATTCAGAAATTAAGCAACACAATTCTAAATAACCCATGGATAAAAGAAGAAATTACAAGGTGAATTAGAATATATTTCTGCCAAATTAAAAACATAAAAAATCATGGAGTGTAGTTAAATCAGTGCTTTGGAAAGAAAATTATAGCATGGAATACTTATATTAGGGAAAAGAAACATTTCAAATCAATGGCCTAAGATTTTGCATTAAAAACTAGAAAATAAGAAAAAATTAAGTGTAAAAATAAAAGAAGACTGAAGAGAATAATAAAGATAAGAGCAGGAATAAATAAAATAGAAAACAGAAACAACAGGAAAAAATCAGTGAAACAAAAACCTGGTTCTTTGAAACCATTTGTAAATTTGATAAATTTCTCTCCCTACTGATTAAAATAATATGTGAAAAGATGGGCTTGAGAGAGGAAGCGTCACTTACAAAGTCTAAAGACAAAGAAATTTTATTAACGACTTCCTGCCAATAAACTTAGTAACTTAGATGAAATAGACAAATTCATTAAAATACATAAAATAGCAGAGTTCAGTCAAGAAAATATAGGTATCCTGAATAACTCTTTGTCTACTAAGGAATTTTAATTTATACTTTAAAACCTGCGCAGAAAGATGACCCAGTCCCAGAACACATTACCGGTGAATTCTCCCAAACATTTAAGGAAGAAATCAAACCAATTCTACACAAACACTTCCAGAAAATGGAAGACAAGAAAATACACCTCATTTTTATGAGACCAACATTACCCTGATATTAAACTGAACATATTTCAAGAAAACTGCAGACTAGTATCCTTCATAAACATAAATGAAAAAATCCTTAATATTACCAAATCAAATTCAGAAATACATGATCATATCAGATTTACTCAAGGAATTCAAGGTTGGTTCCACATTTGAAAATCAATCAAAGGAATCCATCATATCAGTGAGGGGAGCTTCCCCAACAGGTAGTGGGTTCTGTAAACATAATTCCTTGATGCTGGAGTTTTCATCCTAAACTAGGAACTTTAATCTTCAATTCTGGAAAAACAGGACACTACTAGGCACCCAAGGAATGTGCTTATACTAATTTGTATCAGGTATTTACAACATACCAAGCTTCACTGGGGCCATATCATTCAATCTTGCCCATAAACCAGGATTTAGGTCCTATCATCATGCCCAGTTTACCTAAACGGAAACTGAGGCAAAAGGAGGTTAGATAACTTGCCAAAGTCACATTAATATGTGCGTGACAGCCACAGTTAGTGAGTGGGCAGAGCCACAATTTGAGCCCAGTCACTCTGACCATTGTACTAAGTTGCCCCTGGCATAAAGCATGGTGCTGTGCATACAGTACATTTTCAATGATGCTAGGCTTTTCCATTTTATGTTTGGAAGTGTGCTTGCTGTAAGTTGGTGACACAGACACAGGATTGAGTCACTTTAAACTATCCTCCCATCACTCTTTCCAACCTTGTGTCTGTATTGGCTCCTGAAATGGCTCCCACAGCTCAAGTCCACACCTCTTGCTGAAAACTTAGCCTCTCTTGCAAGAAGAATAGGAGACAAATCCAAAAAGCTCTTCCACCAGGCCAGGCTGGCCCACGTGTGTGAGGACTTGGTGTGATTGTCAGGGGGAGGTCCATGCTACTCCACCTCCAACTCCAAATCTCTGCTGATAACTCCTTCAGTACTGAGACACGGCAAAAGAAATGTGCCAGGGGAGATTAAGACTCTGCTCTTACTACCTCAGTTCTCTCATCTGTGACATTCGAGGCACGAATTACTCCATTTGTAAAATGAAGAGATTGCATGTATCCTGAGGCAATGGTGGTTCCATGGTAAAACTCTTTCCTTCCATGTAGAAGACCTGGGTTCAATTCCCAGCCAATGCACGTCATGTGCAGCCACCGCCCAGCTGTCAGTGCAGGTGTGTGTGTTGCTGTATTGCTGAACAGGTTTCAGTGGAGTTTCCAGACTAGGACAGAGAGGGAAGAAAGCCCTGGTGATCTACTTCTGAAAAGCAACCAGTGAAAATCCTATCGATCACAACAGTCTGATCTGCAACCAATCACGGGGATGGTGCAGGACTGGGCAGGGTTTTGTTCTGTTGCGCATGAGTCGGGGGTCAACTGGAAAGCAGCTAACAACTACAAGCACATGCCTTGAGGGCAGAGACAGACCTCCTAAGTCTTTGGCATTTCACACAGAGTCTGGCAGTGTGAGAACCCAACTCTGGCGGCCAGGAAATAAGCACAGCACTGAAATGATAAGGTGAAATGAATGATCCTTGAAATCTAAAGTCAGATAATATTGAAAAGGCATGGGGAAGATAGATGCAAAAATGGACCCAAAGAATTTAGACCCCAAAGTCTGTTTCCAAGAAGGAAAACCAGAAGAAGGTCTGCTAATTCTTAAGTGAGAAAAACCTGGAAAACAGTAACACTAGCCAATAATGGAAATAGCAGGACAGGTAGTACACATGCAATCTGCTACTTGAGTCCAGCCACAATGAGTAGGTATGAAGACCTGGGGCCAGATTACCGTCAGATATAACCAGTGGCTTCTCTCAGAAAAGGTCCTGCTGAGTTCCTGGCTGGAAGAAGGAGTGCAGGAGGGAAAGAGATAAGGAAGCAGGGAGGTGGCAGGCATGACCTTCCCTGGGGCAAGAAGACAAAGATGAAACATGGGCACCTCCATTCAACATTCCCTGGTTGGGACCCTGCAACAGGGGCAGGAAAGGTGCCTCCCCTCACCAGAGCTGAGCAGAATTCTGTCTGTTCAGTCCCTGGGCTTTTGGTACTAGCCAGAGAAGGGGGGAGAACAAGAGGAGGAGGGGGAACTACCTTCAAGCCCCCAGCAGGGTGACCCTCAGAAAGGGCTCTTGTTCTCTAAGATCCCCCAGGTGCGCAAGTTGTTAGGGAATTTGCAGAAACATTGGAAAGGGACAAGTGCTAGGCCCCAAACCCCTCAGCAGTGCGTGGCAGTGCATGTTTCCCTGAGTCGTTGTGAACCTTATTATTCCCAAAACTTTTTTTATTTGAGGTGAAATTCACATAACATGCAACTAGCCATTTTAAAAGCATCTTCTCTGACCATAAGGCCAAAAAAGTAGAAATCAATAACAGAAAAAGCATGGAAAAGAAATCAAACACTTGGAAACTGAACAATACCCTGCTTAGAAAAGATTGGATTATAGACGATATTAAGGATGGAATAAAGAAATTCATAGAATCCAATGAGAATGAAAACACTTCCTATCAGAACCTTTGGGACACAGCAAAAGCAGGGCTCAGAGATCAATTTATATCATTAAATACACGCATACAAAAAGAAGAAAAGGCCAAAATTAAAGAATTATTCCTACAACTTGAATAAATAGAAAGAGAGAAACAAAAGAAACCCTCATGCACCAGAAGAAAACAAATAATAAAAATTAGAGCAAAACTAAATGAATTAGAAAACAGAAAAACAATTGAAAGAATTAACAAGACCAAAAGCTTGTTCTTTGAAAAAATCAACGAAATTGGTAAGCCACTGGCCAAAATGACAAAAGAAAAACAGAAAAGGAAGCAAATAACCCAAATAAGAAATGAGATGGGCAATATTACAACAGGCCCAACTGAAATTAAAAGAACCATATCAGATTATTATGAAAAATTGTACTCTAACAAATTTGAAAACCTAGGGGTTTGGGGATTAGAAGAAATGGATGGATTCCCAGAAACACACTACCTACCCAAACTAACACAAACAAGGGTAGAAAAACTAAATAGCTCAATATCAAAAGAAAAAAAGAGATTGAAAAGCTAATAAAAAAAACTCCCAACAACAAAAAAGCCCTGGACCAGCAGCTTCATGCAGAGTTCTACCAAACCTTCAGAGAAGAGTTAACACCGGTATTATGAAAGGTATTTCAGAGCATAGAAAAGGGCGAAATACTCCCAAACTCATTCTATGAAGCCAGCATATCCCTGATACCAAAACCAGGTAAAGATACCACAAAAAAAGAAAAGTACAGACCTATATCCCTCATGAAGTCATTGGTCTTGCAAAATTCTATCATTCCATCTCCAGCATTGTTTCTATCACCAAAGCCACATTTCCCAACTACTGATCCTTCTTCTTTGTTTCCAACTTTCACATTCCAATCGCTAGTAATTATCAATGCATCTTGATTGCATGTTCGATCAATATCAGACTACAGCAGCTGATAAAAACCTTCTATTTCTTCATCTTTGGTCCTAGTGGTTGGTGCATAATTTGAATAATAGTCGTATTAACTGGTCTTCCTTATAAGCATATGGATGCTATCTTATCACTGACAGCGCTGTACTTCAGGATAGATCTTGAAACGTTCTTTTTGACGACGAATGCAACACCATTCCTCTTCAAGTTGTCGTTCCCAGACTACATGACTGTCTGATTCAAAATGGCCAATACCAGTCCATTTCAGCTCACTAACGCCTAGGATATTGATGTTCATCCGTTCCATTTCATTTTTGATGATTTCCAGTTTTCCTAGATTCATACTTCCTACATTCCAGGTTTGGATTATTAATGGATGTTTGCACCTGTTTCTTCTCATTTTGAGTTGAGCCACAGCAGTAAATGAAGGTCCCGAAAGCTTTACCTCATCCACGTCATTGAGGTCGACTCTACTTTGAGGAGGCAGCCCTTCCCCAGTCATCTTTTGAGTGCCTTCCAACCTGGGTGGCTCAACTTCCAGCACTATATCAGACAATGCTCTGCTGCTATTCATAAGGTTTTCACTGGCTAATGCTTCTTCATTGCAAAGACCTTCTTTCACCAACAAAAATGGCGACTATACAAATGGACCTCGCCAGATGGAACACACAGAAATCAAATTAACTACATCTCTGGAAAGACATGATGAAAAAGCTCAGTATCATCAGTCAGAACAAAGCCAGGGGCCAACTGTGGAACAGATCATCAATCGTTCATATGAAAGTTTAAGCTAAAACTGAAGAAAATCAGAGAAAGTCCACGAGAGCCAAAATATAACCTTGAGTATATCCCACCTGAATTTAGAGACTGAAGAATAGATTTGACCCACTGAACACTAGTGACCAAAGACCAGACGAGTTGTGTAATGACATCAAGATATCATACATGAAGAAACCAAGAGGTCATTGAAAAGACAGGAAAGAAAGAAAAGACCAGGATCGAAGTCACAGGAGACTCTGAAACTTGCTCTCAAAGGTCCAGCAGCTAAAGCAAAAGGAAGAATTGATGAAGTATAAATGAACTGAACAGAATATTTCAAAAGGGGTCTTGAGAAGACAAAGTATTATAATGACATGTGCAAAGAGCTGGAGATGGAAAACCAAAAGGGAAGAACACACTCAGCATTTCTCAAGCTGAAAGAACTGAAGAAAAAATTCAAGCCTCGAGTTGCAATAGAGAAGGATTCTATGGGGAAAATATTAAACGACTCAGGAAGCATCAAAAGAAGATGGAAGGAATACACAGAATCATTATACCAAAAAGAATTAGTTGATGTTCAACCATTTCAAGAGGTGGCATATGATCAGGAACAGATGACACTGAAGGAAGAAGTCCAAGCCGGTCTGAAGGCATTGGCAAAAAACAAGGCTCCAGGAATTGATGGAATATCAATTGAGATGTTTTGACAAACAGATGCAGCACTGGAGATGCTCACTCATCCATTCCAAGAAATATGGAAGACAGCTTCCTGGCCAACTGACTGGAAGAGATCCATATTTATGCCTATTCCCAAGAAAGATGATCCAACCGAACATGGAAATTATAGAACAATATCGTTAATATCACACACAAGCAAAATTTTGTGGAAGATCATTCAAAAGCAGCTGCAGCAATATATCGACAGGGAACTGCCAGAAATTCAGGCTGTTTCAGCAGAGAACATGGAACCGGGGATAGCATGGCTCATGTCACATGGATCCTGGCTGAAAGCAGAAAATACCAGAAGGATGTTTACCTGTGTTTTATTGATTATGCAAAGGCATTCAACTGTGTGGATCATAACAAATTATGGATAACATTGGGAAGAATGGGAATTCCAGAACACTTAATTGTGCTCATGAGGAACCTTTACATAGATGAAGAGGCAGTTGTTCAGACAGAACAAGGGGCTACTGATTGGTTTAAAGTCAGGAAAGGTGTGTGTCAGGGTTGTATTCTTTCACCATACCTATTCAATGTATATGCTGAGCAAATAATACTAGAAGCTGGACTATATGAAGAAGAACGGGGCATCAGGTTTGGAGGAAGACTCATTAACAACCTGCATTATGCAGATGACACAACCTTGCTTGCTGAAAGTGAAGAGGACTTGAAGCACTTACTAATGAAGATCAAAGACCACAGCCTTCAGTATGGATTACACCTCAAAATAAAGAAAAAAATCCTCACAACTGGACCAATGAGCAACATCATGATGAACGAAGAAAAGATTGAAGTTGTCAAGGATTTCATTTTACTTGGATCCACAGTCAACAGCCATGCAAGCAGCAGTCAAGAAATCAAAAGACACATTGCATTGGGTAAATCTGCTAAAAAGGACCTCTTTAGAGTGTTGAAGAGCAAAGATGTCACACTGAAGACTAAGGTGCGCCTCACCCAAGCCATGGTATTTTCAATTGCATCACATGCATGTGAAAGCTGGACAATAAATAAGGAAGACCGAAGAAGAATTGATGCCTTTGAATTGTGGTGTTGGTGAAGAATATTGAATATACCACAGACTGGCAAAAGAACGAACAAATCTGTCTTAGAAGAAGTACAACCAGAATGCTCCTTACAAGCAAGGATGGTGAGACTGCATCTTACATAATTTGGACATGTTGTCAGGAGGAATCAGTCCCTGGAGAAGGACATCGTGCTTGGCAGAGTACAGGGTCAGCAGAAAAGAGGAAGACCCTCGACAAGGTGGATTGACACAGTGGCTGCAACAATGAGCTCAAGCATAACAACGATTGTAAGGATGGCACAGGACCAGGCAGTGTTTCTTTCTATTGTGCATAGGGTCGCTTTGAGTCAGGACCGATTCAATGACACCTAACAACAACAACAATCCCTCATTAACTTAGATGCAATGATCCTCAACAAAATTCTAACCAGTAGAATTCAACAACATATCAAAAAAATAACACACCATGACCAAGCAGGATTCATACCAGGTAGGCAGGGATGGTTCAACATTAGAAAAACAATTAATGTAATCCATCATATAAATAAAACAAAAGACAAGAATCACATGATTTTATCAATCGATGCAGAAAAGGCATTTGACTAAATTCAACACACATTCATGATAAAAACTCTCAGCAAAATAGGAATAGAAGGAAAATTCCTCAACATAATAAAGTGCATTTATACAAAGCCAATAGCCAACATCTTCCTAAATGGAGAGAGCCTCAAAGCATTCCCCTTGAGAGCGGGTACCGGATAAGGATGCCCTTTATCACAGCTCTTATTCAACATTGTGCTGGAGGTCCTAGCCAGAGCAATTAGGCTAGATAAAGAAATAAAGGGCATCCAGATTGGCAAGGAAGAAGTAAAAGTATCTCTGTTTGCAAATGACATGATCTTGTACACAGAAAACCCTAAAGAATCCTCCAGAAAACTACTGAAACTAATAGAAGAGTTTAGCAGACTATCAAGATACAAGATAAACATACAAAAAATCAGTTGGATTGCTCTACACCAACAAAAAGAACATCGAAGAGGAAATAACCAAATCAATACCATTTACAGAGGCTCCCAAGAAGATAAAATACTTAGGAATAAATCTTACCAGAGATGTAAAAGACTTATACAAAGAAAACTACAATACACTTCTGCAAGAAACCAAAAGAGACTTACATAAACAGAAAAACATACCTTGCTCGTGGATAGGAAGACTTAACATTGTAAAAACATCTCTTCCACCAAAAGCTATCTATACATTTAATGCAATTCTGATCCAAATTCCAATGACATTTTTTACTGAGATGGAGAAACAAATCACCAACTTCGTATGGAAGGGAAAGAGGCCCCGGATAAGTAACGCGTTACTGAAAAGGAAGAACAAAGTGGGAGGCCTCGCTCTACCTGATTTTAGAACCTATTTTACTGCCTCCGTAGTCGAAATAGCCTGGTACTGGTACAACAACAGAAACATAGACCCATGGGACAGAATTGAGAATCCAGACATAAATCCATCTACATATGAGCAGCTGATATTTGACAAAGGCCCCAAAACAGTTAAATGGGGAAAAGACAGTCTTTTTAACAAATGGTGTTGGCAGAACTGGATATCCATCTGAAAAAAAATGAAACAAGACCCATACCTCACACTATGCACACAAAAAAAACTCAAAATGGATCAAAGAACGAAATATAAAATCTAAAATGATAAAGATCATGGGAGAAAAACTAGGGACAACGTTAGGAGCCCTAATACATGGCATAAACAGTATACAAAACGTTACTAACAATGTAGAAGAAAAAGTAGATAACTGGGAGCTCCTAAAAGTCAAACACCTGTGCTTACCCAAAGACTTCACCAAAAGATAAAAAGATTACCTACAGACTAGGAAAAAGTTTTCAGCTTTGACATTTCTGATCAGTGCCTGATCTCTAAAATCTACATGACTTTGCTAAAACTTAACTACAAAAAGACAAATAACCCAATTAAAAAATGGGCAAAAGATATGAACAGACACTTCACTAAAGAAGACTTTCAGGTAGCTAACAGATACGGAGGAAATGTTCACCACCATTAGCCATTAGAGAAATGCAAATCAAAACTACAATGAGATTCCATCTCACTCCAACAAGGCTGGCATTAACCCAAGAAACACATAATAATAAATGTTGGAGAGGTTGTGGAGATAGTGGAACAATTATAAACTGCTGGCGGGAATGTAAAATGGTACATCCACTTTGGAAATCGATTTGGTGCTTCCTTAAAAAGCTAGAAATAGAACTACCATAGGATTCAGCAATCCCACTCCTTGGAATATATCCTACAGAAATAAGAGCCTTTACACTAACAGATATATGCACAGCCATATTCATTGGAGCACTATAACAAAATGATGGAAGACACCAAGGTGCCCATCAAAGGATGAATGGATAAATAAATTATGGTATATTCACACAATGGAATACTATGCATCGATAAAAAACAGTGATGAATCTGTGGAACATTTCCTAACATGGAGGAATCTGGAAGGCATTATGCTGAGTGAAATTAGTCAGAGGCAAAAGGACAAATATTGTATAAGACCACTATTATAAGAACTCAAGAAATAGTTTAAATGGAGAAGAAAATATTCTTTGATGGTTATGAAAGGGGGGAGGGAAAGAAGGTGGGAGAGGGATATTCACTAATTAGATAATAAATAAGAACTATTTTAGGTGAAGGGAAAGACATGACACAATAAAAGCGAGGTCAGCACAACTGGACTAAACGAAAAGCAAAGAAGTTTCTGGAATAAACTGAATGCTTCAAAGGCCAGCGTAGCAGGGACGGGGATTTGGGGACCATGGTTTCAGGGGACATCTAAGTTAACTGGCATAATAAAATCTATTAAAACATTCTGCATCCTATTTTGAAGAGTGGCGTCTGAGGTCTTAAACTTTAGCAAGCAGCCATCAATTAGTCTCAACCCACCTGGACCAAAGGAGAATGAAGAACACCAAGGACACGAGGTAATTACAAGCGCAAGAGACAGAAAGGGTCACATAAACCAGAGACTACATCAGCCTGAGACCAGAAGAACTAGATGGTGCCCAGCTACAGCCGATGACTGCCCTGACAGGGAACACAATAGAGAACCCCTGAGGGAGCAGGAGAGGAGTGGGATGCAGACCCTAAATTCTCATAAAAAGACCAGACTTAATGGTCTGACTGAGACTAGAAGGACCCCTTTGGTCATGGCCCCCAGACCTTCTGTTGGCCCAGGACAGGAACCATTCCTGAAGCCAACTCTTCAGACAGGGATTGGACTGGACAATGGGTTGGAGAGGGATCCTGGTGAGGGATGAGCTTCTTGGATCAAGTAGACACTTGAGACGATGTTGGCATCGTCTATCTGGAGGGAAGATGAGAGGGTAGAGGGAGTTAGAAGCTGGCGGAATGGACATGAAAAGAGAGAGTGGAGGCAAGGAGTGGGCTATTTCATTAGGGAGAGAGCAATTAGGAGTATATAGCAAGGTGTATATAAATTTTTGCATGAAAGACTGACTTGATTTGTAAACTTGCAGTTAAAGCACAATAAAAACTTAAAAAAACAACTAGCCATTTTAAAGTGAATAATTCACTAGCATTTAGCACATTCACAATGCTGCATAGCTACCACCTCTTCTATCTAGTTCCAGAACATTTTCATCACCCCAAAAGAAATTCGTATCCATTTAGTTGCTTCCCATTCCCCCTTCCCTCAGTCCTTGGCATTCACCAATCTGCATTCTGTCTCAATGAATTTACCTATTCTGAATAATTCATATCAATGGAATCATACAGTATGTGACCTTTTTTGTCTGGTTTCTTTTGCTTAGCATATTTTTGAGCTTCATCTATATCGTAGCATGTATCAGTATTTCATTCCTTTTAATGAGTGAGTATTCCATTGCATGGTGTGCCACATTTCGTTTACCCATTAATCTGTTGGTGAACACGGGTTGTTTCCATCTTTTGGCTATTGTGAACAGTGCTACAATGAACATTGGTATACACATACCTGTTTGAGTCCCTGCTCTTAATGCTTTTGCATATATACTTAGGAGTGGAATTGTTAAATGATATACCATTTAAGAACCATCAGACTGTTTTCCACAGGGGCTACACCATTTTACATTCCCACCAGCAATGCACAAGGGTTCCAATTCCTTCACAACCTCCCCAACACTTGTTATTTTCTGCTTTTTTATTATAGCCATCCTAGTATGTGTGAAATGGTATCTCACTGAGATTTTGATTTGCATTTTCCTCCTTGTTAAGGATGTTGAGCAACTTCTCATGTGCTTGTTGGCCCTTCGTATATATTCTTTGGGCAAATATCTGTTCAAGTACTTTGCCCATTTATCAAATTTTAAAACTTTTACAAATCTTATTGTTTTCATTTGCATTGATATAATTTACTAGTGAAGTTACATCTTTTCACAAGTTCATGTGTTTTTAAATTTCACTTCCATAAATTTTTTCTTCATATCTTTTTCTCATTTTTCTATTGTCTGGTTATCTTTTGTTAATTGATTTGGGTAACTTTGTATTTTCTGGATGCTAATCCTTTGCCTATTATATATGTTGCAAATATTTTCACCCAATTATTTATCTCCTGTTTTGTTCTTTTATTTTTTAACTTTGGTTTTATACTTTATATCAAGAAAAAATTATTTTAACCTAGTCATGTTTATACTTCTTTTTGGTCATTTTTTTTAAAAAGCCTTCACTTTCTCCAATAGTCTCTTATGTTTTCTTTCAGTACAACTTTCTTTTGTTTCTGTTATTTATTCATTTACTTACTTACTTTACTTACTCCTTGCTTGCTTACTTACTGACCCACTCACTTACTTACGTACATTGGTCTTTAATCACCAGAAACGTGTTTTTTATTGCGGGAGAAACTATAAGGAGACAAATGCCCTGTGTTGTCGTGGGAAAACAGGGGACCTCTGGGTTCAGATTCCAACTCTGACACCTACAAGCTTCCCGGAGTAGTTTGCTTAACCTTTCTGAGATTCCATTTGCTTGACTAAAACAGGAATAACACCTTATTTTGCTGATTTTTTAAGACACACATTTTAACATTTCTGAAAATTAGAATATACTGTGTCATGGTTTCATTGACACCTTACTGTTGTCACCAATGTCCCTAATAAATATGTTGTTGTTGTTAGGTGCTGTCAAGTCAGTTTTGACTCATAGACCCTACATACAATAGGACAAAACACTGTCCAGTCCTGTGCCATCCTTACAATTGTTGTTATGTTTGAGTCCACTGTTGTAGTCACTGTGTCAATCCATCTCCTTGAAGGTCTTCCTCTACTTTACCAAGCATGGTGTCCTTTTCCAGGGACTGATTCCTCCTAATAACATGTCCAAAGTATGTGAGATATAGTCTCACTATCCTTGCTTCTAAGGAGCATTCTGGTTGTGCTTCTTCTGAGACAGATTTGTTCATTATTTTGGCAGTTCATGGAATATTCAATATTCTTCACCAGCACCATAATTCAAAGGCATCAACTTTTCTTCAGTCTTCCTTATTCATTGTCCAGCTCTAGCATGCATATGAGGTGATTGAAAACATGAAGGTTTGGGTCAGGCACACCTTAGTCGTCAAGGTGACATCTTCGCTTTTCAACACTTTAAAGAGGCCCTTTGCAGCAGGTTTGCCCAATGCAATGTGTCGTTTGATTTCTTGACTGCTGGTTCCATGGGTGTTCACTGCAGATCCAAGTAAAATGAAATCCTTCACTTCAATCTTTTCTCCATCTATCATGATGTTGCTTATTGGTCCTATTGTGAGGATTTTTGTTTTATTTTGAGGGGTAATCCATACGGAAGGCTGCAGCCTTGATCTCCATCGGTAAGTGCTTCAAGTCTTCTTCGCTTTCAGTAAGCAAGGTTGTGTCAATGTGAGTTACAATCATAGTTATAATTGCATGCATTCCCTCAGCAAGGTGGATTGACACAGTGGCTGCAACAATGGGCTCAAGCATAGCAACGATTGTGAGGATGGTGCAGGACCAGGCAGTGTCTTATTCTGTTGTACATGGGGTCACTGTGAGTCAGAAATGACTCAACAGCACCTAACAACAACAACAACAATAATTCCCTTTACCAAGTAGGGTACTGACTAAGCATTGAGGAGAGGAAAAGGAGGCGAGGCAGTCTGAGGTGCCTGCAATGCCTGCCCAGGTGGCCCAGGAGCTGTGGGGCCAGCCGTGTACGTAAGCAATATCCTCCTCAAGTGGAGGCAGAAAGACTGGCCCTGTAACCTAGGACCAGTGGCAGAGTATTCAGGAAGGGGCTGCACCAACTCCAAAGGGATCTGTACCAGAACCAGGGTATGGGAGTCAGGAAAGGAAGGGAAAACACATCACTTAGCTCTTACAAGCCTCACATGGTGGTGGAAGCTTCCCCACTTGTTGAGGGAGCTTTTTCACCCTCTCAAAAATGGCTGGGCAAGTGGTTGCCATTCCCGCTGCACCGGTAACTTTTCAAGGTCACCTCAGGGGATCCAGGATGAAAATCCAGGTGACCTGGTCTATTCCACCATGTTGGGTAACAACCCAGCCCAGGGGTGGAGAAATGATCTGTGACACTGTTGTCTCCCACCCAGAACACTTCGGGAATGAGCTAATGGAACATCCCTTTGGCACCGAGGTTTGGAAGAGTAGGCAGGGTCTGTCTTCACCCCAAATACCCCTGGAACCTGAGGGGGTGCCGATCTACTGGTGGCTGGTACTAGGGCACCTCTCAGTGGTCAGCTGGATGCTGGTTGTCACACAGACACACTTGCCCTGTTTTTATCTTGCCTGGCCTCTGTGCTGCCATCTGCAGGTGGGCCGCACCTCATAGTTTATCTGCAGCTAAGCTCAGGGCCCATTCACCAATGGTTATGGCCAGGGAGCTGTTGCTTCCTGTCCCCCTGCACTAATTAGAGTCCTACACAGGGCTCAGCCACACTCCCCCACCCCCAGACACCTCCTCTCTCCTCATCAAACATCAGATTCTTTCCTCCAGAGAACTGTTCTTTGAATACTTGCACATTGACAGGGAGAGTTGTCTTAAGAAAAGAAATGAAGGACTGACAGTTGTTATCCAGCCCCGTGAGAAACCAGCAGGGACACTGTCTGTTGCTGCTCCCTCATGACAGTTTAGGGAAAGAGCATTCCCCACAAAGGGGCATGCCCAGCTGGAAGAGGGGCTGGAAATGGGTAGAGACTGGTGACAAGCATTTGTGTTTACTGTGAGGTAAGGACAGCCTGCACTAATCGGTATGTTGCAGGTCGCTGTGGCGGGAGGAGGTGTGGGGAGGAGAGTAAGGCAAGGGACCACAGGGAATACGGTGCATGAAGAATGTCTGCACCATGCACTGGGCCCTGGGCAGAGCTGGCATCAAGGTCAGGCGGGGAGGGCCCCGTCTAGCAGGGAGGCTGACAAGTGCCTGGGTGAGTCCCCAGGAAGCATAGAGAAGGACTGTGTCACACAGCTCACATGACAGCAGGGGGACCAAGTCTGAGCTGGATCCACAGCAGGAGGGACTGAAAGCTGAGACCCAGAGGGGAGGCTGGAGTGTGTGACTCCCTCTGCCCTGGTCATGCTCGTCTGGAAGCTGGGCTGGCTGAGAGGTGGGGAGAGGTGGCCCTAGGGTTAGAGCTGCTCTTCACCCCACTGCGGGCTGGAGGCAGCAGAAGCCAGAACTAGGGGCAGGCCAGTGAGCAGCACAGGAGGGACCGGGGGATTCTGATCTGGGCTGCTGCGTGGCTGAGGAACGCAGAGGACAATGAGCCACCTCGCTGAATATGCAGACTTGGTAAAGGAAAGACCAGGAAGGAGAGCTGGGAAAGGTATATTATTCCCAGGCACAGGACACCCAGATGGATAAGGAGGTGGCCATGGAGGAACCAATTTAACACCACCAGAAACGGTCAATCATACCAGAACCAACAGGCCCCAGTGGGAAAGCTTTCTGGATCAGGTTGGTGGTATGAGCACAAGTGTCCCCAGGCAACATCCAGCCCAGCCCCCCCCAAACTTCAGCAAGCACAGAAGAGGCCCAGGGTTAAAGGAGGCAACCCCTCATATGGGGTGTGGTTCTCACAGTGGTGGACAGGAGCTAGGAGGGGAAGAGCATGCAAAGGTCATGGTGACGTTGGAGGGCTTGAAGGCAAGTCTGAAGGAGCACCATGTTATGACATGCCTCCAGAGTCTCATTACAGCACAGCTTCCCATAGGATAGCAACTTCTGTCAGAAATGTGATAAAACAGAAAACATGATGGTAGGTGAGGAACGCTGCCTAATCTGGGCACTGGTATCTTCAGCAACAGGAAGACTATCAGAAGATGCTCACCAAAGTGTAAAGTGAAAACAAAAAAGATATGCCTGCTGACCTTCTTTCTTTCACAGTATACCTTTGAGCTTCTACCTCAGTAGTCCAAATGTGTTTCTGCAACAATAAAAATCCCTAGAATGGCTCACATCATCACTGTTTACTTCCACCCTCTCCAGGCACAAATCGAGCTGAGAGGCTGTCTGTTGGGACTTGGCATACCTTGCCTCGCCCCCTTGCAATGGGAAGTATTCCCTGAGCCCTGGGGACAGTGAAGCCAGGCCTGCTAGGATAGAATGGGAGGGGAGGCCTGGAGGACAAGCAGGACTAGGTATAGTGGACGTGAGGAGACAATGTCATTCCAGGCTGGAACAAAACCAAAAAAACAAATCTTCTGTCGATTCTGACTCATAGCGGCAACCCTGTAGAACAGAGTAGAACTGCCCACTTTTTGGTTAGCAGCTGAGCTCTTAACCACTGCGCCACCAGGATTCCAGGACAGATCAAAGTCATGATCAGGGATTCCAGGGGCTGGCACACACAGGGTGGAGCAGATGTTTTCTTCAGGACAAAGAGCGGAGAGAGGAAGGAACTGGGGAGCGGGGTGGCCAGAGAAAAGACCTGCCGATGGAGCCTATCCCCACATAGTCCTGCACCGAGCCCTACTACCTGGCCCTCAAGTTGGCTGTGTCCCCTGCAATCTGTCTATTCGCCGTCTTCAGGGCCAAACTTCCACTCAGCTCACCAAAATCAGCCTTAGAAATGTGGGACAGGTGAATTGAATGAAAAGATCATCTGTTTAATCAAAGTCCCAAGCTCAGAAGTTTGTTGTTGTTAGTTGCTGTCACATTGGCCTCCTGACTCATGGCAACCCCATGCACTATGGAATGAATCGCTGCCTGGCCCTGAACCATCTCAATATTTGTTGAGGATTGGACTGTTGTGATCCATGGGGTTTTCAATGGCTGATTTTCAGGCATGGATCGCCAAGCCTTTCTTCCTACTCTGTCTTAGTCTGGAAGCTCCAGTGAAACCTGTTTAGCATCATAGCCACACACAAGCCTCCACTGACAGATAGGTGTTAGCTGCACATAAAGTCCGTTGGCCAGGAATCAAACCTGGGTCTTCCTCATGAAAGGAGAGAATCCTATCACGGAACCATCACTTTATCTAAGTTCAGGAGGGACTGAGTGGGAAACATCAGTCATTGGACTTAAGGTCAGTACTCAGTGTCTGGTGATCATGGATGTCACCCCAATTCTCTTTACCTCAGCTTCCTCATCTGAAATAGGGCCAGAGGGGCTCGTCTGCCACCCCACAGGTCTATAGAGAGCATGAAGTGTAGGGCAGGTTCCCAGCAAATGGGAAGCTCACAGACGAGGTGCAGGCTGCTGAGAATCCTCATGATCTGTAAAAATGGTGGCAAGGGGCATCTGACTTCCTCTAACTCCACAAAGGGGAAGGAGAATCAAGATCAACAGCCCAAGGCTGATTCCTATGAAGCAGAGGTCAGACACATCTCCCCTCTCCAATCTTTTTACCAATTCTGATACCAGCCGTCCCTCCCATGGCACTCTCCGCTCTTCTGCTGGATTCAATGGCCACACAGAACTCACAGATCATACTCACAGTTATGGGACTCATTAGGGAAATTATAGGTTACAATTCAGGATCAGGAATGACTCAGGATGCAGTTCTTTGGTCGGGACAGCTTCTCAGGCCTCTCCCTGGTCTTCCACCTCTTGGTCCTCAGCCCTCTTGGGCCTTTTGGGCCAGCCTGGCCTCTGCCCTACTCAGGCAAGTGTTACAAAGCTCTTTAGCTCTGACAATAAGTGCCCAGCAGCACCTCCATCCACCAATAAGCCTCGGCCTAAAAATACTCAGCCCTCTTGCTATGTGGGTCTGTAAGCCTAGCTCTGCCAACAAGTGCCCAGAAGCATCCTACTCTACCAGGAAGCCTCCTGCCTTAAGGTGCTCGGCTCTCTCGCTCTGTAGGTCTGCACAGCCACTGTAACCACCTTGCTCCATGGGCTGGGAAGCCCACTGTGTCTTCTCACGCTGGTCTCCTGGTTCTGTTGCTAGATTTCTCTGCCGCCACATCTCACCATCTTGCACTATCTCCAGTGTTACAGCTCTCTCTCCCTCTCTCTCTCTCTCTGTATCTCTTGGGTCTAGGAGGGTCTCAGTACAGGGATCCTTGGTCCAAAGAACACACTCTGCTACCATCTCTTCTTCTAGGTAGTAATGAGGTCCCCCCTTTCCACCTCTGGGATGGCTCATTTTAAGCCTAGTGGGATGGCAAAACTGACCAATCCCCTCGTTAGGGCTCCATACACCTTATTTGCATGGTCCCATCCCCACAGCAGTGCCATGTGCCTTATTTGTATTATTAGCAAGTTGTTCAATCCACTTGGTGAGCCATAAGCACCTTATTTGTATAGTTCCACCTAATCTTTTGGTGGGAATTACAAGACCATGGCTAGAAAGGCCATGTAAAATCGATCCATCTCACTGCATGACCCCAGCACAGGAAGGAGACACTGGGCCAGGGTCACTCTCCCCTCTCCTGAAACCTCCTCTCCTGTGGCTTTCCCAGAGCTGAGATCTGAGCAGGACCCTGACCTGGAGTATGTATATTCCTCAGCACATTTTCCTCTCTTTTCCATTCCTTATAAATCAGAAAATTAATTAACCAGAAGAGAGCCTTCTGCAACCGAAATCCAAATGCATTTAATATATAATTTATACATGAAAATGTGTATGCCAATGTGTAACAGATTGCCATATAAACACTTTTGCAATTACATGCATCCGTCTGCCTCCCAGGATGGCTTTGGGCAGATGACGCAAGGTCCAGGCTCAGGCCAGGTGGGCTGGAAAGGAAGTTTTCAACAGTCAGTGATGCAGCTGCTACACTGCCACATTGGAAGGAGAGAGATGGCGGGCCCAGCTCAGCACCAGCACTGCAGGTGAATCACGGTTCCGGCTCAACCTCCCCCTTGGAGGGCTCAGTACTCCATGCCAGTTCCAGGCTAGGCCCCAAAGACAGGAGACAGAATGGGCTATGGTCTCCCAATAGAGCAGTTTGAGTCCATTGGGAAGACCAGGCAAGCAGATGGACAATGACAGTGTGGCGAGGGCTGGACAGGGTGATCCTGCTGCCATGTGGTTGCAGAGAAGCAGTGCTTCCCTGTGCCAGGAGGGCTCCCCAAAGGCTCCAGGGTTGCGGGCCAGTACTGGAGGAGTTTGTCCAGCAGATGGAGGCAGGAGGGAATTCTAGCAGGGAGGTCTGCATGTGTACCACAGGAGAGAGGGAGCATGTCTGGATGGGAGCGTGTGTGGTTGTGGCATGCAGCCAGCACTGACCAGTGACAAGCCTGGAGTTGACAGCAGCAGCCAGGTCCCTCAGGGGCCTGTGCTTAGCCAAGAAACAGGGTTTTGTCCAGGACTGAAAACTCAACAGATCCAATCAGCACTTCACTCTGGTGAAGAGTATGGGGCCCAGAGGAGGGTTGTTGTGGGCAGCAAGCAAGAAAGGTGACCGAGCTTTAGACACTATTAAGCGCAAGCATCCATGTGAGTGCCAAAACCAGCAGGGTCTTTTTTCTTTTTTAAATTTATTTTATTTTTGGTGAAAATATAGACAGCAAAATCTGCTCCCATTCAACACTTTCCAGACATAATGATCAGTGACATTGGTTATATTCTTCACATTGTGTCAACATTCTCATTACTTCTGTTCTAGTGGTTTCACTTCCATTTACTTAATCGCCTTACCCCGCCAACCTTCTCAACTATGCTTTCAAATAGCTGTTGACTCTTTGATCCTATATAGATTTTTTTTTCTTTTAAAGAAACATAATATTCAAATGTGACAATCTTTACTCTTTGGGCTAAGCTGTTACTTAGTTTAAAGGTGACTTCAGGGGACAGTTTCAATTCAAGCTTTGAAAAGCAACTCAGGGCCAAAGTCTCGGGGACTCCTTCAGCCTCAATAGGTCTGGTAAATCTGGATTCTTTAAGAATTTGAAGCTCTCTTCCACATTTTTTTTCCCTTTTTATCAGGATTCATCTATTGTGTTCCTGAATCAGAATGTTCAGTAGTAGTAGCTGGGCACCACCTAGTTTTTCTGGTTTCAAGATGGAGGCAGTGGTTCATGTAGACAATTAATTCTGTAGTCCAGTTCCTTCTTTGATTCTTGGTTTCCTTCTTTCTCTTTTATCCCAGATAAATAAAGACCAAGACTTGTATCTTAGATGGCACCTCATAAGCTTTTAAGACCCCAGACACTATTCACCATACTGGGAGGTAGACCATAAACTTTAAGAACCATATTATGCCAATTGACTGGACTGTCCTACAAAACCATAGCCCTAAGCCCCAAAACCAAGAGAAATAATCCCATGAGGTGAATGGTTATGACTAATTAGCATCAGCATCTGTAGCCTCCCCCCTTTTTTAGGGGGAAGGCTGTCGTTATTGTTGCAAAACCCTATACAATCTAGCATTTATCCCTTTTCCCTATGTACAGTTTATTGACATGAGTTACTTTAGTCACGCTGTGTAAACTTCACCCACATTTGGTGCCACCGTTCCCATTTCTATAAACAAAAAGTGACTACTACCTAGGGAGAACTTCTCCCTCCTTGCCCCACCCCTGGAAACCACTAATGAAATTACTTTCTGTATATTTACCCAAGCAGGATCTTGAGCCTTTGCCAAACCTCAGTACCTGCCTGCTTCAGGCCCATGGCCACAGAACCAGCACCCTCTCACAGAGGTGCACCAGTCCTCTAGTTTGATTCATACATGGGCTTGCAAATAAACACCTGAACTAATCCTCAACTTTATATGGAATGGCAAAAGGCCTCCCAGTATCTAAAACAATGTTGAAAGAGAAGAATAAAGTAGGAGGACTCACACTTCCTGATTTTAAAACATACTCTACAGCTACAGTAATCAAAACAGCCTTGTACTGGTATAACAACAGACACATAGACCAGTGGTATAGAACTGACAGTCCAGAAATAATCCCACACATTAATGGTCAACTGGTTTTTGACAAGGGTGCTAAATTCATTCAACGGGGAAAGAAGAGCCTCTTCAATAAATGGTGCTAGAAAAATTGGGTTTCCACATGCAGAAAAATGAAACAGGATCCATGCCTCATACTGTATGCAAAAATAAATTCAAAATGGATTTAGGACCTAAACGTACAAACTAAAACCATAAAATTCTTAGAAGAACAAGTAGGGACAACGCTGTCAGGCCTAGCATTCAACAATGGATTATCTAATATAATAACAAAAGCACAAACAGCAAAAGACAAAATAAATAAATGGGACATCATAAAAATTAAAAACTTCTGGCACTGGGTTTCTGGGTTCATCAAAAGACTTTACCAAAAAAATGAAAAGACATACTGACTGGGAACGTATCTTTGGAAACCATATATCTGACAAGAATCTAATACCTAAAATATATATAAAACTTTGACAACTTATCAACAAAAGGCAAATAACCCAATTATAAAATAGGCAAAGGACTTCAATAGACATTTCACCAAAGAGGACATTCAAATGGCCACCAAAGACACGAAAAGATGCTCAGCATGATTAGCCATCACAGAGATGCAAATCAAAACCACAAGATACCATTTCACTCCCACTAGGATGGCTAAGATAAAAAAAAAGAAAACAACAAATGTTGGTGAGGATGTGGGGAAACTGAAACCCTTACACAGTGCTGGTGGGAATGCAAAATGGCACAGCTGTTGTGGAAAACAGTGTGGCGGTTCCTCAAAAACCTAAAAATGGAACTACCATATGATCCAGCAATTTCAATTCTAGGTATATACCCAAAAGTCTTGAAAGCAGAGACTCAAAAATAGATGTGTACACCAATGTTTGTTGCAGCACTATTCACAATAGCCAAAAGGTAGAAACAACCTAAATGCCCATCAACAGATAAATGAATAAACAAAATGCGGGACATAACTACAGTGGAATACTACTCAGCCAGTAGGAGAAATAAAGTCTTGATACATGCTACAGATTGGATGGAACTTGAAGACATGCTGAGTGAAATAAGCCAATCACAAAAGGACAAATATAGTATGATCTCACTTACATAAAAAGACAAAAAAAGGGAAATGAATAGAGACCAAAGTTTAGTAGTCGTTACCAGGGACAGAGACGGAGAGGAAAAGTAGGGGTTAATGGTGACGGAAAAATCACATTGATTAAGGGTAGGGTTGCACAGCTGATTATTTTAATTGCTGTCAGTAAGATAAATTGGCAAAAGTTGTGTGACAGATAAATTTACAACAACAACAAAAAAAAAAAAGCGTAGCTGTGAGGCTGCTTATGTAAAACCAAACACAACGTGGGATTTTGTTCCTTGGTTTGGAGGTTTGGGGACATGGTTTCATGGACATCCCAGTTAACTAGCCTAATTACATGTTTGGTGCATCTGTTCTGCCTCCTAGTTTGTCACATAGTGCCTGGGGTCTTAAAAACTTACAAGTGGCCATCCAGGGCAGAAAAATTGGTCTCTGTTCACCTGGAGCAAGAGAGGAAGAGGGAGGGTCAGGAATAGAAGGATATGGAATGTGTGGCTATTCACCTCCATGAACAACTGCCTCCTTGCCATGGGACGGGAAGAGCTAGATGGTGTTGGGCTACCACTACTGAACATGTTGATCAAAGATTTCACAGAAGAATCCCAATCAAAAGGGGGAAAATACAGAACAGAATTTTAAATTTTCATGTACTCTAGACCTCCTAGAGCCATGGAGGGTGGATGAACCCCTGAGATTATTGCCCCAAGATGATCTTTAAACCTTAAACTGAGAATATCTCCTGAAGTCATCTTAAAACCAAACAACACTTTAGCTTGACTAGTAAAAATTGTCTGCCTTAAGCATTATGCTCTTTTAAGAACTATCTATATGGGATCAAATTGACAACAACAACAACACCTGGAAAGAGTAGTTGGGAACTTTAGGGGGCAGTGAGTTTATGTTGATGAGAGGGGAACATTCAGAGGAAGGCTGCACAGCTTGAAGAATTTAATCAATGTCACTAAATGGTACTTGTAGAAACTGTTGAATTGCTGTGTTTATTCTCTTAAACAACAACAAATAAGTAAAATTTAGGGAAAAACAAAATAAACACCTGAGGTAGGTTGGGCCGGGGCATCCTGTCTGTAGTTGCTACTGCCATGTGGAGTTGGTCACCCCTTGTGCAGGATGTCCCCTGACTCTATCTCACCAGCTGCCCCATGGGGACTCCAGGTACACCCCACACCGTCCTCCCATGGTGCACAAGACTGGCCCAGCTGAGAACAGAGAACTTCTGTACCATGCACCAATGCAGGTTGGGGGAGAAGAGGGCAGTGGCTGCCGTTCTTCATGGCCCCCTGGCCCTCCGCCCAGAACCACTCGTGCAGGGGGTCAAGAACATACCCTCGTCTTCCCCATGCAGTGGTCCACTGTAGTCTGAGCACCTGAGGATCTGCTGGTGTCTTCCCAGAACTTGAGCCTCCCCACAAGACAAAGCAAGCCCCTGTTCCCCAACCCCATCAGGGGCCCTGGTAGCACCCTCTGTAGCCTTGGTGCCTTTTAGTTCTGGTCAACAGAAAGAGGCTTGGCCCATGGGACTGCATGCTCCCAGGACCAGGGTCCCAAGCCCAACGTTTCTCACATCAGTGCATCTTGAAGAAGCCTAGCCATCGCTAACTTCCCCACCTCCCAAGCCACTTACCTTGCTTGGTTTTGGGGGTCCTGCAGCCTTCTGCCTGGGCCAGGGCCTCTTGGGCCTCAAGCTCCCTCCAGCGCCTTAGCTGCTCCTCCCTCATTTTGTAGAAGAGGATGTGCTTCTGCACATCGCTAAGCTCAGCCAGCAGCTCAGGGTCAAGGTATGTGTCCTTCAGGATCTGCTGCAGCATGGTGCTGCAGACACCCACGCCAAGGAGCAGCTGGCTGGGGTGCCACCCTTACTCCAGGGCCACTTCCAACATCCCCTTTGTGTGCTGCATAGTCACTCAGCCTCAGCTACCTGCCAGCAACACACTCATCTCCTCTGCCCAGGGCAGCGATGGGGGCCAGGCAGCTGGCACCAGACAGGCAGCTGGGACCCTGTGGGGGCAGCAGACACCAGAATCAACCTAGCCCGCCTGGCAGGTCATCAGCACCTGAGTACTGGCCCCACCGAGGACTCTGGGAGGACAGGCAGGGTGTGCCAGAGCCTTCAGCCCAGCAGGCTCCATGCCCTAGCCTGCCTGCCTGGGCTTGCAGGTGTCAAATGATCTGTTCATGGAAGGTAAAGATGACACCAGCTGTATCAATGACACTGCCCTGGCCAGCTGGGAACTGATCGCTCCTCTGCAGATAAGAGGAAGAGGAGGCTTTGCCTACTAATTCCATGTCTTTTGAGCAAATTTCAAACAGAGGCCAGAGGAGCTGGCCAGCTGCTCTGGGCTCCCCAGCTCTTGGCTCTACCTGCCCCTGCTGCCAGCCTTGCTCTTTTCCAGGCACGGTTCGCAGGTATGGAGGTAATGCTTTCAGCACTCTGCCTGTGGGGAGGGAAGACCTTTCTACCACCTGCTGCAGCCAAGGAAGAAAACAAAACAAAATCAGTGGGGGCTGTGCAGGGGTCTTTATCATGTAATTCAGGGCCTCAAGGGAGACAGATCTGTTTCTAACTAAAGAGGTTCTAAAGACACGCACGTGCTGGCAGATTGACCCTCCAGAAAAAGGTCCACTTTGGTGGTTGTTGCTGATGTTTTGCACAGATATCTGGAATTCACCAGAAGAAAGAATGAAACTGCCTCTTTTGGGTGCCCAAGTCAAATGCACAGTTCCGCCTGGCAAGTGGACTCCCCTGGGGTTTGCTGAGTGAGGATGGGGTGGAATTCCTGTTGCCAAGAGCAAGAGTTCTCCCTGAGTGGTACTCAGAGCCACTGGCAGCTGCCCTTTTACTTGGATAAGGAAATTGGGGTTCCAAGAGGGTAAGTGACTTGCCTATGGCTACCCAATCCGTAAGTCACCACAATGGGACCCCATCCAGTCTTCACATTGAATCCTGCTGGCAACTCTGAATCCATGGATGGTTTGAAAACCTAGCCCAGTCAGGGGATTAAAGAACAAAACAGGGTTTGGCACTGTGTTGGGTGGGTTGGTGACCTCCATGACCCCTTTTCTTCCAGCAATGACGGAAGGTGGGTCAAGCACCCAAGAGGGATGGGACAGGAGCGTGAGCGAGCACCTTCCTCTGCCCTGCAAGAAAAAGGCACGTGCAGGAAGGAGGGTTAGCGGTTCAGAGGAGCTTTAAGCCCACAAGGTTAGAGAGAGGTGTGGAGAGGCAGGCTGCCCTTCCCCAGGTCCCCTGGCTTCCCAGTGACCGCCCCGCAGTGTGACCTGGATCTTTGGGAGTTGACCTCGCTCCTGTCCTACAGAGCTGTGGCCCTAGACTTCCAGCCCCCTCTCTCTGTCTTCTCCCAACTCCATCCTTTCCTCTCCTCCAGCACTGGCTTCCCGGCTCCGCTCCCCTCGCGTCTCTTAGCTCTTCCCCAGCCTCCCCGAGTCCTAACGCCCGAAGCCTCTGGCACAACTCTTCGCTTTCTCGCTCTAACTGTGGCTGGGTAAGACTCCCGGAGCTCGGAGGAGACATGGCGTCGTCGTTGTTGTTAGGTGCTGGTGAGTAGGTTCCCACTCTTAGCGACCCTATGCACAACACAAGGAAACACTGCCCGGTCTTAGTGAGGAGGCCGCCAATGGACCTGGCCTCCTGCTGGAGCGTCCTTCTTTCGGGGGGGCCCCAGACACGTACAAGAAGGGCCGGGGCAGGAGGAGTGCTGTGCAGGGGGCAGGAAGGCGCAGGCCTTGGGGAGAGGCGGGGTGTGGCGTGAGGTCCAGCTCTCTAGCTAGGTGGTGATGGCGCTACCCCTCGATGGGGACTGGAGGGTGGTGGCGGCGAGACGGTAATGGCAGACCTGAGGGATGCGACGGCCCGCCTTAGTCCTCCCCCGCCCCAGCCGCCTCCGCGCCCCGTTTTGTCTCAGAGAGGGACCTGGTGGAGGAGGGCTGCTCCCTGGCAAGCCCGGTGGTGGGGCAGAAGGCCGAGAGACACTGAACCCCCGGGACGTGAGCAGCGGCGGAGCGCAGGCTCGGCGCCCGCCGGGGAGGGCTTGCGGCCGCCCGACCCCGCTCGCGCCGCGCCGGCCACCTACCCTCCGGGCTGGGAAGGCCGCAGGTCCGGCCTGGGGCGTCCCTGGCGGCGGGCCTGGGCGCGCGGTGCGGCCCAGCGAGGAGCCTGAGGCCGGATGTGGGGACATCGTTCTCCCTTCTAATCGGCCTGCGTAGGGTGTTGAGTTTTGCCTGCTAACGCAATTCCTTTCCGGGCAGTTGGTGCAAGCAGGTTTTCCTCCTCACGTCCTGTTGTGCAAGTTAAGGGAAACCTCCTGAATATCCCTTGGTGGGGTGGGGTGTCGTCCAGCATGGATACCACCCTGTCACAAAAAATGGGGTCCATCTGTTTGGCGAGGGAAAGTGTCCACAGAGAAAATGAAAGGGCAGTGTGCAGACTAGCGTGTACAGTGTAATTTGTTTTTTAAATTCTGTGTGTTTGATTACTTTTGCACGGACAAAGGAAAAAATATTCTAAACATCTAAATGTTTAGGACGGCTTGTGATTTCTTCTTGCAAGGAGAGGGGGACCGCTTTAGACAATTCTGTATTTTTTGCATGAGTAAGAAATACTTATATAATTATAATTCCTATAGCTGAAATAAAACATATTTCAAAAATCCCAAAGTGTGACCCCCCCCCCCAAAAAAAAAGAAAAGAAAATCAGCCTACTTAGGTCACTGCAGGCAGAGCAGGATTGCATGCACAGCTTGGAGCATCAACACCCACCCTGGCAGGCACCAGCCAGGAAGGACAAACCAGCTGTGTCCCTGGAGGGTCCTCAGCTGGAGAAGGCTCTGAGCATGTCTCAAAGTCGACTTATTGCTGGTGTGGGGAGTAGGCAAGGACAGAAGGCAGGGAGATTGTACGGCAGACTTGGGCCAAAGTCTAGGAAAGGTGATGAGGAAAACAGGGGTGGAGAAGGAGGGGGCAGAATTGGGAGACTTTCCTCATTCCAGAGCCTCCTATCCAGTGTCTCTGCTTTCACCCTGGCTTCCATCATTTTTTTTTTTTTTTTCATTTAAAAACCTAAATTTTAATTTTTTAAAATCTTTTGAAAACCTACATCAGATCTGCTCAAAACCCTCAGTAGCTCCTGTTTTACTCAGAGTCAGAGCCTCCAGGCCCTCACACTGGCCCACAAGGCCCTCCCTAACCTGCTCCTCTACAGCCACCCAGCACCTCCCTCCACTGTGCCACCTCCAGGCACTGGCTCCAGCCACAAATTTTAACTCTTCTGTACTCCTGATCCCCCTTACTCTGCTCTATTTTTTCCCTTAGCACCTATCACTGTTGTGGGTGGAAACCCCAGATTCTGCTCAGCCTGACTCACATTGGCCAATAAATGAGAGACCCAGGTGGGAGACCAGAAAGTTTCTTTTATTTTATTGCGCAAGGAAAGGAGTCAGTCATAGCTGCTGCTGCCAAGACTGCTCCCTGAGGTCCAGGCAGAAGGTTATTTTTAAGGGGTTTACAAGTAGGGTGTTCATACAAGCTACATCAGCAACATTCTTAATCATACTACACAGGCGCAATGGCGTTTACATATAACTTCATGCATCGCCAGGATTTTTATGGGGCAGGCCAAGCAAAGGAACTAGGATTCTAATGCAAAGTTGTGAGGTAAGCCAAGCAAAGGAGCTAGGATTCTAATGCAAAGTTTCGAGGCAGGCCAAGCAGCCTGCTTGAGGCAGTGGGATTGTCTGCACCCTGGGGACCTCTGCCTTATCACTTTCTAAAATATCATTTTATTTGTTATGTTTTCATCTACTCTAACACACATGGAGTCACCATGAGTCAAACTCCACCCAATGACAACTGGTTTTAATATCAAGAAAAGGATGGGTGTTAAATAAATGGAGCTAGGATAACTAGCTAGATCCTTGCTTGTTACCTGTGATCCCACCAGGGCATCCGTCAGTGGTCATAGCTTTAGGGGTTCTGTGGATATATAAGAATAATTACTGAACCATTAGTCATAATAGTGAAAACTTCAAAATAAGTGATGTGTTCAATAGAACGAGTTTAAAGGTAATTTTGAGCCCAAGAGACAGAAAGGGTCCCATAAATCAGAGACTACATCAGCCTGAGACCAGAAGAACTAGATGGGACCCGGTTACAGTGGATGACTGCCCTAACAGGGAACACAACAGAGAATCCTTGATAGAGCAGGAGAACAGTGGGATACAGACCTCAAATTCTCATAAAAAGACCAGACTTAATGGTCTGACGGAGACTACAAGGACCCCAGATATCATGGTCCCCAGACTTTCTGTTAGCCCAAGACTGGAACCATTCCCAAAGCCAACTCTTCAGACAGGGATTGGGCTGGACTATAAGACAGAAAATGATACTGGCAAGGAGTGAGCTTCTTGGCTCAAGTAGACACATGAGACTATGTGAGCAGCTCCTGTCTGGAGGTGAAAGGAGAAGGCAGAGGGAGACAGAAGCTGCCTGAATGGACACAGAGAATACAGGGTAGAGAGGTGGAGTATGCTGTCTCATTAGGGGGAGAACAACTAGGAGTACATAGCAAGGTGTATATAAATTTTTGTATGAAAGACTGACTTGATTCGTAAACTTTCACTTAAAGCACAATAAAAAAAAAATAGTTTAGATTAATAAATCATGGCACATCTATAGGATAACATGCTATCCAGCCATTAGAATTGATGTTGAGAAGAGCATTTATTGGCATAAGTAGGTGCTCATAATTTATACTAAGAGGAAAAGCCGTATGTAAAATATTATGTGTAGCATGGTCCCAGTTTTATGTCTCAGGTGTTAAAAATAAAAGTTTAACAATATTAAATTTGTACATGCACTCATTAGCTGTATTTTTCATTTCATGAACTAGAGAACAACTGGTCTGAAATCAGATGAGAGTTCTGAAGATGAGAAAACCTCCATAGACTCTTATACCCCACTGCATCAACAATGCTATGGAAACGAGCCCAGAACAGTGTTTTTATTTAAAAAAAAAAAAAAAAAAAACCTCACTGCCATCAAGTCCATTCTGACTCATAGTGACCCTATAGGACAGAGTAGAACTGCCCCATAGCATTTTCAGGGCTATAAATCTTTATGGAAGCAGACTGCCACATCTTTCTCCAGTGGAGCAACTAGTGATTTTGAACCGCCGACTTTTTCATTAGCAGCTGAGCACTTAACCACTGCACCACCAGAGCTTCTCGTTTTTATAATAGTTTATCCTAACACACAGCTGCCAGTCATACCCTGGAGTTTCTGTTTCCCAACACTGACTGAATTCTTCAAAGTAGTACAGTGTCTTTGTTGTTGTTGTTGTTGTTAGGTGCCGTCGAGTCGGTTCCAAATCATTGCGACCCTATGCACAACAGAATGAAACACTGCCCGGTCCTGCGCCATCCTTACAATTGTTGTTATGCTTGAGCTCGTTGCAGCCACTGCGTCAATCCACCTCGTTGAGGGTCTTCCTCTTTTCCCCTGACCTTGTACTCTGCCAAGCATGATATCCTTCTCCCGGGACTGATCCCTCCTGAAGACATGTCCAAAGTATGTAAGACACAGTCTCGCCATCCTTGCCTCTAAGGAGCATTCTGGTTGCACTTCTTCTAAGACAGATTTGTTCATTCTTTTGGCAGTCCGTGGTATATTCAATATTCTTCGCCAACACCACAATTCAAAGGCATCAATTCTTCTTCGGTCTTGGTCTTCCTTATTCATTGTCCAGCTTTCACACGTATATGATGTGATTGAAAATACCATGGCTTGGGTCAGGCGCACCTTAGTCTTCCGGGTGATGTGTTTGCTCTTCAACACTTCGAAGAGGTCCTTTGCAGCAGATTTACCCAATGCAATGCGTCTTTTGATTTCTTGACTGCTGCTTCCGTGGCTGTTGATTGAGGATCCAAGAAAAAATAAATCCTTGACAACTTCAATCTTTTCTCCGTTTATCATGATGTTGCTCATTGGTCCAGTTGTGAGGATTTTTGTTTTCTTTATGTTGAGGTGTAATCCATACTGAAGGCTGTGGTCTTTGATCTTCATTAGTAAGTGCTTCAAGTTCTCTTCACTTTCAGCAAGCAAGGTTGTGTCATCTGCATAATGCAGGTTGTTAATGAGTCTTCCTCCAATCCTGATGCCCCGTTCTTCTTCATATAGTCCAGCTTCTCAGATTATTTGTTCAGCATACAGATTAAATAGGTATGGTGAAAGAATACAACCCTGACACACACCTATCCTGGCTTTAAACCAATCAGTATCCCCTTGTTCTGTCTGAACAACTTCCTCTTCATCTATGTAAAGGTTCCTCATGAGCACAGTTAAGTGTTCTGGAATTCCCATTCTTCCCAATGTTATCCATAGTTTGTTATGATCCACACAGTCAAATGCCTTTACGTAATCAATAAAACACAGGTAAACAACCTTCTGGTATTCTGTGCTTTCAGCCAGGATCCATCGGACATCAGCAATGATATCCCTGGTTCCACGTCCTCTTCTGAAACTGGCCTGAATTTCTGGCACTTCCCTGTTGATATACTGCTGCAGCTGTTTTTGAATGATCTTCAGCAGAATTTTGCTTGTGTGATATTAATGATTAATATTAATGATATTGTTCTATAGTTTCCACATTCAGTTGGATCACTTTTCTTGGGACTAGGCATAAATATGGATCTCTTCCAATCAGTTGGCCAGGAAGCTGTCTTCCATATTTCTTGGCATAGACGAGTGAGCACCTCCAGCGCTGAGTCTGTTTGTTGAAACTTCTCAGTTGATATTCCATCAATTCTTGTCTAAGTGTCTAAGGTGTCTAAGGCAAAATAATCTCACTAATTAGCAAGACTTAAAGGTGACTTTTAGTAGAACCCTTTCATCGAGGCTCAAGATTCAAAAGAGCGCATGGCCTGGGTGAGTTATCTCAACTCCATGGACTCCAGAAATCTGGATTCCAGGAGAATTAAAACCATTTCTCTGCTCCACTCCCTTTTTGGATCTGGTTTCTGCTATAGAATGTTTGATTAAAAAAAAACATTCAATAATGATAGCCAGGCATCATCTGATTCTTCTGGCCTCAAGGTAAAGGAAACAGTTGTTAATGGAGGCAATCAGACCAGGAGTCTAGTTCCTCCTCCACTTGGTTCTCCTTTTCTGTGCTGTTGCAGTCAGGCAGAGACCAATTGTTGCACTTTGGATGGTTGCTCACAAGGTTTTAAGAGCCCAGACACTACAATGAACTAGGAGGTAGAAGCATTAAGAACAATATTAGGCCGATTGACTGAAATGACCCACAAAACCACCACCCTAGGTCTTTGAACTAAGGAAAAAAATCCCATAAGGTGTTTGTTTATACATAAGCAGCCTAAGTAACTGCTTTTCATGTGCCTCAGCAGCAGCTACATTCTGCAAAACCTTAGACTGTATATTATTAATTTAAACACAGCAACATTCACCTATTAAGAAACAAAATCCTCCTTGGGAGACTAACAGGAAATCTAATGCTATTCTATTTTATAAAGTCATAGCTCAAATTTCTGATACTCCTCTGGTTATGGTCTTTACAACATTGCTAAGTTTATCAACAGTAACTTCTAATTTGAAAGTTAAAATATCTAAACCCATTAGTTAAATAGTTTAGGAAATGAAGAAATTAGTTTCTTGCATCCAGAAAATAGAACATTAAAACATCAGCAATATTCCCCACATAAGCTGAGAATAATCTTCATTCCCTCGGTCCTGTTCCACACGATTCTGAATCAGCAGCAGTCTGTGAAGCCATCAGCTTCTACACAAGAGTTCTGGAAATCCTGATTCAGTCTAGTGGTACTGACGTTCAGAATATCACAGTCTTTTTCATAAAGTTCTGATATTGTCCATTTTTTGTGGAAATACTCTGGTCACACACATTCAGTAAAGTAAAAAACTATCTGCAGATGACAAAACTTAAAAATGGCCATGGTTAACTCACCATCAATTAAAAAAATAAAAACTGATAAGAATTCATTACATAGGGGAAAAAAAATTTTTTTTGAAAGCAAAGCAAAATAAAGTCAATTCAAAAACTTTAGACAAAAATATCTCTAAACATAATGATTAAGTCTGCTTTCAAAGAACTTCAGATTTATCATATGATCTTGAGACATAATACCACATATTCAGGATATATGGTCAAGACTATCAAGTCTCTAAGCATCTGAATATTAATAAAACTTCATAGGTAAATGAATTCCTCAAACCATTGGTTCTGATGGTGCTAGATTCAAAAGAAATAAAATTGTCACCAAGTTAATAATGAAAAAAAATGACTAAAATTATGACTAATATTATGCTCTTGTCTAATATTAGGCAAAACATAAGAGGAGACACTGACATGACACAAATTTTTTTTCCCAATCCATAGGTTGTCTTTTCACTTTTTTGATAAAGTTCTTTCGTGAACAAAAATTTAACTCTTATGAATTCCTTTTATCTATTTTGTCTTCTGCTGCTCGTGCTTTTGTTATCATATCTGATAGTCCATCGTTAAAAACTAGGCCCTGTAGCCACGCCCTTATATTTTCTTTTAAGAATTTTATGGTTTTAGTTTTCACATTTAGGTCCTTGATACATTTTGAATTTGTTTTTGTGTATGGTGTGAGGCATGGATCCTGATTCATTCTTCTGAATGTGAAAATCCAATTTCCCCAGCACCATTTATTGAAGAGATTCTTCCTTCCCCAATGACTTAGCATCCTCGTCAAAAATGAGTTGATGGTAAATATATGGATTTATTTCTGGACTCTTAATTCTATTCCATTGGTGTGCATGTCTATTATTATACCTGTACCAGGTTGTTTTAATTAGTATGGCTTTATAGTGTGTTTTGAAATCAAGTAGTGTGAGTCCTCCTACTTTATTCTTCTTCAAGATTACTTTAGCTATTCAGTGTCCCTTGCCCT
The DNA here is from genome assembly GCF_024166365.1 of Elephas maximus indicus. Classification (NCBI taxonomy): domain Eukaryota; kingdom Metazoa; phylum Chordata; class Mammalia; order Proboscidea; family Elephantidae; genus Elephas; species Elephas maximus. The sequence goes on from NC_064826.1 coordinate 131,616,254, forward strand.
TCCATATAAATTGAGGATTGGCTTTTCCATTTATATGAAGACTGTTGGATTTTGATGCAGATTGTATTGTATTTATAGATTGCTTTGGGTAGTATTGACATCTTAACTATATTAAGCTTTCCATTCTATGAATACAGAATGTCTTTCCATTTATTTAGGTCCTTAATTTCTTTTTGACTCCACAGCAACAGGTTTGGTTTTCTGGTTTGTTTTTTTTTTTTATTTCTTTTAGTAATGTTTTATAGTTTTCTGTGTAAAAATCTTTCACCTTCATGGTTAAATTTATTTCTAGATATTTTATTGTTTTAGATGTTATTGTTAATGGTAACACATACATTTTTAAACCAAAGAAAATTAGGCGTTTTTCTTGATTTGACAACACTTTTCATGTAACTCACAACACATTAAACAACCTTTTTTTTTTTTTTCTGTCTAGCACTTTTTCCTTAAAAAGCAGGAACAAAATCTTTGTGACTTTTCACACAGAGTTCCAAAGTTTTCAGGAGTTTATTATATGTCACTAAGAAATGATCAATGATAGTTATTTAACCAATGTGACCATAAAAGATTTTAAAGTAAAAACCTTAGTTTTTTGAGAAGCCATAAGCCTTGGTTTTCAACACAAACTCAGAAACTTATTCTAATGAGACACGGAACTCTTGCCTTCAAGGCAGATTACACACAGGATAAAATTAATTCTTCAATCCAGTGACTAAAGAAAATTTTGTCATTTTAGGAGAAACACCATTTTTATATACTATTTGATACTAGAGTTTTTTAAAATCTCACAAACCCATCAAACTTTAGCCATGACAGATGAAAAACTTTGACCATGTCACATAGAATTCCTCTTTAAAAACCTTTTAAATTTTCTATCTTATTACTATCTCTCATAGTACATATATCTTATAGTACAACTGTTTAAAGTAGCAAAATTAACACATTTGCTAGCAGACCCAAATACGTATACAGGTAGTCCCCAACTTATGATGGTGTCTCATTCCAATGACTTTGCCATAAGTCAGCTCAGACATAAGTTGAATGCCTCATTTTTTTTTTTTTCAGTGCTCATTATTATTGCCTTTTATTATTAGTATCTTTATAAATCCAATCTTTGTCTTTGGGTGTTGGAAACATTACATTTAAACTTACAGATATATTTTAACCTTGTATGTAGCACATATTACCAACAAAAAGATGTACCCCCCCCCAAAAAAAAACAGATGGTTGTAAGTGTGGTTCATCATAACTCAAAAATGTCATAAGTTGGGGCCTACATGTGTCCTTTCTCTGTGGCATAAAAAGTATATAAACTTAAATTATAATGAATATTCATTAATTCAATTTAATATCAGTAAATTAATTAAGAACTTGAAACTATTAAATCCATACACTGCAAAATATAATTACTGTTGAAATAAAGTTTGTTAAAATATTCTAAATCCTCATGCAAACTTTTACTAAAATTGTCTCATTTTTCCAAGCTAACTTTAGCCTTTTGAGATTTTATCAACTCGTTTTCTAGAGTCAAAAAAATAGTCTCCACTCAATTATATGGATAGAACCTTATGGCCCTGGCTAGAGGTGGAAACATTTTTCCATTTTGGGTGTGCTTTTATCATGATTTTTATCTTTTGGCTTTTTTAAATTCCTCTAAAATAGAAAGAACTTGTTTATGGTTCTTTTTATGTTGAGGATCACCAGATTTCTGAGAACTGTATTAAGACAGCATTTTTTCTTGTTTTAACCATCATCAGTGTCCACCTTATTTATCCTATTTTTAAAAATATCCTAAAAAAAAAGCTCCACCCTGCTAGGGATTCCTTGACATTTTTGTAAGCAGTTTAGCCTTCTCTTCTTTAATGTAACATTTCTTTATAGATAAACCTATCAAATCTTAGATAATTTTTAAACTTTTTTCTTTCTAGGTTTGTCCCGTGCTTCCCTTTTTCTCGTTCTAGAACTACCAGTTTTTTACTTTAAGACAAAATTATCCCTTTTCTCCTAGATAAAACACATGCCATATAATATCTAGCCTAATTTACTTGGAAAGATTTTAGAAGCTGCTTTTAAGTCAACAAAAAAACTTTGTCAGAACAAATTCACTTTCATTAATTCCTAGGAATATTAGGACTACTAAATTTATGTATGCATTTATTACTAAACTGATCAGAATAAAGCTCTTTGTAGAAATATTATAATCTAATTTAATAATGCCATCCAGAGGTAGGAAATTATTACTCTTTCATAACCTTACTTTCTGCATGCTTTAAAGAATCTTTTAGAAAAGCAATTTAGAATAATTTTTGTCTTTTTTTAAAGCCTTGTTATACCAATCGAAATAAAGAATCCATTCTTTTTCCAGTGCACTTTTCAAGTAGACCAATTTATATCGAATTTTCTCAAAGTAGCTACTGAAACCCAAATCATTCTTAGTGAAATTATGTCATATGCACACATAATTATGCACATATAGGAAGCCGTTTTCTGGAAGAGGAAAGAACTGAGACTTAAGACAGCCTCATGAGAAGCTCGCAATTGGCAGCCACAGCCTCCAACCTAACACAAGACAGAAACCCAGACACAATGCTCTAGACCAGAGGCAAGGTCTAAACAAAATGTACAGAAATATTACAAAATGCATTTTGTGATGCCAGCTCAAATAACCAGGTTTATACCCTCCAACAACACAAAACAAAGCAAATAGGAAACCCAGTTTCTTAAAATGTCTAGAGGGTGTAAGAGTCAAACCCCAGAGACTACCAAAGTAGTGGTCTTCTTGCTATCTATTGCGGCATTGGGAACTCTGGAAAAATTAGTTATGGGAAGGGCCAGTGGGTCTCAGGGGTCATGAAGACAATGGGACTCATAGTGACAAATCCAGCAATTGCTGAGGTTTCCCCCTGTTGCAATGGTCTGGAAGTTACAAACAAGACAGTTATCTTTCCATGTCAGGGCAAAGGAGAAAGGCAAGGGTCTTCATAGTGAAAAATGGACAGCACAAGGGTGCTGTAAGAAAAGCAAGAGTGAGAATGGGGAAAAGAAAGCCTGTAGGTTCTTGATCCATGATCTTGGGGAGGAGGGACAGAAATTCTCTACTTCATGACATCAACAACCTCTCCTCCAGGTTAGTTTGATGTTTAAGTCTCCAGTGGACAGATAAGACCAAGAGACATATGCATCTTGTTTTAGCTGGGAAATGTATACCCACGATTTGATGCCTTATAATTTGGCTGCAGTGTTGGTGGTCAGTAGTACTTGGCAACGTCCTTTACAATGAGGTTTGAGGGCCCTGATGTTGTTTCCGGAAAACCCAGTCACCCTGGAGATAGGTAGTGGTGAACTTGGTCCTCTGAGTCAGAGACAGAAAAAGCCTCTTTGACTTGTTGAGAATAACTTTGCAATATTGCATCAGAGCCTTACAATACTGAGTCGTTTCAGTGTACGACAACATTGGGTCAAGTGAGGGCATAATGCCTAAATTTCATAATTTCATAAGGGAACAGTTTATGTTTTCCAGAATGAGTATTACGAATGGCCATGAGGGCCAAGAGAAGGACTGTAGGCCAGGGAAGTCCAATGACTTGAAGTTTTAATTTAGGAATTCTGTTGGTCTTTTTGACCTTGACAGGTGATTGAGGATGGTATAGGCAATGACAACGACAATCAATATGCAAAATCTTGTTCAATGCCTGTATAATCTGTTCAGTCACTAGAAATGGTGACTGGAATTCCCCAGGTAGGAAAAACATTATCTAAGAGCTTTTTTTGCTACAGTAAGAGCATTTATTATTTAAGAGCACTGGCCTTTCTACATGGAAAGGGTTCAGCCCATCCAGAAAATTTGCAAAAAATAACTAAAAACATAGTGGCAGGACACGTTTGGGGGAAGTTGGATAAAATCTAATTGCAAATGTTCAAAAGAACTTGAAGGGCGGAGTGAAAATCCTCTAGCAATTGGAATGGATTTTCCTGGGTTATGAGTGAAACAAGTTAAACATTAATTATAAACTGCTTGGGCTGCTTTTTGGAAATTCCCCCACCAATATCATTTTGTCAATGCCAGGATGAGCAATTGAGTGTAAATTTGAAATAAATGTTCTTTTAAGGAGTTTGGCTTTCCCAGAACCCAGAATTTGGATTAAATTTACATCCATTGTGGGTCCAGTAGGTCTTTTCAGAGTCTGGGACAGCCTCTTATTTTACGCCCAAATTTTTCAGACTGCAAAAAGCAAGGTCTGGTATTAAAGAATGCAGAGGGCTATTTACATTGTAGTTGTTACAGCATCCATTCAAGTAAAATATTGGTGCAGGGGATTCAGTGCTCACTGCCTTTGTGTGGAAGGCAGTGAGTGTATTTCCTTGATGTTTGGGTTCAGAGTGTGTAGTGTGAGCCTCTATCTTTAGTAGGGTGATTTTAGAAGGGAGTAAAATGGCAGAAAGAATGTCACACTGTAAAAATTACGTGGTGGAGGCATCTGATCTCTAACTTCACAAGGGAGAATGAGAATCAAGATCAACAGCCCAAGGCTTATTGCTATGAGGCAGAAGTCAGACATACCTCCTTTCGCCACCCCTTTTTACCAGTTCTGACACCATCTGTCCCTCCTACAGCACACTCTACTTCTCTACTGAGTTTAAAACTTTCTTACAATGGCCACATAGAACCCACAGAAAACACTTAAAATTATGACGTTTATTAGGGAGGTAACAGGTTACAATTCAAGTTTAGGAATGCTCAGGATACAGTTCTCCCTATCAGGACAGTCTCTTTTCAGCCATGGCTTCAGGCAGGTCTCTCCCCTCTCCCTGGCCCTTGGCCCCTTGGCCCCTTGGCCTGACATCTGCCCTGCTTGGGAAAGTATTACAAAGCTCTTTTAGCTCTGCCAGTAAGTGCCCAGAGGCACCCCACTCCACCAGTAAGCTTCCTGCCCGAAGGTTCTCAGCTTTCTCAGCTTTCTCACTCTGTGGGCCAGAAATCCCACCTCAATATCTTCTTCCAGTCTCTTGCCTCTGCTACCACCATTTCTCTGGCACTGCTTCTTGGTGTCTTTGGTGTTACAGCTCTCTCTCTGGTCTGCTGGCTCCAGGAGCTTCTCAGCACAAGGATCCCGGATCCAAAGGACGTGCTTCATTCCTGGCTCTTCTTTCTTGGCACTGGTGATATCCTCCCTTCTTATGTCTGGGATGGCTCATTTTAAGCCTAGCAGAATCACAAAACTGACCAGTCCCCTCATTAGAGTTCCACACACCTTATGTGCATGGTCCCACTCAATCACTGCGTATAAGTCACAAAGACTATGGCTAGAAGGGTCATATTAAGTAATTTATTGCACTGTAGTCATTAACTTGTAGTCCATTTTTTATGGGGGCACAGATAGAGGTTAGGAACCCTTGGAGTTTCCATAGCATTCTCTGGTATCTATTAAAACTTTACAAGGTTTGCCACTGATTTTAATTTCAATCTCTCCTTGATAAAGGGATAACTGGTAGTAGTTCACTGAAGGATTCCTCAGAATCCCGTCAAAATTTGGGAAACTTTGATTACCCTCATGTGAGGACTCAAATTTGGGCTTTGGAGCCTTTACTGGAATCTCTTGGCCTAGATTTTGTTGTGGCCCCCTAAATTTTTTATTTTGGAAGAGATAGTGTTTATTAGTAGCCCAGAATCTCTGTCCCAGTAGTTGTTATAATTGTAAAACCATAAATTTTGTGGCTTTTTTTTTTTTTTTTTTTTTTTGGTCTTGCTCTAAAGTTCTCTCAAAATGCTCAACCTTTGCTGTAAGCTCAGGCAACCCTGTGGCTTCCCATCCTACCTTTTGTTTTTTTATTATCCCATCAATATCAGTGATAAGTCATTTACATATAATGCTGTTAAAGCAAGCTGGGTGGTCTCATCTATGATTTTGATGTCTAAGGAAATGTCTAAGGAAAAAAAGCTTCTAAACAGACCTTAAGACCCATAACTGGTTCATCCTTTCTTTGTTTGCAGGTTGTATAATTGACCAATCTGTCCTGGCAGGGAAACCATAGCTATGACCTTTAAAAGGGCATCTGCAATTTTTGGGGCACTATCTGGGGTATTTGCAGACCTAGGGGACCAAGAATCCCTAATATTTTCCTCTGGCTTATTCTATTCTGTTTCTTGGATCCATTTTTCCATGTCTGCTGGTCTTACTAAAATTTGTGCTGACTGAACAGATTTGACAAGACAGGTCTGTATGCATCAATTAAAATTCTAAATTATTCATAAAATGTTGGGGAATCTTCCCTAGGTTTGGGAAATTCCTTAATTATAGATCTTAACTCATGTGTGGACTAGGGGGTATAGGTGACTCACCTAGAATAGAACTCATCCTTTGGTGGTCTTCTTTTAAAAGGTAACTGCTTACCTGTAAAAGGCATGATAAAAATGCATTTGTGACCAGGAGCTCCTAAAAATCAAACACCTATGCTCATCTAAAGACTTCACCAAAAGAGTAAAAAGACCACCTACAGATTGGGAAAAAATTTTCAGCTATGACATCTCCGACCAGCGCCTGATCTCTAAAATCTATATGATTCTGTTAAAACTCAACCACAAAAAGACAAACAACCCAATTAAAAAGTGGGCAAAGGATATGAACATGCACTTCACTAAAGAAGATATTCAGGCAGCTAACAGACACATGAGAAAATGCTCTCGATCATTAGCCATTAGAGAAATGCAAATTAAAACGACGATGAGATTCCATCTCACTCCAACAAGGCTGGCATTAATCCAAAAAACACGAAAGAATAAATGTTGGAGAGGCTGTGGAGAGATTGGAACTCTTATACACTGCTGGTGGGAATGTAAAATGGTACAACCACTTTGGAAATCTATCTGGTGTTATCTTAAACAGTTAGAAATAGAACTACCATACAACCCAGAAATCCCACTCCTAGGAATATACCCTAGAGAAATAAGAACCTTCACACAAACAGATATATGCACACCCATGTTTATTGCAGCACTGTTTACAATAGCAAAAAGCTGGAAGCAACCAAGGTGTCCATCAACGGAAGAATGGTTAAATAAATTGTGGTATATTCACACAATGGAATACTATGCATCGATAAAGAACAATGATGAATCTGTGAAACATTTTATAACATGGAGGAACCTGGGAGGCATTATGCTGAGTGAAATTAGTCAGATGCAAAAGGACAAATATTGTATAAGATCACTATTATAAGATTTTGAGAAATAGTTTAAACTGAGAAGAACACATTCTTTTGTGGTTAGGAGAGGGGGAAGGGAGGGAGGGTGGGAGAGGAGTATTTACTGATTAGATAGTAGATAAGAACTACTTTAGGTGAAGGGAAGGACAATACTCAATACAGGGAAGGTCAGCTCAACTGGATTGGACCAAAAGCAAAGGAGCTTCCTGAATAAACTGAATGCTTCGAAGGTCAACGGAGCAAGGGCAGGGGTTTGAGGACTATGGTTTCAGGGGACATCTAAGTCAATTGGCAAAATAAAATCTATTAAGAAAACATTCTGCATCCCACTTTGAAGTGTGGTGTCTGGGGTCTTAAATAATAAAAAGCAGCCATCTAAGATGCATCAGTGAGTCTCAACCCACCTGGATCAAAGGAAAATAAAGAACACCAAGGTCACAAGGTAATTATAAGCCCAAGAGACAGAAAGGGTCACATGAATTAGAGACATACATCATCCTGAGACCAGAAGAACTAGATGGTGCCTGGCTGCAACCGATGACTGCCCTGACAGGGAGCACAACAGAGAACCCCTGAGGGAGCAGGAGAACAGTGGGATGCAGACCCCAAATTCTCATAAAAAGACCAGACTTAATGGTCTGACTAAGACTAGAAGAATCCCAGTGGTCATGGTCCCCAAACCTTCTGTTGGCCCGGGACAGGAACCGTTCCCAAAGACAACTCATCAGACATGGGTTGGACTGGACAATGAGTTGGAGAGAGATGCTGATGAGGAGTGAGCTACTTGTATCAGGTGGACTCTTGAGACTATGTTGGCATCTCCTGTCTAGAGAGGAGATGGGAGGGTAGAAGGGGTTAGAAACTGGCAAAACGGTCATGAAAGGAGAGACTGGAAGGAGGGAGCGGGCTGACTCATTAGGGGGAGAGTAAGTGGGAGTATGTAGTAAGGTGTATATAAGTTTATATGTGAGAGACTGACTTGAGTTGTAAACTTTCACTTAAAGCACAATAAAAATTATTTTTAAAAAATGCATTTGTGATAAAGAGTTAGCAGAAAAAGAATATTTAGGAAAAGGCAGTTAAAGAGGAGCTAAGGGGGCAGAGTTGCATCAGTCACATGTCTACCGCAGTCAATAGTCTTTGAAGCTTTCTGAGTTTTTGCCTTTCATTTTTTTTTTTTTTTTTGTAACAAATCTTTTAATGAAGCTATTTTGGAGTCCTGAGATCTCTCTGAGGACTTGGCATACAAATTAAAATAAGCATCCCATTCTCTTTGTTTAATCTGGGTACCCGTTTTTTCCCCCAATGCACTTCACAAATGAACTAGTTTATCTAATTGAAAAGTTCCCCATAATAGCTATTGTAATTCTAAATTTTCTATCTTGCCATTTTTGTAAGAAGGTACAACTTCCAGGCCCATAAATTGGAAACATTGAGCAAGCACTAGTACCAGAAAGTGGACCATTCATTCCCTTAAAGTTTGGGGTTCTCATTCTTAATTTACAGACAAATTGTCACACCTCAAATGCACACAACAGAACCAACAGAATCAAAAAATGAAACTGTGGCCTACCTAAGGCCAGGGACTGGACTCTGAGGTCAGAGTTAAGTACAAGTTCTGTAAATTGGCCCACTGAGACTTGGACTTGAAGGCTAATGAATTCGGAGAGTTTCAACATAAATGTGTGGATCTCAGATGTGAGAACGACTCACCAGAATTTTTTCAGAAACAGCAAGAAAGAACTCAAAAGGGTTCAGTAGACATCACAACTGCATTTCTCAAGGTCTCCAAAAATTCATCAAAAGCCTATTACAGATCCCAACCTCATCAACAAAACTGTTAAAAATAAAACTTGAACAATATTAAATTTGTATATGAACTCACTAACTTTATCTTTCAATTCATGAACCAGGGAACATCTGATCTGGAAGTCCAGGATAAGATGAGAAAATCTCCAAAGACTCTTATACCCCATTCCATCAACACTGCCATGGAAACGGGGCAGAACAGTATTTTTATAATAACAATTTACCCTAAAAAGTAGCTTCCAGTCTGACCTTGGAGTTTCGGCTTCCCAAAACTGACTGAATTTTTCAAAAGAGCACAATACCTGAGGTAAAAACAATCTTACTAATAAGCAAGACTATTGTTTAACTTAAGGGTGACTTTTAGGAGTCCAGTTTCTTCAAGGCTCAAGGTTCAAAAGGACACGTAAGGGAAAATGGCCTAGATGGGTCACCCCAATTCCATGGACCCAAGAAGTCTGGATTTCAGGAGAATTAAAACCATTTCTCACAAGAAAAAGAATTTTTAACCTTCGCTGCCTCCTAAAGAGAGTAAGTAGCTCCTGTGGAATGAAAGGGTCCCAGATCTTCTTAACACCTTGCTAGGTCTGCATATGCACATTTAGGAGGTGAGGCTGGGGCAAACTGAGTTGCCTTTTATAACACAGGATAAAATCTCAAAGCAGCAGAGAGGGAAGGGGTAGGAGAGAGAGAGAGACAGCCATACTGCAGGAGGCTTTGGACCACCCTGCCCCAAACCATCATCAAAATGATTTAGCTCACAAAATACTCACTGTGAGCAGATTTCCTTTTTTTTTTTTTTTTTAGGAATTTTATCTTCAGTGATAAAGAAAAATCGCTCCTGAAACATCTTGGAACATGGATGAACCTGGAGGACATTATGTTGAGCAAAATAAGTCAATCACAAAAAAAATTCTATGTTTCTATTTTTGAGATGACACGAACAGGCAAATGTACAGAAACTAGTGTCCTTTAGTGGTTACCAGGGATGGGGACGGAGAAAGGGGAATTTATTCTAAGATAGTAGGCACTTGTTATTTTTGGTGACAGGAAAGGTAACACTGAATGACAGTGAAACGTCCACAGCTTGGTGAAGGTAAACGAGTCATTAAACTTACACAAGAAAAAAGGACCTTTGGTAATTGCTATGGCATATATAATTTCGAAACAACAACAATAACCAAAAATATATATATGTGGGTATACAAGTATGTATGTAGACATATATGTGTATAGGTGTGTATTTGTAAGTATATGTGTGTATGTGTATACATATATATACATATATATGCATGGATGTAACTGAATGCACATATAATTCAAATATTTAATAAAACACACAGAGGGAACAGTTGTGGACACCTCTTAGACATAACCACACACCTCTTGGGATAAGATTTCTGGGTTTGAAGGATTAGAGCCATAGTCTCGTGGAACATCTAGGTCAATTGGTACAATATTGTTCATAAAGTTTATGTTCTAAATCCTAGTTTCGTTAAAAAAAAAAAAAAAACAGGTTGCCATCGAGTTGATTCCAACTCATAGTGACCCTATAGGACAGAGTAGAACTGCTCCATAGTGTTTCTAAGGAGTGACTGGTGGATTCGAACTGCCAACCTTTTGGTTAGCAGCCAAACTCCTAACCACTGTGCCACCAGGGCTCCAAATAGTATCCAAGGCCTTAAAATCTTGTGAGCAGCCATCTAAGATATAACTATTGGTCTCTACTTATCCAGAGCAGAAGAGAAAGAAGGAAACCAAAGACTCAAAGAAGAAGCTAGTCTGTAGGACTAATAGTCTACACAAACCACAGCCTCATCTACCCTGAGACCAGAACTAGATGGTGCTGGGCTATCACTACAGACCTTTCTGATCAGGGCCACAATAGATGGATGCTGGTAGAACACGACAAAAATGTGGAACAGAACTTAAAAATTCTTAAAAGAAAAAAAAGGCTTACTGGCCCTGTTGAGACTGGAGGACAAGCCAAGGCTATTGCCCTGAGATATTCTTTAAACCTTGAACTGAAACTAGTGCCTGAGGTCACCTTTTAGCCAAATAACAGGTTGACATACAAAATAAAAAATATCACCCGTGAGTGCTGTGCTCCTTTATGAGACCAAATGGTCAACAATTACTTTAAAACAAATATGAGAAAGTAAGGGGGCAGAGAAACTAGATTAATGGAAATGAAAAAACCAGACTAGAAATATTGAGAATGTTCACTAACTATGAAAAATATAACCAATGTCACTAAACAATTTGTGTAGAAATTGTTGAATGAGAACTTAAACTGCTGTGTAAACCATCACCAAAAACACAATATTATTTAAAAGAAGAGGAAGAATTTTATCCAGTTCTGCCAAGATAGGCGTGGGGCAAAACATACCATGAAAAGGTATGGAAGTTGGAGGAACAAGGGCTCCTTGAGCACGACCAGTTGTTGTTGAGTAAACACCTACTGATGACACCCCCATGTGGGTCAGAGTAGAACTATCCCCCATAAGGCTTGCAATGGCTGATTTTTTGGAAGCAAATCACCATGCCTTTCTTCTAAGGTACCTCTGGGTGGACTCAAACTTCCAGACTTTCAGTTAGCAGTGAATGCATTCACTGTTTGCACTTTTCAGGGATCTAAGTCTCCAGAAATTAGCAGAGATCGCAGGGAGGTGTTGGTGCTTTCCATATCATGGAATTGGTAGGATCTGAGTATCTGTAAAGGATGAGGGCAACCCATGCTGATATTTGTAAACCAAAAAACAGTGGTACACATACACACACAGTTATGATAACATAGCAGAGGCTGGGGAGATTGCAGCCAACAAGACCACATCACCTGTACCCGACCTTACTAGCTGGCCTGGAGACATGCATGGGAGTTCTCATCTTTCCCCATCTGTACCCTGGGAAGTAATCGGGTGCTCCACAGGACTTCTGTCAACATCAAATGGAAAAGGCATGTCAGAGGTGGCCAGACACAGTAGGTGTTTCCTACTCCTTAGTCTGGGAACTAGTTCCTCACTCACCTGGTGAATCAAAAAGTGTACTAGGGGATTCTGGGAAAATGCCAGCATAAACATACCATCAATCCAACCCTTCCCTACAAATACAACAAAAAAATACAACAAGGAAACAGCGCTTGGCTTTGAAGCACTCTGAATCAGAAAGCAGATGAAAGCAGTAGGGAGCTACAAATAGGCAAGAATAAATGAATCAACAAGGAGTCACATACAGTAGGAAAACCACTTTTTCCACCATCCTTGCCCTTCCCCTGAGCCACATAGCCTCCCAGCTGCTGTGAACTGGGAAGTGGCCCCAGAAAAAGAGCATGTTTCCCTAACCACCACATCCCCTGCCTGTACAAAGAGACAGGACCCCAAGCTTCTGCTCTAAAATCAACAAGGCAGACCTTACTAGGGGTCCATTTGGAGTGTGCCAGCACCTTCCCTACCTGGACACTGTCAGCTGCAAGCCTACTGTGAATTGCAACAGAAGGCCCCCTGCATTGGAGTCTGCTCTCGTAGTCAACACTCTACCTGCCTCCCTGCACACCCCATAGCTCAAGCCTTTGAAACCAACAGGACAGACCTCCCAGGGAGTCAGTTTGGGGCTACCTGCTCCCTCTTCAGGTCGGCACTGAGGAATGCTGACTGAGGCTGCTGTGTGCTAGGAAACAGGCATCTTGAGTGGAGGCTACACCCACAGCCAACATACTACAGGAGGAGGCTTTGACAGCAATAAGACAGACCTCCCTGGGGGAGCATGACAACCCATCCCCCACTCAGATTCTGTCATCTACAAGCCTGCAGTGAATTGCTAAAGAAGGCTCCTGGAGTGTAGGCTGTTCCCATAGTCAGCACTCTACCTACCTCTCTGGGTACTCCATAGCTCAGACCTCTAAAACCAACAGGACAAACCTCCCTGGGGGTCAATTTTAGTTACTCTTCCCCCACTTCCAATTGGCACTGCTGTCTGAGGCTGCTGTGTGTTAGGAAGCAGTCATCTTGAGTGGAGGCTGCATTCACAGCCAGCAATCTACCAGGGGGATATCGATAGTGACAAGGCAGACCTCTGGAGGGATCTGACTGGGGAGTGACATGCCCTCTTCCACCTGGTAACTATTGGTTGCCAGGCTGTTGCAAACTGCTACAGAAGGCCCCTGGAGTACAGCCTGCTTTCATAGTCAGCACTCTACCAGCCTCCCTGTGTATCCATAGTTCAGACCTCTGAAACAGGACAGACCTCCCTGGGGATCAACTCGGGTCTGTCTGCTTCCCCTTCCTGTTGGCACTGAGGACTGCTAAGGCTGCTGTGTGCTAGGAAGCAGGTATCTTGAGTGGAGGCTACACCCACAGCCAACATACTGTGGTACGGGCTCTGATAGTAACAAGGCAGACCTCCCTGGAGGTCCATACAGTGTGACTACCCCTTCCCCAAGTGGCAACTGTCAGATGCTGGATTGATATGAACTCCTACAGAAGGTTCCCTACAGTGGAGTCAGGAGGTGGGTCACCTAAGTGGAGACTGCTCTACCAACTACCACAGGGCCACTGGCCTCTGAAACCAACAAAACAGGTCTCTCAGAGATCTTTCTGGGAAGTGCCAGTTCCTCCTCCTCCTGAAATGGAGGAAGTTCTGCCTGAGCTTCCTCTGAATGCCAGCTCAGAGTGACAGCAGTCCCCACAGAGCAGGGAAAGAAACCTCAGGCAAAATCAGAGAGCAACATCCAGCCCCAAAAGGGGCTGGGTGTGCATTTTCTGACTAAAAATATGGTTGCTGAAACAGAGAAGGGAACGGAGTAATAACCAGAGAGAAGGAACTTTGCCCCCTAGTGGACAGATTGATTAGTACACAGAATCTCACCAGAGTGATGGTACCTGCTGGTAGACAGACTGACCACAGCACATGCTGTGGTGTGTTTAGGAGAGATTGAAGGTTGAAGAATGAGATCTCAAACTTTTGAATCCCAATTCAGCCAAGGAGGAAGAAGGAGCTATTGCAGAGAGGGACAGGAAATGGCAAGCAATGGCAGAAGTCTCTGCCCACCTAGGATTTTCTTCCAGAGAATCCTGTGGGCAAAAAAACACAAAATACTGGGGAAAACTGAGAACGTTAACACCCTCAAAAATTGCAATGCCCCAACAAAAAATCACAAGACACACAGGGAAACAATGGCCCATCCAAATGAACATGACAATGGAAATGAAAGTGCATCTAGGGATGACCAAATAAAGAAAAAATGGAAGAATATAATGCAACAACAATAAACATAATTAAAGACCTAAGGGAAAACAAAACAAAAAGGTAAAAGAAATAAGGGAAACAAAGCAAGAGCAAAATGAGAATCTAAGAAAATATATTGCAACTGAAAGGGAAAATAACTGAAATGAGAAACACAATAGAAGGACTTACCAAGAGATTTAAGCAGGCAAAAGAAAGAATGAGTGATTAAGAGGATAAAGATAGTTAAAATTACAAACACTGAAGAGCAACAATAACTGAGGCTCAAGAAGGCCGAGCACAGTTTAATGAAATTATGGGACAACAAGAGACCTAATATATGCATCATGGGAATTCCAGAAGGAGATGAGAGAGAGAAAGGAACAGAAAGAATATTTGAAGAAATAATGGGAGAAGAGTTCCCCAATCTAATGAAGGACATGAATCTGCAAATGCAAGAATCTCAAAGAATGCCAAGCAGGATAAACCAAAAGAGATCTATACCAAGACACATCATAGTTAGGCTCTCAGAAACTAAAGACAGAATCCTGAAAACGGTGAGAGAGAAGCAGTCACATACAAAAGGTCCCCAGTAAGATTAAGTGGTGATTTTCCTCAAAAACACTGGAGCCAGAAGGCAATGGAATGATACATTTAAAGTGCTGAAAGAAAAAAAACTGTCAACCAAGAATACTGTTATGTATTGAATTATGTCCCGCCAAAATATCTGTCAACTTGGCTAGGTCATGATTCCTATTATTGTATGATTGTCTACGATTTTGTCATCTGATGTAATTTCCCTATGTGTTGCAAATTCCACCACTATGATGTAATAAGATGGATTAGTGGCAGTTATACTGATGAGATCTACAAAATTAGATAGTGTCTTAAGCCAGTCTCTTTTGAGATGCAAAAGAGAGAATCGAGCAGAGAGAAATGAGGACCTCATATCATCAAGAAAGCAATGCCGGAAACAGAGCATTTCCTTTGGACCTGAGATTCCTGTGCAGAGGAACTCCTAGACCAAGGGAAGATTGATGAGAAGGACCTTCCTCCAGAACTGACACAGAGAGAAAGCCTTCCCCTGGAGATGACACCTTGAATTTGGACTTGTACCCTACTATACTGTGAAAGAATAAATTTATCTTTGTTAAAGCCACCCACTTGTGGTATTTCTGTTATAGCAGCACTAGATGACCAAGACAAATACTACAACCAGTGAAACTGTACTTCAAGAATGAGGGTGAAATTAAAACATTTCCAGACAAACAGAAGCTGGGCAAGTTCTTATCTACCATACTGCCCCTACAAAAAATGCTAACAGTAGTTCTGTAGCTGTAAGGGAAAAGACACTAGAAACCACTTTAAAGCAATATGTAAAGAGAAAAAAAGATCCTTAATAAAGGGGGAAGTGCATGGAATATTAATAACTCACAGCAGCAGAATTTTTTATTTTTATTTTTTAATAAGGTATTCATGCTTGGTAATCTAAATGTTTTATCGTTCATGTGTTTTAATAACAAATATATAAAAGGCAAGGACAAAATTATGTTACAGGGCACATGAAATGCGAGGATGTAATTAGTGATAACAACAACAAAAGGAGAGGAGAGGAATGGTATAGATAAAGAATTTTTGTATGTTCCTGAAATTAAGTTACCAATTTACCATAAAGCCAAACAAAACCAAACTCATTGCTGTCGAGTAGATTCCAACTCATAGCAAACATAAAATCATCAAAACTAAAACCCATTGCCATTGAGTCAGAATATCTAGGAAGAAGATCAACAAGGGGACAGGGGACTTGAATGACTCTGTAAACCCACTAGGCTTAACAGACATATATAGAACACTCCACCCAAAAACAGTACAATATACATTCTACCCAGTACACATGGATCATTCTCCAGGATAGACCACATTCTAGGTCACAATGCAAGTCTTGATAAACTTTAAAAGACTGAAATCATACAAAGTATTTTCTCTGACCACAACGGAGTGAAGCTAGAAATCAGTAACAAAAAAACTGGAAAATACACAAACATATGGAAATTAAACAACACAATATCAAACTACCAATGGGTCAAGGAAGAAATCAAAAGAGAAATCACAAATTTCTTAGCACCAAATGAAAATGAAAGCGCAAAATACCAAAACTTATGGGATGCAGCGAAGGCAGTACTCAGAGGAAAACTTACAGCAATAAATGCCTACATGAAAAAAGGATAAAGATCTCAAAGTAATAGCCTAACTTGACAACCCCAGGAGCTCGAAAGAGAAGAGCAAACTAAGCATACCCTACCAGAAATAAGGAAATAACTAGGGGAAGAGAAGAAATAAATAAAATCAAAAACAGAAAAACAACAGAGAAATCAATAAAACCAGAAGTTGGTCCTTTGAAAAGATCAATAAAATTGACAAAACTTTAGCTAGGCTAACAAAGAAATGAAGAGAAAAGATGCAAATAACCAAAATAAAAAACGAAAGGGGATAATACAACTGACCCAATAGAAATAAGGAGAATTATGACAGAACGTTATAAACAACTGTATGGCAACAAACTATACCACCCAGATAAAATAGAAGCATTCCTAGAAGCACACAATCTCCCAAATTGACTCAAAGGGAAATAGAAAGCCTCAACAGACCCATAACAAGTGAAGAGATAGAATCAGTGATTAAAAACCTCCCAACAAAAAGCAGTCCTGGGCCAGAAGACTCACTGTGGAATTGTACCAAACATTTAAAGAAGAATTTACACCAATACTGTTTAAATTCTTCCAAAAGATAGAGAAGGAAGGAATACACCCTAATTCATTCTATGAAACAAACGTAACTCTGATATCAAAACCCGATAAAAACACTACAGGCCAATATTTCTTATGAATATAGACGCAAAAATCCTCAACAAAATACTAGTGAACAGAACTCAACAGCAAGTGCCTTCTTCTGGGTCTGTTTCCTCACACATAAAATGGAGAAAATAGTGTTAGTTCTTTCCCCCTCCCCCATCCCAAACATATCCCATCGCCTGAGTAGGTTTTCTGAGGACAACTGATGGGTAACTCACTTTAGTAGCAGGTACTTGGGAATGCTGGCACTAGATGCCCTTTTCCAGCTCGGCTGGAGTTATCGGAGGGAAAAAAGACCAGTCTCAAAATTTAAATGCAAGCTTTTGCCAGTTATAAGAACAGCACTGCAGAGACGGAGCAGGGGGTGGGGACCTCCACACCCCAGTTCCCAGAACATCCACTGCAGGTTCTCTTTAATTCAGGAATACCAGAGTTTCCCACCCCCCACTGCTTCCGGGACAAAAGGTAGTTATGCTAGAATAGATTTGGAGGCATGGATGTAAGCAAGGGGCGTGTTTGGAAGAAAAAAGGCAGAATGACACTAAAATCCGTGCTGGTTGTTCACGGGCGTCCAGGGGCTCTTGGTTAGATGACGAACTTAAGTTTTAGAGTAGGTGCCGAGATGTTCTGTTGACCACAGAGAGGCGATTTCATCATCAGACCAGGGAACAGCCGTACTTCTGGATTCAGTACCCGGTGGATGGGGCACCCTCAGCCAAGATGGGTGAGATGGGGTGAGGAGGAGCAGGTTGGGCTGTGGGAGGGACTGGGGCCTGGTGGGAGAGAATGTTACTGCAATTTCACAAGTTAACGCCACCTGCCGCAGATAGCCAATTCTTGAGACGGGTGAGGTGGGTAGCAAGAGCTTTGTTAGATATACCGGTATATGGAGACAGAAGGGAATGATCTCCTCCTAAAGTCGTCTCTCTCACTAGATTACCAATCGGCTCAAGTTATTAAGGGAAAAAGGGGCCCTAAGTTTTTGGGACTTCTGGAATGTGTATTCTCTTTCTTCTGTTTGGTTTCGGTGGTTGTATCTCAAACATGTTGATCTTTTCCTGCCATTATCCCATCCTTCGTCTTATTTGACAGGCTTAGATCAGTATCACTTGTTTTCCACAGTCCTAGAGGAAACATTGGTTAACACTTAACCATTTGGGGAGCTAACATCAGGATCTCACTTAGAGGCAGGGATGGGCTGGGGGAGGGAAAGCGGAGAAAGAAGAAAAAAAAAAATGGCTCAGGTACTGTTCAAGATATGACTGAGCACCCTGTTTCAAGAAGACAAATTCAGTTTGGGACATGGTGATTTGAGGTGACTGTAGGATCAGAGAGGGAGACAGGCCTAGAGCAGTTTTGCTGACATGTTGGCAGCAAGCAGGGCCTGGGCCATTCATTGACTTCTGAGAACAGCCAGTGCCCCAGGTCCCCTGCCTGCAGCTGTTGGACACTTACCCAGGTTCCACTCTTCCCCTTGAGAAATTGGCTCTTCTGGATTCCCTATCTGAGTCTTCTTCTAAAAGCAAGCTCTGCCAGGTGGAGAAGAGGTGTAGGGTACTTTGGAACAAGCAAAAAGGAATGACAGGGTGTCTGCAGAGGAAAACTGCATTTTTCAGAGTGTATCCTTCCTTCCACTTATGCAGCCTTTGGGCTATTGTGAAAACCTGTGAGTTGTAGAGTTATCAGTGCAAAATAAATCCTGCCTATAAATATTTATAGATGTGTCTATATGTCTGATTGAGATTAATTGGCCCCCACCTTAAAGAAAGGCCGGTTTTGCATATATCTATAAATTCAACATTCCTTTAGTCCGCATAGATTGATGATGGTTCCTTGTGACTTCTTTGAACTGGCTGTAACGTCTTACCAATTTCCTCATTTAAGACTGAAATAAAACATTTGACACGTGTGCATTTAATATTTGTGTGAGTCATGAAGCAGCCCTAGAGGCACACTGGTGAAGCGCTCAGTGCTAACCCACCAGCTGCTCCTCAGGAGAAAGATGTGGCAGTCTGCTTCTGTAAAGATTACAACCTTGGAAACCCCATGGGGCAGTGCTACTCTGTCCTATAGGGTCGCTATAGTTGGAATCTACTAGACGGAAATGGGTACCAGGTATGAGCCATGAGTTTACTTTTTTTTGAAAATCATCTTTAATGGAGGACACAGGAAGGACCACTGTCAGAGACTAAAAGCCTTGCCAGTATAAAACCCACCCAATCCCATCCATATCATCCTAGACAGGAGGTGGTCTAGCCTGGGCTTGCATACCTCCAGGGACAGGGGGCTCAGTTCCTCATAGAGGCCACTTTGGTGTTTCTCCTACTGCACCACAGATGTGCAGATTTTTAATACAAAACAAAAAGAAAACAAGTGAAGGGTCCCCCCTGCTAGCAGGTGAGGGACTATTTGGGGCCCAAAGAATCCCTAGGCTCCTTAGGGCCCTTCCCAGCAAGGGCGCCAGTTGCCTTTGAGTTGACTCAGACACATGACAAGCCCATCTCCATCGAAGTAGAGCTCTGCTTCACAGTGTTTTCAATGGCTGTGATGTTTCTGAAGTAGATCACCAGGCCTTTCTTCAGAGGTGCCTCTGGGTGGACTTGAACCTCCAACCTTTCTGTTAGCAGCTGAGTGCCTTAACCTCAGTGAGTCTGAAATGATGGGGCAGGAAGACGAGGACAGAGGATGGCGCGATGGTGCTGGGTCAGTGATGACTTGAACAACGAAGGGAGAAATGCACCTATTTATCCTGTTGCTCCTGACCTTTGCGCGGTCCTCTCGTGTTTTCACTTTTCCTCCCCAAACACCGGGCTTGCTCGGAGGCGCGCATGCGCCTCACACACGGCCTCCCTGGCTCTCGTGGAACAGCCCTGCCACTGCCACCACCACCTGTGACCCACTACCCAGTCCTGCTCGCCCGGGTGGGAGGAGGGCGCAGGCACGGCCTCCTGGCCTAACCCCCAGCGGACTGAGCCCTGGAGGTCGCAGCACATCCCTGGGCCTCTGCTATCCTCTGACCCAGGCTGAGTGGGGCCTGAGGAGGCCGTGACCCATCCGGAGCATGTCGTTCTGCCGTTTTCAGAGCACACCTTCTCCCGGGAGTTGACGCTTGCCACGCCAGGTCTTGCAACACCTGTTTCCTCCCGCACCCACCCACCCCCGCCTCTTGCAGGCACGCTATGGCTCTGCCTGTCCTCTGGTCTCTGCTGGAGCCCTGGGCCTGGGCCGAGACCCGGCTCAGCTTCCCACACTCCAGCACTCCAAGGGTGGCCTCTTCTCGGGTCTGCAGGTCTCTGGCACTACCCACAACCCAGGCAAGCAACAGCCCCTCCCGCCCCCGCCCCCGCCCCCGCCCCCGCCCCCGCCCCAAAAAGCAGACATTGAACTCCATAGGTCGAGGAGGCTCCCTGGGGCACTGGAACCCTTGCTCCTAAAGGGACCTCAAAGGGGGGTGGCCTTGCATCAGCCTGCTTGGAACCAGAACTGTATTACAGTTAACCCAGGAGGCTGGTGGTGGTGGTACGGGGGGTCTGGTTCAACCCACATTCACCTCAGTATGGATTAGCTATAAATTCTTAGCCACACACTAAGTAACCTAGACCTGTGTTAAAGACCCACCTCAGCTCATTTAGTCCTTGCAACACCACCACCTGAAGTGACACCAAAGGCCAAAGGACTAGTGGTTGGCAGACTAGAGACTCAAGGCCACGTTTTAGTTACCAAGCTCTTTTACTTACACTAACTCATTTAATACTTCTCAAAACCTTGTGAGATAGAGATTATCCCCACTTTACACATGAAGAAACTGAGGCACAAAGGGTATTTGACCCCAAACTGAAACTCAGGCTTCAGTATTCTATTAACCACAGCAAAGTTCCTGACCCAAAAGAATCTGAGTCTCAAGAGATTCCCTCTTGTCTTTTTTTTTAGTTTTTATTGTGCTTTAAGTGAAAGTTTACAAATCAAGTCAGTCTCTCACACAAAAACTTATATACACCTTGCTACATACTCCAAATTCCTCTCCCCCTAATGAGACAGCCCGCTCCCTCCCTCCACTCTCTTTTCATGTCCATTTAGACAGCTTCTAACCCCCTCCACCCTCTCCTCTCCCCTCCAGGCAGGAGATCCCAACATAGTCTCAAGCGTCCGCCTGATCCAAGAAGCTCACTCCTCACCAGCATCCTTCTCCAATCCATTGTCCAGTCCAATCCATGTCTGAAGAGTTGGCTTTGGGAATGGTTCCTGTCCTGGGCCAACAGAAGTTCTGGGGGCCATGACCACCGGAGTCCTTCCAGTCTCAGTCAGACCATTAAGTCTGGTCTTTTTTATGAGAATTTGGGGTCTGCAGCCCACTGCTGTCCTGCTTCCTCGGGGTTCTCTGTTGTGTTCCCTGTCAGAGCAGTCATGGGTTAGAGATGGGCACCAACTAGCTCTTCTGGTCTCAGGCTGTTGTAGTCTCTGGTTAATGTGGCCCTTTCTGTCTCTTGGGCTTGTAATTACCTTGTGTCCTTGGTGTTCTTCATTCTCCTTTGATCCTGGTGGGTTCAGACCAATTGATGCATCTTAGATGGCTGCTTGCTAGCGTTTAAGAGACACCTCTCTCCAAGGTGGGATGCAGAATATTTTCTTAATAGATCTTATTATGCCATTTGACTTAGATGTCTCCTGAAACCATGGTCCCCAAACCCCTGCTACACTGGCCTTCCAGGCATTCAGTTTATTCCAGAAACTTCTTTGCTTTTGGTTTAGTCCAGTTGTGCTGACCTTGCCTATATTGTGTGTAATCTTGTCTGTCACCTAAAGTAGTTCTTATCTACTATCTAATTAGCAAATACCCGTCTAGCACCCTTCCTCCCTCAGCCCTCTCGTAACCATCAAGGAATATTTTCTTCTTTGTTTAAACTATTTCTTAAGTTCTTATAATAGTGGTCTTATACAATATTTGTCCTTTTGCAAGTGACTAATTTCACTCAACATAATGCCTTCCAGATTCCTCCACGTTTTCAAATGTTTCACAGATTCATCACTGTTCTTTATCGATGCATAGTATTCCATTGTGTGAATATACCATAATTTAGTTATCCATTCATCGGTTGATGGGCACCTTGGTTGCTTCCGTCTTTTTGCTATTGTAAACAGTGCTGCAATGAACATGGGTGTGCATATATCTGTTCATGTGAAGGCTCTTATTTCTCTAGGATATATTCCAAGAAGTGGGATTGCTGGATCTTATGGTAGTTCTATTTCTAGCTTTTTAAGGAAGTGCCAAATCGATTTCCAAAGTGGTTGTACCATTTTACATTCCCACCAGCAGTGTATAAGTGTTCCAGTCTCTCCACAGCTCCTCAAACATTTATTGTTTTGTGTTTTTTGGACTAATGCCAGCCTTGTTGCAGTGAGATGAAATCTCATTGTAGTTTTGATTTGCATTTCTCTAATGGCTAATGATCGTGAGCATTTCCTCATGTATCTGTTAGCTACCTGAATGTCTTCTTTAGTGAAGTGTCTGTATCTTTTGCCCATTTTTTAATAGGGTTATTTATCTTTTTGCAGTTGAGTTTTTGCAGTATCGTGTAGATTTTAGAGATAAGGTCCTGATCAGAAATGTCACAGCTAAAAACTTTTTCCTAGTCTATAGGTTAAAAAAAAAATCTATAGGTAAAAAAAAAAAAAAAGCAAATTTTTTTTATAGGTAATCTTTTTACTGTTTTGGTGAAGTCTTTGTATAAGCATAGGTGTTTGATTTTTAGGAGCTCCCAGTTATCTAGTTTTTCTTCTGCATTGTTACTGTGTTGTGTATTGTTTATGCCATGTATTAGGGCTCCTAACGTTGTCCCTATTTTTTCTTCCGTGATCTTTATTGTTTTAGATTTTATATGTCGTTCTTTGATCCATTTTGAGCTCATTTTTGTGTGTGGAGTGAGGTATGGGTCTTGTTTCATTTTTTTGCAGATGGATATCCAGTTATGTCAGCACCATTTGTTAAAACACTGTCTTTTCCCCATTTAACTGTTTGGGGCCTTTGTCTAATATCAACTGCTCAAATGTGGATGGTTTTATGTCTGGAGTCTCAGTTCTGTTCCACTGGTCTATGTATCTGTTGTTGCACTGGTACCAGGCTGTTTTAACTACTGTGGCAGTATAATAGGCTCTAAAATCAGGTAGAGTAAGTTCTCCCACTTTCTTCTGCTTTTTCAGTAATGCTTTACTTATCCGGGGTCTCTTTCCCTTCCGTATGAAGTTGATGATTTCTTTCTCCATCTCATTAAAGAACGTCGTTGGAATTTGGATTGGAATTACATTAAATGTATAGACCACTTTTGGTAGAACAGACATTTTTATAATGTTAAGTCTTCCTATCCGTGAGCAAGGTATGTTTTTCTACTTATGTAGGTCTCTTTTGTTTTCTTGCTGAGGTGTATTGTAGTTTTCTTTGTACAAGTCTTTTACATATCTGTTAAGATTTATTCTTAAGTATTTTATCATCTTGGGGGCTAATGTAAATGGTATTGATTTGGTGATTTCCTCTTTGATGTTCTGTTTGTTGGTGTAGAGGGATCCAACTGATTTTTTGTTTATCTTGTATCCCAATACCCTCCTGAACTCTTCTATTAGTTTCAGTAGTTTTCTGGAGGATTCCTTAGGGTTTTCTGCGTATAAGATCATGTCGTCTGCAAACAGAGATAATTTTACTTCTTCTTTGCCAATCTGAATGCCCTTTATTTCTTTATCTAGCCTAATTGCTCTGGCTAGGACCTCCAGCACAATGTTGAATAAGAGTGGTGATAAAGGGCATCCTTGTCTGGTTCCCGATCTCAACGGGAATGCTTTCAGGCTCTCTCCATTTAGGATAATGTTGGTCTTGGCTTTGTATAAATGCCCTTTATTATGTTGAGGAATTTTACTTCTATTCCTATTTTGCTGAGTTTTTATCATGAATGGGTGTTGAACATTGTCAAATGCCTTTTCTGCATCAATTGATAAAATCATATGATTCTTGTTTTTTCTTTTATTTATGTGATGGATTACATTAATCATTTTTCTAATGTTGAACCATCCCTGCATACCTGGTATGAAGCCCACTTGGTTATGGTGAATAATTTTTTGATATGTTGTTGAATTCTGTTGGCTAGAATTTTGTTGAGGACCTTTGCATCTGTGTTCATGAGGGATACAGGTCTGTAATTTTTTTGTGTGTGTGGTGTCTTTACCTGGTTTTGATATCAGGGATATGCTGGCTTCATAAAATGAGTTTGGAAGTATTCCCTCCTTTTCTTTGCTCTGAAATACCTTTAGTAGTAGTGGTGTTCACTCTTCTCTGAAAGTTAGGTAGAACTCTGCAGTGAAGGCTTCCGGAACAGGGCTTTTTTTTGTTGGGAGTTTTTTTGATTACCTTTTCAATCTTCTTTTGTTATGGGTCTATTTAGTTGTTCTACCTCTGTGTTAGTTTAGGTAGTTAGTGTGTTTCTAGGAATTCATCCATTTCTTCTAGGTTTTCAAATTTGTTAGAGTACAATTTTTCATAGTAATCTGATACAATTCTTTTAATTTCAGTTGGGTCTATTGTAATATCACCCACGCCCATCCCATTTCTTATTTGGGTTATTTGCTCCCTCTCCTATTTTTCTTTTGTCAGTTTGGCCAGTGGTGTATCAATTTTGTTGATTTTTTTCAAAGAACCAGCTTTTGGTCTTGTTAATTCTTTCAATTGTTTTTCTGTTTTCTATTTCATTTTGTTCTGTTCTAATTTTTATTATTTGTTTTCTTCTGGTGCCTGAGGATTTCTTTTGTTGCTGTGTATTTGTTCAAGTTGTCGGGATAATTCTTTGATTTTGGCCCTTTCTTCTTTTTGGATGTGTGCATTTATTGATATAAATTGACCTCTAAGCACTGCTTTTGCTGTGTCCCAAAGGTTCTGATAGGAAGTGTTTTCATTCTCATTGCATTCTATGAATTTCTTTATTCCATGCTTTATGTCCTCTATAATCCAGTCTTTTTTGAGCAGGGTATTGTTCAGTTTCCAAGTGTTTGATTTCTTTTTCCTTCTTTTTCTGTTATTGATTTCGACTTTTTTGGCCTTATGGTCAGAGAAGATGCTTCATAATATTTCAATGTTTTGGATTCTGCTAAGGTTTGCTTTATGACCTAATATGCGATCTGTTCTAGAGAATGTTCCATGTGCACTAGAAAAGTATACTTGGTTGCTGTTGGGTGGATTGTTCTGTATATGTCTATGAGGTCAAGTTGGTTGATTATGGCATTTAGATCTTCCCTGTCTTTATTGAGCTTCTTTCTCAATCTCCTGTTCTTAACCGAAATTGGTGTGTTGAAGTCTGCTACTATTACTGTGGAGCTATCTCACTTTTCAATGCTCAGTTTATGTATCTTCAAGCCCTGTTTAAAAAAAAAAAATTTTTTTTATGGTTATATCTTCTTGGTGTATTGTCCCTTTAATCATTATGTAGTGTCCTTCCTTATCCTTTCTGATGGATTTAACTTTAAAGTCTATTTTATCAGAAATTAATATTGCCACTCCTGCTCTTTTGAGTGTTTGCTTGCTATTTTTTTCATCCTTTGAGTTTTAGTTTGTGTCTCTAAGTCTAAGGTGTGTCTCTTGTAGGCAGCATATAGACGAATCATGTTTTTTAATCCATTCTGCCACCCTCTCTTTACTGGTGCATTTAGTCCATTTACATTCAGTGTCTTTATGCATAGGTATGAATTTAGTGGTATCATTTTGATGTCTTTTTTTGTGTGTTGAGTTTCTTTTTCCCACTTAATTTTATGTGCTGAGTAGATTTCTTTATATATTGTCCTTTCCTCATATTCGTTGGTGTTTTGTTTCTGCTGTCTCTATTTTTTTCTCATATTGTATTTTAAAGAGTAGGATAGTTTGTCTCATTTGTTGTTACGTTATTACTTACCCATATTTTTCTAAATTTAAAACTTTTATTTCTTTGTATCACCATATGTTCCTCTCCATACGGAAGACCTAGGATTACATTTCTTAATCTCTATTGTTTTAATGTTGTCTTCTTTTGCATAGTAACATCACTGTTACCCTATTTCGAGCTTATCTTTTTTATCTTGTTTTTTTGATTTCCCTCTCTTTTTTGACTTCTGATTGCTCTGCCCAGTGTTCTAATCTTGGGTCGATACCTGATATTGATTTTCTAACCAAAGAACTCCCTTCAGTATTTCTTATAGTTTTGGTTTGGTTTTTACGAAGTCCCTAAACTTCTGTTTATCTGGAAATGTCCTAATTTCACCTTTACATTTGAGAGATACTTTTGCTGGTTATATGATTCTTGGCTGGCAATTTTTTTCCTTCAATTTTTTAAATAAGTCATCCCATTGCCTTCTTGCCTGAATGGTTTCTGCCAAGTAGTCCGAGCTTATTGGCTCTCCTTTGTAGGTGACTTTTCATTTATCCCTAGCTGCTCTTAAAATTCTCTCTTTATCTTTGGTTTTGGCAAGTTTTATTATAATATGTCTTGGTGACTTTCTTTTAACATCTACCTTATGTGGAGTTCGATGAGCATCTTGGATAGATATCTTCTCATCTTTCACGATATCAGGGAAGTTTTCTGCCAACAAATCTTCAACAATTCTCTACGTATTTTCTGTCATCCCTCCCTGTTCTGGTACTCCATTCACTCCTAGGTTATTTCTCTTGATAGAGTCGCACACGATTCTAAAGTTTTCATCATTTTTTTTAAGCTCTTTTATCTTTCTTCAAATATTAGTGCCAAGTGATTTATCTTTGAGTTCAGAAATTCTGGCTTCTACTTGCTCAATTCTGCTCCTCTGACTTTCTATTGCCTACTTCTGTAATTTTATTTTTAATCTTCTGATTTTCTGATTGCTGTCTATGGGTTTTTCCAGCTTATTAAATTTTTTGTTATGTTCCTGAATAATCTGATTTCTTTAATTGCTTTATCTGTGTGTTCCTTGGCTTGTTCTGTGTATTGCCTCATTTCCTTCCTGATGTCTTGAAGGGTTCTGTATATTAATCTCTTGTATTCTGCCTCTGTTAATTCCAGGAATGCACTTTCACCTAGAAGATCCCTGGATTCTTTGTTATGAGAGCTTGTTGTGATGATCATGGTCTGTTTCTTTATGTGACTTGATATTGACTGTTGTCTCTGAGCCATCTATAAGTTAATCGTGCTATTTTATGCTTGCTTACTGGGTCATAGTTTCTTGCTTTGTTTTGTTTCGATATGCCCAAATAGGTTGCTTGAGTGAGCTAGCTTATATTTGACTTTGGAGCTCTGACGTCCTATCACCAGATGGCTAGAGCTGTTATCAGGTATGTGAGTCTAGGAGTCCATTCACTTTTCTTGTATGAATTCAGCCCACGTGTCCAGGTAGCTGATCAAGTGTGTGGTACAGGGTCTGTCCTACAGTCTTGAGGGGGCAGGGGTGATTGGTGTATGTATTGGTATCTGAGCAGGGGTCACGCTCTGAACAAGGCATGGGGCTGAGAACTGATCCCCGAATGTCTTTGAGGAAAGCATGTCCCGTGCAGGTGGGTGGGTTCTGCAGATGGACCATGGGCACCCAATGTTTTTGTGAGGACTAGGAGGTAGCAGTTATCCTTGGACCGCTGTCGTGGGTTGCTGGGTGACCTGAGTGGAGCTACCAGTCCTTAAGCCCCTGATGTGGGTAGGTGAGGACCCTTTTCAATAGGCAAAGCTATGTCGCACATCAAATACCCACCTCTTCACCGCAGAGCTGAAATGGTCGGAGTCTGCCAACAAGGGCCTATTCTCCTGAAATAGGCCCACACAGGTCCATGCAGAGGGGAAAGGTGCTCAAAGTCCATGGACCTTTATGCCTGGACAGGAGCTGCTTCTGTCCTGAGCTCCCCCAGATAGTGGAGCTGGCAAATTATCTTTTCCCCCACTTGCAAATTTTCTCCAAGTCCAGGAGGTTTGGCTCTAGGCACTCAACAGTGCCTGTCTTGGGCCCAGGGAATTCAGTTGCTGAAGCTGGCTTGTGGGGGGGGGCATGGTAAAATATACACAAGTACTTAGCTTTTGCCAAGAGCGCCGTTCTTCTCTGGTTCCGGGGGTGTGAGTAGGCTGTGTGGCTGGCTGCTTCTCCCTGAGGAAACTGCGGCCGAATGCTAGTACCAGTCCACTGCCGCCGGTCCAGGAATGGTGCCTGAGGGCTCCCCGGAATTCAGGTCCGGTAACTCCTCTCCGCTTCTTAACTGTCTGTCCCTCCCCCTGCCCCTGTTTGTTTTCCAAGCTTGCCTTTGATGCTAAGGGCTCCTATCTTCTCACAGATATACTAGTTTCACTTGTTTTTTGGGGTCTTTGTTGTAAAGAAGGCTCACCGGAAGCATCTGTCTATTCCGCCACCTTGTCTCTGCCTCCCAAATAGTTTTCTCTCTTTTGTTTTTTAATATTTTACTGTGTTTTCAGGAAAGGATTACATAGCAGTTTAGGTTTCCATTCAACAATTTCTACACAAGTTGTTCAACGACATTGGTTGCAATCTTTACAATGTGTGCATGTTCTCATTATTTCTGCTCTGGTTGTGCTGTTTTCTCCGTTCTCTTAATTACCTTTATCACCCTCCTACTTCAGAGGAAAAGAAAGATCCCAACAAAGCCAGTCCCTTGGTCTCTCTGGGGATGCACTTCCACAGAGTAAAGCCTCCTGGCCTGCCTCCCCTCCAGCTTGCGCCTTCCTTCCTGGGGGCAGGGGGCGGGGCAGGGTGAGCAAGCTCACCCCACCCATGCAGGTGCTGGACTTCTGCTGGAACAGCATCACCCATCAGCTGGGGCAGCGAACAGGCTGAGTGCTCTGTAGGGACCGCAGAGGCCCATCGTAGGGTCCCAGGACTCCCTGCACTCAGTGAGACCACGAGCTGCAGTGTCCCACAGCCACAGTCAGGGTGCGGGATGCCAGGTTCGCAGGAGGCTGCCCAGGCTCTGCAGACCACCCCCGTTGGGACCCCCGGAGTTTGTATCCTCACCCACACATGAGGACATCGTGCAGAACTGCTCCTGCCCACACCCCGACCACCTCCCAAGACAAAGTCTGCCTGTGTGCCAGTGTGCTACGGCCACCTTGTCCATCCTGCCCGGAGTCCCTGTGGTCCCCAATCTGTTGCCTTGGTGGAAGTCCTTGGGCAGAGACCTTTCCCCACCACTCAGATCTCCAGCTCCCTGGGTCACATGGCATGTACAGCACTGGTGCTCAATCATGTCACCGCCTCCACACACCAGGCACAGACACCCCGGCAGCAAGAGGCACACCCAGCCCCTAGCACCTGCTAGTTACAACGTCAGCCCCCAGGAAAGCTCCGTTTAAACACGTACTTTCTTACAAACCCTCTTAGAAAGTAATTCCAGTAACAAAATACTGTAGAATTTTTATAAGCCCTCATGAGAGTAAAGTGCATACAGCCAAAATATCCACCCGGAAGGGTAAAAGGGAATGATTGGCAGTGCCCGACACTCACTCTCCCTCCTACAGGGCCCCGTGTCTCCCTGCCACCGGGTCTACGTGGTTGGGGTCCTCCCTCAGGCTTCCCCACCATGCTGCCCCCATGAGTGAGGCTTGTCCCTCTGCCTTAGGCAACTAGGACACTGTGGATGGCCAAGCAATCAGATCCTTGCTGATGTCACCGAGCCACTTGGATCAAACCTACCCAAAAAGCCACCCTACCTCTGGACTTCCCAGCTTCCAGAGCAAAAAACCTCCCCTCATTGTTTAAACTGGTTCCAGTGGGGTTTTCTGTTACCTGGGACTGTAAACATACGCACCCCCCAGGTGCAAGGGCAAGGTTCAATCACTCGTGGCAGGGCTACATGGACTGGGTGACTAGGAGACACGTTCAAGATGTGCCGACAGGGTACTAAAAAGTTATTGCAGGAAACCCTTGTGGCATAGTGGCTAAGTGCTATGGCTGCTAACCAAAAGGTCAGCAGTTTGAATCCACCAGGCGCTCTGTGGAAATTCTCTGGGGTGGTTCTACTCTGTCCTATAGGGCCACTATGAGTAGGGATCGACTCCACGGCAATGGGTTTTGGTTTACTGTGAAATGAGTCCCATTTGTGTGAAAGGGGCATTTGAATATGCACAGATATTTCTGGAAGGATCCTTTACAGTGGTTGCCTCTGGGGAGCAGGAGACATACTTTTCACTTTATACACTATGTTTAGATTGTTTTTACTTACCTACAGAAAGAAAAACCTATTTAAAAAATTGTTTGAGGTGATAAAATTCTGGTAAAAGGTGATAATTTATTTTGGTAGTTATTAAACCAGCCTTTTGAAGCCCCAGCTGAAATACAGGCAAAGGAAAAAAGTAGTTGAGTGAACAAGTGATTATCTCAGACCTTTTAAGGAATACTTCCTTTCTCCAAAACCACTGTTAGTTGCAGTCAAGTTGATTCTGACTCATGGTGACCCTATGTGCAGAGAGGAACTCCACAGGGTTTTCAAAGCTGTGACTTTTTTGAAGCAGACTGCCAGGTATGTCTTCTGAGCTGCCTCTGAGTGGGTTTGAACCACCAATCTTTCAGCTAGTAGTCGAGCACTTTACTACGCAGGACTCCAAAACAGGGTCCCCAAAACTTGGTAGCTTTGCCCACGCAGTATCCACTTAAATGCATCTGTAACTTTTACTTCCTCCCAAAGTTCAACTCCAGTCCCAGTTCTACCATGTCAGCTTTGCACCTTCCTGGGGCACTTGGAGATCCCAAAAGGATTTTGAGAAGGAACATGCTTTTATGAAACCCCAGCCTCTAAGGAGCAACAGCAGGTCTGGCTGACTTAAAAAAAAAAAACCTGCTGTCATGTCAGCCCTGACTCACAGCGACCCTGTGTGCCTGTATAAACTGTGCTCCACAGGGTTTTCAATGGCTCAAGTTTCAGAAGTACATTTCCAGGCCTATCTTCTGAGGTGCCCCTGGGTAAACTTGAACCTCCAATTTCTCTGCTAGCAGCAAGTGCGTTAACGCTTGCACCACGTAGAAAGCCCTAAATGCGTGGCTCCCTGGATCTCTGGAGTGCACCCAGGTCAATGAGCAGGCTGTGGGTCAAGTCGCCCTGCAAGGCCCAGCACTATCCCCCGGACATAAGAACAGGGAAGGCCCTCTACCACCAAGGTCCACTGGCTACAGGCTCCCAGTCAGGGGCAGACAACCTTGATGTCCCGTGGGCAGAGACACCCCATATGATACCAGGGCTGGGAAAGACCACTCTTGGTCACACAGAACCCTGACCCCACAGGTACAGCTGAGGCTTTGGAGCTAGTGGGTGGCAGGGCTGGAGCACTGGCCCCCTGGACAGGGACCTTTCCACAACAGCAGGACGCTCTGCAGGCAGGACCCCTGTACTTGGTCCTCCTCTCTGCACCTCTACATTCTTCACTCCCTTGGGGCTGCTGGCCAAGCAGCAGAGACTGTACATTTCCCCCTCTTCTGAGCTCTGCCCTGGGGTCCCGAAGGTCCCCACTCACGTGCATGCCCATCAGTGCCCAAGAGGCCGCTCCTGCATAGTACCCCATTGTAAGCAGGCATTTCCGATCCCCACTGCCCAGCCCAGGAAGCCCTCCGTGGCCTTGCTGGGTGGCTGACTCCTCCAGCTTCCCCAGGAATCTAGCTTTAGGAAAATTAACACCTGACACCAAGCCAGGCGCCAGCCTGTGGACTGAACACCCAGCACTGCGTGCAGCCTCTGCCTGGCGCCCAGAGCCAGGGCCTCCGCTGCAGGGTGAAGGCAAAGCTCTGCAGCAACATCAGGATCACCCAAGACCCCAAACTAAACCATGTACCCAGGTCCTGGTGCAGAGGGAGGCGCCACACCACAGGGACTGCTGCTCCCAGCTTGGTTCTGTGCTGGAGACGCTCAGCAGGAGCCTGTCAGAGGCAGAGTTCACAGCTGGGGGGCAGCAGACCCCCAGTTCAGCTGCAGGCTCAGGTGGGACAGGACTTAAGGGTCTGAAGCTTGGTTTTCCAAATCCTCGACAGTAACTTACCTTTCTCTGAACCTCATTTTTTGGACAGAACAGGGCCCCAGAGGTCTGGTAAATGGAGATGCTAACTGTAACGTGCTCAGAGCACTCCCTCTGCTCCCGAAGTCTCCACAGCCATTCATTTTTGTTGTTATTAACGTGGGGAAGCTGAGCACCAGGCTGCTAGTGGCCCAGAGTGGAGTTTTCCTGCTGGGCTCCCAGCCCTGCCCTGTGGGAGCCTGGAGCCTGGCGAAGAACAGGCATGAGGATGAAGAAGATCAGAAAGCTGGTGCGCCTGTACCTTGGAGCAGAGGGTTTTGAGGACAGGCCTGAATCACGGGGGCCTGGCAATGGGAGAACCAGATTCAGCCAAGAGAAGTGGGTACAGGTGGTAGAATGAGGGGTACAGGGAGCCCAGGTAAGAAGCTGGCAGGGAAAGAAGGCAGGCAGGCCAAAGGGCAAGGCAAGGCTTTTA
Source organism: Elephas maximus indicus (assembly GCF_024166365.1). Taxonomy (NCBI): domain Eukaryota; kingdom Metazoa; phylum Chordata; class Mammalia; order Proboscidea; family Elephantidae; genus Elephas; species Elephas maximus. The sequence continues at coordinate 131,648,785 of NC_064826.1, forward strand.
GGAGGAGGAAAATGGAGATGGGTGAAGCCAGGAGGAGGGACAATAAGGCGGCCAAATCCTGAGAGAGGGGGTAGGAGGGGCACAGGAGGCAGAAGGACCCTGAAATCTAGTGGGCATGATTGTGGGGAGGGGGGTGCGGAGGGTCCCAGGCTGGAGCACAGGAGCAGAGGAGGCTGGGGCAGGCTGTGCAGGAGTGAGGGCCTGCACCATGTCCTCAGTGCAGGCACAGTGTGTGTCTGCTGGCAGCTTCCCACGTGGGCACTCTGCCCATGGCTGTCTTGCCTCTCCTCAGCCAACTACCCAGAGTCAGACGAGAAGACGGGTAATGGCCCAAAAGTTGTGGCAACTGATTGGAAATCAAACCCGACTTAGAAGTCATAGCCAGACTTCACCCTGCACTGGGCTGTAACCAGGGAGGGGGCTGGAGAGGGGCCCAGGAGCATTGGTGCCAACATGCTGGCCGTGAGGGGCTGCACATCCCCCAGAACAGGCTGGGCCCAGGACCTGAAGAAGACAGCACTGCCACTGACCCCACTTCATGGGGGCCACACAGCTCACCCAGCAGCTCCTCCCAGGTCTCCCCATTCCCCTGGGCAGGACTACGTGGGGCTCGACAGAGATAACCTAAGTCTTTTCTTCCAGGCCTGTACCAACTGCCACTTAGTCATTCGACTCCAACTTGTGGCGACCCCACATGTCAGAGTAAAACCGTGCTCCACTGGGTTTTCAGTGGCTGGCTTTTCAGAATTAGATCGCCAGGCCTATCTTCTGAGGCTTCTCTGGGTAGATTCAAACCTCCAACTTTTCAGTTAGCAGCTGAGCACCACCCAGGGACCCCACTTTCTCCAGAGTCAAAACTCTTGTACTCCACGCAGATAGCTGGCATAGCTAAGCCACAAGCCAGCTCACTCCATGCAAACCTCCACACCAAGCACGCTTGACATGGGTGCATGGAGTTAAAGACACTCAAATTTATCTCAGACTGAGCCAAAGATGGGATTCCTTTACCCTCTACATCTGTGTCTGGTCCAGCCACATCCTGACCACAGACTCCCCAGCAGCGCAGCTTACCACTGAGATGTTCAATACTATCTTGATAGTGACCCCAAACAAAACACAAACAACTTTAATATAAAGATATATTCCATAAAACAGTTTGGTAGGCAAAGAAAAGTATCACACTTCCTAAAAACACAAGCATCTTTCTTCCCTTAGTCTACTGAGAAAATTGTATTAAAAAAAAACAAAAAAATACACCATCAACAAACACCCACTGGTTATGACCGCACTGGAATGTAAGCTTGGGCAAGTACGTAAGGTAGACGCGATCCCTGAATGAGGGGGAAGCAGGGGTACAGCTATGCAGGAGCGTCAGGAGAGAGCCCAGCCCCAGACAGACAAACATCCCAGCTATCCCCAGGGGTTACTCAGGACAGGAGACAGACACCCTCTCCAGAACGAGCCCTAGAGTAGCCTGACAGGAATGGTGGGCACAGCGAAGAGATATCCAGGGGGGCAGTCACCACGGCTTACAGACAAAATGCCCTGGGCTTCTAAGCAGCTTTAGCCTGGGCTCGGGGCTGGGTGCAGGGGCCGGACTGCAGACTCCCTCCCCAGGGAAAGGTGTGCCAGGCTGACCAGCCCTGGGGTGTGGCCACTAGAGGGGCCCTGGCTCTACGGTGGGGTGGGGGGTCAGGATTCAAGTTCCACAGACAGTCAGTAGCACAAAGACCACAACAGAAGCTGGGGAGCGTGGGGAGGGACCACGCGCATTGCACTGGCTGTCGCTGGGGACAGAAGGAGTGGCTGCTGGGGCTGCTCCTGAGACACTCAGGCGAACGGACAAGGGTGGCTTCCATCCAGGACACCACATAAGGCTCCTTGGAAGGGGATGCCGGGGAAGGAAGCAACGGTGTGAGGATGCTGTTACCCCTATAAATAAACTATGTACACTTCAGGAAGGGAGCACTGGGGGTTGGTGAAGACCCATGCCCACACCCCATGTGCCTAATGCTGCTGAGACGGAGGCAGTTCTTGTGCCGGGCTGCCAAGGGGCCTGGAGGGCAGCGATAAGGCTCTCCCAAGGCACAGTCCACGCACTGGCTCAGGCTCACTTCACACAGACACGGCCAAGGGTCCTGCCCACATGGGTGTTACTGCAGGCCCCAGTGGCACACAGGGAGGGCTGCTTGTCCCCTCCTCCCCATCCCAGTTTCGGGCAGGGCCTCTGTGCCACCTGGCTTGATGAGACAGCAGGTTTGTGCATCCTGCAGGCCTCCTCGCCCACATCTGCTCACAGGAGATGTGGCCCCCCCACCCAGAAGTCAGCACAGAGTGGACATAGGGACCTCAGTGGTGGGGGGCTGGGTGTCCTGCACACACTCTTAGGGTCCAGAAGGACTAGGTTAGCCCCTGGCTCGCAGCCACAGCCCCCACTTAAAGATACACTCTCCGTCTGAGCAGACTCCACTGGGGATGCAGTCACGAGGGTAGGCAGGGAAAAAGGGCCTGTGGTCTTTGGCACCAGCATGCAGAAACAGGTCACGTCACGCTGGTGCTCTCTCTGCCCGTGAGGCCAGCGACAGCGACGGCTCCGCCTCTACAGCACGGCTCAGCTCCGCATGCGCCTCCGCCGCTCAGAAGTGATGGCCGGCCTTCACGGCCTCAATGTCCGAGATCAGGGTCCTCGCCAGGAAGATGCCGAATATCTGAAACCAAAGCCAAGTCAGCAGCTGCCAGCAGCCGGCCCCAAAGGCTGAGGGCACACCGCTTCCGTCCCCACCCTGCCGTGGCCAAGGGGGCAGACGGCAAAAGCAGCTGCCGTGGAGGCAGCCCCGACACAGGGCGACCCCATGAGTGTCAGGGCGGACTGGTGCTCCACAGGGTTTTAATGCCTGGGCTGATCACCAGGCCTTTCTTCTGAGGTGTCTGTGAGTAGAACCGATCCTCCAGCCTTGCAGTTAGCAGCACGTCAACCATCTGCACCACCCAGGGACTCCGAACACTGGGACACAGGAAAAGCTCCTGACCCACGGGTGGAAGTGAGTCCTGGAAGTCAGAACCCCGGTCTACCTGGCTGTAGTTCTAGGGCTAGAGAGGCAAACAACAGGCACCCTCGATGCAGAGACACTCTGCGCTGCCTTCAATGTGACTAAGCACATGCACTACAGGGCATGTGGTGCCCGGGGCTACACAAAAACAACAGGCTACCTGCCTGGTGCTGATTCCCTTCCCAAGATACTGAGTCTCAGCAGTGTACCATCAACTTGGATTTCATAATAAAAACAAGTTTGTCCCTGGTTCGGAAACCCTAGTGGCATAGTGGTTAAGTGCTAGGGCTGCTAACCAAAGGGTTGGCAGTTCGAATCCACCAGGCGCGCCTTGGAAACTCTATGGGGCAGTTTTATTCTGTCCTATAGGGTTGCCATGAGTTGGAATTGACTTGACGGCACTGGGTTTTGGGTTTTTGTTCCTGGTTCTTCTATGCTGATGTGCAAAGATTTGCCCTGACCTTCGGGAACATGATAATCGTGTGGGAGACAGTGGGTTTCCCACCGACAACCGACTAATGTAAACTTGGCAACCGCAGTCAACTTGCTTTTTTTCTTCCTTTTAGATTCTTATTGTGGTTCATATTTGACAAACCAGTCTTTTTTAAGTCTGGTTTCCCTGCCTACTTTGCAAGTACATTTTTCTTTCATTTTCTAGATACTTCTATCCCCCAGCCTCCCTGAGATCACTCAATACACATCCACTGAGTGTGTGTGGATGACTGGCAACCTCGGGCCCACTGGGTCACTTCTTCAAGGTAAGATTGGAGTCACACGTTTTCTAATGTGGCATCTTCTGTGTAAGAACAGCATCAGCCAGGCAGGCACAGCTTGGGGCCCCCGGCTTCTCCTCACAAGCCCTGGAAAAACCCTGATCTCTGGTCTGACTCTGCCAGACCCTGGCCAACTCATCCACCACAGGCCTTACCGCCTTCCTGTCACCAAAGTTCTTCCACACGTGAAATCTGGCTCAAATGACAAGAGCAGCCTTAAGCGGAAAGGGAGCTGCAGAGGGCAGTGGGCGCAGAGGCCTCATGTGGGCAAGATGCCTGGGCGCGCAGCCCGGGTGCCAGGGCCAGGGAGGATGTGCAGCCTGCGCATGCCTGAGCCACAGGCCTCCTTCAAGCCCCAGCTGACTGACAGTACCACCTCCCGCTCTGCAACTCTTGACGCTGCCTTACCTCCTAGCACTCTCCCACCAGCAGGGAGGGACAGAAAGCAAGTGACAGCCCACCCTGAGTGCGTGTGGCCCCCAACCTCCAGAAAGGCAAGGCCTCCTTATGCCGCCTACCGTGCCACTGGACCAGGCTGCTGGCAAGACCCATGCAGTGCCAAGGTGGCCTCCTGGCCTGCCGCTCAGACCTGAAGAGCCCACATCCCTGCAAACCCCAGGAGTGAAGAATCAAATCGAGGTCTGGGCCCAGCCTCCAACAAGTGACCCTTATGGGAGCCACCAAGCTCCTGCCTAATACATGCATGTACACATACACATGTGCACACACATGCACCTATACGCATGCCCACATGTGTGCACCTACATGCATGCCCACATGCACGGATGCCTACGTGCATACCCACACACATGCACCTACACGTATGCCCACTCATATGCACACCCACACACGCACCCATACGCTTGCACCTACATGCCCACACACGTGCATCTATGCACATGCCACTCACATGCACACCCATGCACACACCCACGTGTACCTACACGCATGCCCACTTACGTGCACACCCATGCACACACCCACACGTGCACCTACACACATGCCTACACTCACACACACCCATGCACGTACCCACACATGCACCTACGCACATGCCACACTCACACGCACACCCATACCCATACGTGCACCTACACACATGCCCACGTTCATGCACATGGACGCACCCACACGTGCACCTACACGCATGCCTACACTCACACACACCCATGCACACCCACACACACGCACCTACCCACATGCCCACACTCATACGCACACCCATGCACATACCCACAAGTGCACCTACGCACATGCCACTCACATGCACACACCCATACCCACGCACCTACACACATGCCCACATTCACGTACACGCACGCACCCACACATGTACACATGCATGCACATACACGCACACGACACCCCGCTCCTGCCCACCACACGCACACACGCACTCACATGCACGTACACATGGCCTCAGGCATTCAACTGGACCCTGTTGTTCTGCCAGGTTCCTTAATATGTACATGTACCACATCCAAGCTCAACAGCATTCTACGTTAAATGCCCAACTTCCTGAAACGAAAAGAAAACGGGGAAAAGGACCCCCTGGACCGAACCTGCAGCAGTGAGATGGCGATGAAGACACCAGCCACAATGTAGACGTTCCGGGGAAGCCAGTCCTCCAGTGCCTGGATGCAGCCTTTTGTGAAGATGGACTCATCCCACTGTCTCTTCAACTGCAGGGAAACCACCATGGCTGAACCCTGGCCCCGCGGGCTCCCTGGGGGGGTGGGCAGGGCCTGGGGAAAGGAGGCATCTGGGAGGTGGGCACAAAGATGGGCTGAATTCTGCAGGAGAAACATGTCTACTTCCTTCAGGCTCTGCAGAAGGCCCACAGCCTCTCACTGGGCAGGTCGCCGTGGTGTTACCATCTAACCACAAGCCTCCTGGCTGTAACCCTGAACCCACTTCTCTGTGTGGGCCTGCAGATTTAAAGCTCAACTCACTCAACTCACCCCCAAGAGCCCACAGCTGGAGAATGGGCTTGGAGGCCTTTAAAGAGAAGGAAAATGGGGGTAGGGGGTTCAGCATCTCCAGAGTCAGAGGAGTTAGCAGGAGAAGGAACGCAGAGTGGTTCTAAGGTGGGAATTCAGGCTCAAAGTGTCTCCCAGCCCTTGACCTGGCAGTCATGCACACACAGCACAGGTAACTTGGCTCCCAGGAGCCTGAGCCAGTAGGTCAAGTCATCAGCAAACTGCTTCCCTCTAACCCAGAATGGAGAAGCGTCTGCTCCAGACCCGGTAGGTATACCCCGCTATCACCCACCCCACACTCACTCCGCTCCCCTCACCTACCAGCTTCCTCATGGCTGCACTGAGGGAACATTAATGCATTTGAAAGGCCGTCAAGGAAACTCACACTGGGGAAGCCAACTTGGATACCGGTTGCCTGCCAAGTTTAGTCACTGCAGGAGGGCTCCCTCCCCTTCAGAACAGCAGCTGGTCACACCACCAAGGCCACCAGAAGGACTGGGTGGGGGTGCAGGCATGCCTGGTTCTCTGGGGAGGGGTCCTGCTTCTCTTCACAGATAAGGGCACCCTTCCCGTAAGAGCCCCTACTTCCTCTGAGGGGCTGAGTTCATCCTGTCCCCACCCCAACACCCCTGTGGTCACCACTGTGTTCACATGGAGGCTGAACAAAGCTTCATCCTGAACCCCTCTTATGATGCTTATCTCTTTGTTCCCAAAAACTTTCATCTGACCTCTTTCCACTAACACAGCAACTGCTAGTTCTGTGACTGTAGCTTGCAAGTTTGCTATTACCAATCACTCTTTCTGTGCGTCCTGCCACCAGCCAGCACGAGTGTGTGACGCACTGGTGCGCCTGCTCAGCTCGCGCAGAGCTGGGATTGTACCTTTGCGCTAAGTCTTCTGTCACTTTCCTGCTCCAATGTGCACGTGTGGACCCCAGGGAACAAAACTTAAAGATTCCTGAAGCTGTACACACACCAGGGTCCTCACCTGAGTCCTGATATCATATCCACACTGTGTGTTGACAACTTTTTGCTGTAAGAAAAATCAGAGGAAAAAAAATTAAAATTATTTTTGTCTTCTTTTTTTTTAAGAAGCTAGGAGTGGGAGGCTCTGACAAAAGCCTCCACCACCTATCAGTAAACACCCGTGCACGGCCGTGACAGCTTGCACCCTTCAATCATGCTGCTGACCGATTTTTTTTTTTTTTTTCTGTAAAGTGCTGGACAGTAAATATTTTAGGCTTTGTGGGCCATACAGCCCCTGTAGCAACTATTTTACTTGATTGCTGTAGTATTAAAGTAGCCACAGACAAGAAGTAAGTGAACAGGCGTGGCTGTATTCCAGTACAACTTCATTTGCAGACACTGAAATTTGAATTACACATAACTGTCATGTGTCACAAAATATTAATCATCTCTATTTTCAACCATTTACGAGTGTAAAAATCATTCTTAATAGCCTGTGGCTTGTACAAAAAGAAATGGCAGGCTAGACTCTGCCAGGGGCGTTTGCTGATCTCTAGTATCATCTGCCATCAGCTTAAGCCCAACCCACGGTGACCTGTGGACAGCAGGGGAAACACTGCCCGGTCCCGTGTCATCTCCATGATCAGTTGTGGATCATGTGATTTTCAGAAATAAATCACTAGGCCTTTCTTCCTAGTCTGTCTTTGTCTGGAAGCTCCACTGAGACCTGTTCAGCAACACAGCAACACACAAGCCACCAGTAACAGATGGGTGGTGGCTGTGCTTGAGGTGCCTTAGCCAGGAATTGAACCCAGGTCTCCCACGTGGAAGGCAAGAATTCTACTGCTGAATCACCACTGTCGATCCCTGTACTAGGAGATAAAAGCTACACTAGGCTAGACAGGTGTATTTCAGGGTCACCAGGAAGACCTCAGCCGAAGGCGCACTGCTGAGCTGGGGAATTTGCCTATACAGTGACACCTCATCGGCTCAGACCCCGTGACACAGTACCAGGCATTAGGTAACTATGTGCGAGCAGGTATAGGGCCCAGCTCTGCTCAAGCTAAGTTAAGGTCAACGGTCAGTGTTCCTTCACAGTCACCCCAAGAGCCCAATTTCCAGAACCCGAGGACCTGGCCTTGAACTGGAAATGAGCACAGGTGAAGAAGAAAGAATTCTCCACCATGAGGCCTGCTAGCACGGACCCCACGGGCCCTGTGCTCCTGAGCACTGGATGCTCCCTCCCCTGGAAGGAAGGTACAGTGAGCTGGCCAGGTACATTCTTAGCACCTTGTCCAGGCGCCGTGAATGGGAGCCCCTCACTGTTATAACCCCACTTCACCTGGACCACTTAAAGCCAGGAAGGACTTCAGAGGTGCAAGGTCCCTGGGGAGAGGCAAGAAGGTGGAACAGGTTGCTCAACCATGACATGAACAAGACCTATGCCTTTTTTTTCTCTTCTAAATCTTATTCTTGACTGCTCAGTTCCTTGATCCTTCTTAAATTTTTACTAATGACTAATGTCCTTTACAGACTGTAGAAAACAAATGATGTGATCAAAAAAGCCTTATGACCACCCGAAACCAACCCAGGAGACCAGTCACCCCCTGGACAGATAAGACCTTGGGACCATGACCATAGAAACCACCCCAGGAGGCTGGTCACCCCTGGATGGATGAGATAATACCTTGGGACCATGATCAAGGAAACCACCCCAGGTGAGAATAAACATTCCACAAGTTTCTGAAACCCATGATTTTGCCCTACAAAGCTTTCAGCCAGTCTCCAGTTGGGGGAGACAGGCTTTGGAGATCATTCCCCTCTGTCTTCTGTATATCGATAGACAATAAAGCTCTTGCTACTCACCTCACCCTGTCTCAGGAATTGGCTGTTTGTGGCAGGCGGCTCTAACCCATGAAATTGCGGTAACAAAGGCGGAGTGCCCCTCATTTAGTGTGAGGGTGAAAGCAGCAGCCCGGAGTCCCCAGAATCCCCAGATCCCAGGCAGGGAAGGGCTTCGTCTCCAGAGGGCCTGCAGGGACTGGCCACTGTGGGAGGACTTGCCCCGTAGGAGGACCGGCCGCTGTGGGAGAACTGGCCTCTGTGGGAGGACTCACCGCGGGATCAGGCACGCAGCAGGAAAAGGGCACCCCACACTTCTCACGGCTGTAGCTGGGGCCACTGCAGTTGAAGTAGGCGTTGAGGTCCCAGTCTTCTGGGCCATACGCACCGCAGCACTGGTTCTGCAATCAGCAAACCCGGGAAACGTCAGGGGAGCAGAGCAGTGTCGTCCCGTCCCTGAGCAGCATGTCAGGCTATGTGCCCGCCCCCCACAGAGAAACCAAGGCCTCCCCACGGCCCTCCACATTCAAGAAGTGCTTGGTGCCGCGACCCCAAGCATCCTTAAGAAGGAAAGAAGGGCTGCCTATGTGGTGGTGGGGTTCCCTGGGCTGCAGTAACCGAGAACCTCCTAGACCAGTGTGCACACTCAGCTCCAGCCCCCTCCTGCCCACAAGCATGGAGATGGCCTGTCTCTCCTTTGAGAGCCCTCTGCACCGCCAACTGCCCCCAAGAGGACCAGTCCCCTCTTGGGTGCCACATGTCTGAAAAACTTCCAAGGTGGCCTAGTTCCCTTTTTCGACTCTTGACAAAACAGCAGCTGCTGAATGACTTTACCAAGGAAAGAGTTAGGATTAGGGTGTCCACAAGACAGTACGAGCTCTGCCATCCCCGGGACCGCTGCCCTCCCCTGCCTCCCAACCCCATTATCAGCGGTAGCTGCACATGAAGTTCCCATTTGTCTAAAAAAAATTGTTAAAACAAAGGCTTACTGCCAGCAGCAGGTCTCATTTTTGTACTTGCCCTTATGGCTGGCACAGTTATGGCATCATGACAACAAACACACAACCTAGATTTCTGCTGCTTTTTTTTTTTAAATTCCATGTTCAGATTGCTTTTAACGATAACCTAAAATTTCACCAAGCTCCACAATTTTTAAGAGGAAAGGAAAGCACTAGAGAAAGCACAATGTCCTTTAGGCCAGTTCAGGGAAGAGCCACCCCAGCCTGTCATGGAGCTGCAAGCCAAGGACGTGAAAAAATCAGAGAGTGAGCCGTGGTGTTGAACACAACAGGAGGGATGTGGAGGAATGGCTGGAACTTTCATAGACTAGTCCGGGTCAATAACAATATAGGGACGACCTGAACGTTTGGGTCACAATGGGCTCTGCTGGGCCCCCACGATACCTAAGGGTTTTGAAGAAGCTTTAAGTAATCAACAGTCATGTTTAATGTTTTCTAATTTATTTTCTTCCCAGAACCAGAATTCTACATAGAAAGGTCTCGATGAAGCTGGGTTCCTGGCAGAGCAAGGCAGAGCACAGATCAAACAGGGGCCTTGTGAGATCACCACAGCCAGGAGGTATTCCTCCGGGGGGCAGCAGCTGTGGTCCAGCCTCTAGGTGCAGTTGACATGCACGAGAGGGGACAAAGCCAGAGAAGGAAAGGTCCAGCTGAGGACTGTGGACAAAGCCACAGGAGATATTCCAGGGAGGACACACCCATCTCCATCTGGGGACACTTCCTCCAGGTCAGCTCCACCCTCTCGAACAGGAAAGGGCTAGTCTCGGGAAGTGAGGGAGGGCAGGAATAGCCTCAGATGGTGAGTCACACGCTCAGGGAGGGGAAGCTCTGTCCCACGGTCCCCACAATGGTAGGGTTCCAGGGAGAAGGGCAGCTGCCTGGGTGAGCTGCTGGGCAGGCTGAAGAAGGCCATCTCTGCCCCCAGTACTCCCTGAAGATCTGAGCCCTGCAGGGAGGAGAAGATGGGGCTCTTGGGGAGGGTGGCCATGGGTGCAGCCAGACCTGCCTGCCCACCGCTAAGGGGGAAGGGTACATTTCTGGTTCTACCAGCCAGAGAAGACCTGGAGCCCCAGCCACCAGGAGCCACAGTGGCTGAGACAGGGCAGCACTCCACAGCCCCCTTGTGACTGCAATACTGTAGGAGGCCCGCCGAGGGAGAGGGAGCCCTGTGTCCCCACCACTAGGCTCAACTTCTCCGCGGCACATGCCAGCGAAGTGCGTGCTCCCTTGCAAGGTGGCTTACAGCTTTCTGGAGGGAGTCGATAAGGTTCTGCAGGTCGATGTCGTCCCGGTAGGATTTGATGTTATTTTGAAAGAACTCCCGGAAGCGGTCCCTCACCCAGTCCTGGAACAGGAAGGCCAGCACTGCCACAGCCAGCTCCAGGAAGAAGATGAACACAATGGCTCCGCAGAACTGCAGGGGGGAAAGGACAGGAGGGGGTCGCCACACGGACACCACCAGCCCCACCAGGCACCCAATCTGGACCCCGTCTGCTGGCAAGAGCAGGGCTCTGCCCTGAGAGACCCAGCTGGAACCCAGGAGCCCCACACTATCAGCTGGAGCCCGGGAACCCCATGATATCAGCAGGCTGATGTGTAAATGGGGATGTTACACCTACCCGCATCTCTGCACTGCTGTTAAGGGTCAAACCAATGTGCCCACCATTCTTGTTGTGCAGACCCTCCTCGGGTGCTATCCAGGAATGGAGACAGGCTGTCCACCCCAAGGGCAGCACCTGTGCCTCGTGCACACTATCTGAGCACTCTCCACAAACACACCACCATCTGAGTTCCTACAAATGGAACTGGGGATGGGAAAAACTGAGGCTCACTCAGACAGCACAGTCTTGGCTCCCTGACAGTGCTCTTTACATCTCTGGGGTGCCGCTCTGTGCGTATGGGGGTCAGCTGCATGGCCGTGGGGGTGGTATGTATTCTCCAAGGGCCCCTGCAGCCACAGCCCTCCCCCGCCCAGGGCAGATTCTGTGTTTGCCTCAGGACCTGTGCACACTCAAGCACCATCACCAGCCACACAGGGAACCAAGCACCTGTGCCACACCACCAAGGGGGAAAGCACACACCCACACAGGCCTTCCAAAACATAATATCTCTCCCCAGAGAAGCAAGATGTTAACAATACTTTTTAAGAGGAAAAAAACCAGGAAACAGCCATGTGCTCTGCTTTTTAAATTAAGACCAGGAAAGTGGAAGCTTGATCCAATAAATACAACAAAAAAAACCCTGATGTTTTCCCCACTGGGTGCTATTTAATTTTAATTTCATGCATTTCAAAGTGAATCTGTATCTAAATATGAACTCTTGGTAACTGGCAGTTCTGCCAGGAAATCAAGGATTCTGCGTGCACTTTCAACGGATCCATACACGCCATGGGGGAAGGAAATGATGTCTTTAACATTACTGCACCATCCAAAATCCTTTGATCTTCACCAGGAAGGGCAAAGGTGAGGAGCAGACAAAAAACTCCTTTAGAACTTCAGAGAGACTAAATAAAATGAGAAGCCTAACCCCTCCTGGCATGAGGCAGCACGCAGCTGAATTCTCCCTGAAATCCCGGCACTTAGGGAGACAGGAGGGTACAGTGGGCCACCTCCTCCACTGCTGTACCTCGGCAGGCTTGCGGGCCACCACCCCTCTGCCCAAAAGGACACTGTCTGCCCAGCAGAGCTCCCCTCCCTGCCCCCACTGTCCCCAACCCTGGGGATACTCACAAACTTGAGCAGACAGATGTTCTCACGGAGGGCCCCCACACAGCCAGCAAAGCCCAGGGTGAACATCACCACGCCCACCACCAGGACCAGCACCACAGGGTCAATCCCGTGCAGCTGCGTCACTTTGGTGAGGTCGGACAACACACCCTGAAAGAGGCAGAGAACCAGGGCAGCCGGTAGGTGGGGTGGGGGGGGTCAAGGATCCCCTGAGGGATAGGCTGCATCAGGGACTGAGGACAGGGGCCTGCCTTCTGACCCTGCCCTGAAAGCCAGGCCCAAGTGTGGCCCCTGCCCACTCTGTTCCCACCTTGGAGGCCCCCTGTCCAACCCTCCCCTGGCCCTCACATCCCATAGTATCTCTCCTGTCCTCCACCTGTCTACAGTTCCCTGGCAGCCTGCAGAGCACCTCTGCCAGGTGGGGGTGGGGGAGTGGGTGGGCACCTGGGGCCTCTGGACAAGGTGTCCTGGGGCTGCAGCCTGGCCACTGGCCATTTGGGCAGCTGACTTTACTAGCCTCCCAGTGTTACAGCCAACTCGTGGACTATCCTGAGATGAAAACGACCTCGCTGTGAACGCTCTTGTGAAGAACACACCCGCCAGGGGCAGACCAAAGCAGCGCCATTCACAGAGCTCTCTGTGGTGACAGGGACGCTCTACATCTGCGCTGCCCAAAATGGGAGCCACTGGGCCAAAAGGGCTGAAAAACTGAATTCTAAACTATTCAATTTTAGTTAATTTAAGTATAGAAAGTCCCCTGTGGCTAGTAGCTTGCAGAATGGATGGAGCAGTTTTGAGGGATTCAAAGAAGGGAGGAGAGAGCAGAGGCCCAGGCTCCTCCTCCGGGCACCACCCGGTCAGGTAGCTGCAGTTCCGGAGGCGGCCACACAGTGGCACCACCAGTCACTGGCTTGTAGGTCACTGGGACAGAGTGACACACACCCCAGTCCTTGCCCTTTAGGGGCTCACAGGTGCCTAAACAGGAAGGCAGGCCTTCTTCAGCTCCCAAGTCGTGGCGGGAAAGCCCGCAGACCTAAGTGCTCTGCCCCACTTCTGGGAGGCTCCACTACCAAACCACTTCCCCAACACCTGCCCACACTGTAGCAGGCGGCACCCCTGGCACATCCTTCCGGACCAATCTCTGCCCCTCTGAGAGCTGGGCATGGAGCCTGCAGGTGCTCACAGACCTGCCTCTGCTTCAGTGGCAGGCATTTCTGCCCACAGGGTGCCAGCGGTTCTGTGGGCAAGGCTGAGAACTTCAGGAACAAACAGTATTATGTTCAGGGCACAAAGAAGTTAGGAAGATGACTTGTGGCTATGGGAAGAGGTGAAAGACACTCCCCCTTCACAGAGCTCAAAACCTCAAGCGGACCAGCCACTGGCCTGACCGCGAAGTCCAGGGCTCAGAGCAAGAGTCAGGAGGCCTTAGGGCCCCCAGGAGTTTTAATTCTAAGTTCTGTAACCATCATGGGAGTTGGCTCTGTGGAGAACAATTACAAACCTTTATGTTGCACAGGAAATACTTGTGGGGAGCAGCTGGGAGGAGGGGACAACTAAAGCTGGCTGAACCTGAGAGGGTCCTTGCCACAGTGACACCTACCTTTTCACTCCATGCCCACAGTCCAACTCCGAGGAAGACAACTCCAGCCAACTGGGCGGGGGAGAGGTGGGTTGGGGGGAGAAAATCAGGTCAGAAACCAGCCCCAAGCTCGCTTTTTAGGACAGAGCCTGCACTGCAAGTTGGGGGTGCTCCAGCTCACATCTAGCAGGGTGGGGCAGTGCCAAACACTTGGCATGTCCACCTGGAACATCTAACAACATTTGAAACTTCACGTGCCCCAAGATGGAACCTTGGTCTCCCAACTCCCAACCCAGGCTCTCCAAAACTTGTTCCATTCTCAGGAAATGGCACCTCTGCCCGTCCTCTCCTGTGTTCAGGACAGAACCTAGACCTTGTCCTCGATGCCTCCCTTTCCCTCTCTCCCCACATTCAACACACCGAGACCCTCCGACCTTCAACATACACCGTGCACCTGACCACGGCTCTCTTCCTCTTTCCTGTCCCCTGTCTCTGCTGCACCTCTACTCAGGTTTGGTCCCCGCACCGTTCACTAATAGACCAACCCCAAACACACAGCTACTGGTGTCACTCTGCCCACATCCCGTGACTCCCTTCCCTGCCCCCTCTTCCCGTAGGAACGTTCGCGCTGACTTGCTAACTCAGAAGCCAGCTTTCCACCGCAGCGCGGTGCTCTCCCAGCCACTCGTCACTAGGAACAAGTGCTCTTGTTTGCGTCCACTCTATCTTTAAAGGAAGAACTAAATTTAACTCACACCAGAAAGACGGGAACTCGGGGTCACATGTTACACCATAGGTTCCATGAACACTGACCCAGGGAGGGGGCCTTGGGGACCAACACCCATTTTAGAGATGAAGAAATCGAGGGAGGACCAGAGCGGGAAGTGGCCTGCCTGGGTGTCCACATAACAGGCCGTCAGAGAGGCGGACTCACACCAGCCTCATCTGCTCTCCTGAAGGAGTCTTAGTTGCCCAATGCTGCGACAACACAAATACGACACGTGGGAGCTTGAAAGAACAGACATTTCTTTGCTCATAGTCCTGGAGGCTAAAAGTCCAAATTAGGGTCTTGGCTGTGTCAGCGCTTTCCTGGTCAGCATCCCCAGGCATTCGTTGGCTTGTGAACCATCCCCTCACGTGGCATGTGTGTGTGTCTGTCTGTCTGTCTGTCTGTCATCCCCCCTTTGCAGGGGGCAGCCTAGGTTCGGAAGACTCCTGGCCCCTGCACAACCCTTCTCTGAGGGAGTGTCATCCCCCCTTTCCAGGGGACAGCCTAGGTTCAGAGGACTCCCGGCTCTGCGTGCACAAGGTCCTACTGCTAGGACCCGCAGCGTGGAGACCAGAACCAGGCCCTGCCCACCTGTGTGCTCTGTGCTCAGCCTGCCCCAGGCTGCCTCACTTGACAGTGACCCACCCACTCCAGGGCATTCTTGTCCGTGCTGGTAGTGTCTGAGGCTCCTGTGGGCAGCCTGAGGAGGGGCTCTGTGCATGTCAGCAGAGTTGGCTGGGGATTGTGTGAGAACCAAGGGCCAGCGGGCAAGCTTGAAAATGGGGCTTTGCTGCTGGTGGTTCGCCTGGAGCTTGCTGAGGAAAGGCCTCAGAGGCCTGCAAGAGTTGCTCAAGTGCCTTGCACATACTTCATTGCAATCTTGCAAGGGTTCGGGCCCACGCCCAATGGAGCCAAATACCACCCAGCCCTATGCCATTCCCATGATGGGTTGTGGATCAGACCACTGCGATCCACTGGGTTTTCACTTGCTGATTTTTAGCAGTAGACTGTCAGGCCTTTCTTCCTAGTCTGTTTTAGTTCGGAAGCTCCACTGAAACCTGTTCAGCATCACAGTAACACGCAAGCCTCCACCGGCAGACAGGTGGTAGCTAAGTTTGAGTTGCACTGGCTGGAAATCAAACCTGGGTCTCCTGCATGGACCCGCCGCTGCCTCCTATTTACAGGTATCTAAAAAAAAAAAAAAAAAACCTCACTGCTCTCAAGCTGATTCTGACTCACAGCAATCCTACAGGACAGAGCAGAACTGCCCCTCAGGATTTCCAAGGCTGTAATCTGTATGGAAGCAGACTGCTGCATCTTTCGATTAGCAGCCCAGAGCTTTAACCGCTGGTACACCAGGGCTTCATTTTTACAGGTATAGGGGCCAGGATTTCAGTACATATTTTGGGAGGACACACTAAATCCATAACAGAACACTTCCATAGAAGTCTCTGCGACAGACGGCCCATGGGGTGGTCTGCCCTCCGAATGCCAGCCAACTGGGATCAACTGTTCAGGCTTGGTGTCTTCCAGCCTCCAAGTAACCTTCCTGTGACCTAATCAAATTTTCCCCAGAGAAAGAGCCCAAGCTCCTGCCAAGCCCACAGGCAGACGAGGCTTCTGTCTTCTTGTACCATCAGGTAAGCACACCTCCTGATCATCATCACATCACACCCTTGATGCACCTGATGAGACACAACCACCCCCACCCCCAGGTTATAGGAAGGGAGGCTCAGATGTGGAGCAGCCCGGCATCTGCCCGAGGTCACGCTGGGGCAGACTCAGAATCAAGCCCGCTGTGTGACCCTCCTGACCACGTGTTACTTCACCATGCACAGGGCAGCCACGGGGCCAGAAAGGGGAAGTAGTAGCCTGAGCTCTCCTCACATGGGGGCCCAGTGCTAAGAAGCTCAGGCGAAGGGGCTGGGCAACTCTAAAGCCAACGGCCCACATCTTCAGATGGTGAGGACAGAGCAGGTGGTCAGGGTGCTCGAACAGGACCTCTTTGGTGGTCACAATTCCACCTGAGGCAAAGGCCCCAAGAAAGCAGGCGAGGGGTCTTCTAGGGGGTACTCTGGGCTGGTCCAGTCCTACCCTGGGATGCCACACAGTAAATCTGCTGACACCTGACTAAGCCCGTGGCACTTTACCCAAGCACGATCAAGGCCCCACTGGACCGGAGGGAGTTTCCAACACCAAGCAGGCAAGCAGCGTCTCATCACCCACATATGGTGGCCCTGAACCCTTGCAAGATTGCAATGAAGTATGTGCAAAGCACTTGAGCAACTAACTCTTGCAGGCCCCTGAGGCCTTTCCTCAGCAAACTCCAGGCGAACCACCAGCGGCAAAGCCCCATTTTCAAGCTTGCCCGCTGGCCCTTGGCTCTCACACAATCCCAGGCCAACTCTGCTGACACGCACAGAGCCCCTCCTCAGGCTGCCCACAGGAGCCTCAGATATGACCAGCACGGACAAGAATGCCCTGGAGTGGGTGGGTCACTGTCAAGTGAGGCAGCCTGGGGCAGCCTGGGGCAGGCTGAGCACGGAGCACACAGGTGGGCAGGGCCTGGTTCTGGTCTCCACGCTGCGGGTCCTAGCAGTAGGACCTTGTGCACGCAGAGCCGGGAGTCCTCTGAACCTAGGCTGTCCCCTGGAAAGGGGGGATGACACTCCCTGGTTAGAGGAGGGTTATGCAGGGGCTGAAGAAAATACAGTGCATATGACATGCTCACCCCAGGGCACAGAGCTCTGCCTACACTCCTGGGCTGCAGGCAGAACAGAGGCACAGAGCGGCCTTGGTGGTAGTCCACAGTGCCTGCTATACTGAAGATGGCAGACCTACAGGAGGTAGTACTCTGCACCCCCTTTCCCATCCTGGTGCGCTCACTCTTCACAGTCCTTCACCCTGCTCTGCACTCCACTACCAGAGAACTCCCAACATCAGGCTGTGTCCTACGTCAAGCCCTCCTTTCCAGGGGTATCTGTTCTACTCGGCTTCTGGAGACAATACCGAGCAGAGCCCAGGGGAAACGGGCCTTCTAGGGGCTCTTAAAGGGAGTTAGGAAAGTGAGACTCTAGCCTCTGAGCACGATTACCAACCCCAACTAACCTGTAAGTGAAGTAGCATGAGCCACCTCCCTCAACTGGTTTCCCCAGATGTTTTTTAGGCAATTGGCTAACTTCCTGCCCAAGATAACAAAAACAAGAGGCTGGGGTCTGCAGACCACACAGCCAGTTAAGACCAAACCTGGCCTGCTTGACATGCACAGAGCCATCAACCCGTTCTCTAAGCACCCCTCGAACTTTTCTCCTGGAGAGGGAACCAAACTTTAGCGGCCCAAGACTGGCGGGAGACTTTCAGATGCACAGGGTCTGAGCCGAAGATTTGGTTTGAGAGGCCCCCCTTTTGGACTGAAAAAGCGCAGATGACGGAACTGCCCCAGGACTGTCTTTTTCGGGCCAGACCAATCAACGACCTTGCTCCTTTCCCCAGGACCCTTCCCCTAATAAATACTGTTTCGGCCATTGTTCAGGGAGCCACCTTGGCAATGCAAGTCTCGGTGTGTTCCTTTGCTTGGCCAACCAAATAAAGCTGCTTTTTTCACTTCCACCCTTTCCTGTCTCTATGGCTGCACTGAGCAGACCTAGAACAGCCTGGATACAAAAGGATGGGAGTCCTTGGGTGGTATAAATGCTTAACACACTTGGCTGTTAACCGAAACGCTGGGTGTTCGAGTCTACCCAGAGGCACCTAAGACGAAAGGCCTGGCAATCTACTTCCAAAAAATCAGCCACTGAAAACCCTACGGAGGATAGCTCTACTCTGACACACACGGGGCCACCATGGGTCAGTGCTGACTCTGCAGCAGCTATCTCAGAAAAGATGATGGAAGGAACATGCGGCAGGGCGGTGGGGAGCTGGAACAGTCTCAGCTCTGCTCTCAGCCACACCCTGTGGCCCTGAGCTCCCCAGGCCTCTCCTGGGCCTCAGACCACCCATCTGTAAAACGAGTAGCTGCAACATGCCTCCCAGAGCTCTTCCATCATAAATCACGCCACGTGGAAACCCCATGGTCCTGGCACCGACTTCAGAACAGGAAACCCTGGCTCCAGGCCTGGTGAGTTTAGAAAGCAGCAGTGATGTCATGGCCACTTGACATGCCAACAACTCAACTGGGGCCAGGCAGGAGGCCAGACGGTACAAACCCCAGATCCGCTCTGGCCCTACAACTCAGCAGGTGAGAGAGGAGCTGTCTCTCTCCAGGGGATTGCCACTCTGGAACCTACACCGAGGAGGGAAGGCCCCTTTCATGAGAGCCCTACGTTACAAGGGTCTGAACCAAGCCCCGACTCAGCAGGAGTTTGGAAGGTCTGGGGGCAGAAAGCACAGAGCAATGGCCCTGGCAGGAGGGTGACTTGCACAGGGTCACCCAGCTAATGCACATCAGTTTTTCCTTCTGCCAGAAGGGTGGTTCTAAGAGGCCCGCGTGCCCTTTGCAGCACAGTGAGGGGCCTGTGAAAGGGGGGGCTCAAGCAAGGGGCCCCAGCAGGGGCAGAACTACGCAGAGCACTCCCAGGCAGCTTCCATGCTGTCTGTGGCCAAGATAGCAGAGAGCCAGCTCAGCACACCCCAGCGGGCATTGGCTGTGTCAAGGCTGTGAAAGGAAGGACAGCGAAGGCGCAGTCATCCCAGAGTGGTTACAGCAGCTCCCCAAACAAGAGAGAGAACAGTCCCCCCGACGTAGCCTCAGCCATCACTGACACAAGGCACAGGGATTGACAGTGGGTAGAAAAGCCACACACTAAACCAGCGGTGGGCATTTATGTAAAGGGCCAGAGACTAAACACCTTAGGCTTTGTACGCCAGATGGTCTTCACAACTACTCAGCTCTACTGTTAGAGCAGGAAAGCAGCCATAGGTAACAGGTACATGAATGGGCACGGCTGTGCTCCAATCAAATTTTATATACAAAAACAGGTGGTCAGCCAATTTGCTTCACTAACCATGGTTTTGATTGGCAGTTTGAATCCACCAGCTGCTTCTTAGAAACCCTACGGGGCAATTCTACTCTGTCCTATATGATCACTAAGAATCAGAATTGACTCAATGGCAATGGGTTAGCCATGGTTTGACAATCTTGCACAAAACTATCATACTAAAACCATCTGGATCTAGAGATGAAAGACAGGATTTCTTCAGCTCAGCCACAAAACCCCAGGACACCCTTATAATTCAGGTCTCTAACTTAGCAAAAACAATGGTATGCTTTTACACTACTTTGAAAGGTCTTACGATTTTAAAACCACAAATAACCCAAATGATCCGTTCCTACAATGAAGTACTGCATTACAACGAGAACAGACGATCCACAACTACATTCAGCAACATGAAGGAATCTCAAATCATAAATTCAACAAGATGACATGGGGGACACAAAAGACTTTACACTCTTAAGGAACAACACGTAGGTGGAATCCAGCATCCAATCAAAGTTACTACACAGGCAAGAAGGAAAAAAAATTGCCTTATAACAAGGAGAAAATTCAGCAAATAGCAAAAGACCCAGAAATGACAGAGAAAATGAAATTATTAGACGGACTTTACAATGGCTATAGGGTCACTATGAGTTGGAATCAACTCGGCAGCAATAGGTTTTTTATTGTAAATATGCTCGTGAATTTAAACGAAAATATCAACAAAAAGAAAGAAATAGAAGATATAAAAAAGACCCAAACAGCACTACAAGAAATAGAAAATACAACACTAGAAACGAAGAATTCAGAAAAGATCAGTGAACTTGAAAACAAAGCAACAGAAACTATCTAAACTAAAGGGTAAGCCCGTTGCCACTGAGTTGATTCTGACTTATAGTGACTCTATAGGACAGAACAGAACTACCCCACAGTTTTTCCAAGGCTGTGATCTTTACGGAAGCAGACTGCCCCGTCTTCCTCCTACGGAGTGGCTGGTGGGTTTGAATCGCTGACCTTTAGGATAGTAACTGAGTGCCACCAGGGCTCCTGAAACTAAAGGGTAGAGGTGAAAAAACAAACCAGGACAGAATCCCAGTGACCTATGAGCCAACAACAAGCCATTCAACATAAAGGTAAATTGGAGTCCCAGAAGAATTTGGGGAAGGTAAGTATATGTTAAGAAATAATGATAGAAAAATTTCTAAATTTGATGAAAAGTATAAATCTATGAGTCCAAAATGCCCAAAGAACCCCAAGCAGGAAAAAATACAAAAAAAAAAAACCACACCAATACATATAACAAAGTTGCTGAAACCCACTAACAAAGAAAACTCTTGACATCAGCCAGTGTGGTGTGAGGCATCACTTTTGTGTGCTTTTCTCACCATGGTCTTATAACTACCACCCAAGTGACTGGGTGGGACTGTGCAGACAGGGTAACTGTGGCCCACCAAGGGGACTGGTCAGTTTTGCCATCTCGCTGGGCTTGAAATGAGCCTTCCCAGAGGCAGGAGAGAGGGGATTCTTTCCACCACCAAGGAAGAACAGCCAGGAGGGGAGTGTGTCCTCTAGACCCAGGATTCCTGCGCCAAGAAGCTAATGGAACCAGCAGACTGAGAGAGCGAGAGAGACTGAGAAAGAGCTGTAACACAAGACATCCAAAAGCAGTGGCAGAGAAAAGGCAGCAGGAGAGACCGGCAGCAGAGACTGGCAGGAGATGGTGCAGTGGGCTTCCCAGGCACAGAGCCGGAAAGCTGAGTGCTTTTGGGCCGAGGCTTACTGGTGGAGTGGCGTGCCTCTGGGCACTAATCAGCAGAGCTCAAGAGCTTTGTAACACTTGTCTGAGCAAGGCAGAGACCAGGACCAGGGAGAGGCATGCCTGTGAGCATGGCTGGGAAGAGACTGTCCTAATGGAAGAACTGTGTGTATCCTGAGCGTTCCTCGACCTGAATCATAACCTGTTACTTCCCTAATAAACCCCATAACCATGAGTGTTGTCTGTGAGTTTTGTGCAGCCACTGCAATTAATTATCGAACCAGCACAGTAGAGAGTACTGTGAGAGGGACAGCTGGTGTCAGAACTGGCAAAAAGGGTGGAGACAGGAGGTGTGAGGACCTCTGCCTCACAGCAGTCAGCCTTGGGCTGTTGATCTTGATTCTCCTTCCCCCTCGTGAAGTCAGAGGAGGTCAGATACCACCCTCCACTCTATTTTCATAGCCAGACAGAAAAAAGACACACTACATACAGAAGAACAAGATGAGAATCGTCATAGGACAAAGGAATGACACATTTAAAAAACAAACGGGAAAACTGAACAAATGCTGCTATGTTAGAATTCCATATTCAACAAATATACCCTCCAAAAATGAAGGGGAAATTTAGTTATTTTCAGACAAACAAAAAAGCTAGGAAAATTCAAAGGCCACAGAAACACAGGAAATATTAATAAAAGCTGACAGAAACTTGGATCAACAAAAATAATGCTGATTGAGGAAAAAAATAAATATGTAATTGTCAAAGACTTTTTCCCCTCATTTTTCAATTTCTTTAAAAAACATGTTTAAAACAAAAATAAAAATGTACTTGTGGGGTTTATAACATAAAAGTAAAAATGTATGACAAAAAAGAATGGGAATGGGAAAGAGAAGCGCACCATTTTAAGGCTCTTACATTGCACATGAAATGGTATAAAATCGTGTCAAGTAGGCCGTTTTAAAGATGCACACTGTAAACCCTAGGCGCATCATGCATGTTAGAGCCCTAGATTAACCACTGAAATATTATTAAAAACCTATACACCTAGGGCCAATTGATTTCAACACGGGTACCAAGTTCATTCGATGGGAAAAGAATAGTCTCTGCAAAGTGCTACGACAACTGGATCTCCACATGCAAAAAATGAAATTGGACCCATACCTTACATTATATATGAAAATTAACTCAGGATGGATCAAGGATCTAACAATAAGAAAACTATAAAACTCTCAGAAAAAAACATAGGGATAAAGCTTCAACTCCTTGTGTTTGACGTTATTAGTCATTAAGAAAATACAAGTCAAAATCACAGGATACAACTTCATACACAGTAGGATGGTTATTATCAGAAAAACGTAAATTAGTAAGTGTCGGCAAGCATGCGGAGAAACTGAAACCCTCATTCATTGCTTGGTGGGAATGTAAACTGATGCAGTCACTGTGGAAAAGAGTTTGGTGGTTCCTCAGAAAATTAAGCGCAGAATACCATAAAACCAACAAAAACCAAACCTGTTGCTGCCGAGTCAAAATAGACTCATGGCAACCTACAAGGGCAGAGGAGAACTGCCACCTAGGGTTTCCAAGGAGTGGCTGGTGGATTTGAGCTGCCAACCTTTTGGCCGCCAAGCTCTTAACCACTGCACCGACAGGGTTCCACAGAATTACCATATGACCCAGCAATTTCACTCTTAGGTACACACTCAAAAGACTTGAAAGCGGGGACTCAAAACAGGTACTTTTACACCAATGTTCACTGCAGCATTATCCACAATAGCCAAAAGATGGAAGCAACCTAAGTATCCAAGATGGATGGAAAAAGAAAATGTGGTATATACATAAAACGGAATATCACTCCACAATAAAGAGAAATGAAATGAGGCCGCAACGCATGTGCAGCCACCGTCCATCTGCCAGTAGAGGCCTGCATGCTGCTACGATGCTGAACAGGCTTCCACAGAGCTTCCAGACTAAGATGGACCAGGAAGAAAGGCCTGGCGATCTACTTCTGAAAAACAATCAGTGAAAAACCTCCGGATCACAATGGTTCTATCTACAACCCATCACGAGGATGGCGCAGGACCGGGCAATATTTTGCAGCTAACAACAGGCAAAAATAAAGTCCTGATACATGCCACAACACTCCTGAACTTAAAGTCAAACACTAAAGAACAAATATTGTGTGATCCCACTTAAATGAAGTATGCAGAACAGGCAAATACATACAGGCCAAAGTTTATTAATGACTTATAGTAACTCCTTCCTCCTCTCTCCCCTCGCCCTTGGTAAAGGGTACTGAGTTCTGTCTGGGGGGGAGGGATGAAGAACTTCTGGAAATGGATATGGTGATGGTAGAACAGTACAGTGAATATAATTAATGTCACTGAATCATATACTTAAAACGGTTAAAATGGCTAACTTTGTTATATGTATTTTACAATAAAAATATTTTTAAAATCTGAGATATAAGTAATAAATCAATAGTAGAAATGAAATTGAATAAAAGCAAAAAAGAAACAAAATACCCAATAATTCCAAAATAAAACTGGAAAAAAACAAAGAATAGATGGTAAAATTTAAAACAAAGAGGAATAGGTTTAAATTCAACTATAAAAAGAATCTCATTAAATGTTAATGTTCTAAGTATTCCAATTAAGGAGCAGAAATTGTGATCTGACAAAAGCAAGATCTAACTATATACCACCTACAAGAAATCCACTTTAAATACAGATACAGATAGATTCAAAGAAAAAAATGGGAAAAGACATGCCATTCAAATAGTAATCATAAGTAAGTGGCTATATTAACACATGAAGTAGACTTCAGGACAAGGTATATTACCATCTCATAATGATAAAGGGTCAACTCACCAAGGAGGCATAATAATTCTAAATGCGTAAGCATCTAAAAACAGAACAAAAATGATAGAAGTAAAAGAAGAAAGAGACAGGTCCACAACTACAGTTGGAGAGTTCAATAACCCTCTCTCAATAATAGGAGTCCCACTTGAGACCGTGTTGGCATCTCCTGTCTGGAGGGGAGATGGAAGGGTAGAGAGGGTTAGAAACTGGCAAAATGGTCACGAAAGGAGAGACTGGAAGGAGGGAGCAGGCTGACTCATCAGGGGGAGAGTAAATGGGAGTATGTAGTAAGGTGTATATAAGTTTACATGTGAGAGACTGACTTGATTTGTAAACTTTCACTTAAAGCACAATAAAAATTATTAAAAAAAAAAAGAATAAATACAAAAAAACTAAAAAAAAAAGGAGTCCCTGGGTGGCACAAACTGTTAAGCGCTCGACTACAGGCACAAAGGTTCATGGTTTGAACCCACCCAGAGAGGGCTCAGAAGACAGGCCTGGAGATCTGCCTTGGAAAAGCCACAGCCTCGAAAATCCTCTAAAGCACAGTTCTACTCTACACACGGGGTCACCATGAGTTGGGGTCAATTCGACCGCCAACTAACAACTCCCAGTAATGGATAGAACATGCCCCCCAATGGATAAATGGATAAGTAAAATGTGGTACATACATGCAACAATACTATTCAACCATAAAGAAAAATAAAGACTTAAAATATGATTCAATATGAATTAAGCTGAAGACATTAAGCTAAGTGAAATAACTCAGTCACTAAAGGCCACTGTATGACCTCACTTACATAAAAAGACAAGAATAAGCAAATGTACAGAAACTAAAGTTTATCACTGGTTAACAGGGGCAAGAGGGAGGGCTGAGGAAACGGTTATTGCTTAAGGAGCACTGAGTTTCAGTTTATAGTGATGGAAAAGTTGATTAAGGCTAGGATTTAACAGCCGATTACTGTAATTGTGGTCAGTAAGTTGTACACTTGTAAAAAGTTGAATTGGCAAAAGCTGTGTGATAGATATAGTTACAACAACAATAAATAGCAGCTGCTGAGTCTGGTTATGTAAAACCAAACACCTCATGGGATTTGGTTTCCTGGTTTGGAGGTTTAGGGTCATGGTTTCCTGAGACACTCCAGTTAATCAGCCTAATGAACTGCTTAGCGCTTCTGTTCTACCTCTCAGTTCACTGCGTAGTGCCTAGAGTCTCAAAAGCTTGCAAGTGGCCATGCAAGATACAACAGTTGGTCTCTATTCGTCTGGAGCAAAAGAAGGAAGGAGAGTCAGGAATAGGAGGAGGGAATGGAATGTATAGCTAACTGCCTCCACGAACAACTGCCTCCTTTGCCAAGAGACCAGAAAAACTAGATGGTCCCCAGCTAGCATTACCAGACATTTTGACAAAGAGTGTGTAAAAGAATCCTGATCAAAAGGGGGAAAATGTAGAACAGAATTTCAAATTCTCATAGAATCCAGACTTTCTGGAACCATGGAGCTTACATGAACCCTTGAAACTACTGCCCTGAAATAATCTTTAAACCTTAAATCAAAAACATCCCCTGAAGTCTTCTTAAAACCAAACAATAGTTTAGCTTAACTAGCATAAAGACTGCCTGCCTTGAGAACTGTGCTCTTTTAAAATCTGTCTATATTGGATCAAATTGACAAGAGCAACTCAAAAGATTAGAAAGAAATCTTGGGGGGGGGCAGTGAGTTTATGTTAACTGCGAGAGAAACAACTTGGAAAAGGAAGGTGAGAGTGGTTGCACAATTTGAACAATATAATTTCAATGTCACTGAAGTGTATGGGTAGAAATTGTTGAACTGGTATATGTTCTTCTGTTTATATTCTCAACAAAAATAAATTATTAAAAATAAGATATTTCAGGGAAATGTAAAGAAATTTAAACATACATGTAGAGAGAAACAGATACATTCCCTGAAGTAAGGAGCCCTAGTGGCACAATGATTAGTGCTCAGCTGCTAACTGAAAGGTGAGTGATACGAATTCACCAGCCGCAACGTGGGAGAAAGATGTGGCAGTCTGCTTCAGTAAAGATGATAGCCTTGGAGGCCCTATAGTGGCAGTTCTGTTCTGTCCTATGTTGTTGTTGTTGCTAGGTGCCATCAGGTCAGTTACAACTCATAGCAACCCTGTGCACAACAGAACAGAACACTGACGGGTCCTGCGCCATCCTTACAATCGTTGTTATGCTTGAGCTCATTGTTGCAGCCACTGTGTCAATCCACCTCGTCAAGGGGCTTCCTCTTTTCCACTGACCCTGTACTTTGCAAAGCATGACGTCCTTCTCCAGGGACTGATCCTTCCTGAAACCATGCCCGAAGTATGTAAGACGCAGTCTTGCCATCCTTGCTTCTAAGGAGCATTCTGGCCTCACTTCTTCCAAGACAGATTTGTTCGTCCTTTTGCAGTCCACAGTATATTCAACATTCTTCGCCAACACCACAATTCAAAGGTGTCAATTCTTCTTCAGTCTTCCTTATTCACTGTCCAGCTTTCACATGCATATGATGCAACTGAAAATACCATGGCTTGGGTCAGGATCACCTTAGTCTTCAGGGTGACATCTTTGCTCTTCCACACTTTAAAGAGGTCCTTTGCAGTACATTTACCCAATGCAGTGCATCGTTTGATTTCTTGACTGCTGCTTCCAGGGCTGTTGATTGTGGATCCAAGTAAAATGAAATCCTTGACAACTTCAATCTTTTCTCTGTCCTATAGGGTCGATATAAATTGGAATCACTTAAGGGCAGTGGGTACAGGTATCCCCTTAAGTCTTCTTAAAACCAAACAACAGCTTAATTAGTAAAAACGCCTGCCTTGTGAACTCTGTTCTTTTAAAAGCTACGTATATGGGATCAAACCGACAACAGCAACTTGAAAGATCAGAGAGGAAACTTAGGGGGCCAGTGGGTTTATGTTAATGGGGCAGGAACAGTTCAGAAACGGAGGGTGAAAATGGTTGCACAGCTTAAAGAATTTAATTAGTGCCGCTAAATTGTACATGTAGAAATTGTTGAACTGGTGTGTGTTCTATGTACATTGTCAACAGCAACAAAAAATACGATAAATTAAAAAAAAAAAAAAAAAACAACCACATCACTCCCAAAACACTGCCATAAGTTTTCTTTTTTTAAATAATATTTTACTGTGTTTTAAGTCAAAGTTTGTACAGCATATTAGGTTCCCCTTTAACAATTTTTATACAAATTAATCCATGCCGCTGGTTATAATTTTTACAACGTGTCAGCATTCTCAACTTTTTCCATTCCGTTTGTGCTGCTGCTGCTGCTCTAGCCTCCCTTCCCCTTCTTGCCTTATCACCTTCGCTTCTGGGTAAATGTTTAAGGGAGCACATTACTCATGGGTGATATCGTTTATTTTATAAGCCAATCGATTATTTGGCTGAAACATGACCTGCAGAAATAGCTTCCAATGCACACTCGAAGGTTAATTTAGGGAGACAGCCTTGGGGGTTCCTCTAGTCTCAATCAGTCCAGGAGCTCTCTGTGGTAAGTTTTCAATTACAGGTTCTGTAAAAATACATTTCAATAAACATACTTCTCCAAAAAATAATAATAGTGGGTAGGACAAGTTGACAGAAAAATCACTAAGAATATAAAGACCTGAACATTGAAAACCAGTGTGAAACAATCATCTTTTAAAGAAAACTCCCTATCACTCCCTGCCTTCAAAAAAAGGGCAGAATACACATTCAAGTGAGCATGCAAAACATGAGCATTCACAAAGACTATATGCATACTAAGCCATAAAATAAATTTTAATAACTTTAAAAGAATCCCAATCATACAAATTGTAGGCTCTGACCACAGTAAGTCAGAAAACAGTATAACAGAAATACCAGAAAATCCCCAAATATCTGAAAATTAAACAGTACATATCCAAATAACTTATGGATCCAAGAAATCAAAATGGAATGCAGGAAACATATAGTTTCAAATACTTATACGAGCAAAGAAGAACGACCTAAAATCAATCATCTAATATTCCACCTTAAGAAACTAAAAAAAAAAAAAAGGCAAAGTTATTGCAAAGTAAAAGGGAGGAATAATAAAAATAAGAGCAGAAATCAATGAAATGGAAAACAGAAGCAGAGGGAAATCAGTAAAACCAAAAGTTTGTACTTTGAAAAGATCAATAAAACAGACTGATTAGGACAAGAAAAAAAGACACAAATGACCAAAATCAGAAATGAAAGAGACCCTACGAACATTAAACAGATAAGAAAGAAACGTTATCACCAAAGTTTTGTTAATAAATTGAATAACTTAGATGATATAGGCAAATCTCTTGAAAGATACAAATTATTAAAATTGACTTATGAAGAAATAGAAAAATAATTCTGTATCTTTTAAAGAAATTGAGGTTGTAATTAAAAATCTTCCCTGAGAGAAAAATCAGGCCCAACTGACTTTACTGGTGAATTCTAGCCAATATTTAAGAAAGAAATAATATCAATCCTATGCACTTTCAGAAAACAAAGGAGGGTAAACTTCCCAATTCATTTTACGAGACAAGTATTACCCTGAAAACAAACCAGACATAGACACTACACGAAAAGAAAGCTACAGACCGATATCCCTCATGAACACAGACACAAAAGTCTTCAACAATATATTAGCATTAGTCCAGCAACATGATATAAACACGATGATAATCACGAAAAAGCAGACTGTATTTTTTATTCTGAAACACAAGACTGGAATAAATTTAACAAATTATATGCAAGACCTATACGTAAAAACTACAAAATGTAGCTGAGAGAAATTAAAGACCTAAATAAATGGAAAGATATACCGTCTTAGTGGACTAGAAGACTCATCATTGTAAAGACATCTATTCACCCCAAATTTATCTACAGATTCACTGCAATCTCAATCAAAATCCCTCATTTTTTTTTTTTTTTGTAGAAATTCTTAACATGACTATATAGTTAAGTAATTTTCTACAAAGGTGTCAAAATAACTCAATGGTAAAGGAATAACTTTTTTTTAACAACTGATACCAGAACAACTGGATAGCCACAAGGGGGGGTGGAAAACAGGAATGAACACTGACCGTTACCTCATACCATCCATAAAACTTAACTGGAAATGGATCACAGACCTAAACCTAAAACTTATACTATAAAACTTTTACCAAAAAGTGATAGAACAGAATCTTTGCAACTCTGGAGTAGGCATAGATTTCTTAGATGAGACACAAAAAGCACAATCTATTAAACAAAAAAGACAACTGGACTTTATCAAAATTAAAAGCTTCTGTTCTTCCAAAGACATTGTTAAGAATATGGAAACAGCAAACCACACACTGGGAGAAAATATTTGCAATACCCATGTTTGACAAAGGGCTTGTATCCAGGATATAAAGAAATCTTATACTCACTATGATAAACAACTCAGGGTTATTCCTTAGGGAGTGCTGAATTCCGATTTGTGGTGATGGAGAAATGGCATTAAGGGTAGCATTGCACAGGCGATTATTCAGACTCATGTTACAGCTCTTTTAGGAAGTTCCTTGCCTCCTCTCTCTCCTCTCTTCTTTCTTGTGTCCGCCAACCCCTGTCAGGTTGGCTACATATATAGGCAAACACCTGGTCAATTTCAAGGCATAGCCCCCCCAACCAGGGCCACAAACTGACCAATCCCTCTCAGTAGGCTATAGCCACTTCATTTGCAGAAGTATACGGACCAATACTGCAAAGTGCATAAAATAGACCAATCACAGTGTAGGCTGCAGCCCAGGCCAGACAAAAAGTATCAAACCACGAGTTGTTTACAGCTTACCCAGGAAATGTCAACTAATCTGGACAAAAGTAACAAACTCTCTGTGGTAGAAAACTAGGGCAAGGGTAACTCTTCAGGGCTTAGGGGCAAAATCTCTCAAGCTGCTTTTCCAAAGAACCAAGACAACCCAAAACCAAACCCAATGCCACTGAGTCGATTCCAACTCATAGTGATCCTATAGGGCAGAGTAGAACTGCCCCATAGGGTTTCCAAGCAGCGCCTGGGGGATTTAAACTTCTGGTTTGCAGCCGTAGCTCTTAACCACTCCACCACCAGGGTTTAACCAAGAAAAAAGGCCATATGAAAGAAATCATTTCAACACAGCTGTCAATAAGTTGCTTACCTGTAAAAAGATGAATTGGCAGAAGTTGTGTGATAGATACATTTACAAGAACAACAACAAAAAAAGAACAGCTGCTGAGGCTGTTTACGTACAACCCAACACCTCATGGGATTTGGTTTCTTGGTTTGGAGGTTTGGAGTCATGGTTTCATGAACAGACCAGTTAACTGACCTAATAACATGTTTAGTGCTTCTGTTCTACCTCCTTTGTTGCAAGTACCTGGGGTCTTAAAAGCTTGCAGGTGGCCACCCAAGGCACAACAATTGGTCTCTATTAGTCTGGAGCTTCGGAGGAAGAAGGAGCGTCAGGAACAGGAGGAGGATATAGAGTGTGTGGCTAACTGCCTCCACGGACAACTGCCTCCTCTGCCACGAGACCAGAAGAACTAGATGATGCCCAGCTACTATTACTGAACATTTTGATCAAAGATTCTACAGATGAATTCTGATCAAAAGGGGGAAAAATGTAGATCAGAATTTCAAATTCTCATCAACTCCAGACTTTCTGGAAGCCATGGAGACTGGATGAACCCCTGAAACTGATGCCCTGAGATAATCTTTAAACATTAACCCAAAAATATCCCCTGAAGTCTTCTTAAAATCAAATGGATGAATTAGTGTATGTTTTGCAGTATATACTCTAACAACAATAAATTACATAAAATTAAAGAAATAAAATAAAAAACCCAAGATTTTAAAATAGGCAAGAGATCTGAACTGACATTTTATACAAATGACAGGAATGGCAGGAAGCACATGAAAAGATGCTGAACATTTCTAGCTGTCAGGGAAATGTAAATTAAGATCACGGTGAGGGACCACCGCAAACCCACCACAACGGCTACAGAAGATAAAGACCACCACCACCACCAAGTACTGACAAGGAGGCACACCAACTGGTGCTTTCTGACACTGACGGTGGGAATGTAAGATAAAATAGTATACTGTTGGAAACAGATTGCCAGTATCTTATAAAAACCCACTGCGGTTGAGTGGATTCTGACTCATGAAGAAAAAAAAAGTTGCCGTCAAGTCGACACCAATTCCTGGCGACCCCACGTATGTCAGAGTAGAACTGCGCTCCACAGGGTTTTCAATGGCGAATTTTCAGACGGAAATGGCCAGGACTTTCTTCCGAGGCACTTCCGAGTGAATTCAAACCTCTACCCTCTTGGTCAGCAGCTAAGCGCACTGCCTGTTTGCATCACCCAGGGACCATCACCCAACAATTCCACGCTTAGGAATTTACCCAAGCAATAATGAAGGTCGGTTGTTGTTGTTGTGTGCCATTGAGTCAATTCCAAATCATAGCAATTTGGGCAGAGTAGAACATGCCCTATAGCGTCTCCTAGGCTGTAATCTTTGTGGGACCAGATCACCAGGTGTAATGGATTGAACTGTGTCCCCCCAAAATATGTTGTCAATTTAGTCAGGCCATGTGTAGTTGTCCTCCATTTTGTGATTGTCCTGTGTGTTATAAATCATAATCTCTGCCTATGGTTAAAGAGGATTAGGGTGGGACATAACACCCTTGCTCAGGTCACATCCCTGATCCAGTGTAAAGGGAATTTCCCTGGGGCATGGCCTGCACCACCTTTTATCTTATAAGATATAAAAGGAAAGCAGAAAGGTGGGGACCTAGTACCACCAAGAAATCAGCGCCAAGAGCAGAGCACGTCATTTGGACCTGAGGTTCCTGGGCTGAGAAGCCCCCAAACCAAAGGAAGACTGATGACAAGGACCTTCCTCCAGAGCCGACAAAGAGAGAAAGCCTTCTCCTTGAGCTGGCACCCTGAATTTGGACTTCTAGCCTACTGGACTGTGAGAAAATATACTTCTCTTTGTTAAAGCCATCCATCTGATGTATTTCCGCTTTAGCAGCACTAGATGACTAAGACACCAGGTCTTTTCATGCTCGGAGCTACTGGTGGGTTCAAACTGCAGACCTTCTGGTTAGCAGCCAAAACTTAACTGTTGCACCACTAGGGCTCCTTAATAAAGTCCTATGTCCACACAAAGATTTTTACGCAAATATTTTTAGCAACTTTATGCATAATAACCAAAAACTATAAACAACCCAAATGTTCATAAGCAGGTAACGAATAAATTGTGGTATACTCAGTAACGAAAGGGAATTACTGATACAAGCAATAATACGGATGAAACTCAAAAACATCACCTGACTAAAACCAGCCCGAGAGAAAAGAGTCAGTACTGTGTGACTCCATTTACAAGAAATTAAAGAGAGGCAAACCTATAGTGATGAGGGGGAGATCAGCGGGTGGGGAAGGTGATGCAGAGGGGCACACATAATGGCAATGTTTTATACCCTTCTTTGTGGTGATGGTGGTTACGTGGTGTATACAGGTGTCAACTCATCAAATTACGCACTTAAAATGGGTAAATCTTATTATAATAAGTTACACCTCAATAGAAGTGATTATTTGAAAAGATTTCTGAGGAAACCATACAAACCAGATGTGTGTGAGATCGTATGAGAGACCATGTGCTTTGCTCCAGGAGACTAAGCCATGTTGACTATTTACCAGCAAAGGGTACAGATCACACAGGCACTCCCGTGACTTCCACTCGGAACTGCCTTGTGAACACACAATAATCTGAAGTGCCTGGCAATAACCTCAATGTACCTTGATCACCCCCTCCTCGGTAATCCCAACTGGTGGTCCCTGCCCCAGTGGCCTGCATCAGAGAGATGAGGGTGGAGACCCAGCAGGGACCAATGCCACAGACAACCCTGAAGCTCTAGCGGAGCGTAAGTATTCCTTGACCTCTGCCCTGTAGAAATACATACACATGCTCACAAACACCCATATGCCAAAAGATAAGGCATCTATTTCCTGTGAGTTAGGGAAGCCGGTCCAGAGAAGCAATTCTGAATACGTTAACATGTATCAGGTCAAAACAATGGATACACCTTCTGACCCACATATTCTCACTCTTGGGCCTCTCTCCCAGCAGATTATTTCCCTCCCTTGCCCAAAGGGAAGAATCTGTATTACACAAAGCTATTCACTGCATACTTATCTAGGATAGTGAAAAACTGGAAACATCCAACAAGGGAATTTTAAAAATAAAATCATAAAGACTAGGTAGCAACCTAGAAAGTTCTACACCAGGTGATACTGATGTGAAAACACAGGCCTCAAGACTGCAAGGATACAGCTCACAAGTACATGACACTGCAGACAGAGGAGATGTGAGGGTAGAAGGGGGAACCCAGTGCACATGGGAATGCCTTGGTTAGCCTTTTCACCTGTTGTTCTGACGTAATTCTTTACACCTCTCTTTCACTCTCCGATGGCCTGATTTGGACCATAAATCTTGTGCCCCTTACTTATGGAGGCACCTGTTATTTTGAAGGAAGGGGCCTCTGTGCCCACGACCTCATCTCACTCAGAAACAGGCTGCAGACTGAGTCAGGCTCTGTCTCAGTCATCTGGCGCTGCTATGACAGTAATACCACAAGTGGGTGGCTTTAGCAAACAGAAATTTGTTCTCTCACAGTCTAGGAGGCTAGAAGCCTAAATTCAGGGTGCCAGCTCCAGGGGAAGGATTTCTCCCTCTGTTGGTTCTGAAGAAAGGTCCTTGTGTCCTTTCAACATCTGTGGGCCCAGCGCTCCTTGGAGATCTCTCTGTGTCCTGGCATCAATCTTCCCCTGGGTCTAAGAAGTTCTCAACACAGGGACCCTGGGTCCAAAGAGCACACTCTTCTCCTGGCTCTTTTTTCTTGGTGGGAAGTGAGGTTACTTCTCCCCTCTGCTTCCTTCTCTCTCCTTTTATCTCTTGTAAGATAAAAGGTGTGACTCAAGCAAGGGTGTGACTTGAGTAAACGTGTGACTCAAGATAACACCCCACACTGATCCTGCCTCATTAACATACATAGGTTAGGATTTACAATACATCACAAAATGGAGGATAATTACATCAGACTACAAAATGGAGGACAACCACACAATACTGGGAACCATGCCTAGCCAAGCTGACACATATATTTGGGGGACACAATTTAGTCCATGACAGGCTCTGAAGCTAACTCCTGCATTATACAAGCAGACATGCCCAAGTCACTGCCTGCAGAACAATGCAGCCCTCAACTGAAGTCGTCGCCCAGCTTCTCCCGTTAGAGGACTCACTCAGCAAGAGAACAACAATTCAGATTCTCTGTGGAGCTGAGTGGGGTGTAAGTGAACAAAGGGCCATACAGGCTCCATTCCAGGCCTCCCTTCCCCTGCAAGTCAAAATAAGATTTCCTGGGCAGAAGAACCAAGTCTGCAGGCAGTGGTGGCTCAGTGGTGGAATTCTCATCTTCCATGCGGTAGACCCGGGTTTGACTCCCCACCAATGCACCTTGAGTGCAGCCACCACCATCTGCCCGTGGAGGCTAGTGTGTTGCTGTGATGCTGAGCAGGTTGCAGAGGACATTCCAGACTAAGAGAGACTACAGGCACCATTTCTCTCCACTGCGCACAGGGTCGCCGTGAGTCAGGGGCAGACACGACGGCAGCTACCAACAACAGAAAAAGGTCTCGGACCACCAAAGAATGGTATTTTTAAAAAAGTGAGAAGTGGTAGCGCTCTCAAAATGCCAGGTTGGCTGGAGGTACTTTCTTCTCCTAACACCCTTAAAAGGAGCCTGGTGGAGCAATGGTTAAATGCCCAGATGCTAACCAAAAGGCTGGCAGTTCAGTAGTTCAAACCCACCAGTGGCTCCACAATGGTCTGCTCTCATAAGGATTACAGCTTAGGAAACCCTATGGAGCAGCTGTACTCTCTCCTGTAGGGTTCACTATGAGTCGGAAGGGACTCGAGGGCACATAACAAGAACACCAAAACATCCTCATGATGAGGACCTCATGACATCCAACCCTATAATCACTGTAAATCATGAGATCAGGGAAAGAGATGCAAACATTAGCAGCATCCACGCTTCCCACTCTAAGCAGGTATTTACAGTTCCTCAGAGGGAGAGAGTATGTGAAAATCGTTAGATCCGGAACAGGAGGATACAGAATGTGTGGCTCACTGCCTCCATGAACAACTGCCTCCTTTGCCATGAGACCAGAAGAACTGAACGATGCCTGGCTACCACTACTGAACATTTTGGAGGATACAGAATGTGTGGCTAACTGCCTCCATGAACAACTGCCTCCTTTGCCATGGGACCAGAAGAACTGAATGACACCAGGCTACCGCTACTGAACATTTTGATCAAAGATTCTGCAGATGAATCCTGATTAAAAGGGGAAAAACTGCGGAACAGAATTTCAAACTCTCGTGGACTCCAGACTTTCTGGAGCCATGGAGGCTGGATGAACCCCTGAAACTACTGCCCTGGGATAATCTTTAAATCTTAAACCAAAAATATCCCATGCAGTCTTAAAACCAAACGATAGCTAAGCTTAACTAGTAAAAAAAGGTCTACCTTAAGCATTTTGCTCTTTTAAAGAACTACCTATATGGGATCAAACTGAGAACAACAACTCAAAAGATTAGCTAGGAACCTTAGGGGGCAGTGAGTTTATGTTAATGGAGGAGGAACAACTCAGAGAATGAGAGTGAGAATGGCTGCACAACCAATGTCACTGAATTGTATACGTAGAAACTGCTGTGTATATTCTCAACAATAAATAAAATTAAAAAAAAATTGTTATAGCGCTACAGGTGTCTGTTTATAAGAAATATCTATTGTGAAAATAATTCCAAGTGGGGGAAAACTGAATAAACCTTGTGTTTGCCACTTAGCATCTAGGATAAGTCACAGAAACAATCGGCTGCCTTCTGCACAGGCTGACACATGAGCCACTGCAGGCCTCCAAGCTTGCCTGCTGCACACCGGGTCCACCAGCTCCATGCATCTCATCATTACTTCACCCAAACAAAAGTAAATACTAACAACACCCTGCGGAAGGAAACGACATAGCTGGGCTTTGCTTCAAAATAAGCCAGGGGTGGGGTACAACCAGACCCCGTTGCTTTCAGATCAATTCCAACTCAGTGATCTCATGTGTGTCAGACTACAACTGTGCTCCACAAAGTTTTCAGTGGCTAATTTTCAGAAGTAGGTCACCAGGCCTTTCTTCTATGGCTCCTCTGGGAGGACTCAAACCTCCAAACTTTCGCTTAGCAGCCAAGTACATGAACCATTTATTTACGCCACCTAGGGTCTCCGGTGGGGGGCTATAAATGAAACAAGATCAGCATGTGCTAATTTTTGAATCTGGACGATAGGAAAATAGGACTCATTATTATCCTGCTTTTGTATTCTGTGCATTAAAAAAAAAAATTTTCCTGAGGAGGCAAGGGCTTAGCGTTATCATCTTATACATCTTCAGCAACCTTGTCAGGGTCACTCTATTCACGTGAGTCTGGACGGGTACCCAGGTGTAAGTGCCTAGGGCCAGCCTGCGTCCTGTCTGCACAGTACGCTGGTCTGAGGGCTGTGTACCCCAATCCTCAGGCTTCACTCCACACCCCAGCTCCATCCCACCACTAAGATCCCAGAAGGGGGTCCAGGCAGCCTCCCCTGGAGGAAGGTGGCTGGCCTCCCACACTCATTTCCTCGACCAGGCTCTCTCATACCCCAGTTTCCTGGCTGTTGTTTCTCTTCCTTTCTGTTCTGCACACCAGCTGAAAGACGATTAACCCTTGGCCATACACACTGCCAACTCTGCAAAACCTGTTAACACGTGTAGCGCCCTTCAATCATCAGGTTGGCTTGTTACAATTCTGGGTTCATGAACTCCATGATTTGAATCTGGAGATGCAAATGCATTATTGGGCCAGTGACTAGAGCTCCCCAAGAGCAAAGAACCGTTTTGAAAGGCTCTGAAGAAACAGAGATTTCCAGGACCCTCAGCACAGCGGCAGGGAGAGCTTCACTGTGGCTGCCAACGTCAGGATGAGCATCAGCAGTCGAGGCACAAGGCCAAGCACCACCAGAGCCGGGGGACAGCTAGTGTACAAGTGTCCACAGTGTCAGGCTGCCTGCGCCAGGCAGAACTCCACCACAGACCTGGCGGGGACAGGGATGGGGCCAGGGGACTGTCCTCACACACAGCACAGTACAGGTCTGGGAGGCCACACACCACAAGCCTGGGGCAGCCACAGCCCTCACATTAAGAGGGACCCACAAGAACCTCACCAAGTGTCAAGCATCACCCCGTTTCAGGGGTGTGACAGTTATGTGTCCACTTGACGAGGCTACGGTTCCCAGTGGTTTGGCCAAACACTAGTCTAGTCACTGTCATGGAACAGTTGTTAGCTGCGGTAAGGTCGGCCCTCACCTCGTGGTGACTCCATGCACAATGGCATCAGACGATTGTGATCTATAGTAGATCAGAAGTAGATCGTCAGGCCTTTCTTCCTAACCTGTCTTGGTCTGAAAGCTCTGCTGAAACTTGTTCAATATCACAGCAACATGCAGGCCTTGAGGTGCGCTGACAGGAACCAAGCCCAGGTCTCCCACATGGAGGCGAGAATTCTACCACTGTACCACCAACGCCTTCCGTGAAATAGTTACCAGCTGCAGTCAAGTTGACTTCGATTCATGGCAAACCCCGTGTGTGTCAGAGTAGAAATGTGCTCCGTAGATTTTCAGTGGCTGATTTTTCAGGAGACTACCAGGCCTTTCTGAGGGGCCTCTAGACAGACTCAAACCGCCTATCTTTTGCTTAGCAGCTGAGTGCTTAACCATTTGTGCTACCCAGGGATGTGCCATGGAACAGTTACACATGATTAAATCCGCTGGCCCTGGGTGAACAGATTACCTTCCGTAACGTAATGTTAGGATCTTGTATCTACTATAATCTAATGAAACGCAATCTCTCAATCAGTTGAGGTCATACCAATGTAAGGTGGACCTAATCCTAATCATTTGAGTTATATAAAGACCAGAATAGACACAGAGACACACATGCACTGGGGAAGACAGATGTCTTGTGAGAGTCATCTACACACCAAGAGCCAAGGAACGCCTAGGGCTGCCAACAAACCAGCAATCTCCACGGTCAAGACCCTGATTTAGACTTTTAGCCTCTGAAACTGTGAGAAAACAAATTTCTGTTCTTTAAAGCCACGCACTTACGGTATTTGTGCTACGGCAGCAAGACAAGGGGCAGTGGTGAGGTTGCTGGGGACAGGATGTCTGAGCACAGGAAAAGGCCTAGGGTGAAATGCAAAAGGCCAAGCCGTTTGCCCAGGGCAGAAAACCCCAAACACTTTGAGACAGGCCACCAGGAGATAATGCCCCGAAATCAAGGGTGAAAGGATGAGCAGTCTTATGCTCAAGAGCTCTAGTCCAGATGGGAAATGCCAAAACTGGCCTTAGAAGCAAAATGTGGCCTCATGGCCCCTCATCCTGTCCCTTCTTCTCTATCTGTCCCCCTCCCCTGCAGACACCAATACAGCACACTTGCTTAATGGTTTTAAAATCTTCTATGCCGATCACACCTCTTGCTCTCCTGCATGGGATCAACGCCTGCCTCTCCTGGAACCAATCCCACTGGAAAATACACGCATGCTATAAAATCTCCCTTAACCCCGTGGCCATCTCTAGTCAGTGCCCAATTCCTCTGCTCTTCTTTAGGGCAAGTGTCCTTGAAAGAACTACCACGAGTCCCACCTCTACCTCCTCACCTCACACTGGCTCCTCGGCCAACTCCAGCTGGATTTCCATCACCCCCAGAGCACAGGCTGCTGGAGTCGAGGTCACCAACAGCCTCCATTCTGTCAAAGCCAACAGCCACTTTCTGTCCTCACCTCTACCCAGATGCATCTGTTCACCTGGGATGCCCTGCACACCTGACAGGTGACTGCTCCCTTCTACTTGAAAGGCTTCCTCTTAGGCTCCACACCAGCTAAGGTTCCTGGCCTTCCTTCCACCTCAAGCCAC
This sequence comes from Elephas maximus indicus, assembly GCF_024166365.1. Classification (NCBI taxonomy): domain Eukaryota; kingdom Metazoa; phylum Chordata; class Mammalia; order Proboscidea; family Elephantidae; genus Elephas; species Elephas maximus. The sequence continues at coordinate 131,688,162 of NC_064826.1, forward strand.
TCTCTCTTGGCCTACTTTGGGGTATATGTTCCTCCTCAACCCAACCTCTAGTACCCCAGGGCTCAAGCTTCAGACCTCTCCTCTACCCAATCCAAGATGCCCGTCTCCTACGGTCTCATCCAGTCTACACCCTACACTGATGGTCGCCAAGACCTTCATCTCCAAGACAATCACTAACCCAGGACACCAACACCTCCCCAGAGCTGGCTGAGAGACAACTCAAACTTACCTCCTGCCTCAAGACTGCATCCTCTCACTCTGCAGAATCCTTCTGCAGTTGTAAATCAGATCATACTGCACATTGCTGCTGATGTCTCATTAGGGGATTCTGTGGCGGGGGTGGGAGTGGACAGGCACACATCTGGGCCAGAGCTTCAAGCCCTCCTGGACCCCCAAGGCTAGGTTAGTGGTCCTTCTTCCAGCTTTCAATCACCTTAGCTTTCCCCACCAGGGCACTCAATGGTCTACTTTATAACTGATTCATTGTGGTTCTGGGAGAGCAGGGCCATGTCAACCCTGCTCACCACCTTATTCCAGAGCCTTACGTGGGGCCTGGCAAAACATACGGGGAAACCAAGGAGTTACGGAACAGAAGACGTCCACTCACCCAGAAGACGATGTTGTAGCTGAATAGGAGGTACTTGTACCAGCAGCTGACCTCAGCGTTAGAGTATCTATAATAGTGCATCTTCTGAAAAGCAAAGAGACAAGGGAATGAGGAGATGCAGGGGCTGTTTTAAACCATTCCCTGGAGCCTGCTCCCTGAGGAAAGAGCCAAGGAGAGGCTCACACACAGACTCCAGAAATCTTGAAGTCTTTCCCCTTGTGTCCATTTAGTCCAAGCATAGGTTGACTATCAATGCCAGCTATAGGTTAGGCAAAAATCAGGTAAAGACAACTTCCTAAAAATGACTGAAAAAACAAGAGGGGGATTCTTAAAAGAATGGAGAATGTTTTCTAAGAAACAGGAATTCTGTTTGGAATCTTCCCAAATATTATCTCACAACCTGTTGATTGGGTATCGATTTCTCCACGTCACAGCTGAGGAATCTGGAGCCCCAAAAGGTTATATGCCTTGCCTAAGCTAAAAAAAAAAAAGGAAGGACAGAGCCCAGATACTGAACCAAACCCTGAATTCCACAGTTCACATTCTTCCACTACCTGGGGAAGAGCAGCCAGGAGTTGAGAGAGCCAACTGAAGCAATGGGGGCTTGACCATCCAAAGCCACGTTCAGAAAGAAGAGGCCTGAGCATCACCTAGCTGTGGCCATTAAACCAAAGTCAAAATTAAGGCTCCATATTCACTCATCTGACATTCTCTGAGAAAACCTTCCAAGCTCAGCCCTGGGCTGGATACACAGAGGGGAGGAAGGCCAAGCACTACCAACCAGTGCATTCAATTAGTGCCAACATCATTTACCTTAAAACACACACACAAGAATTTCAGGTTTCTCTAAGTAGGCAGAGAGCCGTGGTGGCTGAGTGGCTGAATTCTCGTCTTCTATACAAGAGATCCGGGTTCAACCCCTAGATAGTGCACCTCACAGAGCCATCACCCAACCGGCAGTGGAGGGCTGCATGTTGCCCTGATGTAGAACAGGTTTTGGCGGAGCCTTCAGACTAAGACGGACTAGGAAGATAAGCCTGGCAACCTACTTCCAAGTATCAGCCTATGGATCACAATGATCCAATCCAGGATCACCACCTCAACAGCAGCTAGCAACAACAAAATAGATGGATAAACTTTTCACAAAATGAATTACCATGCCTGCAGAGAAGAATCTCCAAAGGCTATTTGTGTGCACAGAAAACAACAGAGAAATTAAATTCCAAGCCCTCAAACTGTCTCAAGTCCAAGAACTTTTGAATGAAGCATTTACTTGGCAAATAAGAGGCATATGTATGTCAAAACATCAACTTCTCAAAACAAAGGGAAAAACCAAACCAAACCCAGTGCTGTCGAGTCGATTCCAACTCATAGCGACCCTATAGGACAGAGTAGAACCGCCCCAGAGTTTCCAAAGAGCGGCTGGTGGGTTCAAATTGCCGACCCTTTGGTTAGCAGCTATAGCACTTAACCACTACGCCACCAGGGTTTCTAAGCAAAGGGAAAAGGTAGAACTATTTAAAAGTGCTGAGACAGCTGTTATCAATCTGAGGGTAATTAAATATTCCAAGGATGCACAGGTATGCACATGCACACACTGAATAGGGCATTTGAGGCCAGTGTTAATCTCCTTCACTTCTGAGGCAAGAGGAAAAAAACCCAAACTAAAAAATTACCAGTATAAAACAAATACAAAAATTCCCATACAATTAAAAGTAACATCAAAATAAAACAGAAAGCACAAATGATAAGTTTTCTGCAGCTGCAGAAACTATGACAAGGGTAAATTCTACAACATATGAAGGTTCATACTTAACAAAACAAGACTCTAGTTTTACACAAAGGGACAAAGGCTATGGACAATATGCAGAAAAGGAAGAACAACATAGATAACATACAGGAAAATATTCAAATTTACTAGAAGTGGAAATTAAAGACAACCCAGAGGCACTAATTTGCTCTTTTTAACAAAACCACTATTACGTTGCTGGCAGGCCCACGGAACCCGGGCTAGTCCATCTGTTGTTTGGGAAAAAACAAGGCTGCAGACACTTAAAACCATAAAAGCGGTCATGCCCTTAATCCAATAAACTCATGACTAAGAATCTGCCTTAAGAAAATAAACCAATGGACAAAAGTAGAATATGCAGAGGTTATGCACTCAGCTGCCAAATGAAAGCCTGGCAGTTCGAACCCACCCTGTGGCTCCCTGGAAGAATGACCGGGTGATCTGCTCCCATAGAGGTAACAGCCTAGAAAACCCTATGGGGCAGTTCTACTGTGTCACACAGGGTCCCTATTAGTTAAAAATCAACTCAATGGCACAAAACAACAACATGAAACATGAACATTATGGCTTGCAATTATGGAACAATTTGTAAGCATGTGTTAAAGGCCCAAATGGTATATAAGAGCATGAAAATGGTTGTACGGGTGGTGGCTTAAAAGTAATTTCCAAAAGGTTTTCACAGACACACTTACTACTACCACCTTTGCATTACAAACACAAACTGATATCATCGCTGGTTGGGGTGCTGTGAGGAGTCATCACAAATAAGACTCCTCCCCTACTGCTGGACTGTACTAACCTTTAAGACTACTTTTTCCTTTATTTTTGTTAACTAAGAAATTAACACATGCTCAATTTTAAAATACTTACTTCAGAAGTGTAAAAAGTAAACAGGCAATGAGAAATCAGTAAACAATGGCTCAAACTGTTTGACCATGCACCCCTAGAGTATGGCCCCACACCCTTAGAATATGGCCCCAGATACCCTCTTAACTCAGTACTGAAGTTACTCCTGAGGTTCACCCATCAGCCAAAGATTAGACAGGTCTTACAGGGCCAACAATAACACTGGTGAGGGTCGTGCTTCATAGCTGAATCACATATATATACAAGACTAACAGGCAGACGAGTCCAAAGGCAAAGACAAGAAGGCAGGAAGAGACAGGAAAACTGGACGAATGGGAAAGTGAGTGTTGACACATCACAGGGTTGGCAACCAATGTCATAAAACAATCTATTAACCGTTTAATGAGAAACTGATTTGCTCTGTAAACTTTCACCTAAATCACAATAAAAAAAGAAGTTTGACCACAGCCCGCAGTAAGAAATACATTTAAAAAATCAACCCAGTGCACACACGCTTATGTGTATATAACCAAAATGGATGAACTGAAACAGTAAATACTTCCCTTTACGACATGCCACGAGTGCTACTTTTGGTGTTGCTTGAATTTCTACCGAAATTATACTACTGTAAAATGTGTGTTGAGATACAGAGCAACCCTAGCCAGACCTTCCCTTCCCAGAGGCACTTTAAACTTCTAGCTGACTCTTTTGATGTTTATACCTCAATTACCAATGAGAAATTACTCCACATAGTATGCCTGTATTACTATTCCCTGGGTTTTCAGTTGTAGGCATTACTCTCATTTCCGCCCTGGAAGACAAGGATTTAACTCTTTTTACCTCCTACCACCTCTTCTCCCAACCAACCAGGCACTTGTAGTTTGCCATCTTTCCACTGTGTAAGTAAAGGAAATTTGAAGTACCGCATATGATCTGAGATGGCCAATCTGAGGCCTGGGTGTGATTCCGTGGTCGCGGTTCCATTTTCACCCTGGAGGCAGCCATCTTCCAAGAGAGGAATGTCTGATAATGGTGCTAGAACTACACTGTGATCCCTCCCAGTCACATAGCCCTGTCATTGAGGCATTGTAACCAATCTAAGAGGCGTATACACTTTTAAGTCAATCGCCTTACAGAACTGGGCCCAGGGAGCTCTGCCTTAAAATGACTGTCTACCAATCAAGTAATGTCTTTCAATGATCTGTTCGTAAATACCAATCAAGTCACGTGTTTCATATTCATTTTTCTCCTATAAAACATCACTGCTGAGTGGCCATTTTGAAGTTCTGGATTCCACCGGACGGAGTCAAGTTTATTCCCAGCTTAAGCTATCTCTTTTCTTTCAATAAGTCTCTCAATTTTACACTAATCAAAGTACAGGTGTTTACTCTATGACATTTAGTGGTGTCATCCACAGGATTCTGAAGGGATATTATCTTCTGCATTCCCAAGAAGTCGCAGAACCATATCCTCCAATTCTCTGGGTTCGCCGGAGGTTAAGCCTCTCAGATCGAAGCCTCTGCTTATTGCAAAGTTGGCTCTTTGAGAGATTTATTGGCTATCTTCTTTACACTTTCCTTTTCTGTTTGTGTCCTGAGTGTCTCACTGGCTTCATTACCAAATTAAGTTTGGTGGCGTGGTCATCTCACGGCCAGTCTATTTTACTGAACTCTCTCTTCTTTCTGGTGCACTGTAAGGTTTTTTTTTTTTTTTTGTACGCATTTAGGTCTTTAATACTTGCATGTTTCTCCGTGAGATGGGGAATGCCACATCCAAAACTGAAGCAGGACACCCTAAGGAGGAGGACTCCTGCAGATGACATGATTAAGCATTATGGCTCCGGTCCGGTCTTGTATTTAAGCCGATGGCATGCACTTACCAAGAGAAATTTAAAGGATCAATGGCCATAATTTCAGCTAACTAAATTGAACTTTCTGTGCAGCAAATTAGAGGCTAAGTGTTTATGAATAAAATTAAAGCAGGAAACTTTCAAAACAAACTAAGCAAATCAAAGAATTACAGCGTCAGAGTTCTGTAACCTCTCTGACTACCCAGCAGCAGCCTCTATACCCTCCCTTTCCCCAAATGGTGAAGTCTCAAGTGTCAGTAGTCCAACCCCGGCCTCTCATGCCCTACTCCCTCCTTTCCCTCTGCCCCGCCCCCCAGCAATTACTTCCCTGTACCCCTCTCTACTTACCTACTCCCCGGAAGCCCCCTCTACTGAACTGCCATATTATCCCAAGGAACTTGTAGAAGTAAAACTCGTTTGTAAAATGCCTTTTAAAATTAAATATCTTGAAGAGTCTCAGAAGCCAGCACAGGTTACTTCTGCCCCTGGTCAAAAGCAGAACTTCACACTATCACGAAGGAATTTCCTAACCCTCAGGAAGATCCTCACAAATTCACTCAAGAATTTAGAATCCTGGCTGATACCTATGAACCTGGTCCAGCAGACTTGTATAATTTAATAAATTCACTGATAGGGCCACGTGATGCTCAAAGATGAATGGAAAAGACCTAATGGAAAACTCCCACAGATTCCCTAACCATCCGATCTAACGTTCATGGCATGGAATTAGTAGCACAGACCAGGGCTATTGTCACAAACCTTATGGAAGCTATCCCAAAGGTTTTCCCCCAAAAAATAGATTGAGCCAAGGTTCAGGGTTGTAAACAAAATAAAGATGAAAATGTTTATGATTATAGGAACCGTTTGACCAAAGTTTTTCAAGAACACTTTGGTTTAAAGCTAGAAGTGTCTGGATCCCATATTGCTTTCAATTCCCTTTTTTCCATGGCTTCCAACCAGAGCTTGCGGAGTTAGTAAAATGCCATAAATTTGGTTGGGAAAATGAAAACACTTCACCGTTGGCCATTCTCGCCTATAAGCTGCCTCAAACTCTTAAACAGCAGATTACGAAAGCTGAACAGAGAGCTAAAGCTAAACAAAATCAACTTATGGTCCTGCAAATACGGCAGTTGCAAACCCTGCCTCAGAATTTCTATACGTAGAACAGGTCCACCTGACATATGGCTAAGACAGGGCCCAGTAACTTCCTCCTCCTTTGTTACTACTGTAAGAAACTTGGACATTTTAAAAAGAAATGCTTAAAACTAAAAAATAAACTGAGCAGCCTAACATTAGATACACCCTGAAAGCAGATAAAATGAAGCAGCTCCAGGGACAAATCAGGGGCTTTTTCTATGGTACCATTGAACTCTCAGGGAGATACTACTATTTGAATAAACACAGAGCCATGTAAACTTTTAATTGACCTAGGTGCTACCTTATCATCGATAAAGCCCACAAATTTACAACAGCCCTTGCCCTGGAGTAATAAAACATCAAGAGTCATGGGGGTTACTAATCAAGAACAGATTTTAACCCATCCCCAGCCTGTTTCTGTCTCTCTAGGTCCTACAGAGGACATGCATTCATTATACTCAGCTTAGATACTCCAGTAGATTAGGAAGAGATCTGTTATCCAAATGGAATTGTCAATAAAATTTTAAGAAACAGGAGAAATGCTATTAGATTTACCTGAAGCCCATCAACAGACTCTACGATAGAAAACACTTTAGGTAAAGAGGCCTATTGCTATTTACAAGCACTGAGCTTACCACTACAAGAAAGTCATTCTCCTAGTGTATCCAATTCTATGGAATGTCTTTCTTCTGTACCTGAAAGCTTTTGGGCCACTACTTCTGATGTTGGTCAGGTCCTATTGGCTGAGCCAATTAGAATTCAAGTAGATACCTCTAAACTCTTACCTAAAATTTTTCAATATCCCTTAAAATGAGAAGCTAAGGAATGACTTTTTCCCATAATTCAAGACTTTTCGGCTAAAGACTTAATAATCCCTTGCACCAGTCCTTGCAATGCTCCAGGTTCCCCTGTTAAGAAACCCAATGATCAGGGCTGGAGATTTGTACAAGACTTTCATGCTATTAATCATATAGTAATTCCAAGATTTCCCACAGTTCCTAATCTTCACCTGCTCCTCTCTAAAGTGCTCCCTGAAGTGACTCACTTTATAGTGGTCGATCTTTGCAGTGGTTTTTTTAGTATTCCAGTCCATCTGGACAGTCAATATTTGTTTGCCTTCACTTGGGGGAACTAACAGTTTACCTGGACTGTCATGCCCCAAGATTCCACCAAGTCCCTCAGCTATTTTTCTCAGATTTTACACGCAGACTTACAGGCTTTACAGTTCACCAATTAAAAGATTCCCTCAAACCTCGATGGAAAGGACCTTATTTAGTTCTTCTCACTAAACTACAAGGAGGTAAGGCTTGGATTCATTTATCCCAGCCGAAGACTCCTGAATAGACTGTTGATCCTCATGAAGGTTTGAAATTAAAATTCAAATGTCGACAGGAAGAAAAGCAGATGACAACCGGACAGACTGCTTTCCCAAGGTCTTCAGACCTGACCTGAAACCGCCTATGCAGCCTGCAGTAAAAGTCGGGCTGGATGCCTTTTCTTTATCATTTGTTTAATTTTATATCTTCATATTATTAGCTATCACGCATGATTGTGGAATTATATCCTGGTAGTTTTGGTGATTATGCCAATTGGTATCTGTGAAATAAGTTGGTTAAATGAGTGCTTTAATTCTTTTGAATTTTTCTTAGTTACTGGCATCAAATTTTTAGTTGTGGATATTTCAATGATTTTAATGATCTAACTCATCTGTAGTGCTACCTTCTGACCATTATACTCAATTTTTGCTTACTTTATAACTTGCCATTGCTTTTGAAATAGTTTTTTGTTATAAACTTGAACTTTTAAGATGGAAAAGATTTAGCTGTAGAGGTACTAAGAGATTTTTTTTCCAGTTTTCCTAATTCTTTGTATTGTCACTGAACTCCAACTGTGGGGTATTATTCCTTGTTTTAATATTTTGTTCTTTCTCTGAAACCCCCTCCAAAATTTTTAACACCAATTTTAGAGAATAGTTTGTCATCAGTTATTGGTAGCAAAGTGGTTAAGTGCTCTATGGCTGCTAACCAAGAGGTCAGCAGTTCGAATCCCCAGGCGTTCCTTGGAAACTCTTTGGGGCAGTTCTTCTCTGGCCTGTAGGGTCGCTATGAGCCGGAATTGACTGGACAGCAGTTGCTGTCAATTTCAACTTACGGTGACGCTATGGGGCAGAGTGGAGCTGTCCTGTAGTGTTTCCAGGGAGTGCCTGGTGGATTTGAGCTGCCGACCTTTTGGTTGGCAGCTGCAGCCCTTGATCACTGCACCACCAGGGCTCTTTGTATGCTACAGCCTTTGTTTACTTCTTTTGAGTTGCATTTCTCCAGTATGACACCCTTCTTAAACTTACTACCGTTCATCACAAAGCACAGCTACCATTAATTCCTAGAATGAGAATGCCTTTGTTAAACTCATTCAGGTAGTTGTACAATGCACAAATCTGATTGAATGCTGGATCTGTCATCCTTTACCCAAAACTCTACATGAGAACTCAGATCCATTAGCTCCTCCCATTCTGAATTATGGCTTTGTTCCCCCATCTTCAATTTTAACATCACTTCCAGGTGAGCCATACATGTAGGACTGTGATATCCTCCTGAGGTATTAACTCAATCTCGAGTCCCATGTTTCAACCTGACCAGCTCAGAGTTACAGTGTTCCAAAACACCCTTGATTTCCCCTGCAGATTGTAAAAATGAGCCCTTGATTTCATATAACGCCCCCAGCCGCTTCCCCCACCCTACTCCAGATATTGGAACATGGCATTTTCAGGAAATTCAACAGTATATCTACAAGGGAAAAGTCTTTTTGTGTCCAAATATGGAATGGGCTGAGGTTAGAGTGACTGTTTGTAACAACTCCTTGACAGAGAATTGGCTTGAGCAGATGAATCAAACCATCCCTATCCCACGTAAAGACGTTAGGACTGGCATAATATGTGCCCCGTGCGCATATGTATTCTTATGTGGAGGATCAAGATACCCCACCTTTGATGGCCTGAATCCAAATAATGAGTTCTATACCTTGGCTTTATCCTGTATGGATAGCTGGAATAACAGGTCAATGTACCTTAAGCCATATGGGAATCCCTTTAGACATCCATTCTTATGAGAGTTTACACTGGACTCATCACTGGAAACTATTAGAAAGGAGAAGAGGCAGTCAAGAGATGAGCAAGGGAGAAATGGAAGGAACCCCTTAAAGGAACTGCCTGGTTTATAGTTTTTTGAGGATATTCCTCCCTTGGTACAGAGTGGGAGATTTAGAACATGCCCTCTGTAACATCTCCAGAGCCATGGAAGGAATAGCAAATGATGTTGTCAATGCTATGACTGCCCAAGAGAAATCAATGAACTCACTTCCCAAGTACTTACGGATCATCAAATTGCCCTAGATTTTCTGTTAGCCCAACAAGGAGGAGTTCTTGTTGCACCTGGATTAGTACCTTTGGAGAGGCAGATGGAACAAGATATTAAACAAATTCGCCAGAAGGCTACTTGGCTCCATATACCCCACCCTCAGAGCCCCCCCTCCTTTTTTTTTTTAAGATTTTTCAGCTGGCTACCCTCAGGCACTGGATCATGGATTAAGTCTATACTGTCAACTAGATTAATAATACTCATTGTCATTGCAATAATTGTAGAGGCTGTTAAATGTATGAAACTTTTGACAAGTGTCATCACCCAAAAGACCCATCTAATGCCCATGAAAAGAATAATGTACATTGACAGTACTTCTATTTCAGACAGATTCGAATCCACTCCTTGAATAAGCCATCAGGTTGTCAGGTTATTCCTCTAACGTGGCCTGCCCTGCACTAACCTTTAAATAATAAAACCATAAAAGCAAGAGGCTAAAGCTATGGCATGGTGAAGACATCAAACAGTGCTCAGCTACCCTTTTTACAATGTTCTGCTGCTATTTATAGTTCCAATCCCTGGTTGGTGCCCCTGCAAGAAGCAGCAGAAAATCAAATGATGTGTTGCATTTGGACAAACCTGCTGCAAAAGATTCTCTTGAGATGTTTAAAAAAAAAAATTATGTGAATATGTGTGTGTGTGTGTACCATCAGGAATGTCACGCTTAGGACTGTGGTGCTCTTGACACAGACTATGATATTTTCAGTTGCCTCATATGCATGTAACTGTTGGACAGTGAATAAGGAAGAACAAAGAATTGACACCATTGTATTAAGGTGCCAGCAAAGAATACTGAATATGCCATGGACTGCCAGAAGAGTGGACAAATCTGTCTTGAAAGAAGTACCAGGTAGGAGTTCGTTCTGTTGTGTATGGAGTTACTAATGAGTCGGAGCCAACTTGATGGCACCTAACAATAATAACTTCCCCACATGCATAGTACGCAAGGTCTTACAGATGTGTAAGTAAGCAGCCATCCAGGATAAACATGCTCAAAGTCCATGCAGAAGAAAGCCTTCTTTCAGAATAGTGGTTGGTGAACTGATCAAAGAATTTCTTTCAAACTCTTTGATCAAAAGGAGGGAATGTGTAAGGGAATTAAAGAAAATTTTAATATGACATGATCTGAAATGGCCAATTTGAGGACTGGCTGCGATTCCCTGTTTACGGTTTTGTTTTTACCCTGGAGGCAGCCATCTGTTGTACCAAGAGAGGAATGTCTGGTAATGGTGATGTAACTATACTGCAATCACTCCCTGTCACGTATCCATGTGACTGTTGCATTGTAACTCACCTAAGAAAGAGATGTATATACCCTTTTAAGCCAATCGCCTTACAGAATGGGGCACAGGAAGCCCTGCCTTAAAATGATCAACTACCAATCGAGTAATGCCTTTCAATGATCTAAGCCCATGATTACTAATCAAGTAATGTCTTTCAGTGATCTAAGTTTGCAAGTACCCATCAAGTAATGTGTTTCATATTCATTATTCTCCTATAAAATGTCACTGCTGAGTGTCCATTCTGAATTTCTGTATTCCACTGCATGGAGTTCTGTTTATTCCCAGCTCAAGCTGTCTCTTTTCTTTCAGTAAGTGTCTCAATCTTACACTAATCAGAGTACAGATGTTTATGACACTACTCATTGCCTTTATAGTTATGCTATAAAGCTAGGCTAGACTAATTTTCAGATTTTACATTATTAGGACCACATGTGCCACTCAGAGTGAGCCACGTAAACCAAGGTTACTTTTATTTTTCTATTGTTTATTTCTCTAAAAAAAAAGCAATTTCTTGTTTTCTCTGGAGTTAGTTTTATTTGTCTGTTTGCTTAATTTCCTATGAGCTTATCAATATTAAGCCCCAATATTGACACCAGCTATGTAAATCTTCTCTCAGTAAGTTCCTTCACATCAGATATTTTCTTTCGTCTTCCAGAAGAAATCAATCCTGGAGCCATCTGAGCTGTCTCAATCTGGACAGGTGTGCCTAGGATCTCTCCTTACCACTATCCCAGGAATTCCCTTTGCCTTTTTTGGAACACAGACTACAAGAGATTCCATCTTTCCTCACCTTTGTGGAGAAATCCTGCAGTACAGAAGGTAGGTTTTCAGATACTGTATGTCTGAAAACATCTTAATTCCACCCTCACTCTGGAATGAAAAGTTTGACTGTGTAGAATTCTTGGTTGGGAATTGATTTCATTGAGAATGATGAAGACATTGCTCCACCATCTTCTATGTTCTGGCAAGGTGAGAAGCCTGAAACCACCCCAATTCCTGCTCTTTGTACTGGACTTGTTTCTTTTCTGTAAACTTTAGCATCTTCCCTTTCTCCCAGGATAGTGAAATTTCAGAGTACTGGTCTAGGTCTTTCTTAATATCCACATGGTTGAATATTCATTGGGCATTTTCATATGGAAACCAACATCCTTGTGTCTAGGAAAATTTTTCTTGATGATTTCCCACCTTCATTTCTTTCTGATCTCTATTTCTGCAACTCCTGTTAGTAAATGTAGACATCTTACAAAAAAACCAGCTGCCATCAAGCCAACTTCATTTCATGGTGACGTCACATGTATCAGAGTAAAACTGTGTTTCACAGAGTTTTCAATGTCTAAGTTTTTAGAAGTAGAGGGCAGGTTTTTCTCCTAAGGATCCTCTCTCTGGATGGACTCAAACCACCAACCTTTCGGTCAACAGCCAAGTGCTTAACCATTTGCACCACCCAGGGACTTGTGGAAACCCTGACTGACCCCTCTAATTTTCTTACCTTCTCTGCCTTATTATTCGTCTCTTCATCTTTTTGTTGTATTATCTGGAAGGCTTCCTCAACTTTATCTTCTAATACTTCTAATCATATTTTCACCTCTGCTCTTATTTATTTTTATTATTATTATTTTCAAAATGTTCCTTTTTTAATAGTATCCTGTTCTTAGTTCATGGATACAGTATTTGTCTTATCTATGTGTGGAAATATTTAATTTTTTCAAATGTTATTCTTCTGAATAGACTTGTTTCTTTCAAGTTGTTTTTCTATTTGTTTTGCTTTCATGTTAGAAACTTTCTTCAGATATCTGGTAATCCTTGGTCATCTGCTCATGATTAAGCATGAATGACTAAAGAATTAACTGAAAGCTCTGAATCCCTGGGTGAGCTTCACAATGGTGAGCTTCTGTCTAGGGTGACCTGGCTGGGCCATTTCACAGGAAATCCCTGTTATCTGTGCCTTTATTTACTTTCTTTTAGGCTAGTCAGATTTTCTAGGGAGGTCCCTTTTTATCTCCTGCGTAGAAGGCACAGGCCTAGCTGCCAGTGATATAGGAGCAAAATGGGGGGAGAATAGGCAATGCAAGTGGGCTCAATATTTACCCACAACCCCAAACCTGCTGGGCTTTAGGAGCCAGGGGGGTCTCCCTGTTAATCTGCTGAGAGGAGAGACTTCTGCACCTCAGGGCTGCCACAGGGAAAGGAGCAGACACAGGATGGATGTGGGTCAGAGATGGGTGGGGTGGGGTGGGGTGGGAGGGTTCAGCAGGAGAAATGCAGAGCCTGTGATGGAGGTCACCTTACCCAGAGATTTTCAAAATTACTATTTTTATTATTTTTTTAAGGTACAGGAGTCTTTGTTCAGAGAAACTTGGACCCAGAAACCCAGGGTGGAGGAGGGCAGAGTGGGTCACCTTTCTCTTCAGGTGGCTGGGGGAGGGACTGTGGGGGGAGGGACAGCTCCCTGGGGTGCACACCCGAAAATGATGGGCCTGGTGGGACGCCGAACTCCACAGAACATCAGAATCACTTGAGAACCTTTTCCAAAACTACAAGACCAGTTCCACAGGATTGTGGTGGGCCTGGAAATGCATAGCTTTAAAAGCTGCCCTTCGTGGGCCAAATGTGAAACAACTGAACATGAAAATAAATAATGCTAATGGATTGTAACCCATTAAATAAAATAAAAATCCATGAGTCCATTTAATGGATATAAATAAATGAGTAAACAAATGTGGGAGCAGGGAATGCTCTTCTTTACAGCAGGACACCAAGCGAGAAGTGTGGAAGGACTTAGGGAACTAGAAAATCACTAGTTTGCAACCATCACAGAAATAAGTGATTCTGGCAAGAACCAGCATGAGTCCTAAAATTAGTGGGTGAAAGGCTGATGAGAAGCAGCATATGTACATGGTCTTAAAGTGTCTCCCCATGGGATTCTTGTTAATTATGAAGAGCATATGAGTAACTCAGCAGACACCAAGCAGGTAGCACCTTAATCAAGTGACCATCATCACTGTTTACGTACAAGGTCGATGTCCCAGTCATGAAATCAAACGAGCATCACGCCAAGGAGGACAGATCACTTCCGTGGGATTCCTGTCAAAAATGCATAACCTGACTCTAACCACGAGGAAAGAGCAAACAATCCGTTGCCTTAAGAGTCAATTCTGACTCATAGCGCCCCTGTAAGACTGAGCAGAACTGCCTCATAGGGTTTCCAAGGCTGTAATCTCTAAGGGTACAGACTGCCACATCTTTCTCCCACGGAGCTGCTGGTGGGTTCAAACCACCAACCTTTCAGTTAGCGGCTGAGCTCCTAAACACTGCACCACCAGAGCTCCTTATATTAAGGTAGATTCTACAAATGACTGGCCTCAAGTCAAAACATAGTTTGTGAACATTTTCCTTAAGAAACAAACAAACAAACAAAATGAGCAAACATTCAAGCAACAAACAAACCTTGGGCCCAAACCAGGATTTCAAACCTGGTTCAAAGCCCTGGCCCAAAAAGACCCTCAAAATGAGCGGCACCAAATAAGGCAGGGCCTGGTCACCCACAGCCATATTGCTGACTCTCAAAACACAGGGTGATTACGCTGACTGAGATAGGCCAGACATTGTATGATCCCACTTACATGAAATACCTAGAACTGGCAAAGTCAGAGACAAGTTTACCAGTGATTACCAGAGTTGGGGAGGCAGGGGGGAGGGGTAGGATGGCAGAGATAGGTAGTCATTGCTGAAGGATACTGAGTTTCTGTTCGGGCTGATGAAAAAAATTTTTTTGTTTTTTAAATAATTTTTTTGTGTTTTCAGTGAAGGTTTACACAGCCGTTCAGGTTCCCATTCAAAAATTTCTACTCAAGTTGTTCAGTGGCATTGGTAACATTCTTCACATGGTGAACGTTCTACATTCTCATTATTTCCACTGTGGTTGTTCCGTTTGCATTATATAGTTTCCCTGCCCCCTTACATTCTCATCTTTAACGCAGCGGTTGATTGTTTGGTCTCATATAGGTAATTTTTTAAAGGAGCCCAGTACTAGGTGCAATAGTCATTATTTTCTGAGTCAGTATGTTACTCTGCTACAAGGTAACCTCAGGGGTTAGTTTAGGTCCAAGGTTTGAAGACTATCTCAGGGCAATAGTCTCCAGGAGTTCTCCAGTCTCAACCAGTCCAGTAAGTCTGAGTTCTTTGTTTTTGTTTTTTTAAGAAATCTGTGGTTCTGTTCCACATTTTTCTCACAGTCTATCAGGGGCTGATTTAAAAAAAAAAATTGAAAGTAGATAGCGGTGATAGTCATACAACACAGTGAGTTTAACTACTGTCACTGAATTGTACACTTAAAATTGTTAAATGGCAAATTTAACATTACATACATTTTACCAGGTGCTGAGGGACAAGCTGCCTTCCCACAAGAGGATGGGCCCACGCTGCTGCAGTACATGGCATCCCACACCCTGACCATCACAAAGGCCTGCTTTTGAAAACCTAAGTCCACATGAGATGCCTATACATGGTACCTAGGTAAACACACAGAAAAGCATCATCCTCGGCCAGCAGCACACGGAAAGTGGAAAAGCCTGGCCCACCTTACAGTGACACCGCAGATGTGAACAAGACCCTAGGAAGTCAGATCCAGGGAGGACTAGGCTGGGCTGTGTGCACTCTGAAGGCTGAAGATGATGGTATGCACTCAGGCAGCGAGTCCCCCAGGGGAAAGGCTCTGCTGTGGGTGTGGGATAGGGAAGAAACAGGGACTGAGCCCTTAGGCAAGGAGCTCTGCAACTTGCAACTTACTTACAATGCCTGTGTGTTTGGCTAATGACAAAAAACCCCCACCCTGGAATGTGTGATAAGGAAAGAACAAACAATGTACTCCCTTGTAAGATGTTTTTTCAGAAGGACTGGCTCAAAATGGTCCCTGCAGCATGCCTACACATCTGCAAGGTGACCGATGGATGACTTCTGCCCAAGACAGTAATTGAACCCACACCACAGGAGGGACTGCACAGGTGCAACACCCCATAATAAGTGCTGCCAACCTTCCCAGAAGCCTTTGTCACAGACTCCATCTTACTGGCAGAGTGCACACACAGGTAAGGAACTAAATAGTCACATCGAACTGAACTGCTTATACCAAAAAAAGCATTATCTGAAATCCTAGCTGCTGATTCGCTATTACCCCACTTCCTTTTCTTAGCGAATAATAAAAGCTTGAGACAAAGACTTGTGCAAGGGAGTAGTAGCCTGCTAGAGTGCTATACACTGGGCTGCTGCCCCACTGTGCAGTGCTTTCATTTTCTAATAAAGGTTTTCCTTTCAAAAGTCAGCCAAGTCTCCGTAAGTAATTCTTTTCTTGTGGGTAAGACAATGACTCACTTTTTGAGGTCCGTGGTTCTCAGACTGTAACATCTCTGGTGACTCTGGTGGGATTCTTCAACAACGCCTGAGACCACAGCCCAGGGGGACAACGGAAGGGCCATCTCACCAAAGGGACAGGCAAACAGCCACCGGACTGTTTGACTCCTAGCCTTCTCCATAGGTGAATGACAACTCCGACTTCCATACAGTTTGGGGCCTGAAGAAGGCTTTTGTCTTTCCTTTTTACTTCTCTTCTCTTTCCTTTCCACTCCTATCTTGGGCGCTAGACCCTCTTCAGGATTTCGAATCTGGTAAGTCCAAGATGCAGGTGTGGTAGTGTCAGACCTGTTTCGGTTTATCTATCAGTTTGGGGGCCAGGCCTAAACACCCACTTTGGTTAAGTCCTAGGGAAAAGTCCCGTAACTCCTAGGCACTGGACTGTCCTCAGCCTGGAGGGCAGAATTTGTTCTGTTGAGTCCTAGGGAAAAGTCCCGTAACCCCTAGGTGCTGGACTGTCCTCAGCCTGGAGGGCAGAATTTGTTCTGTTGAGTCCTAGGGAAAAGTCCCGTAACTCCTAGGTGCTGGACTGTCCTCAGCCTGGAGGGCAGAATCTGGAATTTCTGGTCAGCTGGCAGTACACTCCTGATGGGAACTACAGCCCATCCCTTCTCTCCTTTTCCTCTCAAGTTGGCATTTTGCCCAGCCACTTGTTTTAGAGTTTGGGCAGGCACATGAGTGTGTGGCAGCTGTTGTTTTTGTGTCTGGATGTTGTCTGTCTCTGTTTAGTACACCCTGGTTCTGGGGAGTGAATGTAGACATCTATCTTTCTGTTTAGATTGGGAGATTGAAGCCCCATCTGGTATTGGGGATAAGAGGTATTTGGAGGATCGAAGTGGAGACTGAGATATTCCTAGCAATTCACTAAGATCACCCTCGTTCCCCCTTTCCCTTTCTGACTTGTCTGGTCCGAGCACTCTCTGTTCGTCTTACGTGTGACTGGGCTTGTGTGGGAGGTTGAGACTGCAAGATTATCTCAGTCGCCTGTCTGTGTCTTATGTGTAATTTATGTGTGATACACAGAGATTAATTGATGAAAAGAAATTCAGGTTAAATTAGAACATACTTATAGAGACTCCTGAGAATTTATCAATTGGGCTGTTTACCGAGCAACTCGTCATCCTTTGCTCTAGGTGGTTTAAAGAAAAAAGATAATTTTGTCTTAAAGCAAAAGTAACAATTCTAGAACAGTAGAAGGGTAATTAGCTATCTTTTTACCTTTCGAAAACGTCTGTCTGACTAAAGTTTAATGGTTCTCTCATTAAAATACGATTCCTGAGTTGGAAACCAAGCCACATGGCTTTAGGGAAAAAGAAAAAGCTAACGTTTTTATTTTAGGACCTTTGGTTAAATAACTAAAGTATTGTTTCTTGGTAAACTTATGATAAACTTCTGACAAGTTTGAAAGCCACAAAAATTTTTTATAAAGAAAGAGTGCTAAAAAGGTTTATTTAACTTGATATAAATTACATGGGACATGTTGTTAAAATTAAGAGAAGTGCCTGATTCTCTTTGAGTTAAAATTTATATGTTAATATTTTCTTTTCTGTCTTTGCCTAATATTAGGCAGCAAATGCATAATATTATATCCTAATTTTAGTATTTTTTTAGTGCTAACTTGGTTGAAACTTTTTTTTTTTTAATCTAGCACCATCAAAGCCAAGGGATTAATTGAAGAATTCGCATCATTTACCTATCAAGTTATTTTTATTACTATTCGGGTATTTAGAGACTTGATAATCTTGGTGTATTAGCATATCCTGACTATATGGTATTATATCTCAAGATTATTATGTGTTACACCTGAAGTTTTTTAAAAATATAGTTAGTGGTTATATTTAGAAATATTTTTATCTAAAGCTTTTTAACTGATTTTATTTGGCCTTTACACTATGCTTGTAATTAATTGCTATCAGGTCTTTCACTATTAAGAGTTATGTTTATAAATTAACCATGGCCATATTAAGTTTTGTCATCTACGGGTAATTTTTTTTCTTTGCTGAGTTTCTGAAAACATTTGACCAGAATATCTCAACTTTTAAAAAAAGATAGACTATGCTGGACCTACGACAGGGACTGTGACTGGACTCAATCAGGATTTCCAGAGCTCTTAATACGGATGCTGGTGGTTTTGCATACTGCAGCTGATCCAGAATCACTTGGAACAGAAATTAACTACACAAGACTGAGTCAACGAAACGACACTGGGGGTTTCATGTGAGAACACTGCCGATGTTTTAGTCTTTCTTTCTGGAAATATGAAATGTTTTAAGGTCCTACTTTCTAGATATTAAAAAACCATTTCCTCTTTTCTCCTAAATTATCTAACTAGTGGGTTTAGATATTTTAACTCTTGAATTAAAAGTTCCTGTTGACAAACTTAACAAAGTTAGAAATATCACCAGAAAGTGTCTGAAATTTGAGCTATGATTTTACAAGTTAGACCAACATTAGATTTCCTATCCTCTCAAGGACAGTCTGTCCCTCAATAGATTAATGTTGCTGTATTTATATTAATATACAACCTAAAGTCTGAGAGAACATAGTTGCTGCTGAAGCACATGAAAAACACTTACTGATGCTGTTTATGCATAAACAAACACCTCATGAGATTGATTTCCTTGGTTCAAAGACCTCAGGGTCATGGTTACATTGGTTATTTCAGACAATTGGCCTAATATTATTGTTAGTGTTTCTGTTCTACCTCCTGATTTGCTATATGGCCCTGAGATCTTAGAAACCAAATAGTGGCCAATTACTATTTATTGAGCTCTTTTTTGATCAAAGATTCTATAACGAGATCATGATTCAAAAGAGGGAACCATGAGAGAGTTGTACATAATTCTCCTCGAATCCAAATTTCTGGTTTTCACAGAGGTTGGGGCAACCTACATAGGCCATCAACTTTGGGTGTCCTTTTGAACCTTAAGCTTTGAGAAAAAACTGATTTCTGAAGCCACTTTGAGTCAAACAATTGTCCAGATAAACTAGCAAGATTATTTTTGCTCTGGGCATTGTGCTTTTTTTTTTTGAAGGATTCAGTCTGTTTTGAGAAACTGACTCCAAAGATTAGATGGAGAGTTATGTTTAGCGTAAATCAGTAATCATTTAATCAGTCTTCAAGACAATGTTGTATGAAATACCTGTCTAATGTTTGTAATCAAACTCTCACCCTCTTGCTATACAGAAAATTATGTACCTTAACTAAGGTTCTCAGAAGAGATTGATCTCATGGGTCAGACTCCATGTTGTCTTAGACTCCACTTCTGCTTCTGAGAAGGTGACCCATGACTCTTAATAGGTAAACCAAAGAGGCGCAGCTTGCCCTCAGGGAGGACACTTAGTATGTTTTAGACAGATTAACTAGAAGACCTCCAACAGGAGAAGTCCATCCTGTACTATCTTGCTAATCATGAATTCTCTAATGAAAACGCAGTTGTCACATGTAAGTTTTTCTATATTTTCTGTTTTCTGTAAACAAACTTTGTGTGTTCCTTCTAGATATGTTCTTATGTGATATATCCACCTATACTAGTTTAAATGATCCTTTTTTGACTAATAGTAAATTTATGGGGACAATTTCTTTAGATTCCCGATAAATGTGTGGACAATAAACTTTGAAAGCTTTAGGATTATCTTTAAATATCCATAGTAAATATTGGAAGGATAATGTTAAATTTGTTACCCACTGTTTTTTTTTTTTTTTTTTTTTTGTAAAACAAGAGTCAGAAGAAAGGCCATTTAGTTCAACACTCAAGGTATGGTTGTTAACTTTAATTCTTTATGGTATATTTGAATTGGAAAAATCTTTAAGAAACTTATCAATCACTATGGGACTAGAGACACAATCTGGGTTCCTGTGCCATTTTCAGTCTCAAACTTAAACCAGTGCAAAGAAAAGTTAGGGAGTGTATCAGAACAGCCTGAGAGGTTTACGGATGAGTTCATGAAACTCAGCTTAAATTTTAATTTGACCTGGGGAGATGTGATGGTCATTTTAACTCACCGCTGTAGTACAGATGAGAAGACTAGGATCCCTGCTAAGGCGAGAGAATAGGCAAACGATGCTAACCACCCACAACCAACACATGGTATTTCCAGACTGGGAGGGGAAGCAGTCCCCAATGCAGAGCCAAATTGGGGTTACAATGGGAATGGTAAAGAAAGAGCCAGACATTTAGTTACATATGTCATAAGAGGGACTCAGAAGAGTATAGCCAAGCCTGTTAATTATGATAGGGTGAAAAAATTACCCAGACGGCAGAGGAGAACCCAGCGGCCTTCCTCACCAGGCTGACTGGGGGTTTTAGGAAATATACTAACACTGACCCTCAGGGCCCAGAAGGAAAGACTTTACTAGCTATGCATTTTATTATCCAGTCTGCAGCAGATATTAGCAGGAAGCTGCAAAAGATAGAGGCAGGACCCCAGACTCCACTCTCATGACAGGTCAAGGAAGGCTTTAAGGTCTTTAATAACAGAGATCTGGCAGCAGAGGATAAAATGAAGAAGGAGGCCCGGTTGTTGACAGTAGCACTTCAGGGCCTACCTTGAGGTAACCCTGCAGGATCCCGAAGACCAAGACCTCCACGAGAATTTCCCATCGGCCAGTGAGTACCGAGCCAGACGGACGTGGGTATTGCAAGAAGAGAGGCCACTGGAGCATCCTGAAACAGGGTACCCAGCTGACTTCCCCCAGAGGCCAGTCCAGGCGGGCCCACCACACCTGATGTCCCTCTCCTTGGAGGAGGAAGAGTGGCTCTATTGACGAGGCCCAGAGGTCTGCTCATCTCCTGGCCAGAAGGCCATCGATATTTCTGCAGCAGAGCCTTGGGTTACTCTCGACGTGGGAGGTAAAGAGACTGAATTTTTGCCAAGCACGAAAGCTGCCTTCTCTGTTTTAACCCAAAATCCAGGCCCACTCTCCAGTCGTGACTGTAGTCATTGGGGTTGACGGAAGGCCTAAGGTAAGGAACTTTACTTTTCCCCTTTCTTGTAAAGTGGGCCACAGAATGTAAAAAAAAAAAAAAGTGTGTGAGATTGAGAAACAAAAGAGGGGGAGGCCGAGATATCTGGTGGGCAGGGCGGGCGGTACTCCCCTCCATTATTTGGTTTCTACCCTTTTTGGGCCCTCTAGTTGTTATACTTCTGATTTTTAGGTCTTGTCTCCTCAAGCTTCTGATAAAGTTTTTGTCTTCCAGGCTCCAACAGTTCCGTGTTAAATTTGTGATGCAAGGGTGGTGCCTGATTAAAAAAAAACAAAACCAGAGCTCTCTTTAGAACAGATAGAGATTTCTACTCAGCTAGGCAGGACAGTGCCCTTAACCAGCAGAAGTAGCTACAGAAAAAGAGACCATCGCCCTCTTCCATAAAGCATTATGAGTAACATCTCTCTCAGGGGGTAATGAGATAGAGAAGAAGCAGGGACTGAGCCCTTAGGCAAGAAGCTCTGCAACTTGTAACTTACTCACAATACCATGTGTTTGGCTAATGACATAAAACCCCCATCCTGGAATGTGTGATAAGGAAAAAACAAATAATGTACTCCTTTGTAAGATTTTTTTTTTTTTTCAGAAGGACAGGCTCAGTCTGGTCCCTGCAGCATGCTCAGACATCTGCAAGGTGACCGATGGATGACTTCTGCCCAAGACAGTAATTGAACCCACACCACAGGAGGGACTGCACAGGTGCAACGCCCCATAATAAGTGCTGCCAACCTTCCCAGAAGCCTTTGTCACAGACTCCATCTTACTGGCAGAGTGCACACACAGGTAAGGAACTAAATAGTCACATCGAACTGAACTGCTTATACCAAAAAAAAGCATTATCTGAAATCCTAGCTGCTGATTCGCTATTACCCCACTTCCTTTTCTTAGCGAATAATAAAAGCTTGAGACAAAGACTTGTGCAAGGGAGTAGTAGCCTGCTAGAGTGCTATACACTGGGCTGCTGCCCCACTGTGCAGTGCTTTCATTTTCTAATAAAGGTTTTTCTTTCAAAAGTCAGCCAAGTCTCCGTAAGTAATTCTTTTCTTGTGGGTAAGACAAGGACTCACTTTCTGGGGTCCATGGTTCCCAGACTGTAATAGGTGAACACCTCATGCTCAGGCACCTACTGCATACAAGGAACCATGTGGGTGTGGGACAGGAGCACACAGTGAGGGCTGTGCTGGTAGGGGAGGGAGGTTACAGAAGGTTGGGACACACATGTCTCTAAAAGCAGAGCCAAGCAGGTGCCAGAGTACAGGAAAGGAGCAAGTTGGTTGGGAAATGCTCTACAGAGCAGCTGGCCTAAAGCCTGAACTAACTCAGCAGTCCACACCTGGACACTGAAAGGTCCTGAGATGGGAGTATGCGGGTGGTGGGGGCAACTGTACACCCCTACACACAACAGGCTTGGATGCGGGTTTTCAGCAGAGTCCCCAAGACGACCCCAGCACAGGCAGACCCTGGAACGGCGCCAAGACAACCAGCACTGCCATGTGCAGAGCTCACGCAGTGCAACGAAGCCACTTCTCAACACGCCAGATGCTCAGCAACAAGTGCGCACAGATTCTTAGGGAGAAACAAACTTTGCTCCAATAACTGGGCCTTGGGAGGCCACAAAGGGAGCTGCACCAGTATGCTGCAAGGGTCTGACCCAAATGCCTAATGCGGATCTGAAATGTTCTCTTTGTATAGGCTGTCCTACCGCGGCCTCCCCTCCCCCGGTACAAAGAAAACCTGTAAGACGAGGTAGAATTACACACCTTTCCTCCATCTCTCCAGGCCTGAAAAGCATAGACAGTGTGGTTCTAAGACATTTAAAAATCTATGTGTGAAATTGACAGTTGGCTACCATATGCTGTGCCTTAAGGCTAACACACAAGCAGGCCACTCCACTCCCTTGAACAGCATCCCCCAGTCCAGGGTGGGTCTGTAACAGGCCTCCTCTAAGCCATACAAACATCCTGGGGGAAAAGGTTCACAGAGAGAGCTAAAGCCACAACAAAAACTTTCAGAAGAAACTATGAAAAGTGAAGGCCCCTGGGGGATAATAAACAAAAGGAAGTGCACTGAGAATGTCAGAAGAGGAAGGGAATAGAGGGGGAGGAACAGAGTTTTTTTTTTTTTAATTCAAGTCAACAGTGAGAAACTGCTGAAACCAGCTCCGAGGAGCCTGGAGGAATACAGAGGTTTCCAGGGTCAGGTGGTTAGCAGCTCAGCCCCCCAGAACAAAGCCCAGTAGGACAGGCCCTGTAATCAGCAAGGGGTGGGGACAGACTCCACTAGCCACCCTCTGCCTCCCAGAATATAGGAGACCACAGGCAATCCAAGCAAAACCAGGAACAGGGCTTCAAACCAGTTTGAACCAGCTCAGGCACAGCTGACAAAGTGAAACCCAAAAGGATCTGAAAGGGGAAAAATGACTGGTTGAAGTCCTGGAACAGAAGACTTGGGATAGGCACAGTGAGCCCTTTCAGGGGCCTGATGCGTGAGATTGGATTACTGCCAGAACTGAGAAGAGACACATTCAAGCGGTAAGGTCGGCGGCCATCTTCAAAAGTGGGGCACCGCTGTTTCGGACTTTGTGCAAAATCCCATGGGCAAGAGATTTGGTTGCTATGCAGCATGTACACTGCACTTATTTTTTAAAAAAGAGATTAAGTTCCTAGCAGGGCTTTAACCTGTCATTTTTCCCATTCTGGTTATGGTTCCGGTTCAACCAAATTTTAAAAATTTGGGTCTGCTCCAGTGTCACTTCCTTGGCCACAAATGAACCGGAAAGAACCTGTTTGAAGCCCTGACCAGGAGTGAACTCCAACTTTTCCACTACAAAAATGCTACAAAATGTAAATTTATAGTACTCTTTTTTCTGAACTACTCATTTGAACTTTCACACACACCAAAATACTTCTGCATTTCTACAAAAAGCAAACAACTTTTCCAGACCAATTCAGATCCTGTTGTCCAGCTGGGACAGGCAGAGAGGCACCAAATGGCAAAGTAACGCCCTTTCTCCCAGGGGGCTCCAATTACCTCTCTGTGTCTGCGCCCTAAAGATGCCCTCACCAGCTGGGGGCTTCCTGGGCCCTAGCTCCACCCACCTGCCTGCCCACCAGGGGTATCTGCTGTACACAGCAGGCCCAAAAGGCAGGGGTCACAGAGCCCAGGATGCTGGGCACGTCTGATGTCCTCAACTCTAAGGAGGGCGAGAGGGTGATGAGGGAGTAAGAGTAACAGGGCAGGCAAAGAAGTCTGAGATAAGGCTTCTCAAACTTGCAGGTGCAGGGATTCCTGGGAATCGTGTTAATAAAATGCACATTCTGATTCTGCAGGTCTAGATGGGGGCCTCCAAGATTCTGCATTTCAACAAGCTTGAGGTGACGCCCACACTGCCCATACACGGGCCTGTGGACAGCACTCTGGACAGTCAGAACTAGGAGGTAAGACCTAGAGATCTACATTGAAAATTTGCCAATGAAAACCCTAATAAATCACAGAATACCATCCAAGACTTTGGCTCACTTACTTTGGGTGTATCATCAGCGGGGACCGACCGCTGGAGAAGGACATAACGGACATCAGTAAAAATAAAGGAAACCCTCCATGAGATATACTGATACAGTGCCCACAACAATGGACTCGAGCATACCAGTGATTATGAAGATGGCGCAGGACCGGACGTTTCGCTCTATTACACATAAGGTCTCCACGAGTTGGAGCCAACTCTATGGCACCTTATAAATAGTGTTAATTCTCCTGGAATTCAGATTTCTGGGGTCTGTGGAGTTGGGGTGACCCACCCAGGCATTTGCTCTGAGATCTTCTATTGAACTTTGAGACTTGAAGAAACTGGTCTTCCTTAAGTCACCTTTAGGTTAAACAATGAACCCCAAGAAACCAAACCCACTGCTCTCAAGTTGATTCCAAGTCATAGATACCCTGTAGGACAGAGCAGAACCGCCCCCACAGGGTTCCTAGGGCTATAAATCTCCACGGAAGCAGATTGCCACATCTTTCTCTCACGCAGCAGTTGATGGGTTTGAACCACCAACCTTTTGGTTTGCAGCTAAGCACTTAACCACTGTACCACCATGTCATGTCAAACAATAGCCTAGCTTAATTTGTAAAAAAGAAAAAAAAAGTTCCTCTTGGGCCTCATGAAGTATTATCTATATGCAGTCAGTTTCAAGAAACAGAAACACTAAGGTCAGGCTAGAAGCTGCATTTTAGGATAAACTTTTATTATGTAAACAGTGTTCTGGCCCTGTTTCCATGGCAATGCCGATAAGATGTGGTGTAAGAATTTTGGAATTCTTTTCATCTTCAGTACATTTTCCACTCCCCAGTGGAAATGTCACCCCAATCTGTAAATCATATATTAAATAAACATCAGTTTCTATTACTGGCTTATGAGTTTTGTTTTAACACACCTAACAACAAGATGCTTAAGAAAAAAACAACTGACGCACAAAAAGAAAACGACCATTCAGGAGAGCTGTTGGAGAAAGGCCTACCCATCTTCACTCTACATCCATTTCCAGGGTATGATCAAGTTACCCATCACTCTCTCCTGCAGAATGCTTTCATTTTGGACCTCAGGATATTTATTTATTTATTTTTTAACAGTAGAAAAGAAAAGTATAATGACATGGAAAAATGTTTGCAGTAAGTTATGAAAAAAAAAAAATACTGCAAAACAGTATTCTACAGTGAGGTGACATTTTTGTAAAAAGAAAACAAAATCCCAACTGGTATCTCTATAGCAAAGCGTCTGGAAATACGCGCTTCAAGGTGTTAATGGAAGTTGTTTCTTAAGAGGTGAAACCGTGTGATTTTTAAGTTCTGTTTTTCCATTTGTTTATACTTCTCGATTTTCCTGTTTTAATTTTTATTGTGCTTTAAGTGAAAGTTTACAAATCAAGTGGGTCTCTCATTAAAAAAACTTATATACACCTTGCTATATGCTCCTAGTTGTTCTCCCCCAATGAGACGGCACACTCCTCTCCACTCTGTATTTTCACGTCCATTCAGCCAGCTTCTGACTCCCTCTGCGCTCTCATCTCCCCTCCAGACAGGAGCTGCCCACTAGTCTAATGTGTCTACCTGAACCAAGAAGCTCACTCCTCACCAGTATCATTTTCTATCCTACAATCCAGTCCAATCCCTATATAAAGAGCTGGCTTTGGGCAAGGCTCCTGTCTTGGGCTAACAGAAGGTCTGGGGACCATAACCTCCGGGGTCCTTCTAGTCTTAGTCAGACCATTAAGTCTGGTCTTTTTACGAGAATTTGAGGTCTGCATCCCACTGTTCTCCTGCTCCCTCAGGGGTTCTCTGTTGTGTTCCCTGTCAGGGCAGTCATGGGTCGTAGCTGGGCACCATCTAGCTCTTCTGGTCTCAAGCTAATGTAGTCTCTGATTTATGAGGCCCTTTCTGTTTCTTGGGCTCATAATTACCTTGTGTCTTTGGCGTTCTTCATTCTCCTTTGCTCCAGGTGGGTGGAGAACAATTGATGCATCTTAGATGGCCACTTGCTAGCATTTAAGACCCCAGATGCCACTCTCCAAAATGGGATGTACAATGTTTTCTTAATAGATTTTGTTATACCAGTTGACCTGGTCGTTCCCTGAAACCATGGTCCCCAAACCCCTACCCCTGCCACGCTGGCCTTTAAAGCATTCAGTTTATTCAGGAGCCTTCTTTGCTTTTGGTTTAGTACAGTTGTGCTGCCCTCTCCTGTACTGTGTGTTGTCTTTCCCTTCACCTAAAATAGTTCTTGTCTACCAACTAGTGAATACACCCTCCCTCCTTTCCTCCCCATTCTCGTAACCATCAAAGAACATTTTCTTCTCTGTTTAAACTATTTCTTGAGTTCTTATAATAGTGGTCTTATACAATAGTTGTCGTTTTGCAACTGACTAATTTCACTCAGCATAATGCCTTCAAGATTCCTCCATGTTATCAAATGTTTCACAGATTCGTCGTTGTTCTTTATCAATGCGTAATATTCCATTGTGTGAACATACCATCATTTATTTAACCATTCATCTCTTCATGGGCACCTTGGTTGCTTCCATCTTTTTGCAATTTTCAACAGTGCTACAGTGAACATGGGTGTGCATATATCTGTTCATGTAAAGGTTTTTTAAAGGTTCTTATTTAGGAGTGGGAGTGCTGGACTCTATGGTAGTTCCATTTCTAGCTTTATTAAGGAAGCGCCAAATCAATTCCCAAAGTGGTTGTTCCATTTTTCATTCCCACCAGCAGTGTATAAGTGTTCCTGTCTCTCCATAACCTCTCCAATCTTTATTATTTTGCGTTTTTTTGATTTATGCCAGCCTTGTTGGTGTGAGATGGACTCTCACTGTACTTTTGATTTGCATTTCTGTAATGCCTAATGATTATGAATATTTCCTCAAGTATCTGTTAGCTACCTGAATATATTCCTTAGTGAAGTGCCTGTTCATATCTTTTACCCATTTTTTAATTGAGTTATTTGCCTTTTTGTTGTCGAGGTTTTGCAGTACCACGTAGATCTTAGAGATCAGACGCTGATCGGAACTGTCGTAGCCAAAAACGTTTTCCCAGTCTGTAGGTAATCTTTTTACTCTTTTGGTGAAGTCTTTGGATGAGCATAGGTATTTGATTTTTAGGAGCTCCCAGTTATCTACAAGGTATTTGCAATGAAGAAGTCGTTGGTCTTGCAAAATTCTATCATTCGATCTCCGGCACTGTTTCTACCACCAAGGTCATATTTTCCAACTACTGATCCTTCTTCTTTGTTTCCAACTTTCACATTCCAATCGCCAGTAATTATCAATGCATCTTGATTGCATATTCGATCAATTTCAGACTGCCGCAGCTGATAAAAATCTTCTATTTCTTCATCTTTGGCCCCAGTGGTTGGTGCGTAAATTTGAATAATAATCGTATTAACTGGTTTTAACACCTTCGTCATTGCAAATACCTTCTTTCACCAACATAAATGGCAACTATACACATGGACCTCACCAGATGGAACACAAAGAAATCAAACTGACTACATCTGTGGAAAGAGACGATGGAAAAGCTCGATGTCATCAGTCAGGACAAGTCCAGGGGCTGACTGTGGAACAGACCACTAATTGCTCACATGCATGTTCAAGTTGAAACTGAAGAAAATCAGAGCAAGTCCATGAGAGCCAAAATATGACCTTAAGTATACCCCTCCTGAATTTAGAGACCATCTCAAGAATAGATTTGACACACTGAACACTACTGACTGAAGACCAGACAAGTTGTGTAATGACATCAAGGACATCATCCATGAAGAAAGCAAGAAGTGACTAAAAAGACAGGAAAGAAAGAAAAGACCAAGATGGATGTCACAGGAGACTCTGAAACTTGGTCCTGAACGTCGAGCAGCTAAAGCAAAAGGAAGAATTGATGAAGTAAAAGAACTAAACAGAAGATTTCAAAGGGCGGCTCAAGAAGACAAAGTATTCCAATGACATGTGCAAAGAGCTGGAGATGGAAAACCAAAAGGGAAGAACACACTCAGCATTTCTCAAGCTGAAGGAACTGAAGGAAAAATTCAAGCCTTGAGTTGCAAGAGTAAAGGATTCCACGGGGAAAATACTAAACAACACAGGAAGTATCAAAAGATGGAAGGAATACACAGAGTCATTATAACAAGAAGAATTAGTTGATGTTCAGCCATTTCAAGAGATTGCATATGATCAGGAACCTATGGTACTGAAGGAAGAAGTCCAAGCTGCTCTGAAGGCACTGGAGAAAAACAAGGCTCCAGGAATTGATGGAATATCAACTGAGATGTTCAAAAAACAGATGCAGAGCTGGAAGTGCTCACTTGTCTATGCCAAGAAATATGGAAGACAGCTTCCTGGCCAACTGACTGGAAGAGATCCATATTTATGCCTATTCCCAAGAAAGGTGATCCAACAGAATGTGGAAATTATAGAACAATATCATTAATATCACATGCAAGCAAAATTTTGCTGAAGATCATTCAAAAATGGCTGCAGCAGTATATTGAGACAGGGAACTGCCAGAAATTCAGGCCAGTTTCTGAAGAGGATGTGGAACCAGGGATAGCATTACTGATGTCAGACGGATCCTGGCTGAAAGCAGAGAATACCAGAAGGATGTTTACCTGTGTTTTATTGGCTATGCAAAGGCATTCGACTGTGTGGATCATAACAAATTATGGATAACATTGGGAAGAATGGGAATTCCAGAACACTTAATTGTGCTCATGGGGAACCTTTACGTAGATCAAGAGGCAGTTGTTCAGACGGAACAAGGGGCTACTGATTGGTTTAAAGTCAGGAAAGGTGTGTGTCCGGGTTGTATTCTTTCACCACACCTATTCAATGTGTATGCTCAGCAAATAATACTAGAAGCTGGACTATATGAAGAAGAACGGGGCATCAGGATTGGAGGAAGGCTCATTAACAACCTGCGTTATGCAGATGACACAACCTTGCTTGCTGAAAGTGAAGAGAACTTGAAGCACTTACTAATGAAGATCAAAGACCACAGCCTTCAGTTTGGATTGCACCTCAACATAAAGAAAACAAAAATCCTCACAACTGGACCAATGAGCAACATCATGATGAACGAAGAAAAGACTGCAGTTGTCAAGGATTTCATTTTACTTGGATCCACAATCAAGAGCCATGGAAGCAGCAGTCAAGAAATCAAAAGATGCACTGCACTGGGTAAATCTGCTGCAAAGGACCTCTTTCAAGTGTTGAAGAGCAAAGATGTCACCTTGAAGACTAAGGTGTGCCTGACCCAAGCCATGGTATTTTCAATCACATCATATGCATGTGAAAGCTGGACAGTGAATAAGGAAGACCGAAGAATTGGCACCTCTGAATTGTGGAGTTGGTGAAGAATATTGAGTAGACCGTGGACTGCCAAAAGAACGAAAAATCTGTCTTAGAAGAAGTACAATCAGAACGCTCCTTAGAAACAAGGATGGTGAGACTGCGTCTTACATACTTTGGACATGTTGTCAGGAGGGATCAGCCCCTGGAGAAAGACATCATGCTCCGCAGAGTACAGGGTCAGTGGAAAAGAGGAAGCCCCTCAACAAGGTGGACTGACACAGTGGCTGCAACAATGAGCTCAAGCATAACAACGATTGTAAGGATGGCTCAGGATCGGGCAGTGTTTCGTTGTGTTGTGCGTGGGGTCACTATGAGTAGAAACCTACTCGATGGCACCTAACAACTACAACAACAGCCAGTTAGTTATCTAGTTTTTCTTCTGGTGTCTGTGCATTGTTAGTGATGTTTTGTGTACTGTTTATGCCATGTATTACGGCTCCTAGCACTGTCCCTATTTCTTCTTCCATGACCTTTATCATTTTAGATTTTATATTTAGATCTTTGATCCATTTTGAGTTAGTTTTTGTGCATGGTGTGAGGTACGGGTCTTGTTTCATTTTTTTGCAGATGGATATCCAGTTTGCCAGCATGGAGTTCAGGATTTTAGTGCATCCCACCGGATCCTCACAGGTTATTTTTATTCCCACTTGATAGCTGTGGAAGCTACTCTAACCAAATGACTAGGAAGTCTGACCCATGCCCCATGGGCTCCGTCCAAGTCCACAGGCCTATCATACACACACAGCCCAGGGGCAGTGACACTGCTAATCCTGGCTCAGCAGACAATGAGAGGAAAGCCACCTTGGGGCCAGGAGGCACAGGGGGAGGGTTGGGAAACAGAGGCTGAGCAGGGAAAGGCAAACATGGCTAGAAATCAGGAATCACCCTTGAGGAGCAGTGCCTGGAAAAGGAGGGCTTTGCCTGGAGAGACAAAGAGCAAAGCAGACTTCATCCCAGGCCCCTCCCTCAGGAAGGAGAAGGGGGTAATTTAAGTACAGAAGGTGTCTCTACCTTACTGTTTTTGCTTTTACTTTTAATGGCCTGGTCTCACTTTGGGGGGAGATAAACAGCTTTACTTCCCTCCCCCCAGGTTCAACTTCACAAGAGAGGGGCCACACTGGGACACAAAAGTAACATGGCATTTCCACGGGCTCAAGGTGGAGGCAAGCCCATTCATCAGGGGGCGCCTGTGCCACACCAAGCCTGGGGTGGGCTGGGCCCAGTCTGTGGGCTCCCAAGGAAGCCTGTGGGGATCACCACCATACCCCCTCCCCAAAGCATCTGAGGAAGAAATGCTCTTTGTTAAGCTCCGTCCTTCCAGTGGATCTCGAGCTGGCAAAAGACTCAATGTAGTGACCAACCATTCTGGATTCAGAATCACAGAACTGAGGTTACAGCTAAAAAGTTTCCAAAGTTAACCTGGGCAACTCTTCCACTTCCCAGTCAGAGACCTATGCCGGTGGAAATCAATGACCAAGGACACCCAGCACCAGTGGCAAAGCCGGGACTCAAACACCTCTCTGTGAGTCTTCCAGAGCACATGCCCCTCGCGCTCAACCTCTCCCAACCTAGCTGGGTCACCTACCCCAAAAGCGGTATCTGGGTTTCCGTGCACTTGAGTTCTCACTTTAAGTATTCAGGATGTTACATCATTTGCTAAAATAAATGAGGATACCCCAAGGTACAAGCCTGGGGGCAGAGGGTGCTGTTTCCTAATTTGCAGGCTATGGCTGATGATGAGATTCCAGTAAGACAGCCAAGCCAACCTCAAGAGGGGTGGGTATTGACTGATAGGGGAAAATAAAACTAAACATGTGGACAGCATGGGAGCTAAGTTCCTACATAAAACAAAATAGCTCTGCACTTCAGAGGTGGGCAGCTTCACATTCTGGCTGTGGTTTGGAAAACAGGGCAGTTTGGGTTGGGGGGAAACACCTCCACAAAGAACATCAAAGAG
The DNA here is from genome assembly GCF_024166365.1 of Elephas maximus indicus. Taxonomy (NCBI): domain Eukaryota; kingdom Metazoa; phylum Chordata; class Mammalia; order Proboscidea; family Elephantidae; genus Elephas; species Elephas maximus. The sequence continues at coordinate 131,720,328 of NC_064826.1, forward strand.
TGGGCAGGAGGGTGACCTTACACTGGGGTCAAACAGGCCCCCAAAAGAGTTCATTTTACCCACCAAAAACTGACGGGAGGGCATTCGGACCATTTAAGTGTGAAGGGGTAGAGGGTGGTTCCCCTCAGCTACAGAATAATTCCCACAACCATCCTCAGACCAAAAGAAACTATTTTCTCAACCACCTGTGACGCGACTTCTAAGAGCTATGCCTACGCCCATTTCAATAAGGACACAGAGATAAAGGAAGACGCACTTGGTGCCTGGAAGCAGCCTCTTCTGCCAAGTAAGTGCTCTGACAGGCTCTCTCTCTGTCTCGCTCTCTCTCTCTCACATCACACACCCAGGGGCCACAAACCGTCAGCCCTCTCTCTGGCCCCCTGTAGGGTGGCCAGCACTCTGATCCAGTAAGAAAGGAAAGACCCTGTCAAGGCAAAGAGAAAGCTGTCCCGGTGGGGAGCTGGAGTACGCTAGGGGTTGCCAGGTCTTTTCTGGGAGGGAAGATTCGTGTCTAATGGCTTCCATCAGTACTGAGCCTCCTGCTGCCTGCTGCCACCTGAGACTGAAGAGCTCAGAGGTGGCAGAATAAAGGAAAGTGGCTGTAGGGACAGGGACCTGGGCTGAGCTCTGAGGCACAAAGAGGGGGCTTGCAAGGCTGACAGCAACCCAGCCACAGGCCTGGCCCCACCCAAAAGGCACATTTGGGCCAGGAGAGCCCGGCTCAGCCTACTCCGTGGGTGGCAGACAGGCAGGTGGCCTACAAGCAGGGCACCGGTCACCCAACTCACTGCACAGCTGCTCAGAACTTTTCCCCAGGGGTGCTGGGCAGAGCACAAGGGCTGAGGGGAAGGGACAGAACTGGAGATGGGGGAGATGGGGGCTGGCAGAGATATCCACAAGGGGCGGTGTCAAGCAAGAGAGCAGGCCTAGGCTGGGCAAGAGCTGGGCAGCTAACTGAGCACCAAGGACCATAAGAGGGGCCAGAATAGACTTCTATTAAGCATAACGGGCTCCTGCTTCAGCAACAATAGCATCGTCAGTCACCCTCCCCCACAAAAACCCACTATGGGAGGCAGCAGGAAACCAGGGCAGAGCCCATGAATAGCTCTACTGTCCATCCCCAGGTCCCACCCCGTCAGCCCCACAGGTCAGCCCTAGCTGCCATCGCCACAATAGAACACTGTGTAGCAGAGGCCCAACCCTGTAAAACAAAGCTGTGGGCAGGGGAAGCTCTGGGCTTCTCAGGGTCTACACACAATGGTGGTGGCCAGGGCAGGGAAGCAGACTGCAACACTACCATACTGGGGCATGACGGCCACCTTTCCATTTAGGGAGTATCTGCCGGCCAGAGCCACACATCTGGGCACACAGTGGCCACAGGGGTGGGGAACCTCTAGAGACCTCCCGGGAGGGAGCAGATGGCACCAAAGTGGGCCTTCTGTCATAGCCTATAAGTACCTCTCACCTCCCTCACTTGTCCCAGGAGAAAAAATTCATCTGGCCTGTGCCCTGGTGGCACAGTGGTTAAGAGCTCGGCTGTTAACCAAGAGGTCAGCAGTTCGAACCCACCATCCACTCCTTGGAAACCCTATGGGGTAGTTCCACTCTGTCCTATAGGATCGCTTTGAGTCGGAACCAACTCGATGGCAACAAGTTTCGCTTTTTCAGCCTTACCCTTTGTTTCTGCACAGAAAGGAAGCTGCCTGCTTGAAACAGAAAACCCATCTATTATTTATAAAGAAAAAAAGGGCTTTTAAAATGACAGGTTGGCAGTCAGGCCCAATATAGCCAGAAGTCGGGCAGGGGGTGGGGGATCCCAGTGCAGTGAGGGCCAGACCCTCGTGCCAATCCCTGAAACGGGAGAATCTGTCTTCTGAAAGTCCATGCCCGGTCCCAGCCTTCTGTTCCACCAAGGCCCTTTCTTCAGGCAGCCCAAGCTCAGTACACTCGTGGGGGCCGCTTACCACAGGCTCAGGGAAGCCTGCCTCCTCACACTCACATCCGCCGGGTGCACAGCCTCATGGCGCAGCAGGTGCAGCCAGAGCTGCAAAACACAGGTGGTGGTGGTGCTCGTGGAGACAGGTGGACCCAGTGGACCAGCATGCCAGCCCCGTCCCCGCCCCCACCCCACCCCACTGTGCTCCCTCCAGCTCTAGCTGCCGCATTGTAGAACTACAAGATCCCTCCAGAAGAAAACCTCAGACACTTTTTTCTCCCTCTCTGAATCATCCAGCATGATCTCTTCCTGCCAGGCACCTGATGCCCTGCTCCAGGTCTAGCCGTCTCCACAGAAGCGACAGGTAAGGCATTCACCCAACAGCATGGCTTGCAGAAGCACACTGGATGCAACCTCTGTGCCCAAAGCCACGGCACACACGTACAGAAGACTGCATGCCACGTGAGAGACCAGACCGTGTGTGTGGAAACTGAACGGCCCCGAGGCGAATCTAGGGTGACGAGCTGCAGGTCCAGAGCAGCGTGCTCAGTGAGCCCCCCCTGGGAACACATGTCTGGTGTACAGAGACGCCTGACTAGGCACTGAACATCTGCTGACTGGCCTCTGGGGGCAGAGCTGAAAGGACCCGGGGTGGAAATACTCATTTTCCTCTATAACTTTTGGTGATTTTTTTTTTAATCGTGTATATACATTCAAAATAAATTTTAAATTAATATTTAAAATGCCTAATGCTTGTGGCTGGAAGCACAAAAGATTCAACAGGCAGCTTCTGATAGCTCCCCAGAACAAGGAGTGGGGGAGGGGCAAGGAGCAGAGGGGGAGGAGGGAGGAAACGAGAGAAAGGAGGACAGAGAGGGAAGGGTTTGCCAGCTTCTGGGATAAAGAGAGGCTTAGCAACTCAGCTCCTGCTTACAACTCCACCTCAAGTCCCGCAACAAAAAGTCGTTTTCCCAGGAAGAGCAAGAGTAGGCTGTGACAAAGGCAGAAGGCAAACCTAAAGCTATTCCACACCAGGCTCCTCCACATAAGACTGAGAACCCTGTTACAGACTGAATTGTGTCCCCCAGAAATGTGTGTCAACTTGGCTAGGCCACGATTCCCAGCACTGTGTGGCTGTCCTCCATTCTGTGATGTGATGTGATTACCTGTCTGTTGTAAACCCTAACCTCTATGAGGTTAATGAGGCAGAGTTAGAAGCAGTTAGTTAATAAAGCAGGACTCAATCTACAGGATTACGTTGTGTCTTCAGTGGATCTCTTTTGAGACATGAAAGCGAGAAGAGAGACAAGTGGACCTCCGACTACCAAGAATGAACAGCCAGGAGGACAGTGCATTCTTTGGACCTGGGGTCTCTGTGCTGAAAAGCTCCTAAACCAGGGGAAGCTCCATGACAAGGACCTCCTCCCGAGCTGACAGAGAGTGAAAGCTTTCCCCTGGAGCTGACATCCTGAATTTGTACTTCTCGCCTCCTAGACTATGAGGGAATAAATTTCTGCCTGTAAGGCCATCCACTTGTGGTATATCTGTTATAGCAGCACTAGATGACTAAGACAGGCCCCAGGTAGGGGGTGGAGGGGCAGTAGCTCATGTGTCCTGGGCCTCCAGCAAGAACCCTTCTCAGGACCCTCCCCAGTCATCAGTGAGCTCTAGGTCCCAGTGTTAGGAGCACATCCCAATTTCAGCAGCTAAGGAGAGATATTCCAACAGATTTCTAGGCCTGGCTCAACTCCTAAACCCACCCAGTGCCATCGAGTCGACTCCGACTCATAATAGGACATACTAAAAACAGTTTCTCCAAAATCCTAGCTCAAAACCCCAATCCCTTAACCCCTAAACTCCATGTACCTTTCAGGAAATGGAAGCAGCAAGATGGAGTTATGAGATGCAGCTGTTATTTATTCCTTGCTAAAGGAATACACAGATGTTGTTTAAAAGCCTCCTTTACCTGGCACGTCAATCACTACTCCACACTCAGAAGGCCTGACGCAGTTCCCCCAAATGATGTTCCCCCTAAGGAACAATAAAAAGCCATCTCAGTCTCCCCTGCTTCTGACGACAACACTCTGCCTTAGAACCAGGCCTGGCCAGGCCATCCGGGTGAGAACTGGGGGGCATCCATGAACCACGCTCTTCCTGGACAGAATTCCTCCCCCAAAGTTGCCACAGCAGACACGCCCAGGCCACAAAGAAGGGAGACTAGCCAAAGGAAGACACGTATCTGGCTCCCCTCTTGTAGGACATGCCCTCTGACCTTCTGAGGGCTGGTAAAACATTCAACAAGTAGCCTCAAAATTAAGGAGCACAAACAAGACTTCCCAAATAGCATCATGCTGGCTTCTGGAGCCCTCATACCTCAGCCACTGGAAGCAACGTTTTGCCCCTTTCCATGGGCCCAGCACAAGCCCTCAGCAGCTCCTGCCCAGCCCCACAATCTCATCAGACCAAGCACAGGCCTCCCCAACACCCAGGCAGTCACCTTCGCTGATGACTACTCTACCACTTCATCTGTCTTCCACAGACAGCAGCTTCAGGGGTGCCCTAATCCCAAGAGCCCCTGGTGAAATGTGCACACCCCACCCCATAACTGGGCACATGCCACTCCCCTCTTCTCCCACAATGCCTTCTCCTCAGCATCCCAGAGGCCTGGGAACGACCCACACCACCTCCAACTCTGTTCTTGGCAGCCACCTCAAATGCACGTTACAGCGTTACTTGTTTCACAGGAATCAGCTTAGCTGCACAGAACGCCCCTCTTTCTCTGCAGGGGTGGGGAAGACCCCCACTGTGGCCAATAGGTTCTCTTCACATGCCCTTTTTTCCCACAACAGTGGTCGCCCTGGTTCCCAAAAAGCCGGCTGTAGAAACAGGAGCGGCCCCAGGAGTAGGAGAGACACCAAACAGGGCCGTTGGTGCAGAGGGCCTAGGGCAAGCTGGTGGGACTGAGCAAGGAGAGGAGGGGACAATGACAACGGGCTGACTGGACTCAGGGATCCAAGGCCTCACCCAGAAGCTTCAGCCCAGAGGCATTTGCAGTGCACCTTCCAGGCAGGGGGAGGAGAGCAGGAGCAGCACCTCCCCTAGCCCAGCGAGCCAAAGGGACAGCAGTTCCTGGACACCTGGGTGAGGGAGAGGCATCCACAAAGTCGGCAGAATGGCTCACCGACCAGGATGCACAGGAGAGCAGGCTCAGAGGGGCAGGTCAGTATCGCGCCAAGGAAGAGATGACGCAGGGAACTGCTGTGCTCTGAGAGCCAACAGACCACACTACTCCCTGGATGCAGTGGGCATCCAACAGGCCGGGAACATGGAGCCAAGACATGCTGAAAAGAAAAGGACCTGGGATTCTGAACATGAGGAAAGGAGGCCCTCAGGGGCAGACACTGCTCCTAAGGGGCAAGTGTGAGTGAGGATGAGCTCAGGCCAGTGCAAGAACGGTGGACACTGTCCAGCATGCGACATGGAACTGCCCAAGTCTTCCTGGATTGGGGCTGGAACTAGGCTCTGCCACCAAGATCTAGGGAACATAGCCTGACTCCTGGCCCAGGGCTGAAGAGCTGAAACAAGACAGTCAATCACAAGCCAGCCGATGTCAGAGAGGTCACTGGAGAAGAGCAGGGGCTCTGTGGCAGCGGTCAAACAGGCTGCCAGGAGCAGGGCCATGGCACAGCTGAGTGGGTGCCTCAGGCTGGGAATCAACACCTTCTTGCTGTTGAGAGCCCCACCACAGCCTGAACCGCCGCAGTGGGTAGGGGGCCCAGTCGTCCCTCCCTGGGGGATCCAAATCTGAAGCCAAGTGGCCATCTTCCTTATTCCACTTGCCACTCTCCAATAAGCCCAGGTCTCCTGAGCACCTCATGGGCCTCTGATGCTAGACGCACAAGGTTCACCTTGGAGTGGTACCCTGGGGTATGCTGCTGCCCTCGGCCTCCCAGGCTCACCACTCAGACTCAGGTGCAGAGAAAGAATTTGAGGACACTCATTCCCTCAGCACGACCTACTCCTCAAAGCCTCTTTTTTTTTTATTTTCAGTCTCTGGTTCCTGCAGAGTAGACGAGCACAGACCCCAATAGCTGGCGGATGCGCTGCAGAAGACCCAGAGAAAGTCCGCGAGCATGCCAGCCTCGACTCCTCCCACCCCTCCCAAACCTTACCATCCAGGAGCCAGGGCTCTGTCAGGCCCTGCCAGAGGCCTCCCGCTCCTCCAGCTCACACTGACATCATCCTTCTGCTTCCCAGTGACCAAGCTCTGGCCTGGTCACCAAGCTCCTGCATGCACACTGTGGTTCTGCACAGGACCATCAGATTGCAGAGGGAGGAGTCAGTGCCTCAGCTTCCTCCCCTATCCTGCTGTACCTGGGCCTGGACACTCACACAACCAAGTAGTCTCATGACCAGGGACTCGAAAGTGTAATCCCAAATTCCAGGGGGCACAGAGAGTCTAAGGAAATTCGGGAGCGCCCCCGAGGCCACTTTAGAGCCAATCACCACAAGAGTCATGCAGGCCCAGTTTCAGCTATCTAGCTGAAAAAGACACCAGGCTCTAGGGCCCTCTTCCTGGCGCTCAGCTAGGGAGCAGAGCGAGCCCTGGTGGCACAGTGGTTAAAGCACTTGGCTGCCAACCAAAAGGCTGGCAGTTTAAACCCACCAGCTGCTCCACGGGAGAAAGATGTAGCATCTGCTTCTGTAAAGATGTACAGCCTTGGAAACCCTATGGGGCATTCTACTCTGTCCCATAGGGTCACTATAAATCGGAATTGACTTGACTAACAGCCTTGGAAACCCTATGGGGCATTCTACTCTGTCCCATAGGGTCACTATAAATCAGAATTGACTTGACTACAACGGGTTTTTCCACCTTCAACCTGCCCAACCCCATCAGATTACCAGGCTGGCCAGTCTGCTTGGATGCCTCTGAAGCAAAAATCGAGGCTGGCTCAACTCCGCTCTGCCCCACTCAACTCCACTGGGCCCACAGAGGGCAGGAACTGGGGACCATCTCCTGGCAAGCACTCTGCTGAGAGCCATCAGCCCCAATCCAGACTGTCAGGCCCCAACTCAGGGGCTTTCAGATCCTGCTTCTCAAACCCGATGCTCGCATTTAAGCTCACAGCAACCCTGTGAGACAGGAAGGACAGCCTTCATTCTCCCTGCTTTACAGATAAGAATACCTAGTCCAAAAGAAAAAAATGAAAATCCAAGACTTGTCTAGATCACTCGGCTGGAAAGGAGCCACAACCCAAAAGCTGGCCTCCCCGCTGCTGGGTGTATGAGCTAGGGAGTGTTATTCACCCTTGCGGTGTAGGCCAGATCCACACTTCCACTGTCCAGGCCCCACGCTGTCTGAACCCAAGACGCACAGAAGAGGAAACAGTGCGCAAACATTCCGCACACCACAGACCGACTCAGTCACAGCTGCTCTAATGGAGGCAAACCAGACACAGGCGTTCACCTAGGCCAAACGTTCTCGCCTCCTCAAGGACTGCCTCCTCTCCTCAGGTGGGAGAATAGCAGCTCTGTAAAAGAGGATAAAAATGTACCTAAGGAGAGTGAGTTAAGGCTATGCAGAGGAACATGGTCTCACCCTCCACCAGTGTCTCCTGGCCCTGCTAGAAGTCATCAGAAACCAAGCAAGTGAAGAAACACACAGGTTCAAGGTCCAGTGTGTGCCTGGCTCTTTAACGCCCTGCCACTGTAGCTGAAGGTGAGAAATTCAATTAACAAAGGGGGGGATTCCACCCTTCAGTATCCCCACCACCTCTTCCTTCCCCACCCCAGACCGGCAAGCTCAACCCCAGATCCCAGAAAGGGGAGGGGGAAGGCAGGGCCTGCCAGTGTGCCTGGACAGGCTTCAGGTGCTCGCCATATTCAGGTAGGGGCTGAAGAGCATGCCGTCATGCCGTTGGGGCTGAGATGCCAGGGAACTGAAGGTGAGCAGGAGCCTCCTTGCCTCCATAGACACTGGCACCTGTCTTTAAAGGCCACCAGGACCCCAGCAGCAGGGAACAGGGATCAAGGACCAAGGTCACAGCCCCCAGCACAGGGTCTGGGGCTGCACACATACACAATGAGAGTTCTCAGTCTAAAATTCATAAAGACAGAAAGTAGACAGGAAGTTACCTGGGGCCAGGGGAACGGGAGGGGAGCATTACTGCTTAAAGGTTATAGTGTTTCTGTTTGGGGTGATGAAAACATTTTGGAAATAAATAATGATGGCTGCACAATATTCTGAAAGTAATAAATGCCTTATAGTTGTATACTTGAAAACGATTAAAATGGCAATTTTATGTTATATATATTTTACCACAGTAAAATTTAGAAAAAAAGTTCTTAGCCAGGAATTAGGCCTGGGTCCAAGAATGACTGAATGAATAAATGAATGAGGAGACCCAAGGAGCTGAAATAACTTGGGCAGAGCCAGGGGAGCATGCTGCCCCCGCAGAGCTGCCTGCCCTCGTGTACACTCTGGTCACCATACCGCTGCCCTGCCAATGTGGCACCTCAGCCCCTCTTTACTTTGAACAGTGCTTCTCTGACTAGCCCACAATCACTGTTCCACGCAACACAGAATGGTAACACGCCACAAGACGGGGACCCCAGACCTGGGCAGGGGTCAAGAAGGCAGGCAGTGTGGGAGGAACCAGCCTGCTCACCAGTGCTTCCAGTCCTCTTTCCCCGCCCCCTGGAGGTGTGACCATGTGACTGGCTTTGGCCAATGAAGTGCCACTTCTAGGTGGAAGCTTTAAGGGCCAGGTCTAGACCCACCCTGCTCTGTCCCTCTGCTAAACTGACCAGGAATATTCCAATTAATCAGCAGTAAGGACAACAGAAAGACACGCAGTAATGGGTACAAGGTGTAAGGGAGAAATAAACCTTCGCTGCTTTAAGCCGTAGAGATTCGGGATTGTCGTTACCACCAAAAACCAAACCAAACCCGTTGCCATTGAGTTGATTTCGACTATAGGACAGAGTAGAACTGCCCCATAGGGCTTCCAAGGTGGATTCCAACCGCCAACCTTCTGGTTAGCAGCCATAGCTCTTACCCACTGCACCACAAGCAAACTTTAATCTGCCCTGTTGAAAACAAGCAGCGACTCTCCAATCTTCTATCCAGGGCAGCCTAGGGAGATGCCAGGCAATCAGCAGGAGTTCCCAGACACCTGTTGTGTGCCCACGCTGTGCTAGAGAGATGAGGACGCATTCAGAAGCAGGCGTAAGTTTATCTGCACTGAGGAAGTCTTAGGTCTACGTGGCCCAGGCTTGTTAATGTATGTTAATCGACTTTAATCATCTCTGGAAGGAAGATATTGTTCTAAAAATGAGGAAACCCAGCTCATCCTGAAACCTCTGGACCAGTTTCCTCATCTGTAAAATGGGGCCATTAGCCATACAGGGTTGTTGCAATGAATCAAATGAGTTAATACAAGAAAAGCTTCCAGGACAGTGCTCGGTTCTTCTACTACCAGCTTTCCACACTGTCAAGCCTACAGCAGCATTTTTGTAACCTTGTCCATAGCATTTACTTGACTGTAAACCCAACAAAAGTTTCCCAGAACACGATGCACTCTATCTAAAACCAAACCAAATCCAGTGCTGTCAAGTCGATTTCGACTCATAGCGACCCTTTAGGACAGAGTAGAACTGCCCCATAGTGTTTCCAAGGAGCGCCTGGTGGATTCGAACTGCCAAGCCTTTGGTTAGCAAGCCGTAGCACTTAACCACTACGCCACCAGGGTTTCCAGTGCACTCTATAAATAGGCACTGCCAAACTGAATTCTACCCCAGGTGAAGTTAAACAAGCGGTTAAGTCAAATTCTGAGCATGTGGTGGCCGGAAGTGAGGCCTCAGGAAATGTTTCCAGAACTCAGGGCTCCCCTGGCCTCCTAGAGAATTTCACTACAACCAAGTGCCCCCCCGCCAACCAGGCAGCCTCATCCTCCTAATCCCAAATATTGGAAGGAAGGCACACTCACGTGTCCCCCGAGACAAACAGCCATTCAGTTGGCAAATGGGGTAATGTCCCTAGGTAGCCTACCCTTCAGAGCCCCCTCCTCTCAGTATCCTTTCTTCCTAGAGACAGCCACAAGCCTCCAGAAGCACCAGTGGGCTCAGACTCATTTGCCTAAACAAGGCTAAGCCAAGACTGAGCTCACATCAGTAAATACTACTGAGAACCAATTGCATGCTCAGCCTGGGCTCTAGGACCCCTGGATGCTCATGGCCAGTCAGTGAGCTGTGAGCCCTGCACCGGCCTCACGGACTTCCATCGAGGTGTGTGAAATGAAATTAAGGATCTCATCAGGCAGTCCTGCAAAATCTGTGAAGTGAAAAATCAATGAACTCCCCAAATGAAGAAGGGGTGCAACAAGGTGAGACACAACGAGAGCGGGAGGGGAGAATCCCCCTAGTGGCCTGGGCTTCCAGGGCCCTGAACCTTAGACATTTGGGGTCCTCGGGACCAGACAAAGCTTGGAGACAGCCCTGGAAAGAAGTGGAAGGGCATATGAGGTCATGGCTGTGGAGTGTGGGATGCATTCAGAGCATGCAAGAGCAGAGGAGGGTCTTGGAAGGACCAGGTGCCTGGACCAACCAACAACTGGATGTAGAGGAGACAGAGAGGTGTGGGGTGCTCCTATAGCCTGGGCCCCAGGTTTCCCTTCACAAACAGGGAAGGCTGGCATTCAGCAGGTGCTAACTTTTTCTTCAAGTCATAGGTCAAGGGGCTCGAGAAGGCTGCTTTTGAGGATTTGGCAGGCAGCTGGATCCACTCCCACCCCCAAGACCTTCCACCAAGGAGGCCACTGCAGAGGGCACACCTGAAGAGGCCTCAATGCAAGCTCTGCGCTACGGCCGGACGACCCCAGGTTCCCAGACTCCAGCGCCCGGGACAGGCAGGCAGCGCACACACCACGTGCTCACGGCTCCGGCCAGCCACCAGGCCGGGGGGTGGGGGGGGGCCGGGACAGGACTTCCTCCGCCTCCCACGGCAGGGACCGCTATTCCCCAGCTTCATGTCCCTGAGACAAATGTCCCTGAAGTATCAGGTCGAAGTCTCTATACACACACCCACTTCCTACCCACCCATACACCCACTTCTCTCGGGGTGGAGCAGTGGCCTGGAACGAGCCAACTCTATAGTCACAGACCCAACTCGGCCCAAGCTCCGGCTGGGTCACCACCTACTCGAACTTGAGCCGCCCCAAATTCGCGGGGGATAGAGTGGGACGCGCGGCCAATGTAGGGGACTTGGAGCACGCCCACGGCGAGGCGAGGGGAGAGGGCGTTGTCCCAGAAGCCCACTCCGGGGCGGCCTAGCGCCCAGGAAGAGGAGGCGAGCACCGTGCCAACGCCCCGCATAGGCCTGCGACCCAGCCGGAAGGCGCGCCCACCCCGGGGTTCGCGGCTGGGGGCAAGGGGAGAGCGCCGGGCGGGGGTAGGGGTGGGGGTGGGGGCGGCGGCCGGCCCCTCCCTCCCCTGGCACTCCCGACCCCGCCCGTGAACGTGACTGGGCGAGAGCAAGGGCGACTGACCCGGGGCCCCAGCGGGTCGCCCACCGCGGTTCCCACTCCGCCGGGAGCCAGAGGAGTTCGGTTCAGCGGGGTCCGCGCTGAGGCCTCCAGCCCCTCGCGGGCAATCCGGGCAGACAAAGCCGGCGCCCGCCCCCGGGCTGGAGGAAGGAGTCCGAGGGCCGAGGCAGGACCGGGGAGCAGTCCTAGTCTCCGGAGGGTGCTCGGGGAGTCGGTCCCAGACAATGAGGGGCAGGGCCCGGCGCTCCAGCGGGGTACCGTGGCTACTTACCTGGGCGCGGCGGCGCGGCCCCGCTCGGCCGAAGAAGTTAGAATAAGTTCGGCGGCGTAGGACCTGAGGGCGCGACTCCCGCCGTCCTCGCGACGGGGGCGGGGCGCGTAGGGGCGGGGCGCGCAGGGGCGGGGCTGGGGACGCGGGGTCCGTGGAGGAAGGGGCGCCGCTCTCCCCGGACGCTGCCGGCGAAGCCCGCGCGCTCCGCCCTGCCCCTGCCCCCGCCCTTGCCGGCCCGGGTCCCCTCCCCCGCCGCGCCCCGCCTCCCAGCTCGCGTCTCCAGCCTCCGCCGCGAGGGCCCTGGTCCCGGCCCGCCCCTTTGTCCCGCTTTGGGCGGTGCCGGAGCCGGAGCCGAGGGCGGGCCCGGTGCGCGCAGGCCCCGGGTTCGCAGCGCCGACCGAGGACGGATCCGGGTGGGTAGTTGTGATCGCCGAGCGCGCTTGGCGGAGGTGCGCTGTGCGGACGCGGACCCGGCCGAGCCCCGGCTAGGCGGGACCTGAGCCGGGGAGAAGCGTTAGCTGTGGGGGCCGCGGGGAGGCCACATCTCGGTGTGGGGGATTACCGGGTAGGGTGGGCGAAGGAGTTTGGAAAATGGCTGTGTTGAAAATAGAAGGCGTTCCTGCCCGCGCTAGAAGCTGGGAGTGGGAGCAGTCTCCAGGAGTAGTAAATTAAGATTTTTACATCTCTGGAAATTGCACGGCGAGGACTCACTTCGTCTAGCCTTGGTTCCCAAAATACTGCGCTTTGTTTGAACTGCCTGCTGAGATTTGTGCCTCGCCTTCATTCTAAGGAGATGACTTGGGGGGGGTGGGGACGACGGGATGGAGGGGGTATCCACACGACTGGCAGGGTTCAGAGATAACAAAGGTGGCCTAGGGTCGTAGGGTCCCAGCGCTCTGAAGACAACATGAAACACGAGCTCTGTTTAACTGGGCTCGGAATTGCACACATTGTAGTAATAGCGACCAACAGGTTAAGCCCAGTGTAAGGAGGAAAACTTGAAATCCAGACTGTTCAGTCCGTTCCTAGCTTTTTGCTGAGGAGCCGCAGCCTGTCTGTGAGGCCCCAGGTGGTCAACGACCTCTGTGGGGAACCTTCAGCAGCTGGTTGTTGAGTGCTTGCTTTGTGCTGACTCTAAACAAACAGGACAGCTGAGACGACTTCTTCCAAAACTAAAGCAAAAGCTGGGACAAAAGCGAGGGGCTGGGATAGAGAATAAGAAATATCATAGGTGGTGCAGTCAGGGAAAACTGGGAGGAGGTGATGTTGAAATGGAGGCCAAAAGAACAAGGACTTTACCTTAGGGAAAGTAGGGCAGAGACATTCCAGGTAGAGAGAATAGTGTGCCAAGGCCCTGAGAAGGCAAAGCTCTGGATGTTTCAAGCAGCTGGAAGAAAGCTGTGTAGCTACAGCCTGAGAGTCTGGGCAGGAGAAAGTGGGAGGTAGGCAGTGGCTGGACCATGCAGGGCCTGGGGGCCATGCCAAGGAATTAAGAGTTGTTATTAAGGCCTTGAGGGGTTTTACAGAGAAGAGTAGCATGTCCTGATTTACTGCTAAGTGAAGGGAAAATTTAGTGGGTAGTAAAAACAAAAAAAAATCCATTGCTGTCAAGTCGATTCCAACTCATAGCAGCCGCATAAGACAGAGTAGAACTGCCCCATAGGGTTTCCAAGGAGCACCTGGTAGATTCGAACTGCCGACCTTTTGGTTAGCAGCCAATCTCTTAACCGCTACACTACCAGGGTTTCCTAGTGGGTGGTAGGCAAAAATAAAAGCAGGGGCCAATTAGACTGACCTGGTGGCTTGTATTCAAGAGGTAGCCAGTAAGATGCGTTGAGAGATGCTGTTTTGGACATGGACGTAAGGGAAGAAAAGAGATACCAAAGATAACTCAGGTTTCTGGCTGAGCAAGTGGACAGTGCCTCATTTATTGATGTCTTGGTCATCTAGTGCTGCTATAACAGGAATACCACAAGTGGATAGCTTTAACAAAGAGAAGTTTATTCTCTCACAGTCTGGTTGGCTACAAGTCTGAATTCAGGGCGCTGGCTCCAGGGGAAGGCTTTCTCGGTCTGCGCTGGAGGAAGGTCCTTGTCATCAGTCTTACCTTGGTCTGGGGGCATCCCAGTGCAGGAACCTCAGGTCCAAAGGGCGCCCTCTGCTCCCAGCGCTGCTTTCTTGGTGGTATGGGGTCCCCCTGTCTCTCTGCTCACTTCTCTCTTTCATATCTCAAAAGAGATTGGCTTAAGACATTATCTAATCTTGTATATCTTGTCAATATAACTGCCACTGATCCATCGCATTTCATCATGTTAATAGGATTTACAACACATAGGGAAATCATATAAAATGGTGGGCAATTACACAGTACTGGGACTCACGGCCCAGCTAAGTTGACATATATTTCGGGGTGACACAATTCAGTCAATGACAGATGGGGTAGCCTGAGGTTAAAGGACCACATCTCAGGGAGGACCATCAAGAGTTTTAACCATGTTGAATTTGAGATGCTGGTCAGACAGCCAGTGAGTTTTCCAGGTACTGGGCACTCAGAAGAGAGGCCTGGGCTGGAGGTGCACACTTTGGGAGGCATCATCCTAAAGATGGCAAAGGCCATGAGGAGGTCACCTAGGCTGAGGAGATAGATGCAGAAGGGGAGGGGGCTTAGGAGGGACCCAGGGGAGGTGACAGAGAAGCGAGACCAAGAAAGAAGACTGAGAGACCCTGTCCGGGGAGGTAGGAGAACCAGGAGAGAACTGTATTCCAACGACCGAGAAAGAGTTTCTGGAAAGGGGTGGTCAGCTGTGTTAGTTGTTGTTCAGAGATCAGGTAAGATGAGGACAGAGAAGAGCCTGTTGGCTCTAGCAACATGCAAGTCACTGGTGACCAGTGTCCCGGGAGTAGTGGGATGGAAGGCAGACCGTGGTGGAGCCATCATATTTGCAGAAAATGTTTAACAAGGGAACAGAGATGGAGAGGAATCTAGAACAGGATATGGAATAACGCGAAGCTTTGGTAAAGATTGCCAGTTGCTCCTAATAGCCATTCTCCCCCCTTTTCCTTCACAACAGAATTTCTAATTCTAGCTTGTCACATGGTTTCCCAAAGTAAAGACAGGTTTTTCAGCCTCCCTTGCAACTAGGTATGGTCATGTGACTCAGTTCTGGCCAACAGAGGTAAGTGGAGGTATCCATGTGCTACTTCTGGGAACTAGCTTTGAAGGGCAGGGGTGTGCTTTCCTCACCCGTTCCTCTTCGCTCTTCACTGATACATAGTGGTGTGATGGCTGGAGCTCAAGCAGCAACAGTGGACCTTGAGGTGGAAACCATGTGTTTGGGATGTTAGAGGAACAAGTTAGAATGAACCTGGATTCTTAATGTTTGAGGAGCCACCACACCTGCTCTTGGCTACTTACTTTGTGACTTTGTACATAAGAGAAATAACAAAATATGTCTTGTTTAAGCCTCTGTTTTCTGGCGCTTGTAGCCATATCTAGTTCTAATATCGACAGTTTTATTAAAATACGAGAGTTACTAGAGCATGTTTGCAAGGTGATAGGAATGGTCCAGGAGGGATGGCAAAGTGATGAATTTGAAAGGGGATGGGACAGGGGCACTAGTGGAGGCGTGACCTCTGATAGAAGGGGCAGAGGATGTGGAGGTGGAGAAGATGATTTCCAGTGAGGGTTGCAGATAGGTGGGAAGATGGTGAATCATAACGGATGATGTCTGCTTAATCCTGGTTGTGAGGAAGGTCATGTGCTCAGAACAAGGAGGAAGGGGAGGGTGCAAACCATGAGCCAGGTGACATCCAAGGTCCTGCCAGCCTTAGCAGCACCTAGGAGACAGCTCCTTTCTGGACCAGTTGGCCACACTGCCACAGGGCTTGAAGAGGGTGGGGAAGATGCCCAGCCTTCTCCACCCTACACCCCAGCAGGCCTCATTTGTCTCTCATATCTGACACTTGCCTGCCATTCCCAGTTACCTTATGAGACCCATTATGCTTTACCTGACCCATTTTTACAGCAACATGGGGTGGTTTCTGAGAGCATCAGGGATATTCAAAGCATAGCAGATCCGTTTTATTTTCCTTTACTTAAAAAATGAAATATGGGCAGTCTCAACTCATTACAAAGTTATAAGCAGTGGATGAGTTTCCAGGCTAGCAGTAGAACTACGTTTGCCAAGAATATAGCTGAAGTGTAATGCAGACAGCTCCAGGCTGATGGTGGGAGGAAAACACAGCACAGGGGTAGGGAAAGAAGGAAGTTGAGAGTATCTTCTCTCTCTCCTGGGCCTGGAATTGGCTGTATGGAAATATTTTAATGAAAGAACTGTATCTTTATCTTCCTTCTGACTGTTCCATGATGCCTCATCCTATGCCCCACTACACAGCCCGTCGCTGGCCCAATTCTCTTATCGCATCTCCCTTACCACAGTGATTGAGATGTACATGTGCACTGGGGACGGGGAGGCATAAATAGAAAAGAATTTGGTGCCCCGGCTCTCCTAATTCTCAGCCTCTTAATCTTAAGCAAATCACTTATGTATCTGAGCCCTAGCTTCCTTACCTGTAAAGTCAAGAGAGTAGTAAAACCCACCCACAAGCTTCAAGCAAGAATTAAATGAGATAAAGTTTGTAAAAACATCCTGTGAGCTGTAAAGAACTCTCATAGTTACCTGAATGATGCCTCATGAGAGTGTCAAAGTGTAGAAATAACAAGAACTTTGTAAGGAGAGGAATGATAGGAGTTCCATTGTGAATTTGTTACAGCTGAAGCTGGGCAAACAATTGGTAAAACATCAAGTGCTGCAAAGTCTGAGAGGGGAGAGGGGTCTTTATGACAGAGTGGCTGGAGGTTACACGAATCACAAGTGAACCTTTTACAATAATGGTTACATGGACTTTGTATAGGCAATTTCCTGAAAACAATTTTACATAGACATCTTTTGGGGGGACATTTTCATCATTTTCTTTCTGGAACATTCTTAGCACTTCTTTAACCATAAACTATAGCTTTGTCTCTAAGCATCCTTTCTGAATACAGCTTTAAGTAAGCATGACTACATACTTGCTTATTCAAGAGGAGGAGGTATACATATTTTGAAAGCAGAAACAAGGATTTAGGGCAAAAGGGAAAGTTTTATTCAGACCTGTGCCAGTCACTTAGTCAGGCCACGTGCCTCAGTTTTAAGGTGCCGTTACACAAAGCCCAGACCACCAAGGATCTTAACATCAGTCAGAACATTGGCAGAAGTGAGGCCCCTTCACTCCAACTGGCTTAGGCCAAAGGATGGGGAAGTACTGGGGTTGCTCACAGAATTGAAAGAAAAACTTGGAAACCAGAGTGACTCTGGAAATGGGGTATGATCCTAGTATGGGGGGCAGAGGCCTGTTTAGACTAGGAGCCTCTCCCTTTGTCTCTCCTAATTCTCAGACTTTGCAGCATATTGGGGACGTGACTGTGAATAGCTCCACATCCTAGGTTTGTATGAACAAATCCAAAGAAGGCCTCTAACTGGCCCAACTCCAGTCATATCCCCCCACCCCACCGGACCAATCCCCACAGGGAGGGAGATGTGACACCATACTTGGGCCAGGCTGGATTCCATGCCCACCCTAAGGCAGTAGAACAAGGCCTGTGCCAGAAGAAGGGGTGGTGTGGGCAGGGCCCACCTCATCATTCCTGGCAGAGTTTTATATGCCAGGTATTCCCAGGCCCCAGGATGGTGACATTGTTACATTCGTCCTTTATAAAGATTTGGGAGGCTGCAGCAGGAAGAGTGGATTGGAAGGAGTAAATGAGAATAAAGAAGAATGGTTAGAAAGGAAGCTGTTGCAGTGGTCCAGGAAAGAGATGACGCAGAAATGGAGAGGTGGACAGATTCAAGGTGCATTTAGGAGGTGGAATTAAACCAGAAAATCCACTGCCATCGAGTCGATTCCAACTCATAGCAACCCTATAGGACAGACTAGAACTGCCTCATAGGGTTTTCAAGGAGCAGCTGGTAGATTTGAATTGCCGACATTTTGGTCAGCAGCCAAATGCCTAACCACTTGGAGGTAGAATTGAGGGGTGACTAATTGGACAGGAAGATGAGGATTAAGGAGACTTCATATTCTGGCTGCATAGACAGTGGACTCAGGCCCTCTGTGTGTTTGTTTGGTGAGGGATGACAACTTGGACCTCTTTGATTTGAAGTGCCCTTGTCGGAGGTGGTGGTGGTTTTGTGCTGTCAATCCATTCAGACTCATAGCAACCCTGGAGGACAGAGTAGAACTGCCCCATAGGGTTTCCAAGGCTGTAAATCTTTATGGAAACAGACTGCCACATCTATCTCCCACCTGGCGGGTTCAAATGCCGACCTTTTGGCTAGCAGCTGACCAGTTAACCACTGCACCACCAGGGCTCCTTGACAGAGGGGAGAGGTTCAATTTGCTGTTTGGTGTTCCATAAAGACATCTAGGCAGAAGTTATAAATCTGGGAGCTGTATTAATTAAGGATTGTGCTCAGTTCTTACAATAGCAACCCAAGTACATTTCCTTAAGCAAAAGGGTTTTGTTGCTGAAAGTTGTTGAGAAAACACTTATATAACAAGAAGTGTAGATATAACAAGTAGGCAGTGCGGGGCAAGGCTGGTCTACAGCTCCGCAGAGTCATTCGGGTCCCAGACTCACTCTGTCAGGCTGTTCTGGCTCTCCTTACTGGGCAGCTTTCGTCCTCAAAGTCAGCTTGGGATCCTACAAGGGCTGCTCAAGCTCTAGTTTCCCATCTGCGTTCCAGGCGGGAAGAGGAAGGAGCAAGAAGGATGAAGGAGTGGCATCTGAGCTAGGAAAGCAAAGCTTTCCCACAATTAGGTCCGTGGGCCTGTTTGAAAGAAAGAAGGGGAGACTGGATCTTTAGAAGGCAGCACGTAGATGGTAATTAAAACCGTGAGAATGGAGGAGACTATCCTGGACTGGGAGATGAGCTGGGAAAAGGGCCAAAGGTAGAATCCTGCTGAACACAAAATTTGAGAAGGGAAAAAGGAGAGGGAGCAAGGAGGCTGAGAAGGAGTGGCCAGCGAGATAGGAGGAAAGCCAGGAAGTCAAGGGGAAAGTTGTTTCAAGGATGGTGTGGTCACCAGTTTCCGGTGCTGCAGAGGAGGCCAATGATACATTGAAGAGTGACCATTGGGGTTGGCAGCTTCAGAGAGCAGTTTCAGGAGAGTGCTGACTGTGAAAGCCACATGACTGGGTTGAGGAATGAACAGGAAGAAAGAGGGTGTTGGCTGGAAGATGGTGAGGGGTTCAGGGAGAATTTTTTTTTTTTTTTCTAAGAAGGCAGAGACTTGAGGATGTTTAAGTGCTGGCGGGAGGAGGCAGTAGAAGAGGAGAGAAAGCCTGGAAAGTGAGAGAGAAAGACAAAAGCTGCTTGATGGAAAAGGTGGGAAGGATTGGGGTTCAGAGCAAGGAGGAGACTGATGGGATGCCATGGAGGCAGGAGAGGAGGAGAAGGTGGGTGAGGATGTGATGTCTGTGGATTTGGTAGGGGTTTCTGGGTGAAGGCTTCCCTTTTCTCAGGAAGTTGGAGGAATGGTCATCTGCTTAAGATAAGTGGGATTTAGTGGATTTCAAGGAGTTAGTGGGATTCAGGGATTTCAGAGAGCTTAGGAGACCATGAGACAAATGGCTGAGGGTTTGGGGAAGGGTTGAGAGCTAGCTGAAAATGGACTTCCAGAGTCACAGTGACATCCATCTCAGGTTGCATGGCTGTCTTCATCAGTGCTCGGCAGCTGGGGTAAGAAAAGGTACAAAGAGCACAAAGCCAGGGGTCTTGCCAGGAGGGCATGATAGATGAACAGTGGTGCAGAGGACTCACGGATATTGGTGAGAAAGCAGTTGAGGTGCTCTATCTATGAGTCTTGGCTGGTAGGGAGGGGGTGGCAGATGGAGGAGGGGCTGGTAGATAAGGAGAAAGGTGAAGATGGCAGTGAAGCTGTGGGGGCCCTCAAACAGATACTGTGGAATGAAGATGTCAGAACGCACAGAGGGCAGGTGGCAATGCTCAGAGAGTATATCCATAGGAGTGGGTAACTGAGGTGGGACAAAGGAGGCAATGGCCTGGAGATAAGCAGGTGAGGGCCAGGTGAGGATGGGTTGTTCCACGAATGTGTAGACTAGGGTGCAGGCGATGATTATGAGCAAGGTGCCTGAGTCTCTGATGGACCTTTCAGTTCAAGCTCAGTTTTGAATTGATGTTGCCTTTCCTGAAAAAGAGGTCAGGGGAGAAAAGAACAGGAAGGAATTTGATGTCTTGGCAGGTCACCCAGTGCCCACCCTGTTTATTCCAGAACAATCTATTTTAAAGAATCTGCAGACTACCAAGGGTCTCTTTGATCCTTATTGCATCTGTAGGCCCAGGCGTGAGCCCTCCGCCTTCAGACGACATTCCCTACAAGGCTGTTAGTATTCAGCCTCACGATGGGAGTCTATGTGAACATCCGACACAGTGGAGCGCACTCCTACACATGAAGGCCAGGACCAGTTAACTGATGGTGGTAACAAAAAGCACCATCCTCTCTCCGACCTCGGTGTCCCACCCACACACTGGGAGCGGGGGAGAGTAGAAGGTTGTTCAGTAGTGGCCTCCAGAGCCCTCGTAGCCTGACGGTCTGTGAGTCAGTGTACTGTAATTACCCCAAACCAGAGACGCTGAGGCTGGGCCAAAGGAGGAAACACAGACATGGCCAAATAAGACATCCGAGGGAAGGAGCAGATCAGAGGGGTTGAGTGCATGGGCTCTGGAGTCTGCCCTGAGAGCTGAGCCCACTCAGGGTGGACAGTTACTCGGGTCTGCCCCAGGAACTGTGGGACAGGCTCAGATGTGAAAATCCCCTGGCAGTGTAAACTGTTCCGCAAATCTGAGAGTTAGGCACTGAAAATCAACCAGAAAACAGAAGCTCAGAGGGAGTCGCCCAAACCATAAGTGGTAGAACAAGGACTGTCTTCTTTATGTCCACACCTGAGTGTCTTGTTTATCTCAATCTCACACCCAGGACTGTGCCCCCAGAGAGCCATAAACATAGGGGTCTAGGGGTAGGCTGAGTCCCTCGGGCCTCTGGGCTCAGACCCTCTTTTGAGGGCCCTTAAAAATGTCCCACCCTCGGGGACAGATGGAGAGAAGTACCCCCACCCCCACCTACCTGAGGCAAGGCAGAGCAGAGCACAGGTGAACGCTGCAGCCCTCTGCCATCCTTGTCCCTCATACAGCTCTGGGGACTTTGAACTGGTTGCTCAGGAGAACTGGTCCTGGCAACGGCTGATGGGCAGCTGCTATTGTATGTGCATGGTACCACCTGGGGCACCCTGCAGGCATGCTGAGCTTATCAGGCCACTGCTTCTGTGTGTGTGTGCGTGCATGCGTGTGTGCACGCGTAAGTGCCACAGGGGGAGGAATGGAGGACTTATTAGCCCTTGTCTGACATTGCTAATCTTGCAACAACACTCCTTCTCCGACACCGCTGTTTCTGGTTCTCCTATTCACCCACTCAGGACTACCTACTATGCACCCAGCTTCTCTTGCCCCTTTGGTGACCTGCTCTCCGGTTGATCCTGTAAATGTTGCTGCTCCTCTCAGACTCTGCACTAAGCTCCCTGTCTGCGCTGTCAGCTCCACAGGCACTCTGAGGTCTCAGCCACTCCCGTGTCAGAGATGGCTTCTCTGCGTTGGGCGCATTGTATGCTTATCACCAGCTAGCTCTCTCTTTCTCTGTTTCTCTCCAGCCCATTGAGAATGAAAATCTGATCCCATCAGCTCCCCTCCCCCAACCCTCAGATGTTCGTTCCACTGAGTACAAACTCCTTTGTGCCTTCTACACAGCCCGACCCACCTGGCCTCAAACAGCCTCTGCAACCACACCTCTGACCTCAGGCCTTCCTTCACACTTGGTGGCCCAGCCCCTCACATCCAAGTAGGGTGACCACACAGACCACCTTCAGGGGAATCGCCTCTGGCAGAAGGAAGCTGCCTGGCTGGACGCTTTACCCCATCTAGCCCCTCACTGTAGGAATGGAGGGATGTAGCCTGCATGGTTGATGGGAGGGAGTTAAAAAGACCTGGTTGCTTTGCCTCATTTCCGGACAACTGAAGAGTGATCCTATCTCAGAGCTTCCTGTGGGATGAGTTGAGGGCTCCCTTGCAATAGCCTCATGGTTCAATTTCTCTCTCCATCCACTTCCTGCACACAAACCTCTCAATCAGCTTCTGCTTCCTGTGTACTCTGCTCTGCACACGTAGCCACCTCAGCTGAGAATACCTTTGCCCATTCAGTGGTTAAGAGGTCAGCTGCTAACCAAAAAGTAGTCAGTTTGAACCCACCAGCTGTAACTTAGAAACTTTGTGGGGCAGTTCTACTCTTTCCTATAGGGTCGCTATGAGTTGGAATCAACTGGACGGCAGTGGGTTTGCTTTTATTCCCTTTGCCTGTTGGTAGACACACAGGGAGTAGAAAACCACCCGGAGCAGCCCCTCAGGCCCTTCAGGAGGGCAGGCCTGGGGCATCAGGGTGCGGTTCTGTCCGCATTCATTGCTCCCAAAGTGGCTCTGACACTGGGCTCTCAGTGTTTCCACTGCTCCTGATGCTTCTGGCCAAGGACCCCACAACTCCCCCTCAGGTTCCTGCCTGGCCTCTGCCCGGCCACTGTCTGATTGAGACATCCCAAGAACAAGCTGCCAATAGCTATAGTCAGGCATCACCATCCATATCCCTTCCTGGGCAGGACTTTTGTGCCAGGCCTTTAAGCCCCTGGCTGGCCCAGGAGGACCTCACTGTGAGTCCAGCACCCACCCAGTCCAGTTGAGGTGTTAAGGAGTGAGGCCAGCTCTCCCAGGTTCCCAGGAGGAGCAGAGGTGTGCACAGATGGGACCCATAGTGACTATCCTGCCCGCTCCTAGGGCTGCTGATAGAAATAATAAAGAAGCAAATTTAGATCCATGCATTAGCATTTTGTAACCAGTTTCAGTGTGAGTGTTCAGATCCAATTTTGTATTGATCATATTGTGGATTTTCTTAAAGCTCTTTAGACATTTATGAAACTCTGGAACATTAGAACTGGAAAGAGTGTAACTGATCAGGTTCAACACTTAATTTTTCAGGACAATTTGTGAAAACTGGTAAAATGTGATTTAGTTGTAAATATAATACATGACTAGATAGGTAGGTGGGTAGGTAGATGATAGCTGTTGTGAAGTTGATTCTGACTCGGGCAGCCTTATGTACAACAGAACAAAATGTTGCCCGGTCCTGTGTCATCCTCACTATTGCTGGCATATCTGAGTCCATTGGTGCAGCTGTTGTGCCAATCCATCTCACCAAGTGTTTCTCATCCCCTTGATGGCCACCAGCTTCACGGAGCATAATGTCCTCCTGATCATGTGTTCAAAGCAAGTGACAATTTTCCATTGCAATCCATAAGATTTTCACTGGCTAATTTTCGGCAGTAGATTGCTAGGCTGTTCCTCCTAGTCTGTCAGTCTGGAAGCTCCACTGAAACTTGTCTACCATGGGTAACCCTGCTGGTATCTGAATACTGGTGGCATAGCTTTCAGCATCATAGCCACACACAAGGTACCACAGTATGACAAACTGACAGATGGACAGTGATTGTGACTAGAGAAATTTTAATTTGTTTAAACTTCATGACTTGGATGTTAGACAAGGTCTGGAATTGCATGTTTCTCTGTGTGCACAGACTCCCCAGGCACCAAAGATCTGTTGGCCTGATGGCCCACGGGAGCCGTGGTTGCTGGGAGCCAGTTGAGACCTATGCTGTCTGTGCACCAGGGGTGAAAGGGTGTCTGTCCTGTGCTCCGCCCCACAGCCCAGCTGGGGCCAGTGGAAGGGGCTCCCCACTAGGAAGGTTACCAGGTCCAGACCTGGGCTCTAGGGATGAAGGACTGGCCTGGCAGGGGCCAAGTGGCCAGAGAAGGAAGGGACTGTCCAGGACTCCTTGATGAGTTCATCTTCACTTGGTCGCCTAGGCTCCCAGAGTCTCAGGCTCCTTGTCTGGAATATGGGAATGATAGAGTCTACCTCAGGGGTTGTGAGGGTTAAATAGTTCAGAACAGTAAAGTGCCCAGGACAATGCCAGGCACACAGTCAGTACTCACCTATACCTGTCATTACTAGCTACTGTACGCCTGGGCCAGGGTGATCACATACTTTTTCTTTCAAACTGGAACCCTTTGGAGGACTAGAGCCACTGGGTGGTGCAAACGGTTAACGTGCTTGGCTGCTAACCAAAAAGTTGGTGGTTTGAGTCCACCAGAGGCACTGAAGAAAGGTCTGGTGATCTACTTCCAAAAAATCAGCCATTGAAAACCTCATGGAGCACAGTTGTACTCTGACACACATGGGGTCACCGTGAGTTGGAATCAACATAACAGCAACTGGTTGGTTTTATTGGTTATTATACTGAGAAAACAGGTGATAAGAATGTTGAAAGCATGGCTTTTTCCACTACTGGTGCTGAATCAATTGGATACCCATATGGAAAAAATGTATATATCTTGACTTTACCTCATGCCAAACACAAAAGTCCATTCTAGGAGAGTCATAGACCTAAAGGCAAAAAACAATAAAGCTTCTAGAAGAAAACAAGAGAATATCTTCATAATTTAGGAGTAGTCAAAGTTTTCTTAAGCAGGGACACAAAAAGTGCTGGCCATAAACAAAATGATAAATTGGACTATATTAACAATAAATTATGGTGTTGGCAATGAACATTGAATATACCATGGACTGCCAGAAGAATGAACAAATCTTGTCTTGCAAGAAGTAAAACCAGAATGTTCATTAGAAGCGAGGATGGGAAGACTTCGTCTCACGTGCTTTGAACATATTATCAGGAAGGACCAGTCCCTGGGGAAGGACGTCACGCTTGGTAAAGTAGAAGGTCAGAGAAAAAGAGGAAGACCTTCAATGAAATGGATTGACACAGTGGCTGCAACAGTGGGCTCAAACATAGCAGTGATTATGGCAGTGGCTCAGGACCAGGGAGTGTTTAGTTCTGTTACACATAGGATTGGTATGACTTGGAACCAAATCGACAGCACCTTACAACAATAAAATATTGTATTTGATAAATGACACGATTAAGAGATTGAAAATGCAAACTGAAGAATAAGAAGATATTTGCGAACATGTCTCACAAAGGATTTGCATCCAAAGAATGCAAATTAGTTATAAGGAAATGCAAGTTACAACCTAAATGAGATATCTACTATGCCCGCTAGAGTGGCTATAATAAAAAAAAACACAGATAATAACAACCGTTGACAAGGATGTGGAGCAACTGGATGTACTATTTGTGCGAATATAAATGGCCTTAGCCACTTTGGAAAACAGTTTGGCAGTTTCTCAAAAAGTTAAATTATGATACGACTCAGCAATTGCTCTCCTAGGTATCTACTCAAAAGAAATGAAAATGTGTCCATACAAAAGCTTGTGTGAGAATGTTCCTAGCAACGTTATTCATAATAGCCAAAAAAACTGGAAAAACCTTTATGTCCATCAATTGGTGAGTGGATAAACATAATATATCTATATAATTGGCAATAAAATGGAACAACATAGATGAATCTCAAAAACATGATGCTTAGTGAAAAAAACAGTCACGAAAGACCACATATTGTATGGCTCCATCTGTATGAAATGTCCAGAATAGGCAAATCTGTGGAGACAGAAAGCAGGTTAGTGGTGACCTGGGGTTGGACATGGGAATGAGGATTATCTGTAAATGGGCTCTGAGGGATTGTTTTGGGGTAATGGAAACATTCTAAAAGTGGGTATGGCAATGGCTGCACAACCCTGTAAATTTACTAAAAATAATTGAAACGTATACTGCATAGGGCAAGTTTTATTGTGTGCAAATTATACCTCAGTGAAGCTTGATATATTCACAATGAGATATCCCTACACATCCCTCAAAGACCTAAAAGTAAAACACTGAAAGGACCAAGTGTCAGTGATTCAGTAGAGCAGTGAACTGCCATATGCTACAGGCGGCTGTATGAATTCCCACTACCATTGTCTTAGGCTGGGTTCTCTAGAGAAGCAAAACCAGTAAAGCGCATATAAAGAGAGATTTTCTTTAAAGAAATGGCTTGTGTGGCTGTAGAGGCTGGAACGTCCCAAGTCAGTTGGTCAGGATAGAGGCTTCTGATGCATGTAGCCACAGGGGCTGGCAAACCCAGGATCACCAGGTTGTTCACAGGCTGTAAAGATCAACAAATTCCAAAGATTGACAGGCAAGACGACAGGTAAGCTGCTAGCTCAAATCCCAAGAACCGGAGGTCAGATAACAGGAGCTAGCTGCAGGATCCAGAAGGAGCAAAAGCCGACAAGCCTTGCCAGAATATCCCCTTATTTTCAGTGCAGGCCACACACCCAAGGAAACTCCCTTTCAACTGATGGGCTACTCATAGCAGGTCCTGTCATGGAGGTGATCACATAATATCAAATCTCATCATGGAAGTAACCACACCATCATTTGACTATCAAACCACTGAGGATCATGGCCTAGCCAAGTTGACACACAACTTTGACCATCACAACCATTTTGGAAAACTGCTTGGAAATACCTAGTAAAGCTAAAATGTGCCTACCGTATGATCTTGCATTTCCACTCTGGTTTATACTAACCAGAAATTTATTCACATGTTCATCAAAGACATCTACAAGAATGATTATGGCAGCATTCCTTGTAAAAGCAAAATCCTGAAATAACCCCAAAGTCCATGAACAGTAGAATAAACAAGTTGAGGCATATTTATTTAATGGATTAATATGAAGCAATAAGAATGAACAGTTTGCAACTTTTTTTTTCTTGCAAACACAGTACCGAGTAAAGCCAGATCCATACTGTGTGATTCCATATGTATACATACGTACAAAAAAAAAGCGTGTGCATGCGTATGTAAATAAGTATATAACCACACAGTATCGCCTTGTTCTGTTTGAATGACTGCCTCTTGATCTATGTGCATGTTCGTCATGAGCACAATTAAGTGTTCTGGAATTCCCATTCTTTGCAATGTTTTTCATAATTTGTTATGATTCACACAGTCCAATGCCTTTGCATAGTCAATAAAACACAAGTAAACATCTTTGCAGTATTCTGTTTTCAGCCAAGATCTGCCTGACATCAGCAATGATATCCCTCGTTCCATGTCCTCTTCTGAATCCAGCTTGAATTCCTGGCAGTTCCCTGTCAGTGTACTGCTGCAACTTGCTTTTTAATGATTTTCAGCAAAGTATTACTTGTGTGTGATATTAATGATATTGTTCAATAATTACCTCATTCTGTTGAATCACTTTTCTTTGGAATGGGCACAGATATGTATTTCTTCCATTAGTTGGCCAGGTAGTGGTCTTCCAAATTTCTTGGCATAGACAAGTGAGCACTTCCAGTGCTGCATCCATTTGTTGAAACATCTCAGTTGGTATTAAGTCAATTCCTGGAGCCTTGTTTTTTGACAATGCCTTCAGTGCAGCTTGGACGTCTTCCTTCAGTACTATCTGTTCCTGATCATATGCTACCTCCTGAAATGGTTTAAAATCAGGAAAGGTGTGAGGGTTGTATCCTTTCACCATACGTATTGATTCTGTATGATGAGCAGATAATCTGAGAAGCTGGACTATACAAAGAAGAACAGTGCATCAGGATTGGAGGAAGACTCGTTAACAGCCTGTGATATGCAGATGACACAACCTCGCTTGCTGAAAGTGAAGAGGACTTGAAGCTCTTACTGATGAAGATCAAAGACTACAGCCTTCAGTATAGATTATACCTCAATATAAAGAAAACAAAAATCCTCACACGTGAACTAATAAGCAACATCATGATAAATAGAGAAAAGATTGACGTTTCAAGGATTTCATTGTACTTGGATACACAATCAACGCCCATGGAAGCAGCAGTCAGGAAATCAAATGTATTGCATTGGGCAAATCTGCTGGAAAAGACCTCTTTAAAGGGTTGAAAAGCAAAGATGTCACTTTGAAGACTAAGGTGCACCTGACCCAAGCCATGCATGGTATTTTCAGTCACCTCATATGCATTTGAAAGCTGAACGATGAATAAGGAAGACTGAAGAAGAACTGATGCCTTTGAATTATGGTGTTGATAAAGAGTATTAACTATACCATGGACTTCCAGAAGAAAGAACAAATCTGTCTTGGAAGAAGTACAGCCAGAATGCTCCTTTGAAGCGATGGTGAGACTACGTCTCATATACTTTGGACATGTTATCAGGAGGGACCAGTCCCTGGAG
This sequence comes from Elephas maximus indicus, assembly GCF_024166365.1. Taxonomy (NCBI): domain Eukaryota; kingdom Metazoa; phylum Chordata; class Mammalia; order Proboscidea; family Elephantidae; genus Elephas; species Elephas maximus. Next base: position 131,748,396 of record NC_064826.1, read on the forward strand.
AAGGACATCGTGCTTGGTAAAGTAGAGGGTCAGAGAAAAAGAGAGGGACCATCAACGAGATGGACTGAAACAGTGGCTGCAACAGTGGGCTCAAACATAACAACAATTGTGAGGATGGTGGTGCAGGACTGGGCAGTGTTTCAACCTGTTGTGTGTGGATATACTACAGCTAGTTTATCCATTCATCAGTTGATGGACATTTCAGCTGTCTCTGTCTTTTGGATATTGTGAATAGTGTTGCTGTAAACGTTCATGTCCAAGAATTTTCTTGAGCATCTGTTTTCAATTTTGGGGGGTTTTATATATACCTACATAGGAAACCCTGGTGGCATAGTGGTTAAGTGCTACAGCTGCTAACCAAGAGGTCAGCAGTTCGGATGCGCCAGGTGCTCCGTGGAAACTCTATGGGGCAGTTCTACTGTGTTGTATAGGGTCGCTGTGAGTCGGAATTGATGGCAGCGGGTTTGGTTTATTTTATTTATTTATTTATTTATTTATTTATTTTTAAGAGGGAGCCCTGGTGGCATAGTGGTTAAGAGCTTGGCTGCTAACCAAAACCTCAGCAGTTCAAAACCAGCAGCTGCTCCTTGGAAACTTTATGGGGCAGTTGTACTCTGTCCTCTAGGCCTGTTATAGGTCTGCTATGAGTTGGAATCAACTCGACGGCACACAACAACAACAACATACCTAAGAGTGGAATTGCTAGGTAATATGGTAATTCTATGTATAATTTTTTTAGGATTTGCCAGACTGTTTTTCACAATGGCTGCACCATTTTACATTCCCACCAGCAATGGATGAGGATTCAGATTTCTCAAGACCCGCACCAACATTTGTTATTTTCTGGTCCATTTTGAGTTACTTTTTGTGTATGGAGTAAGGTAGGTGTACAGCTTCATTCTTTTGCATGTGGAGATCCAGTTGTCCCAGCACCATTTCTTGAAGAGACTATTCTTGACCCATTGAATGACCTTGGTATCTTTTTTTTTTTAATTTTTAAGTGAAAGTTTACAAATCAAGTCAGTCTCTCACACAAAAATTTGTATCCACCTTGCTACATACTCCCAATTGGTCTCCCCCTAATGAGACAACCCGCTCCCTCCATCCACTCTCTTTTTTCGTGTCCATTTGACCAGCTTCTAACCGCCTCTACCCTCTCATCTCCGAGGAAGGAAATGCCAACATAGTCTCAAGTGTCCACCTGATCCAGGAAGTTCACTCCTCACCAACATCCCTCTCCATCCCATTGTCTACTCCAATCCCTGTCTGAAGAGTTGGCTTTGGGAATAGCTCCTGACCTGGGCCAGCAGACTGGGGACCATGACCACCGGGGTCCTTCTAGTCTTGATCAGACCATGCAGTCTGGTCTTTTTACTAGAATTTGGGGTCTGCATCCCATTGCCCTCCTGCTCCTTCAGGGGTTCTCTTTTGTGTTCCCTGTCAGTGCAATCATTGGTTATAGCCAGGTACCATCTAGCTCTTCTGGTCTCAGGCTGATGTAGTCTCTGGTTTACGTGGCCCTTTCTGTCTCTTGGGCTCGTAATTACCTTGTGTCCTTGGTGTTCATTCTCCTTTGCTCAGGTGGGTTGAAACTAATTGATGCATCTTAGATGGCCACTTGCTAGCGTTTAAGACCCCAGACGCCACTCTCCAAAGTGGGATGCAGAATGTTTTCTTAATACATTTTATTATGCCAGTTGACTTAGATGTCCCTTGAAACTATGGTCTCCAAATCCCAGTCCCTGCTACGCTGGCCTTCGAAGCATTCAGTTTATTCAGGAAACTTCTTTACTTTTCATTTAGTCCAGTTCTGGTGACCTCCCCTGTGTTGTATCTTGTCTTTCCTGTCACCTAAAGTAATTCTTATCTACTATCTAATTAGTGAATACCGCTCTCCACCCTCCCTCCCTCCCCCCTCTCATAACCATCAAAGAATATTTTCTTCTCTGTTTAAACTATTTCTCAAGTAATTACAATAGTGGTCTTATACAATATTTGTCCTTTTGCAACTGACTAATTTCACTTAGCATAATGCCTTCCAGACTGCTCCATGGTAAGAATCGTTTCACAGATTAGTCACTGTTCTTTATCAATGCATAGTATTCCGTTGTGTGAATATACCATACTTTATCCATTTATCCGTTGATGGGCACCTTGGTTGCTTCCATCTTTTTGCTATTGTAAACTGCTGCAATGAACATGGGTGTGCATATATCTGTTCGTGTAAAGGCTCTTATTTCTCTAGGATATATTCCAAGGAGTGGGATTGCTGGATTGTATGGTAGTTCTATTTCTAGCTTTTTAAGGAGGCGCCCAACCCAAGCCATGGTATTTTCAATTGCATCGTAGGCATGGGAAAGCTGGACAATGAATAAGGAAGACTGAAGAACTGATGCCTTCGAATTGTGGCATTGGCGAAGAATACTGAATATACCATGGGCTACCAAAAGAGCAAACAAATCTGTCTTAGAAGAAGTACAACCAGAATGCTCCTCAGAAGTAAGGATGGCGAGACTGCGTCTTACATACTTTGGACGTGTTATCAGGAGGGATCAATCTCTGGAGAAGGACATCATGCCTGGCAGAGTACACGGTCAGTGGAAAAGAGGAAGACCCTCAATGAGGTGGATTGACACGGTGGCTGCAACAGTGGGCTCAAGCATAACAACGATTGTAAGAATGGCTCAGGACCTGGCAGTGTTTTGTGCTGTTGTGCATAGGGTCGCTATGAGTCATAACTGACTTGATGGCACCTAACAACAACAACAACGAGGAAGTGCCAAATTGATTTCCAAAGTGGTTGTGCCATTTTACATTCCCACCAGCACTGTATAAGTTATCCAGTCCCTCCACAGCCTCTCCAACATTTATTGTTTTACATTTTTTGGATTAATGCCAGCCTTGTTGGTGTGAGATGAAATGTCATTGTAGTTTTGATTTGCATTTCTCTAATGGCTAATGATCGTGAGCATTTCCTCATGTATCTGTTAGCTACCGGGATGTCTTCTTTAGTGAAGTATCTGTTCATATCTTTTGCCCATTTTTTAATTGGGGTATTTATCTTTTTATAGTTGAGTTTTGGCAGTATCATGTAGATTTTAGAGATCAGGCACTGATCAGAAATGTAGCTAAAAAGTTTTTCCCAGTCTGTAGGTAATCTTTTCATCTTTTGGTGAAGTCTTGGATGAGCATTGGTGTTTGATTTTTAGGAGCTCCCAGTTATCTGGTTATTCTTCTACATTGTTTATAATGATTTGTATACTGTTTATGCCATGTATTAGGGCTCCTAACGTCCCTATTTTTTCTTCCATGATCTTTATCATTTTAGATTTTATATTTAGGTCTTTGATCCATTTTGAGCTCGTTCATCATGCATGGAATGAGGTATGGATCTTGTTTCATTTTTTTTCAGATGGATATCCAGTTATGCCAGCACCAATTGTTAAAAAGACTGTCCCTTCCCCCATTTAACTGTTTTGGGGCCTTTGTCAAACGTCACCTGCTCATATGTGGATGGATTTATGTCTGGATTCTCAATTATGTTCCATTGGTCTATGTATCTGTTGTTATACCAGTACCAGGCTGTTTTCACTACTGTGGCAGTCTAATAGGCTCTAAAATCAGGTGGAGTAAGGCCTCCCACTTTGTTCTTCTTTTTCAGTGATGCTTTAATTCTCCAGGGCTTCTTTCCCTTCCATATGAAGTTGGTGATTTGTTTCTCCATCTCATTAAAGAATGTCGTTGGAATTTGGATCGGAATTGCATTAAATGTATAGATCACTTTTGGTAGAATAGACATTTTTATAATGTTAAATCTTCCTATCCATGAGCAAGGTATGTTTTTCCACTTACGTAGGTCTCTTTTGGTTCCTTGCGGAAGTGTTTTATAGTTTTCTTTGTATAAGTCTTTTATATCCCTGGTAAGATTTATTCCTAAGTGTTTTATCTTCTTGGGGGCTACTGTAAATTGTATTAATTTGGTGATTTCTTCTTCGATGTTCTTTTTGTTGGTGTAGAGGAATCCAACTGATTTTTGTATGTTTATCTTGTATCCCGATACCCTGCTAAACTCTTCTATTAGTTTCAGTAGTTTTCCTGAGGATTCCTTAGGGTTTTCTGTGTATAAGATCATGTCATCTGCAAATAAAGACACTTCCACTTCTTCCTTGCCAATCTGGATGCCCTTTATTTCTTTATCTAGTCTAATTGCTCTGGCTAGGACCTCCAACACAATGTTGAATAAGAGTGGTGATAAAGGGCATCCTTGTCTGGTTCCCAGTCTCAAGGGGAATGCTTACAGACTCTCTCCATTTAGGATGATGTTGGCTATTGGCTTTGTATAAATTCCCTTTATTATGTTGAGGAATTTTCCTTCTATTCCTATTTTGCTGAGAGTTTTTATCATGAATGGGTGTTGAACATTCTCAAATGCCTTTTCTGCATCAATTGATAAAATCATATGATTTTTGTCTTTTGTTTTCTTTATATGATTGATTACATTAATTGTTTTTTCAGGTGTTGAACCATCCTTGCATACCTGGCATGAATCCTACTTGGTCATGGTGAATTATTTTTTTTGATATATTGTTGAATTCTATTGGCTAGAATTTTGTTGAGGATTTTTGCATCTAAATTCTTTTTTTGTGGTGTCTTTACCTGGTTTTGGTATCAGGGATATGGTAGCTTCACAGAATGAGTTTGGGAGTCCTTTTCTATGCTCTAAAATACCTTAGTAGTAGTGGTGTGGTGTTAACTCTTCTCCCAACATTTGGTAGGAGTCTGCAGTGAAGCTGTCCAGGCCAGGGGTTTTTTTTGTTGGGAGTTTTTTGATTACCTTTTCAATCTCTTCTTTTGTTATGGGACTATTTAGTTGTTCTACCTTTGTTTGTGTTTAGGTAGATAGTGTGTTTCTAGGAATTCATCCATTTCTTCTAGGTTTTCAAATTTGTTAGAGTAGAATCTTTCATAGTAATCTGATACGATTATTTTAATTTCAGTTGAGTCTGTTGTAATATTGCCCATCTCATTTCTTATTTGGGTTATTTGCTTCCTCTCCTGTTTTTCTTTTGTTAGTTTGGACGATGGTTTATCAATTTTGTTGGTTTTTTCAAAAAAACAGCTTCTGGTCTTGTTAATTCTTTCAATTGTTTTTCTGTTTTCTATTTCATTTAGTTCTCATCTAATTTTTATTATTTGTTTTCTTCTGGTGCCTGAGGGTTTCTTTTGTTGCTCTCTATTTGTTCAAGTTGTAGGGATAATTCTTTGATTTTGGCCCTTCTTTTTGGATGTGTGCATTTATTGATATAAATTGACCTCTAAGCACTGCTTTTGCTGTGTCCCAAAGGTTCTGATAGGAAGTGTTTTCATTTTCCTTGGATTCTATGAATTTCTTTATTCCATCCTTAATGTCTTCTATAATCCAGTCTTTTTTGAGCAGGGTATTGTTCAGTTTCCAAGTGTTTAATTTCTTTTCCCTGCTTTTTCTGTTATTGATTTCTACATTTACGGCCTTATGGTCAGAGGAGATGCTTTGTATTATTTCATTGTTTTGGATTCTGCTAAGGCTTGCTTTATGACCTAATATCTAGGTTTGGTTTGTTTCTTTTTCTAATATGGTCTATTCTAGAGAATGTTCCATTTGCACTAGAAAAGAACGTATACTTGGTTGCTCTTGGATGGAGTGTTCTGTATATGTGTATGAGGTCAAGTTGGTTGATTGTAGCCTTTAGATCTTCCGTGTCTTTACTGACCTTCTTTCTGGATGTCCTGTCCTTCACCAAAAGTGGTGTGTTGAAGTCTCCTACTATTATTGTGGAGCTGTCTATCTCACTTTTCAATGCCGATAGAGTTTGTTTTATGTATCTTGCAGACATGTCATTGAGTGCATAAATATTTAATATGGTTATATCTTCTTGGTATATTGTCCCTTTAATCATTATATAGTGTCCTTCCTTATCCTTTGTGATGGATTTAACTTTAAAGTCTATTTTGTCCAAAATTAATACTGCCACTCCTGCTTTTTTTCTGATTGTTGTTTCCTTAGTATATATTTTTTTCCATCCTTTGAGTTTTAGTTTGTTTGTGTCTCTAAGCCTGAGGTGTGTTTCTTGTAGGAAGCATATAGACGGATCATGTTTTTTAATCTATTCTGCCACTCTCTGTCTCTTTATCGGTGTATTTAGTCCGTTTGAAAACCCTGGTGGTGTAGTGGTTAAGTACTAGGACTGCTAACCAAGAGGTTGGCAGTTCAAATCTGCCAGGCACTCCTTGGAAACTATATGGGGGTAGTTCTACTCTGTCCTATAGGTTCGCTATGTGTCGGAATCGACTCGACGGCAGTGGGTTTGGGTTTAGTCCATTTACATTCAGCGTAATTATGGATAGGTATGAATTTAGTGCTGTCATTTCGATGTCTTTTTTTGTGTTGTTGACAGTTTCTTTTTCCACTTAATTTTATGTGCTGAGTAGATTATATATTGGCCTTTCCTCATATTTGTTGTTTATTTTGTTTCTGCTGAGTCTTTATTTTTTTCTTGTATTTTATTTTGATGTGTAGGATAATTTGTCTCCTTTGTGATTACCTTATTATTTACTCCTATTTTTCTACGTTTAAACCTAACTTTTATATCTTTGTATCACCGTAACTTCCTCTCCATTTGGAAGATCTATGACTACATTTCTTAGTCCGTCTTTATTGTTTTAACGTTGTGTTCTTTTACATAATAACATTGCCATTACCCTGTTTTGAGCATTTTTTTTATCTTCCTTTATTTTTTTTTTTATTTCCCTTGTCTGGGTTGACTTCTGGTTGCTCAGCCCAGTGTTCTAGTCTTATGCTGATACCTGATATTATTGATTTTCCGACCAAAGAACTCCCTTTAGTATTTCTTGTAGCTTTGGTTTGGTTTTTACGAATTCCCTAAACTTCAGTTTATCTGGAAATGTCCTAATTTCACCTTCGTATTTAAGGGAGAGTTTTGCTGGATATATGATTCTTGGCTGGGAATTTTTTTCCGTCTGTTTTTTAAATAAGTCATCCCATTGCCTTCTTGCCTGCATGGTTTCTGCCGAGTAGTCCGAGCTTATTTTTATTGGCTTTCCTCTGTAGTTGGCTTTTCATTTATCTCTAGCTGCTCTTAAATTCTCTCTTTATGTTTGGTTTTGGCAAGTTTGATTATGTCTTGGTGACTTTCTGTATATAATCTTTTGTATTCTGCCTCTGGTAATTCCAGGAATGCACTTTCATCTAGAAGATCCCTGGATTCTTTGTTTTGCGAGCTTGTTGAGGCGATCATGGTTTCTTTGTGTGACTTGATATTGACTGTTGTCTCCCAGCTATCTATAAGTTATTGTATTAGTTTATTTCATGTTTGCTTACTGTGTCATAGCTTCTTGCTTTGTTTTGTTTTGATATGCCCAAAGTGAGCTAGCTAGCTAGCTTGATTATTTTCGCCTTTGGAGCTCTGACGTCCTGTCACCAGATGGCTAGAGCTGTTATCAGGTATATCAGTCTAGGAGTCCATTCACTTTTCTTCTATGAATTCAGCTCAGATGTTCAGGTAGCTCATCATCAGGTGTGTGGTACAGGCTCTGTCCTATCCATAGTCTTAGAGGGGCAGGGGTCATTGGTACAGGTACCAGTATCTGGTTGCAGCAGGGGTCACACTCTGAACAAAGCAGGGGGCTGAGAATCATCCCCGACATATCGCTGTGGAAAACGTGTCCCTGATCTCTAGAGGGTACAGGTGAGTGGGTTCTGCAGATGGACCATGGGCACCCAGTGTTTTTGGCTGTAAGGACTGGGAGGTACCAGTTTTCCTTGGACCCCTATCACGGGTGGCTGGTTGACCTGAGTGGAGCTACCAGTCCTTAGGCCCCTGATGTGGGTAGGTGAGGACCCTGTTTAATAGGCAAAGCAATGTCAAACATCAAACACCCACCTCTCTGCCGCACAGCTGAAACAGTTGGAGTCTGCCAACAAGGGCCTATTCTCCTGAAATAGGCCTACACAGGTCCATGCAGAGAGGAAAGGTACTCAAAGTTCACAGACCATTTATGCCTGGACAGGATCTGCTTCTGTCCTAAGCTCCCCCAGTTTGTGGAGCTGGCAAATTCTCCTTTCCCCCAATTACAAATTTTTTCTTTTTCCAAGGCCGGGAGAATGGCTCTAGGCACTCAACAGTGCCTGTCTGAGGCCCAGGGAATTCAGCTGCTGAAGCCGGCTTGGGGGCTGGGGCGGGGGGGGGGGGGTGGGCAGGAAGCTGTAAAATATTCGCAAGTACTTAGCTTTTGCCGAGAGTGCCGTTCTTCTCTGGTTCCGGAGGTGTGAGCAGGCTGTGTGGCTGGCTGGTTCTCCCTGAGGAAACTGCAGCCTAACGCTAGTACCAGGCTGCCGCGGCGGCTCTGGAAATGGTGCCTGAGGGCTCCCCTGATTCAGATCCAGTAACTCCTCTCTGCTTCTGAACCTTCTCTTCCTCCCCCTGCCCCTTTGTTCATTTTCTAAGCTCGCCTTTGAAGCTCAGGGCTCCCAGCTTGTCACAAATACACCCGTTTCACTTGTTTTTTTGGTTCTTTGTTATAAAGAGGGGTTGCCGGAAGCGTCTATTTCGCCAACTTGGCTCTACCTCCTGTTTTCTGATTTTGGTATCTTTGTCAAAAGTTAACTGACATAGATGTATGGGTTTATTTCTGGACTCTCTATTCTACTCCATTGGTCTTATGCTTATCCCTATGTCAATGTCGCACTCTTTTGATTACTGTAGCTTCGTCGTGACTTTTGAAATTGGGAAGTATGAGTCTCACGGTGGTTCTGAATCCCCAGGTCTTGTGAGAGAGCAGGGAATCGGCCATGTGTGGGTCTGTAGGTCACTGGGGGGTCTTCTGTCTGAGCTCCTTTTTAGGGAGCAGGAAGTAACCTCAGTAAAGAGCTGTTTGGTAGAACTGCTTGAAAATGCCACATGCACTTGGGGGCACAGCTCTCCTTGCTGGCACTGAGGGTAAGGCTACTATGTGGATGCATGGCACAGCACAGCCAGGGCTTGTCATTGCCGTGGTATATGGTAGTGGAGGACTGTCTGAGGTGACCTCTCTTAATAATTAACTATGTTGGCTATGTTTTATTTATGAAGACCTTCATTTTCCAAAAGATCCTCTGAGTGAGCTTCTAGTCTGGCTCAGGGGGCCACAGGCAGCCTAGCTGGGTGGAGGACAGAGGCACTAGCCTTCTAGATCCCTGGGGCTGCCAGGCCAGAGTGCAGAGGGAACCCAAGCCCCAAGGTGAGGGGGGTGACCAGCAGTTCAAGGCTGGGGCATTAAGATGAGAAGCCAGGTGCAGATGGCACTTTGTCAGAGCTGCATGACAGATTGGCCCCGGGGGATGCTGGGAAAGCCACCATCAACCTTCAGCATCACCCTCTTTGTAAGAAGGGGACCAGTGGTCACTGACCCAAAGGTAGCAGCAAGGCTTATACTGTTAGGGGGCCCCTCTTTAAGAAAGAGGCTCTAAAACTGCAAATACACAATTAGTTGTGACAGTGACTATTTAGAGGGAGGAGAGATATTCCCAGAGCCTCATAGATCCTGCTCCTTTCCCTGAGACCTCTTCAGGTGAGGGGTGGGAAATACTGAAGTAGAGATACTGAGTGGCTGCTTCCTCCCTCCTTAGCCCCTGTACCACCACCCGTGCCTCTCCACCCGCTCAGACCCAGTGAGGCCCAGGGTTTAGGCATCATTTAATTCCCCTGAGTCCACCCCTGCCTAAATGGAAGGCTTCTGGCAGGGGTGATGAGGTGCAAGGGTGGTGCTCCGAGGGCCTGCTGTGTGCCCAAAGCCATGCTCCAAAAGGAATTTTCTAAAACCCCTATATATCCAGCACAGGGCAGGCTTCTGGAACTCACTTCTGGCACCTTTTTTAGGGGCTGAAAAAGAGTTACATAGGATCCTTCCCAAATGATGAGATAAATCAAGGGAAGCAACATCTTTCCCCAAGTGTAGGGGCAACGCTAGAGGCCTGACCAGCAGTTGGGCCTCAGGGCTTAATCCAGATTTCATGAGTGGGCTCTGACATGAATTGATTTCTGTGCCAGGAGCTCTTGTCCCGGCTCTGCTGGCTGTTCTGTGCTTTGTCATTTGGGGAGTCCCTTGCCTTCTTGGGTATCAAGTTTCTAATGGACAAAGAGAGTAGAATGGACTTGATCAAAGAATTCTCTGGCTGGGGACTCAGCCCGTGGAGCCCACTTGCTCCTTTACCTGGCCAGTGCCTGCTTGTTTCAGGCCCATCCTTCCTCAGGGCCTCGCTGAGCAGGCTGCATTCCCCACCACGTGGCCCTCACTCCTCACAGGGCGCTATGCTTCGGTTGTGCACCGTCACTTGTAGGGCCTCTGCTCCGTGCCCATAGCCGGGCTCGTGCCCTGGGGACAGTGTTCTGGAGGCTGGGACTGGTCATACACACTCTCAGGGACGAAGCACTCCAGGTCGCTCTTACTTTCTAGTGACTTCAAACCTTAACCAAGGGCCCAGTGGTGGAGTAACTTGTGCAATGACAACATGATGCATAAATAAGGAGGAGAGCTGGGTCTGAATCCTCAGTCTGATGGCAGACCACTTTTCCACTGTAACTCATACGTTCTCCACTGCCACTGGGAGTCCTGACCCCCATGGAGCCTGCTGGCCTTTTCCTTTCCCTCATAGAGTAGGTGATAAGATAGGGTCCAGAGCGGAGCTTGAGGAGAACTGGGAGGACTGAGTTCAGGGGCCATGTTAGCCCCTCTGGCCAGCCCCCTCCCTGCTTTTGGCTGTGAAGCCCACCCCTCTTTTCTCCCCTAATCACCCCAGTAGAAGAGACTGCCCCTCAGGTGCTGCCTGGAGCAGGAGGGGCAGGTTTTGTGGGGAGAGTGCCCCAGGCTGCTCCAGTTCACTGGGGTGAAGGGTTCATTGCTAGTGGTCATGAAGGCCGGAAGATTGCCCCAACATTCTCTTGAGTCACAAGGCTGGCGAAGAGATGAGAGGCAGATAAGGGCAGCCTAGGCCTCTGTCTGGCATGGGCTTCAAAGGCTTCCTGCTTCACTGCATGGCTCTGCCTCATCACGGCCCCTCCCCAGCCCTTCCTGTCAAGTGTGCTGGCCTCCTTCTCCCTGTGTGTGTGAGCTGTGATGGAGCAAGAGCCTGGCAGCACACCTGGCTTCCTGCCCCTAAGCCAGGCCAGCACAGTCAGGAAGGGTCACAGCTGGCTGGGGTGGAGGCTCCCACGGTGTGTATCCGCACTCCTTTCCTCCCAAGGCTCCAGCCCATCATGCCCCCGGGGCTCTCTGGGTCCTCACACCGTGTGGATTTTCCACAGCTCCATGTGGCCTGAGTTTCACAGCACATCTGTAACCCTCTCCCCTCTGAGGGGGTGTGGGCGGGGGCACAGGAACTTCTGGTCACTGAACCGGCATATAGTGTGATGCTATTCTTATTACTTTGCTAAAAATTTTTGATTAGTTGATACATTCACATGGAACAAGTTAAAACCATTCAAAAGGGCATATAAAGGGCAGTATCTTCCCACTCTGTCCCACCCACCAGTTCCCTGTTCCCAGAGGCAAATACTGCTCCTAGTTTCTCATGTATTTTCCCATAAATATGTTATGGTAGACACTGCTGGTTGTACCCCCAAATCCACTCTCTTTTCTTTTGGGGGGAATAAAACTAGCAGTTGTCGAGTCTATTCTGGTTTATGGCGACTCCATGTGTGTCAGAATAGAACAGTGCTCCACAGGATTTTCAATGGCTGATACTCAGCGGGGGGACTCAAAACTCCAACCTTTCAGTTAACAGCCTGGCTTGTTAACCATTTGCACTAAACAGGGAATCCTATTTATTTTATAGAGATAGAACCACCAGATTTTAGCTCAGTACAAAGCGGTCTGTGAGAAAGACTTCGTTTTCCTGGCCAGGCTGCTCGTTAAGTACAGCCCTGACTCCTGGCCAAGAGGCGTGAGCACAAGTGACGTGTGCTTCTTCCAGGTGCATCCTTACAGGAGAGAAGTGCATCTCTACTTCCTCTGCAGCCCCTCCTGTCGACCAGAATGTGAACATATGCAGGGATTTCTTGGACCATAAGACAAAGGCATCCATCTATGGATGGTGGAGCAAAAATGTGGAGGGAGCCCCGTCCCTGACCCACAGAGCCACCATCCCAGCCCTGGATTGCTTGTGTTCAGACTATGATGTAGGAGAGAAATAGGCCTCCACCTTGTTAAACCCAAGCGAATACATTAAAAAAAAAAAATTGGTGCCAAGTCAATTCCAACTCATAGCAACCCTACAGGACAGAACTGCCCCATAGGATTTCCAACACTGTAATCTTTACGGAAGCAGACTGCCGCCTCTGTGGAGTGGAAGGTGTGTTCAAACCACCAGCCTTTCAGCTAGCAGTCAAGCACTTAACTAGTGAGCAACCAACCAAAAAAAAACCCAGTACATACAGGGATAGGAATAGATAGTACACACTTGATTCTATTCACCTTGCTTTTTCACTTGCCAATATATTTTCACTTACCAATTTTTTTTAGTACATAATTCTCATGGGTTGAATTGTGTCCCCCAGAAATATGTCAACTTGGCTGGGCCATGAGTCCCAGTATTGTGTAATTGTCTACCATTTTATGTGATTTCCCTATGTGTTGTAAATCCTATCACTATGATGAAATGAGATGGATTAGTGGCAATTACATTTATGAGCTAGATAATGTCTTAAACAAAGTTCTCTGAGATATAAAAGAGAGAAGCAAGCAGAGAGACAGGGGGACCTCCTGTCACCAGGAGGGCAGTGCCGGGAACAGAGTACATCCTTTGGACCTGAGGTTCCTGCATTGGGATGCACCCAGACCAGGAAAAATTGATGATGGGGACCTTCCTCCAGAGCCAGTGGAGAGAGGGAGCATTCCCCCAGGGCTGACGCCCTAAGTTTGGACATGTAGCCTGCTGGACTGTGGAAAAGTGGATTTTTCTTTGTTGAAGCCATCCACTTGTGGTATTTCTGTTGTAGCGACACTAGATGACTAAGACAATGTTATAAATATATTGGTATATAGTATATACTTATCAAATACATTAAAATTATTCTTTATGGCTGCACAATATGTATTATATGGATATACCATAATTAACCAGCTCCCTGTCCATGGGGTCACTTCAATTATTGTGTTGTTACAAAAAAAATACTGCAATGACTGATTTTTCATGTATCAAGTCATACAGGTACAAATTTATCTGTAGGTTAAATACCTAGAAGTAGATACACTGAAGTAATGTGATGTGAATTTGTAATTTTGACATTTTTCCACAGAGATTTTATCAATTTATATTCCCACCAGAAATATGTGAGATTACCTGATTTGCCCCATAGCCCCCCCCCAACAGGTGTTATTAAACATTTTTGTTCCTTATCAATCTGGTCGGTGAAAAATGGCATGTCAGTAATAGTTTTAACTAGCATTTCTCTTGTTATAAGTGATCTTGGGTATATTTTTATGTTTAATAGCCATTTGTGTATACTTTTCTCCTAAGCTCTTTTTTTAAAAAAAAAATTGTTTCACTTTTTGCTGTTATTGTTGAGAATATACGCAGAAGAACATACAGCAATCCAGCAGTTTCTACATGTACAATTCAGTGACTAGATGACATTCTTCAAGCTGTGCAGCCATTCCTCACCCTCCTTTTCTGAGTTGTTCTTCCTCCACTAACATAAACTCACTGCCCCCTAAGTTTTCTATCTAATCTTTCCAGTTACTATTGTCAATTCCATCCCATAGTGATAATTCTTAAAAGAGCACAATGCTTAAGGCTTTTTTTTTTTTTTTTTTTACTAGTTAACTGTCTTTTTTTAAGTTAAACTATTGTTTGATGTTAAGAAGACTTCAGGGGATATTTTTGGTGTAAGGTTTAAAGACTATCTCGGGGTAATGGTTTCAGGGGTTCATCCAGCCTCTAGGGTTCTAGAAAGTATGGATTCCATGAGAATTTGAAATTCTATTCTGCATTATGCTCATTTTGATCAGGATTCTTCAGCCTCTCCTATATAGGGTGATGTGAGTTGGAATCAACTTGATGGCACACAGCAACAACAACATTGATTTGTAGGAGCTCACTATAGATTAGGAAAACCAGATCTTTGTGGTACGAGTTGCCAATGTTTTTTCTCAGTTACTTTTGGTTGTCTGACTTTGTTTACGGTTGTTTTTACCATCCAAGAGGAATTATTTATTGAGGGCCAGCCTCTCTGCTGGATGCTGGGGAAACCAGGATCAACAAGACCAACATTTCCCTGTTTTCCAGGAATGTCTAGTCCATCGATGCAAAGGAGAATGGGTTCAGTGACAATAGCACAGATGTGAATCTGGGCACCACATTTGGCCCTGATGTAGGAACTGTAGGGCATGTGGCCACCAAATCTAGAACACCCCATGTACAGATGAAAGAGAAATGGCCCCAGAGAGGGAAGGACTGGCCCAAGGTTTCATGGCAAATTGGAGGTCCAGATCTGGATGCTTAGTTCAGGGCTCTTTTTTCTCTACCAAAAAGCTGCTCCTGATTAGCTCTGGGTCCTGTAATGTCATAGCCCCAGGACTCTGATCAAAATTGTAACTGATTCTATCTGGGATGGGATGGGAGGGGGGGTGGGGGGGCAGTATTTGAAGTAGGGAGTGAGACCAGCACATCTTGCTGGATGAAGAGACTCCAGTTAGAGGCATCATCTCCTGGGAGTCCAGCTCTGGAGGAAACAGCTCCATGGACAGGCCCAGAGAGGCATTTCTAAGTCAGGACCTGGCAAGGACTTGGCCTCTAACAGTGGCTGCCCCAGACTACTTAATTATCCTGGGCTCCTGGGCCCGCATGAGTACTTCTATAATGAGAAAGTCCTGGGCGATGCAAATTGCTAACCCACTCAGTTGCTAACTGTAAGGCCCACCCAGGGGTACTTCAGAAGAAAAGCCTGGTAATCTACTTCTGAAAAATCAGTCATTGAAAACCCTGTGGAGCACAGTTCTACTCTGACACACGGGGCGCCACAAGTAGGAGAGAGTCCTTTCATCAGCTCTTTGGTTACCCTGAAGTTACAAAGGCAGGATAAACGCTTATTTATTTCTTTTTATTTATAAGCTTTCAAACTGAGTTGTTTTCTTAGCATCATCCAAAGATTTTTCTTTTTTAAAGAATCGTTATGAGTTCATACATCTAAAAATGTCTGATGTGTTTTAAACCATTGCAATTACGATTACTGATGCTCAGATCATCAGGTCTTTGTCAGATGAGAGCCTCTCTGAGGTATGTCCTTAAAATGTCATGATAATCTGAAAGCTTGCTTGATATCTGGTATACAAGATGCTCCAGACTCACCTTGTACATCTTCTGCCCCAAGCCTGCAATCCATCATTTCCCCCCCCAGGACTTCCTTTTAGGGGAAGATGATACTGGAAGACTGGAGTCTAGGCTCACCTGCCTCTTGGCGGAGGTGATCAGTTCATGGGTCCCAGATGAATAGCGTAGACATGAGGGCATGTGTGTCTTTTGCCTCACTCGAAGCAGACACTCTGACCCAGGCTTCTGCCTCTTAAAGATTTCACAAATGTTTCTCAATTTAAGGTAGTGGTTTTTGACATGGCCTACATATTGAGAAAATATTAACGATGCAGGAAGCATCAAAAGAAGATGGAAGGAATACACAGTCATTATACCAAAAAGAATTAGTCAATATTGAACCATTTCAAGAGCTGGCATATGATCAGGAACTGATGGTACTGAAGGAAGAAGTCCAGGCTGCTCTGAAGGCATTGGTGAAAAACAAGGCTCCAGGAATTGATAGGATATCAATTGAGATGTTTCAACAAACAGATAAGAGTGCTGGAGGTGCTCATTCGTCTATACCAAGAAATATGGAAGACAGCTTCCTGGCCAACTGACTGGAAGAAATCCATATTTATGCCTATTCCCAAGAAAGATGATCCAACAGAATGTGGAAATTATAGAACAATATCATTAATATCAAACGCAAGCAAAATTTTCTGAATATCATTCAAAAACGGCTGCAGCAGTATATTGACAGGGAGCTGCCAGAAATTCAGGCCGGTTTCAGAAGAGGACGTGGAACCAGGGATATCATTGCTGATGTCAGATGGATCCTGGCTGGAAGCAGAGAATACCAGGAGGATGTTTACCTGTGTGTTATTGACTATGCAAAGGCATTCGACTGTGTGGATCATAACAAACTATGGATAACGCTGCGAAGAATGGGAATTCCAGAACACTTAATTGTGCTCATGAGGAACCTTTACATAGATCAAGAGGCAGTTGTTCAGACAGAACAAGGGGCTACTGATTGGTTTAAAGTCAGGAAAGGTGTGTGTCGGGGTTTTATTCTTTCACCACACCTATTCAATGTGTATGCTCAGCAAATAATACTAGAAGCTGGACTATATGAAGAAGAATGGGGCATCAGGATTGGAGGAAGCCTCATTAACAACCTGTGTTATGCAGATGACACAACCTTGCTTGCTGAAAGTGAAGAGGACTTGAAGCACTAACTAATGATGATCAACGACCACAGCCTTCAGTATGGATTACACCTCAACATAAAGAAAACAAAGATCCTCACAACTGGACCAATGAGCAATATGATGATAAATGGAGAAAAGATTGAATTGTCAAGGATTTCATTTTACTTGGATCCACAATCAACAGCCATGGAAGCAGCAGTCAAAAAATCAAAAGACACATTGTATTGGGCAAATCTGCTGCAAAGGACCTCTTCAAAGTGTTGAAGAGCAAAGATGTCACCCTGAAGACTAAGGTGAGCCTGACCCAAGCCATGGTATTTTCAATCACATCATATGCATGTGAAAGCTGGACAATGAATAAGGAAGACCAAAGAAGAACTGACGCCTTTGAATTGTGGTGTTGGCGAAGAATATTGAATATACCACAGACTGCCAAAAGAGCGAACAAATCTGTCTTGGAAGAAGTGCGGCCAGAATGCTCCTTAGAGGCAAGGATGGCGAGACTGTGTCTTACATACTTTGGACATGTTTTCAGGAGGGATCAGTCCCTGGAGAAGGACATCATGCTTGGCGCAGAATACAGGGTCACCGGAAAAGAGGAAGACCCTCAATGAGGTGGATTGACACAGTGGCTGCAACAATGAGCTCAAGCATAACAACGATTGTAAGGATGGTGCAGGACCGGGCAGCGTTTCGTTCTGTTGTGTGTGGGGTCACTATGAGTCAGAACTGACTCGACGGCACCTGACAACAACATATTGGAATTCCCTGGGGAGCTTTAAAAAAATGCTGATGCCTGTATCCAGCCCCAGAGATTCTGGTTTAATTGGACTCGGATATGGCCTTAGAAGGGGATTTTAAAAGCTTGAAGCTCCCAGACAGTACTAAACTGGGGCTGCACACTATTTATTGTTCCACACACGTTCTTCCACTTTCACCACGTGCGGAAGTCTCCCCATACAATACCATTTACACACTCTTCCACTCTCACCACATGCGGAAGTCTCCCCAAACAATACTGTTTTGCATGTCTAAAAATCTGTGTAAATTGTATCATATTGAATATATCACTCTAAGGCTTGTTTTTTCCTAGCATTGTTTTGATTTTTCTGAGTTGATAGTTAATACCTACAGCTCATTCAGGGCACCTGTTGCCACACTTTAAAGCCTGGCTTCCACACCTGGGTTTCTGCTCCTCTTGATTGCTACATTCACTTACAGTTGTTCCAGCCAAACATCTCGGAGTCATCCTCGACTGCTCTTCCTCTCACATCCCATATGCAGTCCTTCAGGAAATCCTATTAACTCTGCCTTCCAAATCTATCCAGCATCTGACAGTTTCTCTCACCACTTCCACCTGGTGCTAACCACCATCATCTCTTGCCTGGATTTACTGTCATAGCCTCTGAGGTGGCCTTCCTGTCTTTTGACCCTCTACAATCTATATTTCTATCATGAACTGAATTGTGTCCCCCCAAAATGAGTGTGAACTTGGCTAGTCCATGATTCCTAGTATTGTGTCATTGTCCACCATTTTGTCATCTGATATGATTTTCCTATGTGCTGTAAATCCTACTTCTTTTTTTTTATGATGTTAATGCATATTGGAATCACCTCAGGACCTTAAGAAAAAGTGTTGCCTGCCTGGGTCCAGGGTTCAGATCCGTTCAGTCATGGCCAACAAAGCGAAACCAGACAGGCCCAAATTTTTAAAATTTGGGTGATCTGGAACCATATCTGGAACGGGAAAAATTACAGGTTGATGCCCTAGAATGGGAGACTTGGAAGAGGCGTAGTGAGCCATTTCAGAAAGCCTGATGCGTGAGACTGGATTCCAGGACTGACGAGAGTGACACACATTCAAAACAGCACAGTCAGGTGCCATTTTGAGCAGAGCACCGCTGGTTCTGTAAAATCTGATGGACACAAGATTTGGTTGCTATCCAATGCACTCACTGCCCATGTTTCCTTTTTTCTGAAATTATTTATTTTTTTAATTGTGCTTCTCATTAAACAATACACATATTGTTTTGTAACATTGATTGCCAACCCTGCGACATGTCAACACTCTCCCCTCTTGACCTTGGGTTCCCCATTTCCACTTGTCCAGCCTTCCTGTCCCCTCCTGCCTTCTCGTCCTTGCTCCTGGGCTGGTGTGCCCATTTAGTCTTGTATACGTGGTTGAGCTACGTGTATTACTGTTTGTTTTATGGGCCTGTCTAATCTTTGGCCGAAGGGTGAGCCTCAGGAGTGACCTCAATACTGAGTTAAAAGGGCGTCCAGGGGCCATACTCTCAGGATTTTTCTACTGTGATCCCTGTCAGAGCAGCTGGTGGTGGTAGCAGGGCACCATCTAATTGTGCTGCCCTTGTTTTCTAACAGGGAGATTAAGTTTCTAGCAGGGCTTTCACCTGTAATTGCTCCCATTCTGGGTATGGTTCTGGATTACCCCAATTTTAAAAATTCAGGTCTGTCCTGTCTGCCATGACTGAACTGGAAGAACCAGTTTGAAGCCCTGCCTGGGCCCTGCCCCAGAGATTCTGGTTTAATTGATCTGGGGTGTGGCCTGGGCACTGAAAGCTCCCCAGGTGACCCTACTGTGCATCCCAAGATTAAGAACAGCCAGCTTTATAGCAGAGGACTTTGTCTTATTCTTCCTTGCACTCTCTCGTTATTTGCAATATTATGCAGTCTCAGTTAGTTTAATAAGACAGGAACCTTGTGGAAGGCTGTTGAAGCTTCAAACCCAAATCCCACAGAGATTAATACTTTTGATTTGTACAGTTCTTTATAGCCTCTCTTATGAATTGAATTGTGTCCCTCCAAAATCCTGGCCCCTATACCTGTAAAAAGAAGCCCTTGTAATGCAACAGCTAACCTGCTAACTGAAAGGTTGGTGGTTCAAACCTACCCAGAGGCTCTGCAGGAGAAAGACCTAGCTATTTGCTTCTGTAAAGATTACAGCTGAGAAAACCCTATAGGGCAGTTCTCCTCTGTCGTGTGGGGTTGCTGTGAGTCAGAATCAACTCAACAGCACCCAACAATAACAACATACCTGTAAATATGATCCTGTTTGGAAATAGGGTTCTCTCTGCAATGTTAATTAGGGTGAGTTCTAAGTCAAATCGCTTCTAAGTTATAAAAAGTGCAGATTAGACAGAAGCACACACAGGTGCCACATGAGGATTGCTACAAGCCAAGGCATGCCGAGGACTATTGTTATAGTTTCTTAGTGCTGCTATGACAGAAATACCACAAGTGGGTGGCTTTAGCAATTTATTTTCTCACAGTTTAGGAGGCTAGAAGTTCAAATTCAGGGCACCAGCTCTAGGGGAAGGCCCTGTCAGCTCTGGGGGGAATCGTTGTCTCAGCTTCTCTAGCGTTCTTCTCAGCATTCCTTGGTGATCTCCAGGCGACATGTATCTTTCCTCTGTGCTTGCTTCTCTGCACCTTTGCGGTTCTGTTTATTACTCAGAAGTGATTGGATTCAGGACACACCCTACAGTAGTATGGCTTCATTAACGTAACAAAGAAAACTCTATTCCTCAGTGGAATGGGGGTCAGGACTCCACATATTTTGGGAAGACACAATTCAATCCAGAACAGTTACCAATACGGAAGGAATCCACACAGCTGAGACCCTGATTTGAACTTTCAGCCTCTAAAACTGTGAGAAAATAAATTTCTGTTCTTTAAAACCACTTGTGGTAGGGGCTTTGGAATTGCTAACGGGCAAAGGCTGGAGGAATTCTGATGCACTTGAGGGTAAGCCTCGACTGCCTTGAAGAGACTATTGGTAGAATTATGGACATTAAGGGTGATTCTGATGAGCGCTGAGAAAGAACTGCAAGCTGTGGGGAAAGCTTCTATCGTCATGAACAGAATGTTGCTAGAAATGTGCTTCTAGGAAGCTTTAGAAGGAAAGATGAACATGTTATTAGACATTGGAGGAAAGGTGGGAGGAAAGACAGCTTTAGAAGTGAACTCTGCAGAACTTAAGATTTGAAAAACTCTATTGTAAAAACTAAGACCACATGTCCTAGAATTAATACCAAGGGTGTCGCTACACAATCTTTTGCTGAAGAGATTAGGCTTGTGACTGATGGTCTAAGTAACCATCACAAGAAAGCTTGTCAGCTTGGGCTGAAAAAGTGACAGGATGAAATTAAGGAGAGCTGTTTCCTGGAATTCTACAGGCAGAGAACAGGGTTGTCCTTCAAGAAAAGAAATGATCCCGGGAGTAGCTCGGAAACCAGGACTGTCAGAAGGAACATGGGCTGCTGTCCTGGTGGGCCAGGAGAACTGGCGGCCCAGGGCTGAGGGGGTGGGGTTACCATTCCAGTGGGCCTAGAAGATGGCACTGACTCCCAGGGCTGACAGACCTCAACCTAGAGTCTGGAGAGTGTGGCCAATGCCCAGAGTCTGGAGGTCACTGCCCAGATGTGCCTGGAGAATAGAGGATTATTTCCAAGCCTGGAGAGAGCTAATGAGGTTTGCCCTGCTGGGTTTTAGACTTCCTTGGTACCTATGACCCCTTCCCTCCAGTTTCTCTCTTTTGGAATGGAAATGTCTACCCTGTGTCTGTTCCACCTTTGTACTTTGGAAGTAGATAACCTATATTCTAGGTTTCACAGGTCAACAGATGGAAAAGAATTTTGTCCCAGGATGGAACATACCCATACTTGATTTAGCTGATTCAGAATATGAGATTTTTAACTTAAAGCTGACGCTGGGTTAAGAATTTTGGGATGATGTGATAAGGTATGTTTTCCATGTGGGAAGGACATGAGTTTTTGGGGGACCAAAGGGTGGAATGTTATGGATTGAACTGTGCCCCCCGCAAATGTATTTTAATCCTGGCCCTTATACCTGTAAATATGATCCTGTTTTGATCTCTTTGCAGTGTTAATTAGGTTATATCCGAGTAGGTTGAGTTCTAAATCTAATCACTTCTGAGGTATAAAAAGACCAGAGTAGACACAGACACACACAGGGAGAAGAGGAAAGTAGAAGATGGAGACAGACACATCTACAAAGACTGCCTGCTACCAGAAGCTGATAGACAAGGAAGGATCACCCTCTAGAGCCACACCCTGAAGTTGGACTTCTAGCCTCCTGAAAAGTGAGAAAATACATTTCTGCTCTTTAAAGCCACTCACTTGTGGTGTTTGTGTTATAGCAGCACCAGGTAACACAGCTTTGCTTCTCAAAGTGTGACCCAGGAACCAACAGAGCATTAAGACCACCTGGGAGCTTGTTAGAGATGCAGAAACTCAGGCCCCACCCCAGACCACTGTATTAGTTCCCATTTTAACAAGACCCTCAGGTGGTTTGCATACACAGTAAAGTTTGAGATGTGTTGCTTCATAGTATTTATCATTCCCTCAATAGCTTCTCATAATAACAGCTCTGAATTGCAGGCAGGGATTATGCTGTCCAGTTTACCAGTGAGAGAGCTGAGAGTCACAGCTTCGCTCAAGGTCACGCACTTAAAACTAGAGCTTGAACCCACTCCTCACTCAATCGAGTGTCTTCCCACAATGCCATGCTAATCAAAGAGAGAAGACCACAAAGCAGATGAGGACCCAGGACAAAAAAAGCTGATGCAAGAGACCCTGTGAGGTTTCTCTTTGTGCATGCATTGATACCATGTCCCCTCAGGCTCCACTTCTTCATATGCTGCAAGAGAACCATTTCAGAATCATCAGTTGTCTTCTAGGCACCCATGAAATTCTGTCTGAGTTATCCTGTCACCCTCTTAGCTGGAGTCCCAGGGATCCTGGCGTTGTACTGGCCCTTTTCAAATACTGAAGGGTGTTGTCTCAATGAGTGCAGAAGCCCAGCATTTCCCCGGGCCTACCCAACACATTCAGCACCAGCACACTCAGTCAGACTCACTTACGGGTCTTGGTCCTGAACAACTCATCCCTACTCTCTGCACACTTAATCCAGACTCACCCCTACTTTTCCAGCTTTACGTCCAACCTCTTTCTCTACTCTTGTTTTCCTACTGGGCAGATCTGGTGCCTTGAACAGACTCCCCAGGGCAGAGCTCCCCTTAAACTCCTGCTGGCCTCATAATCATCCACATGACAAAATTTCAAACATAACAAATTAATGAATTAAGTTATTATTTTGTCCTCACTAACTCTACCTGTTCTTCTCCTAATTTGCCAAATTTAGGCTGAAAGACCACCAGGGGAAAACAGTTACTAATTAATGTTAACCAGTCACTGCTCCAGAAGAAACAGCAACAGCACTAGCACGAAGAACGTGATGAAATGTTCTGGTCATTCACAAAGCTCTGAGGTAATCAGAACACAATGCGCTTCTGACCTCAATGCCAGCCCCTGCATCCTCCCCTGGCTTCACCCCATACATGTGGAGAACAGTGACTTCACTTTCAATGTCTTTGATATCAATGTTTAAATTCAGCCAGCATCATTGTAAATATTTTTATTATTAGTTTTATCAGAAAAACTTGTATATAC
This sequence comes from Elephas maximus indicus, assembly GCF_024166365.1. Lineage (NCBI taxonomy): Eukaryota > Metazoa > Chordata > Mammalia > Proboscidea > Elephantidae > Elephas > Elephas maximus. The sequence continues at coordinate 131,771,426 of NC_064826.1, forward strand.
AGGTGATTTTTAAAAAGCATGATTCTTTTGACCCTATAGGAGAGAGCAGAACTGTTCCATACGGTTTCCAAGGAGTGCCTGGTGGATTTGAACTGCTGACCTTCTGGTTAGCAGCTGTAGCTCTTAACCACTATGCCACCAGGGTTTCCATTACAGCCAGAGGTGATCATTTCTTCTGGAGAGATAACCTCCAAGGTTAGAATGGAAGACAATGTAAAAACAGATTTCACTTTACAGTTTACCTTTATCAAACCATCCTGGAACACATTAATTCTGTCATATGAATATGATTTACATTATATAAGTCAGTAATAGAAAACACAAGCCAAAAACCTTATATTCTCTAGTCTTCAAGTCAAATATCAATTTTCTTAAAATGTGAAGACAAAATAAAGTGTTTCAAGTAGCAGCACTTGAACACTATATACGTCTGTAATGATGTGTAGTAGTCAACTTTAAGCCTCATGTTTTCCAGGTTTTAGTGGAAATTACTCTCTCTAGTTTCTTAGATTTTTGTCAGTCTTATTTTGGGGGCTATTTTGCCTCATCGAGCCTAAAAAGAGTACACTTTTAAGATACATTAATGATCCATACTGAGAATAAGGTAACAAATGGTTTTCCAACTCCTTAGGGACATGAGTTACTATGAACACAAGTGAGCACCCCAGTTATCTCTGAGCTGGGCAGTTTCAACAAGATCATTTTTCCTCTGGGGCCAAGGTCTGTGGCTTGATCTTCCTAGCAGCTTCCAAAACAGAAGCCAGGTTTACTTTGTCTCCAAATTCCTTCTCTCGGTGCTCAAGAAGAATGCCCTGAAAGGAAACGAGGGGACGTCAGTCCTCATTCTGGGTCATTCATTCCTAAGACGGACGTGGAGCACTGGCTATCCGTCAAGCTCTGTGCTGGGCAGCAGGACACAGATCCATTCCCATGAGTTCAGCCTTAAGGGGAAAGTAGGCACGGACAACAGGCTGTGCCACAATATGTGGGCTGTACAGTTGCACTTGGGAAGCAGAAGGTCAGGAGTGATTAATCACAAAGGCAATCAGGAAGGCCTGGCTGGTCCATGGAAGGTAAGAGAACAGAATGAGCCAACAGACAAGAGCCCGAAGGTGTGGAAGTGGAGCTTAAGAGGTCAGGCTTGGAAAAACCACCTGAAAAGCGAGAGCCTCTCTTCCTTCAGTCTTCTTAAGAAACTAGAATCCACTCACTTGTGCTGATGCCAAACGCTTTAAAGGTACAGAATACTCCAAAGTGGTAAAAAAGATAAAGTGATATGTCTGAGACCAGTATCGAGATCGTTGTTAAAGAGTTCTCTGACCCATTACGTATAACTGGGAACTCATTTTGAACAAAAAAATAAACACCTGCAGGTAGGTTCACTATGAAAGTCCCAATTACGCATTGGTGACAACAGGGAGGCAAATCAGGGTTTTTTATCTACTTGCTCAGTCAAGCATCATGCCATCATTAAAACACAGAGTAAGAACACAGAATGACATGGGGAAATGTTCATGAGGCACTGCTAAATGAAAACAACAGCTAGGCCAGTAAGAGGCCATTCTGTAAAATAACCAAACAAAATGCCACTCAGCTCTGTTCTGATGGCTTGTCCATGGTGGCTGAGCTTACAGAACAGGCCTCACTGCACCCTTCCCCCCACCCCTGCTTTCTACTGTTCTCTTGTTTTCAAAATTCCTATAGTGTACACATAGCACTTTTTCAAACATTATTAATGCAAAGGAAATCCCCACTGAGTGGCACCTGGCATGATGGGACTGCAAAAACTGCTCCCAAGAAGAACTGAGATTAAGTCCTGAAAGTCAGCCAGCCCAGTCAAACTTCCACCACGGCAGGTGAGAGGCAGGGGCTCCAGGGAGCACCAAGAGAGTCAAACACCACACCTAGCAACACCAGGAGTGTGCCAGCCAGCTCAGAGTCCATGAGCACCAAGTTAGTCATTGCCAGGCAAGAGAGGGCTGGCCAGGGGGCCCAGCCCTGCCCTAGGGGCTGTGGGAAGGTGGAAATGGAGAGTGGGCAGGGGCCCAAATGCCACAGAGGGAAGAGGCTGAGCCTCCAGGAAGTTGGAAGGGCACCTGGAAGGGCTCTTCGGAGCCATCCAGAGAGAGGCTATGGGCAGGAAAAGGGCAGGGTCCCCAGAGCTGGACAGATCTGAGCTCCATTAGACCACTGACAAGCTATGAGTCTTTGACTGAGTTACTTCATATCTCTAGGCCCGCTTCCTCACATGTAGATGGGGATAAAAATACCTCACATTCCAGACTGGTTGTGAGAAGTAAGATCATGATTATGAGTACCTGGAACAAGGCAGGCACTCATGACAGCCATGATTACTAAGACATTCTGATATATTTATGAAATATACCTGGCCAGGCCATCAAAGATAGACAGTAGAGAAAATAAGAAAATTAGCACATACGTTTATGCTCGTCAGATACCACATCATGCTAGATTTTGATGCAGACAAGCAGTAGAGTTGCCATGGTTTAAAGGTAAGAGATTATAAAATAAAGCTTAAATTGGGAGGGCTTCTATTCCCACTAACTGGGAAAAGTCTACCACTATCAATGTCAGCAATGAGAGCCACCAAAGCAGACCAACCCTGTCTCTTCAGAGATGAGGCCAAATGTCAAGGCCATATCCAAGGTTGGTGGAGATAGGCCTTGAGGTCAGGCCACCATTCCCCTGGTCTCCTCTCCTTGCTCTTGAGCCTGCATCCACTCTACACCATCCCTGCTACACGTCCACCCAGCCTCTGCCTACACCCCCCCAAACCCCGCCTGGGAGGGGAGTTCCCCTTGGCTGACCATTATCTGACAAGCAGCACCTGCTACCTGCCTGTCGGCCCCCCGAGAGCTCCCCTTTCCTTTCTACGACATCTCCGGGGCCCATGCAGGCTCTGCATCTTCATAATGAGGAGTCAGTTCCTTGCCAGGGCAACTCAGACACCAAGACCCTCGCAGGGAAAAGCACAACTCTTTGCCACTTGCCCTGACAGGTCTGTTCTCATTCCTCCTTTCCTCTTCACTTCCTCCCACCATCCATCGTTGGTGGCTTGGGAACAGTGTGAGGGATGGACTCCCTGACAGAGACCCAAGAGGAGCTGCCAACAGCAACTAGGCTTCAGTTTGAGCAAAGGAAACAGAACCCTGGGTCCAGGACCCGATGGCACCATGGATCAGCCATGCACCTTGTGCAGCCACTCACCCTAGTCTTGAGTTCCCTGTCTGAGAAATGGCAAAGCCATGGGTACCTCTCTGTGCTGAGAGACTGCATATGTGAGACTGGACATTTGAAAGGGGACAGTCCTTTCCCTTCCTTCTCATATTCCTTGGCTTTCTGGAAGGTAGGCTGGGAGACCAGAAGCATAGAAAGTTAGCCCTGTCTGGGTATCCCACACACAGACACGTAAGTGAACACCTAGGATTTTACCTGCTTTCCCGATCCCACCACAAAGATTCCTCCGAGGATAAAGCCTTCGCCTTCTAGGTTTCCAGAGAAGCCTCCATTCCAGGCCCGGAAGAAGTTGTGCCAGACACCCAGACGGACAAATCCCATAAACATCATCTTCCGCTTTTGGGGACCATAGAACTTTTTCTGCAGGAACAAGACAGAACTCACATCAGTAGCTAACTGCCCACCTTTCCCAATAGGGCATTCCACCTCAGGCAGAGACCCAGCCTACCAATTCATGTCCTCCCTTCTACCCAACACACACAGATCCCGGCCAGGACCACCCTCAACCCGCCCACAGAAACAGAACCCTGCTGGGTGCAGCTTCTGACCACAGGGCAGGCCCAACCTAGGGAAATAGGTCTGCAGCTTTCAACTGTGACCTCTCATTAGTGATGTGCAGGCTGCCTGTGCCCGACAGGGTCATAACATGCCTACCTTCTGGAGAGGTGGTGGAGAGGGGAAGGAACACAATGAATTAGGGTCAGGCTTTGTGCTAGACCCCCACCTGCAACATGGCAGGAACCCGACGGGGTTTCAGCTACTCCCTAGCCTCAGGGGTTAAAACTCAGGAAGGGCTTAAGTAACCAATGTGGGGAGCCATCTCAGTGCCCGGTACACTCCCTCTGCTCAGGGCATTAGGAGAGCCCCCCAAGCTCAGAGCAGCTGGAAGGGAGGAAGCCTCCAGCTCCAGGCCAGATACCTCCTGGGCCCCAACCTCTCACAGCTAAGCACAGTCCCCTCCAGTCAGTCCATGTCTGATGGGCTCAGCACACACCTTTTCATCCAGGAAGATTTCTCCTTTGAAATACAGCTGGAAGTCCTTCACTTCAGTCTTGACCTGCTCCTTCACCACTGCATAGAGGGGGATGCCCAGCTCGTCCAACTTGGGCTTCAGGGAGGACAGGTCTGCAGCCTCCTGTGGGAGACAGGGGCTCAGGTTGTGCGCCTGTGGCTCTGCAGCCAACAGACACCCTTTCCCACAAGCCCCGAGCATACCTGGCACTGAATGTAGAGGAACAAAGGAAGCAAAGCTGCCCTAACAATGAAGGCCTGTGCAGCCCAGCATAAGCCTGTCTTGGGTAGGCTCTGGGCCTCGGTACAGGGTGGTCAGGCCTTTTCCCCAGCCCAGCCTTGTTGTCTTTCCGTGAAGGGAGAAGTCCTGATGACAGAGACTGCATCCCAACATGGTCCTCTACCCATCGCTGATGTTTTCCCCTTCCCTCTCTCGCAGCCCTCCCATGCATTAGAACAAACTAGCACAGGGGCCTGTCAGACAAACTCACTCATGCTGTACAAATGGCTGCCTCTAGGACTTTGCTCAGTCAGTCCCCTCCCCTGCCATAGCCCTCCTCCCCTCTCGAGTGCAAACCCTACCCTTCGACAGGTGTGCCTCTGCTAAAAAGTGCTCCCTGGCCAACCTGGAGCGAAGCCCCCATTCTCTGTGCACACCCCATCTGCCCTGTCTGCTGATGTTTTCTGTCCCAAGTCTTTGTGTTACCACTCACTTAAGTATTGTCACTTAGGTTCCCAGAGGTGTCTCATGGTTAGAAACCACATCTTCCATTTCTTGGTATCCTTCGATGCCTAGCATATGGCTGAGTATACAGAAAGTACAAGATACCACATGGGAAAGTCTGAAGGTGACCAATGGGGAGAAGGCAGCTGAGCCAAGCAGGACAGATGGCCCTCTTTTGAAATGTGCCGGACAGATAACTGAAACGCACGTGTCATGGTAAAGCTTCCACCTTAAGAACAAACTGCTTTTTCACATTTGGTGTAAGAACTACTGCTCGCCTCCAACACAAATACTGCTATATGGTGGCAACCACATTTTATTTTTTAGAACAAGAAAAAAGCATGCAAATGAAGGTGAGCTGATTACTATGCACTTAGCAACAGCATCAGTGCGTGGCAACCGTTGTGCCAGAGCAAAGAGGGCAGCGTGGAGTCAGACATGGTCAGCGACTGCCTGTTTGTGAGCTGGAAGGTTTTAGTCACTTCTCCTGGGCTCTTTCCTCTACGTGTGTCATTGTGCAAAGCCCATGAAGTAGAAACTGAGTCACATGCCTCCTCCCCAGTTCACTCAAAATGACTCATACCACCACCCCGCATCCTTCCAGAAACCTGATTCCACCAAATGCTCTGCCAGGGCACGGATCAGAGCAGAGGAAAAGAGGTGACAACCAGGGACAGCAGCTGCTCTTTGAACCCTTCGGGTTTAACTGACATGAAGAAATCAAGTCAAAAGAGACTTCCATGTTGGTATTTGGAGCCAGGAACCTGTGAACAGTTTAGGCTACACAGCAAGGTGGAATAAAAGTTACTACCATTTGACCTTAAGATAAGGAGATCATCCTGGATTATTTTATCCAGGTGGGCCCAGCGGAATCACCAAATCAAAAAACCAAACCAGTTGCCATCAAGTCAATTCCGACTCATAGTGACCCTACAGGACAGAGTAGACGTGCCCCATAAGGTTTCCAAGGAGTGGCTGGTGGATTTAAACTGCCGATCTTTTGGCTAGCAGCCAAGTTCTTAACCACTGCACCACCAGGATCCAGTGTAATCACAAGGGTCCTAAAATGTGGAAGACAGAGGCAGAAGAGTCAGTGTCAGACTGATGCAGTGTGAGAAAGACTTGAGTGGCCATTGTTGGCATTGAAGATGGAGGAGGGGGCCATGAGCCAAGGCATGCAGGCTGCCTGTAGAGGCTGCAAAGGCAAGGAAACAGGTTCTCACCTAGAGCCTCCAGAAGGAACCAGCCCTGTGACACCTGATGTTAGCCTAGTGAGACTCAGTTAGATTTTGACCTTCGGAACTCTAAGATGACCAATTTGTGCTGTTTTAAACCACTGAGTTTGCAGTAATTTGTTACAGCAGCTGTAGGAAACTCATGCATCTCCCAAGAGCAGTGAGACTTTGTCACAACCTCTCTGTGCCTGCTTCCACTTGCATAAAACAAGGATAAAAACAAGCTTCGTTTTTTAAGGATTCAGGCGAGGAACCAGTAAGATAACAAGCATAATAGTGCCCTCATGTAAGGTACTGCAGTGTATCATATGCATCCAGCAGTGTAAACGGGCTCTTCACCAGCCCTGCTGGGCAAGCATAGGAGAGACCAGCAAGGCTAACAGGAATGCATCTGGGCCAGAAAAGTCAGTCAGGGTACGGAGAATGACACCTGTGGCTAAGTTGTCTCCAGAAAAGGGATACCATCATTCCCAGCTCTCCCCAGGCTAGGCAGTGATATCAGAACCCAGGTCTTCTGCCTCCAATGCAGGCTTGACCACCAACTGGCTATGTAACTACCAACAGGTCCCCAAACTGCCCTGGCCCTCAGTTCATACACCCACCAAGGGGCAAGGCTGGACCCAGCTCACTCCAGTGTGCCCTCCAACTGGACCCAGCTCACTCCAGTGTGCCCTCCAGCTGGACCCAGCTCACTCCAGTGTGCCCTCCAGCTGGACCCAGCTCACTCCAGTGTGCCCTCCAGCTGGACCCAGCTCACTCCAGTGTGCCCTCCAGCTGGACCCAGCTCACTCCAGTGTGCCCTCCAGCTGGACCCAGCTCACTCCAGTGTGCCCTCCAGCTGGACCCAGCTCACTCCAGTGTGCCCTCCAGCTGGACCCAGCTCACTCCAGTGTGCCCTCCAGCTGGACCCAGCTCACTCCAGTGTGCCCTCCAGCTGGACCCAGCTCACGCCAGTGTGCCCTCCAGCTGGACCCAGCTCACGCCAGTGTGCCCTCCAGCTGGACCCAGCTCACGCCAGTGTGCCCTCCAGCTGGACCCAGCTCACGCCAGTGTGCCCTCCAGCTGGACCCAGCTCACGCCAGTGTGCCCTCCAGCTGGACCCAGCTCACGCCAGTGTGCCCTCCAGCTGGACCCAGCTCACGCCAGTGTGCCCTCCAGCTGGACCCAGCTCACGCCAGTGTGCCCTCCAGCTGGACCCAGCTCACGCCAGTGTGCCCTCCAGCTGGACCCAGCTCACGCCAGTGTGCCCTCCAGCTGGACCCAGCTCACGCCAGTGTGCCCTCCAGCTGGACCCAGCTCACTCCAGTGTGCCCTCCAGCTGGACCCAGCTCACTCCAGTGTGCCCTCCAGCTGGACCCAGCTCACTCCAGTGTACCCTCCAGCACCAACATTTTGTGCTTTAACCATCACAGCTCCTGCTTTCTCTTGCAGAAGGCAGTGGTTTCTGTTTGCAGGGCCAAGCTCAAGACCACCCAGTCGAGGAACTCAAATGCTCTCCCATCAAACTCTCACATCAACTGCATCCACACCATCGGCATGACTGAAATCCCACCGAGCTTCAGATGCAACACTGAGGGCGCACGGGGCGGCGGCAGAGCTGCCAGTTCCAGTGTGTGGTGCTCAGCTGTCCAGGAAAGACTCCAGGCAGGTCCCAGAACAGACAGTGGGTCATCCTACAAGTGTGACCTTGCAGAGCTTCCCCGTATGCACAGCTGTGCCACTGCTAAGCCCTGACCTCTCGTTCCAATAGGCCTCTCCGTGTCCTAAGCCTCAGGTATGTGGAATTGCCTCTGTCCTTGCCCTTGATGAAATGGGAAAACATCCAGGACACAGGTAGTACAGCATATGGTAAAGGGTTTAGGAGTACCAAAAAGTCAGATGTGTTGTAACCCCAGCAGGAGATGGTGAATCGCTAAATTAGCAGAAACAGCGTAAGTCAAAAGAAACACCTGCAGAAAACAGAGACCAGGCCAACACTCACCAAGGGCTAACGTGGGCCTACAGACCTTTGGTCCTGGCTGGAAATGCACTGCCCTACTTGACAAGACCCTTTAACTGAGCAGACCCTCAAATGTACTCACCTCTCGACACAGGAAACAGCCTGGTCTCCGCACAGCCATAATCACAGCGCCATTCTTTTCCCAGAGCTCCTTTGCTTTGAAAGCCCTGGGTTCTAAGGGGAAAAAAAGGGAATTCAGTTATTTCCCCAGCCCAGCCCACTGGACTCCCAACCATTAAGCATGACCTAAACCCCACTGGACCTATCCCAGGCAGAATCCAGGCCCAGCAAAGGGTAAGGACAGGCATTTCCTACATGGGACAGGGCAAGGGGACACAGTCAGGGGATGTTCAGACTCCTGAGGAACATTAGTACACTACTATATACCCCAAACACCCCCTTCTTTTTTTAAACTTGAACATCCTAAACTGGGAGATAACTGGAAAAGAGCAATTTCCCTTTTTTGCAGTAGTCACTGGGTGTTGTAACAATCCTTTAGGACAGAACGTGGCCAAAATCCGGAAGTGACTGTGCACTTTCACAAAAATAAGCCCCACTCTTAAAAAAGTATTTGAAGAAATTAAGGCAACAGAAATTAGTTTTTGTTTTTGTTTTAACCTAAATATGCTAACTGCAACACTACCAATAGGGGAGGGGCAGAAAATGCCAGAAAGGAAATGCTCTCTGTAGTAGAGGGCTGCATTTGAAGCGGGAGCTCCCTGGTCAGTCAGCCTGAATCTGGCTGTGCGAGCTCCTCTCTGAGCCTCAGGTACCTGACCCGACTGGTAATAGGAGCAATGGTAGCTACCACTCCAGGCTGCAGGAGTATTAAAAGATGGATATGAAAATGCTCACCACAGCGCTGGCAGGAGACAGGTGGTGAGGGTTCAACGAGTATGAACCCTTATTACTGAGTATTTCCCAGATGGATCTATGTCCACCCAGCAGGGATGCTATGTCAGGAAAAAAGGGGTGGGGTGGGGGGAAAGTCCATAATCAAACCAGACGGGGAAACACTGGGTTAAACTAAGTGAAACAGGTTGCTTTCCGCAGGGCTTCTTAGTCCCTTACTCAAAAAAAAAAAAAAAAAAAAAAAAAAACCCAGTACTAGGGTGGCCTATATTATGAATCTGCACAATCACAGCTCCTGCCTTCCCTCGACCTACTGAACAGAGGACAGTGGCTTCCGTTTGCGGCGCCAAGCTGGAGACCGCCTAGTCGAGGAACTCAAATGCTCTCCCGTCAAACTCTCAGGCCAACTGCACCCACACCATCTACGTGCCTGAAATCCCACCAAGCTTCAGATGCAACACCGAGGGCGCACAGGGCAGCCGCAGAGCTGCCAGTTCTAGTGCATGGTGCTCAGCTGTCCAGGAAAGACTCCAGGCAGGTCCCAGAACAGACAGACGGTGGGTCATCCTACAAGTATGACCTTGCAGAGCTTACTCGTATGCGCAGCTGTGCCACTGCTAAGTCCTGGCCTCTCATTTCAATAGGCCTCTCCCTGTCCTGAGCATCAGGAAGTGGGACTGGATAAATAGTGTTTCTCAAACTTATTTGACTCAAGAACCCTGTTTTCATGAAGATCCCATGAGCATGGAATTCCTAAGGGCACAATCTGGAAGGGCTGGTTTAGTAAGCAATTATACAATATTACTAAATATCATGGAGCAATCCGTCAGTATAATCACAGAGAGAAGAATACAAAGTGAAAAACTCTTTAGTAAGGAAAAGCTAAAATGTAAAAGTACTTACCCCAAGATCAACATGAAAAAATATACATGTATACATGAGAAACAATATGCATAAATAAAAGTAATTATTGTGTTGTTTAGGTGCCGCTGAGTCAATTCCAACACATAGCCACCCTATGCCATCCTCACAATCATTGCTGTGTTTGAGCCCATTTTTGCTGCCACTGTGTCAATCCATCTCGTTGAGGATCTTTCTCTTTTTTATTGACCCTCCACTTTACCAAGCATGATGTCCTTCTCCAGGGACTGGTCCTTCCTGATAACATGTCCAAAGTATGTAAGAAGTTAGTCTCATCACCCTCACTTCTAAGAAGCATTCTGGCTGTACTTCTAAGACAGATTTGTCCGTTCTTTGGGCAGCCCATGGTATAGTCAATATTCTTTGCCTATACCATAATTCAAATGCATAAATTCTTCTCTGGTCTTCCTTATTCATTGTCCAGCTTTCACATGCATATGAGGTGGTTAAAAATACCATCCCTGGCTTGGCTCAGGTGGACCTTAGTCCTCAAAGTGATATCTTTGCTTTTCAACACTTTAAAGAGGTCTTTTGCAGCAGATATGCCCAGTGCAATGTCTTTTGATTTCTTGACTGCTGTTTCCCTGAGTGTTGATTGTGGATCCAAGTAAAATAAAGTCCTTGACAACTTCAGTCTTTTCTCCATTTATCATGATGTTGCTTATTGGCTCACTCATGAGGTTTTTTGTTTTTTTAATGTTGAGGTGTTATCCACACTGAAACCTGCAGTCTTAGATCTTCATCAGTAAGTGCTTCAAGTCCTCTTCACTTTCAGCAAGCAAGATTGTGTCATCTGCACAACACAGGTTATTAAGCAGTCTTCTTCCAATCCTGGTGCCCCATTTTCCATATAGTCTAGCTTCTTGGATTATTTCCTAAGCATACAGATTGAATAAGTATGGTGAAAGGATATAACTCTGAGGCATGCCTTTTCTGATTTTAAACTATGCAGTATTCCCTTGTTCTGTTCGGACTGACTCTTGGTCTATGTACAGGTTCTGCGCGATCACACTTAAATGTTCTGGAATTCCCATTCTTCACAATGTTATCCATAATTTGTTAACATCCACACAGTTGAATGCCTTTGCATAGTTAATAACACACAGGTTAAAACATTTTCTGGAATTCTCTGCTTTTAAACAAGATCCCTCAGTAATGATATTCCTTGTTCCACATCCTCTTCTGAATCCGGCTTCAATCTCTGGCAATTCTCTGTCAAGGTACTGCTTCAACCGTTTTTGAATGATCTTCAGCAAAATTTTACTTGCGTGTGGTATTAATGATACTGTTCAATAATTTCTGCATTGTTTGATCATCTTTCTTTGGAACGGGTATAAATATGGGTCTCTCCCAGTTAGTTGGCCAGGTAGCTGTCTTCCAAATTTCTTGGCATAGATGAGTGAGCACTTCCAGGGTTGCATCTATTTATTTAAACATCTCAACTGGTATTCACTCAATTCTTGGAGCTTTGTTTTTCACCAATGTCTTCAGCACAGCTTGGACTTCTTCCTTGAATACCATTGGCTCTTGATTATATGCTACCTCCTGAAATGGTTGAACACTGACCAAATCTTTTTGGAACAGTGATTCTGTGTATTCCTTCCATCTTCTTTTGATGCTTCTTGAGTCATTCAATATTTTGCCCATAGAATCCTTCAATATTGCGCACTCAGGTTGGAATTTTTTCTTCAGTTCTTTCAGCTTGAGATATGTGGCAGGTGTTCTTCCCCTTTGGTTTTCTATCTCCAGGTCTTTGCACATTTCATTACAATACTTTACTTTGTCTTCTGAAGCCACCCTTTGAAATCTTCTGTTCAGCTGTCTTATATCATTTCTTCTGTTCACTTTAGCTACTGTACATTCCAGAGTAAATTTCAGAGTCTCTTCTGGCATCCATTTTGGTATTTTCTTTTTTTCCTGTCTTTTAAATGACCTGCTTTCTTCATGTGTGATGTCCTTTATGTCATCCCACAACCTGTTTGGTCTTCTGTCATTAGTATTCAATGCTCCAAATCTGTACTTGAGATGGTCTATAAATTCAGGTGGGATATACTCAAGGTCATACTTTGGCTCTCATGGACTTGTTCTGTTTTCTTCAGCTTCAACTTGAAGTTGCTTCTGAGCAATTGATGTTCCACAGTTGGCCCCTGGCCTTGTTCTGACTGATTATATTGAGCTCCTCCATCATCTCTTTCCACAGATGTAGATGGCATTATTGGTAATTTAAAAAGCGTTATTAAGTTTTTCCTAATGTTGCTCGCTATACAGCCTTTTCAATAAAAAAAAGAGTTGTTTAGAAGGAGAGAAAGAAAAAAAAAAAAGTAACCCTGGGTCCCAGCATCTTGGAAGAGTACTGAGACCAGCGGGTCACCACTTACCCTCCTCCAGTGTTTTCAGTTCTATGTCTTCCAGATACTCCAGCGTTGCTTTCTGGGGTTTGGACAGAAAGACGTCTGTGTTGGCCAGGAGCAGTGCCAAGGCAGCAGCTCCCAGGGCCCCTGCACCAATGGACCACATCCCCATGGTAAAGAAACTTGGGTCCTGGAGGAAAGACATTTCTGGAGATTGAGAGGAAGGAAGAAGACGTTACTGCTCCCACAGGATAGCTGGAATCTGATCTTCCTTGCAAGGCTGTTGCTGGGCAGCCAGCCAGGAATCACAAGATGGGGGAAGGAAGGGACAGCAGTGTCAGAGACAAGACCACACAAGGGCTGCTGAGTATCTGCCACTACAAGAGACTAGGGATCCCACAGACACATAGCAGCTCCTGCCCCAAGGAGCTCACCAGGAGGCCAGGAGCTATAATAGAGACATGACAACCCTTCCAGATTCTTCTTTTGTCTCCTCCACCCACCCCCAAGGTTGTGGCCCCCAGCCTGTGATGCCCTTCCATACTACATCCCCTCATTCCCTTTCCGGTCAGTGTCTGTATCTCCTTTACAATCCACTGGTTCAGCTATTGCCTTCCTGGCTAAGGGGCAGCTTTCTCTTCTGTGATCAGAGGAGACTCAGAATGCCAACCACACCATTCTGCTACCTCATCTTCCTTCCTCTTCAGTCTATGATGCCTCAGAAACAGGGACCATAGCCTATCATCCAGCCCCTGTCAGTGCCACCAAAGCCTCACTCATGGGAGGTATGCAACCTCAGTGAATTTCCACCAACTGCAAATGGTTTTATTGTTTAGTCATTATAGAAATAAAAGAAGCTCATGGAAAAAAACAAAAAAGAGGGACAACACATAAAACCAGAGTTGACAAGACAGCAAATCAAATATCCCCTGAAAGCCTGCCACCTGGTGATGATCACTGTATCTCATCTGACATTTTTTTCCTGTGAACAGAGCTACACAGAAGATCGCCGAATGAATGGCAGGAGAAAGAGCAAGGTGCTGGCTGTCTTTCCGCAGAGGGTGGGGGCTCTGCCACTGTAATGGAGGTGTGGGCAGGTCCTGCCAGAGTCCAGCCTTGTCCCCTGCTTAAGCCCAGGTTTCTCACTAAGGTTTCCTCCAGCTGTGAGCCCTTGGGTTTCTGGGTGGGAGCTCCTGGAAGCCAGCCAGCCCTGCACCAGAGGCAGAGACCCCATCCAACCTTCTTTCTCCTGACAACCACTTACAATATCTCCCTTTCCATTTGACCCTCACAGCATCCTGGGGTCTGACTTATATTGGAGCCTTCCTGCCTCAGGACCAGTCTGATTCTGGGTGTTAGATCACTGGGTAGAAGCCTGGGTATGTGGGTGGGCAGCCACCTACCCTCACGCTCACCTTTCCCTTGCTGAGAACAGAATTTTTCTAAAGGATTTCTCTAAAGCATTAAGCAAAGGCCTGGAAATCCTTGTGACGCTGCCAAGAGAGGGAGCTGCTAGGGGTCCACCGCTGTGCAGTAGATAGACAGTGGAGTAGCTCAGTGATGGCGACTTTGGGAGGAAAGGGCAGGATAGACTAGACGACACCGGCCTGCTCAGTTCAGTTAGGAAATAACAAGGAGCTTCCAGGCAGGGGATGAGCAAATGAAAACAGCATTTAAGAAAGAAGAATTTGGCATCTCAGGAGAGGAAATGGAGGGGAGGCCAGTGTGTGTGTGTCAAGGGCGGGCTGGAATCCTAGACTGGTGGAGGGACTCAGCTGGGAGAGATAAGTTCTAGGACCTCACTGCACACACCGTGGCCCTGATTGCAGCCCTGGTGTCACCTGAGGGCTCATTAGAAACCACTCTGCAGCCCCACCTCGGAACTATGGAACTCCATACTGCCTCTTCATCAGATCAGCAGGCAGTGCACATACATGTTCAAGTCTGAGAAACACAGTCCTAGCGCAAAGCACGCAGGATTTTGCGCTTGGCTGGCTATAAGCCAGAGAATAAAGTACAGCCTCTGGGGCAGGCTGGCCTTGGAATGCTGGGTCCTACTCACTCCCCAGGTCATTGTGGGAGGGCAGCTGTGGTCTTGGTGACACAGAAGACCCGAACATATCTCCATGTTTCCGCCTGAAGGCCCCACCTCGTTCTAGTCTCAAGACCCAGATGCCTCTTCGAGAAGCGTTGCGGAGGTCTGCCCACCCACTACTCCCACCCCAAGAGGTGTTCATTCACTGTCTCCTCTATCCTGTGACCAACGTCACCCGTGAGCCTTCTGATGTGTCTGACAAACTGACGTGGACCCATGTTCGTCCATTCCCACCCCCCGAATCTCTGGTGCCCGGCACAGGGCATGTTTGGTACACAAGGCTCTCCCTCAGTGGTCTCACAGGAACTTAGGATTGATGATGAAGATGATAACTTATGGAAGACCAAAGTTCTGGGTCAAGAAGGAAAGAACCTTCAATAGGCCTGCTTCCAATCCTTTTACGTGGGCAGGTTACACATTATTGGATTACAGCTCACAGAACAATTAGGAGGAAACCACAGCTCTCACCTGCCTGTGGTAAACAGGAGACTCCCCAGAGCCTGAAACAATCTACACCTTTACGTACTTTCAAAGCCTCCCTGGGATCCTGGTGTGTGTATAATTCAGAACACAAGGCTGGGTCCCTGATTGCAGATCTGATAAACACCTCTGAGTCAGTACACAAAGCCAGCACAGATCTACCACACAAGAGGGTTCACATCCACTCATGGAACACATCAGTGTAGTTCCAGAAGTCCAAGGACATTCACCATCCCCCTTTCTTAAAGGGCACTTTGGGAGGACATAAAACTAAACAATACACAATTTTCAAGGAGATGCAGACCTAGTACACAAATAACAGAAACGCAAGTGGAAGGTGAGGCACCAGGGCCGCTATGGGAATGCAGGGATGAGATCCAGTAGCGTCTGGCCTGGGCAGCCACAGAAGGACACAGAGGGAAGTGGGTTGGGGGCGGGTATACATTGGGTTGCCATGCGTCAGAATCAACTTGACGGTACTGGGTTTGGGTTTTGTTTGTTTGTTTTTTGTAGGACTCAGGGACAGGAGGAGAGGGCTGGGAGGGGTCTGGGCTAAGCAGCAGGCTGACTGGTGGGTAGAAGTCTGTGCTGAAGGCGCCGAGAACTCAAACTTCCATGTTCCAATGGTCCCTCCACCCCTCACATTCAAGGGTAGGTGAGCAAAAGGTGAGCTTCAAAACTGCCTGGAGCCTTGTTTTCCATCCCCTGGCCATGCTGCAGAAAGTATGGGCCGCTCCTCCTGTGCCCTCGCCCTCAGGGCCTGCAGCACTAGATGTGAAAGCACTACTAGCACTAGGGGTGAGGGGTGGGCTGCCCAGGGGGCTCACAGTGGGCTCCTCTGCTGGTCGGGAGCAGTGAACACTGACTGCTAGAACCACCCAGAGAGGGTGCAGGGCCAGCCGCTCAGCCAAGGCCCCCAAGCTACAAAGCATTCCCATCCCAACATGTCCTGGAGTGTGCCACAGTCCCTGCTTCACAGAGACGGCAGACGGCTACCCACCACGAGAGGGGCAGAGCTTCAGTACTGCAACAAAACAATGCCCTTCCACACGGGCCTCAGCAGGCCAGCATGCACTGGGTGCTCCTAGACGTACACACCCTAATTTGACTCACACCGCAATCTCGTGGTGCAGATTATCCTGTTTTATGGTGGCCACACTGGAGGCTCAGAGAGGTTCAGCAACTTCCGCAACACCACAGAGCATGAAAGCAGCAGTCCCTGAACCCACATCTCCCAGTCTTTCCACTGTTACACCTTGACTCTTACACCCTCAGGAAACGGTTTCTATAGGTCAAAGGATATGAGTCCCTTTGTTTAAAGAGAAAGAAGGCCAACTTATTTTTTGAATCATCAAATAGTCAAATTGTAATTAAAGGAAATTTACCCTACAACAGATGTCCCCTCTCTTCCCTCCCCTTTCTATGCCTAAAAGGACAGGGTCAGTTTCTCTGAAAGATAATAGCAAGGTTGTTTACAGAAGACACAGCCCCCACCTGATACAGCCACAGTATCCAGTTCCCCACAGCGGCTTATCTGATCCCAGCCCTCTCCCACAGAAGGTGAAGCGATAAGGCCAGGAACAAACAACAGCTGTGGCAGCTCAGAATGGCAGCTCTGCTCTGGGGTGAGCATGGGGGTGCAGGACAGCTACATTCCCTGGGCCAAGCAGGCCCCATCCTCCCCAGGCCTCATTTTCCTCAAATCCAAAATTGGGGGGAAGGGGGGTGCTGGACAAGGTGAGTGTTAAGGCTCCTAGAGCTCCCAGTGACGTCTCATGATTCCATCAAAACCAGAGCCCTGCTCATTCCTGGTTCCTCCTCCCATCTGCCCACCCCACCACATTTCCACATCCAGCTTGGAGACCTCGTCTCTTCTCTGCCACCTGATTCACCAGATGCCTACCCTCCCAACATGCCCCCCACAACCTCAGGCAGTTCATACCTGGAAAGGAGGCACTCACCATCAAACACATCTACACCCGTTCCTGCTGACGAAGAGGCTGACTCACAGCAAGGATGAGTGGGCAAAAGGCAGGCAGACACTTGGGGGAAGGGGGAGGGCTGAAGTCCACCTATGCCCCTGCACTCAGAGCTCAGGCACTCCACAGACAGGACCGGGACACTCAGAAGCCTGGGGCTCCTCCAGCTGCCAACAGTCAATCTCCAGGAAACAGAGTGGACAGCTGCCAGGACCCCCCAACCCTTCAAATACTTGAGCAAAGCTGAGTCATTTGCAGTCATGCAGGTTATAACATTTGCCAAGTGCCAAGAGACTCCCACTCTGATACCCAGTGCAAGCCAACAATGCAGAGCCTGCAGCGCAGTGCCCCGGCAATCAGCTGCCCCCTGCCTCTGATGACACAGCGTGCATTTCTGTGTGAATGCACACGCCTGGGACACTGCATAAGCAAAGGTGACGTCCTGTTCTCCATGGCTCCTTGCGCACTTGCCCCTTGCCCAAGACGCCCACCAGCGGCTCCCCTGAGGCCCCTTGTCTGCCATCTCCCTTTGACTTCCCGTGGCTTTCCTCCTTCTGCCACTTCAATGACTCCTCTCGGCCCACACTCTGTTCCTGGGACCTCACCTACTCCCAGAGCTTCCACTACACCTTGCCACTGACTTCCAAGTCCCTACTGCTATTCCTGACCCCAAGTTTCCACTTGGGGGTCCTGTAAGTAACTCATCCACACTATGTCCAACACTGACCTCCTCCACGTCAGTTTCTTTCTGGAGTCTCCTAGCTGAGCAAATGGTGCAAGCATTCAGGCAACCACCATAGCCAGAAACTGGTAGTCACATTTTACTCTTCTTCCTCCCTCACTGCCCACATCTACTTAGTCACCAAGTTCTGTCCCTCCTATAAAATATGTATGCTACCCATCCTCTTCTCAGCCTCAATGCTGCCATCCAAGCCAGCCCCTGCTGGTTTGTACCTGGCCTTGGCTCAGCTCTGGTCCCATCCTCTACAGCTCATGCTCCATGCTGGAGCCAGGGCAATCCCAACACACCACACCCTGATCACATCCTCCCATGCTTCCAGACTCTCACGAACACTGAACCCCCAGTATAGCTGTAAGGCTCTTTATGCTTAGCTTCAGTCCAACACTCTGGCCTCATGCCTGTCACTCCACCACTCCATCATACCACTCAAGGTGCAAGACCACAACACGTGTTGTCAGGCCCCACGCTGACAAATGCTGTGTTGTTTCCTTCATCCAGAACGCCCTCTCGTGCATGCCCATCAGGTGAATGCCTCCTTATTTGCAAGGCCCAGCACAAGTAATACTTTCTCTCCAAAGCCTTTTCCAAAAGCCTCTGATTACACAGTGTGCATTCATGTGTGAACACATGTATCTTTGTGTTGTACAAGCAAAAGGACTCCGCATTTTAGTTATTTATGTAGCCAGCTCCACAATATGGTCCTCCAATGTGAGGACATGGGCTGTAGTCTTACCCGTTCCTGCATCCCCAGCACTTCATGAAGATCCTAGTAATTAGCAGGCATTAGATGCCTAAGGAAGTGATCTGAATTTCACTCTTTAAACGCCACAGTGAGGCAGACCTGGAACTAAGGAAGGTAGTTTTGGACAGAGCTCACTTGACCTTACAGAAAATACTCAAGCCTGGGGCTTAGGAGACCTTTGGATGGGTCCTAGCTCCACTGTTCACTGGCCGGGTAATCTGACATAAGCTATAAAGAGCCTGGGTCTCCTTATCTGTACAGAGTAAGGAACCAGAAATCTACAAGGTGCTCTCTGCTCTAAAGTACCAAGTGA
The DNA here is from genome assembly GCF_024166365.1 of Elephas maximus indicus. NCBI lineage: Eukaryota > Metazoa > Chordata > Mammalia > Proboscidea > Elephantidae > Elephas > Elephas maximus. The sequence continues at coordinate 131,790,128 of NC_064826.1, forward strand.
TTGCAGCTACAGGGGTCTGATATCCAGAAAGCCACGCGGGCGCCCACCCTCTCACTGCCTGCCTCCTCAGCCTAACTCTGCTGCTGTTCGGGGAGCTGCCTCTGCGCAGGAACTGATGAAGTCAACCCTGAGGGATTAATGCATGCCTGAAACAAGTAGAGACGGTATCCTATTCCAAACTTAAGGATGTACTTGCCCAGCCCAGCCCCACCCAGGGGATCCTCCCTCCTCCCTCCTCAGAATGAGGGGGCCTGAGGCAAAGACAGGGAGAAGCAGGAAAAGTGTGGTGAGGGGGAGAGAAGGGAAATGAGGGGTGAAATGCAGTAAAGCACTACAGAGTTGAAGGCAGCATATCTTTCTCTTCTCTGCAGGGCTCAGATTCATTCACTCTCCTAAGGGTGGAGCAGAACAGACAACATGGAAGACGTTCTCCAGCTGTGCCCTGCAGTCCTGCCTCCTGGCTGAAGTCCTAGGTCTGGTGGGAGCCATCGGGCCTGACTGTCCACTCCAGAACACACACTCCTTGCCGTTCCTTCAGCAGCTGCTCACGCTGCCTTCTGTGTCAGCAGTGCCAGAGAAGGCAAAGGGGACAGCCCAGCTGCAACCTCCCTGTGCTAGAGGCCACCAGGCTCAGAGGTGAAGCTGGGTCCTCCCAGAGCCTCCATGCAGTTCTTGCCACAAAAGCCTCAGGCGGGAGACTCGCTATCTCTGCTCAACATTTCACAAAGAGTTAAATACCCACCTGGCATGAGAGCTGCATTATTTCAGGGACACTGAGAGACCCTGGAGCTCAGGGCCCCAGAATTCCAGTCCTAACCAACCTTTCTGGGCGCCATTTAGGTGACACAAGCTGATGAGACAATCATGAGAAATGATTTCTCTCTCTCTTTAGGAGCAGCAGATCACAAGTAATGGCACACCCTTACAAAGGAGGATGAAACGGGAAGGGCATCAGACCCAAAAAACTAAGATCAACTCAAATTCCGATTAGCTATACAAATCTGCACACAGCACTGTTTCTGCAAAAGTAAATGGGAATGATTCTTGAAATACCTTCTACACAGTTGTGAGAATCAAAGGGTTAAATATATAGAAAGTGCTTTGTGAGCTGCGAAATGTCAAAAATGTAGGACATGGGGGAAAAATGTAGAATGAAAGATCAAATTCACAAAAGGACCAGACTTACTGGTCTGACAGAGACTGCAGGAACCCAAGATTATGACCCCTGGACACCCTTCTAACTCACGATTAAAGTCACTCGTTCACCTTTCAGTCAAAGATTAAAACCAAAAAATCCAAACCCAGTGCCATCCAGTCAATTCTGACTCATAGCAACCCTATAGGACAGAGTAGAACTGCCCCGTAGGGTTTCTGAGGAGCACCTGGTGGACCTGAGCTGCTGACTTTTTGGTTAGCAGCCGTAGCTCTTAACTACTACACCACCAGGGTTTCCAGCCAAAGATTAGGCAGGCCTATAAGACAAAACAATAACACACATGAGGAAAGTGCTTCTTAGATCAATCAAGTATATGAGACCAAATGGACAACACCTGCCCAAAAACAAAGACAAGAAGGTGGGAAGGGACAGGAAAACTGGACGAATGGAACCAGGGAACCCAGGGTGGAAAGGGAAAGGGGGGAGTACTGACACAAAGCAGGAACTGCAACCAATGTCATGAAACAATTTGTGTATAAATTTTTGAATGAGAAACTAATTTGCTCTGTAAACTTTCACCTAAAGCACAGTAAGTAAAAAAAAGAAATATGAAAAGGAGGAACACATAAAGATTGATATCCTAGGCATTGTTGTTGCTGCTGTGTGCCGCTGAGCTGATTCCAACTCATAGCGACCCCACAGGGCAGAGTAGAAGTGGCCCATAGGGTTTCCAATGAGCAGCATTAGTGAGCTGAAATAGACTGTTATTGGCCATTTTGAAGTGGACAATCACTTCGTCTACTATGCCAGGAATAACAAATTGAAGAGGAATGGTGTCGCATCATTGCCAAAAAGAACATTTCGAGGTCTATCCTAAAATACAACACTGTCACTGATACGATAAAATCCATATGCTTACAAAGAAGATCGGTTAATACTACTATTATGCAAATGTATGCACCAACCACTGATGCCAAAGATGAAGAGATGGAAGATTCTTACCAACTTCTGCAGTCTGAAGTTGATCAAACATGCAAACACGGTGATTGGAACGCGAAACTTGGAAATGAAGAAGGATCGGTAGTTGGAAAATATGGCCTTGGTGATAAAAACAACGCTGGAGATCACATGATAGAATTTTGCAAGACCAGTGACTTCTTCATTGCAAATGCCTTTTTCAACAACATAAATGGTGACTATAGGGTCACTATGAGTCAGAATTGACTGGAAGGTAATGGGTTTGATTTTTTATTTTTTACACACATGTACCTCACCAGATGCAATACACAGGAATCAAATCGACTACATCTGCAGAAAGAGATGATGGAGAAGCTCAATATCATCAGTCAGAACAAGGCCAGGGGCCAACTGTGGAACAGACAATCAATTGCTCAAATGCAAGTTGAAGTTAAAGCTGAAGAAAATTAAAATGAGTCCACAAGAGCCAAAATACAACCTTGAGTATATCCCACCTGAATTTAGAGACCATCTCAAGAATAGATTTCACACATTGAACACTAATGACCAAAGACCAGGCAAGTTATGGAATGACATCAAGGACATGATATATAAAGAAATCAAAAGCCCATTAAAAAAAACACGAAAGAAAAGACCAAAATGATGTCAGAAAAGATTCTGAAATGTGCTCTTGAACATCAAGTAGCTAAAGCGAAAGGAGGAAATGAAGTAAAAGTGCTGAACAGATTTCAAAGGGCGGTTCAAGAAGACAAAGTATTATAATGAAATGTGCAAAGACCTGAAGTTAGCAAACCAAAAGGGAAGAACATGCTCGGCATTTCTCAAGGTGAAAGAACTGAAGAAAAAATTTCAGCCTCCAGTTGCAATACTGAAGGATTCTATAGGTAAAACGGATACCCTGGTGGCGCAGTGGTTAAGTGCTATGGGTGCTAACCAAAAGGTCAGCAGTTTGAATCCACCAGGGCTTTGGGGCAGTTCTACTCTGTCCTATAGGGTCACTATAGGGTTGTTATGAGTTGGAATCGACTCAATGAAAGTGGGTTCTTTTTTTTTTTTTTAATAGGCAAAATATTGAATGACGCAGAAAGCATCTAAAGATGGCAGGAATGCATAGTTACTGTACCAAAAAGATTTGGCTGATATTCAACCATTTCAGGAGATATCAAGAACCAATGGTATTCAAGGAAGAAGTCCAAGCTGCACTGAAGGCATTGGTGAAAAACAAGGCTCCAGAAACCGACTGAATACCAACTGAGATGTTTCAACAAATGGAAGCAGCGCTGGGAGCACTAACTTGTCCATGCCAAGAAATCTGGAAGACAGCTACCTGGCCAAGTGACCAGTAGAGATCCATACTTATGCCCACTCCAAAGAAAGGTGATCCAATAGAATGCAGAAATTTTTGAACAATATCATTAATATCCCATATAAGTAAAATTTTGCTGAAGATCATTCAAAAGCAGCTGCAGCAGAAATTCAGGCCAGATTCAGAAGAGGACATGGAACCAGAGATACCATTGCTGATGGATCTTGGCTGAAAGCAGAGAATGCCAGAAAGACGTTTACCTGTGTTTTATTGACTATGCAAAGGCATTCGACTGTGTGGGTCATAACAAATGATGGATAACACTGCAAAGAATGGGAATTCCAGAATACTTAACTGTGCTCATGAGGAACCTGTACATAGACCAAGAGGTAGTCACTGGAAGAGAACAAAGAACAAACTTTACATGTGTGATATAAAGTCAGGTACGATGTGCATCAGAGTTGTTTCCTTTCGCCATACTTATTCAATCTCTATGCTGGGCAAATAATCCAAGAAGTTGGACTATATGAAGAAGAAAACAGCATGAGGATTAGAGGAAGACTCATTAACAACCTGAGATATGCAGATGACATAACCTTGCTTGCTGAAAGTGAAGAGGACTTGAAGCACTTACTGATGAAGATCAAAGACAACAGCCTTCAGTATGGATTATACCTCAACATAAAGAAAACAAAATCCTCACAACTGGATCAATAAGCAACATAATCATAAATGGAGAAAAGACTGAAGTTGTCAAAAATTACATTTTACTTGGACCCACAATCCACATCCATGGAAGCAGAAGTCAGGAAATCAAATGACATATTGCATTGGGCAAATCTGCTGCAAAATACCTCTTTAAAGTGTTGAAAAGCAAAGATGTCACTTTCAGGACTAAGGTGTACCCGATTGAGCCATGGTATTTTCAATCACCTCATATGCATGCAAAAGCCGGACCACAAATAAAGAAGACCGAAGAATTGATGCCCCTGACTTACCATGCTGGCGAAGAATACTGAATATACAATGGACTGCCAGAAGAACGAACAAATCTGTCTTGAAAGAAGTACAGCTAGAGTGCTACTTCGAAGCGAGGATGGCAAGACTTTGTCTCAGCACTTTGGACATGTTATCAGGACAGACCAGTCCCTGGAGAAGGACATCATGCTTGATAAAGCAGAGAGTCAGCAAAAGAGAGGAAGTCCCTCAAGGAGATGGATTGATACAGTGGCTGCAACAATGGGCTCAATTATAGCAATGATTGTGAGGGTGGCACAGGACGGGGCAGTGTTTCCTTCTGTTGTACACAGGTCTGCTACCAGCCAAAACTGACTTAATGGCACCAAACAACAACATGCATCGTAATCAACTTAATGGTACACAACAACGACAACCCTAAAAAGGTGTTGGTACACCAGGTGGAGGGTTTCAGATCATTGGGTTTACTCCAAGGAGACGGGGTTCACATTCTGAATCCCAATTCTCAGTCTCCAGGGCTGATCACGAGCATGGAAGACTCCACAAGCTGGCTCCTGGAGAATGCTTTCCAAGATAAATCATGAGTAATTATTTTTCTTTTTCATCATCTGCCAGGCTCAAAGAAAAACACATTAAAATTTAAAAAAGCAAGAACTAAACTGAAGTCTGGGCAATTGGGCTGTGGAACCAGCAAGGTGGTAAGGGAGCGGCTCCTGCCGCACAGCCTTGTCAGGCCGCCTCCACTTCGGTTACGGGCCTGAGACCGCCTCCACCATCTCCTCCCTTCGCCGCCCCTAAAGCCACCCCGCCGCATTCACCGTTACATCCCCAAACCTCAGCTCCCCGTTTTAAAATCACACTGGGGCTTCTCTCAATTTTAGGTGAGAGTTAGCAACCTGGTCGGGGTGGGCTGTGTGCCTCTGAGACTGGAGAAAAGCAGAAACCGCTGCCCCGTCGCCCCGCAAACACTCCACCTGCGCTGGCACCTAGACGAGGACGGCCAGGGCCCGCGCCTGCAGCCGCCGCCCACCCCGGGCTCGCAGCCCTGCTCGGTCCTCTGTCCCGCGCGCGGCAGGTGGTACCGTCCGCCTCACTCACAGACGGAACGGGCTCCGGAGGAGGCGCTGTGCTCTGAGGGGCGCCTAGGCCCGCAGGGGCGTCCGCGCCGGGCCGGCTCCGGGGGAGCACCACCCGCCCGAGGGGCTGACTCCGAAACCTGAGCAGCCAGCAAACCCTGCAGCGCCGGCCGACCCCAGGACCCCACTGTCCCTCAGTTTCCTCACCTGCGCCTCGGCGGACGCAGCGGTCGCGGACGTCAGGTGGCTCGCAAGGCCCGGCGCGCAGCAGCAGTGCCCGCACTCCCGTCTCGGCCGCTCTCGCTCCTGACACCCGACGCCCGCGTGCTGACACCTCCCGATCAGGGGTCCCAGGGGCGGACCCCGCGCCTGCGCAGCCTCGCGCCTGTGGGGCCCGCTCGCTGCCCGCCCCGCCCCGCCCACGCGCCCCGCCCACGCGCCCCGCCCCGCCCACGCGCCCCGCCCCGCCCACGCGCCCCGCCCCGCCCCGCCCACGCGCCCCCGCCCGTCCCGCGAGCGGAGGTCGGCTCGGCAGCTGACTGGGGGCGAGAGCCGGGGCCTGCGTGGGCGGAGCTCCGGGTCGCCGTGTGGCGCTGCCTGGGCGCCGCTGCCCGCGGGAGCCGAGGGACACCTGCCGCTGCTCTCGGGGCGAATCCTGCCAGGGCCCCGTCCTTGGTTCATATGAGGCCGGTTGCAGTTCCGTCCTCCGCGCGTCGGCGACCTCCGGGCGGAGAGGTCTGCACTGCCCTGACAGAGTCTGCAGGTGGCGGCTTGTAGCCTAGGCGGCCGTCGTCAGTCCGCCGCATGCTTTCAAGCAGTTTTTTTTTTGGAGTGGTGTTAAGGAAACTGAGGCCCAGTTTGACTCAGTGGCTAAGTCTTTGCAGTCCTCCCTTTGTGACGAAGATGTTTGTTAGCCATAAACTACCTCAGAGTTTATCTAATGCAAAGAATATAACTTCAGGTAATTTTCTTTGTGGTTAGGCGTCCGGCCGCTAACCAAGAGGCGAGGAGTTTGAATCCAGCAGCCACTCCTCTGCCCAAATGTCCTGTAGGGTCGCTATGAGTCAGAATTGACTAGACAGCAATCGGTTCCTGAGAGATAACCCTTGGAATCCCCTGAATAATTGCGATGCCGTCTGTCGCCTGAATAACTGAGGTTCTACTCTGTTCTGTGGGGTCTCTGTGAGTCAGAATCGGCTCGGTGACAGTGGGTTTTGGCTTCTGCCATTTTCAACCTCCAGACTGCACCCGAAGATTTGTGCCAATGACAGGCGCCGGCTCCCTTCCCCGGCTCCTGAGCCAGAGACCACCTCGATGATCTCAGCAAGGGGGTGTGGTACGGTTCAATCAAGCACATTAAGATTAGCCAATGATTGGTTTTCTATTTTACTTCTTCTTTTTAAAAGTTTCGTTTTAACTAACCTACATTCAGCCACTCTGTTTTTTTAGAAGCAGAATGATCTTCCTATATACATGTAGGATAACCACTCAAACAAACCCTATGTTTTAGTTTATTTTTTGTTGTTAGGTGCCCTGGAGTCGTTTCCGACTCAAAGCAACTGTATACAACTGAATGAAACACCGCTAGGTCCTGCACCATCCTCACAACCTTTCTTAGGCTTGAGCCCATTGTTGGCAGCCACTGTCAATCCATCTCGTTGAAGGTCTTCTTTTTTCCACTGACCCTCTACTGTACCCAGCATGATGTCCTTCTCCAGGGACTGATCTCTCCTCAAAACAGGTCCAAAGTATGTGACATGTAGTCCCTCCATCCCTGCTTCCGAGGAGCACTGTGGTCATACTTCCTCCAAGACAGATGTGTTTGTTCTTTTGGCAGCTCATGGTATATTCGATATTCTTTTCCAACACCACGATTTGAAGGTGTCAGTTTTGGGGCCTTCCTTATTCATCATCTAACTTACATGCACATGAGGTGGCCGAAAACACCATGGCTTGGATCAGGCGCACCTTAAGTCCTCAAGGTGATATCTTTGCTTTTCAACATTTGAAAGAGATATTTTAGAGCAGATTAGCCCAGCGCAATGCTTCTTTTGATTTCCTGACTGCTGTTTCCATGGGTGTTGATTGTGGGTCCAAGTAAAATGAAACCCTTGACAACTTCAATCTTATCTCCGTTTATGTTGATGTTGCTGTTGCTTATTGGTCCAGTTGTGAGAAGTTTTGTTTTCTTTGTGTTGAAATGTAATCCATACCGAAGGCTGTGGTCTTTGGTCTTCATCAGTAAGTGCTTCAAGTCCTCTTTACTTAAGCAAGGAAGGTTGAGTCTTCTGCATAACGCAGGTTGTTAATGAGCCTTCCACCAATCCCGATGCCAAATTCTTCTTCATATTCCAGTTTCTTGAATTATTTGCACAGCATACAGATTGAATAGGTATGGTGAAAAGATAACAACCTAACACACACCTTTCCTGACTGTAAACCACACAGTATCCCCTTGTTCTGTTCAAACAACTGCCTCTTAATCTATGTACAGGTTCTTCATGAGCACAATTAAGTGTTCTGGAATTCCCATCTTTCTTAATGTTATCTGTAATTTCTTATGATCCACACAGTTGAATGCCTTTGCTAGTAAAACACAGGTAAACGTCTTTCTGGTATTCTCTGCTTTCAGCCAGGGTCCATCTGACATCAGCAATGACACCCCTGGTTCCACGTCCTCTTCTAAAACTGGCTTGAATTTCTGGCAGTTCCCTGTTGATATACTGCAAAAGCCACTTTTGAATGATCTTCAAAATTTTACTTGCATGTGATATTAATGATATTGTTTGATAATTTCTACATTCGGTTGGATCACCTTTCTTGGGAGTAGGTATAAATACGGATCTCTTTCAGTTGGTTAATCAGGTAGCTGTCTTCCAGATTTCTTGGCATAAACAAGTGAGCACTTCTAGCACTGCATCCATTCATTGAAACATCTCGGTTGGTATTCAGTCAATTCCTGGAGACTTGTTTTTCGACAGTGACTTCTGTGCAGCTTGGACTCCTTCCTTTAGTACTGTCATGGATTGAATTATGTCTCCCCCCAAAATGTGTCAACCTGGTTAAGCCATGATTCCCATTATTCTGTGGTTGTCCTCCATCTTGTGATCGATACAATTTTCCTATATGTTGTAAATCCTAATCACTGCCTGTGGTTAATGAGGCAAGACTGGTTTATGTTGAAGAGAATTAGGGTGGGATGTAACACTCTTGCTCAGGTCACATCCCTGATCCAATGTAAAGAGAGTTTCCTTAGTCCTCAAGGTGACATCTTTGCTTTTCAACACTTTAAAGAGGTCTTTTGCAGCAGATTTGCCCAGTGCAATGCATCTTTTAATTTCTCGATTGCTGCTTTTATCTTAATGAGAGATAAAACGAAAGGGAAGCGAGCAGAGAGAGGGGGACCTTATACCACCAAGAAAGAAGTACCAGGAGCAGAGCGTGGCCTTTGGACCTGGAGTTCCTGCGCAGAGAAGCTGCTAGTCCAGCGGAAGATTGATGACATGGACCTTCCTCCAGAACTGACAGAGAAAGTCTTCCCCTGAAGCTGTTGCCTGAATTTGGACTTCTAGTCGAAATTGACTCGACGGCACTGGGTGTTCGGGTTTAGCCTACTAGACTGTGAGAGAATAAACTTCTGTTTGTTGAAGCCATCCACTTGTGGTATTTCTGTTATAGCAGCACTAGGTAACTAAGACAAGTACTGTCGGTTCCTGATCATATGCTGTCTCCTGAAATGGTTGAATGCCAACCTGTAAGGGGGAGGAGGACAGCTTGCATTTGGGAAGAGGAAGAGGCAGGGGGTGGTGACATTCCTCAATAAAATGGTCCCTACATTGTTAAACCTTAAACCAAAGAAATAGTCTCCATAGGTGGTCCTGTCCTGGCTTTTAAATGTTAACAGAGACAAGAAGGGTATAAAACCCTAAGAAAAGGACTATGGGGGCTCTCAGATTCTCTCTATATCTGAGTAGCCCGCTTGATGCTTCCTAGTCAAGTGTACTTTTACTACTAACCCTCTGCTTGCTAATAAACCTCTGCTCGCTTGGCACTGTTTGTCTCAGTGTTTGAATTCTTTCGTATACCGGAGACAAGAACCAAGGCCATTCTCCGGTAACAGACCAGTTCTTTTTGGTATCGTGACTCTGTGTCTTCTTTCCATCTTCATTTGATGCTTCCTGCATCATTTAATACTTTCCTCGTAGAATCCTTCAGTATTGCAACTCGAGGCCTGAGCTTTTTCTTCACTTCTTTCAGCTTCAGAAATGCTGAGCATGTTCTTCCCTTTTGGTTTTCTATCTCTAGGTCTTTGCACATGTCTTCATTTTTTTTTCATAATACTTTACTTTGCCTTCTCAAGCCACCCTTTGAAATCTTCTGTACAGCTCTTTACTTCGTCATTTCTTTCTTTTGCTTTAGCGACTCAATGTTCAAGAGCAACTTACAGTCTTTTCTGACATCCATTTTAATTTCTTTGGGTTTGGATCATTTTTTGTAAACAGTAGGGAGAGGCAGTCTTCAGTACCCACACATTCCAATGACTGTGTCTTCGAGCTTTAGGAACAAATTCAGAATTGCCAACCTCCGACCCCTCCCCACATTCTCTTTCACTCCCTAATGCTGGCCATTTGGCAGAGGGTGGGGTTGGCTGCAAGCATCTGCCTGGAGTATTGGCTCCAGGGATGTTACCTGACTTTGTGAAAAAAGTTTTATTAAAAATAGATATTTTACTTTTATCTCAAGAGATTTTTCTTACACAGGAGCCTAACAATAACTGACCCAAAACCTACCTTGCCTGCAGCTTTGCTGGCCTGTTTTTTCAACCAAAGTTGCCAACCGACTTTGTAGCATGGTTAAACTTTTTTTTTTTTTGGCTGGAAGACAGCAGTCAATAACAAACACATTACCTTGTGATTTAATGAAAAAGGCAGTGTGCTTACTTAATTTTAATTTCAAGAGGTCTCATAACGACAAATGGGTCGCATTTTCAGGAGTTACTTCCTGGTGCTAACTCAGTAACCATTAAGTACTCCATCACCATGGAAACTGGTATTCATTAAGCAACAATTATTTAAGTCTGTGTGAAATCTCAAATCCCTGGAAGCAGTTTCCTCTTGCTGGAGAACATCTCCCCGATTTGTTTACAGTACTAAGTCATAAAGCAATCAAATATTGTGTTACTCTTTTGAATTAATACAAGATTTTATTTTTAACACTTGCCTCAGACTAAGCAACACTGGGCTAGTTTGGCCCACACTCACTCATTCATTAGTTCATTCATTCATTCAATCCTCTATATGAAGTGCCCAGGCTGTTTTATACAAGTAGGTGACTGGGAGAGCGCAATTTCAGAAACAGGAAGAGATGACTCATAAAACAAGACTTAAAAGACATCTGGAACAACAGGAAGACCAGTTACAGGACAGTGTGCCGTAAAGGAACAGAGCTGGCTGACTGGCCCAGCGGTCAGAGTCCTCCATCTGCTCGCAGTGCCCTCCTGTTCCTTCACTGGATACCTGCCCTGGTAGTTAAAGTCCAAAGGTTTCCGGGATTGCTCCCTGACCTCCTACCCTGACTTCACCTTCCGTATAAATTTATAGCAGCACTTGGACTCACACAGCCTATCCAAGGCAGGGACAGATTATACAATAAGCAAGGTACACACAGGCTTAGCTGTGCTTACTTATTAATCTGTAGTGCAAAATTGGTAAAATTGTGCGTTACAGGTTAGCAACGAAGCACAATTAAGGCTGGGCGTACCTTGTTTACTGTAAGCCAGTACATACCATGATTAATCCACATCTGATCCAAGTGGCCTCTCTACCCGACCAGACTGGGATCCCAGAGCCCAGCCCACGGATAGCAGGGGATGTACTTGGGAAACGTGAAAGATAAAGGGTGCCTCTAGACTGGGGGGTGGGAAGTTTCAGCTCGAGGGATTGTGCAGACTTCTTGCAAGAGAAGGCATCTGATTTGAAAGCAAGAAAATATTTGGAATAATTTGGTACAATGTAGGTGTAGTAGTAAGAAGACAATTTTCTCCTAGAGGATGTTTCTCTTTCCTACTGTATGGAAGCCCCAAAATTGAGGCACTTGACATTACTAGAATAGCTGACCTAGGTCTGAGTCCTGACTTCATCTTGCTATAATTCCTTTTACTTTTGCTTACACCCTATATTAACCTTCGAACAGACTTAATCCTGCAGCGAAGGAAATGTTTTTCTCTGTGATCGAGCTAAGAAGGGATGTTGACAGAACTTTCCCAGAGGGTCTTGACGCAAATGGTTATCAAAAGTTGCCTGCACAAGCTACCCCCAGGAAATGGTTTGAGGCAGAGCTCCAGAGTGCTGTATTCTTTACCTGGTCTCCTCCCCTACAGTGTTGTATTGAAAAATCGTTTCCTTTGCTGGGCTCAATCCCCCACCCCCCAGCTTTGCATTTGAATCCTGCTTTTGCTTGGAGGTTATATGTAAACCCCATTGTGCCTGTGTAGTATGATTAAGAATGTTGCTGACATAACTTGTATGAACTCCCTACTTGTAAACCCCTTTAAAAGTAACTTACCTGCCCACCCTTGGTAAGCAGTCTTGGCAGCAGCAGTTCTGACTGACTCCATTTCCTTGTACAATGAAATAAATGTGCCTTTCCTGTTCTCCCATCTCAGTCTCTCATTTATTGGCCGATAGGAATTATGCCCTGTAAGAACCTGGGGTCTCCACCCAGTAACGTTTCTGGCCAGCCAGCCAGGAGCCATCTCCTCAGTTCCTGAAGTGGATCAGAAAACAGACTGGTCCCAGTGTCTGGTCCCACCAAGAGATTTCTCCTGGAGGCCTTGGAGCAGCTCTGAAAGCTGATCCCCCTGGGACCTAAATGATGGCTCTATGAGAGGTATGAAATACACCTGGGTTGTTTGGTAAGTACCTAGATAAGGCCTTAGAAGAGTCCCAGGAAGCGGGACAAATTGACTGTTGAGGGCATTAAGAATCTGAGGTTATTTGGTAAGTAACAGCGTAATTCCTAGGTAAGGCCTTAGAAGAGTCCCAAGAAGCAGGGGGAATTGACTGCTGAGGGTGTAAAAGGCTCGGGTATCTGTTAAGTTGGTGTACTGGATTAAGTTGTGTGAGTGTGTAAGTGTGTGTATTCACAGAATAGGGAACATTCAAGGGATCCTGGAATGCAGCCCACTAAGATGCATCCTTAAGAACTGAGAACAGAGACTCAGTTAGACATGGCTCTGGCAGTATGCTTGTCCCTTTCTACTCTTGCCTCTTTAAGTATATGCTTTACTAAACTTTGTAGTGTTTTCACCCTACAAGAGATATTGCAGAGATTCTAAAACCATGAATCCAGTTGACCTTGATGGGACCTAGACTGTGGAGCAGAAATGAGCAAAAGGAGAGGCCTATCTTCTGGACACAAGCATTTGCACTCCATGGCCCTTTGACACCGATGAGGTGAGTGCTCTCAGAAGATGAGCCTCTGCTTGTTGTTTTTATTCTTTTTCTCATTTTTTTTATGTTTCGTTTGGCATATTTGTTTGAAAAACTGGTTGTCTTGAGATAGGGAAGAAACAGGGACTGAGCCCCTAGGCAAGGAGCCCTGCAACACCTGCAACTTGCAACTTACTTACAATACTATGTGCTTGGCTAATGCAAAACCTGCATCCTGGAACGTGTGATAAGGAAAGAACAAAAAATGTACACTCTTGTAAGATGTTTTTTGGAAGGACAGACCCTATCTGGTCCCTGGAGCATGGACAGAACAGCCACCTCTGACTGCTACGTGACTTTCCACCAGGGGCAGCAGAAGGCACAGTCACAGACCAGGAATCGAACTCGAGGAGTGACAGACTGCACAAATGCAATAGCCCATATTAAGTCCTGCTATTTTTTTTTTTTTTTTTTTATGAATCCCAGAAGCTCCGGAACAGGAGCTGTCTTAAAGCCATCTTAGAAAGCTGCTGCATGCACACCATAGTTAACAAATCCCCGCCCAGACGGGCCATTTGCCAGAAAACCCCGCCTAGACCTATGAATAAACATAAATCTTTTCCTGCTCAAAAACCTTTAAAAGCCCTTGCAAATCCTTTGTTCTGGGAGATGGGGGTAAGTGTTGCCTAGGCCCTCCTCATGTCCACTTGCAAGCCTCTTTTAATAAAGCTTTGCTCAAGTGGAAAATTCTCTGGGCCTCACCTGTTCATTCTTGACCAGTGAGAGGCAAGAACCTTATTTAATTAAAGGCGTGGAGGCGCTGGCAACAGTTTCATTAAGGAGACTCTTTCTTAGATTTTTGCTTGATCATTTGTTTAAGAGTGATATCTAGTAACTCTTGGTAAACTGCAGTTTAGGTCCAGATTTGAGCATTTGAAACATTGAGGAGGTAATTCTATTTTCAAAGAGCTCTGAGCCACTGTAAGCTGCAAAAATTCGGGCATGGGTCGACCAGAGAAAGCCATTAGGGTAGTTGCAAGTGCTCATCATGAGTGTTAAAGATTCCTCTGACAGGGTAAGGTGGTCGTGAAGCAGGCTAGAGCACTGGGCTGCCTGCCACCCTCGTTCAACAAAGTTACACGTTGGTCGAAGGGAAACACTGTCCAAACCCACGGTGTTCATTAGGTTTCTTTTTGTGGCTCAGAGAAAACCTGGAAAATAGTGCTCCGTTTCACCAAATTTGCAGGGGGAGGTGGCAGCCCCTGACCTGCTAGGAAATTTGCAAGAAAAAGTGGCAGCTCCTGACCTGTTTTGTAGAATTTTCAGGGAGAAATGATAGCTTCATACCTGTTTTATGATATAGTTTCTCGATAAAGAATCACAATAATATTCCTCCAACTGATGCTCTGACAAGTTAATAAGTTTTATCTGAAACCTGTTATTTCCATTAAATTTAATTGCGGTATACATAGGACAAGTGCAAGCCTAGGGGGGAAAAAAAGGCTAGCCAAGAATTGATGGATTCGTTTACAAAATTGCTAAAAAGCTTTGGTATTTATTGGGTAGATAGCCTTTCAAAATGCCTAGCTCAATTTAAACATACGTAAAGAAAAATAAATAAATAAATAAAATTTTTATTTTTTCTTTAAATGAATCAGAATGTCCTAATCTTGTCTTCTACCATGAGTCAAAAATAGGGAAAGTGGGGCAACAGCAAGTCTCCCAAGGTCTTATAGCTTTAGGAAGCTTACTATAGTTATCAGAAATTGGATAGATCCCAATCATAAAAGAACTCTAAAGAAGTTCTCTCTATTGTAGAGGAACTTTAAGAAACCAAAAAAAAAAAAAATAGAAATCATAATGAGGCACACCTGAAATGGCCTGAAAAAATATTTTCAACCCTAGCCAGACACTTAAGGTTATACTCATATCAATGAATTGGTCAATTGAGCAGAGACTTTGTGATTTCCAAAGCCAGTTGATAAAATATTTAAGGGCTAAAGTTAGACTGTGAAAATATGAGAAATAGTAAAAGTTGAATAAAAACTTAGAATGTGTAAACAGACTTTCTTTCAACAACAGTTATGTTTTATGGTATAAAGGCTAGAAATAATTTCTAAGACCTTTTAGCTAACTTAAAAAAAATTATTGATGTTAAATTCAGTTAATAGATATTTGTCATAATTTAAGCTTATATACTTTTGCTTTTTATGCTGCAAAAAAAGGACATATATGTATGTATGCATATATATATATAAGTCTGCTAATGACTGTGTTCATTTTTGTCATTTTAAAAGAATGTACTATAAGAGGTGTGCAACAAAGACAACATTTAAGAGGTTTATTAAAAAGAAATTTGTTTGATATGGTCAAAAGTTTTATCTGTCTGACTGAAGTTTAATGGTTTAATTTATGAGATTTTTAGGAGCTTTTTTTTTAAATATTAAATAAAACAAAGAATTGGATTTCTTGCTGTTAAAATAACAAAATTTTCTTTGATTTCTGATTTAAAGGGTTATTTTATTCTTCATGTAATCTTCCTTGAAGGAGAAGGTTTGGCCTCTCATTAGAATAAGATTCCTGAGTCGAACCAAGCCACATGGCTTTTAGGAAAAAAAAAAAAAGCTAAGGTTTTTTACTTCAAGATCTTTGTTTAAATAACTTTAGTATTGTTTCACGGTGACCTCTAAGAAACTTCTGACAACTCTGAAACTTCATGAAAGTCACAAAAAACTTTTATTAAAAAAAAGTGCTAAGAAGTTTTATTTTATTACATGAAACGTGTTGTCAAAATCAAGAAAAACGCCTGATTTCTCTTTGGGTTAAAATTTATATGTTAGTATTTCCTCTTGTGTTTTTGCCTAATATTAGACAGCAAATGCATAATATTATGTCGTAATTTTATTATTATTTCTTGGTTGCAACTTTGTCAAACCCAGTGGTTTGATTGGGAATTCACAACATTTACCTATGACGTTTTCTTTTATTACTATTCAGGTATTTAAAGATTTGATAATCTTGGTATATTCTCGATATATCTTGACTTGGTATATTCTAGTATTATGTCTCAAGATTGTTATGTATTATATCTGAAGCTCTTTAAAAATATGGTTAATGGATATATTTAGAGATATTTTTATCTAAAGTTTTTTTTTAAACTGATTTTATTTGGTCTTTATGTTATACTTGTAATTAATTTCTATCAGGTCTTTCACTATAAGAGTATTATTTTTACAAGTTAATCGTGGCCGTATTAAGTTTTGTCATCTGCAGATAAGCTTTTACTTTGCTGATTTGCTGAAAACATATGACCAAAATATCTCAACAAAAAGATGGACTATATTGGACTTGCAAAAAGAACTGTGACCAGACTGAATAAAGTTTCCAGAACTTCTATGCAGAAGCTGATGAGTTAACAGACTGTGGCTGATCCAGATCATGTGGAATAAAAATTAACTACATAAAACTGCATAAACAGAAGGAAAATATGGGTTTTATGTGGGAATATTGCACATATTTTAAGGTCCTACTTTCTAAAATATAAGAAACTTTTCCTTTCTCCTAAATTATTTGACTAATGGGTTTAGATATTGTAACTCTTGAATTAGAAGTTCTTCTCTCCTAAAAACAGTTTTGTTACACTTCTTCTTCTGAGAAAATAACCCATGACTGTTAATAGGTAAACCAAGGAGGAGCAGCTTGCCCTTGAGAACACTTAGTATGTTTTAAACAGATTAACTGAAGACCTCTGACAGGAGAGGTCCATCCTATATCATCTTGTTAATCATGTATTCTCTGATGAAAATCTGGTTGTCGCATGTGAATTTTTCTATACCTTCTGTTTCCTCTAGCCCTTTTCAACTGACAGTGAGTTTATGTGGACAGTCTCTTGTTTAGCTATCTGGTGAATGCATGGGCAACACACTTTGAGAATTTTAAGATTACTTTTAGATATTCATAGTAATGATGCCAGTAAATATTGAAAAAGTGATGTTAAATAGTTACACATTATAAAACGAGTCAAAAAAAAAAAAAAAAACCCTTGATCCAACACTCAGTGTATGGTTGATAGCTTTAATTCCTAATTATTGTATAGTTGAATTAGAAAAATCTATACGAAATTTGTCAATCATGGGACAAGGAACAGATAAAGTTGCTAATGAGATAAAAATACAACAGAAATCTCTGACCTCATTAGCCAAGGTGACATGAGATAACAAAATAGCCTTAGGTTTTTTTTTATTAGCCCAAAAAAGTATAGTCTGTGCTGCAGCAAATATCTCTTGTTGCATTTAGATAAATAACACAGAGAAGTAGAACAAGATATACATAGAATTAAACAGCAAACTACTTGGTTACACACTGTAACACCCTTACGAACACCAGATTTATTTGGCTGTTTACTATCAGGTATAAATACATGGGCTAGATCACTGATGCAAGGGACAGTAAAGTTCTAAGTCTGCATCCTGATAGTGTTATCACAATTTCAAGAGTTAGAGTCGCCTGCCGCAAACAGCCAATTCTTGAGATGGGTGAGGTGGGTAGCAAGAACTTTATTATATATACCGGTATATGGAGACAGAGGGGAATGAGCTCCTCCTAAAGGTATCTGTCTCCAGGAACTGCAGTCCAGTTGGGGTTTTATAGGGAAAGGGGGACATGAGTTTTAGGAACTTGTGGAATGTCCATTCTCTTTCTGTGTGGTTTTGGCCGTCACATTTCAAGCATGTTGATTTTTTTCTGCCATTATCCCATCAGCCCAGGAGGTGGCTGGGGCCATCTTTCATCCTGTTTGAAAGGCTTAGATTGATATCACTTGTTTTTCAAGGTACTATGGGAGACATTAGTTAACATTTAACTTTTAGGGGAGTTAACAGCAAAATCATACTTGGAGACAGAGACAGCCTAGGGAAAGGAAAAATGGTGCAGGTTCTGTTCAAGATATGGCTGAGCAGCCTGTTTCAATCCCCCCTTTTTGTTGTAGGTTTTTCAATCTTGGGAAACAGGGTGCTGTGTCTCTCTAGTTGCTTCCTTCCAGATGGGGGCATAGAGGCGTAAAGGTTAGAGAAGTGGAACTCCTGTGTTGTCTGAGTTAAACTATTGTATCTCTCTTGTATTTATAAAAAAAAATTGTGCTGTTGTCTCTCTTCTTAATGGGGGATGAGTTGAAGTCTCTGAGCAACTATTATTTGGAGCTAGAACTTTTGAATCACTTGAAACGACTCTACCCTTTGGGGGAGAAGGCACTAACTCATCAAGGCATACACCAAGACACATAACCTTGTCTAGAAAGAGGAACAACCCAAGCAAAGGTTAAAATAGAAATTAGTAAACAGGCTAGAGCAAAAACAATTCTTAAACCTCTACAGTACTTATTTTTATTTTACTTATTTACCGGTCTTTGTTTTGTCTTTTGAATAGTCACTAAATTCTTTTAACTGGTTCATACATTTAAAAAGGCAAAAGTGGGAAGTAGACAAGCATGCTGCTAGAGTCATGTCTTTTCAAGTCTTAAACGAGTATTTTTAAAATGGGCAAAACCATTGAAAGCTTCACCCTTTCACAAATTGGCTAGAAACTGTGATCTTATATTTTAAATTATCTTTCTTAACAATCATTGGTACAGGTTTCCATAACCGACAGTCAGGAGGATCTTCATTGGTCCAACAAATTTTCTACTCACTGTAAGATTTTTAGTAAAAAAAAAAAAAAAAAAGATGGAGTCTTTTGTGTTCTGGCTTATGTAAAACATTCCTTAAAAGATATTTTTCTTTCTTAAAAAGATAATTTTTAAGATTGTCTCATCTATTGTCTTTAGTTCAGGGCTCAGTTGATGTGTCTTAGTGAGTCTTTGTGAGCCCAGCTCCAGCTGGGTCACTTTTTTAGTGTTCAAGAACAGGGAATAATGACTCTAATATTTTTTAAATCATTCTTTTCTTTTGATTGGAGATTGGAGATAACACATCGATGATCAATACCTGGACTTAATCGAGTTCCTAGATGGCGGCCATTGCAGGCTCTTTCAGCTCACAGTGCTAGTTTTCCACTGGATACCATCTGGTTCTTCACCAGGATCTTAAGTAAGAGCACAGTTTTTATAATTGCAGATTCAATCTACATCAACATTTTAGCCCGAGGCTTTTCCTTTTGCCTTTTAAGTGTGTAAGACAATAGAGGATAAATTGTATTATGTCTAATACTATCAAGACTATCCCTTGCAGTAGTGATCTAGCTCATATACTTATTTTTGATGGTAACAAACCAAATAAACCTGGTATTCGTAAGGGTGTTACAATGTGTAACCAAGTAGCTAGCTGTCCAATTCTATGTGTTCTACTTCTCCTGTATTATTTATCTAAATGCATCAAGAGGTATTTATTATAGCACAGATTGTACCTTTTTGGGGGGATAAAAAAAAATCTCAAGTCTGTTTTGTTATCTCATGTCACCTCGGCTTAATGAGGTCAGAGATCACTGTTGTGTTTTTATCTCAGTAGCAACTTTGTTATTTGTCCCATAATGATTGATAATTTTTTAAAAAGATTTCTCTAAGTCAACTATATCATAAGTAGGAATTAACTCTACCAACCACACCCTGGGCTTTCTTCCGACTCTCATTTTTCAATGGGTAAAAATTTAACATTTCCTTTCTAATATTTACTAGCATCACTACTATGAATATCTAAAACTAATTTTAAGGTTCTCAAAGTGCATTGTCTCACACATTCTTCAGGACTCTAAACAAGAGGTTTCTCACATAAATTCACTGTCAGTTAGAAAAGGGTTATTTAAATTAGTTTAGTTGAGTCTATCACACAAAAAAATATATCTATAAAGCACACAAAGTTTGTCTAGAGAAAACAAAAGGTATAGAAAAATTTGTATGTGACAAACAAATTTCTAATGAAGAATACATGATTACCAAGATAATACGGGATGGACTTCTCTTGCTGGAGGTTTCTAGTTAATTTGCTTACGACATACTAAGTGTTCTTCCCAAGGGCAAGCTGCCCCTCCTTGGTTTACCTATTAACAATCATGGGTCACTTTTTCAGAAGCAGAAGTGAAACTTAAGACAGAATGGAGTCTGAGCCATGAGGTCAATTTCCTCTGAGAGCCTATTTTCTTTAAGATACATAATTCTTTGTACAGCAAGAGGGTGAGAGTTTGATTACAAACATTAGACAGGTATTTCATACAACACTGTTTTGAAGACTGATTAAATCGAGTACTGATTTGCCCTAAACATAATTCCCAGTCTGATCTTTGGAGTCAGTTTCTCAAAACAGACTGAATTCCTCAAAAAAAGCACAACATGAGAGGCGGGGCCAAAATGGCAGAGTAGTCAGATGCTTCTGGTGAACCCTCTTACAACAAAGACCCCAAAAAACAAGTGAAATGATTGCATTTATGACAAGCTAGAAGCCCTGAACATCAAAGGCAAAGTTAGAAAATGGACTGAGCAGCGGGGGAAGGGGAGAGACTGTTAAGAAGCAGAGAGGAGTTACTGGACCTGAATTGCCAGGATCCTTCAGGTGCCATTACCAGAAGCAGCAGCAGCGGGCCAGTGGTAGCATTCGGCCGCAGTTTCCTCAGGGAGAAACAGCCAGCTCCACAGCCTATTCACACCTCCAGAACCAGAGAAGAACATCACACTCGGCAAAAGCTAAGGGCTTGCGTATATTTTATCACGCCCCAAGCTCCGAAGTTGACTTCAGTGGCTGTCGATTTCCCTGGGCCTGAGATAGGTCTGGTTATGTGCCCTGAGCCATGTCCCAGCCTTGGGAAAGGAATAAATTCACAATTGGGAAAAAGATAATCTGCTAGCTCCACTAACCTGGGGAGCTCAGGACAGAAGCAGCTTCTGTCTAGACATAAATGGTCTGTGGACTTTGAGTACCTTTCCCCTCTGCATGGGCCTGTGTGGGCCTATTTCAGGAGAATAGGCTTTTGTTGGCGGACTGCAACTGTTTCAGCTGTGTGGTGGAGAGATGGGTGTTTGATGTTTGACACCACTTTGCCTATTAAACAGGGTCCTCACCTTCCCACATCAGGGGCCTAGGGACAGGTGGCTCCGCTCAGGTCACCCACCTGCCTGCGACAGGGATACAAGGATAACTAGTACCTCCCAGCCCTTACAACCAAAAGTATTGGGTGCCCAAGGTACATCTGCAGAACTCACCCACCTATGTGCTCTAGGGAACAGGGACATGCTTTCCTCACAGACACTCAGGGGATGGTTGCAGCCCCCTGCCTTGTTCAGAGCATGACCCCCTGCTGCAACTAGATACAGGTACCTACACCAATTCACCCTGCCCCCTAAGACTGTAGGACAGAGCCTGTACCACACACTTGATGACCAAATACCTGGACACCTAAGCTGCAGCCGTAAAGAAAACTGAATGGACTTCTAGGCTCATATACCTGGTACCAGCTCTAGCCATCTAGTGACAGGGTGTTAGAGCTTCAAAGGTGAAAATAAACAAGCTAGCTCACTCAAGCACTCTATTTGGGCATGTCAAAACAAAATGAAGCAAGAAGCTAGGATATAGTAAGCAAATATAAAATAAAATAATACACTAAATGGCACAGAAAAAAAACAGTCAATATCAAATCACATAAAGAAGCAGGCCATGATCACTACGACAAGCTCTCAAAACAAAAAATCCAGGGATCTTCTGGATGAAGGTGCCTTTGTAGAATTATCAGATGCAGAATACAAAAGATTAATATACAGAATTCTTCAAGATATCAGGAAGGAGATCAGGCAATATGTAGAACAAGCCAAGGAACACACAGATAAAACAGCTGAAGAAATTTAAAAGGTTATTCAAGAACGTAATGAAAAATTTAATAAGCTGCAAGAGTCCATAGAGAGACAGCAATCAGAAATTCAGAAGATTAACAATAAAATTACAGAATTAGACAACTCAATAGAAAGAGGAGTAGAATTGAGCAAGTGGAAGGAAGAATTAGTGAACTTGAAGATAAGGCACTTGGCACCAATATATTTGAAGAAAATCAGATAAAATAGTTTTAAAAAATGAATGAAGAAACCTTAAGAATCATGTAGAACTCTATCAAGAGAAATAACCTGAGACTGATTGGAATACCAGAACAGGGATAGATAACAGAGAGAACTGTTAAAGATTTGTTGGCAGAAAACTTCCCTGATATTGTGAAAGATGAGAAGATATATATCCAAGATGCTCATCGAACTCCACATAAGGTAGATTTTAAAAGAAAGTCACCAAGACATATTATAATCAAACTTGCCAAAAAAAAAAAAAAAAAAGATAAAGAGAGACTTCGAAGAGCAGCTAGGGATAAACAAAAAGTCACCTACAAAGGAGAGTCAAAAGGAATAAGCTTGGACTACTCGGCAGAAACCATGCAGGCAAGAAGGCAATGGGATGACTTATTTAAAAAATTGAAGGAAAACAATTGCCAGCCAAGAATCATATATGCAGCAAAACTGTTTCTCAAATATGAAGGTGAAATTAGGACATTTCCAGATAAACAGAAGTTTAGGGAATTTGTAAAAACCAAACCAAAACTACAAGAAATACTAAAGAGAGTTCTTTGATTAGAAGATCAGTGATACCAGCTATCAACCAAAGACTAGAGCACTGGACAGAGCAATCAGATGTTAACCCAGACAGGGAAATCACAAAAATAAGTCAAGATAAAAAGCACTCAAAACGGTGAAACAATGATGTTATTATGTAAAAGAGGACAACATTAAAACAATAAAGAGGGACTAAGAAATGTAGTCGTAGATCTTTCATATGGAAAGAAAGACAAGGTGATATAAAGAAATAAAAGTTAAGTTTAAACTTAGAAAACTAGGGGTAAATATCAAGGTAACCACGAAGGAGTCTAACTTCCTCCTCATCAAGATAAAATACAAGAAAAAAAGAGAGACTCAGCAGATACAAAATCAGCAATAATGAATAACAGAAGACAATATATAAACTACTCAGCACAAAAAATTAAGTGGGAAAAAGAAACTGTCAACAGCACACAAAAAAGACATCAAAAGGACAGCACTAAACTCATAAATAAAAAAAAATTTTTTTTAATCCATAATTACCCTGAATGTAAATGGACTAAAGGCACCAATAAAGAGACAGAAAGTGGCAGAATGGATTAAAAAACAAGATCCGCCTATATGCTGCCTATAAGAGACACATCTTAGAGACACGAACAAACTAAAGCTCAAAGGATGGAAAAAAATATATCAAGCAAACAACAATAAAAACGCGTAGGAGTGGCAATATTAATTTCTGACAAAATAGACTTTAAATCCACCAGAAAGGTTAAGGAAGGACACTATATAATGATTAAAGGGACATTGTACCAGGAAGATATAACCATATTAAATAATTATTCCCCCAGTGACAGGGCTGCAAGATACATAAAACGAACTGTAACAGCACTGAAAAGTGAGATATATAGCTCCACAATTATAGTAGGAGATTTAAACACACCACTTTCAGTGAAGGACAGGACATCCAGAAAAGAAGCTCATTAAAGACACGGAAGATCTAAATGCCATAGTCAACCAACTTGACCTCATAGGCGTATACAGAACACTCCACCCAACAGCAGGCAAGTATACTTTTGGAACATTCTCTAGAACAGACCACATATTAGGTCATAAGGCAAGCCTTAGCAGAATTCAAAACATTGAAATGGCACAAAGTGTCTTCTCTGACCATAAGGACATAAATGTAGAAATTAATAACAGAAAAAGCAGGGAAAAGAAATCAAACACTGGGAAACTGAACAATGCCCTGCTCAAAAAAGACTGGATTATAGAAGACATTAAGGATGGAATAAAGAAATTCATAGAATCCAATGAGAATGAAAACACTTCCTATCAGAACCTTTGGGACACAGCAAAAGTAGTGCTCAGAGGTCAATTTATATCAAAAAATGCACACATACAAAGTGAAGAAAGGGCCAAAATCAAAGAATCATCTCTACAACTTGAACAAATAGAAAGGGAGCAACAAAAGAAACCCTCAGGCACCAGAAAAATGCAAATAATAAAAGTTAGAGCAAAATTAAATGAAATAGAAAACAGAAAAACAATCGAGAGAGTTAACAAGACCAGAAGCTGCTTTTTTGAAAAAATTAACAAAGCTAATAAACCATTGGCCAAACCGACAAAAGAAAAACAGGAGAGGAAGCAGATAACCCAAATAAGAAATGAGATGGGTGATATTACAAGAGACTCAACTGAAATTAAAACAATCATATGAAATTAGTAGGAAAAATTGTACTCTAACAAATTTGAAAACCTAGAAGAAACAGATGAATTCCTAGAAACACACTGCCTACCTAAACAAACACAAAAAGACGCAGAACAACTAAATAGACCCTTAAGAAAAGAAGAGATTGAAAAGGTAATCAAAAAATTCCCAACAAAAAAAGCCCTGGCCCTGACAGCTTCACTGCAGAGTGCTTCCAAACTTTCAGAGAAGAATTAAAACTATTACTACTAAAGGTATTTCGGAGCATAGAAAAGGATGTAATACTCCCAAACTCATTCTATGAAGCCAGCATATCCCTGCTACCAAAACCAGGTGAAGGTACCACAAAAAAAGAAAATTACAGACCTATATCCCTCATGAACTTAGATGCAAAAATCCTCAACAAAATTCTAGCCAATAGAATTCAACAACATATCAAAAAAATAATTCACCATAACCAAGTGGGATTCATACCAGGTAGGCAGGAATGTTTCAACATTAGAAAAATAATTAATGTAATCCACCATATAAAGAAAACAAAAGGAAGAACCACATGATCTTATCGATTGATGCAGAAAAGGCATTTGACAAAGTTCAACACCCATTCATGATAAAAACTCTCAGCAAAATAGGAATAGAAGGAAAATTCCTCAACATAATAAAGGGAATTTATACAAAGCCAGGAGCCACATCATCCTAAATGGAGAGAATCTGAAAGCATTCTCTCTGAGATAGGGAACCAAACAAGGATGCCCTTTATTACCGCTCTTATTCAACATTGTGCTGGAGGTCCTGGCCAGAGCAATTAGGCTAGATAAAGAAGTAAAGGGCATCCAGATTGGTAAGGAAGAAGTAGAAGTATCTCTATTTGCAGATGACATGATCTTATACACAGAAAACCCTAAATAATCCTCAAGAAAACTACTGAAACTAATAGAGGGGTTCAGCAGAATATCAGGATACAAGATAAACATACAAAAATCAGTTGGATTCTTCTACACCAACAAAAAGAACATCGAAGAGGAAATCACCAAATCAATAGCATTTATAGTAGCCCCCAAGAAGGTAAAATACTTAGGAATAAATCTTACCAGAAACGTAAAAGACCTATACAAAGATAACTACAAGACACTACTGCAAGAAACCCAGAGATCTACAAAAGTGGAAAAACACACCTTGCTCATGGATAAGAAGACTTAACGTTGTAAAATGTCTAGTCTACTGAAAAGCGATATATAGACACAATGCAATTCTTTTCCAAATTCCAACGACATTTTTTAATGAGATGGAGAAACAAATCACCAACTTCATATGGAAGGACAAGATGCCCCAGATGAGTAAAGCATTGCTGAAAAAGAAGAACAAAGTGGGAGGCCTCACTGTACGTGATTTTGGAATGCATTATACTGCCACAGTATTTAAAACAGCCTGGCAGTGGAACAGAATTGAGAATCCAGACATAAGTCCACCCACATGTGAACAGCTGATATTTGACAAAGGCTCAAAGTCAGTTAAATGGGGAAAAGACAGTCTCTTTAACAAATGATGCTGACATAACTGGATATCCATCTGCAAGAAAATGAAACAAGACCCATACCTCACACCATTATCAAAAACTAACTCAAAATGGACCAAAGACCTAAATATAAAATCTAAAACGATAAAGATCATGGAAGAAAAAATAGGGACAATGCCAGGAGCCTTAATACATGGGATAAACAGTACACAAAGCATTACTAACAATGCAGAAGAAAAACGAGATAACTGAGGGCTCCTAAAAATCAAACACCTATGCTCATCCAAAGACTTCACCAAATGAGTAAAAAGATTACCTACAGACTGGGAAAAAGTTTTTAGCTACATTTCCGATCATCTGATCTCTAAAATCTATGTGGTATTACAAAAACTTTACAAAAAGACAAATAACCCAAGTAAAAAATGAGCAAAGGATATGAACAGGCACTTCAATAAAGAAGACATGCAGGTAGCTAACAGATACATGAGGAAAGGCTGGACTTAATGGTCTGACTGAGATTAGAAGGATCCCGGAGGTCATGGTCTCCAGTCCTTCCGTTAGCCCAAGACAGGAACCATTCCCAAAGCCAACTCTTCAGACAGGGATTGTACTGGACTATGTGATTTAAGATGATGCCAGTGAGGAGTTGCTTCTTGAGTCAAGTGGATGCATGAGACTATGTTGGCATCTCCTGTCTGGAGGGCAGATGTGAGAGCGGAGACGGTCAGAAGCTGGCCGAATGGATACGAAAATAGAGAGCGGAGGGAGGGGTTTGTGCTGCCTCATTGGGGGAGAGCAGTTAGGAGTGTATACCGGGTATATATAAGTTTTTGTATGAGAGACTGACTTGATTCGTGAACTTTCACTTAAAGCACAATAAAAACTAAAAAAAAGAAAAAATAGCACAACGCCCAGACACAGTCTTGTTAGTTTATCTGGACAATTGTTTGACTCAAAGTGGCTTCAGAAATCAATTTTTTTTTTCTTTCCACAGCTCGAGGTTCAAAAGGACACCCAGAGGTGGTGATAGCCTGTGTTGGTTACCCCAACCTCCATGAAAGCCAGAAATCTGTATTCTAGGAGAATTACGTACAACTGTCTCATGGTTCTTTTCTTTGGATCATGATCTTTTTATAGAATCTTTGATCAAAAATGTTCAAAACTGGTAATTGGGCACTATCTGGCCATTAAGATCTCGGGCACCATACAGCAAATCAGGAGATGGAATAGAAACACTAACAATAATATTAGGCCAATTGTCTGAACTAACCAATAAAACCGTAACCCTAAGGCCTTTAAACTAAGGAAACAAATCTAATGAGGTGTTTGTTTACGCATAAGCATCATCAGTAACTGTTTTTCATGTGCCTTAGCAGCAGCTATATTTTATAAAACCTAACTTTGTGTATTAATATAAATACAGCAACAATTATCTATTAAGGCACAAAACTGTCCCAAGAAAATAAGAAATCTAACGTTATTTTAATTTGTAAAATCATGGGTTAAATTTCAGACACTTCTCTGGTTATGATATTTACAACTTTGTTAAATTTATTAACAGGAACTTCTAATTTAAGAGTTATAATATTTAAACCCACTAGTTAGATAATTTAGGAGAAAAGAGTGTGACCTTAATACTCTCATTTCTCATTTTCAAAATGGGTGACTAAGAGGTTGACACAACTAAGACCTTGATAAACATATAAGTTTTTCTCTTTTTTTGTCTGCCTCTGCTTTCATATACCTCTGTTAACGACTTTGTTCTTTGTTTTAATCTGATGTAAATAACTTTGTTTTGTCTACCTGTGACTTACAACCCCCCACATGGAGATTAGAGCCCAGGTGTCTGATATGTATGTCCTTAGCCTGTTAAAGAGATGTTCTGGCCTGTGCCTCTTCAGTCTGACAGAGTCCCCGTCACTATTCTGCAGTGAAAACTCTTCCAGCCATCTGCGGGCTACAAAGACACTTCTAACCCTTATAAAACCCCACACAAGCGCTAATGTAAAATGGCTCCCTGGGACTCCACAGAGACAGTTCGTGTTCCTGCAGGGTCCCAGGTGATGTACATATCTCTTAAACAAACTTTCTCGCTCTTTCTGACTTGGAGTACATTTCATTGGCTTGACTGCTCCAGTGCACAAACCTTAATCTGGTAGCAGAAGGAAAATGGTTAAGCATTTCTTATTTTTAGAATTAGTTTAGTTGAATCTATCACACAAAAAATATATCTATAAAGCACACAAAGTTTGTCTAGAGAAAACAGAAGGTATTGAAAAATTTATATGTGACAAACAAGTTTCTATTAAAGAATACATGATTATCAAGATAATACAGGATGGATACCCATAGTATCTTTCTGTTTACTCAGTCTTATGTAATTTCTGTTCCAAGTGACTCTGGATCGCCTGCAGTTTACGAACCCATCAACTTTTGCATAGGAGTTCTGGAAATCTTGATTGAGTCTAGTCACAGTCTTTTTCTTAAATCCAGTGTAGTCCACCTTATTTGTCGAGATATTCTGGTCAAATTTTTCAGAAAATTGCAAAGTAAAAACTCATCTGCAGATGACAAAACTTAATATGGCCATGATTAATTTATAAGTATAACTCTGCATAGTGAAAGACCTGATAGAAACTAATTACAAGCATAATGTAAAGGCCAAATAAAATCAGTTTAAAAAAAAAGACTTTAGATAAAAGTATTTTTTTTAATAATTTTTATTGTGTTTTAAGTGAAAGTTTACAAATCGAGTCAGTCTGTCACATATAAGCTTATATACACCTTACTACATACTCCCATTTACTCTCCCCCTAATGAGTCAGCCCACTCCCTCCTTCCAGTCTCTCCTTTCGTGACCCGTTTGCCAGTTTCTAACCCTCTCTACCCTCCCATCTCCCCTCCAGACAGGAAATGCCAACACAGTCTCAAGTGTCCACCTGATACAAGTAGCTCACTCTTCATCAGCATCTCTCTCCGACCCATTGTCCAGTCCCTTCCATGTCTGATAAGTTGTCTTCGGGAATGGTTCCTGTCCTGGGCCAACAGAAGGTTTGGGGACCATGACCTCCGGAATTCTTCTAGTCTCAGTCAGACCATTAAGTCTGGTCTTTTTACGAGAATTTGGGGTCTGCATCCCACTGTTCTCCTGTTCCCTCAGGGGTTCTCTGTTGTGCTCCCTGTCAGGGCAGTCTTCGGTTGTGGCTGGGCACCATCTAGTTCTTCTGGTCTCAGGATGATGTAAGTCTCTAGTTCATGTGGTCCTTTCTGTCTCTTGGGCTCATAGTTATCATGTGACCTTGGTGTTCTTCATTCTCCTTAGATCCAGGTAGGTTGAGACCAACTGATGCATCTTAGATGGCCACTTGTTAGCATTTAAGACCCCAGATGCCACACTTCAAAGTCGAAGGCAGAATGTTTTCATAATAGAATTATTTTGCCAATTGACTTAGAAGTCCCCTTAAGCCATAGTCCCCAAACCTCCGCCCTTGCTCCGCTGACCTTCGAAGCATTCAGTTTATCCTGGAAACTGCTTTTGGTCCAGTCCAGTTGAGCTGACCTTTCGTGTATTGAGTATTGTCCTTCCCTTCACCGAAAGTAGTTCTTATCTACTAACTAATCACTAAATAACCCTCTCCCACCCTACCTCCCTTCCCCTCTCCTAACCACAAAAGAATGTGTTCTTCTCAGTTTATACTATTTCTCAAGATCTTATAATAGTGGTCTTATACAATATTTGTCCTTTTGCATCCGACTAATTTCAATCAGCATAATGCCTTCCAGGTTCCTCCATGTTATAAAATGTTTCACAGATTTGCCACTGTTCTTTACCGATGCATAGTATTCCATCATGTGAATATACCATAATTTATTTAACCATTCATCCGTTGATGGACACCTTGGTTGCTTCCAGCTTTTTGCTACTGTAAACAGTGCTGCAATAAACATGGGTGTGCATGTATCTGTTTGTGTAAAGGCTCTTATTTCTCTAAGATATATTCCGAGGAGTGGGATTTCTGGGTTGTATGGTAGTTCTATATCTAACTTTTTAAGAAAACTCCAGATAGATTTCCAAAGTGGTTGTACGATTTTACATTCCCACCAGCAGTGTATAAGAGTTCCAATCTCTCTGCAGCCTCTCCAACATTTATTCTTTTGTGTTTTTTGGATTAATGCCAGCCTTGTTGGAGTGAGATGGAATCTCATCGCAGTTTTAATTTGCATTTCTCTAATGGCTAATGATCGAGAGCATTTCTCATGTATCTGTTAGCTGCCTGAATATCTTCCTTGGTGAAGTGCGTGTTCATATCCTTTGCCCACTTTTTGATTGGGTTGTTTGTCTTTTTGTGGTTGAGTTTTAACAAAATCATATAGATTTTAGAGATCAGGCGCTGGTCAGAGATGTCATAGCTGGAATTTTTTTCCCAATCTGTAGGTGGTCTTTTTACTCTTTTGATGAAGTCTTTAGATGAGCATAGGTGTTTGATTTTTAGGAGCTCCCAGTTATCTGGTTTCTCTTCGTCATTTTTGGTAATGTTTTGTATTCTGTTTATGCCTTGTGTTAGGGCTCCTAACATTGTCCCTATTTTTTCTTCCATGATCTTTATCGTTATAGTCTTTATGTCTATGTCTTTGATCCACTTGGAGTTAGTTTTTGTACATGCTGTGAGGTATGGGTACTGTTTCATTTTTTTGCAAATGGATATCCAGTCATGCCAGCACCATTTATTAAAGACTTTCTTTTCCCCAATTAACTGACACTGGTCCTTTGTCAAATATCAGCTGCTCATATGTGGATGGATTTATATCTGGGTTCTCAATTCTGTTCCATTGGTTATGTGTCTGTTGTTGTACCAGTACCAGGCTGTTTTGACTACTGTGGCTGTATAATATGTTCTAAAATCAGGTAGAGTGAGGCCTCCCACTTTGTTCTTTTTTTTTTCAGTAATGCTTTACTTATCCAGGGCTTCTTTCCCTTCCATATGAAGCTGGTGATTTGTTTCTTCATCACATTAAAAAATGTCACTGGAATTTGGATCAGAAGTGCATTGTATGTATAGATGGCTTTTGGTAGAATAGACATTTTTACTATGTTAAGTCTTCCTATCCATGAGCAAGGTATGTTTTTCCACTTAAGTAGGTCCTTTTTAGTTTCTTGCACTAGTACTTTGTAGTTTTCTTTGTATAGGTCTTTTACATCTTTAGTAAGATTTATTCCTTAGTATTTTATCTTCTTGGGGGCTACTGTGAATGATATTGACTTGGTGATTTCCTCTTCAATGTTGTTTTTGTTGATGTAGAGGAATCCAACTGATTTTTGTGTGTTTATCTTATAACCTGAGACTGCCGAACTCTTCTATTAGTTTCAGAAGTTTTCTGGAGGATTCCTTAAGGTTTTCTGTGTATAAGATCATGTCATCTGCAAACAGAGATAATTTTACTTCTTCCTTGACAATCCGAATGCCCTTTATTTCTTTGTCTAGTCTAATTGCTCTGGCTAGGACCTCTAGCACAATGTTGAATAAGAGTGGTGATAAAGGGAATCCTTGTCTGGTTCCCATTCTCAAGGGAAATGGTTTCAGGCTCTCTCCATTTAGAATGATGTTGGCCGTTGGGTTTATATAGATGCCCTTTATTATGCTGAGGAATTTTCCTTCAATTCCTATTTTGCTGAGAGTTTTTATCATGAATGGGTGTTGGACTTTGTCAAATGCCTTATCTGCATCAATTGATAAGATTATGTGGTTTTTGTCTTTTGTTTTATTTATATGGTGGATTACATTAATGGTTTTTCTAATATTAAACCAAACTTGCATACCTGGTATAAATCCCACTTGGTCATAGTGGATTATTTTTTTGATATGTTGTTGAATTCTATTGGCTAGAATTTTGTTGAGGATTTTTGCATCTATGTTCATGAGGGATATAAGTCAGTAATTTTCTTTTTTTGTGGTGTCTTTACCTGGTTTTGGTATCAGGGATATGGTGGCTTCATAGAATGAGTTAGGTAGTATTCCATCATTTTCTATGCTTTGAAATACCTTTAGTAGTAGTGGTGTTAACTCGTCTCTGAAAGTTTGGTAGAACTCTGCAGTGAAGCCGTCCGGACCAGGGCTTTTTTTGGGGGGGGGGGGCAGTTTTTTGATTAGCTTTTCAATCTCTTTTTTTGTTATGGGTCTATTTAGTTGTTCTACTTCTGATTGTGTTAGTTTAGGTAGGTAGTGTTTTTGTAGGAATTCATCCATTTATTCTAGGTTTCCAAATTTGTTAGAGTACAATTTTTCGTAATAATCTGATATGATTCTTTTAATTTCAGTTGGGTCTGTTGTGATATGGCCCACCTTGTTTCTTATTCGGGTTGTTTGTTTCCTTTCCTGTATTTCTTTAGTCAGTCTGGCCAATGGTTTATCAATTTTGTTAATTTTTTCAGAGAACCAGCTTTTGTCTTTGTTAATTCTTTCTATTGTTTTTCTGTTCTCTAATTCATTTAGTTCAGCTCTAATTTTTATTATCTGTTTTCTTCTGGTGCCTGATGGATTCTTTTGTTGCTCGCTTTCTATTTGTTTAAGTCGTAGGGACAGTTCTCTGATTTTGGCTCTTTCTTCTTTATGTATGTGTGCATTTATCAGTATAAATTGACCTCTGAGCACTGCTTTTGCTGTGTCCCAGAGGTTTTGATAGGAAGTGTTTTCATTCTCTTCGCATTCTATGAATTTTTTATTCCGTCCTTAATGTCTTCTCTAACACAGTCTTTTTTTAGCAGGTTATTGTTCAGATTCCAAGTATTTGATTTCTTTTCCCTGATTTTTCTGTTATTGATTTCCACTTTTATGGCCTTATGGTCTGAGAAGATGCTTTGTAATATTCCAATGTTTTGGATTCTGCAAAGGTTTGTTTTATGACCTAATATGTGATCTTTTCTAGAGAATGTTCCATGTGCACTAGAAAAAAAAAAGTATACTTTGGAGCTGTTGGGTGGAGTGTTCTGTGTAATTCTATGAGGTCAAGTTGGTTGATTGTAGCAATTAGGTCTTCCGTGTCTCTATTGAGCTTCTTACTGGATGTCCTGTCCTTCTCCGAAAGTGGTGTGTTGAAGTCTTCTACTATAATTGTAGAGGTGTCTATCTCACTTTTCAGTTCTGTTAAAGTTTGCCTTATGTATCTTGCAGCCCTGTCACTGGGTGCATAAATATTTAATATGATTATATCTCCCTGGTCAATTGTCCCTTTAATCATTATGTAATGTCCTTCTTTATCCTTTGTGGTGGATTTAACTTTAAAGTCTATTTTCTCAGAAATTAATGTTGCTACTCCTGCTCTTTTTTGCTTGTCGTTTGCTTCATATATTTTTTTCCATCCTTTGCGTTTTAGTTTGTTTGTGTCTCTAAGTCTGATGTGTGTCTTTTAGGCAGCATATAGGCAGATCATGTTTCTTTATCCAGTCTGAGACTCTCTGTCTCTTTATTGGTGCATTTAGTCCGTTTACATTCAGCGTAATTATAGATAAGTATGTGTTTAGTGCTGTCATTTTGATGCCTTTTTTTGTGTGTTGTTGTCAATTTCATTTTTCCACTTACATTTGTGCTGAGAAGTTTTTCTTTGTAAATTGTGTGTTCCTCATTTTCATAGTAGTCGAATTTAAGTTTGCTGAGTCGTTATGTTTTCCTTGGTTTTGTATTTTGAATTTTGGAATTGTTAGGCTTCTTTGTGGTTACCTTAATATTTAGCCCTATTATTCTAAGTAAAAACCCAACTTGTATCATCCTATTTCACCGTGTTTTCCTCTCCATATGGCAGTTCTATGCCTCCTGTATTTAGTCCCTCTTTTTGATTATTGTTATCTTTTACATAATGACTTCAGTGATTCCCTGTTTTGAGCATTTTTTTTCTTTTTTAAATTAATCTTAATTTGTTTTTGTGATTTCCCTATTTGAGTTGGTATCAGGATGTTCTGGTCTGTGACCTTTTGTTGTGTTGGTATCTGATATTGATTTTCTGACCAAACAATTTCCTTCAGTATTTGTTGTAGATTTGGTTTGGTTTTTGCAAATTCTCTAAGCTTGTGTTTATCTGTAAATATTTTAATTTCACCTTCATATTTGAGAGAGAGTTTTGCTGGATATATGATCCTTGGCTGGCAGTTTTTCTCCTTCAGTGCTCTATATATGTCACCCCATTGCCTTCTTGACTGCATAGTTTCTGCTGAGTAGTCTGAACTTATTCTTATTGATTCTTCTTTGTAGAAGGCTTTTCTTTTATCCCTGGCTGCTTTTAAAATTTTCTCTTTATCTTTGGTTTTGGCAAGTTTGATGATAATATGTCTTGGTAATTTTCTTTTTGGATCAATCTTATATGGGGTTCGATGAGCATCTTGGATAGCTATCCTTTCGTCTTTCATGATGTCAGGGAAGTTTTCTGCCAACAGATCTTCAACAATTCTCTCTGTATTTTCTGTTATCCCTCCCTATTCTGGAACTCCAATCACATACAAGTTATTCTTCTTGATAGAGTCCCACGTGATTCTTAGGGTTTCTTCATTTTTTTTTTAATTCTTTTATCTGATTTTTCAACCATATTGGTGTCAATTGCCTTATCCTCCACCTCCCCCACTCTGCATTCCAGTTGCTTGTTTCTGCTCCTCTGACTTCCTACTGAGTTGTCTAATTCTGTAATTTTACTGTTAATCTTTTGTATTTCTGAATGCTGTCTCTCTATGGATTCTTGCAGCTTATTCTTTTTTCCACTATGTTCTTGAATAATCTTTTTGATTTCTTCAACTGCTTTATCAGGGTGTTCCTTGGCTTTTTCCGTAGATTGCCTTTTTTCATTTCTGAGGTCATCCCTGATGTCTTGAAGCATTCTGTAAGTTAGTTTTTTATATTCTGCATCTGGCAATTCCAGGATTGTATATTCATTTGGGAAAGAGTTTGATTCTTTAATTTGGGGAATTGTAGAAGCAATCGTTTTCTGCTTCTTTATGTGGTTTGATAACTACTGCTGCCTCCCAGCCATCTATTAAGATATTGTAATGATTTATTTTATATTTGCTCACCGAGTCTTATCTTGTTTTGTTTTCTTTCAGTATACGTAGATGGGCTACTAGATTGCATTGTCTTGATTGTTGTAGCCTTTGAATCACTTATGTCCTATTACCAGCTGGTTTGTGCTGTTACCAGATATATAAGCCTAAGAGTCCATTCACTATTCTTGAGTAGAATCTGATTTTGGGTCACCATGTATGTGGTGTAGACTGTCACCTATTCACTTAGAGGAGTAGAGGTGATAGTTGTGTGCACCAGATTCTAGTAGCAGCAGGGGGTCACACTCCAGGCAGGGCAGGTTGCTGACAGGCTTCCCCCAAGTGCCAGTGAGGTAGGTGTGTCTCTATTCCTAAAGCACTTTGGTGTGTGGGCTCTGCAGCTGTACCTTAGGCACCCAATGCATGTACCTCTACAGATTGGTAGGTGTCACTATCCTCAGACCCCTATGGCAGGAGGGTAGGTGGTTTGGGTGGAGCTTCAGCCCTCAGTTCCCCGTTGTGGGTCAGTGAGGGCTCTGCTTAATAGGTAGAGATATCAGACCTGGGAAACTTATGTTTCCAGTAATCGGCTAAAACAATTACAACCAGATCACTATCAGAATTGCCTTTGCATTATAATAGCCACTTTGTTCCCTGTAGGGATGAAAGCCCAAGACTGTGGCTCTCGTATGCTTGGCTGGAGCTGGTTCTGTATTTTCAGTCCAATTTCGGGAAGTCACGGAAGGATTTTTGGTCCCTGGGTTTTTTGTAGCTGCTTCTCTCAGGCCAGGAGAATGGGTTAGGAAAAGACCAAAAAAAACCTGCAGAGCACTTCACTCTCTGGCCCAGGAAATTCCAATGTTAATGAAGCTGC
Organism: Elephas maximus indicus; assembly: GCF_024166365.1. Taxonomy (NCBI): domain Eukaryota; kingdom Metazoa; phylum Chordata; class Mammalia; order Proboscidea; family Elephantidae; genus Elephas; species Elephas maximus. The sequence goes on from NC_064826.1 coordinate 131,825,722, forward strand.
CTGGGAAGGGGAGGGGAGGGATCAGATAGATAGGAGAGAGTAGCACCCAGGAATATAGACAGAGTTACTTATCTTGCTTGGTGATGACTGTTTTACCTGAGATTCCCGAGGAGTGTGTAGCCTGTGTGTGTTGGCTGGGTCGAGATTGCCTGCATCCTGTGCTTGTGCTGTCTCAGAAGCCGTGGTCAGTTCCTCTGCTCCCAGTCAAAAGCCCATCGCCAAGGTTCCCCGGCTGGGACGCTGGACTCCAGGCTCCAAAACCAGTTGCTGCCTCCCAGTGACTTGTCCTCCTGTCAGCTGTGTCACTGCGCTGCCTGCGTGCACTGGCTGGGCTTCCCCCGAGGTCACTTCTGGGGGCTAGGGCTGCGTCCTGTGTTTGCGCCATCTCAGGATGCCGTGCTCAGCTCTTCTGCGCCCAGTCCAAAGCCTGGCACCAAGGTTTTCTGACTGGGACCCTGGCTCCAGGCTCCAAAAACAGTCTTTGCTTCCCTGTGGTTGCTCGTTCTCTCGTTAGCCACGTGAGTGTGCAGCCTGCTTGCGCTGGCTGAGTCTCTGTCAGTCAGGTCAACTCTTTAGATTTGTGTTTGATGGTCAGGGTTTGTAGATTGTCATGTATGTGATCAATTCACTTGTTTTTCCGAGTCTTTATTGCAAGAGGGATCTAAGGTAGCTTCTACCTAGTCAGCCGTCTTGGCCCCACCTCCTCCTAGATAAAAGTATTTTTAAATATAACCATTAACCATATTTTTAAAGAGCTTCAGATATGATACATAATAATCTTGAGACTTAATACCATATAATCCAGATATATTGATAATATACCAAGATTATCAAGTCTCCAAATACCTGAATAGTAATAAAAATAACTTCGTAGGTAAATGATGTGAATTTTCTAATCAAACTATTGGCTTTAACGAAGGTAGATTAAAAAATATTTTGTGACCAAGTTAGCAATAAAGAAATAATAATAAAATTATGGCATCGTATTATGTGTTTGTTGTCTAATATTAGGCAAAAACATAAGAGGAAATACTAACATACAAATTTTACCTCAAAGAGAAAGAATCAGGCACTTCTCATGATTTTAACGACATGTTCTATGTAATTTAGAATATGTTAAATCTTTTTAGCACTTTTTCTTTATAAAAATTTTGTGGCTTCCCAACTTGCCAGGAGTTTATCATAAGTCACTATGAAACAATACTTTATTTAACCAAAAATCTTAAAGTAAAAATCTTAGTTTTTTTTTTTTTTCCTAAAGCTATGTGGCTTGGTTTTTGAGTCAGGAATCTTATTCTAATGGCAGACTGATCCTTTGCCTTTGAAGCAGATTACAGAAGGAAGAAAATTAACTCTTTAACTCAGTAATCAAAGAAAATTTTGTTATATTAACAGTGAGAAGCCTAATTCTTTTATATTCTATTAAACATTAAAGCTCTTAAAAATCTCGTAAATTAAACCATTAAACTTTAGTCAGACAGATAAAACTGTTGACTATTATCAAGTAAATTTCTTTTTTCAATAAACCTTTTAAACGTTTTTTGTTGTATATCTCTTATAGTACATCCCTTTAAAGGGCAAAAATGAACTCACTCATTAGCAGACCCAAATACACACATACATATTTTTCTTTTTGGCTTCTTAAAGTTCTCTTACAATAGAGAGAACTTGTTTACGCTTTTTTTATCGTTGGGATCCACCCAATTTCTGATTACTGTAGTAAAACAGCAATTTTTTTCTTAAAAGGATCTCCACTGTTGAAAGGAGTCTTTTAAAAGCTTCTCTGGAGCTATATGACCCTGGAGAGTAGGGATTGGGGGCTAAGAAGGCCTGATCTTGCCCCACCCTGCCTACCTTTTAACTCAGGGTAGAAGACATGATTAGGTCAATCTAATTCATTTACATATGTTTACATCAACCTGACGTTTTTGAAAGGCAAAAGATAATTTCCCTTCTACTGTTCTGGAACTGTTACTTTACGTACTTTAAGAGAAAATTATCCTTTTTTTTTGTTGTTGCTTGGTATTTTGTACGCTCTCACTTTTAACGTCTTTTTTCTTTACACCAGCCGCACTGGTCTCTTTTTAAGGGATGTGGGGCCTTCTTGGCTCCTGTGGCGTTGGTCTCCCTCCTTTTCTTTGTTTTCTTGGGGGATGGCCTTTAGTCTGCAAGGTAACAGTTAGGAAAGCTGCCTGGCATTTTGGGGCTGTAATTTTTTTTTCTTTATTTCAATTATAGTAAACTTGGCTAGTCAGTTCTACTAGCCAAGAGATTTTTAACCCTATACGTCCTTCAGTATTTGAACCTTTTCTTTTTTTTTTATTTGATCATAAGAAAAGGATTTCCAATGTTTAAGAACACACCCTAGGGGTGAATCTCCCGGTACGTTCTCTTGATTCTTCATTCTGTCCAATTAGTTGTTCCCAAGAACCTAGTTTTTTATTTTTGTGGGTGGTTGATACTACCAGCTTTTTCTTTTGGTCCAGTAGGAATTTATTTGTCTCTTGCACTGCAGCCAAGAGTTTTTTTCAGCTCTGGAAGAGAGCCTCTTTTAAAATCCTAACACTCTGGCTGGAGTGTTCTCTGTATTGTGATTCAAATCCCAGTCTAGACTGAAAATCTCTTCTCCCTGTGCATTTCTTTTTTTCAGCTCAATCAGTAAATCCTCAGGAGTCTCTATAGGTATGTTCTAATTCACCCTGAATTTTTTTAACCAATTAATTTCTATGCATCACACATAAATTACACATAAGACACAGACAGAGGCGACAGAGATAATCTTCCCATCTCAACTTCCCAGACAGCCATCCAGGTTACAGAGGTGATCTTGGCAGCCTCAACCTCCCAGGCAGCCCTGGTCACACATAAGATTCACCCATAAGACAAACAAACAGAGAGTGCTCAGACCAGTCAAGCCAGAAAGGAAAGGGGGAACGAGGATGCTCTTAGTGAGGTCTAACACATTACTAGGAATGTCTGAATCTCCACTTCAATCCTCCAGATACCTCCTATCCCCATGCCAGATGGAGGGGCTTCAATCTCCCAATCTAAACCAACAGAGATATCTACATTCACTCTCCAAAACCAGGGTGCACCAACCAGAGACAGACAACATCCAACACAAAACTAACAGCTGCCACATACTCGTATGCCTGCCCAACTCTACAGCCACCAAGAGTCCCTCCTTGTGGTCCTACTCATGGGGATGGTCATCCATGGCACCACTCACCTTAGAAACCAAGGGCCCAGGTCCAGTTCTGGAAGGCATGCTGGCCTGCCCTATCCGCCCGAGCCCTGAGCGTAACAGGGAGATGGTCATGAACTCACCTTGGGATCCTGGCTAGGTCTTACCTTCATCCACCTCTTTGGTGTGGTTGGGGACTGGTGGCACTGCAGGGGAGCCCAGGTCCAGGGTCAACCACAGGGCCACCACATCTCAAACGGCTGGAGTTCCCTGTACGGGCATCAAATTTTTACCGCAATTTCACAAGTTAGAGCTGCCTGCCGCAAATATCCAATTTTTGAGACAGGGTTGAGGTGGGTAGCAAAAACTTTATTATATATACCAGTATATGGAGACAGAGGGGAATGAGCTCCTCCTAAAGCTGTGTGTCTCCAGGAACTGCAGTCCAGTTGGGGTTTTATAGGGTAAGGGGGACATGGGTTTTAGGAACTTGTGGAATGTCCATTCTTTTTCTCTTTAGTTTCGGTGGTCATATTTCAACCATGTTGATTTTTTTTCTTGCCATTATCCCATTAGCCCAGGGGGTGGCTGGCACCATCCTTTGTCCTGTTTGAAAGGCTTAGATTGATATCACTTGTTTTCCAAGGTGCTAGGGGAGACATTAGTTAACATTTAACTGTTAGGGGAGTTAACAGCAAAATCATACTTAGAGACAGAGATAGCCTAGGGAAAGGAAAAATGGCACAGGTTCCATTCAAGATATGGATCAGCAGCCTGTTTCAATAGTTTTAGGCATGGCAAAACTTATCTTTAATTGTCTTACACACTTAAGAAAGCCTCAGGCTAAAATGTTGATGTACATTGAGTCTGCTCACTTTGGCAATGCAATTGATGGGAACGTTATTCTTACATAGGATCCTGGTGAAGAACCAGATGGTAACTACTGGAAACCCAGTACTGTGAATTTAAAGAGCCGCCATCTAAAGGCTTGGCTAAGTTCAGGTATTAATAACTCCAATCTCTGATCAAAAGAAAAGTATGATCTAGGAGAAAATGTTGGAGGCAGTATTCCCTGTCCTTGAGCATAAAGAACGTGACCCAGCTGGAGCTAGACTCACAAAGACTCATAAAGACACATCAACTGGTCCCTGAAGTATAAAGACAATAGCTAAGGCAATCTGAAGAAAAAAAAAAAAATCTTTTGGGGAGACATTCACATAAACAGGACATAAACCAGAACCCAACCCAGTGCCATCGAGTCGATTCCGACTCATAGCAACCCTGTAGGACATAATAGAACTGCCCCATAGAGTTTCCAAGGAGCGCCTGGCGGATTTGAACTGCCTATCCATAAAAGCCACTCTTTTTTCTTTTAATAAATAGTTATAGACCAACAAGAGGTCAGTAGCCACAATGAAAGGCCTAAGTCCAGTATTTGCCCCTCCCTGAAAATATGCTGAACAATTCTGAGCCAAGCTGCAGTCAAAATGTTCACTGGTCTTAAATGACCAATGTCCAAAAAGAAATGGGAAGAGTAAGACAGAGCTCCCACAGCGCCATATGATTTACCTGGCTTCCTCCCCAACAGTGTCCTATTGAAAAATTTTTTCCTTTGTTGAGCTTCCCCTCCTCCAGCCTTGCATTTGAATCCTGCTTTTGTTTGGAGGTTATATGCAAACCCCAACACACTTGCAAATAGCATGATTAAGAGTGTTACTGACATAACTTGTATGAACTCCCTACTTGTAAACCCCTTTAAAAGTAACTTGCCCGCTTGCTCCTGGGGAGCAGCCTTGGCAGCAGCAGCTCCAACTGACTCCTTTTCCTTGTACAATGAAATAAATGTGCCTTTCCTGTTCTCCCACCTTGGACTCTTGTTTATTGGCCAATACAAGCCATGACGATTAAGAACCTGGGGTTTCCACCCAGTAACATGTTTGCTTGAGAAAGCTGTTTTAACAGAATATCTTTAGAAATATGACTGTAATACTCTGCAACATGTTTTCTCCTTTTCAAATTGGGTGATGGAGACCTTGACAGAACTGACATCACAGCTAGACTCTAAGTAAACTGTAAGTTTTTTTCTGCTTGGTATTTTGTGTGCTCTCACTTTGAGTGTCCTTTTTTTTATTACACTAGCTGCACTGGTCTCTTTCCAAAGGAGTGTGGGGCCTTCTCGGCTCTTGCAGCTTTGGTCTCCCTCCTTTTCTTTGTTCTCTTGGGGTATGGCCTTCAGCCTGCAAGGCAGTAGCTAGGAAGATTGCCTGGGGCTTTTGGTCTGTAACTTTCTTTTTCCCTTGTTCCTTATCTCAGTTAGAGTCCAGATGTCTGGCGTGCTTATTTTTAGTTTAATAAAGAGTTTCTTGTGATGTATACTCATTCGACCATCTGTGGGCTACCTGCCTGAAGACACTGTAACTCTTGCAAGAGTGATATATAAGCTCGGATACAGAAATTGCCTTTCAGGACTCCATGAAGACAGCCACACTGGTGCCACCTCCTAATAAACTCTCTTTCTGACTTGGAGTACATTTTATTGGCTCGACTGCTCCCAGGTACAGACTGTAATCGGGCAATAAGAAACAATGTCCTGTGATTGTCTTGTGACCATCCTGTAAGCTTCCATAGTCACATATTTCTGCAATTTTTGATAATATCCAATCTAAGGAGCCCATATACCTCCCTTAAGCCAATCATCTTAAGATCCTCGCTCTGAATTATCCCACTGCCCACTTCCCTAAATGCTTGAAAACCAACCAGAAAAATTGTATTTAAGTCCCTGATTCCGTTATATAAATAGAGGTATTCCCCCGCTTTTCGAAAGTTTGCTATCGGCCATTTTGCTTTTACAAAGGACCTGTATTAGTACCTGTTTTTGATAACGGAAAGAAATTCGAAGAGGATTTTCACTTTTATGGAAAAAGGCAAAAAAACTGGAAACAGCATTCAGGATCTGTTTTGCAGTGAGCCATTAAAGAGGCCGTGTACACCGTGAGCAGCAAGACTGGCATCACCAAACCCCTGCGCTGGGAACCACACTCAGCGTCTCAGCATTAAGCCACCGTGGCTTTGCTTTAACGTGTGCATCCTTTAGCAAGTTGCGTCCCAAGGTACTGGAAAAGCCTAAGAGGGCTCTTAGAGGTTTTATGTATCATTTGGTAGGATTTAGTAGGTTATTTTTGGGGTCTAGGGAGGCTAAAAACATTTTTCTACATAAATTAACGGTAGCTGTTTCTTTACTTTATGCCATCTTGGCTTACAGAAGTTTTCACAGGAATGCTCTACTTTCCGAGAGCTGGGGAAACCTGTATGTCATTCATCTTCAGTTTCTTGGAGCACCTGGTTTCACTTTGTGAGCTGCGTGTTTCCTCTTTAGAACCTTCTAGAACCTTCAATAAATCTCTTTGCTTTTTATTTTAAGAGAGTATGTGTTTTTTACTCCTTGACACTACCCCGTGAAAGGGATGGGGAGAAGACTCACTCTCCATGCTGTAATAGAATGTCTGGTTAAAGGTGAGGGAGGTTTGCAGGGAAGGAGGCCACTTAGAAGAAAACAGAAAGCTGAGTCCTTGGGGTACAGGCCCGCAGACATGGACTATTAATGACAAAGCCTTCAGAGGCTGGGATAGTGGAATCCTGGAATGGAATGAGGCTCTCGCTGTGATATACTCACTAACTCACTGCAAAAAGCCATGATTATATTTATGCTTCTGTAACATTCCAAAGCTCTGGACTTCAAAAACAAGCTAGATCTGATTAATTGACATGCTCCTTATGCTCCCAATTTTCTTTTTGCCCAAGAGGCACAGGCTGAACTCATTAAAGACAATCATCAGACCAGAGTAATAAGTTACGGGCAAGCAGACACAGGAAAACCTATTTATGAAGCTCAAAGTTTAAAAAAAAAAACGAAACAAAAACCTGCCAAGTTTTAAAGAGAAAAATAATTCTAGTGCTGTGAAGACTGTATAATAGCCATAGATTATGAGTTTAAGAGGGTAGAATTTAAGGTTGAATAGAAGCTTTGTGACATGGACTGGGAAACTTCACTGCTCCTCACAAGTCCCATTAAAAAGAAAAAAAAAAAAAGGTTGCCGTTGAGTCAATTCCGAGTCAAAGCAACCCTATAGGACAAAGAAGAGCTTCCCCGTTGAGTTTCCAAGGAGCACCTGGTGGATTTGAACTGCCGACCTTTTGGTTAGCAGCCATAGCTTTTAACCACTACGGCACCAGGGCCCACAGGGCAGGCAGAAAACGAAGCCAGCCAGAGGCGAATATGGGTAAAGGCTCATGGTTCTTCTAGCCTCATAGCCACACCTCTACCTTCAGCTGGCTTCATTTGCTCACTCAGCAGTGATCCAGGCACCATAGCATCATTGTTTAAGCTGATGGCTCCGTTGTGGTCTGAGCTCACTGGGACTGGTTGGGCAAGCAGCTAGCTTGGAAGTGAGGAGAAAGTAAAAACTGGTGCTTAACCTCATTGTCTCAGACCCAGGTCTCCATGCCATGGAAGTGTGAAAGTGAAATCAAGATCTAGAAATACATATAAACTACAGAAATAGAGGTTCATAAAAAAAAAAAAAGGATCAGCTCAAAATATCTTTCTATTTTCCAATATCCTGGTACTCAGCTCTTTCTTAATTTTTAAATCACATAAAGATGCTCTACTTCCATAATTAGCCTCACAGCAAAACCTTTAGGGCCCACTTTCTGGAACCCTCAATGTTGTTGTTGTTAGATGCCACAGAGTCGATTTTGACTCATTTCAACCCTACGTTCAACAGAAAAAACACTGCTTGGTCCTGCACCATCCTCCTGATTGTTGCTATGTTGTTGTAGTCACTGTGTCAATCCATCTCGTTGAAGGTCTTCCTCTTTTTTGCTGTCCATCTATTTTACCAAACGTGATGTCCTTCACCAGGGACTGGTCCCTCCTGATAACATGTCCAAATTATGTGAGACAAAGTCATGCCATCCTGTTTCTAATGAGCATTCTGGCTGTACTTCTTCCAAGACAGATTTGTTCCTTCTTCTGGCAGTTCACAGCATATTACATATTCTTCACCAACACCATAATTCAAAGGCATCAATTCTTCTTCAGTCTTCCTTATTCATTGTCCAGCTTTCGGATGCATATAAGGCGATTGAAAACACCATGGCTTAGGTCAGGTGCACCTTAGTCCTTAAAGTGACATCTTTTGTTTTTAATACTTTAAAGAGATCTTTTGCAGCAGATTTTCCCAATGCAATGCATCTTTTGATTTCTTAACTGCTACTTCCATGGGCGTTGATTGTGGATACAAATAAAATGGAATCCTTGACAACATGGAGTTGCTTATTGATCCAGTTGTGAGGACTTTTTGTTTTCTTTATGTTGAGCTGTAATCCATACTGAAGGCTGTGGTCTTTGGTCTTCATCAGTAAGTGCTTCAACTCCTCTTCTTTTTCAGCAAGCAAGGTTGTGTCATCTGCATAATGCAGGCTGTTAATGAGTCTTCCTCCAATCCGGATGCCCTGTTCTTCTTCATATAGTCCAACTTCTCAGCTTATTTGCTCAGCATACAGATTGAATAAGTAGAGTGAAAGGATACAACCCTGATGCACACCTTTCCTAACTTTAAACCACACGGTATCCCCTTCTTCTGTTTGAATGACTGCCTCTTGGTCTATGTACAGGTTCTGCATGAGTACAATTAAGTGTTCTGGAATTCCCATTCTTCGCAATGTTACCTGTAATTTGTTAGGATCCACACAGTCAAATGCCTTAGCATAGCCAATAAAACACAGGTAATCATCTATCTGGTATTATCTGCTTTCAGCCAAGATCCATCTGACATCAGCAATGATATCTCTGGTTCCATGCCCCTTCTGAATCTGGCTTGAATTTCTGGCAGTTCCCTGTCGAAGTACTGCTGTAACCACTTTTGCATTATCTTCAGGAAAATTGTATTTGTGTATGGTACTAATGATATCATATGATAATTTCTGCCTTCTATTGGATTTCCTTTCTTTGGAATGGGCACAAATATGGATCTCTTCCTGTTGTTTGGTCAGGTAGCTGTCTTCCAAATTTCTTGGCATAGTAGGCATTTCCAGTGCTGCATCCATTTGTTGAACATCTCAGTTGGTGTTCGGTCAATTCCTGGAACGTTGTTTTCGCCAATGCCTTTGGTGTAGATTGGACTTCTTCCTTCAGTATGGTTCTTGATCATATGCTATCTCCTGAAATGGTTGAACTTTGACTCTCAATAGACACGGCCAACAGTTCACCAGATGAATCAGTGCCTGAGTAGAGCTGGGTGGTGGGATCATTCCGCCCCAGCTTGGGGAATTAGGGCTGCCTCGAAGTGTCCTACCTCATCATCACTTGCACTATCAATTAACATTTACTGAGCCTTTATTTAGTTAGGAAGCTTAGGTTTGCAAGTAGCAGAAAACCCAACTCAAACTGCCTTCGGAGTGATTCTGCTGTTCAACGATGTCATCAACGATGCAGGTTCTTTTGATTCTCTGCTCTGTTATTCATGTGTTGGCTTCACATTAAGTCTGATTTCCCTTATAGTCAGAGGATGGCTCCCAGGAGCCAGGATGGGGAGTCAGACCAAAGAGTGAACAAAGTACAGAGTCACGCTCTGATTGGCCTGAGTGTGGGTTAGTTCCCACCTCATATATCACTGTATGTACACTTCCCCCTAGCAACCACTAATAAACTTTGTTCTCTATATATTTACCTTTTCTTGTCTTTTTATATAAGTTCATAAAATATTTTTCCTTTTGTGATAGAGCATTTCTTAAAGAGTGCCTACTATTGTTTTCTGCTCAAGGTCAGTAGGAAAGTATTTTTGTTTCGTTTTCATTTAGTAACTCATCTAATAAATGTTTTGTGAGAGAGCCATCATCATCCTCACAATACAGAGAAAGAAACTGAGGGATGGAAAAGTTAAGCTACAAGTAGTTTTATGCAATTAGACAGTAGTTGCCAGTCTGGCTCCAGAGCCTACATCCCTAATCTTTAGGTCTTTCAGCAAGAAGTTTTTGATAAATACATGTTTGACATCTAAATGGTAGTCCTTCAAAACACATGAATTGATGACACTAACCTCTCATTGCTCTGGAATTTCACTTAGCTGTTTCAAGAAATTTGGCAATTTTCCATTGCATTGCAAAACACAGTAGGTTTCATTCGGTGTGTGTGTGTTTTTTCTTTGTTCAATAAGCCACTTGATTGTTGCTATGCAAGAAAATAGAAAAATGAACATTTCCTCTGATGACAAAATTTGCTTCACTAGTATCAAATTTATGTTACACTACTCTGTTTCTTGAATTTCTGCATTCACAATAACTTTTCATTCCACTGCCAAATCATAGTATAGTCTTTTTTTTTAAAAAAAAGCTTCTTTTGCAATTTATTTTGAAATAACTATAGATTTACAAGAAGTTGCAATAATAGTACGGAGAGGCCCCAGGTACCCATCATCAAGCTTCCCCCAATGATGACATCTTACATAACTATAATGCGTTGCCCAAACCAGGAAATGGACTAATTGATAGGCACAATACAATTAACTAGACTACAGAACTTACTCATATTTCACTAGTTTTTGCATATACTCTTTTTTTTTATATTTCCTTATGTACAGTTCTATGACATTTTATCATATAAACAAATTTGTATAACCAGCACCAAAATCAAGATATAAAACTCTTCCCTCACCACAAAGGATCTCCTTTGTGTTTTACTTTTATAGTCATACCCTCTTTCTGCTTCTCTGTTGTTAGGTGCCATCGAGTTCATTCCGACTCATAGCGACCTGTGTACAACAGAACAACTGCCCGGTCCTGCACCATCATCACAATAGCTGCTGTGCTTAAGCCCATCGTTGCAGCCACTGTGTCAATCCATCCCTTTGAGGGTCTTCCTTTTTCGTTGACCCTCCCTCTACTTTACCAAGCATGGTGTCCTTCTCCAGGGACTGATCCCTCTTGACAACATGTCCAAAGTATGTGAGATGCAGTTCCACCATTCTTGCTTCCAGGGAGCATTCTGGTGGCACTTCTTCCAAGATAGATTTGTTTGTTCTTTTGGCAGTCCATCCAGTATCCACTTGTTCTATTGATCAATGTATAGGTTCCTCATGAGCACAATTAAGTGTTCTGGAATTTCTATTCTTCGCGATGTTATCCATAATTTCTTCTGATTTATTTATTTATTTAATAACTTTTATTAAGCTTCAAGTGAACGTTTACAAATCCAATCAGTCTGTCACATATAAGTTTACATACATCTCACTCCCTACTCCCACTTGCTCTCCCCCTCTTGAGTCAGCCCTTTCAGTCTCTCCTTTCTTGACAATTTTGCCTGCTTCCCTCTCTCTCTATCCTCCCATCCCCCCTCCAGACAAGAGTTGCCAACACAATCTCAAGTGTCCACCTGATATAATTAGCTCACTCTTCATCAGCGTCTCTCTCCCACCCGCTGACCAGTCCCTTTCATTTCTGATGAGTTGTCTTCGGGAATGGTTCCTGTCCTGTGTCAACTGAAGGTCTGGGGAGCATGGCTGCCGGGATTCCTCCAGTCTCAGTCAAACCATTAAGTTTGGTCTTTTTATGAGAATTTGGGGTCTGTATCCCACTGATCTCCTGCTCCCTCAGGGGTCCTCTGCTGTGCTCCTTGTCAGGGCAGTCATCGATTGTGGCCAGGCACCAACTAGTTCTTCTGGTCTCAGGATGATGTAGGTCTCTGGTTCATGTGGCCCTTTCTGTCTCTTGGGCTCTTAGTTGTCGTGTGTCCTTGGGGTTCTTCATTTTCCTTTGCTCCAGGTGGGTTGAGACCAATTGTTGCATCTTAGATGGCCGCTTGTTAGCATTTAAGACCCCAGACGCCACATTTCAAAGTGGGATGCAGAATGATTTCATAATAGAATTATTTTGCCAATTGACTTAGAAGTCCCCGCAAACCATGTTCCCCAGACCCCCACGCTTGCTCCGCTGACCTTTGAAGCATTCATTTTATCCCGGAAACTGCTTTTGGTCCAGTCCAATTGAGCTGACCTTCCATGTATTGAGTGTTGTGTTTCCCTTCACCTAAAGCAGTTCTTATCTACTGATTAATCAATAAAAAACCCTCTCCCACCCTCCCTCCCTCCCCCCCTCGTAACCACAAAAGTACGTGTTCTTCTCAGGTTTACTATTTCTCAAGATCTTATAATAGTGGTCTTATACAATATTTGTCCTTTTGCCTCTGACTCATTTCGCTCAGCATAATGCCTTCCAGGTTCCTCCATGTTATGAAATGTTTCACAGATTCGTCACTGTTCTTTATCGATGCGTAGTATTCCATTGTGTGAATATACCACAATTTATTTAACCATTCATCCGTTGATGGACACCTTGGTTGCTTCCAACTTTTTGCTATTGTATACAGAGCTGCAATAAACATGGGTGTGCATATATCTGTTTCTGTGAAGGCTCTTGTATCTCTAGGGTATATTCCAGGAGTGGGATTTCTGAGTTGTATGGTAGTTCTATTTCTAACTGTTTAAGATAACGCCAGATAGATTTCCAAAGTGGTTGTACCATTTTACATTCCCACCAGCAGTGTATGAGAGTTCCAATCTCTCCGCAGCCTCTCCAACATTTATTATTTTGTGTTTTTTGGATTAATGCCAGCCTTGCTGGTGTGAGATGGAATCTCATGGTAGTTTTAATTTGCATTTCTCTAATGCCTAATGATCGAGAGCATTTTCTCATGTATCTGTTAGCTGCCTGAATATCTTCTTTAGTGAAATGTGTGTTCATATCCTTTGCCCTCTTCTTGATTGGGTTGTTTGTCTTTTTGTGGTTGAGTTTTGACAGAATCATGTAGATTTTAGAGATCAGGCGCTGGTCGGAGATGTCATAGCTGAAAATTTTTTCCCAATCTGTAGGTGGTCTTTTTACTCTTTTGGAGAAGTCTTTAGATGAGCATAGGTGTTTGATTTTTAGGAGCTCCCAGTTATCGGGTTTCTCTTCATCATTTTTGGCAATGTTTTGTATTCTGTTTATGCCTTGTATTAGGGCTCCTAGGGTTCTCCCAATTTTTTCTTCCATGATCTTTATCATTTTAGTCTTTATGTTTAGGTCTTTGATCCACTTGGAGTTAGTTTTTGTGCATGGTGTGAGGTATGGGTCCTGTTTCATTTTTTTGCAAATGGATATCCAGTTATGCCAGCACCATTTGTTAAAAAGGCTATCTTTTCCCCAATTAATTGACACTGGTCCTTTGTCAAATATCAGCTGCTCATACGTGGATGGATCTATGTCTGGGTTCTCAATTCTGTTCCATTGGTCTATGTGCCTGTTGTTGTACCAGTACCAGGCTGTTTTGACTACTGTGGCTGTATAATAGGTTCTGAAGTCAGGTAAAGTGAGGCCTCCCACTTTCTTCTTCTTTTTCAGTAGTGCTTTGCTTATCCGGGGCTTCTTTCCCTGCCATATGAAATTGGTGATTTGTTTCTCTGTCCCCTTAAAATATGACATTGGAATTTGGATCGGAAGTGCGTTAAATGTATAGATGGCTTTGGGTAGAATAGACATTTTTACTATGTTAAGTCTTCCTATCCATGAGCAAGGTATGTTTTTCCACTTAAGTATGTCCTTTTGAATTTCTTGTAGTAGAGCTTTGTAGTTTTCTTTGTATAGGTCTTTTACATCCTTGGTAAGATTTATTCCTAAGTATCTTATCTTCTTGGGGGCTACTGTGAATGGTATTGATTTGGTTATTTCCTCTTCAGTGTTCTTTTTGTTGATGTAGAGGAATCCAAGTGATTTTTGTATGTTTATTTTATAACCTGAGACTCTGCCAAACTCTTCTATTAGTTTCAGCAGTTTTCTGGAGGATTCCTTAGGGTTTTCTGTGTATATAATCATGTCATCTGCAAATAGTGATAACTTTACTTCTTCCTTGCCAATCCGGATACCTTTTATTTCTTTGTCTAGCCTAATTGCCCTGGCTGGGACTTCTAGCACGATGTTGAATAAGAGTGGTGATAAAGGGCATCCTTGTCTGGTTCCCGTTCTCAAGGGAAATGCTTTCAGGTTCTCTCCATTTAGAGTGATATTGGCTGTTGGCTTTGCATAGATGCCCTTTAGTATGTTGAGGAATTTTCCTTCAATTCCTATTTTGGTAAGAGTTTTTATCATAAATGGGTGTTGGACTTTGTCAAATGCCTTTTCTGCATCAATTGATAAGATCATGTGGTTTTTGTCTTTTGTTTTATTTATGTGATGGATTACATTAATGGTTTTTCTGATATTAAACCAGCCTTGCATACCTGGTATAAATCCCACTTGATCAGGGTGAATTATTTTTTTGATGTGTTGTTGGATTCTATTGGCTAGAATTTTGTTGAGGATTTTTGCATCAATGTTCATGAGGGATATAGGTCTATAATTTTCTTTTTTTGTAATGTCTTTACCTGGTTTTGGTATCAGGGAGATGGTGGCTTCATAGAATGAGTTGGGGGGTATTCCGTCATTTTCTATGCTTTGGAATACCTTCAGAAGTAGTGGTGTTAACTCTTCTCTGAAAGTTTGGTAGAACTCTGCAGTGAAGCCGTCCGGGCCAGGGCTTTTTTTTCTTGGGAGTTTTTTGATTACCGTTTCAATCTCTGTTTTTGTTATGGGTCTATTTAGTTGTTCTACTTCTGAATGTGTTAGTTTAGGTAGGTAGTGTTTTTCCAGGAATTCATCCATTTCTTCTAGGTTTGCAAATTTGTTAGAGTACAATTTTTCATAATAATCTGAAATGATTCTTTTAATTTCATTTGGTTCTGTTGTGATGTGGTCCTTCTCGTTTCTTATTCGGGTTATTTGTTTCCTTTCCTGTATTTCTTTAGTCAGTCTAGCCAATGGTTTATCAATTTTGTTAATTTTTTCAAAGAACCAGCTTTTGGCTTTGTTAATTCTTTCAATTGTTTTTCTGTTCTCTAATTCATTTAGTTCAGCTCTAATTTTTATTATTTGTTTTCTTCTGGTGCCTGATGGATTCTTTTGTTGCTCAGTTTCTATTTGTTCAAGTTGTAGGGACAGTTCTCTGATTTTGGCTCTTTCTTCTTTTTGTATGTGTGCATTTATTGATATAAATTGGCCTCTGAGCACTGCTTTTGCTGTGTCCCAGAGGTTTTGATAGGAAGTATTTTCATTCTCGTTGCTTTCTATGAATTTCCTTATTCCCTCCTTGATGTCTTCTATAACCCAGTCTTTTTTCAGGAGGGTATTGTTCATTTTCCAAGTATTTGATTTCTTTTCCCTAGTTTTTCTGTTATTGATCTCTAGTTTTATTGCCTTGTGGTCTGAGAAGATGCTTTGTAATATTTCGATGTTTTGGACTCTGCAAAGGTTTGTTTTATGACCTAATATGTGGTCTATTCTAGAGAATGTTCCATGTGCGCTAGAAAAAAAAGTATATTTTGCAGCAGTTGGGTGGAGAGTTCTGTATAAGTCAGTGAGGTCAAGTTGGTTGATTGTTGTAATTAGGTCTTCCGTGTCTCTCTTGAGCTTCTTACTGGATGTCCTGTCCTTCTCCGAAAGGGGTGTGTTGAAGTCTCCTACTATAATTGTGGAGGTATCTATCTCACTTTTCAATTCTGTTAAAATTTGATTAATGTATCTTGCAGCCCTGTCATTGGGTGCATAAATATTTAATATGGTTATGTCTTCCTGATCAATTGTCCCTTTTATCATTATATAGTGTCCTTCTTTATCCTTTGTGGTGGATTTAAGTCTAAAGTCTATTTTGTCAGAAATTAATATTGCTACTCCTCTTCTTTTTTGCTTATTGTTTGCTTGATATACTTTTTTCCAACCTTTGAGTTTTAGTTTGTTTGTGTCTCTAAGTCTAAGGTGTGTCTCTTGTAGGCAGCATATAGATGGATCGTGTTTCTTTATCCAGTCTGTGACTCTCTGTCTCTTTATTGGTGCATTTAGTCCATTTACATTCAGGGTAATTATAGATAAATAAGTTTTTAGTGCTGTCATTTTGATGCCTTTTCATATGTGTTGTTGGCCATTTCATTTTTCCACATACTTTTTTGTGCTGAGGCGTTTTTCTTAGTAAATTGTGAGATCCTCATTTTCATAGTGTTTGACTTTATGCTAGTTGAGTCGTTACGTTTTTCTTGGCTTTTATCTTGAGTTATAGAGTTGTTATACCTTTTTGTGGTTACCTTATTATTTACCCCTATTTTTCTAAGTAAAAACCTAACTTGTATTGTTCTATATTGCCTTGTATCACTCTCCATATGGCAGTTCAATGCCTCCTGTATTTAGTCCCTCTTTTTGATTATTGTGATCTTTTACCTATTGAGTTCCATGATTCCCTGTTATGTGTATTTTTTTTTTTTAATTAATCTTAATTTGTTTGTTTTTGTGATTTCCCTATTTGAGTTGATATCAGGACGTTCTGTTTTGTGACCTTGTGTTGTGTTGATATCTGATATTATTGGTTCTCTGACCAAACAGTATCCTTCAGTATTTCTTGTAGCTTTGGTTTGGTTTTTGCAAATTCTCTAAGCTTGTGTTTGTCTGCAAATATCTTAATTTCGCCTTCATATTTCAGAGAGAGTTTTGCTGGATATATGATCCTTGGCTGGCAGTTTTTCTCCTTCAGTGTTCTGTATATGTCGTCCCATTCCCTTCTTGCCTGCATGGTTTCTGCTGAGTAGTCTGAACTTACTCTTATTGATTCTCCCTTGAAGGAAACCTTTCTTTTCTCCCTGGCTGCTTTTAAAATTTTCTGTTTATCTTTGGTTTTGGTGAGTTTGATGATAATATGTCTTGGTGTTTTTCTTTTTGGATCAATCTTAAATGGGGTTCGAAGAGCATCTTGGATAGATATCCTTTCGTCTTTCATGATGTCAGGGAAGTTTTGTGTCAGGAGATCTTCGACTATTTTCTCTGTGTTTTCTGTCCCCCCTCCCTGTTCTGGGACTCCAATCACCCGCAGGTTATCCTTCTTGATAGAGTCCCACATAATTCTTAGGGTTTCTTCATTTTTTTTAATTCTTTTATCTGATTTTTTTTCAGCTATGTTGGTATTGATTCCCTGGTCCTCCAGATGTCCCAGTCTGCATTCTAATTGCTCGAGTCTGCTCCTCTGACTTCCTATTGCGTTGTCTAATTCTGTAATTTTATTGTTAATCTTTTGGATTTCTACATGTTGTCTCTCTATGGATTTTTGCAACTTATTAATTTTTCCACTATGTTCTTGAATAATCTTTTTGAGTTCTTCAACAGTTTTATCAGTGTGTTCCTTGGCTTTTTCTGCAGTTATCCGAATTTCATTTGTGATATCTTTAAGCATTCTGTAAATTAGTTTTTTATATTCTGTATCTGATAATTCCAGGATTGTATCTTCATTTGGGAAAGATTTTGATTCTTTTGTTTGGGGGGTTGGAGAAGCTGTCATGGTCTGCTTCTTTAAGTGGTTTGATATGGATTGTTGTCTCCGAGCCATCACTGGGAAACTAGTTTTTCCAGAAAATCCGCTAAAAAAAAAAAATGCAGTCAGATCCCTATCAGAGTTCTCCCTCTGGCTCAGGCTATTCAGATGTCAATGAAGCCGCCTGGGGAGGGTGGGGGAGGGAACAGAGAGATAGGAGAGTAGCACCTCAGAATATAGCCAGAGTTGCTTGTCTTGCTTTGAAATAACTATTATATCTGAGATTCCCGCAGGCGCATAGCCTATGTGTGCTGGCTGTGTGGAGATTGCCCCTGGTGAGTCTGGCCCGCTGAAGTCACGGTCAGATCCTCCGCTTCCAGCCCCACGCCCAGCGTCAAGGCTCCCCTACTGGGACGGTGCACTCTCGACTCCAAAATCAGTCGCTGCCTCCCGGGGATTTCTTGTCCCTCCAGCCGCGTGGCCGTGCCGCCTCCGCGAACCAGTTGGGCCTCCTCCCGGGGTTAGTTCAGATGGGTGGAGCAGCTCCCCGTGCTTGTGCCGTGACCGAGTGTCCCGGCTGGGACGCTGATCTCCCCGCTCCAATACCAGTCGCTGCCTCCCGGGGACTTCTCCTATCGGCTGCGTCCCACGCCGCCCGCGCGACCCGGCTAGGCCCCTTCCTGGGGTTAGTTCAGGGGGGTGGAGCAGTTCTCCGTGTTTATGCCGTACCTGCGTTCAGTCCAAATCCCGGTGGGACGGTTGCCCGGCTGGGACACTGCTCTTCCTGCTCCGAGACCAGTCACTGCCTCCCAGGGACTTCTCCTACCGGCTGCGTCCCGTGCCGCCCGCGAAACCGGCTGGTCCCCCTCCCGGGGTTAGTTCATGGGGGTGGAGCAGCTCTCTGTTCTCGTGCCGTACCTGACTGGTGCGCTGGCTCCAGGCTCTGGAAACAATCGCTGCTTCCCCGTATTAGTTCGTTCTCCGTCTCTAAATCTGTGTTTGTTGTTCAGGGTTCGTAGATTGTTATGTATGTGATCGATTCACTTGTTTTTCCGTGTCTTTGTTGTAAGAGGGATCCGAGGTAGCGTCTTCTTATTTATTTTTTATTGTACTTTAGATGAAGGTTTACAGAACAAACTAGTTTCTCATCAAACAGTTAGTACACACATTGTTCTATGACACTGGTTAACAACCCCACAAGATGTCAACACTCTCCCTTCTAAATCCTGGGTTCCCTATTACCAGCTTTTCTGTTCCCTCCTGACTTCCAGTCCCTGCCTCAGGGCTGGCATGCCCGTTAAGTCTTGTTTTGTTCCATGGGCCTGTCCAATCTTTGGCTGAAGGGTGAACCTCAGGAATGACCTCATTACTGAGCTAAAAGGGTGTCCAGGGGCCATACTCTCAGGTTTTCTCCAGTCTCTGTCAGGCCAGCAAGTCTGGTCTTTCTTTTCAAGTTAGAATTTTGCTTTACATTTTTCTCCAGCTCTGTCCAGGACCCTCTATTGTGATCTTTTTATCCATAATTTCTTATGATCCACATAGTCGAATGACTTTGCATAGTCAATAAAACACAGGTAAACATCTTTCTGGAATTCTCTGCTTTCTGCTTCTCTAGGTCCCTGGAAACTGCTTATCTATTCTCCAACTCTACAATTTTTTAAACTAATTTATTTTAATATTCTTGTTGTTGAGAATATACACAGCAGAACACGTACTAGTTCAACAATTTCTATGTGTACAATTCAGTGACATTGATTATATTCTTCATGTTGCACATCCCTTCTCACCCTCCTTTTCCTAATTGTTCCTCCTCCCCCATTAACATAAACTCACTGTCCCCTAAACGCCCTATCTAATCTTTCAAGTTGCTGTTGTCAATTTGATCCCATATAGGTAGATCTTAAAAGAGCACAATGCTTGGGCAGACATTATTTACTAGTTAAGCTAAACTGTTTGGTTTTAAGAAGACTTCAGAATATATTTTTGGTTAAAGGTTTAAAGATCATCTCAGGGCAATAGTTTCAGGGATTCATCCAGCCTCCATGTCTCTTTATTTATTTTTTGCTTGTAAGTATGACATACTCTCCATGAAGTCTGTGAATTTTTCCAGTGAATTATCAAACCCAAAGGGGCAGTGAGAACCAGAAAGAGCTGGTGTCTGACTATTTGGCAGTCTGAGGACAATGTCCTTTTAGCTTGTGAGCTCTGTCCTAGCTCTGGGTCAGAGAAGAGTTGTACGGACAGCTGGCCTGAAGGACAGTGTCTGTCTAACTTGTAAGCTCTGACCTAGTTCAGGGTGGGTAAGGTTGGAGAAGGACCACATGGGCAGCTTGTCTGAAGGACTGTCGTGTTTAACCTGTGAGTTCTGACCTAGCTCCAGGTGGATAGGGTTGGAGAGAGAGTGTGCTGCTTGGGCCACTGGCGACAAGGATGAAGTCGGAAGGTGAGGACTGAATCAATTTCCACATTTTGGGGGTTGGATTTATGCTGATCCTTACCATACAATTGGCAACAAAGGTGGGATTTTCCCACTTTGTCCCTTACTTAGTCCATTGGAAGAGATAAAATAATCTCTTTTTGCTAGTAGTGTGATTGTATTCCTAGATAACCCATATATTCTTAAAAAAACAGCTGGAATTAATAATAATAATAAACTAAAAACAAACCCATTGCCATCCAGTTGATTCCGACTCACAGTGACCCTGTAGGACAGAGTAGAACTGCCCCATAGAGTTTCCCAGGACTGTCTGGTGGATTCGAACTGCCAACCTTTTGATTAGCAGCCATAGCACTTAACCACTACACCACCAGGATTTCCAATAATAATAATAGTAAACCCTTATATACAACTTCCGTATGACAGGCACAGTTTTAAGCTTTTGATGTATTTACTTTAACTCTCAGAACAACCTTTATAAAGGTTATTGTTACAGACAAGGAAAACGAGGCATAGAGAGATTAATAACTTGTCCAGGTCACACAGCTGGAAAAGAATAGGGCTGGAATTCAGCCTCTGGCAGTTTGAGTCCATGATATTAAACACTGTACTGTACTGGCTCTCATGAGATAATTCAGAAAATGGCTGGATACAAAAGTTATGTACAAACGTCAGTAATTTTTCTCTATCCTGAAAATAACTAACCAACTAACCAATCATTATTGAGTCAATTCTAACTCATGGCAACCCCATTTGTGTCAGAGTAGAACTGTGCTCCATGAGATTTTCAATGGCTGATTTGTTGTTGTTGTTAGGTGCCATCAAGGCGATTCCGACACAGTTCGCAACTGTTTGCGCCACCCAGAGGCTTTAACAATAAGTGCCTATAAATAAATCAAGGCTCCAGGAATTGATGGAATACCAATTTAGATGTTTCAACAAACAGATGCATTGCTGAAAGTGCTCGCTTATCTATGCCAAGAAATTTGGAAGGCAGCTACCTGGCCAACTGACTGGAAGAGATCCATATTTATGTCTATTCCCAAGAAAGATGATTCAACCAAATCCAGAAATTATCGAACATTATCATTAATATCACATGCAAGTAAAATTTTGCTGAAGATCATTCAAAAGCTGTTGTAACAGTACATCAACAGAAAACTGCCAGAAATTCAAGCCAGATTTGGAAGAAAACGTGGTACTGGGGATATCATAGCTGATGTCAGGTGGATGCTGGTTAAAAGCAGAAAATACTAGAAAGATGTTTACCTATGTTTTATTGACTAAGCAAAGGCATTCGACTGTGTGGATAATAACAAACTGGATAACATTGAGAAGAATGGGAATTCCAGAACACTAATTGTGCTCATGAGGAACCTGTACATGGATCAAGAAGCAGTTGTTTGAACAGAACAAGGAGATACTGGATGGTTTAAAGTCAGGAAAGGTGCACGTCAGGGTTGTATCCTTTCACCGTACTTATTCAATCTGTGTGGTGAGCAAATCATCTGAGAAGCTGGACTATATGAAGAAGAAGGGAGCATCAGGATTGGAGGAAAGCTCATTAACACCTGCATTATGCAGATGACACAACTTTACTGCTGAAAGTGAAGAGGACTTGAAGTATTTACTGATGAAGATCAAAGACCACAGCCTTCAGTATGGGTTACACCTCAACATAAATAAAACAAAAATCCCCATAACTGGACCAATAAGCAACATCATGATGAATGGAGAAAAGATTGAAGTTGTCAAGGATTTCATTTTACTTGGGTCCATGATCAACACCTATGCAAGCTGCAGTCAAGAAATCAATAGATGCATTGCATTGGGCAAATCTGCTGCAAAAGACTTCTTTAAAGTGTTGAAAAGCAAAGATGTCTCCTTGAGGACTAAAGTGTGCCTGACCCGAGCCATGGTGTTTTCAATCACCTCATACGCATGTGAAAGCTGGAAGACAGAAGAAGAATTGATGCCTTTGAATTGTGGTGATGGAGAAGAAGATTGAATATACCATGGACTGCCAAAAGAACAAACAAATCTGTCTTGGAAGAAGTACAAGCAGAATGCTCCTTGGAAGCAAGGATGGAGAACCTATGACTCATATACTTTGGACATGTTATCAGGAGGGATCAGTTCCTGAAGAAGGACATCATGCTTGGTAAAGTAGAAGGGCAGCAAAAAAGAGGAAGACCCTCAACCAGATGAATTGACACAATAGCTATAACAATGGGCTCAAGCATAGCAACAATTGTGAGGATAATGCAAGACTGGACAGTGTTTCGTTCTGTTGTGCTATAGGGTTGGTATGAGTTGGAACCGACTCAATGGCACCTAACAACAACAACACCTATAAATGGACATTGGAAAAATATTCCACTCATAACTGTGACAAATACTCTAAACTATTTGGGTGTACATTGATCCAGAAAGCTGAAAGACTCATATTAAGACAAGTAGAAATATTTTAAGGTCTTAAAATAATGTTGAAGCAAATGGAAAAAGTTATCATGTTCTTAATAGAAAAAGATTGAATATCATAAAAATGTTGTTCTCTAATATATAAATTTAATGTGATTCAAACCAGAAGTGCCAAAGCATTCTTCTTTTTTTCTAATTGATGGAATATTCTTAAATGCTTAAGTGTGGCAGTCACAGCTGCCTATGCAATAGCTGTTGCCCACCATATACTTCATTTCAAACAGAACTTCAATCGGGTTCAGGTATGGATAACCAATGACTAGCTGCTGTCAATTGGTTTTGACTCATGGTGACCCCATGTGTGTCAGAGTGCAACTGTGCTCCACAGGGTTTCAATGGCTGATTTTTTAGAAGTAGATCACCAGATCTTTCTTCCAAGGTACCTCTGTGTGGGGTCAAACCTCCAACCTTCTGGTTAGCAGCAGATTGAAAAAGGCCTTATTCTCAGAGAAAGTTGGTCCCTAACCCAGGCTAATGAATTACAATTAGTCTCAACCAGTAGTTGTAATTTCTATCCCCTTTAGCCAGTGATTGGTCTAGGTTGGCATATGACTCAATTCTGGCCCATGTGATATAAGCAGTCTGCTAAGGCCTTTTACGAAATATGTTTATTCCTAGAAAAAGACAGTCTCGTAAGGAAAGCGCTCTTGCTTCCTGCGCTTGGATATGGTTGCTGTGAATCTGTGCCATCATGTAATGTCCATGAGGCAACAAGCAGAAGAAAAAATTGCCAATGATCTGAGTCTAGTGAACCAGTAGGAGGCAAACAGTCTATGTCATGGATGATGTTGTTGAAATATTGTACTAGTCCTAGACTGTCTATCTCTAAACATATTCTTAAGTGAACAGTAAAAGTTGTTATTGCTTAAGCCAGTGTTAGCCAATTTTCTATTACCTATAGCCAAATGCAACTTAACTATAATACAGAATTAAAGTTTTATAAGGAAGCATAAAATGTCTAAGAGTAGTTACAAAAGATATGTGAAAAAACATTGAGGCAAAATTTACCTTGCCACATATCAAGTACACCAAAAAGTCATTGTAACTTAAATCAATATGCTATTGGTATAGAAATAGATAAGGAGATCAGTGGAACAGAACAGAGTTTACACAAAGATCTTAGTATATGTGAGATTTTAATCCAGTAGGAAAATGATAGATTATTTAACTAATACCCAAAATACAGAGCTGGAAATCTGACTATCCATCAAGAAGAAATAAA
The DNA here is from genome assembly GCF_024166365.1 of Elephas maximus indicus. Lineage (NCBI taxonomy): Eukaryota > Metazoa > Chordata > Mammalia > Proboscidea > Elephantidae > Elephas > Elephas maximus. The sequence continues at coordinate 131,849,465 of NC_064826.1, forward strand.
AATGTAACAAGATTAATTCTGAAAAAGAACAAAGTTAGAAAGAATAAGAATACCATATGGTTGTATTATATGCAAATTCCAAATGTATTAAAAAAGTACATGAAAAAACAACTTGCAAAAAATATAGGAGCTCCATTAATATTTTAGGCACAGGTAGTATGTTCATTTCTGGAAACAGAAACTAGAAAAGATTGTCATTTTCTTAGTCATCTAGTGCTGCTATGACAGAAATACCACAAGTGGATGGCTTCCGGAAACAAGTTTATTCTCTCAGTCTAGTAGGCTAGAAGTCCAAATTCAGGGCACCAGCTCCAGGGGAAGGCTTTCTCTCTCTGTTGACTCTGGAGGAAGGTCCTTGTCATCAATCTTCCACTGGTCTAGGAGATTCTCAGGTGCAGGGACCCAGGTCCAAATGATGTGCTCTGCTCCTGGCACTGCCTTCTTGGTGGTATAAGGTCCGCATGTCTGTTTCCTTCTCTCTTTTATATCTCAAAAGAGATTGACTTAAGACACAACCTAATCTTGTAGATAGAGTCTTGCCTTATTAACGTATCTACCACTAATCCTGCCTCATTAACGTCCTAGAGACAGGGTTTACAACACCTTAGGAAAATCACATCAGATGACAAAATGGACAATCACACAATACTGGGAATCATGGCCTAGCCAAATTGATACACATTTTTTGGGAACACAATTCAATCCATAACAGTCATATTTACTTTATAAAATTTTAAACATGTTACATAGAACTTAACGTAAATAAAGTCAACAGACCAACGATCAATTTGAAATAGAATGAAATATTATTGTTAACGGCTATAGTGTACAAAGAAACGTGTTGCCGCGGAATCGATTCTGACTTCATAGCAACCCTAAAGAACAGAGTAGAACTACCTCATATGATTTCCAAGGAGTAGCTGGTAGATTCGAACTGCTGATGTTTCGGTTAGCAGCCAAATGCTTAACTACTGTGCCACCAGGACTCCACAATAGCACTTAAAATTGATTAGAAAGAAAAACAACTAGAGAAATGGATAGAAATTCTGAAGGGCATACATTCAACTAGCCAATAAATACATAGAAAAAATGCTCGAGTTCACTAAAATGAAACCCAATGAACTTTGAAATGAAAAAGTTATGATGAGATACATATAAGATTGGCAAACACTAACTATTTTAATGAAAATACCCAAACCAACCAAACCCAGTTCTGTCGAGTCAATTCCGACTCATAGCAACCCTGTAGGACAGAGTGGAACTGTCCCATAAAGTTTCCAAGGAGCACCTAGCAGATTGAAACTTGACCCTTTGGTTAGCAGCCATAGCACTTAACCACTACACCAATACAGTTACTACCAGAACCCCAAGTTGTATGTGTTTATGTAGATATGTTTGTCTACATGTGTACGAAGAAATAAAACAAAAAATCTAAAATGATGCACAATTGATTTTTATATTTACTTTGTAATGTATGATTTTGCTAAACTCACTGATTAGTTAGTTCTATTAGCTTACATGTAGGTTCATCAAATTTTCTACATAGACATTCACGTTGTCTATGAATAAAGACAGTTTTGCTTTTCTTTCCAATTTGTAAGCCTTTTGTTTATTTTTCTTGCCTTATTAGACTAAGATGTTGAACAGAAGTGGTGAAAGCAGACATCCTTTGCCTTGTTTGCAATCTCTGCAGGACAGCAGGTAGTCTTTTGTCATTAAATATGATGTTCCTAGTAGTTTTTTCATAATTTTTTAAATCAGATTGAGGAATTTCCTTTTTATTAATTTTCTAAGAGTGTTTATCATACACGGATGTTGAATTTTGTCAAATACTTTTCTACATCTATTAAGATGATCGTGTGGTTTTACATTTTAGGCTCTTCATATGATGATTTATATAATTTTTTATTTTGAAAAATTTTATTACGATAAAATATATACAATATATAAAAACATAAAATTTGCCATTTTAACCATTTGTTTTATTTATTTTTTAAATAATATTTTATGTTTAAGGCTAAAGTTTACAAAGCAAATTAGGCTCCTTTTTAACAATTTCTACACAAATTATTCAATGATATCGGTTATATTTTTCACAATGTGTCATTATTCTCCTTCCTTCCATTCTGGTTCTACCATTTCCAAGGCTCTGATTTCCTTGCTCCCTTTCCTTCTCATTTTTGCTTTCAAGTTATTTTTGACCATTTGGTCGTCTATAGACAATTTTTTAAATAATATTTTATTGTGCTTTCTGTGAAAGTTTACATAGCAAATTAGGTTCACATTTAACAATTTCTATCCATATTGTTCTGGAAACTCTGGTGGGGTAGTGGCTAAGTGCTACGGCTATTAACCAAGAGGTCAGCAGTTCGAATCCACCAGGCACTCCTTGGAAACTCTACAGGGCAGTTCTACTCTGTCCTATAGGGTCTCTATGAGTCAGAATCGGCTCGACAGCAGTGAGTTTTTTTGGGGTTTATACATATTGTTCAGTGACAGTGATTACATTTTTCACAATGTATCAGGATTCTCTTTATTTCCATTCCAATTATTCTGTTTCCATTAAGATTGTTTCCCTGCCCCCACCCCATCTTACCTTCTCATCTTTGTTTTAGGGTCAATGTTGGCCGTTGGTCTTACATAGATGATTATTTAAAGGAGCACAGTACTCATGGGAGATACAATTTTATGAGCCAATCTGTTATTTGGCTGAAAGGTGACCTCTGGGAGTGGCTTCAGTTCCAAGTTTAAAGGGTATCTCACAGTGATAGTCTCAGGGGTTCCTCTAGTATCTACCTGTCTAGTAAGTCTGGACTTTTTTAGGAATTTGAGTTTCGTTCTACATTTTTCTCCAATTCTGTCTGGGACCATTTATTGTGTACCTGGTCAGAAAGGTGGGTGGTAGCTGGGCACCATCTAGTTATTCTGGTCAAAGGATAGAGGAGGCCATTGTTTGTGTGAGCTGTTAGTCCCATAGACTGGTTTCTTCTTTGAGTCTTTGGTTTCCTTCTTTCTCTTTTGTTCCAGACAAGAACAGACAAATAGTTGTATTTTAGATGGCTACTCACTATTCACCAAACTAGGATATAGAACATTATCTTTATGAACTATGTCATGCCAATTGACTGAGTGGTCCCATGAGACTATATGGTCCTAAGTCTTCGAACCCAGTAAACCAATCCCATAAGGTATTTGGTTGTGTCTACGAAGTATCTATAATTTTTACCTCTATGTACTTTATTATATATATAAATATACATGCTGCAAAGTATGTATATATGTGGGTCTACTGGTACACCTACACATGCACAATCACATGTGCCTTGCTATACACACATATGTATACATACCTACCTATGTATCCACAAACATTATTTTTTGGTTGCTATTTCTGTTGTTGCAAAATTGCCCCTTATTCTTGGGTACTTCTTAGTGTCTTCAATTACCATGGTCAAGTTGTGCAGACTTCACCCATATTTGATATTTTCATTTCCATCACTAAAAATAAAAAGTGTCTGCTACCTAGAATCAACTGGACGGCAGTGGGTTTGGTTTTGGTTTGGCTACCTAGATAGTGATTCCTCCTCCCTCCCCACTCCCATCCTGGGTAACCACCAAAGACTGTTGCTTTATGTATGTATTCCTATTTTTGTATTTTTATAAAAAGTGAGCCAATATAGTATTTGTCCTTTTCTGATTGACTAATTTCACTTAGCATAATGTCCTCCAAGCTCATCCATGTAATATTTTGAGACCTCATCATTATTCTTTATAGCTGCATAGCATTCCATCCTATGTATGTATCATGATTTGTTTATCCGTTCGTCTGTTGATGGGCACTTAGGTTGTTTCCATCAGTTTGCTATTGTGAATAATGCTGCACTAAACATAGGTGTGCATATATCTACTCGTGTCACTGTTATTAGATCTCTAGGGTATATATTCAGGAATGGGACTGCTGGATCATAAGATATATCTATTTCTAGATTTTTGAGAAGTGCTATACCATTTTCCACAGTGGTTGTACCATTTTACAATCCCACCGGCAGTGTATAAGAGTTCCAATCTCCCCCACGAAATTGCCAGCATTTGTTATTTTCTGCTATAGATGATTTTTTTAAAGAAGCTCATTACTCACCAGTGATATTCTTTTTTTTTTTTAAGTGAGAGCTTACACATCAAGTCAGTCTCTCATACAAAACCTTATAAACACCTTGCTATATACTCCTAGTTGCTCTCTGCCTAATGAGACAGCACATTCCTTCTCTCCACCCTGTGTTTCTGTGTCCATTCAGCCAGCTTCTGTCCCCCTTGTCCTTCACGTCACCCCTCCAGACAGGAGCTGCCCAGATAGTCTCATGTGTCTACTTGATCCAAGAAGCCCACTCCTCACCAGTATCATTTTCTGTCTTGTAGTACAGTCCAATCCTTGTCTGGAGAGTTGGCTTTGAGAATGGTTCCTGTCTTGGGCTAACAGAAGGCCTGGGGACCATGACCTCTGGGATCCCTCTGGTCTCAGTCAGACCATTAAGTCTGGACTTTTTACTAGAATTTGTGGTCTGCATCCCACTGCTCTCCTGCTCCTTCAGGAATTTTCTGTTGTGCTCCCTGTCATGGCAGTCATTGGTTGTAGCTAGGAACCATCTAGTTCTTCTATTCTCAGGCTGATGTAGTGTTTGATTTATGTGGCCCATTCTGACTCTTGGGCTCCTACTTACTTACCTTGTGTCTTTGGTGTTCTTCATTCTCCTTTGTTCCAGGTGAGTTGAGACCAATTGTTGCATCTTAGATGGCTGCTTGCTAGGGTTTAAGACCCCAGAAGCCACTCCCCAAAATGAGATGCAGAATGTTTTCTTAATAGTTTTTATTATGCCAATTGACCTAGATGTCCCCTGAAACCATGGTCCCCAAAACCCCGCCCCTGCTACGCTGGCCTTTGAAGCATTTGGTTTATTCAGGAAACTGCTTTTGGTATAGTCAGTTGTGCTGACTTCTCTTGCATTGTATGTTGTGTATCCCTTCAGCTAAATTAGTTCTTGTCTACTATCTAATTAGTGAGTCCCCCTTTCCCTGTCTTTCTCCCTCCCCCCTCTCATAACCATCAAAGAATATTTTCTTCTCTGTTTAGACTATTTCTTGAGTTCTTATAAGAGTGGTCTCATACAATATTTGTCTTTTTGCATCTGACTAATTTCACTCAGCATAATGCCTTCCAGGTCCCTCCATGTTATGAAATGTTTCACAGATTCATTTTTGTTCTTTATCGAAGGGTCTGTTCATATCCTTTGCCCATTTCTTAATTAGGTTATTTGTCTTTTTGCAGTTGAGTTTTTGCAGTAACATGTAGATTTTAGACATCAGCCGCTGATGGGAGATCCATAGCTAAAAACTTTTTCCTAATCTGTAGGTAATCTTTTTACTCTTTTGGTGAAGTCTTTGGATGAGCATAAGTGTTTGACTTTTAGGAGCTCCCAGTTATCTAATTTCTGGTTTGATGTTTGTGCAGTTCTAGTAATGTTTTGTATACTGTTTATGCCATGTAATAGTTGTTCCTATTTTTTTCTTCCATGGTCTTTATCATTTTAGATTTTATATTCAGGTCTTTGATCCATTTTGAGTTGGTTTTTGTGCATGGTGTGAGGTATGGGTCTTGTTTCATTTTTTTGCAGATGGATATCCAGTTATGTCAGCACCATCTGTTAAACAGGCTGTCTTTCCCCCACTTTGGGCTTTTGTCAAATAGCAGTTGCTCATATGACCAGTGATATTTTTTATTTTATGAGCCAACCTGTTATTTAGCTAAAAGTTGACCTCAGTGGATAATTTTGGTTCAAAGTTTAAAGAGTATCTCTGGACAATAGTCCTGGGATACCTCTAGTCTTAACTGGTCCAGTAAATCTGGACTTCTTAAGAATTCGAGTTTGATTTCACATTTTTCTCCTATTCTATCAGAATCCATCTATTGTAACCATGATCAGAATAGTTCATAGTGGTAGCCGGGCACCATCTAGTTCATCTGGTTTCAGGGTAGATGAGGCTGTGGTTCTTGTAAGCTATTTCTCCTGCAGACTACCTTCTTCTCTGAGTCTTTGGTTTTTTTCTTTTTCTTTTGTTCCAGACGAGTACAGATCAGTAGTTGTATCTTGGATGGCCACTCACAAGCTTTTAAGACCCCAGACACCACTTACCAAACTAGGATGTAGAACATACACTTCATGAACTATCGTTGCTGTTGTTAAGTGCTGTCAAGTCAGCTCCAACTCATACAGACCCCACGTACAACAGAACAAAACACCGCTTAGTCCTGCACCATCCTCACAATCCTTGCTATGTTTATGCCCATCCACTACATCCACTGTTATGCATCCACTGTGTCATTCCATCTCGTCGAGGGTCTTACTCTTTTTTGCTCACCCTCTATCTTACCAAGCATGATGTTCTTCTCCAGGGACTGCTCCCTGCTGACAACATGTCCAAAGTATGTGAGACACAGTCTCACTATCCTTCTTTCTAAGGAGCATTCTGGCTGTGCTTCTTCCAAGACAGATTTGTTCATTCTTCTGGCAGTCCATGGTATATTCAATGTTCTTCACCAACACCATAATTCAAAGGCATCAATTCTTCTTTGGTCTTCCTTATTCATTGTCCAACTTTTGCATGCATATGAAGTGATTGAAAATTCCATGGCTTGGACGGGCACAGCTTAGTTCTCAAAGTGACATTTTTGCTTTTCAACACTTTAAAGAGGTCTTTTGCAGTAGATTTTCCCAATGCAATACTTGACTTTGTTTCTTGACTGCTGCTTCCATGGGCATTGATTGTGAATCTAAGTAAAATGAAATCCTTGACAACTTCAGCATTTTCTCCATTTATCACGATGTTGCTTATTGGTCCAAATTGTGAAGATTTTTGTTTTCTTTATGTTGAAGTGTAATCCATACTGAACGCTGTAGTCTTTGATGAAGATCACAGACTTTATGATCTATATTTACCAGTGAACTGAGTTGTCCCACAAGACTATGATCAATCTTGAGAAGAGTTTGTTAATGTCTAAGAAGTATCTGTAACTGTGTCCTCCATGTAGTTTATTATATATAGGGATATACATGAATGCACACACATACCATATGTACACGTGCCTATAGATACTTCTGTGTACATATATGTAACCATATATTCATACTCATGCACATATATGCCTATATACATATTTGTGTAACCACACACGTATTTTTTGGTTGTTGTTGCAAAATTATATTTGTCATATCCTTTACCAAAAATGTCCTTTTCTCTTGTGCACTTCTTAGTGACATCATTTACCTTGGTCAAGCTGTGAGCACTTCACCCACATTCGATGCTACCTTTCCCATCACCCAAAATAACAAGCGTTTACTATCTCGAGCCACCACTTGTCTGACAGTGTTGTATTGTGGGGTTTGCATGTTGCTATGATGCTGGAACCTATGCACTGGTATTTCAGATACCAGCAAGATCACCCATGATGGCCAAGTTTCAGTTCAGCTTCCAGACTAAGACAGATTAGGAATACAGATTGAGATGTTTCAACAAAAGGATTCAATACTGAAGTGCTCATTCATCTGTGCCAAGAAATATGGAAGACAACTACCTGGCCAGCTCACTGGAAGAGAGCCATATCTGTGCCCATTCCAAAGAAAGGTGGCCCCATAGAATATGGAAATTATTGAACAATATCATTAATATCACATGCAAGTAAAATTTTGCTGAAGATAATTCAAAAGCAGTTGCAGAAGTACACTGACAGGTAACTGCCAGAAATTCAAGCTGGATTCAGAAGAGGATGTGGAACCAGGGATATCATTGCTGATGTCAGATGGATGTTGGCTGAAAGCAGAGAATACCGGAAAGGTGTTTACCTGTGTTTTATCAACTATGCAAAGGTATTCGACTGTGTGGATTCTAACAAATTATGCATAACATTGAGAGGAATGGGAATTCCAGAACACTTAATTGTGCTTATGAGGAACCTGTACCAAGAGATAGTCATTTGAACAGAACAAGGGGATACTGTGTGGTTTAAAATCAGGAAAGGTGTGCATCAGGGTTGTATCCTTTCACCATACTTAATCTGTACATTGAGCAAATAATCTGAAAAACTGGACTATATGAAGAAGAACAGGGCTTCAAGATTAGAGGAAGACTCGTTAACAACCTGTGATATGCAGATGACTCACCCTTGCTTGCTGAAAGAGAAGAGGACTTGAAGCACTTAGTGATGAAGAACAAACACTGCAGGCTTCAGTATGGATCACACCTCAGCATAAAGAAAGCAGAAGTCCTTACAACTGGACCAATTAGCAACATCATGATAAACGGAGAAAATATTGAAATTGTCAAGGATTTCATTTTACTTGGATCTACAATCAATGCCCATGGAAGCGGTAGTGAAGAAATCAAATGATGTATTACATTGGGCAAATCTGCTGTGAAGGGCCTCTTTTAAAATGTTGGAAAACAAAGATGTCATATTGAGGACTAAGGTGCGCCTGACCCAAGGAAGGCCAAAGAATAGTTGATGCCTTTGAATTTGGTGTTGGTGAAGAATATTAAATATACCATGGATGGCCAGAGGAATAAACAAATCTGTCTTGGAAGAAAGTGCAGCCAGAATGCTCCTTAGAAGTGAGAATAGCGAGGCTTCGTCTCAAGTAATTTGGACATGTTAACAGGTGGGAACGTCACTGGAGAAAGACACCATGCTTGGTAAAGCAGAAAAAAGAGGGTCCGTTAAAAAGAGGAAGCCCTTCAATGAGCTGGAATGACATTGTGGCTGCAACTATTGTGAAGATGCCACAGACCGAACAGCCTTTCATTCTCTTGTATATGGGGTCGCTATGAGTCAGAATTGACTGGATGGCACTTTACAACAACAACAACCATCTTGAGAGTGGTTCCCCTCTCCACCTATCCTTGGTTGTTCTCTGTATATCCAAGTGTTGTTCTCTGTATATCTATTATTGTCTTCTTATAGAAGGACAATCGTACAATATTTGTCCTTTTTTGATTGACTTATTTTATTCAATATAATGTCCTCCAGATTTGTCCACATTATAATGGTGTTTCATGGATGCATCATTACTCTTTATGGCTGCTTATTCCATTGTATGTATGTACCACATTTTGTTTATCTATTCATCCACTGATGGGCACATCGGTTTTTTCCATCTTTTTTTCTGTTGTGCATAATGAACATAGGTGTATATATGTCTGACCATGTCTCTTTTATTATATCTCTAGGGTATATACCTAGGAATGGGATTACTGAATCATAATGTATTTCTATTTCTAGCTTTTTGAGGAAGTGCCATGCCATTGGTTTTCCATATTGTATGACTTTACAATCCCACCAAAGGTTATCAATCTCCCCACATCCTCACCAGCATTTGCTGTTTTCTTTTTTTATCAGTGCCATTTTTGCAGGGGTGAGATGGTAACTCATTGTAGTTTTGATTTAAGACTAGAATGATTGGAAACCCTGGTGGCGTAGTGGTTAAGAGCTATGGCTGCTATCCAAAAGGTCGGCAGTTCGAATACACCAAGCACTCCTTGGAAACCCTATGGGACAATTCTATTCTGTCCTATAGGGTTGTTATGAGTCGGAATTGACCCAATGGCAATGGGTTTTTAATGATTGCGATCATCTTTTCATTTGTTTGTTTGCTGCTTGAATGTCCCCTTTGGTGAAGTGTTTATGTCCTTTGCCCATTTTTAATTGGATTGTTTGTCCTTTTGATGTTGCGTTAATTAATTTTTAAAATATATTTTGGAGATAAGACCCTTATCAGATGTCAGGTAGTGGTAGTGGATGGGGAAATCTGTGGGAGAAAGGTTAAAGTGGCCACCATTCGCAGAATGTAGGGACAGACCAAAGAAAGAGTCAGACTGCTCTAGGTTGATAAGTGGTCTAAGGTTTATTATGAGAAAACTTACAAAGAAGGGGAGGTCCTAGGCAGTAGCATGACGGGTAGATCTCAGCGCTACTGCCCCAAACTCCAGAGATTATATACAGGAGCTAATGTGGGTTTATCATGCTACCTCCCTTTCCTCAAATCCAAAATGTCCCGATGTTATCATTTGGATCTGGGTTTCTTTAAGGATGTTATGTTTCTTGCTTCAATGATATTATGTTCCTTGGTCTCCTACTCATTTTTGGAAATGGGATGTTTGTTAGGATTGTGTTCAGCTTTAGGCCTGGAGGCAGCTTGCAGGTCCTGGATAAGTCACATCCTTATTTGTCCTCCCAACATCTGATATGTTATTTCTGAAGATTTTTTCCCAGTCTATAGGCTGTCCTTTTACTCTTTTGACAAAGTCTTTTGAAGAGCAAAAACATTTAATTTTTAGGAGGTTCCGGTTATCTAATTTGTCTTCTGTTATTCATGCATTTGTAGTTGTGTTTGATAATGTTTCTGAAAAAAAAATTAGGCCTCATAGTTTTGTTATGCTTCAGGAACTTTACAGTTTTAGTTTTAGCATTTAGGTCTGTGATCCATTTTGAGTTATTTTTGTGTATGGTGTGAGGTATGGATCTTGTTTCATTTTTCTGCAAATGGATATCCTGTTTTGCCAGCGCCATTTGTTAAAGAGACTGTTTCATCCCCATTGAATGGCCTTTGACCTCTTGTTGAAAACCAGCTGCCTGTAGACTAATGGATTTATTTTTGTGTTCTCAATTATATTCCATTGGCCTATGTGTCTGTCATTAAACCAGTACCAGGCTATTTTGATTACTGTGGCCATATATTGTGTTTTGAGATTGGGAAGTTTGAGGCCTCCTACCTTGTTGCTTTTCAGTATTGTTTTTGCTATTCAAGGCCTTTTTTCTTTCCACATAAAGTTGGTGATTAGTTTTTCCATTTGAGTAATAAATGTTGGAATTTGGATCAGGACTGTATTGTATCTATAGATCATTTTGGGGAGTATTGACATTTTCACAATGTTAAGTCTTCTAATCCATGAGCAAAGAATATTCTTCCATTTACATGAGCCTCTTTTAGTTTATTGCAGTGGTGTTTTATAGCTTTCATTGTATAGGTCTTTTACATCCCTGGTTAGGTTTATTCCTAGTTATCTATCATTTTATAGGCTATTGTAAACAGTATTGTTTTCTTGATTTCCTTTTCAAAGTTCTCCTTATACTCAACTGGGATTTTTGTCTGTTACTCTTCTACCCTGCCACTTTCCTGAATTTTTCTATAGATCCAGTAGCTTTCTTATGGAATCTCTGGGATTTTCTATGTATAGGATCATGGCATCTGAGAATAGACATAGTTTTACTTCTTCTTTGCCAATTTGGACACCCTTTATTTCCCTTTCTTGTCCTATTGCTCTGGCTAGGACTTCCAGTACAATGTTGAATAAGAATGATGACAGTGGACATCCTTGTTTCATTCCTGTTCTCAAGCGGAATGCTGCCAGTCTTTCTCCATTTAGAATAACATTGGCTGTTGGTTTTGCATATACACCCTTAATTTCCCTTCTATTCTTATTTTGCTGAGAGTTTTTATCAGGAAAGGGTGTTGGATTTGACAAAATGCCTTTCCTACATCAATTTAGATGATCATATGAGTCTTTTACTTTGTTCTATTTATGTGGTGAATTATATTGTTTGATTTTCTGTTAAACTACCCTTGCATTCCTGATACGAATCCAATTTTATTGATTAATTTTTATATGTTAAATAAAAGTTGCATTCCTGGAATAAACCCATTTGGTCAGAATCTATGATTCTGTGGCTGGATTTGATTTGCTAAAATTTTGAAAAGAATTTTTTCATATAGTTTTTATGAGAGATATTGGTCTGAAAATTACAAAACATCACTGAGAGAAATTAAGGAAGATACAAATAAATGGAGAGCCATACCATGCTTATGAATCAGTAAACTCAATAATTTAAATGTTGATCCTCCCCAAATTGATCTGTAGGTTCAATGCAATCACAACCAGAATCCCTGGAGGCTTCTTGAGGTGGGGGGAGGGGGTAGAAATCTAAAATTGATACGGACATGCAAAGGACTTTGAATAGTACTGGTAGCCATTGCCATTGAGTCAATTTTGACTCATAATGAACCTATAAACCTAGGTGGCATAGTGGTTAAGTGCTAAAGCTGCTAACAAAAAGTTGGCAGTTTGAATCCACCAGGTGCTCCTTGGAAACTCTATGGGGCAGGGTCACTATGAGTCAGAACTGACTCGATGGTGGTGGGTTTTGGACTTTGACTAGATAAAGCTATTTTTGAAAAGAAGACTTATTTTACCTGATTTCAAGATCTATTATAAAATGACAGTAATCAAGACAGCAAGGTATTGGCATAAAGAAAGACATAAAGATTAATGGAACAGACTAGAAAGTCCAAAACAGATCCAAACATATACATCCAACTTTTTTTCACAAAGATGCCAAGGCATCTCAATGTGGAAAGGCTAATCTTTCCAATAAATGGAGCTGGATCAATTGAATATACAAAAATTAAGTTAAAATGGATCATAGACCTAAATGTAGGAGCTATAGCTTCCAGAAAAAAAAAAAAATGCAGAAAATTTTAGTGGCCTTGGATTAAGTAAAGATTTCTTAATTAGAATGCAAAAAGCACAAACTATAGAGAAAAAACTGATAAACTGGACTTTATGAAAATTTAAAACTTTTAGTTTTCCAAAAGTTTAAAAAGAAAGAAATAAAATAAAAAGACAAGCCACAGACTAGGAGAAAATATTTGTGAAACATATGTAGGATAAAGGACTTGTACTCTGAATACCATATTTTTACTTAAATAACACCCATGTTCTACATTTGTTCGCCAACTGCACCCTCCTGCGAGATATTTTTGTAAGCTTGCTATGCTAACGCTTTTTCTGTTACATGTAAAAAGATTAGCATAGCACACTTACAGAAATACCTTGGATGGGGTCAGGGGGGGAATGGCTGGTAAACAAATGTAGACAGCAGGTGTGCTATTTACGTAAAAACATGGTGTATAAAGAACAGTTGCAACTCAATAATAAGAAGGTAAACAACCTATTAAAAATGGTCAAAGGAGCCCACTTAAAAAATGGGCAAAGGATATGAACAGGCACTTCACCAAAAAAGACATTCAGATGGCTAACAGATATATGAGGAAATGCTCACGATCATTAGCGAGTAAACAAATGCAAATCAAAACTACAATGAGATACCATCTCACTTCAATAAGCTTAGCATTAACCTAAAAAACACAAACTAATAAATGTTGGAGAGGTTGTGGAGAGACTGGAACACTTATACACTGCTGGTGTGAATGTAAAATGATACAACCACTCTGGAAACCGATTTGGTGCTTTCTTAAAAATCTGGAAATAGAACTACCATATGATCCTGCAATCCCAGTCCTTGAAATGTATCCTAGAGAAATACGAGCCATCACACAAATAGATACATGCACACTCATGTTCATTGCAGTACCATTCACAATAGCAGAAAGTTGGAAACAGCCTAGGTGTCCATCAACAGATGAATGGATAAATAAATTATGGTATATTTCACACGATGGAATTCTACACAACAATAAAGAACAACGATGCATCTGCGAAACATCTCATAACATGGATGAATCTGGAAGGCATTATGTTGAGTGAAATTAGTCAGTCGCAAAAGGGCCAATATTGCATGAGGCCACTATTGTAAGAAACAGGGTGGCCAGGAATGGGAATGAATCCACCCAGGGCTTCTGGCAGGGGCCTGTGGGGATCATGGCCCTGTCCTGAAGCACTGACAGTTTATTAAGAGGTCTTCACAATTCTCAGCTTTACATACCCTCTGCTATTCAGCCATATACCACTTCATGCCTTTCTAAATACCCCATGTCTTTGCCACACGCTGTTCCCCCAGCCTAGACTGCCCTTCCTTGTGCTTTTCTGCTGATAAAACTCCTCTTGCCCCTTCAATGCCTAGGTCAAATATTGTCCCTGTGATGGTTTCCCTCACACCTCTGCCTGAGTTAATTCCCTTCTTCTGGGCTCCTACAGTTTGTTCCTAATTCTATTTCCACTCTACGCACCCTGTATGGTGGGTATGTCTCTGCTGGCCTCCCCCACTGGACTAGATCTCAAGATTAGGGACTGTGTTCACCATGGCCACACTCCCAGACAAGGGTTTGGTGGTTGTTATTTAGGTGGATAGCTTGGCTCTCCTCACACCACTCTGAGATAGGAATTCAGACTGTGAAAATGATCCCAGAGGGAAAGTTTCAATGGATCAGCCTATTTTGACAACAGTTTTCTCTAAACAAGGTTCCGTAACTAGTGACTTAGTTACGTCTGTACCCGAACCAGCAGGCACACCTATGCTAAGGAATTAATTACCTACAAAAAGCCCACCACCCTGCTGAGTCACTGTGCTGGAGGGGCAGTTTCCAATATTTAGGAACATGCCTGCAGACCTTTCAACCCTGCTGCTCTGGAGATAAGACCAGGCCCTCCTTTCAAAGGAGATTGTATGGGTTCTAAACGTTTCCCCCAGGGTGTAACATGCATGACTGAGTTTAAAGGATGTTTTTCTGATTACCTGGCATGTACTCTCCCATATTTCCCAACAAGTCAATGCATGGCTCATTCAACAAATGATTTATATTAATACACACCCATTATCCCTGCTGAAAACATTTCCTGGACAATAGTATGACTGGATTTCATAATGTGCTATTGAATGCCAGCATTCTGTCTGCTGGACCATGGCTTAGGAGTGTTCTAGTTCCTCTTGGTTGTGCAGCTTTAGGAATTTGTTGAGAGCCCAAATCTTAGCTTTGAGTGTCAAAACTTCCCAAATGAACATTGCCTTTGGCACCTGAAGCGTTCACTTCAATTTGTTCACCTTTGGGGAGGTGCACTGTTGTGTTTTTTTTAAAAAACAATCACCTGAACTCATTGATGTTAAACCTGAGAGTTTTCAGGATCTCCTGGTCCATCCTATTATTTTTGTCCAAGGTCACTATTTCTTTATTCAAGATGACCTTGCCAACACCTTGATTTCAGACTTCTTGTCTCCAGAACTGTAAGAGAACAAATTTTTGTTGTTTTAAGCCATGGCGTTTGTGGTAACTTGTTACAGTAGCCACAAGAAACAAACAAGAGTTGCCAAGGAACCACAGGGGTGAGCACACCATCCCCTAGAAAAATTTTCTCTGTGCCTTCCCTGGGTCTGGAATCCCATTCCCAGCAGACACAGGCCTACCTCCAGTCAGAGTTTTCTGGGCTCCAAGTTGGATTGTTTGTTCAGTCAGGTTTGCATGCACCTTCCTATTCAGGCTTAAGGGGACTCCTCTACAAGCTTGGAAGCTTCTATTATGCTTCCTGTCTTAGTCTGGGTTCTCTAGAGAAGCAAAACTAGTAAAGTGTGTGTATATATAGAGACAGAGTGAGAGAGAGAGAGAAATTTATATCAAGGAAATGGCTCACACAGTTGTAGAGGCTGCAACGTCCCAAGACTGTGTGTCTGGCTGGAGGGTTTCTCCAGATTCATGTTGTCACAGGGGCTGGCGAATCCAGGATTGGCAATTCAGAAAGCAGGACTCTTACTCACAGGCTGTGAAGACTGACAAATCCCAAGATCATCAGGCGAGACCGCAGGTAAGCTGCTAGCTCAAATCTCAAGAGCTGGAAGTCAGATGAACTGGAGCCAGCTGCAGGATCCAGAACGAACAAAAGCCCATGAACCTTCCCAGAAAGTCCTCTTATATTGGATGTAGGCCATGCCCCCCAAGGAAACTCCCTTTCAACTGATTGGCTACTCGGAGCTTATCCTATCATGGGGGTGATCACATTATATCAAATTTCATCATGGAGGCAATCACATCATCATACCACTGCCAAACTACATCATAACTGCCAAACCACTGAGAACTATGGCTCAGCCAAGTTGATGCACAACCTTAACAATCACATCCATCCCTTGTCAACTTGGCACATCTCCTTAAACCTATGTAATCACTGAATGAAGAAAATTATAAAGTCATACTTGCATCTAACATGATACAACTAACATGCATACAACCGAAAATACACTAGCCTGTTTATGTATTATATAAGTGAAGAAAACAAAACTATTTGATGCACACATACAAGGAAGAAATATTCGTAACAATTACAGTCCTCCTTTCTGCAACTTGTTACATGGTTGTAGCTGGTATTTAGAACTACCTTCTTCTATTACCCATTATGTATCCCCTTTGCCCATAGTCATCGCCTCAGCTGGTTGTGGTACTTTGCCTGGCGGGGTGATACAAACTTCCATCCCTGAAGCATCTGGGGCATTGGGAGGATTTCCCTTCACCACTGTCCTTCAGGAAAGTCACAGAAAAAGGCTGTTGTGTTGCCACTGTCCACTTTTTAGTGGTGCCTGCGTATTACACAAAACTATCTGTATAGCAGGCATGAGTTTTCTCTTCCTCAGTCAACTAATCATAAGGAACTCCCCTGGAGGCCATAGGTGTAGACCGGGAGATGGAAGAAAATATGACAGAAGTGGAGACCATGGGCATTTGGGCCACTTCTTATGCAACTTACTTGTGCCTTCAGGTCCTGCTTGGGCTCGATCTTGTATATACCACTTCCATTTAATGATGGAGTGCTGCTTGCACATTCAACTTCATGGCTCTGTGATAAGACAACTCCCAGTTCATGATGGGCAGCTCAGGCTGCATGGTGACTTGGTGGCCCATGGTTAATGGTTTGGTCTCTACTAAGGCCCAGTAACAAGCCAAAGGCTGTTTCTCAAAAGTAGAGTAGTTACTTGCAGAGGACGGCAGGGCTTTGCTCTAAAATCCTAAGGGTCTGCACTGTGATTCACCAATAGGGGCCTGTCAAAGACTCCAAACAGCGTATCTATCTGCCACAGACACTTCAAGCACCATTGGATCAGCCAGATCGTGTGGCCCAAGCGGCAGAGTGCCTTGCCCAGTGGCCTGAACCTGTTGCAGAGCCTTCTTTTGTTCTGGCCCCAACTCAAAACTAGCAACTTTTCGAGTCACTTGATAAATAGGCTGGAGTGGCACACTCAAATGAGGGAAATGCTGTCTCCAAAATCCAAAGAGGCCCACTAGGCCTTGTGCCTCCTTTTTAGTTGTGGGAGGGGCCAGATGTAATAACTTATTGTTCACTTTAAAAGAAATATCTCAATATTTCCCACACCACTGGACCCCTAGAAATTTCACTGAGGTGGAAGGTGCCTGAATTTTTGTCAGATTAATTTCCCACCCTCTAGCATGCAAAAGGTTTACCAATAAGTCCAGAGTCATTGACACTTCTTCCTTACTAGGGCCAATCGGCATAATGTCATCAATGTAATGAGCCAACGTGACATCTTGTGGAAGAGAAGCGTGATCAAGGTCCCTGCAGACTGAATTATGACATAGGACTGGACAGTTGATATAGCTCTGAGGTAGGCAACTGAAGATTTACTGCTGGCCTTGCCAGCTGAAGGCAAACTGCTTCTGGTGGTCCTTCAAAACAGGTATAAGGAAAAAGGATTAGCCAGATCAATAGCTGCATACCAAGTATCAGGAGAGGTATTAATTTGCTCAAGCAATGAAACCACATCTGGAATAGCAGCTGCAATTGGAGTCAACACCTGGTTCAGTTTTTGATAATCCACTGTCATTCTTCAAGATCCATATGTTTTTTGCACAGGCCGGATAGGTGAGTTGAATGTCTTTGAAGGTGGCAGTAATCTCCACAATCCCTTCAGGAATGTGGTATTGCTTTTTGTTTACTATTTTCTTAGTTAGTGGCAGTTCTATTGGTTTCCACTTGGCTTTTCCTACCATAAGAGCCCTTACTCCACTTATCAGAGATCCAGTATGGGGGCTGTGCAGGTTGCTGAGTATGTCTCTTCTAATTATGCAATCTGGATCTGGAGAAATCATTACAGGATGGGTTTGGGGGCCCACTGGACCTACTGTTAGATGACATAAGCTAAGATTCCATTAATAACTTGACCTCCATATGTTCCCACCCTGGTGGGCCACAGTGATGTTTTACTTTTCCTGGGATTATTGTCATTTTAGAGCCAGTACCCAATAATCCTTGAAAAGTCTGATTATTTCCTTTCCCCCAGTGAACAGTTACTCTTGGAAAAGGCCATAGATCCCTTTGATGAATGTTGGGAGAAAAATTAAAAGTATAAATTTCTGGCAGTGTAGTGGGGTCCTTCCTCAGGGGACCCGGCCTCCCCTTCATTCAAGGTGCTGTGGGTCTGTAGACTCACTCAAGTGTGGAAATTGACAGAGTAGTCTTGACTTACTCTTTCAGCAATTTGAGGTAGACTGCTGTGCACTGGACCTAGAATTCTTCCACTTGTACAGGTCAAGTAAATGTTTAGTAGATTTCCTATCTGTCACTTCTAGGAACACCATGAGTCCATAAAAGTCAGTCTATTCTGATTACTTCTTTGACTTCTCTGACCACGATAAACATGCCCACCTTGTCTTTGAGGGTCGTGCCTTGGATCCTACGGATACAGGGTCTAATTAACCTCATTGTAGTTTAAAAAAAAAAAAAAAACCTATCATTGTCAAGTCAATTCCAACTCATAGTAGAATTGTCCCATAGAGTTTCCAAGGAGTGCCTGGTGGATTTGAACAGCCAACCTTTTGGTTGGCAGCCATCGCTCTTAACCACCATGCCACCAGGGTTTCATTATAGTTAGGCGTCTTAATTTAGTTAGGGCAGTTTCCACTGTCAAATCTGACTTATATAAAATAGCAATCATAGCAATCTTAAAGGTTGCTGGAGCTCCCTTCGCAAATTATTTCCTCACAGTTGTTGTAAAAAATATGTTCTCTGGGCACTCCATGTGTAAGTCTGTAGGTCTAACCTGATAAATCCACTCTAGCTTGCCAATTTCCCTAAGCCTTTGGATACCTTCTTCTACAGTATACCAAGGTAGGTCGGGTACTTCAACTTGATTTAGTGTTGCCCACTTTGTAATCCAGGCTTCAGCAACCCAACCAAATAAACTATTAGATCCTTTCCTAACTTCTCGAGCTCAAACACTAAAAGAAGAATCTGTGTTTAGTGGGCCCATATCAACAAACTCAGACTGATCCAACTTTATGTTCCTTGCACCATTATGCCACGCCCTTAAGACATTCCCACACATATTCCTCAGGTTTCTGTTTGTACATATTAGAAAAGTCAAGCAGTTCTTTTGGAGTGTAGCATAACTTCTCCTGGGTTACACTTTGTATTTCACATTTTTGGGCTTGCTAGGGCTTAAGTCTAGTTATAGGTTATCTAGAAGCCAAATTGGGTGGTGGGTTTTATGTAAGAACCCTCAGCAGCTACTGTTTTTTTTTGGGCGGGGTCATTTTTGTAAATATATCACACAACTTTTGCCAATTCAACTTTTTTACAGGTGTACAACTTTTTGACAGCAATTACAACAATCCCTACCCTTAATCACTATGATTTTTCCATCACTATTAAGCCCTCTTTTTCCCCTTCCTTCCTGCCCCATTGTTGTTGTTGTTAGGTGTCGCCCACCTAGGTGTACCACCATTAATATGCTTTTTTCCTCTATATATTTGCCTTTTCTTGTCTTTATATAAATGAGGTCATACAATATTTGTCCTTTTGTGATTGGCTTATTTCACTCAGCATAATGTCTTCCAGCTTCATCCATACTGTAGCATGTATCAAAACTTCATTTCTGCTGCTGGCTAATGAAATACTACTCCTAATGGAGTAGTATTCCATTGTATGTATGTATCACATTTTGTTTATCCATTCATCTGTTGATGGGCGTTTAGGTGTTTCCACTTTTCAGCTATTGTGAATAGTGCTGCAATGAACATTGGCGTATAAATCTCTTTTTAAGTCTATGCTTTCAAGCCTTTAGGTATATATCTAGGAGTGGAATTGCTGGGTGGTGTGGTAGTTCTATTTTTAGTTTTTTTTTTCAGGAACTGTCACACTGTTTTCCACAATGGCTGTTTTATTTTGTATTCCCATCAGTAATGGGTTAAAGTCAGGAAAGGTGTGCCTCAGGGTTGCATCCTTTCACCATACCTATTCAATCTGTATGCTAAGCAATTAATCTGAGAAGCTGGACTATATGAAGAAGAACCGGGTATCAAGATTGGAGGGAGACTCATTAACAACCTGCATTATGCAGATGATGCAACCTTGCTTGCTGAAAGTGAAAATGACTTGAAGAACTTACTAAAGAAGATCAAAGACCACAGCCTTCAGTATGGATTGCACCTCACCATAAAGAAAACAAAAATCTTCACAACTGGACCAATAAGTTAAATCATGATAAACAGAGGAAAGATTGAAGTTGTCAAGGATTTCATTTTACTTGGATTCACAATCAACAGCCATGGAAGCAGCAGTCAAGAAATCAAACGATGCATTGCATTGGGTAAATTTGCTGCAAAGGACCTCTGTAAAGTGTTGAAAAGCAAAGATGTCACCTTGAAGACTAAGGTGCGCCTGACTCAAGCCATGGTATTTTCAATCACATCATACGCATGTGAAAACTGGGCAATGAATAAGGAAGACTGAAGAAGGATTGATACCTTTGAATTGTGGTGTTGGCGAAGAATATTGAATATACCACGGACTGCCAAAAGAACGAACAAATCTGTCTTGGAAGAAGTACAACCAGAATGCTCCTTAGAAGCAGGGATGGTGAGGCTGCATCTTACATACTTTGGACGTGTTGTCAGGAGGGATGAGTCCCTGGAGAAGGACATCATGCTTGGCAAAGTATAGGGTCAGCGGAAAAGAGGGAGACCCTCAATGAGGTGGATTGACACAGTGGCTGCAACAACGAGCTCAAGCATAACAAGGATTGCAAGGATGGTGCAAGACAGGGCACTGTTTTGTTCTGTTTTGCATAGGGTCGCTTTGAGTCAGAACCGACTTGATGGCACCTAACAAAAACAACCAGTAATGGGTAAGGGTTCCAATTTCCCCACATCCTCACCACCATGTATTATTTTCTTTCTTTAACCTTAGCTATATTAAACTTGCCGTCGAGCCAATTTCAACTCATAGTGACCCTGTAGGAAAGAATAGAACTGCCTCATAGGGTTTCCAAAGAGCATCTGGTGGATTTGAAGTGCTGAACTTTTGGTTAGCAGCTGATATTAGTGGGAGTGAAATGGTATCTCATTGTGGTTTTGATTTGCTTCTATTATGGCTAATGAGGCTGAACATTTTTTCATGCATTTGTTGGCCATTTGAATGTCCTAATTGGTGAAATGTCCATTCAAGTCCTTTGCTCATCTTATGATTGGGTTATTTATGTTTTGTCATTAAGTTATTTTGTTATTAGATTCCTGTTGGATAAATGGTTTCTGAAGATATTCTCCCAGTTGGTATCTTGTCTTTTCACTTTTTTGTAAAGTCTTTTGATGAACAAAAGTTTTTAATTTTTATGAGGTCCCATTTATTTATTTTGCCTTTTGATATTTGTGCCTTAAAAAATATATATATTAGATAATTCACTGTTGAAATCTAGGTCTGATGGTGATGCCCTGCTTGTTCTTGTAGGAATTTTATGGTTTTAGTTTGCACATTTAGGTCCTTAATCCATTTTGAATTTGTTTTTGTGTGTGGTGTGAGGCATGCATCCTGTTTCCTTTTCTGCATGTGGAAATCCAATTTTCCCAGCTCCATTTATTGAAGAGGCTCTTCTTTCCCATCAGATGGATTTCATGTTTTCCTTTTGATTGCCCTTGTCTTTCAGTTTTGCATGTTTTACTGTTTTTTGTTCAACTTGGGGCATTTGATATCTTTATTTTTAGTGTTTTAAATTCTAAGTTTTCTGATTTTCAGGGGAATTATACTTGTTAGTGAGCCCTGGTGGTTCAGTGGTTATGAGCTTGGCTGCTAACCAAAAGATCTGCAGTTCAAACCCACCAGCCATTCCTTGAAAACATTATGGGGCAACTGTACTCTGTCCTATATTGTTACTATGAGTCAGAATCAACTTGACAGCAAGGGTTTTTTTTTTTTTTTTTTAATACTTATTAGATTTAATGCTGCTATTTTTTCCTAAGAACCACTAAAGAGCACTCTTGTGCTTAGGTTTTCTCCAGTGCTGAATCAGTTCTGTGTAAGGTTTTATCTTGATGTCTAAGGCTCTGGTTGCTTATTCTTGCTGGTTCTCTTTGAGGTGGCTGACTTGCTGATGTGTTATCTCCCTCTGTCCTCTGAAATTTTGGCTGTGGCCCTGAGTGTGCCCCTGTGGTTGGTTTCCTTTATCCCCTTACATGGAGTTTGGGATAGCTTAGCCTCTGCAACTCAGTGCATATGCATAGGAATTTTTTGCTGGTCATGGATATGGACATAAGCAGAGGGTCTCAGCTTCCCCAAGGCAAGGGTGGGGAATGATTTATGTCTTTCCATCACAGCTACCCCCTGTACAGGCCATCCCATGGTGTCCCACTCTGGGCAGGGAGTCAATTGTTTTCCTCTGTGTCTCCTGTCTGGAGTATTTTTCTCACCCTGGCTGACTGCTTGGATATGTGGCTTTTCAGTTTGTCTAGGTCCTGGAGTCTCTGTGAGATTTAAAAGCATTGATTCACAGTGTCTCCCAAGTGTGTGGCCCTTTGTTCCCTAGCCAACCTGTGCCACCTTAAAAATCGGCTACAGCTTCCTCAGTTTAGCTCCCATCCTATGTTCATTGTTCAAGATACTGTCTGTCCCTGTCCCAAAATGGCTGCAATGAGCTTGGTCCTCTAGGTGCCAGTGACTAGGATCTCCAGCTTCTGTTCCTCCCCTACTCCTTCTCCCCCATTACTGGGCTCTCCTCGACTCTCCAATTCTTCAGCTGCCATCCAGAGTTCTGAGATCTCAGTCTGTGCTTGTTTTCCTTCATTGTTCAGTGGGTTAGTTGCTGGGGATAAATCAGAGTGACTACTTAATCTGCCATCTTTCCCCACCTCCTCTATCTGTACTTATTTTTATACTTTAAGTTTTATTTGCTTGATTGTTATCTCCTTTTCCAACTACTTTGTAAACTTCAGGAGGACAA
This sequence comes from Elephas maximus indicus, assembly GCF_024166365.1. NCBI lineage: Eukaryota > Metazoa > Chordata > Mammalia > Proboscidea > Elephantidae > Elephas > Elephas maximus. Next base: position 131,872,518 of record NC_064826.1, read on the forward strand.
ATACTTCATCTGCTTTAGGACAATGACTTCATCTAATAACAACAAATCAAACAACAGCAACAACAAAAACAGTTGCAATGGAGTCAGTTCTGATTCACGGCAACCCTATGTGTGTCAGACTAGAACTGTGTCCCATATGGTTTTCAGTGGCTGAGTTTTGAGAAGTAGATCACCAGGACTTTCTTCCAAGGTGCTTCTGGGTGAACTCAAATTTCCAGCCTTTCAGTTAGCAGCCAAAAGTGTGAACCATTTGTACTACCTAAAGGCTCCCTAATAAGTGCTTGCTAAATAACCACTATTATTTTCAAGTCTCTCCCACTGGTCTACTTATACTTTTCTTAGCATAATTAATAAAGAACATGGAGTAAAAAGCTGGAGTATTTCACTGCTTTGTAACCCTCCATGAAAAGAAACACAAAAAGGGAACATTTCCGGAGTCCACAGTCCATGGAAGATCCATCTGTCTGAGCTCGCTCTTTGTATAAGCAGACACTGTGGACCTGATTTCAGAATCCAGACAGAAAAGCCTTTTGCATTTATCAATAACCAGCCACTCCAAATCAAAATTTGTGCCATGCTTGTGACACAGCTGTGGGAATAAACATAGTCTGGGCTTTTGTCAGTGTAGAAAGAAAAATAGTAGACGCTGTGGGGAACTGCAGAGAATCCACATGGTACTACAACTAAGTGGGTCTATCCCAAAAGCCACCACAATGATAACAGCAGCGGCAGCTGGTGCTGAGGACTTCCTATGCAGTAGGCACATGCTTTAGGTGAATTAACTCATTTAAGTGTCACAGTAGGTAGAGGAAGATGGGTTGGATGTTCACAGGTGGGATAACCAGAGGCTGACTTCTTGAGTTTGAGATACCTGGGGACTATAAAACCAAAAAACCTAAACCATTTCTGTTCATTCTGACTTATAGTGATCCTATAGTGACTGTCATAGATTGAACTGTGTCCTTTCAAAATATGTGTCAACTTAGTTAGGCCATGATTCCCAGTATTGTGTGGTTGTCCTCCATTTTGTGATTGTAATTTTATGTTAAAGACAACTAGGGTGGGATTGCAATACCCTTACTAGGGTCATATCCCGGATCCAATGTAAAGGGAGTTTCCCTGGAGTGTGGCCTGCACCACCTTTTATCTTACAAGAGACAAACAGAAAGGGAAACAAGCAGAGAGGGGGGACCTCATACTACCAAGAAAGCAGTGCTGGGAATGGAGGGCATCCTTTGGACTAATGTTCCTGTGAGGAGAATCTCCTAGTCCAGGGCAGGATTGATGACAAGTACCTTCCTCCAGAGCTGACAGGGAAAGCCTTCTCCTGGAGCTGACACCCTGAATTTGGACTTCTAGCCTACTAGACTATGAGAGAATAAATTTCTCTTTGTTGAAGCCATCCACTTGTGGTATTTCTGTGATAGCAGCACTAGATTTCTAAGACAGTGACCTTGAGGACTACACCTGGTAGAAAAGATTTGGAAGTATTTTGCCAATGACAGTTGTATTAGTGATCATAATGCTAGTCATAAGCCATGGATGATGGTGATTGCAAAAATTGTAATAATAAACTGGAGGTCGTTTATGAGAAGAGAATGGTTTCAGTGGGTTCCCCTTCTGTTTTTCAGTATTGGTAATAGTTTATTTAGGATTATGTTCAGATAGATAGGCAACCAGCTGAACCAAAGAATGTGGTGGTGTCACACATCTTTTTCCAGGAACCTGGAACTGCCTCTTGGGCTTAGCATGACCATGACTTTCCCACAAAGTTGTAGGTAGAGAAGTGGAAACTGTGAGCATGAAGACCTGCTGAGCCTCCCAGTACCGGCAGGTTCAAGAGACCAAGCAAAAAAACACAGAAATTTAATATATTGACTCTGCCATATAGAGAAATGTGATCCCAGGACTAACAGGCATCTAACAATCTGAACAACCAGAGCGGTCAGCTTCCCTCATAGAGGGAGAACAGGTAGAGAAAGGAAACCTAAGAGTTTGCTCCATGACTGTCCAATTCTGGTGGCTGGAGTAGAAGAATCCTCTGACAACAAAAAGCCTAGGGTGTGAGACCAAGATGGCTGACTAGGTAGAAGCTTCCGCTGATCCCTCTTGCAACAAAGACTCAAAAAAAACAAAAAACAAGTGAACCGATTACATACCTGACAATCTATGATCCCTGACCATCGAACACAGAACTAAGGAGTTGACCTGAGTGACAAGGGAGCGAAAAGCCATGCGCTGAAGCAGCGGCTGCTTGTGGAGCCAGCATGCCACAGCCTTGAGCCCTTGTGGTTCCCTGGAAGCAGAGTGATGGGGCTGATCGTGGCTTACTGAGATGGGACAAGCACAGGACGCAGCCCTAACCCCCTGGAGTAACCTTGGTGGGGATCCAGCCAGTGCTCGCAGGCTAGACACCAACAAGGCTGACAGGAGAATGAGAAACCACAGGGGAAGCAGTGACTGGTTTCAGAGCCTGGAGTGCAGTGTCCCAGCCAGAAAACCTTGGCACTGGGCTTTGGACTAAGTGTGGAGGTGCTGATCACAGCTTCCTGAGACAGCATAAGCATGGGATGCAGCCCTAACCTTCGGGGGCAATCTTGACCCAGCCAGCGCACACAGGCTACATGTCCCTCTGGAATCTCAGATAAAACAGTCCTCACCAAACAAGATAAGTAACTTTGTCTATCTTGCATGCTACTCACTTCTATCTATCTGATCCCTCCCCTCCCTTCCCCAGCCAGCTTCATTAACATTGGAATTCCCTGGGCCAGGGAGTGAAGTGTTCTGTGGTTTTTTTTTTTCCTAACCCAGTCTCCTGGCCTGAAGCAGCAATTAACAATTGGGGGAAAAATCTTTCCCTGACTTCTCTAAACTGGAATAATAATACAGAACCAGCTCCAGCCAAGCATAAGAGATCCACAGTCTATGGCTTTCATCCCTACAGGGAACCAGGTGGCTATTATAATGCAAAGGCAATTCGGATAGAGACCTGACAGTAATTGTTTTAGCTGAGCAGTGGAAAGGCAAGTTTTGGAGGTCTGATACCTCTCTACCTATTAAAGAGAGCCCTCACTGATCTGCAGCAGGGAACTGAGGGCTGAAGCTCCACACATGCCACCTAGCCATCTGCTAAAGAGGTCTAAGGATAGCGATGCATAACATTCTTTAGAGGTACAAGCATTGGGTGCCTAAGGTACAGCTGCAGAGCACACCCACCAGGGGGCTCTAGAGAACAGAGACACTCCTACCTCACTGGCATGTGGGGGAAGGCTGTCAGCATCCTGCCCCCCTCGGAGTGTGACCCTCTGCCGCTACTAGAATCTGGTGCATACAACCATCACCACTACTCTTCAGAGTTAATAGGTGACAGTCTACACCACACACTAGGTGACCCACTATCAGGACACTTAAGTTGATTCTATTTAAGAATAGTGAGTGGACTTATAGGCTCATATATCTGGTAACAGCTCAAGCCAGCTGGTACCAGGACATAAGTGATTCAAAGGATACAACAATCCAGATAGCTCAATCTAGTAGCCCATCTGGGTGTATTGAAACAAAACAAGAAAATAAGACTCAGTGAGCAAATACAAAATAAATCATTACAATGTCTTATAGATGGCTTGGAGACAGCTGTTGATATCAAATCACATAAAGAAGCAGATCATGATTCCTTCTACAAACCCCCAAACTAAAGAACCAAAATCTTTCCCAAATGAAGATACAACCCTGGATTTCCCAGATGTAGAATATAAGAAACTAATATACAGAATGCTTCAAGACATCAGGGATGACCTCAGAAACGAAAATAAGGCAATCTACAGAAAAAGCCAAGGAACACACTGATAAAGCAGTTGGAGAAATCAAAAAGATTATTCAAGAACATAGTGAAAAATTAAAAAGCTGCAAGAATCCATAGAAAGAGAGCATTCAGAAATCCAAAAGATTAACAATAAAATTACAGAATTAGACAACTCAATAGGAAGTCAGAGGAGCAGAATTGAGGAATTGGAATGCAGAGTGGGGGAGTTGGAGAATAAGGCAATTGATACCAATATATATAAAAAAACAGAAATATAGTTGAAGAAAAATCAGATAAAAAAATTAAAAAAATGAAGAAACTCTAAGAATTATGTGGGACATTATCAAGAAGAATAACTTGCATGTGATTGGAGTTCCAGAACAGGGAGGGATAACAGAAAGTACAGAGAGAATAGCTGAAGATCTGTTGGCAGAAAACTTCCCTGACATCATGAAAGACGAAAGGATATCTACTCAAGATGCTCATTGAACCCCATACAAGATAGATACCAAAAGAAAATCACCAAGACATATTATCATCAAATTTGCCAAAACCAAAGATAAAGAGAAAATTTTAAAATCAACCAGGGATAAAAGAAAAGTCACCTACAAAGGAGAATCAATAAGAAAAAGCTCGGACTAGTCAGCAGAAACCATGCAGGCAAGAAGGCAATGGGATGAAATATATAGAGCAGTGAAGGAGAAAAACTGCCAGCCAAGAATCATATATCCAGCAAAAGTCTCTCTCAAATATGAAGGTTAAATTAAGACATTTACAGATAAACACAAGCTTAGAGAATTTACAAAAACCAAACGAAAATCAACAAGAATTACTAAAGGAAAGTATTTGGTCAGAAAAACAATAATATCAGAAACCAACACAACACAAGACAAGGTCACAGAACAGAACGTTTGGATATCAGCTCAGATAGAGAAATCACAAAAACAAAATAAGATTAATTAAAAAAAAATGCTTAAAACAGAGAATCATTGATGTTATTATGTAAAAGATTGCAATAATCAAAAAAGAGGGACTAAATTTTTTTTTTTTTTAAATACAGGAGGCATAGATCTTCCATATGGAGAGGAAACCAAGGTGCTATAGGATTATACAAGTTAGCTTTTTACTTAGAAAAATAGGGGTAAATATTAAGGTAACCACAGAGAGGTCTAACAATTCCATACTTCAAAATAAAAACCATGATAAACATAATGACTCGGGAAAAAAAAATTCAACTACCACAAAAATGAGGAACACACAATTTTCAAAGAAAAACTTCTCAGCACAAATGTAAGTGGACAAATGAAATTGTCAACAACACACAAAAAAAGCATCAAAATAACAGCACTAAACTCATACTTATCCATAATTACGCTGAATGTAAGTGGACCAAATGCACCAATAAATAGACAGTCATAGACTGGATAAAAAAACATGATTTGTCTATATGCTGCCTACAAGAGACACACCTCAGACTTAGAGACACAAACAAACTAAAACTCAAAGGATGGAAAAAAATACATCAAGCAAACAACAATTAAAAAAGTGCAGGAGTGGTAATATTAATTTCTGACAAAATAGACTTTAAACCTAAATCCACCACAAAGGATAAAGAAAGACACTACATAATGATTAAAGGGACAACATACCAGGAAGATATAACCATATTAAATATTTATGCACCCAGTGACAGGGCTGCAAGATACACAGAACAAACTTAACAGAATTGAAAGGTGAGATAGACAGCTCCACAATAATAGCAGGAGACTTCAACACACCACTTTTGGTGAAGGACAGGACTTCCAGTAAGAAGCTCAATAGAGACACGGAAGATCTAATTGCTACAATCAACCAACTTGACCTCATAGACTTATACTGAACACTCCACCCAACAGCTGCAAAGTGTACTTTTTTTTCTAGTGCACATGGAACATTCTCTAGAAAAGATCACATATTAGGTCATAAAACAAACCTTTGCAGAATCCAAAACATCAAATATTACAAAGCACCTTCTCAGACCATAATGCCATAAAAGTGGAAATCAATAACAGAAAAATCAGGGAAAAGAAATCAAATACTTGGAAACTGAGCAATACTCTGCTCAGAAAAGACCAGGTTGTAGAAGACATTAAGGAGGGAATAAAGAAATTCATAGAATGCAACAAGACTGAAAACACTTCCTATCAAAACCTCTGGAACACAGCGAAAGCAGTGCTCAGAGGTCAATTTATATCGATAAATGTACACATACATAAAGAAGAAAGAGCCAAAATCAGAGAACTGTCCCTACAACTTGAACAAATAGAAAGCTAGCAACAAAAGAATCCATCAGGCACCAGAAGAAAACAAATACTAAAAATTAGAGCTGAACTAAATGAATTAGAGAACAGAAAAACAATTGAAAGAATTGACAAAGCCAAAAGCTGGTTCTTTGAAAAAATTAACAAAATTGATAAACCATTGGCCAGATCGACTAAAGAAATAAGGAAAAGAAAGAAATAACCTGAATAAGAAATGAGATGGGCCATATCACAACAGACCCAACTGAAATTAAAAGAATCATACCAGATTGCTCTGAAAATTTGTACTCTAACAGAATTGAAAACCTAGAAGAAATGGATGAATTCCTAGAAACACATTACCTACCTAAACTAATACAAATAGAAGTAAAACAACTAAATAGACCCATAACAACAACAAAAAAAAAGCGATAGAGAAGGTAAACAAAAAGCTTCCAACAAAAAAAGCCCTGGCCCGGAGGGCTTCACTGCAGAATTCTACGAATCTTTCAGGGAAGAGTTAACACGACTACTACTAAAGGTATTTCAAAGCACAGAAAAGGATGGAATACTCCCTAACTCATTCTATGAAGCTGGCATATCCCTGATACTGAAACCAGCTAAAGACAGCACAGAAAAAGAAAATTACAGACCTATATCCCTCATGAACATAGATGCCAAAATCCTCAACAAAATTTTAGCCAATAGAATTCAACAACATACCAAAAAAAAATAATCCACCATGACCAAGTGGGATTTATACCAGGTATGCAACCCTGGTGGTGTAGTGGTTAAGTGCTACGGCTGCTAACCAAAGGGTTGGCAGTTTGAATCCACCAAGAGCTCCTTGGAAACTCTATGGGGCAGTTCTACTCTGTCCTATAGGGTAACTATGAGTTGGCATCAACTCGATGACACTGGGTTTGGTTTGGTTTTTCGTATGCAAGGTTGTTTCAATATTAGAAAAACAATTAATGTAATCCACCATATAAATAAAACAAAAGACAAAAACCACATGATCTTACCAATTGATGCAGAAAAGGCATTTGACAAAGTCCAATACCCATTCATGATAAAAAAAACTCTCAGCAAAATAGGAATAGGAGGAAAATTCCTCAACATAATAAAGGGCATTTATACGAAGACAATAGCCAACATCATCCTAAATGGAGAGAGCCTGAAAGCGTTCCCCTTGAGAATGGGAACCAGACAAGGATGCCCTTTATAACCGCTCTTATTCAACATTGTGCTGGAGGTCCTAGCCAGAGCAATTAGGCTAGATAAAGAAATAAAGGGCATTCAGATTGGCAAGGAAGAAGTGAAATTATCTCTATTTGCAGATGACATGATCTTATATGCAGAAAACCCTAAGTAATTCTCAAGAAAACTACTGAAACTAATAGAAGAGCTCAGCAGAGTATCAGGTTAGAAGATAAACATACAAAAATCAGTTGGATTCCTCTACATCAACAAAAAGAACATCGAAGATGAAATCACCAAATCAATACCATTCACAGTAGTCCCCAAGAAGATAAAATACTTAGGAATAAATCTTACCAAAGACGTAAAAGACTTATACAAAGAAAACTACAAGGTACTACTGCAAGAAACCAAAAGGGACCTACATAAGTGGAAAAACATACCTTGCTCATGGATAAAAAAAGAAAACATGGATAGGAAGACTTTATATTGTAAAAAATGTCTATTTTACCAAAAGCCATCTATATATAGAATGCACTTCCAATCCAAATTTCAACAATATTTTTTAATGTGATGGAGAAACAAATCACCAACTTCATACGGAAGGGAAAGAAGCCCTGGATAAGTAAAGCATTACTGAAAAAGAAGAACAAAGTGGGAGGCCTCACTCTACATGATTTTAGAACATATTATACAGCACAGTTGTGAAAACAGCCTGGCAGTGGTACAACAGACACATAGACCAATGGAACAGAATTGAGAATCCAGATATAAATCCATTCCCATATGAGCAGCTGATATTTGACAAAGGCCCACTGTCAGTTAATAGGGGAAAAGATAGTCTTTAACAAATGGTGTTGGCATAACTGGATATCCATCTTCAAAAAAATGAAACAGGACCCATACCTCACACCATGCACAAAAACTAACTCCAAATAGATCAAAGACCTAAACACAAAGTCTAAAATGATAGAGATCATGGGAGAAAAAATAGGGACAACATTAGGAGCCCTAATAAAGGCATAAACAGAATACAAAACATTACTAAAAATGCCAAAGAGAAACCAGATAACTGGGAGCTCCTAAAAATCAAACACCTATGCTCATCCAAAGACTTCACCAAAAGAGTAAAAAGACCACCTACAGACTGGGAACAAATTTTCAGCTATGACATCTCCTGATCTCTAAAATCTACATGATTCTGCTAAAACTCAACCACAAAAAGCAAACAACCCAGTTAAAAAATGGGCAAAGGATATGAACAGGCACTTCACTAAAGACGACACTCAAGCGGCTAACAGACACATGAGGAAATGCTCCTGATCATTAGCCATTAGAGAAGTGCAAATTAAAACTACAATGAGATTCCATCTCACTCCAATAAGGCTGGGGTTAATCCAAAAAACACAAAATAATAAACGCTGGAGAGGCTGTGGAAAGATTGGAACAGTTATAAACTGCTGGTGGGAATGCAAAATGGTACAACCACTTTGGAAATCGATTTGGCACTTCCTTAAAAAGCTAGAAATAGAACTACCATATGATCCAGCAATCTCGCTCCTCGGAATACATCCTAGAGAAATAAGAGGCTTTACACGAACAGATATATGCACACCCATGTTTACTGCAGCACTGTTTGCAATAACAAAAAGATGGAAGCAACCAAGGTCCCCATCAACGGATGAACGGATAAATAAATTATGGTATATTCACACAATGGAATACTACGCATCAGTAAAGAACAGTGATGAACCTGTGAAATGTTTCATAACATGGAGGAACCTGGAAGGCATTATGCTGAGTGAAATTAGTCAGACGCAAGAGGACAAATATTGTATAAGACCACTATTATAAGACGTTGAGAAATAGTTTAAACTGAGAAGAACACACTCTTTTGTGGTTACGAGAGGGGGAAGGGAGGGAGGGTGGGAGAGGAGTACTTACTAATTTGATAGTAGATAAGAACTACTTTAGGTGAGGGGAAGGACAACACTCAATACCGGGGAGGTCAGCAGAACTGGACTAAACCAAAAGCAAAGAAGTTTCCTGAATAAACTGAATGCTTCGAAGGTCAGCGAAGCAGGGGTAGGGGTTTGGCGACCATGGTTTCAGGGGACATCTAAGGCAACTGGCATGATAAAATGTATTAAGAAAACATTCTGCATCTCACTTTGAAGAGAGGCGTGTGGGGTCTTAACGCTATCAAGCGGCCATCTAAGATGCATCAATTTGTCTCAACACCTGGATCAAAGGAGAATGAAGAACACCAAGGACACAAGGTAGTTACGAGCCCAAGAGACAGAAGGGCTACATGAGCCAGAGACTACATCATCCTGAGACCAGAAGAACTAGATGGTGCCCGGCCACAACCAATGACTGCCCTGACAGGGAACACAACAGAGAACCCCTATGGGAGCAGAACAGTGGGACACAGACCCCAAATTCTCATAAAAAGACCAGAATTAATGGTCTGACTGAGACTAGAAGGACCCCAGCAGTCATGGTCCCGAAACCTGTTGACCCAGGGCAGGAACCATTCCCAAAGCCAACTCTTCAGATATGGATTGGACTGGAGAATGGGTGGGAGAGAGATGCTGATGAGGAGTGAGCTACGTGCATCAGGTGGACACTTGAGATGACGTTGGCATCTCCTGTCTGGAGGGGAGATGAGAGGGTAGAGGGGGTTAGAAGCTGACAAAATAGTCATGAAAAGAGAGACTGCAAAGAGGGAGCGGGTTGTCTTATTGGGGGGAGAGTAATTGGGAGTATGTAGTAAGGTGTATATAAGTTTTTATGTGAGAGACTGACTTGCTTTGTAAACTTTCACTTAAAGCACAATAAAAAATATTGAAAAAAAAAGGCTAGGGTATAAAACATTCAACTGAGCAGTCACAATGGAAGCTCAAGATACAAGTGTACATTTCATACTTTTTAAAATAAAGAAACTGAGTTTCCAGTACTCATATTGGTAAATTTTTTTTTCTCAAAAGTAAATTTTATTTTACCCCAAATGAAAAAAAAAAAAAAATAGCTCTATTTAGTTTTGATTTTATAAAGGATTGATAATCATTATAAAAAAACTTTGGGATACAGAAAAGCATAAGAAAATAAAAATTCAAAATAATCCTACCACCCAAACTATGATCTTTCCAGGTACTTCTCTAGAATAGACACGTGTGTACACACGTGCATACACACACATGCACCCTTACTCTGAGTATGAGGAGCAAGTCCTTCGGACAAGTCAGGAGGTCATGGATTTCTCCATTCCTTTCCCTGTTGGCATCTTTAGGCCTCAGAACAAATCACAACTCCCACTGAGGCCTGATATTTGTCAGCAAGATTAAAAAGATAATTCTGGGCTAACCATCTCCCAGGAAGTCAGGGGGGCATGGTGCTGTAGGATGTTTGTTAGCAAGGTTAAGAAGATACAATTAGTCACTTAGGCTGGGGGAATAAAATAGCTGGGAGAAAAAGTTTTCTGAGCTTCTTCAGCTATGGTGCGGGTGGGGCATACATAGCATAAATTTACAGTCCACTTAAGTGGACCTACCTGGCCAGGGGGAGATCGGCAGTAGATAGGATTGCATTTAAGCTCCTCACCCATGGCAGAAAGTGGGGTGTGCAAGGAAGAGTCGTCATCAGTGCCTGGACAGCTCTTGAGCCAGGGGGACCTCTCATTATGGAGCTTTTCTGGTTGTATGCTGCCTGAGTTTTGCAAGTAATAAAAGGTACTTTACATTATTGCCTTTAGTGTTTGCATACTAGTCACAGTGGAACGTGCTTCCTTGACGAATTCCAATAATGCGTTTTGCTTTATCTATCTGAAATATATAAGAAATGAAATACCAAATCAAAGTACTTTTTTTGAAGTCATCCCTCAGAATTGTTGTGAGTCTATGTTTGTGTTTTGCCTTTGTTCTCTGAAGTTGTTTTGGGGACTGTTTAAAATAATGGTTTAAAAAGAGGTTAGATGTTAAGCAAATTGGAATTGAATGGAGTAACATAAGATTCTGGAGTTAATTCTGCCAGTGATGTCAAACAAAACCCTTAGAGAGTGGGCAGGCAGGGCTTGGAAAAGTTCACTAAGCTGGAATTCCCTCCTAGAAGCTCTGCCCCCTCTCTATCTGATACTGCCCCCTGATAGTGGCAGGGCCATTAAGGCTGGGCCCAGCAACCTCCAGATTTTATGTCTGACTTTTCCTCTCCCTTAGGTACTAGAAGGGCACTACTTGGGCAGGAAGAAAAAACATTAAAGGAAAGAGAAGCTTTCTTCCTAGTCATGTGGATTCTGAGTCTAATAAAAGTAATTTTGAAATAAAGTGGAAGAATCCCACTTGTTTTTACAGCATCTTTTCAACCCCCTCTCCTCCACACCCACATCTCTTTCCGTCCCTCACACACACAGACACACAGACACACAACCAAATTGTAAGATCATTCTGTTGTACTATGTTTCCCCTATTGGTGGTCATCAAACTTGCTTCGGGTTTTTCACTATTATGAAAAATATATTGATGAGAAACCTTTATATAGTAATAAACTGAAAAGCTGTTTCTCATGCATCTGCTTCCTTTGTACCAGGAGAACCTCCAATCCACAAGTCCTTGCCCTAGAGCGGAGGGGCTGCAGACAGAAGCCGGAAGAGCTCTTTCCAAAGAGAATTCTATGAGACGACCTGCTTTTGTGGCCAGGTGAGAATGGGTGGAAAGAAGAGGCAGGATGCTCTGCAGGCCCAGAGCCCTACCCTTACCCTGGGGAACCTGCATTAACACTTGGAAGGGGAGCCAGGCATAGACCTGCACCATGGTGGTGAAGCAGTGAGTGTCCCCTGGGCAGAGGCACCCTCAAACCACTCCTGAGTGCACAGGCCTGGAGAACAAATTCACTGCATGGTGTTGTGTGTGAGCTCACATGACATATCCAGAAGGGACAAAAATAACCTGGTGTCTTAGGCTGTGTTCTCTACAGAAGTAAAACCAGTAATGCATATAAATATATAGAGTTTTATATTAAGGAAACAGCTCACACGACTGTAGGGGTTGGAATATCCCAAGTCCTTGGATCAGGATAGAGTCCTTTCCCAATTCACAGAGCTGCAGGAACTGATGAACTCAAGATGAGCAGGTTGGAGGACAGGGATCCTGCTCACAGGTTGTGACCGTCATTGGCAGGCAAGACTGCAAGGTTTCTCCTGAGTCACTTAGCTGCAGAGGCTGGCAAACCCAAGATAGGCAGGTCAGGGAGCAGAACTCTTGCTCACAGGCCGTAAAGATCAGCGAATCCCATGAGGAACAGGTAAGCTGATAGCCCAAGTCCCAAGAATCAGAGATCAGACAAGAGATAGTTGCTGGATCCAGAACAAGCCAACAACTTTTGCAAGGCGAGCAGGAAGGAAGTAGGCAACAGAAGATGGAGAGATGAAGGCTGAGGGGTCAGTGAGCCACCACAGGCCCCACACCCGCCAGCACCACTCAGCAGATTCCATCATAAGGGTGATCACATATCAAACTTCAACAGGAGAGTGATCACAACATTATACAACTGCCAAAACACTGAGAATCATGGCTCAGCCAAGTAGACACACACTCTTAACCATCACACCTGGAAAAAAATTTGAACCAACAGGTAGAAAGTAACCACCAAAATATGGGTTGTGGTTTTTAGTTATTCTCCAGTCAGCACCAACTCATGGCGACCTTATGCATGTCAGGACCAACTGCTGCCTGGTTTGCATCATCCTCATAATTTCTGGTGTTACTGGTCCTCTAGGTCTTGCTCTGCAGGACACTGAGACACAAGTTGGGTGAAAGCGAGAAAAGAAAACTTTATTTGATTGGCCAAGCAAAGGAGCACAGCAGGACCTGTGTCGCCAAGATGGCTCCTCGATTGGCAGGCATAGGGGTTTACATAGGGAGGAAATAGAGTAGGAGTGGACTCTTCTTCAGGGCGTGTGCAGGACCATGGTCCATCCAGATTGGCAGACAGCTCCTGTGATGCTGCCAAGGTGATTTAGTTGACGCAGTTGCACTGGGGCAGTGACAGAGGGAAAATGGCAGCTTAGCTCCTTCCACACGCCATCCAGCGGCCGCCAATCTCACTCCCCTCTTCTCTTTTTAGGATTTGGATCCCGTATAAGGTCCAAATTCTGGGCCAGATGGGGACATGTGCCGGAGGTCATTCTTCTGTAACTACTTCACGCCGGCTAGGGGTACTGGCATAGAACTGGACTCTGGCTGTAACTGGTTTGGGGGAGATGGGGCGATATCCCTGTGGTAACATCATCTGCAGATGGAACTTCTGGAGCCTGGAAGACACTAACTTTACCCAAACGTTAAACGAGCAGCAGGACGACAGCGATCAAGGATCCTAGAGGGGGAAGAAACCATGTTAAGCCCAGAATTGCAGCCTTAACTGCATCTCAGATATCCTGTGAAGTTGAGCTTTGGTTAAACTTGTGTAGCCATTTAGCTTTTTCATAAATCTTTTTCACATTTATTTCCACCTCTCCTGGGTGTTGACGTAAGTGCAGCAAGAGGTGTTGGCTAACTGCACGAACGCCTCCTTGTTCAGACCACCCTAGCCAGGGAGTCAAGGCTCTTTTATTGATCTTCAATGGCTTGAGCAGTGGACTGTGCAATACCTTCCATGGACAAAGTCAGGTTACGCAGAGTGGCTTCATGACAGGCAAATTCTCCCCATAGGGCCGGGAGCCCTTGTCCTATGCCTGCCTCAGCCAGAATTAAACCTAGTGCTCTCTTTTGTCCGTAACTTGAGGTTCAGTTGGAGGCCTGGTATATTTGGACACTGGTGCCTAAAAAAAAAATTTTTTTTTTTTTTAAGGGGGCAAAAATTCCAGGGAACATTGACCAGTGGTAATGACAGGACTGATGCAAAGAGTTGCCCATCCAATAGCTTGGATAGTGACAAGCTGAGCTGCGGCTATTTGGGTATGAGCTGGATCTGCATATCCAGACATATCCATTAGGGGCACATAAAGATTCAGTGATGGTAGAGTTATCGAGGGTGATGCTAGCTTGCTCGAGCTGAGTGTTGCTCTGCACGTTCAGGGCTAGGAGACCATAAAGTTCAGGTCTGTACCCTTGGCATGCAGGGCTTTAGTATTTTCTGTTGTGGCACTGTAAATATGTTTCAGATGTTATGGAGTGTGCCTGGGGGTGTAGGCCCCATGTGGCAGGACATGTGGAGAGCAAATAAAAAGTTCTTAGGAAATTCCTGAGTATCTTCCCTTGGTAGGTATCCCTGTGCAACAGATTTGGTTGGTCAGGTTAATTTGGATACAAGTTGTCTCATTCCAGTTGTCTGGAGTTTTAGCATTGGAGTCAGTGAGACTCTGGATAGTCTGTTGGACAACGTCCTTATTGTAATTAGAGGAATTAAACTCTTGGTCAATGGGCTGTGAACAGATAAGAGTAGGTGCAGTTCTCAACCCAGGAAATGTTAATCCCATATATAGCAGTGAATGAAAGATGGGCCCAGAGGGAGGCTCATTGCATAGGGAATCTGGTGGTGTTTTTAGTAGGTGGGGGAATTTGGGTGTAATTGATGACTGGGACTGCTTCTACATTGTCTTTAGTTCTGGTGGGGGGTGGGGGGTGAAGCAGACCCAGTAATCTTCCAAGTGGAGAGCGTTGGAGATACTTGAGAGTTATCTTGCCTTTCTGAGGGCCTTCCCTCTCCTGCAGAGAGACATAAGAGATAAACAAACATGTGGGTGGTAGCATGCACAGCCCAAAGCATGAACAGAGTTATGAGCAGAGCTAGCTGACTGACAGTCATTGAGCCCAGCATTAAACAAGAACCAGGCCACAGGATACCAGAAAATAACTACCAATAAGAAAATACCAATAAGAAAATAACTACCAATAAGGCTAAAACAACATGCACAGCCACTGGGGGATGACAATCAACTGACACAATTGTCTACGGTGCCTGTTTCCTCTTAAACAACCACTTTAAACCCTCTAAAGGCAAAGTCTCCCAATTATCACTGTTTTGCCAATTCTTGCTGTTTTGCAGGGTTTGTTGGTCGATATCGGGAGTGGCACCTGGTTTGATGTGAGAGTGGTTGGATCCATGCTCCTCTTCTGGTGATACTGACTGCAGTGCGGGTTGACAATAGCACCTCAAAAGGACCCTTCCATTTTTCTGCCAGGTCTGCAGCATTCCAGGACTTGACATACATCAAGCAACCAGGCTTCTAAATGTAGATAGGGACTTCAGGTTGTGGAAGAATCTGCCACTTCGTGTACCTGTGAAAAGAGTCAAGCATTCCTGCCACAGAATACAAATATTGTTTAATAACGAGCTGGCCTTGCTCATGCATGTTTGCAGCCTCCAGAATGTTTCCAGGATCTAAAGTACTTAAGCCCTCTCAAAAGTTACAGAGGAGGAGACACCCATACATAGGCTGGAAGGGGCTTACGTTAAGTTTGGTTCGAGGTGCAACTCTAATCCTGAACAAAGCCAAGGGAAGGGCCTTAACCCAAGTAAATCTGGTCTCCTAGCAAAGTTTGGCCAAATGGACTTTAATAGTCTGATTCATTCTTTCTACTTTTCCACTGGATTGGGGTCTCCACACACTGTGAAGACGCCACTTAATCCCCAGCTGTCAGGCTACAAGTTGTGTGACCTAAGCAGGAAAGTATGATCCGTTGTTACTCCTGATGGTTTGAGGAAGGCCAAACCTGGGGATGATATCTTCCAGCAGTCTTTCAGCAACTTCTGTGGCCTTTTCAGTTCTGCAGGGGAATGCTTCAACCCACTCGGAAAAAGTGTCTATAAACACTAGCAGATACCTGTAATTACCCGCAGCAGATGCCTGTAATCATCTCGGTGAAGTCAATCTGCCAGTCTTCTCCTGTAACATATCCTTGGTACTGGGTCCTCTCTGATGTGGCCGAGAAGGAATTGGGATTGTTTTTCTGACAGATGACACATTGCCCAGTAAAGTCTCTGATCCCCCAAAACCCCAAACTTGTTGCCATCAAGTCGATTCCAACTCAAAGCGACACTATAGGACAGAGTAGAACTGCCCCATAGTTTCCAAGGAGTGCCTGGTGGATTCGAACTTGAAACCGTTTGGTTAGCAAAGTTCTTAATCACTACACCACTAGGGTTTCCACGTCTCTGATTTAAAGAAAAAAAAAAAAAACTTGTTCCCGTTGAGTTGATTCTGACTCATAACGACCCTATAGGACAGAGAAGAACTGCCCCATAGGGTTTCCAATGAGTGCCTGGTGGATTTGAACTGCTGACCTTTTGGTTAGCAGCCGAAGCTCTTAACCACTACACTACCAGGTTTTCCAAAATAGCCTGCAAATTTTGTCAGATGAAGTGTCTCTTTACCCAATCATACATCGCCTCCCGCTCATAGTGGGTGGTCTCGTGTAGGTGCTTTAGGATGCCAGGGATCCTGTGTTGTGGAATGAATAGCCTCCCGTCACTTGTGCAGAAACATTTATCCCTTTTCTGGAGCTGCCACTGATTGGCCACATAAAGGTCTTTTTCACTGTAACCAGGGTCTTCCATGGCTTGTGGCAAGCTAGGGTATGGAAAGAGGGCAGCAACTACCACTGGGGTCATTGTTCTTGCCACCCACTTGGCTTGTAAGTTGGTCCTTTGGTTGTCCTGGGCTACTGCTATATCTCCCTTCTGATGTCCCTTGCCGTGTACCATAGCCAGAGCAGCAGGGAGTAATACCACCTGAAGGAGTTGTAAAATCTGTTGGCTGTGTTTGATTTCTTTACTGGCTGAATTCAAAAGCCCCCATTTGCTTCCAAAGCCCCATGCACATGTGAAACTGAAAATACGTACTTTGAGTCCCTGTAAATTGTCACTCGCTTGGACTTGGCCAGCCGCAAAGCCTGGATCTTCACAACCAGGTCAGCCTTTTGGGCTGAGGTTCTCTTGGGGAGAGTGTTTGCTTCAAGGACCTTGGTGTGGCTGAAAATTGCATAGCCCACCCTCTGTTGGCCACCCTCTATGAAGCTACTCCCATCCATGAACATCTCTAAGTCAGTGTCCACTAAAGGTTGATCTCGTAGGTCTGGGCGGCTGGCATAAACCAGGCCCACCATCTGGACATAGTCATGGTGGACACGGTTTCCGAGGGGCAGGGTGGGGAGAACGGTGGCTGGATTTAGAGTGACAGCAGATGGGACCAGTACGTTGGGATTATCAACCAGAGAGGCCTGGTGTCATTTGACTCTGGGATAGCTAATGACTCTCACTCTGTTCCAGTATAGTGAGCACCGAATGAGGGGCATGAACTTGGATGGTTTGGCCCAAGGTTAACTTTTCAGCTTCCTTCAGGATCTGTGCAGTGGCCCGTACCACTTCAAGGCATAATGGCCACCCATAGATGACTGGGTCCATAGTCTTGGAGAAGCAAGCTACAGGTTGCCTCCAGGCACCCAGATTTTGGGTGAGGACCCCCACAGCAATGCCCTGATGTTCCTGCATAAAAAGATCAACTGGTTTTTGCGAATTGGGGAATCCTAACTCTGGGACCTCTGGTAGGGCCTTTTTAACCTGCTCAATGTTGTTTGTTCTTGTTTGGTCCAAAGAAACAGGTCTGTCTGTTTTCCTTCTAGGAGGGCATAGAGGGGCTTGGTAAGTACCCGAAATTATGGATCCATATCCTGCAGAAGGCTGCCAGCCCCAGGAACCCTTGGAGCTGTTTCCGGTTCTCTGGGGGCACTAGTCTACATATAGCTTCTTTCCTGTCTGGATGGAGCTTGCGCTTTCCCTCACTGATGATAAACCCCAAATAAGTGATCTTCTGCCGGACTATTTGGGCCTTTTCTTTTGACACCCTATGCCTGGCCTCTGTCAAAAAGTTTAACACAGTCACAGTGTTTTCTGCATAGCTGAACTCGGCAGAGCTGGCAATCAGTAATTCACCCACATACTGCAACAGGGTGCCATCCGTCAGTGTCAGCCTTTGGAGCTCTTGGGACAGGGTGGTTCCAAACAGAGTGGAGCTATTTTTAAAGTCTTGAAGCAGAACCTACCAGCAATATTATTGTTTTTCTCTAGTGCATGGGTCTTCCCATTCAAAGGCACAAATCTCTTGGCTACTGGAATCCAAGGGAACACAGAAGAAAGCATCCTTTAAATTTAAGACTGAGAAAAATTTCCAAGCAGGTGATAGTGTCAAGAGCAAGTTATAAGGACTAGCCACAGTGGGGTATACTGTTACCATACCTGGTTGATGGCACACAGATCCTGGATGAATTGATAGGAATCGTCTTTCTTCTTCACAGGCATATGGGACTGTTAAAGTCAGATATGCAGGGCCTTAGCAGTCCAAATTCTAAGTATCTCTGTATTCAATGCCATATCACCAACCTAGCCTCTTGTCCTATTGGGTATTATTTCAGCCTCGGCGGGGTTATTCCTGGCAGTAGCTCAACTTTACTAGGATTGCACTGTGTGCCCTGCTTGGTCTTTGAGTGACCCACACTACTGGGTTAATCTTTGCCTTCATGGCTTGGCAAGGAAAACAGATTATTTCTTGTCCCCGATTTTGCGAAGCAGAACACAATAGCAAGTGTGCTTTCCACCCCTGTACAATTGGAACTTGAACATGCATCTGTCCCTGGCTGAAGTGTATTTCAGCCTGCAATTTATTGAATCTTGGCCCAACAATGGGACAGGGCAATCAGGCATATATGGAAAGAGTGAGTCAGAGTTCTCACTTTGCGGGGGAGGGAGCAGGTAAGGGGTTAAAGAAATAGGCGGGTGTCCTCCTTACCTGGTACCCTGACTACTGGGATTGTATGACTGGACAGAGGTCTGACTGGTTTCGTGAGGACCAAGCGTGTAGCTCCAGTATCAACTAAATACTGAGTAGGTTTTCCCTCCATATTCATTATAACCATAGGTTTGGATGGAGGTCTTGCCCCTGGTCCGCCCTAGTCAGAGTCTTCCTTTAGAGTGAGGGCTAGCATTTACCCACACTTTTTCTTGGGACACTCTCTTTTCCAGTGGTCCTCTTCCTTATAATATGCACACTGGTTCCTTCCCAGTGGGGGCCTGGGTCTGGCCCTGCTAAGGCAGTCTGCTGGTCTTCTCCTTTTGGGGTGAGGTCTAGCCTGTACTGCTGCTGCTAACAGGGCAAACTGGCACTTTCCGTCTTTATCTTCTCTGTAGTTATAGGCCTTGATTGCCATCTTGACTAGATACCCAGTGCCGCTGAGTCTTGTAGTTATCGCCCCATCTATCTTACAAAGTTTTTTCCCAATGTCCAGGGCACATTGTCCTATTAAAATGCTATTGACCATCTGTCTTAGTCATCTAGTGCTGCCATAACAAAATACCACAAGTGGTTGGCTTTAACAAAGAGAAATTTATTTTCTCACAGTCTAGTAGGTTACACGTCCAAATTCAGGGCATCGGCTCTAGGGGAAGGCTTTCTCTGTCTGTTGGCTCTGGAGGAAGGTCCTTGTCCTCAATCTTCCCCTGGTCAAGGAGCTTCTCGGGTGCAGGGATCCGGCTCCAAAGGATGCACTCTTTTCCTGGTGCTGCTTTCTTGGTGGTATGAGGTCCCCAACTCTCTGCTTGCTTCCCTTTCATCTTTGGAGAGATAAAAGGCGGTGCAGGCCCCATCCCAGGGAAACTCCCTTTACCTTGGATCAGGGAGGTGACCTGAGTAAGGGTGGTGTTACAGTCCCACCTTAATCCTCTCAACAAAAAATTACAATCACAAAATGGAGGACAATCACACAATACTGGGAATCATGGCCTAACCAAGCTGATAAACACATTTTTGGGGGGACATAATTTAATCTTTTGGGGGGACATTTGCTTGGTCCTCCGGATCCTGATCAGTATATTGTCTAAAGGCTCTATAGATCATTTTGAGGAAAGTTGAAGGATCCTCACTTTATGCTTTTTATTCTTACACACCTTTTTCCAATTTAAGAACTTAAGTGCTCCATTTTTAAGGCCCACTAAGTGAGAGACCCAATAATGGGTGAACATACCACATTCTGTTGTGCAATTGTGATCCCAGCGGGGTCCTGAAGGGGAAGATGTCATCAACTGCTTCTCCAGTTGGCTGAGCATCATGTTGTCTCTGGGCTTCCTCCTGGGCCCTGTCCAGGACCATCCGGCCCTCCTCTGGGTAGAGGAGGGTGCTAAAGAGAGAGTGATAGTCTATCCAGGAGGGATCAAAACAGTTAAAGATGATGGTAAACAGTTCATATATTTTTATCAGGTCCTCGGGATATCCTCGGGTGTAATTCTTCCAGTTAATCAGGTCTGCTGTGCTAAAGGGAACATGAACCCTAACCAGGCCCCTGTCCACCACTGGAGTTTGGTAGAGGGGATACTGGCAGGAGGCGGCCCTCCCTGTTGGCTCTGCTGCATCCTGGGCTGTATTTGTCCCTGATAGGGTGTCCTCCCCTTGAATGTGGTGGCAACAAGGGAAGATCTCCAGGACATATGGACAGCCTTTCTTTCCTGTTCGGCTCTCTACCCTTCCCCCCAGGCTCCAGGAAAAACAGTCACTGAGAAGGGGTGCAGAAGCATGCTCTTCGCTCCTTCCCACCAGCCTGCCTTCCCATCCCCTGACTGCCCCTCCCCGGCCCAGTGCAGGTCCGGCAGGAGAGCTGCGTGCACTGCTGGGGGGTGCCACAGCAGCTGGGGCAGGAGTGAGAGAAGGGGGTAAAGTGGTGGAGGCTGTGGTGGCCCCAGGAGATCGAAAGGGTCATCTGCCACTGGCACTGGTGGTGGCGTGGTGGGCTTTTTCCTTTTGTATACAGATTTTTAAAAGCCTTATGAGTTTCTTCATCATTATACAATGACATGAAGGCTTCCACATAATGTTTTTCATTCCACTTACCGTTTCTTCTGCAATATAAATCTAGTGGAAGGATGGTGTTGCGGTCCAGTGATCCATTCAAGGACCACCTTTCTTGGTCCCCTAGACAACACTGGGGCCAAGCACTATTACATAAGAAAATTGTTTTTCATAGAGTCATAGCCGAATTCAACCCAATTCTTTAAAATACACCCTAAGGGTAAACACTCAGCAATGCTTTTAGTATTACCCATGTTCTTACTCTGGCACACTTGCATGAAGATGGACGGACAGACAGACAGACAAAGAACACCAGTCCCAGGTGCACTCAGACAGTAGGACGTCTTCTCATCCTAGAGGGGCGCCAGCCAGGTGGCAGGGGTCTAGTCCTATCTATCACAGACCACCTTACAGGCCTGCCAGGATTCGAATCTACCAGAAATAGTGGTTACCTGATTATTGCAGATTTCTTCCCTGGTTTTCCAGAGTTGCTGCTGGGCTCGGAGCACGTCCGCCCAAAGTCTGAAGAGGGACCCAGATGGAACAAACGGTTCTGTTGCCAGCTGCTGAGGTCCTCGTTGGGTCCGACCCATGAGCCCCGAACACTGAGCAGAGCTCCTAGCTGGCTCGGTAAAATATGTTACTGGTCTTCCAGGTCTCGCTCGGCATGACACTGAGACATGAGTCGGGTGAAAGCCAAAGAAGAAAACTATTTGTGTGGCCAAGCAAAGGAGCACCTCGCGGCCTGTGTTGCCAAGATGGCTCCTCCATAGGCAGGCAAAGGTATTTATATAAGGAGGAAACAGAATAGGGGTGGGCTCTTCTTCAGGGCGTGTTCAGGGGTGTGTTCAGAGGCACGGTCCATCAGGATTGGTGGACAGGTCCTGTGACGATGCTGCTATCATTGGGTCAGTGCAGTCACACTAGGGTGGTGATGGAGGGAAAACGGCCACTTAGCTCCTTCCATCCGCCATCCAGCAGCTGCCCACCTTACTGGCATGCTTGATTCCATTGTTGCCTTCCAACCCAAGGGACTCATCTTCCAGCACTAAATTGGACAATATCCTGTTGTGATTTTCATTGGTTGATTTTCAGGAATGAATTGCCATGCCTTTCCTTCTAGTCTGTCTTAGTCTGAAAGCTCTGCTGAATCCTCTCCACCATGAGTGACCCTGCTGGCATTTGAAATACTGGTCTCACAGCTTCCAGCATCATAACACAAAAGCTACCACAGTACAAAAAACTGACAGATGAGTGGTGGGGAATATGGGTAATCCCCCTTAGTGTGATCATTTCCAGAGGCCTTTGTTGAACTGTGGAAATGAGGAAAATAGCTACAGTTGATTAAGCGCTTATATAAACTGCTTCATGAAATCCTCAAAACAACTTTACAAGGCAAGGCTTAGTAGTATCCTCATTACACAGAAGAGGGGTAGCAACTGAGGCACTGAGAGGCTAAGTAATTTGCCCATGGTTATACACTATCAAGCAGTGGGCTTGGAATTGTACCAAGGTCTTGCCACAGACAACATTCATGCTGTTAATCATTGTTATGCTGCCTGTCAATTAAATAATAAATCACTTGAGGGGAAAATCAAGTAGAAATTGACCAATCTTATCATCAACTTTTTAATTCTCCATCCCATGTCTGCATTCTTCAGTGAGCTAAGGGGCTACACCCCCTCATATATGCATTAGATAGCCATATAGGCCTCTGCTGTTTCTTCTGAAGTCTGTGAAATATCTTATGCATCTTGGACTTTAGACCTAATACTTTGTTATATTTTTGGTTGATAAAATGTGAGATGTAGCTTCTTAAATAATTTCACCATCATTGTTCATATCAGGTATATCTCTTCCCCAGAAAAACTATATAAAATGACCATTTTCAAGAAGAATTTAACTCAGATTGGGGGACATAAGGAGAAACTCAGTTTTAATTAGCAGTCTCCAAGGAACTTGTCTCTTGTGATGGAACTTCCCTGGGAAGTGTGGCTGAGCTCTTTTTATCTCTTCTCTGGGGTGTGTTCACTGGCTTCACCTCCAGCAGCCACCTCTCCTGAAGAGGCAATGCAGGAAATGTCCCCTCTCAGCTGCCATCTTGTCTCTGAAGGCAGAAACACCTCTTAAAATAAAATTCATATAACATAAAATTAACCATTTTAATGTGCACAACTCAGTGGCATTTAGTATATTCACAGTGTACAACCATCTAGCTCCAAACATTTTTATCACTACAAAAGGAAACCCCTTATCTATTAAGCAGTCACGCCACATTTCCTCCTCCCCCAGGTCCTGGGAACCACTAATCCGATTTCTGTATCTATGACTTACCAATTCTGGATATTTCATAAAAATGGAAATATACAATACGTGACATTTTGTCTCTGGTTTATTTCACTCAGCACGATGTTTTTGAGGTTCATCCACGTCATAGAATGTATCAGACCACCATTTCTGTTTATAACTGAATAATATTCCAGCATTTTTTTTATTTTTATATGGATAGACTATATTTTATTTATCCAGTCATCTGTTGATGGACATTTGGGCTGTTTCCACCTTTTGGCTATTGCGAATAATGCTACAGTAAACATCGGTCTACCATAATTTCAGTTCCAGTTTTTAGTTCTTTTGTGTGTATACCTAGGAGTGAGACTGCTGGGTCATATAGTAATTTTGTGTTTAACTTTTTGAGGTGGCTGCACCATTTTATATTTCTACAAATAATGCACAAAAGTTCCAATTTCTCTACAACTTCATCAACACTTGTTATTTTCTGTTTTTCTGATAACAGCCCTCCCAGTGGGTGCGAAGAGGTATCTCACTGTGTTAAGCATTACTTTATGAAAAGCCTGATCTTGAATATTTTTATCCAAGGATCTTAGGCCTCCAAGGGACTATGCTGGCCTAATTATTTTGTGGCAATTTTATTCATGGAATCTCTTTCTTCAGCAACTCATTTAAAAAAAATTCGGTTGTAGTAAAACATATATAACAAAAAGTTTGCCGTTTTAATTATTTTTAAGTGTAAAATCTGGTGACATTAATTACATTTACCATGTTATACTACCATAATCACTATCCATTGTCAACTAATCACCCCAAACAAGAACTCAGTATCCATTCAGCAAAAACTCCCACGTCATCCTCCCCGAGCCCATGGTGGCCACTAATAAACTTTTGTCTCTAAGCATTTGCCTATTGTGGATATACCATAGAAGTGGGATCATACAATACTTGTCCTTCTGTGTCTGATCTGTTTCACTCAGCATAAAGTTTTCAAGGTTCATCCATGTTCTAGTATGTATCAGGGCTTTCTCTTTATGGCTGAATAATATTCCATTGCATGGCTATACCACATTTGTTTACCCATTCATCTGTGGACAGACAGTTGGGCTGTTTTGGCAATTGTGAACATCGATGTACAAGTATCTGAGTGAAATTTCTGGGTCATATGGTATTTTTATGTTTAGCTTTTATTTATCAACAGATTTTTGAGGGGTTTTATGCACACTGATTATATGCACTGATTATGACACTGGTACTAATGAATATTGAGGAATTTTCCCCTGGCTAACTTTACTCATGAAATTGCTTTCCATTGACAATAATTCATGAGGACTTTTTCCTTGGCCAAGTTCATTTATAAAATTTATCTTCCCTGATGATAATTCTTGCAAAGTCTCTCCTCAGGTAGTTGTATCCATTTAGTTAACTTCTCCAGACAAATGATTTGGAAATATCTCAGAAATATTTCATCTTGTCTCATTATAGACTTGGAATATGTCCCCACTGGTGTCTTTTTTGGGAATAATTGCAGTCTGGTGGATAATAGCCAGGGGCTTCATCATTAGAGTCAATAATTCCTCATCAATCCCTCCCTTCTAGGCATTATATGTGGTCTCTTCTCTGGTGCCTCTTGTGGGGCAATTTTGCCCCAATAACTGTATTTTCCCTGATGTTTTTGTTTCATGTCACTTTGACTAAATTTATCTACAAATGGGAATTTTTTAGACAATGATACCTTTGGATCCTGACACTTTATTCCTGGAGATGTCCTTTTGGACAATGCCAACTAAGAATTTTTCCTTTTCTAATAGTTTCCTTGAAATTGGTATCTTTTGACCACGACGCTAAGTACATCAGACCCAAGAAGTCTTACCTAGTGACAGCATGACTTCTAAAGTTTTGTTTTTTGGGAATGCTTATTGGGATCCTCTTCCCTCTGTGACATTTGGACTTGCCTTTTATTAAAATACATCGGAGGAAGTTTCTTCTTGACAAATGAATCTTGAACATAAAAGCAGAAAGACCTGGAGAATCTTCCCTCCACTATTGAGATGTGTAGTATGACTCAGCTATAAGCCATCCTTGAGGATCTGTTGACTCAAGCATTAGACTGACTATCTTCATACAAATCACAAAATTTAATCATGCCAGGACAAACACTCACCAGCTTTTCCTTGCTGACAAATACCTTCTTTTAGCCACACTTTCAGTTGATTTAAACCATTTCTTTTTCATATTTGAAAGTATCTGGTTATGACATTACAGCTTTTGAATTTGATCCCCAGAAATCATTCTTCTTACTCCCTTTCTAAAGGTAAGAAAGGGAGATTTATTTTCCCGTATGCTATAGTCAACCTTCTGAAAAAATAGTTACAATCTACATAAAAAAAAAAAAAAACCAGTGCCGTGGAGTCTACACACAAATGTAAAAATGGTATCACTTAGTACTAATTAGTCAAATGAATGTTTTCATTGGAAGAGAATAACCACTCACTGGGAAGAACTTTACTTGGCTGATTTCATCTTTTATAAGATTATACCAGTATCTCTAAGGGACCTAACGTGAATTTTTGAAATATCCTTCCTGTTGGGGATTGTAAATGTTTAGAGAGTCCGTTAATTTTGTTTGGTAACCAAGACAATGAAATATGCATAAATGTTTACAGAGTCCATTAATTTTGTTTGGTAACCAAGACAATGAAATATGCATAAGTGTACTTAAATGCTTCTGGGTAACAATCACCATTTGAAAGCTCTGAAGATTTCATTTCATCTAAGAGCTAAGAAACAGAATGTAATCAACTTGGAGCAAATGTCCAAGGACAAGGGATTTAGACTTTCCATTAGAATTTGTCAGCAACAAGTCTGGTGGTGAAGTGGGTGGGCTATCAACTCACAGACCTTGGGCCAGCCATTAACATCTCTGAACCTTAGCCATTTCCTTATCCATAACATGGAGACCGTAAAAAATATCCACCTCATGGACCGTTGAGAATTAAATGAGATAATACAATTAAGCCCTTAGCACAGTGTCTGACACACATTAAGAATCCCACGTATGTTGGATATGTGTTCAGCTGCTAACTGAAAGGACTGTGATTCAAGTCCACCCAGAGACATCTTGGAAGAAAGGCCCGGTGATCTATTTCTGAAAGATCACAGCCATTGAAAACCCTGTGAAGTATAGTCCTACTCTGAAATACGTAGGGTACTGTAATGGATTGAATCGTGTACCCCCCCCAAATATGTCAACTTGGTTAGGCCAAGTGTGGTGTCCTCCATCTTGTGATTTTCCTGTGTATTATAAATCATAATCTGTGCCTGTGGTTAAAGAGGATTAGGGTGGGATGTAACATCCTTGCTCAGGCCACATCCCTGATCCACCATAAAAGGATTTTCCCTGGGGTGTGGCCCAGACCACCTTTTATTTCTCAAGAGATAAAAGAAAAAGAAAGTGAGCAGAGAGTTACTGACCTCATACCACCAAGAAAGCAGTGGCGGGAGCAGAGCGCTTCCTTTGGACCTGAGGTTCCAGTGCCTGAGATGCTCCCAAACCAAGGGAAGACTGATGACAAAGACCTTCCTCCAGACCCCACACAGAGAGAAAAGCCTTCCCCTGGAGCCAGGGTCCTGAATTCAGACTCTAGCCTACTGGGCAGTAAGAGAGTAAACTTTTCTTTGTTAAAGCCATCCACTTGTGGTATTTCTGTTATAGCAGCACTAGATGACTAAGACAGGTACCATGAGTCAGAGTCAATTCAACTGCAAATGGTTTTTATTACTGAAAACTAAGATAATGTTTTTAAACTACATCTGTTTCTTTCTTGAGCATATGTGGAGGAATGAATTTGAGTAGTAAATAGGGGAATTTCCATGCCCCCTTTAGAAGAGTATAAAAAGTCTGCTGAACATGTGCCATTCTAGGCCCAAAGAGAGTTCTTTTGGGAATGGTCCTGATTTTAAAGTCACTTCTAAAGAAAGCATTATTTAGGGGGTAAATCCACTCATCTTCTCCATTTTCCCCTAAACAAAGGCAAGCTGGGAGTCTTTCTAGACTTCTCCCTCCCACTCCTAGCATCTCTCAGATCCAGCCCCAGTCCCTTCCCTGCATCCCCTCAGCAGTTCCTCCTGTACACCCCACTTATGCTCTGGTATATTTTTGCCCGTCTCCATGTCCCTTGTCTGAAAGGTCTTTTGTGGTATCTCTCACCTGCCTTTGTTTATGCCATCATTTCTCACTGCCCTGGGGCTCTTGCTATGAGCACGGAACATTTTCCACGTACTAGGCTTTGTGTCTGTCAGTTTGTCAAACTGTCATGGCTTGCATGTTGTTGTGATACCAGAAGGTTTGTCACTGGTATTTCAAATACCAGAAGGGTTATCCTTGGCAGACAGGTTTCAGTGGAGCTTACAGACTAAGACAGACTAAGGAGGAGGGCCTGGCAGCCTACATCTGAAAAAAATTGGTCAGTGGAAACCTTATAAATAACAGTGGAATATTGATATAGTGCCAGAATATGAGCCCCTCGGGTTGGAAGTCACTCAAAATATGACTGGAGAAGAGCTGCCTCCTCAAAGTAGTTGTTGTTACTGTTGTTAGGTGCTGCCGAGTTGGTTCCGACTCAAAGCGACCCTATGCACAACAGAACGAAACACTGCCCGGTCCTGAGCCATCCCTATAATTGTTGTTATGCTTGAGCTTATTGTTGCAGCTACTGTGTTAATCCATCTGGTTGAGGGTCTTCCTCTTTTCTGCTGACCCTGTATTTTGCCAGGCATGATGTCCTTCTCCAGGGACTGATCCCTCCTGACAACATATCCAAAGTATGTAAGACGCAGTCTTGCCATCCTTGCTTCTAAGGAGCATTCTGGTTGTACTTCTTCTAAGACAGATTTGTTTGTTCTTTTGGCAGTCCATGGTATATTCAACATTCTTCGCCAACACCACAGTTCAAAGGTGTCAATTTTTCTTTGGTCTTCCTTATTCCTTGTCCAGCTTTCACATGCATTTGATGCAACTGAAAATACTGTGCCTAGGGTCAGGTGCAACTTAGTCTTCAAGGTTTTTGCTTTTCAACACTTTAAAGAGGTCCTTTGCAGCAGATTTGCCCAATGCAGTACCTCTTTTGATTTCTTGACTGCTGCTTCCATGGATGTTGACAACTTCAATCTTTTCCCCATTTATCATGATGTTGCTTATTGGTCCAGTTGTGAGGATTTTTGTTTTCCTTATGTTGAGGTCTAATCCATACTGAGGGCTGTGGTCCTTGATACCTATCAGTAAATGCTTCAAGGACTCTTCACTTTCAGCAAGCAAGGCTGTGTCACCTGCATAAGGCAGGTTGTTAATGAGTCTTCCTCCAATCTTGATGCCATGTTCTTTATCATATAGTCCAGTTTCTCGGATTATTTCCTTGTCATACAAATTGAATACATATGGTGAAAGGATATAACTCTGAGGCACACTTTTCCTGACTTTAAACCAATCAGTATCCTCTTGTTCTGTCTGAACAGCTGTGTCTTGATCTATGTACAGCTTCCTCACAAGCACAATTAAGTGTTCTGGCATTCCAGTTCTTTGCAATGTTGTTTCTTCCATCTTCTTTTGATGCTTCCTTCGTCATTCAAAATTTTGCCCATAGCATCCTTCAAAATTGCATCAAGACTTGAGTTTTTTCTTCAGTTCTTTCAGCTTAAGAAATCCCTACTGTGTTCATCCCTTTTGGTTTTCTAACTCCAGGTATTTGCACATTTCATTATAGCATTTTACTCTGGGTTCTTGAGCTGCCCTTTGAAATGCGTTTAGCTCTTTTACTTCATCATTTCGTCCATTCGCTTTAGCTACTCTACGTTCAAGAGCAAGTTTCAGAGTCTCCTCTGACATGCATCTTGGTCTTTTCTTTCTTTCCTGTCTTTTCAATGACCTCTTGCTTTCTTCATGTATGATGTCCTTCCACAACTCATCTGGTCTTCAGTCACTAGTGTTCAATGCATCAAATCTATTCCTGAGATGGTCTCTAAATTCAGGTGGGATATATTCAAGGTCATATTTTGGCTCTCATGGACTTGCTCTGATTGTCTTCAGTTTCACCTTGAACGTGCATGTGAGCAACTGATGGTCTGTTCCACAGTCGGCCCCTGGCCTTGTTCTGGCTGATGATATTGAGTTTTCCATGGTCTCTTTCCACAGATGTAGTCAATTTGACTCCTATATGTTCCATCTGGCGAGGTCCATGTATATAGTTGCCGTTTATGTTGGTGAAAGAAGGTATTCGCAGTGAAGAAGTCGTTGGTCTTGCAAAATTCTATCATTCGATCTCCAGCATTTTTTCTATCACCAAGGCCATATTTCCCAACTACTGATTCTTCTTTGTTTCCAACTTTCGCATTCCAATCACCAGTAATTATCAATATATCTTGATTGCATGTTCAATCAATTTCAGACTGTAGCAGCTGATAAAAGCATAAATTTGAATAATAGTCATATTAACTGGTCTTCCTTGTAGACATATGGATGTTATCCTATCACTGTCAGTGCTGTACTTCAGGATAGATCTCGAAACCTTCTTTTTGACAATGAATGCAACACCATTCCTCTTCAAGCTGTCAAGCCCAGCATAGTAGACTATATGATCACCTTATTCAAAATGGCCAATACCAGTCCGTTTCAGCTCGCTAATGCCTAGGATATCGATGTTTACACATTCCATTTCATTTTTGACGATTTCCAATTTTCCTAGATTCATACACTGCACATTTCAGGTTCCAATTATTAATGGATGTTTGCACCTGTTTCTTCTCATTTTGAATCATGCCACATCAGCAAATGAAGGTCCCGAAAGCTTTACACCATCCACATCATTAAGGTCTATTCTACTTTGAAGAGGCAGCTCTTCCCCAGTCATCTTTTGAGTGTCTTCCAACCTAGGAGGCTCATCTTCCTGCACTATATCAGACAATGTTCTGCTGCTATTCATAAGGTTTTCACTGGCTAATACTTCTCAGAAGTAGACTGCCGGGTCCTTTTTTCTAGTCTGTCTTAGTCTGGAAGCTCAGCTGAAACCTGCCCTCCATGGGTGACGCTGCTGCTATTTGAATACTGGTGGCATAGCTTCCAGCATCACAGCAACATGCAAGCCCCCACTGTATGACAAACTGACAGACACATGGGGCCTCAAAGCAGAGTTGGCCTTAATTAGGTGGGTGGAGTCAAAAATACCTTTTTTTCCAACAACACAAACACCAACTTTACATATGGACCTTACTGGATGGAAAATACAGGACTCAAATTGACTACATGTATGGAAAGAGACGATGGAAAAGCTCAATATCATCAGTCAGAACAAGGCCGGAGCGGACTATGGAACAGACCATCAATTGCTCATATGCAAGTTCAAGCTGAAACTGAAGAAAAGCAGAGCAAGTCCACAAAAGCCAAAATGACCTTGAGTATATCCCACCTGAATTTAGAATACTGAATATACATGGACTGCCACAAGAACGAACAAATCTGTCTTGGAAGTACAACCAGCTTGCTCCTTAGAAGTAAGGATGGCGAGACTGCGTCTTACATACTTTGGACATGTTGTCAGGAGGGATCGGTCCCTGGAGAAGGACATCATGCTGCAACAATGTGCTCAACCATAACAATGATTGTGAGGATGGCGCAGGACTGGGCAGTGTTTCGTTTTGTTGTAGGTAGGGTCACTATGAGTCATAACTGACTCAACAGCACCTAACAAATCAACACGGCTTTTAGTATATTCATGGAGTTGTGCAAAGATGATGACTTTTGAGTAAAGACCTGAAGAGAGAATCTGCAGAAATCTGGAGTTTGAGCTGCATTCCAAGCAGAGAGAAGAGAAAGCAGGTCGTGAATGAGACTTTGGCTAGTGTGTTGAGGAACAAAGGGTCAGTGTGGCTGGCTTGGAAAGGACAGTGTGGAAAGTAGAAGAGTAACGAGGAACCAGATCCCATACAGTCTTAAGGGTCATAGTAACAGCCTTGATTATTTCTATTGCTGAGATGGGAAGCCATTCACTAGACATGATTTGACTTCAGTTTTACCAGAGTCGCCTGCTTCAGTGTTGAGAATAAGTTACAGAAGGGCAAGGGCAGAAGAAGGAAGGTAATTTAAGAGGCCATTGCAATAATCTAGGTAAAAGATGATGGAGGCTTGAGCAAGGGTGCTGCCCACAGGGGAGGTGAAAAATTGTTGATTTCAGTCTGATTTTAAGTGGAAAACCAACAGATCAGATCTAGGGTGGCAGTAAAAGAGTGGAGTCAAGGATGTCAACAAGAGTTTTTGCCTGAGACTCAAAGAATGGAGTTGATATTGATGAAATGGGAATACTATAAGAGAAATTGGTTGAGGGCAAGTATCAGGGATTACCTTTGAACAGGTGAAGGTTCAGATGCCCTTAGGCCATCCAAACAGAGGTGTTGAACAGGCAGTTAAAGGGAGATCTGGAGTAAAGATACAAATCTGAATCATGCAGCTTCTGTGGAAATCAGTTTGGTGGTTCCTTAAAAAGTCAAAGACGGAATTACTATGTGATCCATCAATTCTACTCCTAGGTATACACCCAAGAGAATTGAAAACAAGTACTCAAAAAGATATTTCTACCCTAATGTTCATAGCAGCCCTATTCACAATATCTCAAAGTTGGAAAAAACTCAAATTCCTATCAATAAATGAATAGACAAGCAATTTGTACATACATACAATGGAATATGACTCAGCCATAAAAGGAATCAAGTACTGACAAATGCTACAGAATGGATGAACCTCTAAAACATTATGTTCAGTGTAGGAAACCAGACACAAAAGGTCACATATTGTATGATTTCATATTTATGAAATAATCAAAACAGGGAAATCCTAGAGACAGCAGATTGATGTTGACAGGGGCAGGAGGTAAGCGGGGAATTAGGACTGATTGCTTCAAGAGTACATGGCATTCTATTAGGATGAGAAAAATGTTTTGAAAGTAGATGGTGGTTGCATAACATTGTGAACGAACTAAATGCCACTGAATCATACACTTTAAAGCTGTTGATTGAAATGTTATGCTTTTATGTTCACCTAAAAAATAGATATAAATCTGGCAGTCACCAGCATATAGGTGATATTTGAATGAATGTTACTTGAAACGCATGTATACCTAGACTGCAAAGTGTAGCTAAAGATAAGACATCAAAACATTAGGTGGATGTTTTCACACTATAATCTCCAAAACAACAACAAAAAAGACAAAATGAGGAAAGACTCATTGGTTTGGTTGTTTATTTTAAATCCTTATCCTGAATTCATTTTATCCTATAACAAATCTCCACATGATTAAGGGATTTTTACAGCTATCAGAACAGGACCTGGGGTGGAGATTTCCTACAGATATCTCCTTCCAAAGCCCCTCATATTAGTTTAACCAACATGATTGTCATCTTCAAGTAAGAGCTGTGCTAGCTTGGCTGTTTTCTTGGCCTAAAATTTTGAGGGAAGCATCAGCTAGCTTCTGATAAATCTAATACAGAGATATGGAGTCAGAAGGCATTTCAGGAGCAACTTGTGGAGTTCTGAAGTTCCAGAAGTCTGGCCAGCTGATTCTGAAGAGGGAATCTGTTAAGGCATTAATGGAGGGATCTTGGAGGTGCCTGGCAGGGATTCCTGCTGCAAGGCCTCCTTCTCAAGTGGATCAATGCTTTCCTGTGTGAATATGGTCTTCTTTGTAGATATAGCTACAGAAATCGGTACCTAATAGAATACAAAAAAGCAAAAAGTTTATCAGCAAAGACTAAAATACCCTGAGGTATGGCAAGTTATTAAGAGTAAGAGCTAGAAACCTCTGGTTCACGCCTGCCATTCCATCCAAATTTGTCCACTCATTGAGGCCCAATTCAAGTTCTCTTTTACACTGTCTGCCCCACATCAACCCATTTGGGGCCTCACTTGAGGCCCATCACAGCACTGTTTTCTTGTGCTCAATGAAGATTTTTTGAATGGATGATTCTCCCCCCTCTTTCATCCTTTATAGCAAATAGGCCACCACATTCTATCATTTCTTCATTTGGATCTACTGCTAGTAGCTTGAAAATGAAGCTGTACAACAGAATTACATGCGGAGCTTGATAAAAATACAAATTCCCAGTACTTTTCTGAGCTATGAATTCAGTTGATCTGGGCTGAACCTAGGAATGTATATATTAAGTATTTCATTTTATTCTAATGCACCTGGTCCTTATTCTTGAACCTATGAACCATTAATGAATACACTTATTGCTCTTTATTCCTACTAGTTATTCCTACTACCCCACATATGGATTTACATTAGATAATTTTTTTTTTAACTCAATGGTATATCTTGGGACATCTTTCCAGGCCAATAAATATAGATCTACATCACTATTTGCAAAGCTACATAGCATTCTATTATGTGTGTGTGTGTATGTATGTGTGCATGTATATATTTATATATCTCTATCTCGCTCTACATGCTGTTGTTGGTGTAGGTGCCGTTGAGATGAGTTCTGACTCATAGAGACCCCATACACAACAGAATGAACACAGCCTGGTCCTGGGCCATCCTTACAATCGTCGCTATGTTTTGGTCCATTGTTACAGTCACTGTGCCAATCCATCTCATTTGAGGGTCTTCCTCTTTTTTGCTGACTCTCTACCAAATATGATGTCCTTCTTCAGGGATTGGTCCCTCCTGATAACATGCCCGGAAACTCTGGTGGCATAGTGGTAAACAGCTATGGCTGCTAACCAGAAGGTCGGCAGTTCGATTCCACCAGGCGCTCCTTGGAAACCATATGGGGCAGTTCTACTCTGTCCTATAGGGTTGCTGTGAGTCAGAATTAACTCGACAACATTGGGTTTGGTTTGGTTTTGATAACATGCCCAAAGTAAGTAAGACAAAGTCTCACCATTCTCACTTCTAAGGAGCATTCTGGCTGTACTTCTCCCAAGACACATTTGTTTGTACTTCTGGAAGTCCCTGGTGTATTCAATATTCTCTGCCAACACCATTATTCAAGTGCATTAATTCTTCTTTGGTCTTCCTTATTCATTGTGCAGCTTTCACATGCATATGAAGCAATGGAAAATATTATGGCTTGCGTCATGCACGCCTTAGTCCTCAAAGTGACATCTTTACTTTTTGGTCTTTTGCAGCAGATTTTCCAATGCAATACATCATTTGATTTCTTGACTGCTGATTCCGTGAGCATTGATTGTGCATCCAAGTAAAACGAAATCCTTGACTTCAATATTTTTTTTTTAAATGTTGCTTATTGGTTCAGTTGTGAGGATTTTTGTCTCCTTTATGTTGAGGTGTAATTTGTACTGCAGTTTGTAGTCTTTGATCTTCATTAGTAAGTGCTTCAAGTCCTCTTCTACATACAGTGAAATCTGTGCGAGCCGGAACTCGACGGGACTGCCCTGTTTTTCTGAGTCTCCCAAGTTTTCTGCTTTTGACATGGTACAGTCTTATCACTTTTCTATCACTCTATTAAGAATTCTACCCTATAAACACCTAGAAAGTGCTTCTTTTTTATTTTATAGGACTGGAAAAGAAACTAAACCATTTTTTATGATTTGCATGTTATTCAAATTATGTACAGATATGTGTATATGTTGTTCAAACAAACAGGTAAAATTCATTTAATAAAAACATCTAATGTCAACTGTTTAGTTTTTTGATGAAAATTATTGAAACAAATTTCTAAGTCTGTAACCTTATGAAAAACTCTTGATTTCCTTTAACTTTTCCAAATTCCTTCAAAGCATTTACATAGCTGAAAACTTGTTTGACTTGAAGGCTCAGGCTCTTCTAATGGTAGGTCTTCATCATCTTCACTACTGTCATCCTTAGACTGCAAGTCCATAATTTCTTGCAGGTTTATATCATCCATTTCTCTGGCAATTTGTCTATATCAATGAAAGCAGCACTAACCCTATTTTCTGAAACACCACAATCAATGTCATTTATTACATCCTGAATCTGCATGATGTCACTGGGCTCGGTAACGGTTTCACTTTGTATACTACTGTCACTGTCATGTAAGAAACCACAGTTCTTAAAGCATTTTCTTACAGTTTCTTCCTTAATCAGTTTGATTGATCCCTTAAGAGATGAAACTGCATCAAGGATATCAGTTTTCCCTGAAATCGCCAATGCTATCTTGTACATCTAGTGTTGGTAATCACTTTTTGAAGCAATAGCTTCCTGTAGTTTAATATTTTAGATAATGTCATTATCCAGAGATCGTAGAACTGACATTGTGGATGGTGGAAAAAAATTAATTTAATATTGGACAGGGGCAGTGACCAATGACAAGTAGCATTGTCAAAGAACAAAAGAATGCTTCAATTTTGTTTTTTCATGCCACTGTTGAGTTTAGTTAAAAACTCTTAGTATATGGCTCC
The DNA here is from genome assembly GCF_024166365.1 of Elephas maximus indicus. Lineage (NCBI taxonomy): Eukaryota > Metazoa > Chordata > Mammalia > Proboscidea > Elephantidae > Elephas > Elephas maximus. The sequence goes on from NC_064826.1 coordinate 131,908,349, forward strand.
CATCATCAAAGCTTTTTAATTCCATTTTCATTCTACTGAAAGCTGATTAATTTTGATTTTCTTGAACCACTGTGGTTTCTCACTCCTTCCAATTACCCATGCTTTCTCAAATGCCCAATCTGCAAACACAGTCAAAAGGATGGTAAGCTGCTCTTTCAAAAACCAACGCTGTGAACATTTTTCCTCATTTTCAGGGTCCTATTAGGCACTAAAAAAAAAAAAGTGCCTAAGGCACACCCCCACGTGTCTGTCAGTTTGTCGTACTGGGGGGGGCTTGCGTGTTGCTGTGATGCTGGAAGCTATGCCACTGGTATTCAGATAGCAGCAGGGTCACCCATGAAGGGCAGGTTTCAGCTGAGCTTCCAGACTAAGACAGACTAGAAAGAAGGAGCCAGCAGTCTACTTCTGAAAAGCATCAGCCAGTGAAAACCTTATGAATAGCAGCGGACATTGTCTGATATAGCGTGGGAAGATGAGCCTCCTAGGTTGGAAGGCACTCAAAAGATGACTGGGTAAGACTTGCCTCCTCAAAATAGAGTCGACCTTAATGACGTGCATGGAGGAAAGCTTTTGGGACCTTCGTTTGCTGATGTGGCACTACTCAAAATGAGAAGAAACAGCTGAAAACATCCATTAATAATTGGAACCTGGAATGTACAAAGTATGAATCTAGAAAAATTGGAAATTGTCAAAAATGAAACAGAACCCATAGAAATCGATATCCTCATTAGTGAGCTGAAATGGACTGGTGTTGGCCATTTTGAATCAGACAATCATATAGTCTACTATGCTGGGAATGACAACTAGGAAAGGAATGGTGTTGCATTCATCGTCAAAAAGAATGTTTCAAGATCTATCCTAAAGTACAACGCTGTCAGTGATAGGATAATATCCATATGCCTACAAGGAACACCAGTTAATATGACTATTATTCAAATTTATGCACCAATCACTACGGCCAAATAGAAGATTTTTATCAGCTGCAGCAGTCTGAAAATTGATTGAGCATCCAATCAAGATGCATTGATAATTATTGGCGATTGGAATGTGAAAGTTGGAAACAAAAAGGAAGGATCAGTAGTTGGAAAATATGGTCTTGGTGGTAGAAACAATGCTGGAGATCGAATGATAGAATTCTGCAAGACCAACGACTTCTTCATTGCAAATACCTTCTTTCACCAACATAAATGGTGAGTATACACATGGATCTCACCAGATGGAACACACAGAAATCAAATTGACTACATCTGTGGAAAGAGACAATGGAAAAGCTCAATATCATCAGTCAGAACAAGGCCAGGGGCTGACTCTGGAACAGACCATCAATTGCACATATGCAAGTTCAAGGTGAAACTGAAGACAATCAGAGCAAGTCCATGAGAGCCCAAATATGACCGTGAGTATATCCCACCTGAATTTAGAGACCATCTTAAGAATAGATGTGACGCACTGATCACTAGTGACTGAAGACCAGATGAGTTGTGGAATGACATCAAGGACATCATCCACGAAGAAAGCGAGAGGTCATTGAAAAGACAGGAAAGAAAGAAAAGACCAAGATGGATGTCAGAGGAGACCTAAAAATTTCTCTTGAACGTCGAGCAGCTAAAGCAAAAGGATGAAGTAAAAGAACTGAACAGACGATTTCAAAGGGCAGCTCGAGGAGACAAAGTAAAGTATTATAATGACATGTGCAAAGAGCTGGAGGTGGAAAACCAAAAGGGAAGAACACGCTCAGCATTTCTCAAGCTGAAAGAAGTGAAGAAAAAAATTCAAACCTTGTGTTGCAATAGTGAAGGATTCCATGGGGAAAATATTAAATGACTCAGGAAGCATCAAATAAAGATGGAAGGAATACACAGGGTCATTGTATCAAAAAGAATTAGTAGATGTTCAACCATTTCAAGAGGTAGCATGTGATCAGGAACCGATGGTACTCAAGGAAGAAGTCCAAGCTGCTCTGAATGCATTGGCAAAAAACAAGGCTCCAGGAATTGATAGGATATCAATTGAGATGTTTCAACAAACAGATGCAGTGCTGGAGGTGCTCACTCGTCTATGCCAAGAAATATGGAAGACAGCTTCCTGGCCAACTGACTGGAAGAGATCCGTATTTATGCCTGTTCCCAAGAAAGGTGATCCAACAGAATGTGGAAATTATAGAACAATATCATTAATATCACACACAAGCAAAATTTTGCTGAAGTTCATTCAAAAACGGTTGCAGCAGTATATCGACAGGGAACTGCCAGAAATTCAGGCCAGTTTCAGAAGAGGACATGGAACCAGGAATATCATTGCTGATGTCAGATTGATCCTGGCTGAAAGCAGAGAATACCAGAAGGATGTTTACCTGTGTTTTATTGACTTTGCAAAGGCATTCGACTGTGTGGATCATAACATATTATGGGTAACATTGGGAAGAATGGGAATTCCAGAACACTTAATTGTGCTCATGAGGAACCTTTACATAGATCAAGAGGCAGTTGTTTGGACAGAACAAGGGGCTACTGATTGTTTTAAAGTCAGGAAAGGTGTGCGTCAGGGTTGTATTCTTTCACCATACCCATTCAGTCTGTATGTTGAGGAAATAATCTGAGAGGCTGGACTATATGAAGAAGAACGGAGCATCAGGATTGAAGGAAGACTCATTAAAAACCTGCGTTATGCAGATGACACAACCTTGCTTGCTGAAAGTGAAGAGGACTTGAGGCACTTACCAATGAAGATCAAAGACCACAGCCTTCAGTATGGATCACACCTCAACATAAAAAAAAAAAAAAAATCCTCACAACTGGACCAATAAGCATCATCACGATAAAGGGAAAAAAGATTGAAGTTGTCAAGGATTTCATTTTACTTGGATCCACAATCCATGGAAGCAGCAGTCAGGAAATCGAAAGACGCGTTGCATTGGGCAAATCTGCTGCAAAGGACCTCTTTAAAGTGTTGAAAAGCAAAGGTGTCACCTTGAAGGCTAAGGTGCGCCCGACTCAAGCCATGGTATTTTCAATCACATCATATGCATGTGAAAGCTGGACAATGAATAAGGAAGACCGAAGAATTGATGCCTTTGAATTGTGGTGTTGGTGAAGAACATTGAATAGACCATGGACTGCCAAAAGAACGAACAAATCCGTCTTGGAAGAAGTACAACCAGAATGCTCCTCAGAAGCAAGGATGGTGAGACTGCGTCTTACACACTTTGGACATGTTGTCCGGAGGGATCAGTCCCTGGAGAAGGACATCATGCTTGGCAGAGTACAGGGTCAGCGGAAAAGAGGAAGACAGTCAACAAGGTGGATTGACACAGTGGCTGCAACCACAATGAGCTCAAGCATAACAACAACTGAAAGGATGGCTCAGGACCAGGCAGTGTTTTGTCCTGTTGTGCATGGGGTCGCTATGAGTCGGAACAGACTTGACGGCACCTAACAACAACATTAGGCACTGCCCTTAAAATACAGCAATCTCATCAGCGTTTTCAGCATCTGTAGGATCACATCCCCTTATGATCTCTTTTAATTAAAAAAAATTTTTTTTATTATGTTTTTGGTGGCAGTTTAAACAGTAAATTATGTTCCCATTTAACAATTTCTATACATATTGTTCAGAGAGTGACACTGGCTATACTCTCCACAATGTGTTAGCATTCTCATTATTTCTGTTCTGTTTGTTCCATTTCCATTTATCTAGCTTTCTTGCCCCCACCACCACCCCCACCTTCTCATGTTTGCTTCAGGATAGATGTTGAGGCTGGTTTCATAGATGATTTTTTTTTTTTAATTAAAGGAACACAGTACTCTTGGATGATGATGAGCTTTAGTTGAAAGGTGACTTCCAGAAGAGGTTTCAGTTTAGAGGGTATCTCAGGGGTTCCTCTAGTCTCTTCCAGTGCAGTAAGTCTGGCCTTTGTTTTTTGTTTTGATTTAAGAATTTGAGTTTTGTTCTACAATTTTCTCTCATTCTATCTGGGACCATTCTTTATGTCCTTGGTGGTGGTAACTGGGCACTATCTAGTTCTTTTGATCTCAGGGTAGATGAGGCCTGGTTCATGTAGACTGTTAGTTTTGTAGGCTAGTTTCTTCTTTGAGCTTTTGGTAGATAAGTGTCAACTTTGGTGAAGGGAAAGATGACACAAAATATAGGCAAAGCTGGCATAACTTGACCAAGGCAAAGTCGTAGAAGCTTCCTAGACACATCCAAGCACAGTGAGGGACTGAGTTACTGGGGCTAAGGGCTGGGCACCATGGTCTCGGGGGACATCTTGGTAAACTGGCATAACATAGTTCATAAAGAAAATGTTCTACATCCTACTTTGGTGGGTAGCGTTTGGGGTCTTAAAAGCTTGTGAATAGCCATCTAAGACACATCCATCCATGGACATACTTCTTAGACATAACCAAATACCTCAAAGGATTGGTTTCCTGGGTTTGAAGGATTAGGACCATAGTCTGGTGGGACATTTCAGTTAATTAGGATAATATAGTTCATAAAGTTTATTATCTACATCCTAGTTTGGTGAGTAATGTTGGGGTCTTGAAAGAGTGCAAGTGGCCATTTAAGATACATCTATTGGTCCCAGCATGTTCGGAGCAAAGGAGAATGAAGAAAACCAAAGACAGAAGGAAAATATGAGTCCAAAGGAGTATTAGACCACATGAACCACAGCTTCCACCAGCCTGAGCCCAGAAGAACTAGATGGGGCCTGGCTACTACCACCGACTGCTCTGACAGGGATCATGATAGAGAGTCCCAGGCAGAGTGGGAGAAAAACGTAGAACAAAATTCAGGGTCACAAAAACAAGACCAGACTTACTGGTCTGACAGAGACTGGAGGAACCCCTGAGACTACGGACCCCAGACACACTGCTAACTCAACGATGAAGCCACTCGCGAAGTCCACCTTCTGGCCAAAGATTAGAAAGCCTATAAAACAAACAAACACACACGTGAGGAACATGCTTCTTAGTTCAATCAAGTATATGAGACCAAATGGGTAACATGTGCCCAAAAGCAAAAATGCAGAAATGGACAGGAAAACTGGATGAATGGACACTGAGAACCTAGGGGGAAAGGGAAAGGGTGAGAGTGTGGAAATATTCCGGTATTGCAACTACTGTCACGAAAAAATTTGTGTTTATATTTTTTGAATGAAAAAGTAATTTGCCCTGTAAACTTTCAACTGAAACACAATAAAATTTTTAAAAGTTAAAAAGTCTATTACCTGAGCTAATAATATTTTTTGTTAAAAATCTTATTTTTTGTCTGAAATATGTTGCAAATGATCTTTTGGCTAATTTTGTGTCTACTTTTCTATGACCTACTGTTTTAATTACATCTTAAAGCATACAACTGGATTAAAAAAAATACATATGATACTTTCTATCTTGGAAATGGTGAATTAGTCCATTTTCATATAGTATGAGTACTGACACATTTGGGTTTGTTTCTGTTGATCTTCCTTCATCTATGCTTCTCTTTTTTCCTTTCCACTTCCCTATACTCTGTTGAACTGATTTCATTTTCTTTATTTTTTCTTTACTAGTCTGACAGCTAAGGAACCCTGGTGGTGTTAATACTTGGTGGTGTTAAATACTTGGCTGCTAACCGGAAGGTTGGCAAACCCACCCAGTAGTTCCGAGGGAAAAGACTTGGATATTTCCTCCCATAAAGATCACAGCCTCAAAAACCCTAGGGGCAGTTCTACTCTGTCTCATGGGGTCGCTGTGAGTCAAAATCAACCCAGTGGCACACAGTATCAACAACAGTAGTCTGAAAGCTATATGCTCTGTTTTTATTCTTTTGGTGGTTACTAAAAATTTAACATGATCTTATTTTTACAAAGATTTTGTGTCCAGCCAAATCATCATTCAAATATGAGTATGTAAGAAAAATATTCTAATGCTACAAGGTCTTGGATCGATTGTCATATTAAAAGCCCACATTAAAAACACTCTCACAGGAAGTATTCAAATAAAAAGAAAAATAAATCCACGAGATGCTGCAAAAGATAGGGAAGTAAGGGTGAATCAAATACTTTGGTCAAAGTTATTAATTTCTCAGCAATGCAAGAATGGTTCAATATAAGAAAATTTATCAGTATAAACTCATTACATTAATAAATGGAAGAAGAATCATGATTAGCTTAATTCAGTAGAAGCAAATGTTAAGAATTAACACTTATATTCTTAGAATTATGCATGTTGCTATGTGTTCTTCATAACTGCCATTTTAAATGAGTGCATAATATTCCATTACATGAATGAAAAAGGAAACTACAAACCATACTTAATTTGTGGTTTCAACTATATAAAAATATACTTGTGAACAAAATATATGAATTGACAGTGAGTTCTGTTAATGTGCGAGAACTGGGCCGGCGGCAGAGGGGATGGAGAATCTCAGGCACTGAGTTAATTCAGTTGAAATCACAGAAAGGCCAGGCCATGAGTTAAGCCCAAGAGTCGTGCCTAAGACGAAGAAATAGATCGGCTTTAACAAAGCATAAAACAATACCTTATAGGATGAAGATGACCCAACAAATATTTAACTGCTTTCCCGAACAAAAGTCAACATTTTTAAAGGAAAAACAAAACACAATCTAGACTCCCTACGAAGTATTATTTACCATATTCAGTATAAAAATAATAACTAGTGACATGTGAAGTAGGAAAATGTGAACCATACCCTAGAGAAAATGCAGTCAATAGTAACAGACCCCAAAATGACAAAGATGATGAAATTAGCAGACAACGACTTTCAAACAGCTATTACAAATATTATCAAGAAATTTAAAGGGAAAATATGGATACAACAAGTAAAAAGATAGGGAATATCAGCAGAAAAAGCAGAAATTACAAAAAGAAGCCAGATGGAAATTATAGAACTGAAAATTACAATATATGTAAAGAAAAAAATTACCGAGTGGTTACATAGAATGTTGGATGCTGCAGATAGGGTCAGTAAATTGGAAGACAGATCAATAAAAATTACCCAAAATGAAGCAGAGAGAGAAAATGTATTGAATATAAACAGAGCCTCAGTAACTTATGAGACAGTATCAAGCAGCCCGAATCTCTGCAAATCCAGTCCTTGGCTGAAGCAGGAATCCTGGAACTTAAGTTCCACTAGTCACCTCCATTCCCATCTTTGGAAGTCCAAGAGGTCATTGTAGAACCCCATCGGGACACTGCAGAGAAACTGGTGAAATACTTTATCACATCATCTTTAAGGACTCTTCCAACTTAAAGCACTATCAGTCTACACTATGCAGTAAATACCTGCATTGATTCTATAAAACATCTGTGTGGTTCAGATATTTATAAACAAATAGAACTGCTTTCAGACAGAAACAAAATTATGGCCGACTTACTCGAAGCTGCATCTGATTACTGAAATGAAATCACTGTGAGGGTAAGCTTTGCCAGCTTTCTCCTAGGCCTGACTCAAATGCTAACTCCTCTGTAAAGCCCTTTTTATTCCTATAATTGGATATGATCTCTACCATACCTAGAACTTGTTTCTACCCCTGTTTTGACACACTTACTAGACCAGTTTAATCAAAGACTTTCTAAGGTATATACAAAAAAAAAAAGAGAGGGAAAAACAAAACAAAAACCAATTGCTATCTACTTGATTCCAACTCATGGTGACCCCATGTGCATAATAAGAACAGTACTGTGCTCCATAGGGATTTCTTTTTTAAAATAATATTCTATTGTGTTTTTGGTTAAGGTTTACACAGCAATTTAGGTTCCCATTCAACAACTTCTATACAAGTTGTTTAGTGACGTTGGTCATATTCTTCACAATGCATGAACATTCCCAATATTTGCATTCAGGCTGCTGTTTCCATTAACCTAGTTTCCCTGTCCCTTTACATTCTAATCTGTTTTAATTGTTGACCAGTTAGTCTCATACAGATTGTTTTTTTTTAAAAGGACAGTACTCATGGGTGATGTTGTTTATTTTCTGAGTCAATTTGTTATTTAGCTAAAAGGTAAAACAAGTTTTGGTTCAAGGTTTAAAGAGTGTTTCCGGGCAGTAGTGTCTGGGAGTCCTCCAGCCCGTCCAGTAAATGTGGTTTTTTAAGGAATTTGAGGTTCTGTTCCACATTTTTCTCCCATTCTATCATGATCCATCTATTGTGGTCCTGATTAGAATTGTTGGTAGTGGTAGCCGGGCACCGTCAAGTTCTCTTGGTCTCGAAGTAGATGAGGCCATGGTTCATGCAGATTGTTAGTTCCGTAGACTAGTTTCTTTTTTGAGTCTTTGGTTTCCTTCTTTTTCTTTTGCTCCGGAGGACTACAGACCAATAGTTGTATCTTAGATGGTCGCTTGCACTCTTTTAAGACCCCAGACATTATTCACCAAACTAGGATGTATAACATAAACTTCATGAACTATGTTATGACAATTGACTGAAATGTCCCACTAGACTATGGTCCTAATCCTTCAAACCCAGGAAACCAAACCATTGAAGTGTTTGGTTATGTCTAAGAAGTATCCATAATTGTGTCCTCTACATGCTTTATTATGTATGTATGTGCAGACATCCACATATATGCATATACATATACATATGCCTACATACACAAAAATATATTCACATGTACATACCTATACAAATATATGTCTACATACATATATACCTACACATATTTTTTTGGTTGTTGTTGCTGTTGTCTCAAAATTATATATGCCAAAGCAATTACTAAACGGTCCTTTTTCCTTGGGTATTTTTTAGTGACATCATTTAACTCCGTCAAGCTGTGCACACTTCACCTTCATTCGGCGTTGCCTTTCCCATCACCAAAAATAACAAATGCAATTTCTGTCTTCCCCTGCCCTCACATCCCTGGTAACCAATAATAAGCATTAGTTTCTGTATATTTCTGTTCATGACATCTCATAAAACTGGGAACATACGATATTTATTTTTGTGTGTGTGACTGACTTATTTCATTCAACATAAAGTCCCCCAGGTTCATCCATATTCTAAGATGTTTGGGAGCTCATTTTCCTTTATCATTGAATAGTATTCCATTGTATGTATGTGCCATATATTGCTTATCCATTTATCTGCTGATGGACACTTGTTTCCATATTTTTGTTTTTGTAAGTAATGCTGCAGTGAGCACAGGTGTGCATACGTCTGTTCTGTCACTTCTATTAGATCCTCAGGGTATATACCTGAGAGTGAAATGGCTAGGTTATATAGCAGCTCTACCCCCAATTTTTTGAGGAACCACCAGACTGTTTTCCATAATGGCCGTCCATTTTACATTCCCACCATTAACAGATGAGGGTTCCAATTTCTCCAGATCCCCCAACACTTGTTATTTTCTGTGTGTGTCTGTGCTTTTTTCAATCTTAGCCACCCTAAAAAAACCCACTGCCATCGAGTCGATGTTAGTGGGAGTGAAATAGTTTCTCATTTTGTGTGTGTGTGTGTTTTAATTTTATGGCGCATTAGGTGAAAGTTTACAGTTCAAGTTAATTTCTCATTCAAAAATGTATACACATATTGTTTTGTGATATTGGTTGTAATTCCCACAATGCGACAATATGATCCCCCTTTCCACCCCAGGTTCCATGTGTCCATTTGTCCAGTTCCCATCCCTTCCTGCCTTCTCTTCTTGCTTTTGGACAAGAGTTGCCGATTTGGTCTTGTATATTAGAACTAATTATTATTGCTTATTGTTGTGTCATTATTATGTTGTTTTTTGGGTTCTCTCTAATCATTATCTGAAAAGTGGGCTTTGGGAGTGGTTTCAGTTCTGAGTTAGCAGAGTGTCCGGAGACCACATTTTCAGGGGTTCCTCCAGTCTCTGTCAGACCAGTAAGTCTGATCTTTTTTTTGTGAATTTGAATTCTATTCTACATTTTTCTCCTGTTTTGTCCTAAACTCTTTCTTGTGATCTCTGTCAGAGCAGTTGGTGGTGGTAGCCAGGCACCATCTAGTTCTTCTAGGCTCAGGCTGGTGGAGTATCTGGTTCATGTGTTTTTTCAGTTCTTTGGCCTAATATTTTCCTTTTGTCTTTGGTTTTCTTCATTCTCTTTTGCTCTGGACAGGATGGAACCAATAGTTTTATCTTAGATGGCTGCTTGCAAGCTTTTAAGACTCCAGGCGCCTCTCACCAAAGTGGAATGTAGAATGTTTTCTTTATGAACTATGTTATGCCAATCGACCTAGATGTCCCCCGAGACTATGGTCCCCAGTCCCAGCTACTTGGTCCCTCAAAGTGTTTGGATGCCTAGGAAACTTCTATGCTTTTGCTTTGGTTCAGCTGTGCTGACTTCCCCTATATTTTGTGCTGTGTTTCCCTTCACCAAGGTTGATACTTGTCCACTATCTAGTTAGTGATTTCCACTCCCCCTTCCTCCCCACCCTCATAACCATCAAAGAGTGTTTTTTTCTGTGTGTAAACCTTTTCTTTAGTTCTTGTAATAGTTGTTGTTGTTAGGTGTTGTCAAGTTGGTTCTGACCCTACAGAAGAGAGTAGAACTGCCCCACGGGGCAGCTGGTGGATTCAAACTGCCGACCTTTTGGTTAGCAGCCATAGCTCTTAACCATTGTGGCACCAGGGCTCCTCTTATAGTAGTGGTCTCACATGATATTTGCCCTTCTGTGACTGACTTACTTCACTTAGCATAATGCCCTCCAGATTCATCCATATTGTGACATGTTTCACAGATTCATCATTGTTCTTTATCCTTACGTACTACTCCATTGTGTGTACTATAGTTTCTTTACCCATTCATCCCTTGACGGGCATTTAGGTTGTTTCTATCTTTTTGCTATTGTAAACAGTGATGCAACAAACATGGGTGTGCATTCGTCTATTCGTCTGATGGCTCTTATTTCTCCAGGATATATTTCTAGGAGTGGTATTGCTGGATTGTATGGTATTTCTATTTTTCTAGCTTTCTAAGTACCATATCATTTTTCAAAACAGATGTACAATTTTACATTCGCACCAGCAGTGCGTAAGAGTTCCAATCTACCCATAACCTCTCCAACATTTTTTGTTTTGCGTTTTTTGGGTTACTGCCAGTATCATTGGGGTAAGATGGTAGCTCATTGTAGGTTTGATTTACATTTCTCTCGCATTTCCTTACGTATCTGTTGGCCGCCTGAATGTCTTCTTTAGCGAAGTATCTGTTCATATCCTTTGCCCTTTTTTTAAATTGGATTATTTGTCTTTTTGTTATTGACGTGTTTAAGTATTTTATAGATTTTAGAGATCAGATCCTTGTTAGATATGTCACATAGCCAAAGTTTTTTTTTCTAGTCAGTAGGCTCTCTTTTTACTCTTTTGGTGAAGTCTTTTGATGAGCAAAGCATTTAATTTTTAGGAGCTCCCAGTTATCTAGTTTCTCTTCTGGTGTGTGTGCATTGTTAGTTACATTTTTGATCCATTTGGAGTTTTTGTGTATGGTGTGAGGTATGACTCTTGTTTCATTTTTTTATAGATGGACAACCAGTTATGCCAGTACCATTTGTTAAAAGAGGTTGTCATTTCCTCATTTAACAGACTTTGGCCCTTTGTCAAATATCAACTGCTCATAGATGGATGGACTTAGGTCTGGGTTCTCAATTCTGTTCCATCGGTCTATGTGTCTGTTGTTGTACCAGTACCAGGCTGTTGTGACTACCACGGCTGTATAATAAGTTCTAAAATCAGGTAGTGTGAGGTCTCCTACTTTGTTCTTCTTCAGTAATGCTTTACCTCATTGTGGTTTCGATTTGCATTTTTCTGATGACTAACGATGTTGAGCATCTTTTCACTTGTCTGTTGGCCGTTTCAATATCTTCTTTGGTGAAGTGTGTGTTCATGAGCTTTTCCCACTTTTTGATCGGGTTATTTGTCTTTTTGCTGTTAAGTTGTAGACATTCTCTATATATTTTAGATAGTATACCCTTATCAGTTATGTCATTCCCAAAGATTTTTTTCCCAGTCTATAGGTTGTCTCTTTATTCTTTTGATAAAGTCTTTTGATGAACATAAGTATGTAACATTTATGAGTCCCATTTATCTATTTTGTTTTCTGTTGCTCATCCATTTGTTTTTAACAATCTATTATTGAAGAAAACTAGGCCCCAAAGCTTTGTCCCTGTGTTTTCTTCCAAGAATTTTATGGTTTTAGATTTAACATTTAATTCCCTGATTCATTTTGAATTAGTTCTTGTGAGGTATGGATTTTGTTTAATTTTTTCTGCATGTGGAAATCCAGTTGTGCTAGCACCATTTTATTTGCTGATGAGATTGTTCCTTCCTCATTGAATGGATTTGGCTCCCTTGTCGAAAATCAATTGACCATGATGTCTGGATTTATTTCTGGATTTTCAATTCTACGCCATCAGTCTATGTGTCTATCATTAAACTATTACCAGGATGTTTTGTTTACTGTAGCTGTGTAATATGTTTTGAAGTTGGGAAGTGTGAGGCCTCCTAATTTGTCCTTTTTCTTCAAAATTGCTTCGGTTATTTTGGGTCTCTTGTATTTCCATATAAAACTGAGGATTAGTTTTTCCATTTCTGTAAAGAATGCTATTGAAATTTTAATGGGGATTGCATTGTATCTTAGAGAGCATTCTTAATTTTTTTTTAATTGTACCTTAGATGAAGGTTGACAGAACAAACAAGGTTCTCATTAAACAATTAGTACACATATTGTTTTGTGACATTGTTTACCAATCCCACGACAAGTCGACACTCTTCCTTCTCAACCCTGGGCTCCCTATTACCAGCTTTCCTGTCCCCTCTTGCCTTCTAGTCCTTGCCCCTGGGCTGGTATACCCCTTCGGTCTCCTTTTGTTTTATGGGCCTGTCTAATCTTTGGCTGAAGGGTGAACCTCAGGAATGACTTCATGACTGAGCTAAAATAGTGTCTGGGGCCATACTCTCAGGGTTTCTCCAGTCTCTGTCAGGCCGGTAAGTCTGGTCTTTTGTTGTGAGTTAGAATTTTGTTCTACATTTTTCTCCAGCTCTGTCCGGACCCTCTATTGTGATTCCTGTCAGAGCAGTCGGTGGTGGTAGCTGGGCACCATCTACTTATGCTGGACTCAATCTGGTGGATGCTGTGGTAGTTGTGGTTCATTAATTCTTTGGACTAATCTTTCCCTTGTGTCTTTGGTTTTCTTCATTCTCCTTTACTCCAGATGGGGAGAGACCAGTGGAGTATCTCAGATGGCTGCTGGCAAGCTTTTTTTTTTTTTAGTCAGTCTCTTTTTTTTTTTTATTAACTTTTATTGAGCTTCATGTGAACGTTTACAAATCAAGTCAGTCTGTCACATATAAGTTTACATACATCTTACTCCGTACTCCCACTTGCTCTCCCCCTAATGAGTCAGCCCTTCCAGTCTCTCCTTTCGTGACAATTTTGCCAGCTTCCCACTCTCTCTATCCTCCCATCCCCCCTCCAGACATGAGATGCCAACACAATCTCAAGTGTCCACCTGATATAATTAGCTCACTCTTCATCAGCATCTCTCTCCCACCCACTGTCCAGTCCCTTTCATGTCTGATGAGTTGTCTTCGGGGATGGTTCCTGTGCTGTGCCAACAGAAGGTCTGGGGACCATGGCCGCCGGGATTCCTCTAGTCTCAGTCAGACCATTAAGTATGGTCTTTTTATGAGAATGTGGGGTCTGCATCCCACTGTTCTCCTGCTCCCTCAGTTCTCTGTTGTGCTCCCTGTCAGGGCAGTCATCGATTGTGGCCAGACACCAACTAGTTCTTCTGGTCTCAGGATGATGTAGGTCTCTGGTTCATGTGGCCCTTTCTGTCTCTTGGGCTCTTAGTTGTCGTGTGACCTTGGTGTTCTTCATTCTCCTTTGATCCAGGTGGGCTGAGACCAATTGATGCATCTTAGATGGCCGCTTGTTAGCATTTAAGACCCCAGACGCCACATTTCAAAGTGGGATGCAGAATGTTTTCATAATAGAATTATTTTGCCAATTGACTTAGAAGTCCCCTTAAACCATGGTCCTCAAACCCACGCCCTTGCTCCGCTGACCTTTGAAGCATTCATTTTATCCCGGACACTTCTTTGCTTTTGGTCCAGTCCAATTGAGCTGACCTTCCATGTATTGAGTGTTGTCCTTCCCTTCACTTAAAGCAGTTCTTATCTACTAATTAATCAATAAAAAACCCTCTCCCTCCCTCCCTCCCTCTCCCCTTCGTAACCACAAAAGTATGTGTTCTTCTCAGTTTTTACTATTTCTCAAGATCTTATAATAGTGGTCTTATACAATATTTGTCCTTTTGCCTCTGACTAATTTCACTCAGCATAATGCCTTCCAGGTTCCTCCATGTTATGAAATGTTTCACAGATTCGTCACTGTTCTTTATCGATGCGTAGTATTCCATTGTGTGAATATACCACAATTTATTTAACCATTCATCCGTTGATGGACACCTTGGTTGCTTCCAGCTTTTTGCTATTGTAAACAGAGCTGCAATAAACATGGGTGTGCATATATCTGTTTGTGTGAAGGTTCTTGTTTCTCTAGGGTATATTCCGAGGAGTGGGATTTCTGGGTTGTATGGTAGTTCTATTTCTAACTGTTTAAGATAACGCCAGATAGATTTCCAAAGTGGTTGTACCATTTTACATTCCCACCAGCAGTGTATAAGAGTTCCAATCTCTCCGCAGCCTCTCCAAGATTTATTCTTTTGTGTTTTTTGGATTAATGCCAGCCTTGTTGGAGTGAGATGGAATCTCATCATAGTTTTAATTTGCATTTCTCTAATGGCTAATGATCGAGAGCATTTTCTCATGTATCTGTCAGCTGCCTGAATATCTTCTTTAGTGAAGTGTGTGTTCATATCCTTTGCCCACTTCTTGATTGGGTTGTTTGTCTTTTTGTGGTTGAGTTTTGACAGAATCATGTAGATTTTAGAGATCAGGCGCTGGTCGGAGATGTCATAGCTGAAAATTCTTTCCCAGTCTGTAGGTGGTCTTTTTACTCTTTTGGTGAAGTCTTTAGATGAGCATAGGTGTTTGATTTTTAGGAGCTCCCAGTTATCGGGTTTCTCTTCGTCTTTTTTGGTAATGTTTTGTATTCTGTTTATGCCTTGTATTAGGGCTCCTAACGTCCCTATTTTTTTTTCCATGATCTTTAACGTTTTAGTCTTTATGTTTAGGTCTTTGATCCACTTGGAGCTAGTTTTTGTGCATGGTGTGAGGTATGGGTCCTGTTTCATTTTTTTGCAAATGGATATCCAGTTATGCCAGCACCATTTGTTAAAAAGACTATCTTTTCCCCAATTGACTGACACTGAGCCTTTGTCAAATATCAGCTGCTCATATGTGGATGGATTTATATCAGGGTTCTCAATTCTGTTCCATTGGTCTATGTGCCTCTTGTTGTACCAGTACCAGGCTGTTTTGACTATTGTGGCTGTATAACAGCTTCTGAAATCATGTAGAGTGAGGCCTCCCACTTTCTTCTTCTTTTTCCGTAATGCTTTGCTTATCCGAGGCTTCTTTCCCTTCCATATGAAATTGGTGATTTGTTTCTCTATCACCTGAAAAAATGACATTGGAATTTGGATCGGAAGTGCGTTATATGTATAGATGGCTTTTGGTAGAATAGACATTTTTACTATGTTAAGTCTTCCTATCCACGAGCAAGGTATGGTTTTCCACTTAAGTATGTCCTTTTTAATTTCTTGTAGTAGATCTTTGTAGTTTTCTTTGTATAGGTCTTTTACATCCTTGGTAAGATTTATTCCTAAGTATTTTATCTTCTTGGGGGCTACTGTGAATGGTATTGATTTGGTTATTTCCTCTTTGGTGTTCTTTTTGTTGATGTAGAGGAATCCAGGTGATTTTTGTATGTTTATTTTATAACCTGAGACTCTGCCAAACTCTTCTATTAGTTTCAGCAGTTTTCTGGAGGATTCCTTAGGGTTTTCTGTGTATAAGATCACGTCATCAGCAAATAGAGATAATTTTACTTCCTCCTTGCCAATCCGGATGCCTTTTATTTCTTTGTCTAGCCTAATTGCCCTGGCTAGGACTTCTAGCACGATGTTGAATAAGAGCGGTGATAAAGGGCATCCTTGTCTGGTTCCCATTCTCAAGGGAAATGCTTTCAGGTTCTCTCCATTTAGAGTGATATTGGCTGTTGGCTTTGCATAGATGCCCTTTATTATGTTGAGGAATTTTCCTTCAATTCCTATTTTGGTGAGAGTTTTTATCATAAATGGGTGTTGGACTTCAAATGCCTTGTCTGCATCAATTGATAAGATCATGTGGTTTTTGTCTTTTGTTTTATTTATGTGATGGAATACATTAATGGGTTTTCTGATATTAAACCAGCATACCTGGTATAAATCCCACTTGATCGTGGTGAATTATTTTTTTGATATGTTGTTGAATTCTATTGGCTAGAATTTTGTTGAGGATTTTTGCATCTATGTTCATGAGAGATATAGGTCTGTAATATTCTGTTTTTGTAATCTCGTTACTTGGTTTTGGTATCAGGGAGATGGTGGCTTCATAGAATGAGTTGGGTAGTATTCCGTCATTTTCTATGCTTTGAAATACCTTCAGTAGTAGTGGGGTTAACTCTTCTTTGAAAGTTTGGTAGAACTCTGCAGTGAAGCCGTCCGGGCCAGGGCTTTTTTTTCTTGGGAGTTTTTTGATTACCGTTTCAATCTCTGTTTTTGTTATGGGTCTATTTAGTTGTTCTACTTCTGAATGTGTTAGTTTAGGTATGTAGTGTTTTTCCAGGAATTCATCCATTTCTTCTAGGTTTGCAAATTTGTTAGAGTACAATTTTTCGTAATAATCTGATATGATGCTTTTAATTTCAGTTGCGTCTGTTGTGATGTGGTCCTTCTCGTTTCTTATTCGGGTTATTTGTTTCCTTTCCTGTATTTCTTTAGTCAGTCTAGCCAATGGTTTATCAATTTTGTTAATTTTTTCAAGAACCAGCTTTTGGCTTTGTTAATTCTTTCAATTGTTTTTCTGTTCTCTAATTCATTTAGGTCAGCTCTAATTTTTCTTATTTGTTTTCTTCTGGTGCCTGATGGGTTCTTTTGTTGCTCACTTTCTATTTGTTCAAGTTGTAGGGACAGTTCTCTCATTTTGGCTCTTTCTTCTTTTTGTATGTGTGCATTTATCGATATAAATTGGCCTCTGAGCACTGCTTTTGCTGTGTCCCAGAGGTTTTGATAGGAAGTATTTTCATTCTCGCTGCATTCTATGAATTTCCTTATTCCCTCCTTGATGTCTTCTATAATCCAGTCTTTTTTCAGGAGGGTATTGTTCAGTTTCCAAGTATTTGATTTCTTTTCCCTAGTTTTTCTGTTATTGATTTCTAGTTTTATTGCCTTGTGGTCTGAGAAGATGCTTTGTAATATTTCGATGTTTTGGACTCTGCAAAGGTTTGTTTTATGACCTAATATGTGGTCTATTCTAGAGAATGTTCCATGTGCGCTAGAAAAAAAGTATACTTTGCAGCCGTTGGGTGGAGAGTTCTGTATAAGTCAATGAGGTTAAGTTGGTTGATTGTTGTAATTAGGTCTTCCGTGTCTCTGTTGAGCTTCTTACTGGATGTCCTGTTCTTCTCTGAAAGTGGTGTGTTGAAGTCTCCTACTATAATTGTGGAGTTGTCTATCTCACTTTTCAGTTCTGTTAAAATTTGATTAATGTATCTTGCAGCCCTGTCATTGGGTGCATAAATATTTAATATGGTTATGTCTTCCTGATCAATTGTCCCTGTTTTCATTATGTAGTGTCCTTCTTTATCCTTTGTGGTGGATTTAAGTCTAAAGTCTATTTTGTCAGAAATTAATATTGCTACTCCTCTTCTTTTTTGCTTATTGTTTGCTTGATATATTTTTTTCCATCCTTTGAGTTTTAGTTTGTTTGTGTCTCTAAGTCTAAGGTGTGTCTCTTGTAGGCAGCATATAGACGGATCGTGTTTCTTTATCCAGTCCGAGACTGTCTCTTTATTGGTGCATTTAGTCCATTTACATTCAGCGTAATTATAGATAAATAAGTGTTTAGTGTTGTCATTTTGATGCCTTTTTATGTGTGTTGTTGACAATTTCATTTTTCCACATACTTTTTTGTGTTGAGGCGTTTTTCTTAGTAAATTGTGAGATCCTCATTTTCATAGTGTTTGACTTTATGCTAGTTGAGTCGTTACGTTTTTCTTGGCTTTTATCTTGAGTTATGGAGTTGTTATACCTCTTTGTGGTTACCTTATTATTTACCCCTATTTTTCTAAGTAAAAACCTAACTTGTATTGTTCTATATCACCTTGTATCACTCTCCATATGGCAGTTCTATGCCACCTGTATTTAGTCCCTCTTTTTGATTATTGTGATCTTTTACATATTGACTTCAGTGATTCCCTGCTATGAGCATTTTTTTTTAATTGATCTTAATTTGTTTTTGTGATTTCCCTATTTGAGTTGATATCAGGATGTTCTGTTTTGTGACCTTGTGTTGTGCTGGTATCTGATATTATTGGTTTTCTGACCAAACAATATCCTTTAGTATTTCTTGTAGCTTTGGTTTGGTTTTTGCAAACTCTCTAAACTTGTGTTTATCTGTAAATATCTTAATTTTCCCTTCATATTTCAGAGACAGTTTTGCTGGATATATGATCCTTGGCTGGCAGTTTTTCTCCTTCAGTGTTCTGTATATGTCGTCCCATTTCCTTCTTGCCTGCATGGTTTCTGCTGAGTAGTCTGAACTTATTCTTATTGATTCTCCCTTGAAGGAAACCTTTCTTTTTTCCCTGGCTGCTTTTAAAATTTTCACTTTATCTTTGGTTTTGGCGAGTTTGATGATAATATGTCTTGGTGTTTTTCTTTTTGGATCAATCTTAAATGGGGTTCAATGAGCATCTTGGATAGATATCCTTTCGTCTTTCAGGATGTCAGGGAAGTTTTCTATCAGGAGTTCTTCAACTCTTTTCTCTGTGTTTTCTGTCCTCCCTCCCTGTTCTG
Source organism: Elephas maximus indicus (assembly GCF_024166365.1). Classification (NCBI taxonomy): domain Eukaryota; kingdom Metazoa; phylum Chordata; class Mammalia; order Proboscidea; family Elephantidae; genus Elephas; species Elephas maximus. The sequence goes on from NC_064826.1 coordinate 131,927,328, forward strand.
GGACTCCAATCACATGCAAGTTATTCTTCTTGATAGAGTCCCACATGATTCTTAGGGTTTCTTCATTTTTTTTAATTCTTTTATCTGATTTTTTTTCAGCTATGTTGGTGTTAATTCCCTGGTCCTCCAGATGTCCCAGTCTGCATTCTAGTTGCTCGAGTCTGCTCCTCTGACTTCCTATTGCATTGTCTAATTCTGTAATTTTATTGTTAATCTTTTGGATTTCTACATGCTGTCTCTCTATGGATTCTTGCAACTTACTAATTTTTCCACTATGTTCTTGAATAATCTTTTTGAGTTCTTCAACAGTTTTATCAGTGTGTTCCTTGGCTTTTTCTGCAGTTTGCCTTATTTCGTTTCTGATGTCTTGAAGCATTCTGTAAATTAGTTTTTTATATTCTGTATCTGATAATTCCAGGATTGTATCTTCATTTGGGAAAGATTTTGATTCTTTTGTTTGGGGGGTTGTAGAAGCTGTCATGGTCTGCTTCTTTATGTGGTTTGATATGGACTGCTGTCTCCGAGCCATCACTGGGAAACTAGTTTTTCCAGAAAATCCGCTAAAAAAAATGCAGTCAGATCCCTATCAGAACTGCCTTTGGATTATAACCACCACCTTGTTCCCTGTAAGGATGAAAGTCTGAGATTTGGATTATATATGCTTGGCTGTAGCTGGTTCTGTGTTTTTAGTCCAATTAGGGATGGATTTTTGGTCCCTGGGTTTTTTGTGGTTCCTTCTCTCAGGCCAGAAGAGCAGGTTAGGAAAAGACAAAAAGAAAAAAAAGGGGGGGGGGGAATCAAAGCCGCCGCAGAGCTGGAGCTGTTCTCCCTCTGGCTCAGGAAATTCCAATGTTAATGAAGCCGCCTGGGAAGGGTGGGGGAGGGGTCAGAGAGATAGGAGAGTAGCACCTCAGAATATAGTCAGAGTTGCTTGTCTTGCTTGGAATGACTATTTTGTCTGAGATTCCCGAGGGGCGTGTTGCCTATGTGTGCTGGTGTGTGGAGATTGCCCCCGGGGATCTGGCCCACTGAAGCCGCGGTCAGATCCTCCGCTGCCAGTCCAAAGCCCAGCATCAAGGTTCCCCTTCTGGGACGCTGCACTCCCGACTCCAAAATCAGTCGCTGCCTCCCGGGGACTTCTCGTCCCGCCAGTCGTGACAGCGCCCAGTCAAATGTCCGGCAGCAAGATTCCCCGGCTGGGACGCTGTTCTCCCAGCTCCAAAACCAGTCACTGCCTCCCGGGGACTTCTCCCACCGTCTGCGTCGCCACGCCGCCTGCGCGGACTGGGTGGGCCCCCTCCTGGGGTGAGTTCAGGGGGTAGGGCTGCTCCCCTTGTTTGCGCCGTCAGCTCCCCTGGGCCCTGACCTAAACCGGGCGCCAAGGTTACCTGGCTGGGACGCTGGCTCCAGGCTCCAAAAACAGTCGCTGCTTCCCCATATTTGTTCGTTTTCCGTCTCTGAATCTGTTTGTTGTTCAGGGTTCGTAGATTGTTATGTATGTGATCAATTCACTTGTTTTTCCGAGTCTTTGTTGCAAGAGGGATCCGAAGTAGCATCTACCTAGTCCGCCATCTTGGCCCCCTCTTCTTTTTAAGTGTAGGTGTTTACTGCTATAAATTTTCCTCTGAGGACTTTGCTGCTTCCCATACACTTTGATACAATGTGTTTTCATTTTCATTTATCTCCACGTATTTTTAAATTTCACTCTTGATTTCTTCCTTGACCCAATAGTTATTTAATAGTGTGTTGTTTAGTTTCCATGAATTTGTGTGTTTTCTATTTTTGCTTCTGCTGTTAATGTCTAATATTGTTCTTTTATGGTCAGAGGAGATACTTTGTATAATTTTAATCTTTTAAAATTTGTTGAGACTTGTTTCCCATAGGGTTTTCAATGGATAATTTTTTGGAGGAAGATCAGCAGGACCTTCTTCGGGGTGTCTCTGGGTGGTCTTGAACCTCCAATCTTTTGGCTGCTAATGCAGAGTGCACTAACCATTTGCACTATCCAGGAACTCTAAGGTATATGCAAGTAAAGATACGGCACACACACTCACTGTTGTGGAGTCAATTCTGACTCATAGCAACTGTACAGAACAGAGTAGAAATGTCCCACAGGGTTTCCAAGGCTGTAAATTTATGGAAGCAGACTGCCACATCTTTCTCCTGCAGTTCGAACTGCCAACTTTCCGATTAGCAGCAGAGTGTTTTACCACTACACCACCAGGGTTCCTCAAGAAAGATGGTTTTAATACAGGTACACTAAGAAAAAATCTCGCCAAACTTCTGCTATGTGTACCACATTCTTATGCAAATAACATGCATCTTCTATATTTATTTGCCAACTGCTCACTCCCCCCACAAGGTATTTTTGTAAGCAGTCTCTGCTAACTTTTCTTACAGCAACATGTAAAAAAAAACTGGCGTTTATGAAAATACTTCATGGTGGAGGGAGCAGTTGGCAAACAAATGGAGAAGGCTTGCATTATTTGCATAAAGATATAGTATGTAAGCCCATCAGCTAAACTAGCCAAACCAAAACACCAAACTTGTTGCTGTCGGGTCGATTCTGACTCATAGTGATCCTACATGACAGAGTAGAACTGCCCCATAGGGTTTCCAAGGAGTGGCTGGAGGATTAGAACTGCCAACATTTTGGTTAGCAGCCAAACTCTTAACCACTATGCCAGCTAAAACAGCAGGCATGCTGAAATCTTATGTAACCCACGCTAGGTTCCCAGGTTTCCCAGCACTAGTGACACCAAATCTGAAGGTGACCAATAGCAAGGAAACGTTTTCAATCCACTTCATGAGCCAATCAGAAATCAAAATTTAGAATTTCATCTTATTTGATGTACCTTCACCTCTTTCTACCACTCGTCTGTCAGTTTATCTTACTGTGGTGGCTTGTGTGTTGCTGTGATGCTGGAAGCTATGCCATCAGTATTTCAAATATCAGTAGGGTCACCCATGGTGGACAGGTTTCAGTGGAGCTTCCAGACTAAGAAAGACTAGCAAGAAGGACTGGTGATTTACTTCTAAAAAACTGGCCGTTGAAAACCTTGTGAACAGCAGCAGGACACTGTCTGAAGAATGACGTATTGCACTGGGCAAAACTGCTGCAAAAGACCTCTTTAAAGTGTTAAAAAGCAAAGAAGTCACTTTGAAGACTAAGGTGTGCCTGACCCAAGCCATGGTATTTTTAATTACCTCATATGCATTTGAAAGCTCGACAACGAATAAGGAAGACCAAGAAGAATTGATGCCTTTGAATTACAGTGGTGGGGAAGAATACTGAATATACCATGGACTACAAGAAGAACGAACAAATCTGTCTTGGAGGAAGTATAGCCAGAATGTTCCTAAGAAGCGAGGACAGGACAGCAAGACTTTGTTTCACGTACTCTGGACATGTTATCGGCAGAGATCAGTCATTGGGGAAGGACATCATGCTTTGTAAAGTAGAGGGTCAATGAAAAAGAGGAAGACCCTCAATGAGATGGATTGACACAGTGGCTGCAACAATGGGCTCAAACATAGCAACAATTGTGAGGATGGCAAAGGACTGGGCAATGTTTCCTTCTGTTGTACATAAGGTAGCTATGAGTCAGACCCAACTCAGTTCTGACCTGCAGCTAACAACAACATAACGACCACCTGTTTGCCTTCATCTAGCCTTTTCATCTTTTACTTGGAGAGTAACTTGCACCTGAATGTCATGGCTCTCCCTTGCCAGGTAAGCAAATTCACTGTTGTTTTCGATTACTGTTTGATTCTCTTTATTTTTTTCTAACAAAGGGAATCAATTTCCATAACTACAACTTGCATATAAACTCTTTCCTAACACCGAGAACTTGCACTTGGTCCAGGCATCGTGCTAGCTCTCATTTCCCATTTTTCCTTACAATTACTTTTGTCTCACACCTGGCAAAGGAATGACATGCCTTTTACTCATCCAAATATTATTAAGGAATATTGCTACAGGGTTTAAACCTCCTGAGTGTAATAAAAAATACAAGGGGACAATTCAAAATATTGGCACGAGCAAAGTATTCTTTAGTAAAGGCACCATAAAACAAGGGTGGCATTTCATTTTGGGGTCTCTCTCTGCCTTACATATATTTCTGTTAACAGTGAAGCATGTGTTAGAAAAGGGCTAGAGTGGGTGGCAAGGTGAGGGCAACTTCTATTAAATGACCTCATCTCTCCCATCCTCCAATTATTGTTCAAAGACTGTATCATCCCAGAGGGAGAGGTCCCTTGGACTATGTCAAATAATGGCGTGAAACCATCTTTCTTTTGATTTAATATATTTATAAAACATCCAGACTTCAAAAATAAATCTTAACTGTTATTAGGAAAGTTGAGCATATTAGTATAAATGTACATAAGCTTGTAACGTTTTCACATCTTAAAAAAAGTTGGGTTTGGAAATCCTAACCAAAAGGTCAGCAGTTTGAATCCACCAAGTGCTCCTTGGAAACTCTGTGGGGCAGTTCTACTCTGTCCTATAGGGTCGCTATGAGTCAGAACAGATTCGACAGCAATGGGCACTGGGTTATACAACTAGCATTGCTTATGCAAAAGCTAGTGAATTGTACAGACTGCATTAAAGATTTCAGTTCATAGGACATAGTGATAGTTAAAATGATCTCAGGTATCAAGTCCAAAATTGCAATTAAGTCAATTCCCTATTCAGGTGTACTTTGTAGAATGCATAAAATGACCCAAGACACTGTTCAGGAGATTGTGCCATAAAACTGTGGAAAATAAAAGATATGCTAGTCCACAATTATTTCCAATTATTTCAACATTACAGCTTCATAGAGGAGGCATCTGTGGCTTGGTGCAAAAGTAAGTACGTGCAAAAGTAAGTAGCACACAATGAACAAAATACATATATAAATAGCTTGCATGAAATAAAATATCTGAACTATACACTGATAACCATATTTGGTTTCTGAAAAATATTAAACAAATTTTTAAAAGAAGGCAAAGCATCTTGTATGAAGCTATATTTTTCCAGGTGAAGTTATTAGATTTCTTAAAAATCTAATTTTTTAAACTAATAACATCAATGGTATTTCCTGGAACCTAAAATGGAACTGCCCTTTAAGATTTCTTTTTCATAGACAGGGATTGTAAGATTGATTTACAGGTAAGTATGTAACTACAGAGCAAAAGGCGGGCTACTGGGAGGCTCACGTGCACTGGACTGCGGCAGGCTACTTGTTGACGTCCTGGTCTCCATTTGTGTGATGTCTGTGCCCAGTGCTCATTTCCTCCTTCCTACCTTGTGATCCTTTTCATCTTTCTGTTGAATTTGATACTCTCCTTGTTTCACCATTTCTGCCATTTCTGTTTCCTGAAGACTCTTGTCATACTCCTCTTTCAGCTGGGTCTTCTCTTGCATGCTCTAGGTGATGTGACAGAGCTGAATCAGTTCAGTACCCAGGTGGCAAGTACAAAAGAGCCCGCCCTCCTTGCTGACAGACCTCAGCCCTTCATGCCTGCCCAGCTCGCTCCTATAACTAGCTTTATTCTCCTAGTAGCTCTAAATCCATCAACTCCACAGCATCCTTGGGTTGGATTCTCTCTGCAGCCCCCAGACTATCCACACTTCTGGGCCCAAGCCAAGAAACTCCCCAGGCAAGCTCCAGAATTACTCTAGAGAAAGCTGGAAGCCCCCCAAAGGAGAGCCAGTGCACATACATACCTCTTCTTTTGCCTTTGTGGTTTTCCGATAATGATAAAGCCAGTGAGCCAAGTACTCTATTGGGTCACTGGGCCGAACCTTTGCCACCTCTGCCAGTGCCTGGGCCAGGCAATTTCCAAAGCATCTCTTCAGGTACCCCGTTTCCATTCTGTGGGGCCTGGGAAAAAATCCAAGCAGAGTCCCACTGTTGGTTTAAGAAATGGACACATTCTAACCAACTCATGATTCATTTCAGGATAAATATGAGATGTTTCTGGATTCCACCCTGCCCCAGAAGAGCCAACAAAGGAGACTTGCCAGTAGCTCTTATCTTCAAGTGAGCTTTTTCCTAATGCTCTCCAGCAAACAAAAGGTTCTAGGGGGTCATCAGGCCTCAGAGGAAATACATTGATGGTTAGGGATGGCTACAGGCCTCCACTTACACACTTACACCCTTGGGTTAGGGAGCCGTGGTTTTGTGACACTGGAACCCACAGTCACCTATGACCTAGATCCAAACCCGAACCCACTGCCCTTGAGTCAATTCTGACTCACAGTAACCCTACGGGGCTGAGTAGAACTGCCCCATAGGGTTTCCAAGAGTGTAAATCTTTATGGAAGTAGACTGTCATATCTTTTTCCTGCAGAGAAGCTGGTGGGCTTGAGCCACTGACCTTTAAGTTTGCAGCTGAGTGCTTTAACCACTGCACCACCAGGGCTCCTATGACACAGATAAAACCCACAGATACAAAGGCTTATTTATTTCACAAGAAGCCTAGGGCAGGAGGAGGCAAACTAACAGGCCCTGCAGCTACTGCTGGTCAAGGGCGCTGCCACACCTAATACTATACTCCACTTTCTACTACTTAAGCAGAAAACTACTTTATTTACTTTTGATTTACTTGCCCTTTGATTTACTTTTAATCAGATTTCGAGAGCTGGAGGTAATGTAGCCTGGGTCATACTGGCTTCCAACCAGTTCGTTCAGGCCCCAGGTATACGATTCAGAATCCACATTTTAACAAGATCCCCTGGTGATTCTTATGTATAATAAGCTTTGAGAACCACAGCTCTACTAGTGGCTCTTAGAACTGGCCCCTAACCAGCAGCTTTAGCATCACCTGGGAACTTGTAAAGAATGCAAACTCTCAGCAGGGGTTCCGTCCCAACCAATAGGTTCAAAGACCTGTAACACCATACGTTTACGAGGCAGTATACGGTGGCAGTATGAACGTAGACTGTGGAACCAGACCAAGTTCCAGTCCTGGTTCTCCTGTGATCTTCAGCAAGTCAGTTTATCTGAGCTCCCGCTTCCTCATCTGTAAAAGAGAAATAACAAATGTACCTCAAAAATTGAGAGGATCAAAAGAGATAATACATGGTGACTAGTACATAAAATCAAACCAGTTGCCGTGGAGTTGACTACCTGGAGAAAGCACTTACCCTAAGCAGGCGCCCCTCCCTGCTTCTCCCGGAGCCCACCAACCCTTCCTCTCCCAGAATCCCTCAGCTCACTTCCTCTGCTCCTCCGACGCTCCTCACAGTGTCTATGCCGCATCCCTCCACCCCGCGCGCGCTCGCGTGCGCACCGCCTCCTCTTTATGTCGTGCTCCTCGCCCTTTCGCGCGCTCCTGGGCTCACCCACCCGCGCGCTTCTCCTCTCTGTGGCGCGCTCCCTTTGGCTTCTGGGGTGCGCGAGTTTGCTGCCTAGCGACGGGACGCGGATAGCCGGCAGGAGTTCGGCGCGTGCGTGCGGCGTGCGCATCGAGAACGCAGGCGCAGTGGTCCGAGAAAGGTTCGTCCCACTTTCCTTGGGTCGCAGCGGGCAGAGGCGGTTCTGACAGACGTTGCTAGGAGCCTAGGGCTAAGGGGGCGCCCAAAGGCCATGTGAGGGTTAGCTCCGCACCTGGGGTCCCGTTTGCCAGCTGCTCTTCCTCCTCCTCCTCTTCCTCCCTCGTCCTCGGGGAGCGCGCCTTGTGTAGGGATTTGCCAGATAAAACACCGGACGCCCAATTAAATTTGAACTTCAGATAGACAACGAAAAACATTTCAGTACCCTGGTGGCGCAGTGATTAAGAGCTCGGCTGCTAACCAAAAGGTCGACAGTTGGAATGCACCAGCCACTCTTTGGAAACCCTGTGGGGCAGCTCTACTCTGTGCTATAGGGTAGCTATGAGTCGGAATTCGACTGGACGGAAATGGATATAGTGTAATACAAAATTATTCGCTGTTTAGCTGACATTCAAATTTCACTGGGTGTCCTGTATTTTTATTTGCTTAATCTGGCAGCCCTACCTGGATCTGTCTCCCTGGTTTGGGCGAGGCATCTCAGTCTGTCTCTTGTGGCACCTTCTCCAGATTTGAGGCGGCTGTTTCTGTGGGAAGGGGCTTTCTTCTTTTGATCCAAGATGCTGCCTATTGGTGTATATGAAAAATAGCATTCCTTTCAACAACTCTGTGAAATGGGTACTATCACCATTTCGTGGACAGGGAACAGATGCCAAGTGAGGTGACGAGCCCCGCCCAAGTCCCACTGATGATGGGCTGCAGCACACCGTGGACCCGTTCCTACTCTTAATCTCCCGCATTAGGGACCCTGCCCCCTTCCCGCGTGTTTTATTTTTGAGGAGCAGCGGCAGGAGGCCCTTCCCTCTTTTATGTTACTCCACTTCAAATGAAGTTGAGATATCTTTGTAGTTTCTTCTGTTTTTAGAGAAGTACAGTGAAGATACTGTGTTCCAAAGTCAGCTGTAATCTTTTCCCTGTGTGGTTAGGACACCAGTGCCAACCTGATGGGGAGTTAGGTTCATTTGTACCAGTTTGCTTTTGGTCTGTAGAGTTTTTAATTTTTACACACACGGCATTCCTTTCTCACTGCTGTTGCTAATACAAAGGATGGCATGCTATATATACTTGCTGCACCTTGCTTTGTTAATGTCCTGAATGTCCCTCCCTGTTTTAGAGGTCTTCCTCATTCTTTTACATCTGCATAGTAATTGATGGTGTTGCTGTGTATCATCGATCTCCTGTTGATGAATAATTGAGTAGTTTCCCAGTCTTTGGCTATTCTAAGCAGTGGTGCAAAATAACCTCGTGCATATGTCGTTTCGTATTTTTACAGGTGTATCTTTGAGCTAGGATCTTTGAGCTAGGATCCCAGAGTGAGATTGTGGGGTCGCAGAGAAGACATGTGTAGAGTCTGCCAAATTCCCCCCATACCATTTTGCACTCCCATCAGCATTGCATGAGAGAAGAGCAGTATTGGGGGTCTATGCATAGATCTCAGGATGTCAGTGTTTCTGAGATCTTAATATAAAATGTCAGGTGCATTGGACTAGGAGCAGGATGTGGACAGCCTGGCACTCTGTCCCCATGCCTGTACACTAACTCCTATACCACGCCTTTTCTCTTACCTGGAAGGCTCTGCCTTCTCTTTGCTGTGTTGACCGCATGCTCACTCCTATACCAGCGCCTTTTCCCATACCTGGAAGGCTGTTGCTTCTCCTTGCTGGGATGACTTTTACTGTTCCTTCAAATCTTAGTTTGAACATCACCCCTCAGGAAAGCTCTCCTTGACTTTTCCAACTGGGTCAAATCCTCCTGTTATCTGGTTTGCATAGTACTCATGACAATTTCAATTTTACATTCATTTATTGATGTTAATATTTGATTAATGTTTGTCTTCCCTACTCACCTGTAAGCTCCATGAGGGCAGAGACTGTGTTTTGTATTCCCAGCATCTGTCAAGGTGCCTCAGTTTGTATTTGTTGAATACAAACACACACAAAAAAGCCATTGCTGTCAAGTTGATTCTGACCCATGATAACCCTATGTGGTGCAGAGTAGAATTGCTCCATAGGGTTTTCTTGGCTGTAGTGTTTATGGAAGCAGATCACCAGGCCTTTCTTCTGTGGTGCCACTGGGTGGGTTTGAACTGCCAACCTTTTGATTAGTAGCTGAGTGCAAACCATTTGTGCCACCCAGGGACCATATTGTTGATAGGCATTCAGTATATATTTGTTGAATAATGAACACATTTCATCAGCTTTTTCGAGGAGTCTAAATTCCATAAAAGGGCATGACCAGCAGAGATGCAGGGTGTTCAGGACATGTCGGGGCAGCAGAGAGATCTGGAGGCGCCTGAAAGGAGAATTGGGGCCAGATGGTCAGGAGTCTATTAAGCTGTTATTTGAGGACTGGCCATGGAGAGTCATGGAATTTTTTTTTTAAGAGGTGGAATATTGTGATGTTTTATAAAAATGGCTCTCATGGCTTGGAATCAGCATCTTAGTTCAGTCAGAGTGAGGGCTCTGGAATCAAGAGTTGCGTACTGCAGTAAGCAAGGGTCAAAGTGAGCAAATTCCACCTTCTCTGCTAACTGCATGGTAAGGATCAGCATGAATCCAACCCCCAAATTGTGGAAATGGATCTAGTCCTCACCTTCCCACTTCCCCATCCTCATTGCATGCCAGCCACCCAAGTGGCACACGCTCTCTTCAACCCTACCCACCCAGGGGTAGGTCAGAGCTCAAGTCAAATGGACACCGTCCTTCAGACCAGCAGCCTTCTCATATACCTATCCACCCAAAGCTAGATTAGACCCCACAATTTAGACACTGTCCTTCATATAGGCGGATGCCAGCCCCTGCTGGTTCTCACTGCCCCTGTGGATTTGTTAATTTGCTGGAATGACTCAAAGAATCTTATGGTGAGTGTACCATACTTAAAACTACAGATTTACTACAACCAAAAAGGATACAAATGAAGAGACGCATAAGGTGAGGTCTGGTGGAGGTGGAGTGTCACAAAGTGAAGATTCCATGTCCCAAAGAGGAAGCGTTACCCTCTCTCATGCATGGTCACCAACCAGGAAGCTCATCTGAGCCTTTCAGTTCAGGACACTTATCAGCCTCCACTAGTGGCCATGATAGATTGTTTCATCCCTCCTGAGGCTTAGTCAACATCAGACCCCCAGATGGCCCCTCTTGGTCTGCTCAGACCCCACTCATTAGCCTCAGGTGTGGTCCAGCTCTCAAGAACCCAGAACAAAAGCCAAATTGCAAGGTGGTTCTACATCTTGCAGGTACAAATCTCACCTCCACTATGTGCCAGCTCTTCGATCCCGAACTGTTGAATTAAGCTCTTTGTGCCTGGGTTTCCTCATCTGCACAATGGGGATAATGAGACCCACTTTTCAGATAAGTTGTAGGGATTAAGTGAGACAGTGCGTTGCTTGGTATACAGTCTTCTTGCAATAAATAATAATTGCAATAGTAATAATCAGTATCCCTTTTCTCTCTCTGGGGCTTGAGGGCTCATCAGGATTTTGAAAATATTTTAGTTGTAGTGACTTCTGTAGAAGCTTTTTGGAAACTCTTAGAAGTTTCCTGGGGCCAGCATGCTTGTAACATCTCTGATGGTAGGCATCAATGACTGGTGATAGGGTATAATACATTGTTGGCCTGCTGGACTTTACTATTGTTGTTAGGTGCCGTCTCAAGTCAGTTCCGACTCATAGGGACCCTAGGTACAATAGAACAAAACACTGCCTGGTTCTGCACCATTCTCACAATTGTTATGCTTGAATTCATTGTTGCACCCACTGTGTCAGTCAATCTCATTGAAGGTCTTCCTCTTTTTCTCTGATCCTCTGCTTTACCAAGCGTGATGTCCTTCTCCAGGGATTGATTTTTGCTGATAACATGTCCAAAATATGTAAGACGTAGTCTCACCATCCTTGCTTCTAAGGAGCATTCTGGTTGTACTTCTTTCAAGACAGATTTGTTTGTTCTTTTGACAGTCCATGGTATTTCAATATTCTTTGCCAAGATTTCTTTGGCCAATTCTTCTTTGGCCTTCCTTATTTATCATCCAGATTTTGCATCCATATAAGGCGATTGAAAATGCCATGGCTTGGGTCAGGTGCACCTTAGTGTTCAAGGTGACATTTTTGGTTTTCAACATTTTAAAGAGGTCTTTTTTAATAGATTTGCCCAATGCAGTGTGTCTTTTGATTTCTTGACTGCTGCTTCCATGGGCTTGATTGTCTTACTGTGCCTTAATTGGAGCCCTGGTGGCGCAGTGGTTAAAGCAATTGACTGCTAACTAAAAGGTCGGAGGTTTGAAACCACCAGCAACTCCGAGGGAGAAATATGTGGCAATCCTCTTCCATAGCGATTTACAGTCTTGGGAACACTGTGGGGTTACTGTAAGTCAGAATCGGCTTGACCAGGTGGTTTTTTTTTTTTTTTTTTTGGTTTGGTGCCTTAATCGGAAATTTCCTGCACTGATTCAAAACATTTATTTTTTTAGGCATTTATATTTAGGAGTTAGAAATGGAGTCACTCTATCTTCAGAAACACCTTGGGACATGTCTAACTCAGGGTCTTGCAGAAGTGGCAAGAATTCGCCCAGTGGATCCAATAGAGTATTTGGCATTGTGGATTTACAAGTATAAGGAAAATGTGACCATGGAACAAATGGTAAGTATTGCTTTCCTTTTAGAAAATTAGAAGAGTAAAATAATTGGTCCAATTTGTCTGCTTTTTTTAAAGTTCAGTATTTTTTCTTCTTTCCATTATAAAAATAATATATTCATTATACAAAAACTTAGACAACATGAAAAACAAAAACAATACCCAAAGAAGACCTCTATTTATATTTTTATGTATTTTCATTTATTCTTTTTTCCACACATTTGTCTGTAGATTTTTTTACATACTTGTGATCATACTCAATGTATAATTTTAATTTTATGCTTCGCTCAAATAAAATAACATCTTCCCAAGTAATTATAGATTTTCCAGATTAATAGACTATAATTTGCTTAACTCTTTCCCTATTGTTGGTAACTTAAATGATTTCAAAAATGTTTTTACAAACTGTTTTTTCTCTTATTAATCATATGATATTGCTTTTAAACAATGCTAGAAAGAAAAGGAAATGGCCGAGTTGGAGCGTGAAAGAGAGTTAGCTCTTTTGGAACAGGAGATGATGGAGAGGCTCAAAGCAGAGGAGCTCATGTTTCAGCAGGTGAGACAAGTAAGATGAGTTCACAGGTGTCTGTGGAATTAGGGCTTTCAGCCTTGTGTGATACACTGAAACTTTGAAAGACTACCTGTCCCTGGTTACTTGCTTAGCTGTGGCTCTCTAATGCCTTTACCTTTATGTACATGTGTGCTTTCTTTGCTGGAGAAAAAGCAGCAGTGGGGTAGGAGGAAAACCCAAGAGTGCTGTTGCAGATGCCTGGGGAGAGAGTGTGCCAGTGAGACATGAGTGGTCAGCATGTCTGCTGATGGTTGATTAAGAACAGGACTGGCCAATGCTCACTCAGGGCCACTGGTGGCGTTGGCGGAGGGCGGGGGGGTGGCAAACAGGGGAGATGGTGGGTGTAGGTAGTACTTTTAATAAGGTTTTCTGGGAAGTAGGATTTTTTTTTTAATTTTTTTCTAAAGGAACACAGTAGAGGCAGGTGGTTGACATTAGAGAAGATGATTTATGGAGTCAGATTTCCACGGAGACAAGAGGAAATGGGGTCTGGAACATAGGTGAGGCAGGTAGAAGGGCACTTCTTTGATTATAACAGGAAGAAAGAGAAGAGGACGGTGTAGGTGTATGGAGGCATGCAGGTTTGATGGCATGAAGTTGGGTGCAGTTTCTGTGTGATGGTTTCTGTCTTCCTTATGAAGTAGGGACCATGATCATCTGTCAAGAATGAGGCAGTAAGGTAGGAGGTGCGGGCAGAGTGGTGAAGGTTTGAAATGAGAATGGAAGAGAGAGTTGATCAGGGAAGCTCAGCTTTCCTTGGCAGCATTGAGAGCCCTGGTCTTGTTGGAGACCAAGCATTCATAGTGGTCCATTTGGTTTGCTCATGTGATTGTGTGGTTTTCTCCACCTAGACTTAGATACTTCACTGAAGATGTGGAAGAAGCAGACACTCAAGTAGGTTTGAATAACAGGATTGGGGAGCTGAATGTGTTGGTAAGAGAATGGCTGAAGGGATAGATCATGGAGTATAAGTTAGAAAAGTTCTTGAGTGGCTCCTGGAACCAATTTTATTTAGAGAGAGCTTTTGAACTAAATTCAAGCCACCTCTATAGTTCTTCCAAGTTAAGGACTTGACTAGTCTAGACTATACATTTAAGAAAGGGAAAGAAACCTATCTGAATGTGTGGGTAAAAAGGAAAATATAGGCCTGGCAAATAGCTTCTCTGCCAGTGTCCATCAACAGATGAATGAATAAACAAAATGTGGTATATCCATACAACAAAATATTACTCATCTATAAAGAGAAATGAAGTTGTGATAGATGCTATGACATGGATGAACCTTGAAAACATTATGCTAAGTGAAATAAGTCAGACATAAAAATACCTGGAATAGGCAAATGTATAGCAACAGAAAGTAGATTAGTGGTTACCTGGGGCTGAAGGGAGGGGAGAATGGGAGTTCTTTAAGGGATACTGAGTTTCCGTTTGAGGTGGTGAAAAGCTTTTGGAAATAGTGATTGTAGTTGCACAGTGTGATGAATATGAATGTCACTGAATCACATACTTAAATATGGTTAAATGGCAAATTTTTGTTATATATATTTTACCAAAATTAAAAATTAAATTTTCTCTGCCTAATCTCCTATCCTTGAGACCAAGGTGAAAAATTCTAGGTATTTGAGAGTGCTACCCCTAGATGGATACAGTTGTAGAACACTTTGCTGCCTATGAGCCTTCATTTTCAGTCATTTTAGCTTATTCTTGAGGGACGTTGCAAGTGTTGACTTGGGTGTCACACTGTCACCCAAACAGACAAGATGTCTGCTGCAGCAGCCCCAAACTTCAAATGAGGGTCGCTTTTCCTCCAATACCAGATCCTGTAGCTGGTATCTGTCCCCCTTTCTATCAGAATAAGGAGAACTCATCAGTTCTCTTTCCCCATGGCAATAACATCATGAATGGGGGGATACTTAGCTTTCTTGGACTCATCTACCTTTACTTAGATGAAGTTTGGCAATACTAGAAATAGCCATATGTTGGTAAGTATGAAATAATCCACTGTGCACTGAACACTAAACATTGTATTGGGCATGGAAGACATAATAATATTCTGGAGAAGATTTTATGGCCAGACCAGTTAAAAAATGTATTGGTTGGAGAAATCGATGGGAGAAGGAGAAGGGGCATGTGGAGAGAACCACTGATAGAAAAGAGCTTAAGAGAGAGTAAGCCTGGGATGGAGAGAAACAGGTCTCTTGGGGTACCCCGAGTCCTGTGAGCTGAAAGTTCATGACTCCGGCCACCCCGCTGCTGGCCTCGAGAGCAGTTGTCCTTGTAGTCTGTATTGCTGACTTGAAATTTCTTGACATTTTTTGAGCTCTCCAGGAAGCCCAGTTCCCTGTGAACAGGGAAGTATTTTTATTGCCATTTTCTATTTAGGATCTTATTTTTTGAAGTAAAAACTTATATTTATTTTTGAATGGCTTTCTAATGACTTTGTGTATAAAGGAAGGAATTGAGTTTTGAAAATTTCCTGAAAACGTTAAGAAACTGGTTATGCTAACCAATCTGGTTGCTATTTGACAGCTATGCTTTGTATGACTGTTGAGAGATGGAGTTATTTCACTTCCTTGACCACTGTCTGAAAGTTGATTGAAATGATACTGCATCAACATTTTGGCTTCCTAACCTCATCGCATTTATCTTAATGGGGTAAAGTACAGTTAGGAATACCAAGAAATTACCTTTAAAAACCTTTTGTGAATAAATATTAATCACTGTTTATAATCCATTTTTAAAAAAGGTATTATTTTAAAAATACTTTTAATGGGATGACCTTAGTTTATCTGTAAGATGGTGCCTGACTGGTGGTAAGAAATAATTTTCTAGTAAAGAGGTTGGGAAACTCTGTAAAGTGCCAAAGAGTAAATATTTTAAGCTTTACAGGCCAAGCGGCAAAATTGAGGCTATTATTGAGGTACTTACAAGTGGGGTTTTTTTTTTTTTTGGTTTTTTGGGGTTTATATAACAAGAGAGAATACAAATTTCCATAAAAGTTTTATGATGGAATTAAAATTCTAATAATAACAGTAATGACAATTATTGAATACCTTTTTTGTAGTAGAGGTTTTCTTTGGGGAAGAATGAAATTCTTTTTTTTTTTTTGTCCGATAACATTTCACTCAATTGGAGTTCAAAGTTAGTGTTCCCTACTGTCAAAATTGGTTGAAAATATTAAGCTATTAATGTCGATCTGTAGTGAGATTTTATGTGTTTCATCCTTGATAATGTCTTTTCACACAGATAGCGCTACCAAATATTGATATGAATCTACCTGCATTTAATTTTAATTGGGCGTGTGCATCTCCTGGAAGGCATTTGTAGAATTCTGTTCGTTTCTTTTCTTGATATTTGTCCTTTAGCGTGCCATTACCTTGTAGATGAGTCCCTTGCAATTGAAGGTGGTAGAAGCTTCTCAATTGCACAGTTAAGTCGATTTTGAAATATAGGAATTTCCTTTGCGCTTACATTGAGGTCTGGACACCCTGAAGTTTCAGCTTGGAAAACATACCCACCGCAAATTTGCGTGGAGTGAAGATCTAGTTTCTTGTCTTAACTTTTGACAGCACAGAAAGTACATAAAGCAGCTTGACATTACCTGTGATTCAAACAACACTAGTTGTTGAAATGACTTTATTGCAGTATAAGCTCACATATAAACAATGTCCTGCCTTATAATCTTAGGTGCAATTAAGAAACGTTGTCAAGCCTACAGCAAAATCTAATTTCCAAAACCATTTAATGTTCAATAATAGTGGCTGTGGTTCTTTTCATTCAGAGAAATATGTGTCTTGGCCAACAAATTTATAATAAATTTTACCACTGTTAAGATATGTGGTGGGCAAGTCAGGTTCTATTCAGCTTTTATTTCTGACAGAAATTCTTGGAACTGATGATAGATAAATCCACAAGGCCACTGTTGACACTAAAAAAACACTACTGGCCTAATAATCCATGAGAGATTCAGGTATTTTCTACACAGTAGCTGCTGTTGAATAATGCAATGACTAATCATAGACTTTAATAGACCCTTCAAGTGTTTAAAATATGTCCAGCTAAGTCTTTTTATGTTTCACATGTTATTTTTACCACTATTAGTTGTAACAAGCCTTAGCAGATTTCACTTCAGGTTGTACCAAGTCAGGGCTTCTCAGCTTTGAAAATATTCTTGCCTGTAGTTGTTCCATGAAGACTGTTCGTAGAAGCCAACTCTTTAGTCGCTTCAAACTCAGCATTGACTCCTGTAGTAAACAGCATCTGAGCAGTGTTGGCAACATCTGTTGGGTGGGTCATCAGGCGCCAAGGAAAACCACTCAGAATCATTTGCTTTGTTTTTTAGTTGAATGTATGGATTTTTCTGTCAATGTGGTCAGCTTCAACTGTTCTCACCAAGAGGCTAATCACCTCAGACACATTTGCTGTCTCTGGATACATTTCTTGGGCTGCTGCAATCAAGCATGTTTAATTAACTCACCATTGGCAAATGGTTTTCCTTGCTTGGCTAACAAATGAGTCAGTTGGAAACATACCTTTGTTGCAGCCTCATTTTATTTTTCTGAAGAAATTCTGCTGTGATGAGACATACTGTTGTAAATGTTCAGATTTTTCCGGCTGTTGCTTTCCCGTACGTAGGAATATTGTCGTGAGGGCCTAGTTTGGTAATGCTGGTATGTATTGTATCACACAGTGTCATTGCATAATAAATACCATGCTTTGCCATTGAATTTGACGGCAAAATAATCCACACTGCACTGTGTCTGAAAAGTATGACATTTAAAGTCCACTTCTTTTCTTGCTTTGAATGATAAGTATACACTGATAATAATAATAAAAAAAAGTTATGGGGTGATGATGCCTGTACACTGTTGCATTGTAACCATGTCTTTGTGATTTGTAGCGCAGCACAAGGTGATGAGAGCGCTGCATTCGGTCCCTAGAGCAGCCACTGAACTTTGTTGTAGCGCAAGAGTAGTCACAGGCAAAACACAAGGGAATGAACCTGGCTCTGCTTGACTAAAAGTGTATTTACTGACAGTGAAATTTGAATTTTATATAATTTTCCTGTGTCATGAAATGTTACTATTCTTCTGATTTTCTTCAACCATTTAAAAATACAAAAAACATTCTTAGCTAGTAGGCTGTACAAAAATAGGTGGTGGGCCAGATTTGGCATGTGGGTCTTAGTTTGCTGACCCCTACTCTAGTGTGACATACATGTTGAATTAGGACCAGATATATTATTATCTGTGGTTTTAGGTAATAATGCTTAAGATTTTCTCACACACTGCTCTTTCACCAAGGTGGGGCTCTATGAAGACCCATTTGTGCTTAAAGAGATTTTATCTAAAGAAATTAGTTTTATTTCTATAAATTATTTTTATTTTATAGAAAAATCATTTTATCTAAAGAAATTATTGCCATTTCATTTGGAACCTCTAGAAGGACAGAAAATGACTTGATTTTGTACAAATTGTGTTTTTCTACAGTTAGCAATTACGGAGCTTCCTTTTTTCTTTCCTTCAGGAAATATTTGTAGAAGTTAAACTGTTAGGTGGCTGTGAACATTTATTTTTGTACCTTTCTGAATTTTGGGTGGCTATTTTTTTTTATAAGCCCTGGAGGAGCTTTGGTGGTGCAGTGGTTAGGCACTTTTGGTCTACCCAAAAGGTGGACAGTTCAAACCCACTGGGTACTCTGTGGGAGAAAGATGTGGCGGTCTGCTTCCATAAAGATTGTAGCCTTGGAAACCCTGTGGGGCAGTTCTACTCTGTCCTGTAGGGTCACTATGAGTTGGCATATACTCTGTGGAATGGGTATTTGGTTTTGGGTATAAGCCCTGGTGGTGCAAACAGTTAAGCACTTGGCTACTAACCGAAATGTTGGAGGTTCGAACCCGCCAGCGACTCCACAGAAGAAAGACCTGGTAATGTTTCCATAAAGATTACAGCCAAGAAAACCCACAGGGGGCAGTTCTACTCTGTCACATGGGCTTGCTATGAGTCAGAAACGACTCAACAGCACCCAATAACAGCAACATAAACTAAATTACCCTGAGACACTTAGAGTGATAGAGTCAACTCCTTTCAATTCATCTGACTCTAATAAAACTTATGTATTTCTAAATATTTAGCAACAGCTGGAGTTCCAGCTAGAGTTGGAAATGCAAGAAAAAGAGAGAAGGAGAATAGAAGAACTACAGAGAGCGCAAGATCAATTAGAGAAGGTAATTTGAATTAAAAAAAAAAATTATTGTGCTTTAAGTGAAAGTTTACAAACCAAGTCAGTCTCATACAAAAATTTATACACACCTTGCTATACATGCCTAATTGCTCTCCCCCTAATGAGACAGCACACTCCTTCCCTCTACTCTGTTTCCTCGTGTCCATTCAGCCAACTTCTGGCACCCTCGGCCCTTTCATCTCCCCTCCAGACAGGAGATGGCAACATAGTCTCATATGTCTACTTGATCCAAGAAGCTTGTTCTTCCCCAGTATCATTTTCCATCCCATAGGCCAGTCCTGTCGCTGTCTGAAGAATTGGCTTTGGGAATGGTTCCTGTCTTGGGATAACAGAAAGTCTAGGGACCATGACCTCCAGGGTCCTTCTAGTCTCAGTATGACCATTAAATCTGGTCTTTTAATGAGAATTCGGGGTCTGCATCCCACTGCTCTCCTGCTCCCTCAGGGGTTCTCTGTTGTGTTCCCTGTCAGGACAGTCATCAGTTGTGGTTGGGCACCATCTAGTTCTTCTGGTCTCAGGCTGATGTAGTCTCTGGTTTATGTGGTCCTTTCTCTGTCTTGTGTTCATAATTACCCTGTGTCTTTGGTGTTCTTCATTCTTCCTTGCTTGAGGTGGGTTGAGACCAATTGATGCATCTTAGATGGCGGCTTGCTAGCATTTAAGACCCCAGATGCTACTCTCCAAAGTGGGATGCAGAATGTTTTCTTAATAGATTTTATTACACCAATTGACTTAGATGTACCCTGAAACCATGGTTCCCAAACCCCGCCCCTGCTACACTGGCCTTCCAAGCATTCAGTTTATTCCGGAAACTTCTTTGCTTTTGGTTTAGATCAGTTGTGTTGACCTCTCCTGTATTATGTCTTGTCTTTCCTGTCACCTAAAATAAAATTTGTCTACTATCGAATTAGTGAAAACCCCTTTTGTTCCCTCCATCCCTCCCTCCTGCCTCTTGTAACCATCAAAAAATATTTTTTCTCTGTTTGAACTATTTTGTCAGTTCTTATAACAGTGGTCTTATACAAAATTTGTCCTTTTGCAACTGACTAATTTCACTCAGATTCCTCCATGTTATGAAATGTTTCACGGATTGTTCATTGTTCTTTATCGATGCATAATATTCCATTCTGTGAATATACCATAATTTATTTATCCATTCATTTGTTAATGGGCACCTTGGCTACTTCCATCTTCTTGCTATTGTAAACAGTGCTGCAGTGAACATGGGTGTGCATGTATCTGTTCTATAAAGGCTCTTATTTCTCTAGGATATATTCCGAGAAGTGGGATTGCTCGATTGTATGGTAGTTCTATTTCTAGTTTTTTAAGGAAGTGCCGAATCGATTTCCACAGTGATTGTACCATTTTACATTCCCACCAACAGTGTATAAGTGTCTCTCCACAACCTCTCCAACATTTATTATTTTCTGTTTTTTTGCATTAATGCCAGCCTTGTTGTAGTGAGATGGAATCTCTTGTAGTTTTAATTTGCATTTCTCTAATGGCTAGTGATTGTGAGCATTTCCTTATGTATCTGTTAGCTACCTGAATGTCTTCTTTAGTGAAGTGCCTGTTCATATCTTTTGCCCATTACTTAATTGAGTTATTTGTCTTTTTGTAGTTGAGTTTTTGCAATTTCATGTAGATTTTAGAGATCAGGCACTGATCAGAAATGTCATGGCTAAAAACTTTTTCCCAGTCTGTAGGTAGCCTTTTTACTCTTTTGGAGAAGTCTTTGGATGAGCATAGGTGTTTGATTTTCAGGAGCTCTCAGTTATCTTGTTTCTCTTCTGCATTTTTAGTAATGTTTTGTATACTGTTTATGCCATGTATTAGGGCTCCTACTGTTGTCCCTATTTTTTCTTCCATGATCTTTCTTGTTTTAGATTTTATATTTAGGTCTTTGATCCATTTTGAATTAGTTTTTGTGCATGGTGCATTTTTTTTTGCAGATAGATATCCAGTTATGTCGGCACCATTTGTTAAAAAGATTGTCTTTTCCCCAATTTACTGACTTGGGGCCTTTGTCAAATATCACCTGCTCATATGTGGATGGTTTTATGTCTGGATTCTCAATTCTGTTCCATTGGTCTACGTATTTGTTGTTGTACCAGTACCAGGCTGTTTTGACTATTGTGGCTGTATAATAGGTTCTAAAATCAGGTAGAGTGAGGCCGCCCACTTTGTTCTTCTTTTTCGATAATGGTTTACTTATCTGGAGCCTCTTTCCCTTCCATGTGAAGTTGGTGATTTGTTTCTCCATCACATTATAAAATGTCGTTGGAATTTGGATTGGAATTGCATTGTATCTATAGATTGGTTTTGGTAGAATAGACATTTTTACAAAGGTAAGTCTTCCTATCCATGGGCAAGGTTTGTTTTGCCACTTTTGTAGGTCTCTTTTGGTTTCTTGCAGTTTGTTTCTTGCAGTAGTGCCTTGTAGTTTTCCTGGTATAGGTCTTTTATGTCTCTAGAAGATTTATTCCTAAGTATTGTATCTTCTTGGGGGCTACTGTAAACACTATTGATTTGTGATTTCCCCCTCGATATTCTTTTTGTTGGTGTAGAGGAATCCAATTGATTTTTTGTATGTTTATCTTGTATCCTGATACACTGCTGAACTCTTCTATTAGTTTCAGTAGCTTCCTTGAGGATACTTTAGGGTTTTCTTTGTATAACATCATGTCATCTGCAAATAGAGATACTTTTACTTCTTCCTTACCATTCTGGATGCCTTTTATTTCTTTTTCTAGCCTAACTGCTCCGGCTAGGACTTCCTGCACAATGTCGAATAAGAGTGGTGAAAAAGGACATCCTTGTCTGGTTCCCGCTCTCAAGCGGAATGCTTTCAGAATCTCTCCATTTAGGATGATGTTGGCTGTTGACTTTGTATAAATGTCTTTTATTATGTTGAGGAATTTTTCTTCTATTCCTATTTTGCTGAGAGTTTTTATCATGAATGGGTGTTGAACTTTGTCAAATGCCTTTTCTGCATCAATTAATAAGATCATGTGGTTCTTGTCTTTTGTTTTATTTATATGATGGATTACATTAATTGTTTTTCTAATGTTGAACCATCCCTGCATACCTGGTATGAATCCCACTTGGTCATGGTGAATTATTTTTTTGATGTATTGTTGAATTCTATTGGTTAGAATTTTGTTGAGGATTTTTGCATCTATGTTCATGAGGGATATAGGTCTGTAGATTTCTTTCTTTGTGGTGTCTTTACTTGGTTTTAGGATCAGGGATACGCTGGCTTCATAGAATGCGTTCGTGAGTGTTCCGCCCTTTTCTATGCTCTGAAATACTTGTAGTGGTAGTGGTGTTAACTCTTCTCTGAAAATTTGGTAGAACTCTGCAATGAAGCCTTCTGGGCCAGGGCTTTTTTTTTTTATTACCTTTTCAATCGCTTCTTTTGTTACAGGTCTATTTAGTTGTTCTACCTCTGTTTGTGTTAGTTTAGGTAGATAGTGTGTTTCTAGGAATTCATCCATTTCTTCTAGGTTTTCAAATTTGTTAGAGTGCAATTTTTCATAGTAATCTGATATGATTCTTTTAATTTCTGTTGGGTGTGTTGTAATATCGCTCATCTCATTTCTTATTTGGGTTATTTGCTGCCTCTCCTGTTTTACTTTTGTCAGTCTTACAATGTTTTATCAATTTTGTTAAATTTTTAAAGAACCAGCTTTTGGTCTTGTTAACTCTTTCAATTGTTTTTCTGTTCTCTAATTCATTTAATTCTGCTCTAATTTTTATTATTTGCTTTCTTCTGGTGCCTGAGGGTTTCTTTTGTTGCTTTCTTTCTATTTGTTCAAGTTGTAGGAAGATTTCTTTGATTTGGGCCCTTTCTTCTTTTTGGATGTGTGCATTTATTGATATAAATTGACCTCTGAGCACTGCTTTTGCTGTGTCCCAAAGGTTCTGATAGGAAGTGTTTTCATTCTCATTGGATTCTATGAATTTCTTTATTCCATCCTTAATGTCTCCTATAACCCAGTCTTTTTTGAGCCTCCTCAAAAAAGGAGTTGTTCAGTTTCCAACTATTTGATTTCTTTTCCCTGCTTTTTCTATATTTGATCTCTACTTTTATGGCCTTATGGTGGGAGAAGATGCTTTGTAATATTTTGATGTTTTGGATTCTGTAAAGTCTTCGTTCCTGACCTAATACATAGTCTACTCTAGAGAATGTTCCACGTGCACTAGAAAAGAAAGTATACTTTGCAGATGTTGGGTGTAGTGTTTTGTATATGTCTATGAGGTCAAGTTTGTTGATTGTGGCATTTAGATCTTCCGTGTCTTTTTTGAGCTTCTTACTGGATGTTCTGTCCTTCACCGAAAGTGGTGTGTTGAAGTCTCCTACTATAATTGTGGAGCTGTCTATCTCACTTTTCAGTGCTGTTAAAGTTTCTTTTATGTATCTTGCAGCCCTGTCATTGGGTGCATTAATAATTAATATGGTTTCTGGTATATTGTCCCTTTAATCATCATATAGTGCCCTTCCTTATCCTTTATAGTGGATTTAACTTTAAAGTCTATTTTGTCTGAAATTAATATTGCCGCTTCTGCTCTTTTTTGCTTGTTGTTTGCTTGATATATTTCTTTCCATCCCTTGAGTTTTAGTTTGTTTGTGTGTTTGAGTCTAAGGTATGTCTCTTGTAGGCACATATAGCTGGATCATGTTTTTTTATCCATCCTGCAACTCTCTGTCTCTTTATTGGTGCATTTAGTCCATTTACATTTAGCATGATTATAGATATAAATATAGGTATGAGTTTATTGCTGTCATTTTGATGTCTTTTTTTTGAGTGTTATTGACAGTTTCATTTTTCCACTTCCTTTTTGTGCTGTGACGTTTTTGTTTGTAATTTGTTTGTTCCCCTTTTTCATTGCAGTTGAATTTCTTTTTGCTGGGTCTTTATGTTTATCTTGGTTTTTTATTTTGAAGTGTGGGGTTGTTAGTCTTCTTGTGGTTACCTTAATATTTACCCCTATTTTTCTAACTATAAACCTAACTTGCATCTCTGTGTATCGCCTTGATTTCCTCTCCATATGGAAGATCTATGCATACTTTATTTAGTCCCTGTTTATTGATTATTGTCATCTTTTACATAATTACATCACTGATTCCCTGTTTTGAGTGTTTTTTTTTTAATCTTCTTTTCCCTACCTGAGTTGACACCTGGATGCTCCCTTCTTTGTCCTCGTATTAATTCTCTTTAGTATTTTTTGTTGTGTATGTTTGGTTTTTGCAAATTCCCTAAGCTAGTGTTTTGTGGAAATTTCTTAATTTCACCTTCATGTTTGTGCGACAGTTTTGCTGGATATATGATTCTTTGCTGGTAGTTTTTCTCCTTCAATGGCCTATATCTGTCATCCCATTGCCTTCTTGCCTGCATGGTTTCTGCCAAGTAGTCTGAGCTTTTCTTATTGCTTCTCCTTTGTAGGTGACTTTTTGCTTATCCCTGGCTGCTCTTAAAATTTTCTTTTTATCTTTGGTTTTGGCAAGTTTGATGATAATATGTCTTTGTGACTTTCTTTCGGGATCTTTCTTTTATGGGGTTCAATGAGCATCTTGGATAAATATTCTTTCATTTTTCACAATGTCAGGGAAGTTTTCTGCCAAAAAATCTTCAGCAATTCTGTCTGTATTTTCTGTTGTCCCTCCCTGTTCTGGTATTCCAATCACTTGCAAGTTATTCTTCTTGATAGAGTCCCACGTGATTCTTGGGGTTTCTTCATTTCTTTTAAGTTCTTGTATCTGATTTTTCTTCAAATATATTGGTGCCAAGTGCCTTATCATCCATCTCCCCAATTCTGCATTCCAATTCCTCAGTTCTGCTCCTCTGACTCCCTGTTGAGTTGTCTAATTCTGTAATTTACTGTTAATCTTTTGAGTTTCTGAATGCTGTCTCTCTGTGGATTCTTGCAGCTTATTAAATTTTGCATTATGTTCTTGAATATTCTTTTTTATTTCTTCAACTGCTTTATCTGTGCATTCCTTGGCTTTTTCTTTATATTGCCTGATCTCATTCCTGATGTCGTTCCTGATGTCTTGAAGCTTTCTGTATATTAACCTTTTGCTTTCTACTTCTGGCAATTCCAGGAATACATCTCCATCTGGGAGAGTCCTCGATTCTCTATTTTGGGAGTTTGTTGAGGCAACCATGGTCTGCTTCTTTATGTTATTTGATATCGACTGCTGTCTCCAACTTGGGTCGCTATGAGTCAGAATTGACTTGACGGGTTTTTTGGGGGGGTTGTCTCCGAGCCATCTATAAGTTATTGAAATAATTTATTTTATGTTGCTCCCTGTGCCCTAGCTTCTTGCTTTGTTTCATTTCAACATACCCAAATAGGCTACTAGAGTGAGCTAACTTGATTATTGGAGCCTTTGAAGCACTAATGTCCTGTTACCAGATAGCTAGAATAGTTGCCCAGTATTCGAGCCTAGGAATCAACTCAGTATTCTGGTATAGATTCAGCTCAGTTGTCCTGATAGTCAGTCACCTAGTGTGTGGTGTGGGCTCTGACCTACTATCTGAGAGGGTTAGTGGCGATGGTTGTATGCACTGGTTTCTGGTCACGGCAGAGAGTCACACCCTGAGGAGGGCAGGGTGATGACAGCCTTCCCCCAAGTGTTAGTGAGGAAGTTGCGTCTCTGTTCTCTAGAGCGCTCTGGTGGATGGGCTCTGCAGCTGTGCCTTAGGCACCCAATGCTTATACCTGTAAAGACTGGGAGGTACCACCATCCTCAGACCCCTTTTGCCCGTGGCTAAGTGTGGTGGATGGAGCCTCCAGCCCTCAGGTCCCTGCTGTGGGTAGGTGAGGGCTCTGTTTAATAGGCAGAGCTGTATCAGACCTCCAAAACCTGCCTCTCCACTG
Organism: Elephas maximus indicus; assembly: GCF_024166365.1. NCBI lineage: Eukaryota > Metazoa > Chordata > Mammalia > Proboscidea > Elephantidae > Elephas > Elephas maximus. The sequence goes on from NC_064826.1 coordinate 131,953,194, forward strand.
CACAGCTGAAACAATTATAGTCAGGCCTCTAACAGATTTGCCCTTGCTTTATAATAGCCACCTGAATCCATGTAGGGGTGAAAGCCAAAGTTTGTGGATTGCTTGTGCTTGGACTGGAGCTGCTTCTGCTCTGAGCTTCCAGATTAGGGGAGTCAGGAAAGTGTTTTCCCCCCTTTGCTAATTTTCTCCTTCTCCAAGGCCGGGAGAATGGCTCAGAGAGGGCGCAGCAGGTTCTATCTCACACCCAGGGAAATCAACTGTTAATGAAGCTGGTTGGGGCAGAGTGGGGAGGGATCAGAGAGATAGGAGTGAGTACTTTCAGAAGAAGGAGCTATTAGATCCTTCAGATAAATTAGACAAAAATCACTTATCTTGTATGGAGAGCGCTGTTTTATCTCAGATTCCTGAGGCGGGTGTAGCCCATGTGTGCTGGCTGGGTCCCTGCCAAGATTGCCCCAGGGGGTTAGGGCTGCTTCCTGCACTTATGTCCTTTTGCTGAAGCAGCTTCGTTCTAAGCAACACCTCCGGTCCCATGGCCGTCACACCAGGGGTTGGTATGCTGGCACTTCGTTTGCCTTCTTTCACTGAAGCAGCCGCTTCCCAAATGCTGTGTCCAGCCCTGCTGTAGACATGCCACAGGGTCAGGGGTGTGCCACTTTGCTTGCCTTCTTTCGCTGAAGCTGCTGTGTCTCAGGAAACTACCATCAGCCCCGCTGCATTTGTGCCAAAGAACAGTGCCAAGGAATCGGAGATGAGGTGCTGTATGGGCGCGGCAACTCGTTGCTGCTTCTGCACTGTCTCTCTCCTGTCACTCAGATTGATTCCTTAATTCTGCGTTTGATGCTCAGGGATCGTAGATTTTCATATATGTAATTGATTCACTTGTTTTTTTCGAGTGTTTGTTGCAAAAGGCTTCAGCAGAAGCTTCTGACTAGTCAGCCATCTTGGCCCTGCCTCCATCTTCCAAAGATTTTGGTATGATGTGTTTTCATTCCCATTTGATTCTAGGAATTTTTTGATGCCATCTTTGATGTCTTCTATTACCCAGTGGTTTTTAAGCAGGGTGTTTTTGAGTTTCCATGTATTTGATTTTTTTTGTTATGCCTCCTGTTGTCAATTTCTACTTTGAAGACGTTGTGATCAGAGAAGATACCTTAGATTATCTCAGTGTTTTGGATCTTGTTGAGGGTTGCTTTGTGGCCTAAGATGTGGTCTATTCTGGAGAACATTCCATGTGTTTTGGAAAAGAATGTGTAGTTCACGGCTGTTGGGTGGAGTGTTCTGTAAATGTCCGTGAGTTCAGTTTGGCTGATTGTGGCCTTTAGATCTTCTGTATCTTTGTTGAGTTTCTAAATGTTCTGTCCTTTACCAAGAGTGGTATGTTGAAGTCTCCTACTATTATAATGGAACTGTCAATTTCTCTTTTCAGTGTTGTTAAAGTTTGTTTTGTGTATTTTGGAGCTGTGTCATTGGGTGTGTAGATATTTATTATGGTTATGTCTTTATGCTGGATCATCTGTTTAATCACGGTATAGTTCCCTTCTTTCTCTTTTATGGTGGGTTTTGTTTTAAAGTCTGTTTTATATGAGATTACTATTGACACTCCTGCTTTTTTTTGGTGGCTGTTTGATATATTTTTTTCCATCCTTTGATTTTTTTCTTTAAAAATTTTTATTGTGCTTTAAGTGAAAGTTTACAAATCAAATCAGTCTCTCACATAAAAACTTATATACACCTTACTACATACTCCCAATTACTCTCCCACCAATAGGACAGCCCGCTCCTTCCTTCCAGTCTCTCTTTTAGTGACCATTTTGCCAGCTTCTAACTACCTCTACCCTCTCATCTCCCCTCCAGACAGGAGATGCCAACAGAGTCTCACGTGTCCACCTGAAGCAAGTAGCTCATTCCTCATTAGCATCTCTCTCCAACCCATTGTCCAGTCGAATCCACGTCTGACGAGTTGGCTTCGGGAATGGTTCCTGTCCTGGGCCAACAGAAGATTTGGGGACCATGACCACCGGGGTCCTTCTAGTCTCAGTCAGACCATTAAGTCTGGGCTTTTTATGAGAATTTGGGGTCTGCATCCCACTGTTCTCTTACTCCCTCAGGGGTTCTCTGTTGTGTTCCCTGTCAGGGCAGTCATCGGTTGTGGCTGGGCACCATCTAGTTCTTCTGGTTTCAGGATGATGTAGTCTCAGGTTCATGTAGCCCTTTATGCCTCTTGGGCTCGTAATTACCTTGTGCCCTTGATGTTCTTCATTCTCGTTTGATCCAGGTGAGTTGAGACTCATTGATGCATCTTAGATGGCCGCTTGCTAGCGTTTAAGACCCCAGACACAACTCTTCAAAGTGGGATGCAGAATGTTTTCTTAATAGATTTTATTTTGCCAATAGACTTAGATGACCACTGAAACCATGGTCCCCAAACCACTGCCCCTGCTTTGCTGACCTTCGAAGCATTCAGTTTATTCAGGAAACTTCTTTGCTTTTGGTTTAGTCCAGTTCTGCTGACCTCCCCTGTATTGAATGTTGTCCTTCACTTCACCTAAAGTAGTTCTTATCTACTAATTAGTAAATACCCCTCTCCCACCCTACCTCCCTCCTCCTTCTCTTAACCACAAAAGAGAGTGTTCTTCTCAGTTTAAACTATTTCTCAAGGTCTTATAATAGTGGCCTTATGCAATATTTGTCCTTTTGCAACTGACTAATTTCACTCAGCATAATGCCTTCCAGGTTCGTCCATGTTATGAAATGTTTCACAGATTCCTCACTGTTCTTTATTGATGTGTAATATTCCATTGTGTGAATATACCATAATTTATTTATCCATTCATCCGTTGATGGGCACTTTGCTTCCATCTTTTTGCTTTGTAAACAGTGCTGCAATAAACATGGGTGTGCATATACCTGTTCGTGTAAAGACTGTAATTTCTCTAGGATATATTCCGAGGAGTGGGATTGCTGGGTCATATGGTAGTTGTATTTCTAGCTTTTGAAGGAAGCACCAAATTGATTTCCAAAGTGGTTCTACCATTTTCCATTCCCACCAGCAGTGTATAAATGCTCCAATCTCTCCACTGCCTCTCCAAGATTTATTATTTTGTGTTTTTTTGGATTAATGCCAGCCTTGTTGGAGTGAGATGGAATCTCATTGTAATTTTAATTTGCATTCTCTAATGGGTAATGATTGAGAGCATTTCCTCGTGTATCTGTTAGCTGCCTGAATGTCTTCTTCAGTGAAATGCCTATTCATATCCTTTGCTCATTTTTTAATTGGGTTGTTTGTCTTTTTGTGCTTGAGTTTTAGCAGAATCATATAGGTTTTAGAGATCAGGCACTGGTCAGAGATGTCGTAGCTGAAATTTTTTCTCCAGTCTGTAGGTGGCCTTTTCACTCTTTTGGTGAAGTCTTTCAATGAGCATAGGTGTTTGATTTTTAGGAGCTCCCAGTTATGTGGTTTCTCTTTGGAATTTTTAGTAGTGTTTTATATTCTGCTTATGCCTTGTATTAGGGCTCCTAATGACCTCCCTATTTTTTCTTCCATGATCTTTATCGTTTTAGACTTTATGTTTAGGTCTTTGATCCATTTGGAGTTAATTTTTGTGCATGGTGTGCAGTATGGGTACTGTTTTATTTTTATGCAGATGGATATACAGTTATGTCAGGACTATTTGTTAAAACGACTATCTTTTCCCCAATTAACTGACACTGGGCTGTTCTCAAATATCAGCTGCTCATATGTGGATGGATTTATATCTGGATTCTCAATTCTGTTCCATTGGTCTACGTGTCTGTTGTTGTACCAGTACCAGGCTGTTTTGACTACTGTGGCTGTATAATAGGTTCTAAATTCAGGTAAAGTGAGGCCTCCCACTTTGTTCTTTTTCAGTAATGCTTTACTTATCTGGGGCCTCTTTTCCTTCCATATGAAGTTGGTGATTTGTTTCTCCATCATATTAAAAAATGTCATTGGAATTTGGATCGGAAGTGCATGGTATATATAGATGGCTTTTGGTAGAATAGACATTTTTATAATGTTAAGTCGTCCTGTTCATGAACAAGGTATGTTTTTCCACTTATGCAGGTCCCTTTTGGTTTCTTGCAGTAGTACCTTGTAGTTTTCTTTGTACAGGTGTTTTACATCTTTGGTAAGATTTATTCCTAAATATTTTATCTTCTTGGGGGTACTGTGAATGGTACTGATTTGGTGATTTCCTCTTCGATGTTCTTTTTGTTGATGTAGAGGAATCCAACTGATTTTTGTATGTTTGTCTTCTAACCTGATACTCTGCTGAGCTCTTCTATTAGTTTCAGTAGTTTTCTTGAGGATTTCTTAGGGTTTTCTGTGTATAAGATCATGTCGTCTGTACATAGAGATAATTTTACTTCTTCCTTGCCAATCTGGATGCCCTTTATTTATCTAGCCTAATTGTTCTGGCTAGGACCTCCAGCATAATGTTGAATAAGAGCGGTGATAAAGGGCCTCCTTGTCTGGTTCCCGTCCTCAAGGGAAATGTTTTCAGGCTCTCTCCATTTAAGATGACGTTAGCTGTTGGCTTGGTATAAATGCCCTTTATTATGTTGAGGAATTTTCCTTCAATTCCTATTTTGCTGAGAGTTTTTATCATGAATGGGTATTGGACTTTGTCAAATGCCTTTTCTGCAACAATTGATAAGATCATGTGGTTTTTTTCTTTTGTTTTATTTATGTGGTGGAATACATTAATTGTTTTTCTAATATAGAACCAACCTTGCATACCTGGTGTAAATCCCACTTGGTCATGAATTATTTTTTTGATATGTTGTTGAATTCTATTGGTTAGAATTTTGTTGAGGATTTTTGCATCTATGTTCATGAGGGATATATGTCTGTAATTTTCTTTTTTTTTTTTTGTCTTTTGCTGGTTTTGGTATAGGGATATGCTGGCTTCATAGAATGAGTTAGGGAGTATTCCATCCTTTTCTATGCTTTGAAATACCTTTAGTAGTAGTAGTGTTAACTCTTTGAAAGTTCGGTAAAATTCTGCAGAGAAGCCATCCGGCCCAGGGCTTTTTTTTTGGTTGGGTATTTTTTGATTCCCTTTTCAATCTCTTTTTTTGTTATGGGTCTATTTAGTTGTTCTAATTCTGTTTGTGTTAGTTTAGGTAGGTAGTGTGTTTCTAGGAATTCATCCATTTCTTCTAGGGTTTCAAATTTGTTTGAGTATAGTTTTTCCATGGTAATCGGGTATGATTCTTTTAATTTCAGTTAGGTCTGTTGTGATATGGTCCATCTCATTTCTTATTCGGGTTATTTGTTTCTTTTCCTGTATTTCTTTACTCAGTCTCGCCAATGGCTTAGCAATTTTATTAATTTTTTCAAAGAATGAGCTTTTGGCTTTGTTAATTCTTCCAATTGTTTTTCTGTTCTCTAATTCATTTAATTCTGCTCTAATTTTTAGTATTTGTTTTCTTCTTGTTCCTGACTTATTCTTTCGTTGCTCGCTTTCTATTTGTTCAAGTCGTAGGGACAGTTTTCTGATTTGGGCTCTTTCTTAAGTATGTGTGCATTTATTGATATAAATTGACTTCTGAGTCCTGCTTTTTCTGTGTCCCAAGGTTTTGATAGGAAGTGTTTTCATTATCATTGGATTCTATGAATTTCTTTGTTCCATTCTTAATGTCTTTTATAACCCAGTCATTTTTGAGCGGGGTATTGTTTGGTTTCCAAGTATTTGATTTCTTTTCTCTGGTTTTTCTGTTATTGATTTCTACTTTTATGGCCGTATGGTCTGAGAATATGCTTTGTAATATTTCGATGTTTTGGATTCTGCAAAGTTTTGTTTAATGACCCAATATGTGATCTATTCCCTAGAATGTTCCATATGCACTAGAAAAAAAGTATACTTTGCAACTGTTGGGTGGAGTGTTCTGTATAAGTCTATGAGGTCAAGTTGGTTGATTATAGCAATAAGATCTTCTGTGTCTCTATTGAGCTTCTTACTGGATGTCTTCTCCTTCACCGAAAGTGTTGTGTTGAAGTCTCCCACTATAATTGTGGAGGTGTCTATCTCACTTTTCAATTCTTTTGATGTTTGTTTTATGTATCTTGCAGCCTTGTCATTGGATTCTTAAATATATAATATGGTTATATCTTCCTGGTAAACTGTCCCTTTAATCATTTTGTAGTGTCCTTCTTTATCATTTGTGGCGGATTTAACTTTAAAGTTTATTTTGTCAGAAATTAATATTGCCACTATTGCTCTTTTTTGATTGTTGTTTGCTTGCTATATTTTTTTCCATCCTTTGAGTTTTAGTTTATTTGTGTCTCTAAGTCTAAGGTGTGTCTCTTGTAGGCAGCATATAGACGGATCATGTTTTTTTATCCAGTCTGCGACTCTCTGTATCTTTGTTGGTGCATTTAGGCCATTTACATTCAGTGTAATTATAGATGAGTTTAGTGCTGTCATTTTGATACCTTTTTTGTGTGTTGTTGACAATTTCATTTTTCAGCTTACTTTTGTGTGCCAAGAAGTTTTTCTTTGTAAATTGTGTGTTCCTTATTTTCATAATAGTTGAATTTATTTTTGCTGAGTCGTTATGTTTTTCCTGGTTTTTATTTTGAAGTATGGAATTGTTAGACCTCTCTGTGGTTACCTTAATATTTACCCCTATTTTTCTAAGAAAAAACCTAACATATTGTCCTATATTGCCTTGGTTTCCTCTCCATAAGGAAGATCTATGCCTCCTGCATTTAGTCCCTCTTTTTTGATTATTGTAATCTTTTACATAATGACATCAATGATATCCTGTTTTGAGCATTTTTTTGCTTTTAATTAATCTTATTTTGTGTTTGTGATTTCCCTATCTGAGTTGATATTCAGATATTCTCCTCTGTGATCTTGTGTTGTGTTGGTGTCTGATATTTTCGATTATCTTACCAAAGACTTTCCTTTAGTAATTCTTGTAACTTTTGGTTTGGTTTTTCCAAATTCTCTAAGCTTGTGTTTATCTGTAAATGACTTAATTTCACCTTCATATTTGAGAAAGTGTTTTGCTGGATATGTGATTCTTGGCTGGCAGTTTTTCTCCTTCAGTGCTCTATATATGTCATCCCATTGCCTTCTTGCCTGTATGGTTTCTGCCGAGTAGTCTGAACTTACTGATTCTCCTTTGTAGGTGACTTTTCTTTTATCCCTGGCTGCTTTTAAAATTTTCTCTTTATCTTTGGTTTTGGCAAGTTTGATGATAATAATATGTCTTGGTGATTTTCTTTTGGTATCTATCTTGTATGGGGTTCGATGAGCATCTTAAGTAGATATTGTTTCATCTTTCACGATGCCAGGGAAGTTTTCTGCCAACAAATCTTCAACTATTCTTTCTGTATTTTCTGTTATCCCTCCCTGTTCTGGAACTCCAATCACACGCAAGTTATTCTTCTTGATAGTGTCCCACATAATTCTTAGGGTTTCTTCATTTTTTTAATTCTTTTATCTGATTTTTCTTCAACTATATTGGTACCAATTGCCTTATCCTCCGACTCCCCACTCTGCATTCCAATTCCTCAATTCTGCTCCTCTGACTTCCTATTGATTTGTCTAATTCTGTAATTTTATTGTTAATCTTTTGGATTTCTGAATGCTCTCTTTCTATGGATTCTTGCGGCTTATTAAATTTTTCACTATGTTCTTGAATAATCTTTTTGATTTCTTCAACTGCTTATCAGTGTGTTCCTTGGCTTTTTCTGTAGATTGCCTTATTTTCATTTCTGAGGTCATCCCTGATGTCTTGAAGCATTCTGTATATTAATTTCTTATATTCTACATCTGGGAATTCCAGGATTGTAGCTTCATTTGGGAAATAGTTTGATTCTTTGATTTGTTGGTTCGTAGAAGGAATCATGATCTGCTTCTTTATGTGATTTGATATTAACTGCCGTCTCTAAGCCATCTATAAGATATTGTAATGATTTATTTTATATTTGCTCACTGAGTCTTATCTTCTTGTTTTGTTTCAATACACCCAGATGGGCTACTAGATTGTGCTATCTGGATTGTTGTAGCCTTTGAATCACTTATGTCCTGGTACCAGCTGGCTTGAGCTGTTACCAGATATATGAGCCTATAAGTCCATTCACTATTCTTAAATAGAATCAACTTAGGTGTCCTGATAGTGGGTCACCTAGTGTGTGGTGTAGGCTGTCACCTATTAACTTTGAAAAGTAGTGGTGATGGTTGTATGCACCAGATTCTAGTAGCAGCAGGGGGTCACACTCCGAGGGGGGCAGGATGCTGACAGCCTTCCTCCACGTGCCAGTGAGATAGGAGTGTCTCTGTTCTCTAGAGTACTCTGGTGGGTGCGCTCTGGAGCTGTACCTTAGGCACCCAAATCTTGTACCTCTAAGGATTGTTATGCATCAGTATCCTTAGACCCCTTTAGCAGATGGCTAGGTGGCATGTGTGGAGCTTCAGCCCTCAGTTCCCTGCTGCAGATCAGTGAGGGCTCTCTTTAATAGGTAAAGAGGTATCGGACCTCCAAAACTTGCCTTTCCACTGCTTAGCTAAAACAATTACTGTCAGATCCCTATCGGAATTGCCTTTTCATTTGAAAAGGCACCTGGTTCCCTGTAGGGATCAAAGCCAAAGACTGTGGATCTCTTATGTTTGGCTGGAGCTGGTTGTGTATTATTATTCCAGTTTAGGGAAGTCAGGGAAGGATTTTCCCCCTGATTGTTAATTGCTGCTTCTCTCAGGCCAGTTGAATGGGTTAGAAAAAAATAAAAATAGAAAAAAAAAAACAAAAAAAACCTGCAGAGCAGTTCCATCCCTGGCCCAGGTAATTCCAATGTTAATGAAGCCAGCTGGGGCAGGGAGGGGTGGGATTAGAGAGATACGAGAGAGTAGTGTGCAGCAAGATAGACAAAGTTACTTATCTTCTTTGGTGAGGACTGTTTTATCTGAGATTCCAGAGGGGCATGTAGCTTGTGTGTGCTGGCTTGTTTGAGATTGCCACTGAAGGTTAGGGCTGCTTCCTGTGCTTGCTCTGTCTCAGGAAGCCGTGATCAGCTCCTCTGTGCTTAGTACAAAGCCCAGTGCCAAGGTTTTCTGGGTGGGATGCTGTGCTCCAGGCTCTGAAGCCAGTCGCTGCTTCCCTGTGGTTTCCTGTTCACGTCAGTGTGCAGCCTGCATGTTCTGGCTGGGTCCCGCCATGGTTACTCCAGGGGCTTCGGGCTGTGTCCTGTGCCATGATCAGCCCCACCATTCTGGCTCCAGGGAACCGCAGGGGCTCAAGATTGTAGTGCGGCACCCCAGTTCCAGAAGCAGTCGCTGCTTCAGTGTGCAACTTTTCGCTCCCCTGTCACTCAGGTTAACTCCTTAGTTCTGTGTTTAATGGTCAGGGTTCGTAGATTGTCATTATGTAATCGATTCACTTGTCTTTTCGAGTCTTTGTTGCAAAAGGGATCAGCAGAAGCATCTACCTAGTCAGCCATCTTGGTCCCACCCCCATCCTTTTGATTTTTTAATCAATATATGTCTTTGTTTCTAAGGTGTGTCTATTGTAGACAGCATATTGATGAATCCTGTTTTTTTTTTTTTTTTTGTTGTTTAACCATTCTGTCACCCACTGTCCCTTTATGGGTGCATTTAGGCCATTTATGTTCAGTGTAATTATTGATAGATTTGAGTTTATTGTTGTCATTTTGTACTCCTCTTTTTTTCTGGTGCTGACAATTTCTATGTCCTTCTTACTCTTCCTTTAGTTTGTGGATTTTTTTTTTTCATTTCTTTTGTTTTTATAGATTTTGTTTGTACTGAGACTTTATGTTTTTCTACTCTATTTTGATGAGTAGATTTGTTACCTTTCTTTGTGTTTACTCTGAAATTTATGCTTAACTTCCTAGGTTTGAACTAGCCTATTATTACTTGGTATCGCCTTGCCTTCCTCTCCATTAGAAAGTTCTGTACCTACACCATTTATTCCCTCTTTTATTGTTCTGACGTTGTTGTTATTTGCAGATTAACCTGTCTGGTTCCCTATTGTAAATCCTTTGGTTTTGGATAGTCCTTGAGAGTTCATTTCCTAGGTTGGTATGTGGCTGGTTCAATCTTTTGTCCTAGATTCAGGCTGTGGTTTGATGTTGCCTGTTCTCAGACTGTGGTCTCCCTTTAAAATTCTTGTTAAGTTTGGCTTGGTTTTTACATATTCCCTTAATTTGTCTTTATCTGGAAATGTCTTAATTTCACTGTCATAGTTGAACAAGAGTTTTGCAGGATATATTATTCTTGGTTGGCAATTATTTTTCTTTCAAGGTTTTATATGTCATCCTGTTGTGTTCTTGCCTGCATGGTTTCTGCTGAGCAATTGGAGCTTAGTCTTATTGTTTCCCCTCTGTATGTGACTTTTCATTTTTCTTGAGCTGCTCTCAGGATTCTTTCTTTGTCTTTGGTTTTAGCATGTGTGATTATGACATGCCTTGGTGATTTTCTTTTGGGATGTATCCTATATAGAGTTCATTGAGCTTCTTGGATGCTCAGCTTTTCACCTCTCATAATACTACGGAAGTTTTTTCTGAGCAATTCTTCAATGATCCTCTCTGTGTTTTCTGTTTTCTCCCCCTGTTCTGTAACTCCGATCACTTGTTAATTTTTGCTTTTGATTGTATCCCACATAATTCTCAGGGTTTCTTCATTTTTCTTTGTTCTTTTGTCTGAATTTTCCTCAAAGTCGAGTCCAAGTGTTTTTCTTCAGTTTCGCTGATCCTGACTTCCTTTGTTTCAAACCTGTTCCTCAGCCCTTCTGACACTGTCCATTTCTGAAATCTTGTTGTTTATCTTTTGGATTTCTAGTTGTTCTGGTATGATTTCTAGTTGTGAATTTATTTTGGCATTTTTTTTCTGTATTATTTTCCTGAATCCTTCCATTTTTTTGTCTGTATTTTTCGTGAATTTGTCTATTTTTTCATAATTTTTGTCTGCTTTTTGCTTCAACTCTTTGATAGTTCTGAATATTAGATATTTGAATTCCCCGTCAGGTAGTTCTAGTGCCTTTTCTTCGGCCGGAAAGTCATCTGGTGTTTTTATTTTGGATGCCTACTGGAACCATCCTGTTCTGTTCTTTTATATGTTTTGATATTGTCCGCTGTCTTCAGGACACCCAGTCATTATTTTCTTTACTTTTTGATTGTAGATTTGTTTGTTTCATCCTGCTTTTTTGTGTTACTTGGTTATGTTTCAGCAGGCGGACTATGTGTTCTTTGCTGTTTACTTGTCTGTGGGCACAATATTTTTCACCTCCTTGTCCAATGATTAGGGCCAGTCACTCAGGCTGATCCAGCTGAATGGAAGGGGCTAGGATTGCTTGTTTGAGGCACATACTGGGATTGAAAAGGTGAGCCAGGTGTCAGTGCAGGGCAAGTTCTGGTAGGCCATGCCTGAGCTGCTCAGGTTTCTGATGTTTAGCACATGGTACAGATAGGCAGGAAGGAAGGGTAGGAGAGGTTGTGATGTGTGGAGCCAGGTTGGATATGGAAAAGAAGGGAGAGAGGAGAGAGAAACAGGAGCAAAAACAATAAAAAAGTGCTGAGAGAACCTACCATTGGAGTGGAGAGACAAGAAACCGAGAAATGAATAAAAACAAAAAGGAAAGTAATAAACAAACAAATAAATAAGTAAATAAATTTAAAAGAAGTTCCCAGGGATCCCACTGGCATGGCCGTGCAGGCTGGGATAAGCAGCTCCCAAGCCTTGCAGTACAGCCCAGCTAGAATGGGTGGAGATGATACACAGCCCCGGGTGTTCAGGGGATGGGAATAGTTGGTAAATAGAAAGAGTCGCAAAACTGAGAAATGAAAAAAAATAGAAAGGAAAAAAGAGAAAACAAACAAAAAAGTCCTAGGGATCCCACCAGCATGGCAGCTTGGATTGGGCAACCTCTTCCCCAGCTGAGTGGTGTTCAAGAGAAAGGACAGAGAGGGGATAAAGGCAGGGAAGAAACCAAAAGAGGCTGAAAAAGCAACACCAGCAACAAAGAAATGGCAGTGAAGAAGCCAGCCGGTGTGGGCGGGGTGAATTCCCACAGCAAGGAAGTGGTGCCTCTTGTGCTGTGATCGTGGCCTGGTGGGAAGTGGAGGGTTAGCCCACTGGGAAGCAGCAAATTGGCCTGCCAGGAAGCACCATATGGGCCCACTGGGAAGAAGTGAATTGGTCCTCTGGGAAGCCAGGAATCAGCCAGCTGAGAAGCTGGCAAGAAGCAGAGAATCAGCTCTCTTGGGAAGCTGGGAATCAGTCTACCAGGAGGCAGCAAATCAGTCCTTCAGGAAGCTGGGAATTGACCCTCCGGGAAGCCGCAGATCATCTAGCTGGGGAGCAACGAAGGCTGACCAGGGGTAGGCAGGGTGGAGGGTGGGAAAATGTGTCTCGCTGGTTACTGGGTGCCCTGTCTCCTGCTGGGAGCTCCACGAATCTGCTTTCTTATACTCCTTGTCTGCTAGTCTGTGATAGGAGTCTAAGATGGTGGATTCTTGCTGCTTTAGCTGATAGGGGACCTCTCCTCATAACACTCCTCACTCTATGTTCTCTTTCAGTTTCCTATTCCATTCAGTGCTTGACTGAGTTCTTTATCTCTTCATTTGATGCTTAATGTTCCAGTTTTGATGTTTGCCTCTGTTTTACTCAGTTTTTCGGGTCTTTGCTGTGAAAGGATGGCATGGTGCTTCTCTGTATAGCGCCATGTTGGCTCTGCCCTTGGTTTTTTCATTTTATGTGACTCAATAGGAAGAGGACTCTTAGAAGCTTGTGCCTAGTTTCCTCTGGACTTTGCCCAATGTGCCTTTTCCCTTTGCCAATCTTGCCTTGTATCTTTTTCACTGTAATAAATCATAGCTGTGACTATAACTATATGCTGAGTCCTGTGAGTTCTCCAAACCTGGGGGTGATCTCAGGGGCCTCTGGCACACACACTAAGCATTTTTATTTTCTTGTGGTCTTTGCTGAAGATTTTACATGAGAGATTCAGATTCCGTAGCTCCCAGAATTTCCCTAGAAAATTCCTCCTTGGCTTTTTTTTTCTTCTAGAATACCTCCCTGTTCCTCTTCTTAAGGTAGAGTTGAGCTACCTAGGCAGGCTTATCAAAGCTTTTTCTCAGCAAAATAAACCAAGTGGGTCTCCCTTATAAGAACTTCTACTGCAGGTTGTTAATGCAAATTAATGTTTCTGTATCATTATATCCATTCGCTGAGAGAGATATTTGGATAAATTTATCTGGTAAATAGGATTTAACAAGTGTGTTAGATGCTAGAGTATATTATATATTCTGTGTGTGGGCAAAATGTGTCTGAAACAGAAAGGCAAAATAAATTATAGGAATTAAAAAAATTCTTTTTTCTAGATGAAAATATTCATATGCATGTTATATAGCAGTATAGCAAATAAATCTCTTAAAATGAAGAGTGCAATTCTTGTTAAAAATTGCCAGTGACTACTGACAGGAATCATTCCATTGGAACAAGAGGAATCTTGTCACTTATCTTATTGTAGTGTGGTCAGAATCCAGGTGCTCATCTGATGCAAACATGGCCATCTTCTATTAGAATAGAATATTACATGAGACAGGGATTGCAATTTTGTATTAAGTGTACTCCAATCACTCCTTAAGAAAGATAGCATTTTTGCCATTAAATTGATCGTAGATTATATAAAATTATGAATACTTGAAAATTAAATATTGAATCAAAATTAAAAGTATGTTCAAAGTATTTTCTATTTTCTTCATTTTTATGTTATAGGAGATGAGAATGAATATGGAAAATATGATGAAGAGTGAAGATACTTCACATTCAGAGGTGAGAAGAAAAAGTTATTCTGTGTTATGTGAAATGAGTTGTCTTAGAAATTAAATCTTAATACTTAAATTTATAATAACAATATAAAATTTATAAGAATGTTAAAAAACTGATAGTCCACATATATATTCCAATAAGTCACTAATATGATGTGCTTTGAAACAACATCTCAAAGTAAATAAAAATTAGATATTCAGTTTGTATTCTATTTTTAAAAGCCAGAATATCCTGAGACATTGACCACAGAATTACTTATACATTTAAAATTTCCAAATGTACTTTAAAAAGTTTTAACATTCATTCCTAGAATTCTCTTGTCATCAATAGGCATCAGTTAATTCCACTAACGATGTTGAGTTTGACATGGCAATTCATAAATCTTATTAAAATCAAAAAGAAAGTAATCATTAATTTTGGGGTCATTTAAAAGTAAAAATTAACTTTATGGTTGTAGGAAGCAACAGCAGACTTAGGCAAAACACTAGCTGAAATTAGCGATCGGTATGGAGCGCCTAACTTGAGCAGAGTGGAAGAACTTGATGAACCAATGCTGTCTGATGTAAGTATTTTTAGGAAAATGTTTTCTAAAAAACCAGTTTTTTTTTTTTTTTTTTTAACCTTTAGTAAAGCTTAATGCATCTGATTCCAGGATTGGTTGGCAAATGAGCCTTGCTTCATAGTAAGAAAACTAGTTCCCTAGCTGTTGACCGTATCCCTGATTGGCTGCCCTGCATGAGCATGTGCTTCTGGCCACAGGCTAAGGGTGGGAGCGTGTCTGGCTCCTGATAAGTGTGTCATCACTGATGGGAAAGTTGCTGGAAGTAAATGTGTCAAAATAACAGCCATTTCCTCTTGTGAAGAGGATGGCATGTATGTACGTCTGCGTATTTTGAAATTAAACTTGAAAATCTCAAAGTCTCTTCAACAAAGTGTGTTTAAAATCATTTGTTGAAATACATAATCTTTGAGTTTTTTTGGCCATCATTTTGGTTTTCAATAGCAAATCCTGGAACCAAATAAATATGGTAATAAGAGTGCATGGTTAACAGTACATAAGTACATCTATTTATTTAACAAAAATACAGTGTGTTAGGCACTGTGCCAGATGCTATAGAGAGTAAGACAGTTTTTGACCTCGTGGAATTTACTGTCTAAGGGAGAAATAGACAATTGGACAATTGTTAGACACTGTTAGAGTGACTAGGTAATTTATTTTTCAAACCAGGATGCCTTTGAGAGTGAGAGGAGGAGCTATTAGTAATTAAGCAGATTGGCAGGTGTAAACCAGGACCACACTGGCTGAGGGATCATTGGGTCCCTTTAATCAGTGTGCACTGATGAAGTGGGACAGTCAGCCCAGGATTCCTGAAGAAAGTCATTTATTTGTTAGTGCTGGCATGAGAGCACAAGAAGTATGAAGACCCAGGTTGGAGGGAGTGTAGATGGTATGGGGCAGGGATAGATGAGAGGTGGGATGAGGAGAAGCAGGACCAAACCATAAAATGACTTGTAGTCCTGCTCAGAAGCCTAGACTTTACCCTGAAGGCAGTGGGGGCTGATGTGATCAGAACTGCATTTATGAAAGACCACTGTGGTTGTAGTGTGGAGAAGAGAGTGAAAGAGATGTGAGGAGTAACCTACAGAGAGAAGACATTGACGGCATGAAATGCACAGCATTTTCAAGAGTTGTTCAGAAAGTGGAGCTGGAAGGACTTGGTGCCAGTCAGTTAGTGGAGATGTTTTTTATTAAACATATGCTGTGTTCTGGCGCTATGTTAGGGCTGAAAATGGCAAAGAACAAAACAGGAAGGGTTCTTGCCATGAGTCAGCAGGGAAGATGCTTTCATAAAACAAAGTGGGAAAAAGGCCAGGTGGAACCAAGATGGCGGGATAGACAGACACTTCCGGCGAGCCCTCTTTACAACGAAGACCCGAAAAAACAAGTGAAATGAGTATATTTGTGACAAGCTGGGTGCCCTGAGCATCAAAGGCAAGCTTGGACAACAAACTGAGGGGCAGAGGGAGGAGGAGACCATTCAAAAGTGAAGAGGAGTTGCTGGACCTGAATCACGGGGAGCCCTCGGGCACCATTTGTGGAGTGGTGGTGGCGGTGGCGGCGGCAGCAGGCTGGTACTAGCATTCAGCCACAGTTTCCTCAGGGAGAAGCACCCAGCCACACAGCCTACGCACACTTCTGGAACCTGAGGAGAACAGCGCTGCTGGCAAAAGCTACGTACTTGCATAAATTTTACTGCACCCCCCACCCCCATGCCGGCTTCAGCAATCCCTGGGCCTGAGATAGACCCTGGTGAGCACCTAGATCCATCCTCCCGGCCTTGGGGAGGGAAAAAAAATTGCAATTGGGGGGAAAAGATAATTTGCTAGCTTCATTAACTGTGGGAGCTCAGGACAGAAGTGGCTTCTGTCCAGGCATAAACCATCCGTGGACCTTGAGCACCTTTCCCTTCTGCATGGACCTGTGTGGGCCCTTTTTGGGAGAATAGGCCCTTGTTGGCAAACTCCAACCATTTCAGCTGTGTGGTGGAGAGGTGGGTGTTTGATGTTTGACATTGTTTTGCCTATTAAACAAGGTCCTCACCTACCCACATCAGGGACCTAAGAACTGGTAGCTCCACCTGTGACGGATCCAAAGATAACTGCAACCTCCCAGTCCTTACAACCAAAAACTTTGGGTGCCCATGGTCTCTCTGCAGAACCCACCCACCAGCACTCTCTAGGGAACAGATGCATTTTCCTCAGAGACACGTGGGGGTCGATTCTCAGCCTCCTGCCTTGTTCAGAGTGTGACCCCCTGCTGCAATCAGATACAGGTATATATGCCAATCACCCCTGCCCCTCTGAGACTGCAGGACAGAGCTTGTACCACACACTTGATGATCAGCTACCTGGAAACCTGAGCTGAATTCATACAAGAAAACTGAATGGACTCCTAGACTGATATACCTGATAACAGCTCTAGCCAGCTGGGGACAGGACACCAGAGTTCCAAAGGCAAAAATAATCAAGCTAGCTCACTCAAGCAGCCCATACGGGTATACCAAAACAAAACAAAGCAAGCAGCTACGACACAGTAAGCAAGCATAAACTAATACAATAACTCATACGTGCCTCAGAGACAACAGTCAATATCAAGTCACATAAAGAAGCAGACCATGACCACCTCAACAGGCTGTCAAGACAAAGAATCCAGGGATCTTCTAGATGAAAGTCCATTGCTGAAATTACCAGATGCAGAATACAAAAGTTTCATATACAGAACCCTTCAAGACATCAGGAAGGAAATGAGGCAATACGCAGAACAAGCCAAGGAACACACAGATAAAGCAACTGAAGAAATTAGAAAGATTATTCAGGAACATAATGAAAAGTGTAATAAGCTGGAAAAATCCATAGACAGACAGCAATCAGAAAATCAGACGATTAACAATAAAATTACAGAATTAGATAATAGAAAGTCAGAGGTACAGAATTGAGCAAGTAGAAGCTAGAATTTCTGAACTCAAAGATCAATGACTTGGCACTAATATATTTGAAGAAAAATCAGATAAAAGAATTTTAAAAAATGAAGAAACCATAAGAATCATGTGGGACTCTATCAAGAGAAATAAGCTACAAGTGTCTGGAGTACCAGAACAGAGAGGGATAACAGAAAATACAGAGAAAATTGTTGAAGATTTGTTGGCAGAAAACTTCCCTGATATTGTGAAAGATGAGAAGATATGTATCCAAGATGCTCATCGAACTCCACATAAGGTAGATGTTAAAAGAAAGTCACCAAGACATATTATAATCAAACTTGCCAAAACCAAAGATAAAGAGAGAACTATAAGAGCAGCAAGGGGTAAATGAAAAGTCACCTACAAAGGAGAGCCAATAAGAATAAGCTCGGACTACTCGGCAGAAACCATGGAGGCAAGAAGGCAATGGGATGACATATTTAATAAATTGAAGGAAAAAAATTGCCTGCCAAAAATCATATATCCATCAAAACTGTCTCTTAAATATGATGGTGAAATTAAGACATTTCCAGATAAACAGAAGTTGAGGGAATTTGTAAAAACCAAACCAAAACTACGAGAAATACTAAAGAGAGTTCTTTGGTTAGAAAATCAATAATGTCAGGTATCAACCCAAGACTAGAACACTGGGCAGAGCAGTCAGAAATCAACCCAGACAGGGAAATCCAAAAAAACAAAGGAAGATTTAAAAAAAAAAAAAAAGCACAAAACAGGGTAACAACGATGTTACTTATATAAAAGAAGACAACATTAAAATAATAAAGGGGGACTAAGAAATGTAATCATATACCTTCTATATGGACAGGAAGATATGGCGGTACAAAGAAATAAAAGTTAGTTTTAAATTTAGAAAAATAGGGGTAAATAATAAGGTAACCACAAAGGAGACAAACTATCCTACTCATCAAAGTAAAATACAAGGGAAAAATACAGACTCAGCAGAAACAAAATCAACAACAACAAATATGAGGAAAGGACAATATATAAAGAAAATCTACTCAGCACCTAAAATCAAGTGGGAGAAAGAAACTGTCAACACACAAAAAAAGACATCAACATGATAGCACAAAATTCCTACCTATCCATAATTACCCTTAATGTCAATCGACTAAATGCACCAATAAAGAGACAGAGAGAGGCAAAATGGATTAAAAAGCAAGATCCGTCTATATTCTGCCTACAAGAGACACACCTTAGACTTAGAGACACAAACAAACTAAAACTCAAAGGATGGAAAAAAATATATCAAGCAAACAACAATCAAAAAAGAACAGGAGTGGCAATATTAATTTCTGACAAAATAAACTTTAAAGTTAAATCCATCATAAAGGATAAGGAAGGACACTATATAATGATTAAAGGGACAATACACCAAGAAGATATCACCATATTAAATATTTATGCACCCAATAACAGGGCTGCAAGATACACAAAACAAACTCTATCAGCATTGAAAAGTGAGATAGACAGCTCTACAATAATAATAGAAGACTTCAACACACCACTTTCAGTGAAGGAGAGGACATCCAGAAAGAAGCTCAATAAAGATACGGAAGATCTAAATGCCACTATTAACCAACTTCACCTCGTAGACATATACAGAACAGTCTACCCAGCAGAACAAACTATCCTTTCTTTTCCAGTGCACGTGGAACATTCTCTAGAATAGACCACATATTATGTCATAAAGCAAGCCTTAGCAGAATCCCAAACATTGAAATATTACAAAGCATCTTCTCTGACCATAAGGCCGTAAAAGTGGAAATCAATAACAGGAAAAGCAGGGAAAAGAAATCAAACACTTGGAAACTGAACAATACACTGCTCAAAAAAGACTGGATTATAGAAGACATTAAGGATGGAATAAAAAAATTCAGAGAATCCAATGAGAATGAAAACACTTCCTATGAGAACCTTTGGGACACAGCAGAAGCGGTGCTCAGAGGCCAATTTGTATCAATACAATGCACATATCCAAAAAGAAGAAAGGGCCAAAATCAAAGAATTATCCTTACAACTTGAACAAATAGAAAGAGAACAACAAAAGAAACCCACAGTTACCAGAAGAAAACAAATAATAAAAATTAGAGCTGAACTAAATGAAAAAAAATTTTTTTTAAAAAAACAGAAAAACAATTGAAAGAATTAACAAGACCAAAGGCTGTTTTTTTTGAAAAAATCAACAAAATTGATAAACCACTGTCCAAACTGACAAAAGAAAAACAGGAGAGGAACCAAATAGCCCGAATAAGAAATGAGAGGAGCAATATTACAACAGACCCAACTGAAATTAAAGGAATCATACCTGATTACTGGAAACTCCTTGGATGAAAAACTATACTCAAACAAATTTGAAAACCTAGAAGAAATGGATGAATTCCTAGAAACACACTACCTACCTAAACTAACACAAACAGAGGTAGAACAACTAAATAGACCCATAACAAAAGAAGAGATTGAAAAGGTAATCAAAAAACTCCCAACAAAAAAAATCCCTGGTCCAGACGGCTTCATTGCAGAGTTCTACCAAACTGTCAGAGAAGAGTTAACACCACTACTACTAAAGGTATTTCAGAGCATAGAAAAGGACGGAATACTACCAGAATCATTCTATGAAGCCACCATATCCCTGATACCAAAACCAGGTAAAGACACCACAAGAAAAAAAAATTATAGACCTATATCCCTCATTAATGTATATGCAAAAATCCTCAACAAAATTCTTGCCAATAGAATTCAACAACATATCAAAAAAATAATTCACCATGACCAAGTGGGATTCATACCAGGTATGCAGGGATGGTTCAACATTAGAAAAACAATTAATGTAATCCACCACATGAATAAAATAAAAGACCAGAATCACATGATTTTATCAATTGATGCAGAAAAGGCATTTGACAAAGTTCAACACTCATTCATGATAAAAACTCTCAGCAAAATAGGAATAGAAAGAAAATCCCTCAACATAATAAAGGGCATTTATACAAAGCCAAGAGCCAACATCACCCTAAATGGAGAGAGCCTGAAAACATTCCTATTGAGATCGGGAACCAGACAAGGATGCTGTTTATTACCACTCTTATTCAACATTGTGCTGGAAGTCCTAGCCAGAGCAATTAGGCTAGATAAAGAAATAAAGGGCATCCAGATTGGCGAGGAAGAAGTAAAAGTACCTGTATTTGCAGCTGACATGATCTTATACACAGAAAACCCTAAGGAATCCTCCAGAAAACTACTGAAAGTAATAGAAGAGTTCAGCAGAGTATTGGGATACAAGATAAACATAAAAAAAATCAGTTGGAATCCTCTATACCAACAAAAAGAACATCGAAGAGGAAATCACCAAATCAGTGCCATTTATAGTAGCCCCCAAGAAGATAAAATAGTTAGGAAAAAATCTTACCAGAGATATAAAAGACTTACACAAAAAAAAAACTACAGTACACTTCTGCAAGAAACCAAAGGAGACTTACATAAGTGGAAGAACATACCTTGCTCGTGGATAGGAATACTTAACATTATAAAAATGTCTATTCTACCAAAAGCGACCTAAATATTTAATACAATTCCAATCCAAATCCCAATGACATTCTTTAATGAGATGGAGAAACAAATCACCAACTTCATATGGAAAGGAAAGAGGCCCCAGATAAATAAGGCATTACTGAAAAAGAAGAACAAAGTGGGAGGCCTTACTTTACCTGATTTTAGAGCCTATTATACTGCCACAGTAGTCAAAAAAACAGCCTGGTACTGGTACAACAACAGATACATGGACCAATGGAACAGAATTGAGAATCCAGGCATAAGTCTATCCACATATGAGCAGTTGATATTTGACAAAGGCCCCAAAACAGTTAAATGGGGAAAAGACAGTCCTTTTAACAAATGATGCTGGCATAACTGGATATCCATCTGCAAGAAAATGAAACAAGACCCATACCTCACTCCATGCACAAAAACTAACTCAAAATGGATCAAAGACCTAAATATACAATCTGAAATGATAAAGATCGTGGAAGAGAAATAGTGGACAACGTTAGGAGCCCTAATACATGGCATAAACAGTATACAAAATGTTATAAAGAATGTAGAAGAAGAACTAGAAAACTGGGAGTTTCTAAAAATCAAACACCTATGCTCATCCAAAGACTTCACCAAAAGAGTAAAAAGACTACCTACAGACTGGGAAAAAGTTTTTAGCTATGGCGTTTCTGATCAGCGCCTGATCTCTAAAGTCTACATGATACTGCAAAAAAAAACTCAACTGCAAAAAGACAGATAACCCAATTAAAAAATGGGCAAAAGATATGAATAGACACTTCACTAAAGAAGACATTCAAGTAGCTAACAGATACATGAGGAAATGCTCTCAATCATTAGCCATTAGAGAAATGCAGATCAACACTACAATGAGATTTCATCTCACTCCAACAGCGCTGGCATTAATCCAAAAAACACAAAAGAATAAATGTTGGAGAGGCTGTGTAGCGATTGGAACTCTCATACATTGCTGGTGGGAATATACAATGGTACAACCACTTTGGAAATCGTTTTGGCACTTCCTTAAAAAGCTAGAAATAGAACTACCATATGATCCAGCCATCCCACTCCTTGGAATATATCCTAGAGAAATAAGAGCCTTTACACGAACAGATATATGCACACCCATGTTTATTGCAGTACTGTTTACAATAGCAAAAAGATGGAAGCAACCAAGGTTCCCATCAATGGATGAATGGATAAATAAATTATGGTATATTCACACAATGGAATACTACTCATCGATAAAGAACAGTGAGGAATCTGTGAAACATTTCATAACATGGAGGAACCTGGAAGGCATTATGCTGAGTGAAATTAGTCAGTTGCAAAAGGACAAATTTTGTATAAGACCACTATTATAAGAACTTGAGAAATAGTTTAAACTGAGAAGAAAGCATTCTTTTGTGGTTACGAGAGGGGGGAGGGAGGGTGGGAGGGGGTATTTACTAATTAGAGAGTAGATAAGAACTACATTAGGTGAAGGGAAGGACAACGTTCAATACAGGGGAGGTCAGCAGAACTGGAGTAAACCAAAAGCA
Source organism: Elephas maximus indicus (assembly GCF_024166365.1). Taxonomy (NCBI): domain Eukaryota; kingdom Metazoa; phylum Chordata; class Mammalia; order Proboscidea; family Elephantidae; genus Elephas; species Elephas maximus. The sequence continues at coordinate 131,975,643 of NC_064826.1, forward strand.
AAAAAGTTTCCTGAATAAACTCAGTGCTTCAAAGGCCAGCATATCAGGGGCAGGGGTCTGGGGACCATGGTTTCAGGGGACATCTAACTGGCATAATAAAATCTATTAAGAAAACATTCTCCATCCCACTTTGAAGAGTGGCGTCTTGGGTCTTAAACGCTAGCAAGCAGCCATCTAAGATGCATCAATTGGTCTCAACCCACCTGGATCAAAGGAGAATGAAGAACACTGAGAACACAAGGCATTTATGAGCCCAGGAGACAGAAAGGGCCAGATGAACCAGAGACTACATCATCCTGAGACCAGAAGAACTAGATGGTGCCCAGCCACAACCAATGACTGCCCTGACAGGGAACACAACAGAGAACCCCTGAGGGAGCAGGAGAGCAGTGGGATGCAGACACCAAATTCTCATGAGACCAGACTTAATGGTCTGACTGAGACTAGAAGGACCCCGGTGGTCATGACCCCCAGACCTTCTATTGGCCCAGGACAGGAACCATTCCCGAAGCCAACTCTTCAGACATGGATTGGATGGGACAATGAGTTGGAGAGGGATGCTGGTGAGGAGTGAGCTTCTTGGATCAGGTGGACACTTGAGACTATGTTGGCATCTCCTGCCTGGAGGGGAGATGAGAGGGTGGAGGGGTTAGAAGCTGATGAAATGGACACGAAAACAGAGAGTGGAGGGAGAGAGTGGACTGTCTCATTAGGGGGAGAGTAACTGGGAGTGTGTAGCAAGGTGTATATGGGTTTTTGTGTGAGAGACTGACTTAATTTGTAAACTTGAACTTAAAGCACAATAAAAATTATAAAAAAAAAAGAAAAGAAACAAAAGCCCAGCCAACACTTAGAATGACAGAATGGAAAATAAGTAAGAACCTGGGTATTCGATATCATTAAAGATCTTAATCCAACCTGGAAAAAAAGAAAACAAAGTGGGGAGACTTGACCCAGCCTGGACTAGCGGGGAAGGCCTCCTGATAAAGTAAAGCTGAAGGAACTAGCTGAGCTAAGGAAACAGAAGTCGCCAGTATTATGGCTGGGTTGCACGGAGTGGGAGAATGGAGTGATTTGGACTGACAGTTTTACCATTTGATGAACGGAGGAACGCAGAAAAAGGAAGTGGATCTTTTGAAAACAACGGCTTCAGTTGTGGACGCCATGTTTCAGGGGACTCTGGGAGATACCAGGTGAAAAATATCCAAAGACCTGATGACATATGGTCTGAGTCTGGAGGACATGAAGAGGTAAGTCAGAAGAAATAAATTCAGCAGTCATTAGCATATATGCTAAATGAGGCTAGAGAAGGTGAGCATGTACCTGTGAAAGAGACAGGCCCAGGAATGGACCATTAGGAATCCTAGCATTTGGTTTGCAGAAGGAAAGAACTCCACAAGAGGGTGAGAAAATATAGCAGGGCAAGTAGAAGAAAGGATGGGTTAATAACTACCTTGAGAACTGTAAATAGTCGCATAGAAATCACCTAAACGCTAGTTGCTTAAGTTTGAATATTTCCACAGTTCTAATTGTATTAAAGCATATTCACTTTCTATTTTGCTTCTAGGTTGCATTAAACATTGATCAAGATTTGTAGGATCAACCAACCTAAGACCAATAAATTTTTCTGCTTGTTTCAAGTTTCAATTCAGAAGTCCCCAATTTCTATATTATTTTTCTCCAAACTTGTCTTCTAAAGACAGTTTTATAAAGAGGACTCAAGGGTAGCCTTAAAAATCTGTTTTGGGTTTTCCGACGCAACCGATTATTTGTAGGATTCTATTGTGAGAACTTTTTTTTTATTGCGAGAACAGGAGAGTTTCCTGAAGTAAACAAAAAGGGCAAATGAGAGACAAGCCAAAAAGATTGTGTGCATCTATATGAGACCGAGATTACCTGAACTGACAGTAACTGTTTGTGAGAAGTGAAGGAGGCTGACACTGCGTGGGGCTTAGGAGTGTTCACATGCTTTACATGAGGGGTTTCCTCCTGGAAGTTAACTGCAGAGCTTTACCCTGTGTGCTGGGAGTGTTGCTCCTAGGAGCACTTCATCCAGGCTGGCATGATGGGGGTGCATGGGAAAGGACTAGAAGGAGAATTTCCTCAAATTTAGCCAGCTTACCCCACCCAAGAACTGATGTGGAATTTCCTCTTCCTCACCTCTCTACCCAGCTGGGCATCCAGGGACTAGTATTCCTCATTGGGGTTTATGAAGTCCTGTAATGATGTAAGGGCAAGTCAACATAGATTGAATGGGGACTGTGATGGTTAATGTCATGTATTAACTTGGCTACCTATGGTATATTTCTTAGTGGTTTGGCTGATATTGTGTAATCATCCTCCATTTTGTGATCTGTTGTGAGCAGCCAGTGAGTTGGAAGGGGAGTTTCTTTGGGGGCATGGCCTGCATCCAATATATATGGGTGTTTTGGCAAAGCTCACGTGTGCTTTCTCTCTTTCTCTTGATCCTGCATTCATCTCATGGTCTCACTTCGGCTTCTTGGAGAAGCCTTCAGTGAGCTGCCTGACCTGCACATTTTGGATTCACCGGCTCCCACAAACCTGTGAGCCAGTAGCCTGCCACCTGACCTGCAGATTTTGGGTTTGTCAGCTTCTACAAAGACATGAATCAGGAGAAGCATCCAGCCTGCCATGTGACCCATGTATTTGGGACTTATCAGTCCCCACAGTTGTGTGAACCACTTCCTTGAAGTAAATCTCTATATATTTGTATATACGTGTCACTGGTTTTGCTCCTCTGAGAACATAGCCTGAAACAGGACCAGTGTCCTGGCATGTAGAGAAGCATCATTTTCCCTGGAGCAATCAAAGCACAGAAGAAGGGGGACTGTTGTTGAGCAGAAGGTCTCACTGGACACTGGCTGGGCAGGGTGCTTACTTGAGGGGATATGAGGTGGTCTCTGGAACCTGAATGCTTTCTTGGCCACTAGGAACTTTCAGATCTGTTCTTCAACTTTGGGGAGAATCTTGTATCCTTATAATATTCCTCCAACCTGAGTCTACATTGTGAGTCCTTTCTGTTCCTAAAGGGAACCCTGGTGGCGTAGTGATTAAGTGCTACGGCTGCTAACCAAAGGGTCAGCAGTTCGAATCCGCCAGGCGCTCCTTGGAAACTCTATGGGGGCAGTTCTACTCTGTCCTATAGGGTCTCTATGAGTCAGAATTGACTCAACGGCACTGGGTTCTGGGTCTGTTCCTAAAGACACAGGCACAGAAACATGATGCAAGAGGCTGCTTTTTTTTTTTTTTTTTAATTTTCTATTTCTAGTTATACATTCCCTGAGTCAATGAGAACAGAATAGCCTGGTTACTTGAATAGGTTTTATTAAAAAAGAAATATTATGCTGTCATACCAGCTCTGTAGATTTTTAGAAAAATAGATGCCCTGTGGAGAGGACTTGCCTGTTCATCATACCAGGCTCTGTGCCCACATGGAAGACCTGTACATTGACATCACCGAGGCTCTGTGTCGCTGAGGATGACTTGCTGCATTAACATGACCCAGGCTCTGTGTTCCACATGGATGACCTGTGCATTCACACCACCCAAGCTCCGTTCCCCACAAGGATGACCAGTGCAATCATATCACCCAGGCACTGTAACCAACAAGGATTACTGTGCATTCCTACCACCCAGGCTCTGTGACCCACAGGATTACCTGATGCATTCACATCACCCAGGCTCTGTCCTCACAAGAATAACCTACTGCATTCACTATTCCCTGGTGTTGTGCCCCACCAGGATCACCTGTGCAGTCACATCACCATGCTCTGTTCCCCACGAGGATGAACTGGTGTATTAACATCTTCCTGGATGTGTCTTCACATCACCCAGGCATTGTGCCCCACAGGAATGACATTACCCAGGCTGTGTGCTCCACAGTGTGATCTGTGCATTCACATCACCCAGGCTCTTTGCCACATAAGGATGACCTGTGAATTGACATCATCCAGACTCTGTGTCCTACTAGGAAGACCTGGTGCATTCACATCTCCCAGGCTCTGTAGCACAGAAGGATTACCTCTGCATTCCCATCACAGAATTTGTGCACCATAAGGGTGAACTGAGCATTCACACCACCCATGCTATATGCCTCACATGGTTGATCTGCTCCATTCATATCACCCATGCTTTTAGCCCTACAAGGATGACCTGTGAATCCACATCACCCAGACTCTGTGCCTGTCTTAGGCTGGGTTCTCTAGAGAGGCAAAACCAGTAAAGTGTATAAGTACATATATATATGTATATGTATATATATGGAGAGAGAATTATATCAAGGAACAGTTCACGCAGTTGTAGAGGCTGGAATGTCCCAAGAGTACGGATCAGAATAGAAGCTTCTACTGATTTATATAGCCACAGGGACTGGCAAACCCAGGATCTGCAGATCAGAGAGCAGGGCTCTTGCTCACAGACTGTGAAGGTCAACAAATCCCAAGACTGGCAGGCAAGACCGCAAGGCTTCTCTTGATTCATGTAGCTCAGGGGCCGGTGAACCCAAGATTGGCAGGTTGGGGAGCAGGACTCTTGCTCACAGGCTGTGAAGATTCATGAATCCCAAGATCAGCAGATAAGTTGCTAGCTCACATCCCAAGAACCAGAGGTCAGACTGACAGGAGGCAGCTGCAGGATCCAGAGGAGGCAAAAGCTAGAAAGTCCACTTATATTCAGATGTAGGCTACATGCCCAAGGAAATTCCCTTTCAACTGATTGGCTACTCACAGCAGATCCCATAATGGGGGTGATCACATATAAACACTGAGAATCATGGCACAGCCAAGGTGACACAATCTTAACCATTATAGTACCCCAGCATGAGGACTTGCTGCATTTAAAGCACCCACGATCTGTGCCCTCCCAGTATTACCTGTGCATTGACATTGCCCAGGTTCTGTGCCACACAAATATGACCAGTACATTCATACCACACAGGGTCTGTTCTCCCACAAAGATGACCAGATGCATTCACACCTCCTTGGCTTTGTGACCCACAAGGATGACCTGTGCATTGACATCACCCACAAGTGTGATACGTGCATTGACATTGCTGGGACTGCGTACCCCACAAGGATGACCTGTGCATTCACATCAACCAGAATTTGTGTCCCGTAAGGATGATCTGTGCATTCACACAACCCAGGCTCTGTCTCCCACAAGGATGATCTACCTCATTCATACCATCTAGTGCCCCACAAGGGTGATCTGTGCATTGACATCACCCAGGCTGTGTGCTACACAAGTGTGACAAGTACATTACCATCGCCGAGACTGTGTACCCCAAAAGGATGGCCTGTGCATTGACATCACCCTGGTCTGTGCCCCACAAGAATGCATTGCTGCATTCACATCACCAGGCTTTGTTCCCTGTATAGATGATCTGCTGCATTCACACCACCTAGACTCTGTGCCCCATAGGGACAGCCTGCTGAATTCACATCTCCCTGTCTTTGTGCCCCACAAGAATGACCTGTGCATTCACACCACCCAGAATTCATGCCCCACAAGAATAAACTGCATTCACACCACCTTGACACTGTGCCCCACAAGGATGACCTGAATTTCAGATCACCAAGGCTCTGTGCCTGACAAGGACGACATGCTGCACTCACACCACAAAGGCTCTGTCTCCCACAAAGATGACCTACTGCATTCACACCACCTAGACTCTGTGCCAATCGAAGTCTCCCTGGCTTTTTGCCCTGCAAGTATTACCTGTGCATTCACATCACCCAGGTTCTGTGCCCCACAAGAATGACCTGTGCATTCATATCACCCAGGCTCTGTATCCCACAAGGACGACTTGTGCTTTTGTACCACCCAAGATCAGTGACACACATGGATGACCTGGGCATTCACACTACCCAGGCTGTGTGCCCCACAAGGATGACCTGTGCATTCACACAACCCAGGCTCTGAACCCTCAAGGATGACCATGCATTCACTTCACCTTATTTTTGGTGTACAGTTGTTTATAGTATTCTTTTTTTAGTCCTAATTTCTTCACGGTCAGTAGTAATATCCCCACTTTCTTTTCTGTTTTTACTTATTATTTGTGTCTTCTCTCTCTCTTTTTTTTAGTCAGTGTACCTAAATATTCATTAATTTGTTGATCTTTTCAAAGAACCAACTTTGGTCTTACTGATTCTATTGTTTTTTCTATTTTGTTTATCACCACTCTGATTTTTATTATTATTTTTGGTTTAGTTTTGTTTAGTTTGCTCTTCTTTTTCTGGTTCCTTAAGGTTTAAAGTTAGGTTATTTCTTTTAGATTTTTCTTCTTTTTTAATGTAAGTTTTCACATCTATAAATTTCCCTCTGTGCACAGCTTTCACCGCATCCTTTAAGTTTTGGTGTGTTGTGTTTTCATTTCCATTTATCGCAAAGTATTTTCTAAATTCTGTAGTGATTTATTCTTTGACTCATTGGTTGTTTAAGTATGTGTTAATTTCCATGTATTTGTGAATTTTTCAGTTTTCTGTTTTTGATTTCTAGCTTCATGTCAGTGTGCTTGAAAAAGGCATTTTGCATAATTTCAATTTTTTAAGTTATTTAGACATGTTTTGTGATCTAACATATGGCCTATCCTGGAGAATGATCTTTGTGCACTTGAGAAAAATGTGTATTCTTCTGTCATTGGGTGGAGTATTCTATATATGTCTGTTAGGTCTAGCAGGTTTATAGTGTTGTCCAAGTTCTCTATTTCCTTGTTGATTTTCTGTCTAAGTGTTCTACACATTATTGAAAGTGTCTATTGAACTCTCCAACTATTATTGTGTTGTTGTTGTTGTTATTGTTGTTGTTAGGTGCCGTAGAGTCGGTTCCAACTCATATCGACCCTATGCACAACAGAACGAAACACTGCCTGGTCCTGCACCATCCTTAGAATCGTTGTTATGCTTGAGCTCATTGTTGCAGCCACTGTGTCAGTCCACCTCATTGAGGGTCTTCCTCTTTTCCGCTGACCCTGTACTCTGCCAAGCATGACGTCCTTCTCCAGAGACTGATTATTATTGTAGTGCTGTCTATTTCTTCCTTCAATTCTGTCAATGTTTGCTTCATGTATTTTGGGGCTCTGGTGGGAAACCCTGGTTGTGTAGTGGTTAAGTGCTACAACTGCTAACCAAGAGGTTGGCAGTTCGAACCTGCCAGGCACTCCTTGGAAACTCTATGGGGCAGTTCTACTCAGTCCTATAGGGTCGCTATGAGTTGGAATCGACTCAATGGCACCGGGTTTGGTTTTTCATTTTTTTTGGTGCATATATGTTTGTAAGCCTTGATAGATTGACCTCTTCATCAATATATAATGTCCCCCTTTGTCTCTTGTTACAATTTTTCCCATTAAAATCTATTTTGCTTGATATTAATATAGCCAACCCAGTTCTATTTTGGTTCCTGTTTGTGTGGAATATCTTTTTCTATCCTTTCACTTACATTGTACTTTTGTCTTTGGATCTAAAATGAGTATCCAGTAAACAGCATATTTGGATCATTTTAAAATACAGTATGCCAATCTTTGTTTTTTAATTGCTGAGTTTAATCTACATTTAAGGTGATTACTGATAAGAGGAAATTATGTCTGCCATTTGCTATTTGTCTTACATCTTTTTCCCCTTAATCCTTTCAATACTGCCATCTTTTGGGTTTGATTTTTTTTCTTGTGTATTCTTTTGATTCCATCTTTATTCCTTTTCTGTATATTTTAAAATTACTTTCTTAGTGGTTATCACAGGGTTTATGTCAACATCATAAATTTATAACAACCTACACTGAATTAATACCAATTTATTTTCAATAGCTTACATTAACTGTGCTCCTGTCCAGCTCTATCCTCTCTCCTTTATGTTGTTATTGTCACAAATTACATTTTTATATGTTGTATGCCCAATAACATAGATTTGTAATTATTTTTTATGCATTCATCTTTTTAAATAATATAGGAAACAAAAAGAGGAGTTACAAACCAAAACTACAACAATATTAGTTTTTACATTTACCTATGTAGTTAACTTTTACCAGTGATATTTCTACATATGGCTTTGAATTACCATCTAGTGTTTTTCATTTCAGTCTGAAGGATTCCCTTTAGCATTTCTTCAGGGAAGGATAATTGATGATGAACTCTGTAGCTTTTGTTTGTCTTGAAATGTTTTAGGATTTTTTTTTTTTCTGCCAGGTTTTTGAAGAATAGTTTGTGAGGTACAGAATTCTTGGCTGACGGTTTTTTTTTTTTTTTTTTTTTTTCCTTTTTCTTTCAGCACTTTAAATTATGGTGTGTCTTGTTTTGATGAGAAATTGGCTGTTAATCTTATTGGGGATCCCTATGTATGTGATGATTTGTGCCTTTCTTGCTGATACCTTAAATTCAAAACCTCAAGATTTTTGAATTTGAAATTTCAAGGTTTTCTCTTTGTATTTGTTTTTTTGATAGTTTGATTATAATGTGTCTTATAAACTCAGTGATCTCCTTGAGTTTATCCTACTTGCAGTTGTTGAACTTCTTGGATATGTAAATTTGTGTTTTTCATCAAATTTGAGCAGTTTATGGTCATTATTTCTTCAAACGTTCTTTTTTGCTATTTCTTTTATCTTTTGGGGACTCTCATAATGCATATATTTGCGTGCTTGATCGTGTCCCCTAACCAAAACTAAACCCATTGCCATCGAGTCGATTCTGACTCATAGCTTTTCTACAGGACAGAGTAGAACTGCCCCCTAGAGTTTCCAAAGATTGGCTGGTGGATTCAAACTGCCTACCTTTTGGTTAGCAGCCAAGCTCTTAACCAATGCACCACCAGGGCTCCAATGGTGTCCTATAGGTCCCTTAAAAAAAAAACAACTCATTGCCATTGAGTCGATTCCAACTCATAGTGACCCTACAGGACAGAGTAGGTATGCCCCATAGAATTTCCAAGGCTGTAACCTTTATGGAAGAAGACTGCCATATCTTTCTTCTGTGGAGCAGCTGGTAGGTTTGAGCTACCGACCTTTCGGTTAGCAGCCAAGTGCCTTAACCACTGCACCACCAGGTCTCCTTAGAGGCTCTGTTAAGTTTTCCTCATTCTGCTCCTCAGACTGAGAAATTTCAATTGCCCTATCTTAACATTCACTAATTTTTTCTTTTGCCTGCTCAAACCTGCTATCGAACCGCTCTGCAATTTTTTGTTTCAGTTATTGTACTTTTCAGCTACTAAATTTCTATTTGGTTCTTTTTTAATATTCGTATCTTTTTATTTATATTTCCTACTTTTCATACATTGTTCTCCTTATTTTCTTTAGTTCTCTTGTCCCTGGTTTCCTTCAGTTCTTCGAGTACATTTAAGACAGCCTTTGTCTAGCAATTTCAGTATCTGGTTTCAGTGTCTGGGCTGGGCTTCCTCAGAGATGGTTTTTGTTCATTTCATTTTTCACTGTGAATAGACCATACCCTCCTATTTCTTTGTATGGTTTGTAATTTTTTGTTGAAAGCTTGACATTATGAATACTCTGGAAATCAGATTCTCCCCCTCCATAGGGATTGCTGTTGTTACTTGTTGAGGGCTGCAGTTTTCTCTTTTTAGTGACTTTTCCAAACTATTTTTGCAAAGGCTTGTTGTCTTAGGTTGGGTTCCCTAGAGAAGCAAAACCAGTGGAGCTTATAAATATACATATATAGAGAGAGAGATTTATATAAAGGGAATGGCTCCTGTGGTTGTAGAGGCTGTAAAGTTCCAAGTCCATGTGTCAGGCTGGAGACTTTTCTTGACTCATGGTAGTCTCAGGTGCTGGTGAATCCAGGATTGGCAGGTCAGACAGCAGGCCTCTGGCTCACAGGCTCTGGAGTCTGATAAATCCCAAAATTGGCAGGTAAGTCGGCAGGTAAACTGCTAGCTTGAGTCCCAGAACCAGAGGCCAGATGAACAGGAGCCAGCTGCAGGATCCAGTGCAAGCAAAAGCTAGTGAGCGTTGGCAGAAAGCCCACCTATACTGGATGTAGTTTACACCTGCCTGGCTGCTCACAACGGATCTCATCATGGAGGTGATCACATTATATCAGATTTCATTATGGAGATGATTACATCGTTAAAAAGCCAGACTACATCATAACTGCCAAACCACTGAGGACCATGCTCCAGCCAAGTTAACACACAACCTTAACTGTCACATTTGTCATGTATAGTCACTTAAGTTTATGAAGTTTATTCTCCGCAGTCAGCCAGTGACCTGACAAATATTTCCTTCAATACCTGTATCAAATAAGAAAAGAAAAAACAAACAAAAAAAATTGCTCTGTCTCTGTAAATTCTTTTGACAGATGTCCCAGGGAAGCTGCTTCAGCCCGAGAGTGTTGAAACAATGGCTATTTTCTGTTCAGGTCCCTCACTGAACACTAGGCAAATTCAAACACACAATCCTAATTTTTGGAGGACAAGATCTTTATTGGCTACCCTGATATCAGCAAGCCATACCAGGAATGCTGGTCTCCATCCCCATGGCTGTGGGCCATGGGGTTGGGGGTCAGAGATGGTAGCTGCTATTCAGAATGCTGAAATTCACTGAGCTTTACGAGCCTATTTCTTCATCAGGCATACCACAGGAAGCTGAAAATGTTCCACTAGACTACAGAGTTCTGAAACAGTTGATTCTGTTTTTGTCAGCTCAATAGTTGTTTCAGTGGAGGGACCAATTCCTGGAGCTTTCGACTTTGCCATTCTCATGACATCACTCAAGTATATACTATTTTAAACTATTTCCTTCTCATGAAATTTTTATGTGAAAAGTTTAAATTCTGCTTTTTAAATCTTCCTTATGAGATGTGAAGAATTCCCAAGTAGGACTTTTTCTTGAAAAATTTCTGACTTAAATGAAATGAAATTCCAGAAATTTAAGTTCAATGATTAAAGGTTAGGTTGTTTAATGTCAAGAAAGCTAGTATACTAAATTATTCTATAAATATTAGCATTATGATACAGTTTAATCTCTATTATTCTACCTGATATTATTGTTTACAAGGGAGTTTCTAGGTGGCATAAATGGTTAAGCACTTGACTACTAGACAAAAGATTGGCAGTTTGAATCCACCCATATAGGCCTGTGATCTTCTTCCAAAAAGTCACAGCCTTGAAAACCATATGGAGCAGTTCTTCTCTGCACGTATGGGGTTGCCATGAGTCAGAATTGACTCAACGGCAACTAACAAAAATAACAATTATTATTTATATTTCATAAACCTTTATTGATTCAAAAAAGATTTTTTTAAGTTAATTAAGTTATTGAATTATCTCAACATTCATATTAACAATCTATTTCTCCATCTAACTATTTGAAAGTTCTTAATATTATGTTTGTACATAAAATTAACAGCTGTCACAATCATCAATTATTGCTGTGTATTTACATTTTAATTTCTGTAACTGATGGAATTACAATATATAAAGCACATAAAGAAAAATTTCACTCTCAGGTATATCTAGGATGTTTAACTATCTTAAAAGTAAATATTCAATAGTAACATATTACTCACATTGTGTTAATGATTAGATAAAATGTCAACCTTTGTAATCATGTGATCGTTGTTCACACAGAAGGTCGGGTATGCTAGAAATGATGGTGAAATAGGCGTTTGTCTTTTCATTGTTCCAAAGCCTGTGGCTAGAACCAAAGTTCAAAATGTGTCCAGATACTTAGGTTAAGCCAAATATGGTGTTTCTCTACTATCAAAGAAGACAACATAACTGAAGAATGCATAGCCTCTACAGCCCAGGAGGAAACCCTGGTGGTGTAGTGGTTAAGAGCTACAGCTGCTAACCAAAAGGTTGGCAGTTCAAATCCTCTAGGCACTCCTTAGAAACTCTATGAGGCAGTTCTGCTCTGTCCCATAGGGTTGCTATGAGTTGGAATTGGACAACAGCAATAGGTTTGGTTTTTGGTTTACAGCCTAGTAAAACCTATGGGGCAGTTCTAGTCTGTCATATAGGGTCCCTCTGAGTCTGAATCAACTCAATGGCACACAAAACAACACTGAATTTTTACCATGTACCCTAGCATTGTTTCAGGTGTGATATATACAGATATAGATATAAATAAGTATATATATATACCCACTCCTCACTTATCAACATGGTTATGTTCCAAAGATCAAGTTGTTATGCAAAAAGCAGTGTTATGTGAAAATGGAGGATGACCACATGAGATGGCAAAATGAAGGATGACTACATCATTACAGAATTGTCAAGTTACATCATTACATAACTGCCAAACCACTGAGAATCATGGCTCAGGCAAGTTGACACATAAACTTAACCATCATAACCTCAGAAATGGTTAAGCCTTGGGTGGTACAAATGGTTAAGTACTCAACTACTAGCTGAAAGATTGGTGGCTCAAACCCGCCCAGAGGCACCTTGGAAGACAGGTCTGGAGATCTACGGAAAGATCACAGCCTTGAAAACCCTATGAAATACTTTATTTTTATGCAAATAACATGTATGCATTCTATGTTTTTTGCCAACTGTGCCCTCCCCCCATGAGGTATTTCTGTAAGTGCACTGTACCAATTTTTTTTATGTGTTGTAAAAAACTCAGCATAGCATGCCCAAGAAAATACCTCATGGGAGGAGGGCACAGTTGCAAGGAAATATAGAATGTACATTTTATTTGCATAACAATACAGTAGTTGTATTCTGCACACATAGGGTCACTGTGAGTTGGAATCAACTCAGTAGCAACTAGCAACATTTAAAACAATATTTTTTTATTAATGTAGAAGAATGGTATGTCATTAAAAAAATTGAAAATAAAAGCATAACACCCTTTCCCCCCAATAAAAACTTCACATTTCTTAAACTCAGATAGAGATCATTACTTTAAACACCTCAGACCAGGGTTTGGCCAACTTTCTGTAAAGAGACAGATAGTAAGTACGTTTTGGCTTTGTAGGCCATATGGGGCCGTTCTGCTCTATCCCGTAGGGTCGCTGTGAGTCGGAATCGACTCGATGGCGACCGGTTTGGTTTGGTGTTTTGGTGAGGCCTTGTGGTCTCTGTCACAACTCCTTACCTCTGCTGTCGCGTGTAAAGCAACTACAGACATTGTGTTAACAAGTGTGCGTGGCTGCCTTCTAATCACATTTTATCTACAAAAACAGGCAGCTAGTCAGATTTGGCCTGCAGACTGTAACTTGCCTAACCCTGCCTTAGACCATAGCCTTCTGAATTTCTCCCCCTCTCTCCCACTTTTCCTCCAACTTACTGTTATAAGTCAATAATCTCAACCTTTCCATTTCATTTAAAACACAGACCACAGAATGGGAAAGGTCCCTAGGAGTTCCAGGAAGATAGTCGCACAGGAGGTTCAGGGCTCCGACCTGCTTCACAAAAACACCTAGAAATACAACAATTACACTCCTTCAGAACCAAGAGAAACTTGTGAAAGTTAGCAGATGACCACAGCAGAGACTGATAAAAGGAAATAGCCAAGAAGAAAAAAACTGAAAGGTAGGAAAAACTACTATTTCTGCACCTCCCGCCTCCCAGCACTGTGATTAAATAAATTCACCTGCACATTTATGGAGCCGTGACCACTTAGATTTATCTAGAGGGGATAGCAGATCAATGGATACAGGACTTGAGCCCCCAGTGATGACACAGTCTGTGTGAGGAGAGATGGCCAGACACCACTTGGAGTCTGCTGAAGCCCTCCCCAACTCTGGGAGTTGCATACTGACAGAGGCAGCAGCAAACAGATGGCAAGTTCTGTAGGAGGGGAGGAGAGCTGGGTCCATGATGGGAGAAGGGAGTGTCTATCCAAAGCTGGAGAGGAAGCATTAGACTAGGACTGGTAGAAATGCTGGAATACCCCCCTTCTCACAACTCCAGCAGCTGGACTCCATGTGCATAAAAGGGTACCACAACAGATTGTTGCGTGCCATAAAATGCAATAAAGCAGGGAAAACAGAAAGAATGGAGGAATGGGAGTGGCGCCATCTGATGGAGAGATTGAATAGGACACACTCCCAGTGTTAGTGCTGAGCAGCTGAAAGGGGTAACCCCCCCATAACCTCGTCCAGAATTCAGAGCCACAGGCGGAGGAGTAACGTATAAGTCCTGAAGACTCTGTCCACCTAGATATTTCCTTCAGTAAACAGTGTTGTCATTACAATCACTAGGGATAACTGAGTAGCCAACATCAAGCAAAAAACTAATGTCCCGTAGGCAACAAAAAAATAACAGAAATATGAAAAACATGGAAATGATGGGTCAAACAAAAATTGATAGGGAGAGACGTTGTACATATGAAGGCATGATTAATGAATAGAATGCAGGAATTCAATAAATAATAGTAAACAAGCTCACAGAATTAAACACAGAACTACAGGGAATTAGGAAAACAACAAATGAACAAAATGAGAATATAAACAGAGAAACTATAAACAGAAAACAAAAAAATACTGGTATTGAAAGAGACGATAAGTGAAATAATAAACTTAATGAAAGGTATGATAATAGAGTTGAACAGGCAGAAGATAGAATCAACTATCTGGAAGATAAGGTAACTGAAATATCAGAGGCCGAAGAATAACAAGTGAAAAGACTCAACAACACTGAACACAATTTAGTGGAAATTTGGGACAACAGCAAGCAAACCAACTTTCACATCACGTGAATTCCAGAAGAAGAGAGAGAAAAGATTAGAAAAAATCTTGAAAGAAATAATAGCAGGAAATTCTCCAAATCTGATAAACGAAATAAAGTTAGATATCCAAGAAACTCACTGAATTCAAAGTAGAACGAATCCAAGGGAACGCACGCCAGTACACATCATAACCAGGCTCCGACTCATAGTGACCCTATAAGACGAAGTAGACCTGCCCCATAGAGTTTCCAAGGAGAGCTGGTGGAGTCGAACTGCCAACCTTTTTTTTGGTTAGCAGCTGTAGCACTTAACCACTACGCCACCAGGGTTTCCATACAGCAGTAAATGCCTATATTAATAAAGAAGTAAGTTCACTAATCAAAATCCCAACTAAAAAGCTGGAGCAATTAGAAAAATAAGAGCAAATCAAACCCAAATCAACCAGAAGGAAGGAAATAAAAAAGATACGAATAGAGATAACGGAAACAGAGAATAGAAAAACACTAGAAAAAAATCAATGAAAGCAGAAGTTGGTTTTTCTTTTTGAAAGGATCAATAAAATTGACAAGCTTTTAGCTAGACTGAAAAAAAAAAAAAAAGAGCAGACACAGATATCCAAAATTAGAAACAAAATGGGGGAATTACAACAGAGCCTAATGAAATAAAAACAATCAGAGAATACTGCAAGTAATTGTAAAGCAAACCTGTTGCTGTCGAGTTGATTCCGACTCATAGTGACACCCTATAGGACAGAGTAGAACTGCCCCATAGGGTTTCCAAGGAGCAGCTGGTGGATTCAAACTGTCAACCTTTTGGTTATCAGCTGACCACTGACAACTTAGATGAAATGGACAAATTCCTAGAAACACACATTTCCTACAGTAACTTAAAAAGATATAGAAAACCTCAAAGACCCCTAACAAATGAAGAGATCAAAGAATTAAAAAAAAAAAAAAAAAAAAAAGAACTCTCTAAAAGAAAAGTCCAGGACTGATGGGTTCACTGGGAAATTCTACCAAACATTTTCAGAATAAGTGACAACAGTTCTTCTTAAGCTTTTTCAAAAAATAGAAGAGGAGGGAATTCTTCCTAACTCATTCAATGAGGCTAGCTAGCATCACCCTGATACCAAAAACAAAAAAAGACAACCACAGAAAAGAAAACTACAGGCAAATACCTCTGATGAATATGGATGCAAAAATCCTCAACAAAATATTAGCAAACTGAAAATAGAATTATATTAAAAGGATTATATACATCATGACCAAGTGAGATTTATCCCAGGAATGCAGGGTTGGTACAACCTTAGAAAATCAATCAACATAATACACCACATTAATAGAACAAAGGAAAAAAATCACATCATCATTTCAATCAATGCAGAGAAGGCTTTTGACAAAATCCAGCACCCATTCATGATAAAGGCACTCGACAAAATAAGAATAGGAGGGAAATTCCTAAATATAATAACGGGCATTTATGAAAAACCTACAGCTAACATTATACTCAATGGAGAAAAAACTGAAAGCATTCCCCTTAAGACCTGGAACAAGACAAGGGTGTCTGCCATCACCACTGCTATCCAATATTGTATTAGAATTTCTAACCAGAGAAATTAGTCAAGGAAAATAAAAGGCATCCAGATTGGGAAAGAAAAAGTAAAACTATCCCTCTTTGTAGACTACATGATTCTATATATAGAGAGACTAAATATATAGAAAGCGCCCAAAAATCCACAAGAAAGGTGCTAGAGATAAATGAGTACTGCAGAGTGGCAGGATACAAGGTCAATGCACAAAAATTAGTCAGCAATGAACAACGTGAAAAGGAAATTAAGGAAACAATCACATTTACAATAGCATCTAAAAGAATAAAATTCCTAGGAATGAATTTCACCAAAGAAGTGAAAGAAGTGTACACAAAAAACTCTAAAACATTATTAAAAGAAATTAAAGATGACCTAAATAAATGGAAGGACATCCTATGCTCATGGATCAGAAGACTCAATATTGTCAAGATGTCAATACTACCTAAAACAATATAAATTCAGTGCAGTCTCCCTCAAAAATCCCAACAGGCTTCTTTGCAGAAGTGGAAATGTTAATCATCAAATTTATACGGAATTGAAAAGGGCCCTGAATAGCCAAAGCAACTTTGAAAAAGAAGAACAGAGTAGGAGGACTCTCACTTCCTGATCTCAGTGATCAAAACAGTTTGGTACTGGTATAGTGATAGACGTATAGACCAATGGAATAGAACTGAGAGCCCAGAGTTAAGTGCACATTTCTATGGTCATCTTCAGCAAGAGCGCTAAATCCTTCATATGGGGGAAAAATGTCTTTAATCCATGGTGCTGGAGTAACTGGATTTCCACATTCAAAAAATGAATATAGACCCGTATCTCACACTGTATAAAAAAACCTAACTCAAAATGAATTAAAGACCTAAATATACACCCTGAAACCATAAAACTCTTAGAATAAAATGTTGGGGAACTACTTCAAGACCTAGTCCTCAACAATGGATTTTTAGACTTGACCCCAAAGGTATGGGCAACAGAAGACAAAATAGATAAATGGGACCTATCATCAAAATTAAAGACTTGTGTTCGTCAAAGGACTTTGCCAATAAAGTGAAGAGACAACCTACAGAATAGGAGAAAACTTCTGGGAATTATATAACAGATATAATATCCAGAATATATAAATTACTCTTACAACTTAGCAGGCAAATGATGAGCAACTCAGCTGAAAAATGGGCAAGAGACCTGAGTAGACACTTCACCAAAGAGGATATTCATACGGCCAAGAGACACATAAAAAGATGCTCAATGTTGTTAGCCATTAGAGAGTTGAAAATCCAAACCACAATGAGATGCCATTTCATTCTCACTAGGCTGGCTAAGATTAAAAAAAAAAAAAACAAAAAAACACAGAAAATAACAAATATTATGGATTGAATTGTGTCCTCAAACATGTGTGTCAATTTAGCTAGGCCATGATTCCCAGTATAGTGTGGTTGTCCACCATTTTGTAATCTGATGTATTTATCCTCTGTGTCGCAAATCCAAACCTCTATGATGTTAATGAGGCAGGATTAGAGGCAGTTATGTTACTGAAGCAGGACTGAATCTACAGGATTAGGTTGTTGTATCTTGAGTCCATCTCTTTTGAGATATAAAAAAGAGAAGCCAGCAGAGAGGAGAGGGACCTCCTATCCCCAAGAAAGAAGACCCAGGAGCAGAGTGAGTCCTTTGGACCTGGGGTCCCTGTGCTGAGAAACTCCTAGATCCAGGGGAGATCGATGACAAGGACCTTTCCCCAGAGCAGACAGAGAGAGCTTTCCCCTGGAGCTGGTGCCCTGAATTCAGACTTCTAGCCTCCTAGTCTGTGAGAGAACAAATTTCTGTTTGTTAAAACCATCCACTTGTGTTATTTCTGGTATAGCAGCACTAGATAACCAAGATAGTGAGGATGTGGGGAAATTGGATCCCTATCCATTGCTTGTGGGATTGCAGAATGGTGCAACTGTTGTGGAAAATAATGTGGCAGTTCCTCAAAAAAACTAAAAATAGAACTACCGTATGATTCAGAAATTCCATTCCTAGATATATATACCCAGTGGACTTGAGGTCCAGGACACGAGCAGACATTTGTACGTCGATGTTCATTGCAACACTAGTCACGATAGTCAAAAGATGGAAACAACCTAAACGTCCATCAATGGATGAATGGATAAACAAAATGTGGTACATACATGCAATGGAATACTGCACCGTCAGAAAGAAAAATGAAGTCCTGATACATGCTACGACATGGATAAACCTTGAAGACGTTATGCTTAGTGAAATAAGCCAGTCATAGAAGGACAAATACTGTATGATCTCACTTATATAAAAAGGCAAGAATAGGCTAACATGTAGAGACCAAAGTTCATTGTTCTTTACCAGGGACAGAAGGGAGGGGAAAACCAGTGAGTTTGTTGTGATGGGAAACTTGGCAGATTAATGGTAAAAGCCACACAACCTATTAATATAATTGATATCACCAAATTGTATATCTGAAAAATGTTGAACTGACATTGTGTAATACACATTATATATATAAAATAAAAAAAGAGCAGTTGCTTATGCTGTTCATATACGACCAAATACCTCATGGAATTTGTTTTCTTGATTTAGAGGTTTAGTGTCATGATTTCATCAAACACCTCAGTCATTTGGCCTAATATTTTTTTCCAGTGCTTCTACCTCCTGGTTCCCTGCATAGTGCCTGAAGTCTCCATTCACCTGGAGTAGCAGAGGAAGGAAAGTCAGAAATTAGAGGAAATGATGCCACCGGGAACATCTACCTCCTGTGCTGTGAAACCAAAAAGAACTGGATGGTGCCTGGCTACCTTTACTGAACTTTTTGATCTGAGATTCTATTGAAGAATCCTGATCCAGAGGGGGAAGAATAGAACAGACTTTCAAATTCTCAATAGAATTCAGACCTTCTAGAGCCATTGAGGCTGGATAAATACCCAAAACGGTTGCCCTCAGGTAATCTTTAAACTTAAACCTCAAACCAAAACTACCCCCATAAGTCTGCTTTGAACCAAACATCAGTTACATTAATTAGTAATATATGTCTGCCCTGAGCATTGAGCTCTTTCAAAGATTTATCTACGTGAGATCGAATTGACAACACCATCTCAAAAGTTTAGATGAGAAGCTAGGTTTTTCATATTTAGTTTCTTAATCCATTTTGAATTTGTGATTTTATGTTAATGCTAGTGGAATAAGTTGGAAAAGAATAGTAGAAATGGTTACACAACTTAAAGAATGTAAACAATGTCACTGAATTGTACATGTAGAATTTGTTGAAATAGTGTATCCTTTGCTGGTTTTTTTTTTTTTTTTTTGCTGTGTATGTTCTCACCAAAAGATAAATAAATTTTAAAAGCTGCCTTTTGTAAGGGACACTGTGTATTTACAGAAGAACAAACAAACAAGCAACAAACCCAGACCATGTTTAGAATTTCCCTTACTGACCCCCCAGTGTTCTTTAAGCTGGTTTGTAAAAAAACATATCCAATCTAAGACTATGCATTATATCTGGTTAGCATATATTTTAAGTTTTGTTTAATTGTGCACAATCTCTTTTTTAAAACACAGATTTATTAAATAAATTGGTCTAGTGGCTTTACAGAATGCCCTTTGGTATGGATTGAATTGTGTTCCCCAAAAATGTGTGTCAACTCGGCTAGACCATGACTCCCAGTATTGTGTGGATGTCCTCCATTTTGTAATCTGATGTGATTTTCCTGTGTGTCGTAAATCCTACCTCTGTGATGTTAATGAAGCAGAATTGAGGCAGTTGTGTTAATGAGGCAGGACACAATCTACAAGATTAGGTTACATCCTTAGTCAGTCTCTTCTGAGATATAAAAGACAGAAATGTGCAGAGAGACAGGGAGACCTTATACCATCAAGACACAACAGCCAGGAGAATAGCATGTCCTTTAGATTTGGGGTCCCTGCACTGAGAAGCTCCTTGACTGTGGAAGATTGATGACAAGGACCTTCCCCCAGAGCCGACAGAGAGAGAGAGCCTTCCCCTGGAGCTGGCACCCTGAATTCGGGCTTCTAGCCTCCTAGACTGTGAGAGAATAAATATCTCTTTGCTAAAGCCATCCCACTTGTGGTATTTCTGTTATAGCAGCATTAGAAAACTAGGACACCCTTCTTTCTGAATTTATCTCATTTTTTTCCTCTTTATGTAGCATAGATTGTTCCTCTATCAGCTGTTTTTCCTATTTACTGAAAGGTATATCTAGAGGCTCAACAGAGCCAAGTTAAACATTTCAGTCAGATACATGTTTACAGATACTGCTTCAGTTTGTAATGCATCAAAAGGTGTGATATCTGATTGACCTACCATTTGTAAATCTAAGATTGACCACTGGGCTAGGGTGATGACAGTCTAGACCTTCCAAGCTTCTGTGGTTACCCTTGCAACTCTAAAGTGATTTGTGATGTTATAATATGACTGTCCAATTCTAATGGTTTTAATAGATAGTTAGATAATGACAGATAGATGGATAGATGATAGATAAATAGACAGACAGACAGATGGACAGACAGGCAGATAGATAGATAGACAGATAGATAGATAGATCATTGCCTTCAGGTCAGCTCTGACTCATGGCGACCTTACATACAATAGAACAAAACAGAACCCAGTCCTGTGTCATCCTCACAATCTCCAGCATGTTCAAGTCCATCATTGCAGCTATTGTGCCAATCCTTCTCACTGAGGGCCTTCTTACCCCTCACTGGCAATCTACTTCACCAAATGTAATGTCTTCCTCCAGCAATTGATCCCTCCTGATGATGTGTCACCAGGCGCTCCTTGGAAACTCTATGGGGCAGTTGTACTCTGTCCTATAGGGTCGCTATGAGTTGGAATTGACTCGAGGGCATTGGGGCTGGGTTTGGATGACGTGTCCAAAGCAAGAAAGTTGGGCAATGCTGTTCTGTGATCCATAAACGTTTGATAGGCTAATTTGCAGAAGTAGATTGCCAGGCTTTTCTTCCTAGTCTGTCTTAGTCTGGAAGCTCTGTTGGTATTTGAAATAATGGTGGCAAAATCCCCAGCATCACAGCAACAAGCAAGCCATCACAGAATGACAAACTGACATTCAGATGGTACCAGTGTCTAATTCTTACCCAAATGGGAAATTACATTGTGGTTTGTGAAATTCATTTTGCTGGTTCTGCATTACTTCTGGAGCCCTGGTGGAACAGTGGTTAAGAACTCGGCTGTTAACCAAAAGGTTGGCAGTTCAAATCCACCAGCGGCTCCTTGAAAACCCTATGGGGCAGTTCTACTCTGTCCTTAGGGTCACTATGAGTAGGAATTGACTCAATGGCAACGAGTTTGGTTTTTTTGGTTGATATTACTTCTACTTTCATGGCTGACATAATTCTGAAAGCTGTTTTTCATCCATGGGAGCTGATAGATGCCCCAAAATAGAATTCCTCCCGGAAAGAAAAGATAGCTGTTTAATTTTTTTTGTTTAACTACCAGTGGATTGCCATGAGTTGGAATTGACCCGAAAGCAACTAATAGCAACAATGACCAATGTTCAAAGTAAGGAGTTTTTAAAGTAGCTACCTGAAATGTCTGAAGCTCTGATGAAGCCTGTTTAGCATCACAACAACATAAAAGCTTCCACAGAAGGACTGGTGGTAGCTGCGCATGAAGTACATTGGCCTGGAATTGAACCTGGGACTCCTGTGTGAAAGGCGAGAATTCCACTACTGAACCACCACTTCCAAAAAACAGCCTATGAAAACCCTATGGATCAATACAGTCCTATCCACAACTGATTGTGAGAATGGCAGAGGACTCAGTAGCATTTCTTTTCATTGTGCATGGAGTCGCTATGAGTCCGGGGGCTGACTTGACAGCAGCTGAAATGTTGACAAAAAAATTTTGTTTCTGGTTTTCTTTTAATTGGTCATCGTTATGGACTCAGTATCTTGCTGATTCAGTGTTTTTCAATCCGTTACAATTTATTGTTTTTTAATTATTACAACTTTGGCACGTAGAAGCTTCTGTTTTCTTTATGGACATTTTATCAATCCTTATAACCTTGAATAATTGAAGTTATTCCCTATACTGTGGATGAAGAAACTGAGGCTCAAAGAGAAGAAACTTATTTCATACATTTAGTAAATGATAGTGCTAGGACTTGAATTGAGGCTTTGTCGGACCCCAAAGTCAGTGTTTTCTTTCACTCCAGTATACAAATTCTGGGTAGGGACAAGAAAATTGAATGGAAAAAAATATTTGAAACAATTGTATTTCTTTAGGTCAATGATAATAGAGGAATATATTAAGTTTTTTACCTGTTTTAAACAACTTCATTCAAGTATACAATAAACTTCATATATTTAAAGTATACAATTTTGTAAATTTTTATGTATAATACCCTGAACACCATCATGACAATTAAGGTAATGACCAAACCTCTAAGATAAAAATATAACCAATTCTTCCTTCAGTGTTTGGTAGAATTCACCAATGAAGCCAGCTGTACCTTTTTTAATTTTTTTAATTTGTACTTCTATTTATTTTAATTTTTATTGTGCTTTAAGTTAAAGTTTACAAATCAAGTCAGTCTCTCATACAAAAACTTACATACACCTTGCAATATGCTCCTAGTTGCTCTCCACCTAATGAGACAGTACACTCCTCTCCACCCTGTATTTCCATGTCATTTCAGCCAGCCTTCGTCCCCCTCGACCTTCAAATCTCCCCTCTAGACAGGAGCTGCCCACATAGTCTCATGTGTCTGCTTGATCCAAGAGGCTCAGTCCTTACCAGTATCATTTTCTATCTTATAATCCAGACCAATCCCTATATGAAGAGTTGGCCTTGGGAATGGTTCCTGTCTTGGGCTAACGGAAGGTCTGGGGACCATGACCTCCAGAGTCCTTTTATTCTCAGTCAGTCCATTAAGTCTGGTCTTTTTACGAGAATTTGAGGTCTGCATCCCACTGTTCTTCTACTCCTTCAGGGATTCCCTGCTGTGTTCCCTGTCAGGGCAGTTATTGGTTGTAGCCAGGCACCATCTAGTTCTTCTGGTATCAGGCTGATGTAGTCTCTGGTTTATGTGGCCCTTTCTGTCTCTTGAGCTCATAATTACCTTATGTCTTTGGTGTTCTTCATTCTCCTTTGCTCTAGGTGGGTTGAGACCAATTGATGCATCTAGGTGGCTGCTTGCTAGCATTTAAGACCCCAGACCCCACTCTCCAAGATGGGATGCGGAACGTTTTCTTAATAGATTTTATTACGCCAATTGACCTAGATGTCCCCTGAAATCTGCTATGCTGGCCTTTGAAGCATCGGTTTATTCAGGAAACTTCTTTGTTTTTGCTTTAGTCCAGTTGTGCTGACCTCTCCTGTATTGTGTGTTGTCTTTCCCTTCAACTAAATTAGTTCTTGGCTACTATCTAATTGGTGAATCCCCTTCTCCCTTCCTCCTTCCTTCCCTCCCCTCTCTCGTAACCATCAAAGAATATTTTCTTCTCTGTTTAAACTGTTTCTTGAGTTCTTATATTAGTGGTCTCATACAATATTTGTCCTTTTGCAACTGACTAATTTCATTCAGTATAACGCCTTCCAGATTCCTCCATGTTATGAAATGTTTCAGATTCATAATTGTTCTTTATGGATGCATAGTATTTTACCATGTGAACATACCATAATTTATTTATCCATTCATCCATTGATGGACACCTTGGTTGCTTCCATCTGCTGCAATTAACTTGGGTGTGCATGTATCTGTTCGCGTAAAGGCTCTTATTTCTCTAGGATATATTCCAAGGAGTGGGATTTCTGGATAGCATGGTAGTTCTAGTTCTAGCTTTTTAAGGAAGTGCCAAATCAATTTCCAAAATGGTTGTACCATTTTACATTTCCATCAGCAGTGTATAAGTGTTCCAGTCTCTCCACAACCTCTCCAACATTTATTATTTTGTGTTTTTTGGATTAATGCCAGCCTTGTTGGAGTTGGAATCTCATTGTAGTTTTGATTTGCATTTCATGGCTAATGATCGTGATCATTTCCTCATGTATCTGTTAGCTACTTGAATGTCTTCTTTAGTGAAGTGCCTGTTCATGTCCTTTGCCCATTTTGTAACTGGGTTATCTGTCTTTTTGTTGTTGAGTTTTTGCAGTAACATGTAGATTTTAGAGATCAGCTGCTGCTGGGAAATATCATAGCTAAAAACTTTTTCCCACTCTGTAGATAATCTTTTTACTCTTTTGGTGAAGTCTTTGGATGAGCATAGGTATTTGACTTTTAGGATCTCCCAGTTATCTAATTTCTGGTGTTTGTACATTCCTGGTAATGTTTTCTATACTGTTTATGCCATGTATTAGGGCTCCTAGTGTTGTCTGTATTTTTTCTTCCACGATCTTTATCATTTTAGATTTTGTATTTAGGTCTTAGATCCATTTTGAGTTGGTTTTTGAGCATGGTATGAGGTATGGTTCTTGTTTCATTTTCTTTATATATGGATATCAAATTACCCAGCACCATTTGTTAAAGAGACTGTCTTTTCCCCCATTTAACAGACTTTGGGCCTTTGTCAAATATCAGCTGCTCATAAGCGGATGGATTTATGTCTGGATTCTCAATTCTGTTCCATTGGTCTATGTACCTGTTGTACCAGTACCAGGCTGTTTTGACTACTGTGGTGGCATAATATGTCCTAAAATCAGGTACTGTGAGGCCTCCCACTTTGTTCTTTTTCAGTAATGCTTTACTTACTGGGGCCTCTTTCCCTTCCATATGAAGTTGGTGATTTGTTTTGCCATCTCATTAAAAAATGTCATGGAAATTTGGATAGAAATTGCATTGTATCTATAGATCGCTTTGGGCAGAATAGACATTTTTACAATGTTGAGTCTTCCTATCCACGAGCAAGGTATGTTTTTCCACTTATGTAGGTCTCTTTTGGTTTCTTGCAATAGTGTCTTATAGTTTTCTTTGTATAGGTCTTTTACATCTTTGGTTAGATTTATTCCCAAGTATTCTTAGGGGCTATTGTAAATGGTATTGATTTGGTGATTTCCTCTTCGACACTCTCTTCTTTGGTGTAGAGGAATCCAACTGATCTATGTATATTTATGTTGTATACTGATACTCTGCTAAAGTCTTCTATTAGTTTCAGTAGTTTTCTTGAGGATTCTTTAGGTTTTTCTGTGTATAAGATCCTGTCATCTGCAAACAGAGATACTTTTACTTCTTTGCCAATTTGGATGCCCTTTATTTCTTTACCTAGCCTAATTCCTCTGGCTAGGCCCTCTAGCACAATGTTGAATAAGAGTGACGATGAAGGGCATCCTTGTCTGATTCCTGTTCTCAGGGGAATGCTTTCAGTCTCCCTCTGTTAAGGATAATGCTGGCTGTTGGCTTTGTATAAATGCCCATTATAATGTTTAGGAATTTTCCTTCTAACCCTGTTTTGCTGAGAGTTTTTATCATGAATGGGTGTTGGACTTTGCAAATGCCTTTTCTGCATCAATTGATAAGATCATGTGGTTTGTGTCTTTTGTTTTATTTATGTGGTGGATTACATCAATTGTTTTTCTAATATTGAACCCCCCCCTGCATACCTGGTATGAGTCCCACTTGGTCATGGTGAATTATTTTTTTGATATGTTGTTGAATTCTATTGGCTAGAATTTTGTTGAGGATTTTTGCCTCTAAGTTCATGAGGGATATTGGTCTGTAAGTTTCTTTTTTTGTGGGGTCTTTACCTGGTTTGGGTATCAGGGTTATGCTGGCTTCATAGAATGAGTTTGGGAGTATTCCATCATTTTCTATGCTCTGGAATACCTTTAGTAGTAATGGTGTTAACTCTTCTCTGAAAGTTTCGTAGAATTCTCCAGTGAAGCCGTCAGGGCCAGGGTTTTTCTTTGTTGGGAGTTTTTTAAATTACTTTTTCAAGCTCTTCTTTTGTTATGGGTTTATTTAGTTTTTCCACCTCTGTTTGTGTTAGTTTAGGTAGGTAGTGTGTTTCTAGAAATTTTTCCATATTTCCTCTAGGTTTTCAAATTTGTTAGAGTACTACTTTTCATAGTACTCTGTTATGATTCTTTTAATTTCAGTTGGGCCTGTTTTGATATCAGCCATCTCATTTCTTATTTGGGTTATTTGCTTTGTCTCATATTTAATTTTATTGGCCTGGCCATTGGTTTATCTATTTTGTTAATCTTTTCAAAGAACCAGCTTTTGGCCTTGTTAACTCTTTCAAGTGTTTTTCTGTTTTCTATTTCATTTAATTCTGCTCTAATTTTTATTATTCGCTTTCTTTTGGTGCCTGAGGGTTTCTTTTGTTGTTCTCTTTCTATTTGTTCAAGTTGTACGGATAATTCTTTGATTTTGGCCCTTTCTTCTTTTTTTATGTGTGCACTTATTGATATAAATTGACCTCTGAGTGCTGCTTTAGCTGTGTCCCAAAGGTTCTGATAGGAAATGTTTTCATTTTCATTGGATTCTATGAATTTCTTTATTCCATCCTTTTTTTTTTATCCTTAATTTGTTCTATAATCCAATAGTTTTTGAGCAAAGTGTTGTTCAGTTTCCATATGTTTGATTTCTTTTCCCTGATTTTTCTGTTATTGACTTCTAGTTTTATGGCTTTATGGTCAGAGAAGATGCCTTGTACTATTTCAATGTTTTGGATTCTGCTAAGGCTTGCTGTATGGCCTAATACGTGGTCTATTCTAGACAATGTTCCATGTGCATTGGAGAAGAAAGCATACTTGGAGGCTGTTGGGTAGAGTGTTCTGTATATGTCTATGAAGTCAAGTTGGTTAATTGTGGCATTTAGTTTTTCCGTGTCTTTACTGAGCTTCTTTCTGTATGTTCTGTCCTTCACTGAAAGTGGTGTGCTGAAGTCTCCTACTGTTATTGTGGAGCTGTCTATCTCACTTTTCAATGCTGTTAGAGTTTGTTTTATGTATCTTGAAGCCCTGTCATTGGGTGTGTAAACATTTAGTACTGTAATATCCTCCAGGTATAATCCCCTTAATCATTATATAGTGTCTTTCCTTATCCTTTGTGGTAGTTTTAAGTTCAAAGCCTGTTTTGTCAGAAATTAGTATAGCCACTCCAGCTCTTTTTTGATTGTTGTTTGCTTGGTGTATTTTTTTTTTCTCTCCTTTGAGTTGTAGTTTGTTTGTGTCTTTAAGGTGTGTCTCTCGTAGGCAGCATATAGACGGATTTTTTTTTTTATCCATTCTGCAACTCTCTGCCTGTTTATTGATGCATTTACTCTATTTTCAGTCAGCGTGATTATAGATAGGTATGAGTTTAGTGCTGTCATTTTGATGCCTTTTTTTGTGTGTTGTTGACATTTTCATTTTCCACTTATTTTTTTGTGCTGAGTAGTTTTTCTTTGTAAATTGTATGTTCCTCTTTTTCATTGTAGTTGATTTTGTTTTTGCTGAGTCTTTATGTTTTTCTTGTTTTTTATTTTGATGTGTAGGATTGTTCATCTTCTTTGTGGTCACCTTAATATTTACCCCTATTTTTCTTAGTTTAAACCTAAATTGTGTCTACCTATACCACCTGGATTTCCTCTCTGTATGGAAGATCTATGCCTACTTTATTTAGTCCCTCTTTATTGATTTAATGTAGTCATCTTTTACATGATGACATCACTGATTTCCTGTTTTGAGCATTTTTTTTTTTATCTTGATTTATTTCTGTGATTTCCCTAACTATGTTGATATCTGATTGCCTTGTCCTGTGTTCTAGTGCTTGGTTGATATCTGATATTATTGACTTTCTAACCAGAGAATTCCCTTTAGTATTTCTTGTAGTTTTGCAAACTCCCTAAGCTTTTGTTTATCTGGAAATGTCTTAATTTCACTTTCATATTTGAGAGAGAGTTTTACTGGATATATGATTCTTGGCTGGCAATTTTTCTCCTTCAGTGCTTTATATATGTCATCCCATTGCCTTTTTGCCTTCATGGTTTCTGCCGAATAGTCCAAGCTTTTTCTTATTGATTCCCCTTTGTAGGTGACTTTTCACTTATCCCTGACTGCTCTTAAAATTTTTCTTTTTCTTTAGTTTTGGCTAGTTTGATTATAATATGTCTTGGTTACTTTCTCTTGGGATCTACCTTGTATGGGGTCTGATGACCATCTTAGATAGATACCCTTTCATCTTTCATGATGTCAGCAAAGTTTTCTGCTCACAAATCTTCAACAATTCTCTCTGTATTTCCTGTTATCCCTCCTGTTCTGATATTCCAATCACACGCAAGTAATAAAGTACAGCATGATTTTTAGGGTTTCTTCTTTTTTTTTAATTCTTGTATCTGATTTTTCTTCAAATATATTGTTGCCAAGTGTTTTATCTTCAATGTCACCAATTCTTCATTCCACTTCCTCAATTCTGCTCCTCTGATTTTCTGTTGAGTTGTCTAATTCTGTAATTTTATTGTCAGTCTTTTAAATTTCTGATTGCTGGCTCTCTATGGATTCTTGCAGCTTATTAAATTTTTCATAATATTCTTGAATAACCTTTTTGATTTCTTCAACTGCTTAATCTGTGTGTTCCTTGGCTTGTTCTGTGTTTTGCCTGATCTTGTTTCTGATGTCTTGAAAGGATCTGTGTAGAAATCTTTTGTATTCTACATCTAGTAATTCTAGGAATACATCTTTATCTGGGAGAATCCTTGATTCTTTGTTTTGGGAGTTTGTTGAAGCATTCATGGTCTGCTTCTTTATGTGATTTGATATCAACTGTTGTCTGTGAGCCATGTGTAAGTTATTGTGTTAATTTATTTTATGTTTGCTCACTGTGTCCTAGTTTCTTGCTTTGTTTTGTTTTGTTATACCCAAATAGGCTACTAGAGTGAGCTAACTTGATTATTGGAGCCTTTGAAGCACTAATGTCCTTTTACCAGATGGCTAGATCCATTACCAGGTATATGAACCTAGGAGTCCATTCACTATTCTTATATAGATTCAGCTCGGGTGTCCTGATAGTCATTCACCTAGTGTGTGATGTAGGCTCTCACCTACTATCTTAGAGGAGCAGTGGTGATTGGTGTACACAGTTTGTGGTAATAGCAGGGGTGTCACACTCTGAGGAAGGCAGGGGGCTGATAACTTTCCTTTGAGTGTCTATGAGGAAGGCATGTCCCTGTTTTCTAGAGTGCTCTGGTGGGTGGGCTCTGCAGCTCTACCATAGGCACCCAGTGCTTTTACTTGTAAGGACTGGTAGGCACCTCTTACCCTTGGACCCCCATCACAGGTGGTTGGTTGGCATAGGTGGAGCCACCAGTCCTCAGGCCCCTGCTGTGGGTAGGTGAGGACCCTGTTTAATAGACAGTGTGGTATCAAACACCCAAGACCTGCGTCTCCACTGCACAGCTGAAACAGTTACAGTCAGGCCTCAAACAGATTCTCCCTTACAGTATAACAGCCAGATCCTATCTGGTGTAGTGGAGCCGCCTGGATCCATGCAGGGGTGAAGGACAAAGTCTGTGGATCACTTGTGCCTGGACTGGAGCTGCTTCTGCTCTGCTTTTCCAGATTAGGGGAGTTGGCAGAGTATTTTTCTGCCATTTCTTGATATGTTCCTTCTCCAAGGCCAGGAGAATGGCTCAGGAAGTGCAGCAGGACGTATCTCAGGCCCAGGGAAATCACCTGTTAATGAAGCTGGCTGGGGCAGAGGGAGGAGGGATCAGATAGATAGGAGAGAGTTCTTTCAAAATGAGGAGCTATTAGACCCGCTTGATAAATTAGACAAAATCACTTATCTTGTGCCGAGAGCACTGTTTTATCTCAGATTCCAGAGGCATGTGTAGCCTGTGTGCGCTGGCTGGGTTCCCACCAAGATTGCCCCAGGGGGTTAGGACTGCGTTCCACTCTTGTCTTCTTTTGCTGAAGCTGCCCTGTCTGAAATGCCATGGCCAGCCCCACTGCAGACATGTCACAGGGTCAGAGGTGTGGCACTTTGCTTGCCTTCTTTCACTGAAGCGGCCATGTCCCCTAAAACTACCATTAGCCCTGCCACAGTCGCACCAAGGAATCAAGCTGAGGTGCTGCCATGGGTTTGGCAACTTCTCACTGCTTCTGCACCATCTCTCCCTTCCCCGTCACTTGGTCCAATTTCTTAACTTTGCCTTTGATACCCAGGGT
The DNA here is from genome assembly GCF_024166365.1 of Elephas maximus indicus. Lineage (NCBI taxonomy): Eukaryota > Metazoa > Chordata > Mammalia > Proboscidea > Elephantidae > Elephas > Elephas maximus. Next base: position 132,005,996 of record NC_064826.1, read on the forward strand.
TCCTTGCTTGTCATATACATAATTGATTCACTTTTTGGGGGGGGTCTTTGTTGAAAGAGGGATCAATGGAAACATCTGACTACTGCACTATCTTGATCCCACCTCTCCAACTGTATCTCAAGTGTTTTTTTTTTTTTTTTTTTTGTAGGAAGAATATTCCTATAAATTCAATTCATTTAGTAGACATTGGGCTATTCAGGTTATCTATTTATTCTTGAGTGAACTTAGTTTGTGTCTATCTAGGAATTTGTTCATTTCATCTAAATGTTCAAATTCACTTGCATACAATGGTTAATAGTATTTCCTTATCATCCTTGTAATATCTGTAGAACCTGTAGTTAAGCCACCTCTCTTGTTTTTTATACTGGTAATTTGTGTCTTCTTTCTTTTTTTCCAATTGAGCTGGATATAGATTTATCTGTTTTATTGATATCAAATAATCACTTTTAGTTTTAATGATTTTTCTCTTTTTCTGATTTCTGCTCTGATCTTTATTGGCTCTTTTCTTCAGCTTACGTTTGGGGTTAATTTGTTCTTCTTTTCCAAGTTTCTTAAGGTGGAAACCTAGTTCATTGACTTGACACCTTTCTTTTCTAACATAGGTTTTAGTGCTACAAGTATATCTGTAAGACCTTTAGCTGCATCCCACAAACTTTAATATGCTATTTTGTTTCCATTTTCATTCAGTTCAAAATGATTTCTCATTTCCCTTTTGGTTTTATCTTTGGCCCATGGATAGAATGTGTTATTTAGTTATGAAATATTTGGAGATTTTTCCAGATACATTTCTGTTGTTGACTTCTAATTTATATATGTTGAGGTCAGATAATATACTTTGTATGATTTGAAACCTTTAAAATTTGATATTTACTTTATGGCTCAGAATATGGCCTGTCTTGGTAAATATTCTATGTGCTTTTGAAAAGAATGTGTATTTTATTTTAGTTGGGTGGAATGTTCTATAAAGTCAAGTGTTCAAGTCTTTCATATCCTTATGCTATTCTATTTGTGCTAGCCATTATTGAGACAAGTGTGTGGAAGTCTCTGACTATAATTGTATATTTGTCAATTTCTCCTTTCAGTTCTATCAGCTTCTGGGTTATATATTGTGAAGCCCTGCTTTTAGGTACATAAACATAGGATTTTTTATGTTCTCTTGATGAATGGACCTCTTTATTATTATGAAATGACCCTCTTTATCCCTATAATATTCTTGCTCTCAAGCCTACCTTGTCTGATATTAATATAGCAATTCCATCTTTCTTTTAATATTGTCTTGGTGCATTTTTTTAACCCTTAACATTCAACTTACTTGTTTCTTTATAATTAAAATGGTTTTTGTTTGTCTGAAAATGTTTTTATTTCACCTTAGTGTCTGAAGTATATTTTCACTGCATATGTAGATCTAGGTTGACAATATTTTTTCTTTCACTATTTTAAAGATGTCATTCTGTTGTTTTGTGGCCTGCATTGTTTCTGCCAAGCCATCACTTGCAGTCTTATTTTTATAAGTGTATATACAGTGCAACCTGTGAGAGCAGGAACTCGACGAGACTGCCTGGTTTTTCCAGGTCTCACAAGTTTTCTGCCTTTGACAGGGTGCAGTTACCGCTTTTCTATCACTCTCTATTTAGTGGGAAATATTTGACTTTTCCTTCTCTGATAGGTTTTCACCTTACACAGGTTCCAGCTTTGGTAGGTTTTACTGTAATTTGCCTTTTTTAAAAAAATTGTTTTATTTTTGTTGTTTCTGAGAATATACACAGCAAAACATACACCAACTCAACAATTTCTACATGCACAGTTCAGCGACATTGATTACATTCTTCAGGTTGTGCAACTATTCTCACCCTCCTTTTCCAAATTATGTTAAATAAACTCACTGCCCCCTAAGTCTCCTATCTGATATTTCAAGCTGCTGTTGTCAGTTTGATCCCATATAGATAGTTCTTACAAGAACATGGTGCTCAAGGCAGACATTCTTTACTAGTTAAGCTAAACTATTGTTTGGTTTTGAGTAGATTTCAGGGGATATTTTTTATTTAAAGTTTAAAGATTATCTCAGGGCAATAGTTTTGGGGGTTTATCCAGCTTTCATGGCTCCAGAAAGTCTGGATTACATGAGAATTTGAAATTCTGTCCTACAGTTTCCCCCTTTTGATCAGGATTCGTCTGTAGTATCATTGACCAAAGTGTTCAGTAATAGTAGCTGAGCACCATCCAGTTCTTCTGATCTCATGGCAAAGGAGGCATTTATTCATGGAGGCAATTAGCTATGCATTTCATTTCATCCTCCTTCTTCCTCTGTTGCTCCAGGCAAATAGAAACCAATTGATGTACCTTGAACAGCCACTGGCAAACTAGGAGGTAGGACGGAAGCACTGAACATGTTATTAGGTCAATTAATTGGTATGTCCCATGAAACCATGACCATAAACCTTCAAACCTAGGAACCAAATCCTGTGATGTGTTTGGTTGTACATAAGCAACCTCAGCAGCTACTCTTTTTTTTTTAGTAAATACGTCTGTAACTTTTGCCAATTCAAAACTTTTTACCAGTGTACAACTTATTGACATCAATTACATTAATCGGCTGTACAACCCTACCCTTAATTAATATAGTTTTTCCATCACAGTAAACTGAAACTCAGTACTCTGTAAGCAGTAACACCCCTTTTCCCCCTCCAACCCACCCCTGGTAACCACTAATAAACTTTGGTCTGTATACATTTGCCTTTTCTTGTCTTTTTATATAAGTGAGGCCATACAATTTTTTTCCTTTTGTGATTGAGTGATTTCACTCAACATGTCTTCAGCTCCATCTATGTTGTAGAATGTGTCAAGATGTCATTCACTTACTAGCTGAATAATATTCCGTTGTATGTATGTATCACATTTTATTTATCCTTTTATCCATTGATGGGCATTTTAAATTCCCACCAGCAATATATGTTATTTCAAATTTCTCCCCGTTCTTGCTAACACTTAATATTGTCTTTTTATTATAGTCATCATAGTGGGTGTGAAGTATGACTAATGCTGAGCATTTTTCTATGTGCCTATCTCTATAGGGCAGTTCTACTCTGACCTATAGGGTCACTATGAGTTGGAATTGACTTGAAAGCAACAGGTTGTTTTAGGTTATTGAGTTTTTATTTATCTTCTCTGGTGAAATGTCTATACAATGGAATATTACTCATCCACAAAGAGAGATGAAGTCCTAATACATGCTACAACATGGATGAATTTTGAAAACATTGAACTGAGTGAAATAAGCCAGGCACAAAAGGACAACTATTGTGTGATCTCACTTGTATGAAATGCCTAGAATAGACAAATGCATACAGACAGAAGTTTATCGGCGGTTACCAGGGACAGGAGGGAGAGGGAAAAAGGGATTCATTGCTTAGGGTGAACTGAACTTCTGTTAAAGGTGATGAAAAAAATTGAAAACAGATGGTGGGTATGGTTGTACAGCGTGATGAACATAATTAACATCATTGAAATGTACACGTAGAAAACGTTAAAATGGCAAATGTCTTGTTTTATATATACTTACCGCAATAAAAATATTTTGCCAATTTTTAAATTGGATTATTTGTCTTTTTTATTGTTGAGCTGTGACAGTTCTTTATATATTGTAGATACTTTATATATTGCAAATATTTTTTCTCATTCTGTGGATTATCTTTCACTTTCTTGATCATGTCCTTTGAAGCACAAAGGTTTTTTATTTTGGTGAAGTTTAATTTACTTGTTTCTTTTATTGCTTGTGCTTTTGGCGTCATAACCAAAAAGCAATTGCTTAATTTACAGCAAAGAAGATTTATACCTACGCTTTCATCTAAGAATTTTATAGTTTTAGCTTTTACATTTGGAACTTTGATCCATCTTAAGTTAAATTTTGGAGTGCAACTTCATTCTTCTGCATGTGGGTATCCAGTTGTTCCTGCACCGTTTGTTGAAAAGAATATTATTTTTTCTTTGAATTGTCTCGGCACCATTGAAAACCAATCAACCATGGATGTAAGGGTTTATTTCTGGACTGTCAATTCTATTCCACTAATTTATATGTCTACATGTAGTGGATAGGGGTGCATTGCGAAATTTGCATCATATAGTTCTGATCTTCTTGGTAAAGGAGGAGAGAAGTCACGTACTTGAGGTGGGAGGACATATTTCAAAATATCTGTTCGGGAAATGGATGAATGAAATGCTTGCTGGGAAACTCTGTGGGCCCACGTGAAGTTTATTCATCCAAAGACTATTTTATTAATACCCACTCTGCCTCAATTTTTTTCATCTGTAAAACAGACAAAATAAGTACCTATGTCTTAGGTCTGGTATTAGCATTAAATGAGTTAAAGCTCTGTAGTAGTGCCTGACACTTTGTAAGCACTGAACAAGTAGTGAAGTTGTTACTACTGTTGCTGCTAGTACATGCGAGGTTCTGTGCTAGGTAGATACAGAATCATCAGAGTTCTTAAATCATTACTTAAGCTGGTGACAAACTCAGAGATAGGACCTAGCTGTGGGTAGTGGATGCCACAGCAGTCTAGAGCAGTGAGGGCGACACTGGGACATGGCTCCTGTGCTGACTCTCAGGTGGTGACGGCATTGTGGTCTGGGGATGGAGGTGGTGGCCTTACTCAAAGCAAGCTCCCCATCAGGAGCTGAAGACAGGTGGGGGGAGAAGAGGCCAAGGTAGGAGAGTAGACAGCAAAGGGCATACCCCATGGGAAGAAGTCCTGCAAGGATTTGGCCCAGTCAAGTAGTCAGTGTTTAGGAAGGGCTGTTGCCCTATGAAGGAACTTGGCTATAAACTGGGAGCAAAGGCAGAGTTCTACTGTCTATCTTAGACACACACTGTGAGAACTGGTGTTGAAGGAGAGGGAAAGGGACTGACACTGAGCACTTACTAATGCCAAGTGCTCTCCTGAGAGTCTATGGAGTTGTTGGTGTGAGCCTGCATTTTGAATGTCTGGGGAAATGAAGTCAGCTACTCAGCCAGCCAGTGTTGGAGCTGACCTTGTAGCCAAGTCCTGTTTGATGTAACTACAGAGAGTATTTGGATATAACAAGAACATTAAAAAAATCTATCTAAATCAGAGTTGGCTTTATTTTCCTAGATGCTTTTTCCATTTTCATTTCTTTCATATATCATAGATGGCTTCATTATTGTCCAAGTAGCCCAGTTTATAATGTGGGTATCATCCTGGACTCTCAGCTGGTTGCCATGCTTCTAGCCCAATCCAGTGGGCCTCCTCTTCCTCTCATGATCCAAAGCCACAGGTTACAGGTTGCTGAGCTGGTCACTTCCTAAGTGTCCTTGTCTCCAGCCCCTTGCCAGTGTGTTTAACACATTATTTAGAGCAGAATCATGCAAGGCCTCCCCAGCCACCTTCCAGATGAAATATCGTAAGGGCTTATACCAATTATAATCAATGGCCACCCTCCCTTTACTTGATTTTCCTCATCCCAACAGGTCTCTCCTAGGTGGCTCCCTTTTGAGGACCTGGTTAGATTCTGAGCCTGAGAGGAGGTCTGGATCATTGAGAAGCATCCTTGCAGATGGTGAGCAAGAGCATATGCAAGAAGGTAGGTAATGTTGCTAGGGCCAAATGACCAGCTTGATAGTTAGTGATACTGACTTTACATGGAGAAATCAACTAGAGCTTCACGGAAGTGAAAGACCAAAAATCAACAGCAACAACAAGAAAACAAACAACAAAAATGAAACAACAAACAAAAGCACAAAGCAGATTGTGGGTGGGCAGGAGGAAAATCATGAACAAAGAAAATGACGGAGGGATGCTTGAGGATGTAGACCCATGGAGGGATGTAGAGAGAGAGAATCTCAGGAAAGTAGACTTGGGCCAGGTGCTGAAGGGTACTAAATTTCCGGCTAAGAAGTTGAGGTAGTTTCTTCTGACAACAAGGATAAAAACCCTAAAGGATAGAGATGGAAAATTGTGTATGTAAAAACTTTTGGGGGAATGGGGGATGGGAAAATGGTTTTATGTTGCAAAAAGATGTTTTAAGATGTTTAATTGGCAGTACTTAGGGTGGTTAAAGGAGCCCTGGTGAAGTAATGGCTTAATGTGCTTGGCTGCTAGCAGTTACACATTGAATCAAGTTTCTAATGTATGTTAAATTGTAACTATTTCTGCTACCACTGGATGTCGCAATGAATCAGTTTTTTAAAGCCTGGAATCTAGAGGCTGTCACTGTGAGTTCTTCTTACACAGAAATAAGATTTTCTTGTATTCACAAGTATAATGAAATACTACAAATGTACAGAAGTGGAAATAGAACAGAATAGTATAAAGAACACCCTTTACCCCCAATCCAGATTTAACAGATATTAACCTTTTGCCACATTTGATAGCTTTTCAAAAAATAAAATAAAATCTTACAGTTGAAGTCTGTCTTTGGAAGAAATACAGCCAGAGTGGTCCTTGGAAACGAGAATGGGAAGACTTCGTCTTACATACTCAGAGGTAGGACTGAGCTATGGGTAGTGGATGAGCCCTAGCCACGGCAGTCTAGAGCAGTGAGAGCCTCGCTGGGACCTGGTTCCCATGCTGACTCTCGAGTGGTGATGGCATTGTGGTATGGGGATGGAAGTGGTGGCCTTACTCAAAGCAAGCTCCCCATCAGGAGCTGAAGAAGGGTCAGGGGAGAAGGGGTCAAGGTGTTAACAGGCGGGACCAGTTCCTGGAGAAAGGCATCATGCTTGGTAATGTACCCACTGCCATCAAGTTGATTCTGACTTGTAGCACCCTATAGGACCGGGTAGAACTGCCCCATAAGGTTTCCAAGGCTGTAATCTTTAGGGAAGAAGACTGCCACATCTTTCTCCCGCAGAGTCACTGGTGGGTTTGAACCGACAACCTTTTGGTTAGCAGCCAAGCGCTTTAACCACTGTACCACCAGGGTTCCTAATGGTAAGGTAAGGGTCAAAAATTTTTTTATGCAAAAACCAGAACTGCTAAATTGAGCAGTTGCATTGAAGGAGTTTCGGAACGTGCAGTTGTCTGGAAGCAGCTGAATTTCTTTCCTGTAGTGAAACTCACTTTTCATTCATAGGCTCACTTTTGAGAATCTCATTACATTACAGTTTATTCCCTATAAAATGAATTTTCTGGTTCACATGAAATTTTGTAAAAGAGGAAGATCCTCAGTGAGATGGATTGACACAGTGGCTGAAACCATGGGCCCAAGCATAAAAACGATTGTGAGGACAGAGCAGGACCGGGTAGTGTTTCATTCTGTTGTCTGTAGGGTCGCTATGAGTCGGAACCGACTCACCAACACCTGACAACAACAACCACAACGGGTGAAACTCCTTTTGTACCCTCCTTTGTTTCACTCCTCTTGTTTCTTACACACAGATGGCCAGTATCCTGGGATCAGTATTTCTTTCCTACGTGTACATCCCTCATGTTTTTATACATATGTATATGCATTTATCCATTAATAATGTGAGTTTTTTGATGTGACAATGGCGTCATTCTGCAACTTGCTTGTTTTGAATTCAGCGTTACATTTTCAACACTTCTGCTAATGCATGTATATCTACTTCATTTATTTTGACTGCTGTAAAGTATTCCATTGTACTGATTCTTCTACTGGTGGATGTTTAGATGGTTTTTAAAGCCTTGTTTTTATCTGCACACCCTTGTATGTGTCTCTTTGTGCAAAAGTTTGCACATGAGGAAACCGGTTGTCTTCACACCATCCCCTTGACTCTCAGTGGCATGCTGCAATCATCAACAAGCTCTGCTGGACTCCTCTTCCTAAAGGATGTGTCGAGGACCATGTCCCTAGCAGAAGCAGGTGAGAACTAATGTGAGTTCCTCTAGGGCAGTGGTTCTGAAACTCACCATGCATCGGAATCTTCTGAAGACTTGTTAAAACACAGCCCACTAAGCCAGTAAGTCTAGGGTGAGGCTGGAGACCTTGTGTTTCTAACACGCAACAGGTGGTGCCGATACTGCTGGTCAGGGATCATACTTCAGAAAACACTGCTTTCGGCATAGGAGTCCCTGGGTGGCACAAACGGCTAGTGCACTTGGCTGCTAACCAAAAGTTTGGAGGTTCAAGTCTACCCAGAGGCATCTGGGAAGAAAGGCAATCTACTTCTGAAAAATCAGCCATTAAAACCTTATGGAGGGGTCTAAAAGGTTTGTAAGCAGCCATCCAAGATAAAACTATTGATCTCTACTTACCCAGAGCAAAAGAGAAAGAAGGAAACCAAAAACTCAAAGAAGAAACTAGTCTACAGGACAAATAGTCTGCAGAACCACGGCTTCATCTAACTAGAGACTAGGAGAACTAGACGGTGCCCGGCTACCACTACCAACCATTTTGATCAGGGCCACAAGAGATGGATCCTGTCAGAATGGGAGAAAAATGTGGAACAGAACCTCAAATTCTTAAAAAATGCAGACTTTCCGGACTGTATGTGACTAGAGGACTGCCAAGACTATTGCCCTGAGATACTCATTAAACCTTGAACTGAAACTAGCCCCTGCGGTAACCTTTTAGCTAAATAACAGATTGACTCACAAAATAAAGAATACCACCCACGAGTACTGTGCTCTTTAAAAAAATCATCTGTATGAGACCAAAGTGATTAAAACAAAGATGAAAGATAAGGGGAAAGGAAACTAGTTAATGGAAATGAAGCAATCCGAATGGAAATAATGAGAATGTTCTTGCATTGTGAAGAACATAACCAATGTTAACGAACAATCTGTGTAAAAATTGTTGAATGGGAACCTAAACTGCTGTGTAGACCATTACCAGGAACACAGTAAAGTATTATTAAGACAACAACAACAACAAAAAAACCTTACAGAGAACAATTCTACTCTGACACGCACGTGGTTGCCATGACTTGGAGTCGAATCCGTGGCAACTGGTGGTAGTGGTGGTATGGTATATAAGGGACATTTGTGCAATTCCTGGGGCTCAGGTTGTGTCCATTCTCAAGTTACTATAAAATGTCAAATTGCTTTCCACACCAGTCGTGTGAATTTGCACTCTGGCCACAACACGTGGGAGCGCTGGTGGTGCTGTGTCTTTTCCGAAACTTAGTAATGCCACATTTCAACATTCTGCCCATCATGAGAGTGTGATGTGGTAGCTTCTTTGTTTTTTTAATTTGTGTTTTTGCTGAATTATTAGTGAGGTTGCACATCTTTTCCTGTTTGTTTGTATGAGTTTGCTCTTCTGGGAATTGCATGTTCATATTATTTGCTTATATTTGCTATTGATTTGTTTGTCTTTTTCTTATTGATTTTTTTTTGGTGGTGGTTATACGTGTTGAGAAATCTCTCAGGTGGTTTGCCTGTTCACTTGGCTCATAGTGTTTATTGTTTGGCAGGTAATGTTAAGTTTTAGTCATCTGTATCACTTTTTCAATCATGTTTTGTTTAATATATTAATGAAATATTAATTCTGAAAAACTTACAAGACACCAGTCTGATTTATGTATTATCTTTAAAAATTACTTTCATGTTTTTAATTTAGATGTTTCATGTTGATTTCCCTCAATGTAGTCAGTAATCAAACTGACAGTTTTAAGTAGGGTAAAACATAATTTTATCAGTTTTAATGAACACTAAAAACAGTTCTAGTTAACTACTTGTACATTGGTGATATTGTTGAAATGATATTTTAAGTGGTAAAAATGAGTCTATCTAATATAGCTTAAGGATTTCAACCTATTCCCACACCTGCTATTATTTTTGACTCTTCAATTTGCTGATTAAACATTTTCTTAAAAAAGAAAGGAAAAACACCTTCTGTATCAGAGGACTCCAAAGTTTAAGTTACTGCAGGAAAGGTTGTCAGCTGGAGGTGTGCAGGGAGTGACTGCCAGTGTACCTAGGCTGACTAATGTGATTTTATGAATCACAAGAAATGCTTACTTACTCCAGAGTGTTTCCTACATGGCCACACTGGCTGGAGTTACAGCAACTAAATATTTGCATCAATACAGTTTTAAAATTCCGCTATCTCTGAGGTCACGGTTTCATTCATTCAAGAGTATGAGAGCAAGATGCTTTCCATTATCTCTACATCCTTTGCAAGATAGATATCACTGCCATTTTACAGAGGCAGAAATGAAAGTTAAGAAAATAAATTAAGCTTCTAAGAGTCTCAAAGCTCATAATTGAGAGAGCTGGGATGCAAGCTGAGAGTTTTCTGACTTTAAAGCATTCTTGCTACCACTGTATTCTCAGTTAACATTCTGTCAGAGCTTACCAAATTGCAGGCACAATCAGTTATTCATGCTTAGCATAAAATAGCCCAAGCTATTTCACTTGGCCATAAAACCTACCTGAATTGGATGTACCGGGAAAACAGGTAAGCAGGTGGCCTGGTGCTGGAGGACTTGACTTGGTCACAAGGGCTTCTGAGAGTCTGAAGAACTGGTACCCGAGAACAAGATTGAGAAGGAGGTAAAACTAACATTTTGATTTTATCCCTTTCTTCTTTTTTGATGTGTGCATCTACTGCTATAAATTGACCTCTGAGAACTGCCTTTGCTCTGTCTCAAAGGTTTTGGTATGATGTGTTTTCATTCTCACTTGATTCTAGGAATTTTTCTATTCCATCTCTGATTTCTTCTATTACTCAGTGGTTTTTAAGGAGGGTGTTATTCAGTTTCCATGTAATTCATTTTTTTCCTTGCTCTTCCTGTTGTTAAATTATACTTTGATGGCATTGTGGTCAGAGAATATACTTTGTATTATCTCAATATTTGGGATTTTGTTGAGGGTTGCTCTGTGGCCTAAGATGTGTTCTATTCTGGAGAATGTTCTATGTACTTCAGAAAAGAATGTATACTTTGCAGCTGTTGGGTGGAGTGTTCTATATGTGCCTGTGAGGTCAAGTTGGCTGTTTGTGCCCTTTAGCTGTTCTGTATGTTTGTTGAGTTTCTTTCTAGGTGTTCTGTCCTTTACCGGGAGTGGTGTGTTGAAGTCTGCTATTATTATTGTGGAACTTTCGATTTCCCGTTTCAGTGCTGTTAGAGTTTGTTTTATATATTTTGGAGCCCTATCATTGGGTGTGGAAACCCTGGTGGCATAGTGGTTGAGCGCTATGGCTGCTAACCAAAGGGTTGGCAGTTCAAATCTCCCAGGCGCTCTTTGGAAACTCTGTGGGGCAGCTCTACTCTGTCTTATAGGGTCACTATCAGTTGGAATCGACTCAATGGCACTGGGGTTTTTTTCATCATTGGGTGAGTAGGTGTTTATTATGGTTATGTCTTTATGATGGATCATCCCTTTAGTCATTATATAGTACCCTTGTTTTTCTTTTATGGTGGATTTTGTTTTACAGTCTATTTTGTCTGAGATCAGTATTTCCACTTCTGCTCTTTTTTGTTAGCTGTTTGCTTGATGTATTTTCTTCCATTCTTTGATTTTTAATAAATTTATGTCTTTGTTTCTAAGGTGTGTCTCTTGTAGACAGCATATTGATAGATCTTGTTCTTTTACCCGTTCTGTCACTGTCTGTCTCTTTACCGGTGCATTTAGGCCATTTATGTTCAGTATAATTATTAAAAGGCGTGAGTTTATTGTTGTCATTTTGTAGTGTTTCTTTTTCCTTTTTTAAATAATTTTTATTGTGCTTTAAGTGAAAGTTTACAAATCAAGTCAGTCTGTCACATATAAGCTTATATACACCTTACTCCATACTCGCACTTACTCTCCCCCTAATGAGTCAGCCCACTCCCTCCTTCCAGTCTCTCCTTTTGTGACCGTTTTGTCAGTTTCTAACCCTCCCTACCCTCCCATCTCCCCTCCAGACAGGAGATGCCAACACAGTCTCAAAAGTCCGCCTGATACAATTAGCTCACTCCTCATCAGCATCTGTCTCCAACCCACTGTCCAGTCCCTTCCATGTCTGATGAGTTGTCTTCGGGAATGGTTCCTGTCCTGGACCAACAGAAGGTTTGGGGACCATGACCGCCGGGATTCTTCTAGTCTCAGTCAGACCATTAAGTCTGGTCTTTTTATGAGAATTTGGGGTCTGCATCCATTGGTTCTCCTGCTATGTAGTGCTTGTTTTTGTGGTGCTGATGTTTTCTTTGTTCCTCTTACTCTCCTGTGCTGAATTCCTTTTGTTTATGGATTTCTTTTGTTTTTTGTTTTTACCGAGACTTTATGTTTTTCTTCTTTATTTTGATAAGTAGGTTTGTTAAGTTTCTTTGTGTTTACCTTGAAATTTACCCTTATCTTCCTAGGTTTGAACCAGTCTATTATTAATTGGTATCGCCTTGCCTTCCTCTCCATTAGAAAATTCTATACCTACACGATTTGTTCCCTCTTTTATTGTTCTGATGTTGTTGTCATTACAGATTAACCTCTCTGGTTCCCTGTTGTAATTTTTTTGGTTTTGGATAGTCCTTGAGAGTTCATATTCTAGGTTGGTATCTGGCTGGTATGATCTTGCATCCTAGATTCTGGCTGTGGTCTGATGTTATTTGTTTTCAAACTGAAGGACTCTCTTTAATGATTCTTGTAAATTTGGTTTGGTTTTTACATATTCCCTAAATTTCTGTTTATCTGGAAATGTCCTAATTTCATCATCATATTTCAATGAGTTTGCAGGATATATTATTCTTGGTTGACAATTTTTTTCTTTCAGAATTTTATATGTGTTGTCCTATTGCCTTCTTTTCTACATGATTTCTGCCAAGTAATCAGAGCTTATGTGACTTTTTGTTTTTCTGGAGCTGCTCTGTCTTTGGCTTTAGTGAGTGTGATTTATGACATGCCTTGGTGATTTTCTTTTGGGGTGTGTCCTATACGGGGTTCATTGAGCTTCTTGGACGGTCAGCTTTTCATCTTTCATGATATTAGGGAAGTTTTCTGTTAGCAACCTTTCGATGATCCTCTGTGTTTTCCATTTCTCCTTCTGTTCTGGAACTCCAATCACTTGCAAATTTTTGCTTTTGATTGTATCCCACATAATTATCAGGGTTTTAAGTTTTCTTTGTTCCTTTTCTGATTTTTTTCCTCAAACAAAATTGTACCCAAATGTTTGTCTTCAATATCGCTGATCCTGTCTTCCATTGTTTCAAACCTGCCCCTCAACCCTTCTATGACACTGTCCATTTCTGAAATCTTGTTGCTTACCTTTTGGGTTTCTAATTGTTGTTTTTGTGTGGTTTCTAGTTGTTAATTTATTTTGACATTTTGGTCCTATATTATTTTCCTGAATTCTTCCATTTTTTGTCTGTATTTTCCATGAATTTGTCTGTTTTTTCCTCATTTTTGTCTGCTTTTTGCTTTAACTCTTGAATAGCTCTGAATACTAGAGATTTGAATTCCCTATCAGGTAGTTCTAGTGCCTTTTCTTCTGCTGGGAGGTCATCTGGTGTTTTATTTTAGATGCCTACTGGAACCATCCTCTCTCTCTCTCTCTCTCTCTTTTTTAATGTTTTGATATTGTCTGCTTCTTCAGGACATTTAGTAGTTATTTTCTTCATTTATTGCTTATAGATTTGTTTGTTTCATCCTGCTTTTTTGTTCTATTTGGTTATGATTGAGCAGGTGTGCTGTGTGTTCTTTGTTGTTTTCTTGTCTGTGGGCACAATATTTTTCACCTCCTTGTCCAATGCGCAAGACCAGTTGCTCAGCTATGGTACAGCAGGACAGGTCCAGCTGAAGGGAAGGTGCTCGGATGGGTTGTTTGTGGCTGGTACTGGGGCCTACAGGGTGGACCAGGAATCAGCAGCAGGTTCTGGTAGGCTGTGCCTGTGCTGCAAAGTGCATGTAGGTAGGAAGGAGTGGGGAGGTTGTAATATGTGGAGCTAAGATGGGTATGGGAAAGAAGACAGAGAGGACAGAGAAACAGGGGCCAAAAACAAACAACAAACAAACAAACACAAAAGAATGCTAAGGGAGCTTGCTGTTTGAGTTGAGAGCTGAGAAAGGAAGAAATGGAGTAAAACAAAAAAGTAAATGAAGATTAAAAGAAAAAGAAAAAAGTCCTCAGGGATCCTACTGGTGTGGCTGTGCAGACCGAGGAAGTGGCTCCCAAGCTGTGCAAGTACAGCCCAGCTAGAGGGGGCTTCCAAGTCATGATAAGAGAAAGAAAACAAACAAAACAAAGGAGAATAGAGCAAAACAAATCAAATCCAAATAAAACAAAACAAAAGGGCCCTAGGGATTCCACCAGTGTGGTGGCTCGGACCAGGGGAGCAGTTCCCCAGCCGAGCTGTGCTTCACAGCCTTTCAAGAAAAGCAAAGCTGTTACACAGAGCCAGGTGTTTGAGAGAAAAGAGGGGGACAAGGTGAGAGGCAGGGAAGAAACCAAAAGAAGTGGAGAAAAGCAGCAAAGAAATGGCACTGAGACAGCCGGCCAGCATGGGCGGGGCAAATCCAAGTGACAAAACCCAAAGCTGGTACCTCCTGGCCAAGAGACTGTGGCAGGCAGGAAGTGGTGGGGGCCAACTGGGGGGGGGGGAAGAAGGTTCATGGGGGATGGGAAAGCATATATCGCTGGTTACCAGGTGCTCTGTGTCCTGTTGGGAGCTCTGTGAAGCTGCTTTCCCATACTCCCTGCCCTCCACTCTTGGATGTGGGTAGGGCAAATCAAAGTGGTGGCATGGAGTCCATAGCTCTCGGCCAGCCGAGCGATCACCACCAGCTAGGAAGCTGTAACGGCTGAGCAGGGGGAAGAAGGGTGGGAGGTGGGAAAGCGTATATTGCTAGGGTGCTCTGTCTCCTGCTGGGATTTTCATGAAGCTGCTTTCCCATGCTCTCTGTCTGCCAGTCTCTGACAGGAGTCCAAGTTGGTGAATCCATGCTGCATTATCTGATAGGGGTCCTCCGTTGGTATCTTTCCTCACTGTCTGTTTTCTGTCAGTTTCTTATTCCAGTCAGTGCTTGGCTGAGTTATTTATCTCTTCATTTGATGCTTAGGGTTTCAGAATTGACATTTGTCTCTGTTTTACTTAGTTTTTCAGGTCTTTGCTGTGGAGGGACAGCATGGTGCTTCTGTCTATAGTGTCATGTTAGCTCTTAAATTTTAATTTCTCATTCATTACTGGAGGATTTTGTTGCAGATTGTAATTCATGAGTCTAGGGTGGGGTCCCAGATTCTGCATTTCTAACAAACTCCAGATGATGCTGAGGCTGCTGGACCACACTGAAAAACAAGGGCTTCAGGTGTACTCAGAAGGGTTCTGTAGGTTTTGAACTCAGTCAGACCACAGTGTCACTTCCTTTCTATTATGTCTGATGATTCATTGGATGCAGAGCTGCTGAACAAGTGACTCTTCTGGGTCAAAAGCCAGTGTAAGTAGATCAGTAAAGAAGTGGAATTAGAGGTGTGTCTGCATCATTTTCCAAGGACCCTTTGGGCATCATCTGGGGCACTCAATGGTAAGCATTCTGCAGATAAAAATGTGAAAGACTTTTGTTCAAGCTCTGGTAGCAGAAAGCATGAGACTAGCTGGCAGTACATAAATTAGCAGCCACAATTTGTAGGTAATTGCTTTTCATTATCTTGAATTAGGAAAAAGTTGAAGCAGTTTTAGTATACAGCACAACGTGAGGAAAGAAAAGGACACTTGGAGTTGGAAGAGCTTATCTGGTGTGTTGTACCACTTATCCATTGTGACTCAAAGAAAGCCACCCAGTCTGTCTGGGCCTCAGCTCCTCCTCCATTAAATGGGGACAACACTCCTTGCTTTACAGGGTCATTGTGAGAATCTAAAGGGCTGTCTCTCATAAGAGCACTTTGTAAACTGCAAGACCATACACCAACATTTACTAACAAGGAAAATTAGTGTCAGGAAATGAGTAGGGGTGGGATGCTACCTTCCACAGAAAACCAGAAAACCAAACCCATTGCTGTCGAGTTGATTCTGACTCATAGCAACCCTATAGAACAGAGTAGAACTACCCCATAGTGTTTCCAAGGAGTGAACTCCCACCTTTTGGTTAGCAGCTGTATCTCTTAGCCACTACACCACAGGATAGTCTTAAAACCTGCTCTCAACCCTCCAAATGAAGCAATTATATAGATGTTCTCAAACAGGAAACACTTTGGATCCAATTTTTTGTATTTCGGAATGACAGCTTGAATGAGATTTAACCCAAATTACCTAATAATTATTTTAGTTTCCTATTTCACTTAAAATATTTACACCCCACAATACTGTTCATTTAAATAAAATAAAAATACTTCTACGATAAGTAAAATATCAAGTGAAAAGCCAAATTACTTTGTGACTATAATTTTCTTTCTCTACAATTTTTTCCTCTAAAATGTTCTAATTCCCTATTTCATTGTTTGGGATGGAAATTTGTTTAGTGAAAAAATAAATTTTCCAGGAAAAGGTGACGGTTTCTGTCTCTGCTCTAGCAGTTGTCTATGTTGTGCAACCCCAGTGAGTGGCTTAACCCCGTTAAGTAAACTGTAGAGTGAGGTCGTAAAGTCTTCTGTCAGTGTGTACATGTCCCAGAGTTCTGACCTGTTTTGTTAAATTTATGGTGAGTTGACTCAGGACATACTATTTTAAATTTCTGTAAGCCTACTAAGGTAATTTGAGATACTCTTCAATTTTTAAAATAAAACTGATTTATACTAGCCTGCTATGGCTATGATGATTTTATTTAAAAAATGAAGCTCTGTGTGTACTTATAGGTCTTTAGGGATGCTGAGAGATGTCTAAAGAAATCTAAATGCACCTTAGCAGTCATAAGTGAACAGGTTTAGAGTTGAGAGGTAATGGCTAATTCCTTGAAATGATGTATAGTATATTTAACATTCAGAATTGATTCATAGGCTTCACTCAATGTATTTTCCACTTTAAAAATTATAGAAGTCATTCTACAGCAGAGCTATTTTTAGTTGGGTATAGAATTTCACAGAAGCACTCATGAGTCCCTGTCTAAAAAAGTGGGTGTGTATAATCCTCCTCCTCCTTCCCCTCCACCAAGGCTACTCTTCGTTGGAAGATCAACTGGCCAATCACATTCAGCTCTTCCATCCCACCCAACTTCCTGCTTTTTCCTCCAAAGTTACTGGCTAATTCTAAACATGCCTGCTGGCTGTGTTTTTACTTTAGCTTTATATTAACCTATGCGAGTGTTTGCTTATGTAAAATGAATACTGTTTATTTAGGGATAACAACTTTCAAATATTGCTTATTTAACATATGTAATGGTTAAAATTGTGTGTCAACTTGTCTGGTGATTCTCAGTGGTTTCACAGTTATGTAATGATGTAATTTGGCAGTTACGTAATGATGTGGTTTAGCAGCTATGTAATGATGTAGTTATCTTCCATTTCGTGAAATAATGTAATTGCCTCCATGATGTGATCTGATGTGATAAGCCACTCAGTTGTAAGGGGAGCTTCCTCCGGGGTGTGGTCTCCATCCAATATATATAGACATTCTGGAAAGCTTGCTGGATTTTGCTTGCTCTGGATTCTGCATCTGGCTCATCATCATCTGACCTCTGGCTCTTGGGACTTGAGACAGCGCCTTGCTGTATTGTCTGCCAATATTGAGATTCACTGGTTTCCACAGCTTGTGAGCAAGCAGCCTGCTGTCTTACTTGCCGATCTTGGGCTCGTCAGCCCCGCAGCTACATGATTAGAAGAAACCCCCAGGGTGACCCCTGACCCAGGGATTTGGGACTTGCCAACCTCTACAACTGTGTGAGCCATTTCCTTGAGATGAATCTCTCTCTCTATATATATATGCATATATGTCTATATACATATATAGACATATATTTGCATCCATATCCATATCTATACTTATATACACTTCCCTGGTTTTGCTTCTCTAGAGAACTCAGCCTAAGACATTTGGTACTGAGAGTGGGCTCTAGGGAAACAGAATTATAAGGATGAGTTTTCTAAATTGGCTCTCAAGTCTGGTTAGTCTTAAAGGTGTTGGTGACTTTGCTAGCAGTAGTAAAGTGGGCATTGCTAATCCATGGCATGAAGTGGCAATAGAAATAGGCAGAATATTACCACAAATAAATCAAGGATTGGTGAGGTGTGAGGCTCTGGGTGATTGCATGTTTGACAAATTTTCTACAATTTTGTCACAATGAGAAGTATAAGGAAGCTGGCTGGTTGGTCCTACTTTCTCTAGAAAAAGAGGTGGAAATAAGAGATAAGTTCTGGGCTTGAAGTCACAGCTTAAGTGCAGCATAAATGACCTCAAAGTTGCCACGTGTCCTGTGAGAAAGCCTTATTTCTTGTAATAACAGAACTGATGTTGCTAAAAACCAAACCTAGAGTCTTATCTTAAGAGTGGCTGAATAACAATGCCAATTGAATTCCGAGCCTCAAATGTTGTCTGAAGTAAAGCGAGGGCATTGAGTGGTAAGAAATGGGATCCTGAAACTTGGGGTGGAGACATAACCCATTGCTGTCAAGTTGATTTTGACTCATAGCAACCCCAAAGAACAGAGGAGAATTGCCTCATAGAGTTTCCAAGGAGCAGCTGGTGGATTTGAACTGCCAAACTTTTGGTTAGTAGCTGAACACTTAACCACTGTGCCACATATGGGCAGATAATCAGGAAGCTGGGGACACTGAGCCCCTAAATTCTGTTGAATCACTCCTGCCAACAGAACCAGCCTTCTCACTCCCATCTGAAGAAATCACTCCATCTTTGTCTGCTATTACACCCTCTCCAGTAAAACCATTAGCCCCTCCACCCCCATCTGATAAGATTAACCCCGCTGTGTCTGACAGCCTTTGTCTGAGTCATTGCCAAGGGAAGCATGTGAGTCGTTGCTTGGGGCATTGCCTGAGGCAGATGCCTTACAAGACATTGCTGAATGATCTCAGGACACATCCCCACCACTGATTTTTACTTCTAGACCTACAGCTAGACTTAAGTTCCAGTGAGCCCCAAAAGTACAAAGTGTGACCCAGGAGGAGGTAAACTACACTCTAAAAGAACTGCTTAACTTTTCTAATATGTACAAACAGAAACCTGGGGAATATGTGTGGGAATGGCTATTAAGGGTGTGGGATAATGGTGCAAGGAATGTAAAGATGGATCAGTTTGAGTTTATTGATATGGGCCCACTAAGCACAGATTCAATGTTTCAGTTCCAGAGGTCGGGAAAGGATCTAATAGTTTATTTGGTTGGGTTGCTGAAGCATGGATTACAAGCTGGCCTACACTAAATCAAGTTGAAGTACCAGACTTGCCTTGGTATACTGTAGAAGAAAGTATCCAAAGGCTTAGGAAAATTGGCATGTTAGAGTGGATTTATCAGGTTAGACCCACAGATCCACACATGGAGTACCAAAGGACACATCGTTTACCACAATGGTGAGGAATAAATTTGTGAAGGAGGCCTTGAAGGCTGCTGTGATTGCTATTTTATGTAAGTCAGATTTGTTTGTGCGAACTGTCCTAACTGAATTAAGACACCTAACTACAATGGGGCTGATTGGAACTCTTGGTGGTAGGAGCCAAGTGGCAGCACTCAATTGACAAAAACAAGGTGGGCTTGTTACCATAATGGAGAGTCAAAGCAGTAATCAGAATATCCTGACTCATACAGAATTATGGTGTTGGCTACTTAGTCATGGTGTTCCTAGTAGTGAAATAGATAGGAAATCTACTAGATATTTACTTGATCTGTAGAAGCAAAAAAATTCTAAGTCAAGTGAACGGCAGTCTAACTTGAATTGCTGGAATAAAGAGTCACAGCCCCTCAATCAGTTCCCAGACTTAGAGAGTTTGAAGGCCTTCAACCCATTGAATGAAGGGGATCCTGGGCCCCCTTGAGGAAGGACCCACTACACTGCCAAAAATGTATACTGTTAATCTTTCTCCCAGCCTTCAACAAAGGTATCTATGGTCTTTTATGAGAGTGACTTTTCATTGGGAAAATGAAATAATAAGGCTTTTTGGGTATTACTGGATACTGGCTCTGAAATAACATTAATTCCAAGAAACTCAAAAAGTCACACTGGCCCATATGGAGGTAAAGTTTTTAATGGGGTCTTAGCTCAGGTTTGTCTCACAGTGGGTGCAGTGAGCTCCTGAACCCAACCTGTAGTGATTTCCCTAGTTCCAGAATGCATAATTGGAATAGATGTGGTGACTCCAATCGCAGCTGTTGTTCCAGGTGTGGTTTCATTTCTTGAGCAAACTAATACACCTCCTGATACCTGGTATTGATCTAGCCAATGTCTTTTTCTCAATTCTGGCTTTGAAGGCCCACAAGAAGCACTTTGCCTTCACCTGGCAAGGCCATTGATAACCTTCAGTATCCTACCTCAGAGTTATATCAATTCTCCAACTCTATGTCATAATTTGGTCTGTAAGGACCTTGGTTACCTTTCCCTTCCACAAGATATCACACTAGTCCATTACACTGATGACATTATCCTGATTAGACCTAGTAAGGGAGGAGTGTCAATGACTCTGTACTTATAGGGAAAGGATTTGTGTGCTAAAAAAACGGTAAGAAATTAATCACACAAAAATTCAGGTGCCTTCCACCTCAGTGAAATTTCTAGGGGTCCAACGGAGTGAGACATGTTGAGATACTCCTTCTAAAGTGAAGGGTAAGTTATTGCATCTGGCTCCTCCCACAACTAAAATTGAGGCACAATGCATAGTGGGCTTCTTTGGACTTTGGAGGAACATATCCTTCATTTGGGTGTGATACTTAGCCTATTTATCAAGTGACTTGAAAAGCTGCTAGTTTTGAGTGTGGCCCAGAATAAGAGAAAGCTTTGCAACAGCTTCAGGCTCTGCCACTTGGCCATATGGTCTGGCTGATTCAATGGTGCTTAGAGTATCAGGGCAGTTAGAGATGCTGTTTAGAGTCTTTGGCAGGCCACTATTGGTGAATCACAGTGCAGATTCTTAGGATTTTGGGACAAAGTCCTGCCATCCTCTGCATCTCCTTTTCAGAAACAGATTTCAGTTTGTCACTGGGCCTTAGTAGAGACTGAACACTTAACCATGGGCCACCAAGTCACCATGCAGCCTGAGCTGTCCACCATGAACTGGGTGTTTTCTGACCTACAGAGCCATATAGCGGGACACGCACAGCAGCACTCCGTCATTAAATGGAAGTGGTATATAAGAGATTGGGTCCAAACAGGACCTGAAGGCACAAGTTGCATGAGGCTCAAAAGCCCATGGTCTCCATTCCTGTTGCATTACCTGCCCTCTCCCACTGTGCACCTATGGTCTCTTGGGGAGTTCCTCATGATCAGTTGACTGAGAAAGTGAAAATTTGTACCTGGTTTATGGATGGTTCTGTGTGATATGCAGGCGCTATTTGAAAGTCGACAGTAGCAGCACTACAGCCTTTTTCTTGGACCACCCTGAAGGACAGCAGTGAAGGGAAATCCTCCTAACAGGCAAAACTTTGAGCAGAGAACCTAGTTGTTCACTTTTCTTGGAAGAAGAAATGGCCACATGTGTGATTCATGGGCTATGGCCAGTGGTTTGGCTGGATGGTGAGGGACTGGGAAGGAACATTATTGGAAAATTGGTCACAAGGAGGTATGGGAAAGAGGTATATGCATAGTCCTCTCTGAATGGGCCAAAGAAATGAAGATATTTTTTGCTTCATGTGAGTGCTAATCAAAGGGTGACTTTGGCAGCAGAGGACTTAAACAGTCATGTGGATAGGATGACACGTTCTGTGGAAACCAGCCATCCTCTTTCCCCAGCCATACCTGTCATTGCCCAATGGGCTCACGAACAAAGTGGCCATGGTGGCAGGAATGAAGGTTATGCATGGGCTCAGCAACACGGACTTTCATTCACCAAGGCTAACTTATCTGCAGCCACCGGTGAATTCCCAATCTGCCAGCAGCAGAAGCAAACACTGAGTCCTAGACATGGCACCATTCCTCAAGGTGGTCAGTCAGCAAACTGGTGACAGGTTGATTATATTGGACCGTTTCTATCATGGAAAGGGCAGGATTTTGTTCATACTGGAATATCCGCTTACTCTGGATATAATTTGCCTTTTCTGCATGCAGTGCTTCTGCCAAAACTAACATCTGTGGACTTAAGAATGCCGTATCCACAGTCATGGTATCCCACACAGCATCACCTCAGGCCAAGGGGCTCAGTTCACAGGAAGTGAAGTGCAGCAATGGGCCCATATTCATGGATTTCACTGGTTATCATGTTCCCCATAATCCTGAAGCAGCTGCCTTGATAGAATGGTGGAATGGCCTTTTAAAGGCACAATGTGGCACCAGCTGGTGGCAATACCTTGCAACATAGGGGCAATGTTTTCAGGAGGCTGTGTATGCTCTAAACCAGCATCCAATAAATGTTTTTTTTTCTCCCAAAGCCAGGATTTGTGGGTCCAGGAATCAAGGGGTGGAAATGGGAGTAGCATCACTTGCTATTACCCCTAGTGACCCACTCACAAAATTTTTGATTCCGATCCCTGCAACCCTATGCTCTACAGGTCTAGAGGTGTTAGTTCCAAAGGGAGGAATGCACCACCAGGGGACACAACACTGATCCATTGAACTGGAAGTTAAGGATGCCACCTGGCCACTTTGGGCTCCTCATGCCTGTGGATCAACAGGCAAAGAAGGGAGTTATTGTATTGGCAGGTGTGAATGATCCCGATTATCAAGGGGAAATTTGATTGATCTTACATAATGGAGGCAAAGAAGAGTATATCTGGAATACAGGAGATCCCTTAGGACATCTCTTAATAGTACCATCCCATGTGATCAAAGTCAATGGAAAACTACAGCAACCCAATTCTGACATGACTACTAATGGCTCAGACCCTTCAGGAATGAAGGTTTGGGTCACCCCACAAGGCAAAGCAGTATGCCCAGCTGAGGTGCTTGCTGAAAGCAAAGGGAATATGGAATAGCTGGTAGAAGAAGGTAGTTCTAAATATCAGTTACAGCCACGTGACCAGTTGCAGAAATGAGGACTGTAATTGTTATTAGTATTCATTCCCTGTATGTATGCATCAAATATTTTTGTTTTGTTCAATTATAAAATTTAAATGTAAATGGGATTAATACATTTTAAGTTGTACACGTTAGCTGTATCATGTTAGGTGCAAGTATGACTTTGTAATTGTCTTTATTTAGAGATTATTTATGGTTTAAGGAGGTGTGTACAGGTGCCAAGTGGACAAGGGGCAGACTGTGATGATGGAAGTTGTGTGTCAATGGCTGGGCCATTATTCTCAGTGGTTTGGCAGTTATGTAATGATGTAGTTTTCCTCCATTTTGTGAAATAATCTAATCACCTCCATGATGTGATCAGATGTGATCAGCCAATCAGTTGTAACGGAAGTTTCCTTGGGAGTGTGGCCTGCATCCAATATACATAGATGTTCCAGCAAAGCTCCCTGGCTTTTGCTCACTCTGAATTCTGCATTTGGCTTGTCATCATATTTCTGGTTCTTGGGACCTGAGCCAACGCCCTGCTGTATTGCCTGCCAATCTTGGGATTTGTCAACCTCTGCAGCCTGTGAGCCAGTGGCCTGCTGTCTTACCTGCTGATCTTGGATTCATCAGCCTCCACAGCCCATGAGCCAGCAGCCTGCCCTTTGACCTACTGGTCTTGGGTTCATCAACCCCTGTAGCTACATGAGTCAGAAGAAGCCTCCAGGCTGACACTTGACCCACAAACTTGGGCTTGCCATCATCTACAACCATGTGAGCCATTTCCTTGATATAAAGCTCTCTATTCATATGGCTCAGGGACCAGGGATGTGCTTTCCTCACAGACATTTGGGGGATGGCTCTCAGCCCCCTGCCTTGTTCAAAGCGTGATCCCCTGCTGCAACCAGATACCGGTACCTAAACCAATCACCCCTGCCCCTCTAAGACTGTCAAGAAATGTGTGCATCAGGGTTATATCCTTTCAGCGTACTTATTTGATCTGTATGTTGAGCAAATAACCCAAGAAGCTGAACTATATGATGGAGAACCAAGCAACCTGCAATACGCAGATGACATAACCTTGCTTACTGAAAGTGAAGAGGACTTGAAGCACTTATTGATGAAGATCAAAGACTAAGCCTTGGGTACTGATTATACATCAACATAAAGAAAACAAAAATCCTTACTACTGGACCAATAAACAAAATCATGACAAACTGAGAAAAGACTGAAGTTGTCAAGGACTTCGTTTTACCTGGATCCACAATCAACACCCATGGAAGCAGCAGACAAGAAATCAGACTATGCACTGCATTGGGCAAATCTGCTACAAAAGATCTCTTTAAAGTGTTAAAAAGCAAAGACATCACTTTAAGAACTGAGGTGTGCCTGACCCAAGCCATGGTGTTTTCAATCACCTCATAGGCATGTGAAAGCTGGACAAGGAATAAGGAAGACCGAAGAATTGATGGCTTTGGATTATGGTGTGGGCAAAGAATATTGAATATACCATGGACTGCCAAAAGAATGAACAAATCTGTATTGGAAGAAGTACAACCAGAATGTTATTTAGACCTACTTTGGACATGTTATCAGGAGGGATTGCCCCCTAGAGAAGGACATCATGCTTGGTAAAGTAGAGGGTCAACAAAAAGGAAGAAGAGCCTCAATGAGATGAATTAACACAGTGGCTGCAACAATGGGCTCAAGCATAACGATGATCATGAGGATGGTGCAGGGCCAGGCAGTGTTTCGTTCTGTTGTACATAGGTTCACTATGAGTTGGAACTGACTCAACAGCACCTAAAACAAGAAGAAAAATACATAGATATATATGTACATATACACACATACACACACACATTGGCTGCAACAATGGGCTCAAATATAACAAGGAAGAGGAGGCGGGGCCGAGGTGGTGGAACAGCCAGACACTTCGGCAATCCCACTTACAACAAAGACCCGAACAAACAAGTGAAACGATTACATTTATGACAAGCTAGGAGCCCTGAACATCAAAGGCAAAGTTAGAAAATGGACTGAGCAGCAGGGGGAGGGGGGGACAGTTCAGAAGTGGAGAGGAGTTACCAGACCTGAATTGCCAGGATCCCTCAGGCACCATTCCTGGGAGCAGCTGTGGCGGACAGGTAGTAGCATTCATCCACCGTTTCCTCAGGGGGAGGCAGCCAGCTGCACAGCCTACCCACACCTCCGGAACCAGAGAATAACAGAGCTCTTGGCAAAAGCTAAGTACTTGCATATATTTTACCATGGCCCCCTCCCCCAAGCCAGATTCAGTGGCTGTTGATTTCCCTGGGCCTTATATAGATCCTGTTGAGCATCCTGAGCCATCCTCCTGGCCTTGGAGAAGCAATAAACTCACAACTGGGGGAAAACATAATTTGCCTTCTCCACTAATTGGGGGAGCTCAGGACAGAAGTGGCTCTTGCCCAGGCATAAACAGTCTGTGGACTTTGAATTCCTCCCCCCTGCCCCAGCATGGACCTGTGTGGGCCTATTTCAGGAGAGCAGGCCCTTGTTGGCAGACTCCAACCATTTCAGCTGTGTGGAGGAGAGGTGGGTGTTTTGGTATTTGACACTGCTTTGCCTATTAAACAGGGTCCTTGGCTACCAACGTCAGGGGCCTAAAGACTGGTGGCTCCACTCAGGTCACCGAGCCACCCACAAAGGGGGTCCAAGGATAGCTGGTACCTCCCAGTCCTTACAACCCAAAGCATTGGGTGCCCATGGTCCACCTGCAGAACCCACCCACCTGTACACTCTAGGGACCAGGGATGTGTTTTCCTCACAGACACTTGAGGGACAGTTTTCAGCCCCCTGCCTTGTTCAGAGCATGGTCCCCTGTTGCAATCAGATACCGGTGCCTACACCAATCACCCCTCCCCCTTTAAGACTGTAGGACAGAGCCTGTACCAAATACTTGATGATCAGCTACCTGGACACCTGACCTAAATTCATACAAGAAAAGTGAATGGACTCCTAGGCTGATATATCTGATAACAGCTCTAGCCATCTGGTGACAGTATGTCAGAGTTTCAAAGGTGAAAATAATCAAGCTAGCTCGCTCAAGCAACCCATCTGGGCATGTCAAAACAAAACAAAGCAAGAAGCTAGGATACAGTAAGGAAACATAAAATAAACTAATACAACAGTCAGAAACAACAGTCAGTATCAAGTCACGAAAAAAAACAGACCATGGTCACCTGAGCAAGCTCTCAAAACAAAGAATCACCAGATCTTCTGGATGAAGGTGTCTTCCTGGAATTACTGAAGGCTGAATTCAAAAGATTAATATACAGAACTCTTCAATACATCAGGAATGATATTAGGAAGGAGATCAGGCATTACGCAGAACAAGCCAAGGAACACACAGATAAAGTAGTTGTAGAAATTGAAACATTTAATAAGCTGCAAGAATCCATAAAGAGACAGCAATCATAAATTCAGAAGATTAACAATAAGAATTAGACAACAGCAAGTCAGAGGAGCAGAACTGAGCAAGTGGAAGTCAGAATTGGTGAGCTTGAAGATAAGGCACTTGACACCAATATATTTGAAGAAAAACCAAAAGAATTTTTAAAAAATGCAGAAAACTTAAGAATCATGTGGGACTCTATCAAGAGAAATAACCTACAAGTGATTGGAGCACCAGAACAGGGAGGGATAACATAAAATACAGAGAGAATTGTTGAAGATTTATTGGCAGAAAACTTCCCTGATATTGTGAAAGATGAAAAGATATCCACCCAAGATGCTCATCAAACTCCACATAAGGTAGATTTTAAAAGAAAGTCATCAAGACATATTATAATCAAACTTGCCAAAACCAAAGATAAACAGAGAGTTTTAAGAGCAGCTAGGGATAAACAAAAAGTCACCTACAAAGGACAGTCAATAAGAATAAGCTTGGACTACTTGGCAGAAACCATGCAGGCAAGAAGGCAATGGAATGATTTATATAAAGCATTAGTGGAAAAAAGTTGTCAACCAAGAATCACATATCCAGCAAAACTGTCTCTCAGATATGAAGGTTAAATTAGGACATTTCCAGATAAACAGAAATTTAGGGAATTCCTAAAAGCGAAAACAAAACTGCAAGAAATACTAAAGGGAGTTCTTTGGTTAGAAGATCAATAATATCGTGTATCAACCCAAGACTAGAACACTGGACAGAGCAATCAGATGTCAACCCAGACAGGGAAATCACAAAAATAAATCAAGATAAAAAATGCTCAAACCAAGAAAACAGTGATGTTATTATGCAAAAAAGGACAACATTAAAAAAACAAAGAGGGACTAAGAAATGTAGTCATAGATATTTCATAGGGAGAGGAATACAAGGAGATATAAAGATCTAAGAGTTAGGTTTAAACTTAGAAAAACAGGGGAAATATTGAGGTAGCCACAAAGGAGACTAACTATCCTACTCATCAAAATAAAATACAAGAAAAAAATACTCAGCAGAAACAAAATAACAACAATGAATAAGAGGAAAAGACAATATATAAAGATCAACTACTCAGCACAAAAAATTAAGTGGGAAAAAGAAACTGTCAACAACACACAAAAAAAAGACATCCAAATGACAGCACTAAACTCATACCTATCCATAATTATACTGAAAGTAAATGGACTAAATGCACCAATAAAGAGACAGAGAGTGGGAGAATGGATTAAAAAAACATGATCCATCTATATGCTGCCTACAAGAGACACGTCTTAGACTTAAAGATACAAACAAACTAAAACTCAAAGGGTGGAAAAAAATGTATCAAGCAAACAACAATCAAAAAAGAGCAGGAGTGGCAGTATTAATTTCTGACAAAACAGACTTTAAAGTTAAATCCACTACAAAGGAAAAGGAAGAACAGTATACAATGATTAAAGGGACAATATACCAGGAGCATATAACCATATTAAATATTTATGTACCCAATGACAGGGCTGGAAGATACATAAAACAAACTCTATCAGCATTGAAAAGTGAGATAGACAGCTCCACAAGTATAGTAGGAGACTTTAACACACCACTTTCAGTGAAGGAGAGGACAAAAAGAAAGAAGCTCAATAAAGACACAGAAGATCTAAACGCCACAATCAACCCACTTTACCTCACAGACATATACAGAATGCTCCACCCAACAGCAGCCAAGTGTACTTTCTTTCCTAGTGCACATGGAACATTCTCTTGAATAGACCACATATTAGGTCATAAATCAAGCCTTAGCAGAATCCAAAATGTTGAAATAGTACAAAGCATCTTCTCTGACCATAAGGCCGTAAAAGTCGAAATCGATAACAGAAAAAGTAGGGATAAGAAATCAAACACATGGAAACTGAACAATACCCTGCTCAAAAATGACTGGGTTATAGAAGACATTAAGAATGGAACAAAGAAATTCATAGAATCCAATGAGAATGAAAACACTTCCTATCAGAACCTTTGGGACACAGCAAAAGCAGTGCTCAGAGGTCAATTTATATCAATAAATGCACACATCCAAAAAGAAGAAGGGCCAAAATCAAAGAATTATCCCTACAACTTGAACGAATAGAAAGAGAGCAACAAAAGAAACCCTCAGGCACCAGAAGAAAGCAAATAATAAAAATTAGAGCAGATTAAATGAAATGGAGAACAGAGGAACAATTGAAAGAGTTAACAAGACCAAAAGCTGGTTCTCTGAAAAAATTAATAAACCATTGTCCAAACTGACAAAAGAAAAAAAAGAGGAAGCAAATAACCCAAATAAGAAATGAGATGGGCGATATCACAACAGACCCAACTGAAATTAAACGAATCATATCAGATCACTGAGAAAAAATACACTCTAACAAATTTCATAACCTAGAAGAAATGGGTGAATTTCTAGAAAAACACTACCTAACCAAACTAACACAAACACAGGTAGAACAACTAAATAGACCCATAATGAAAGAGATTGAAAAGGTAATTAAAAAAAACTCCCAACAAAAAAAAAATCCTGGCCCAGACAGCTTCACTGCAGAGTTCTACCAAGCTTTCAGAGAAGAGTTAACACCACTACTACTAAAGATATTTCAGAGCATAGAAAAGGATGGAATACTCACAAACTCATTCTATGAAGCCAGCATATCCCTGATACCTAAACCAGGTAAAGACATCACAAAAAAAGAAAATTACAGACTATATCCTTCATGAACTTAGATGGAAAAATCCTCAACAAAATTCTAGCCAATAGAATTCAACAACATATCAAAAAAATAATTCACCATGACCAAGTGGGATTCATACCAGGTATGCAGTGATGGTTCAACATTAGAAAAACAATGTAATCCATCATATAAATAAAACAAAAGACAAGAGCCACATGATTTTATCAATTAGTGCAGAAAAGGCATTTGACAAACTTCAACACCCATTCATGATAAAAACTCTCAGCAAAACAGGAATAGAAGGAAAATTCCTCAGCATAATAAATGGCATTTATAGAAAGCCAACAGCCAACATCATCCTAAATGGAGAGAGTCTGTAAGCATTCCCCTTGAGGCCGGGAACCAGACAAGGATGCCCTTTATCACCACTCTATTCAACATTGTGCTGGAGGTCCTAGGCAGAGCAAATAGGATCGAAAAAGAATAAAGGACATCCAGATTGGTAAGGAAGAAGTAAAAGTATCTAGATTTGCAGATGACATGATCTTATACACAGAAAATCCTCAAGAAAACTACTGAAACTAACAGAAGGGTTCAGCAGCGTATCAGGATACAAAATAAACATACATAAATCATTTGGATTCCTCTACACCAACAAAAAGAACATCAAGCAGGAAATGACCAAATCAATAGCATTTACAGTATCCCCCAAGAAGATAAAATACTTAGGAATAAATCTTACCGAGATGTAAAAGACCTATACCAGGAAAACTACACGACACTACTGCAAGAAACCAAAAGTGACCAACAAAAGTGGAAAAACATACCTTGCTCATGGATAGGAGGACTTAACATTGTAAAATGTCTATTCTACCAAAAGCGTTATATAGATACAATGCAATTCTGATTCAAATTCCAATGACATTTTTTGATGAGATGGAGAAACAAATCGCCAACTTCATATGGAAGGGAAAGAGGCCCCAGATAAGTAAAGCATTACTGAAAAAGAAGAACAAAGTGGGAGGCCTCACACTATCTGATCTTAGAACCTATTATACCACCAAAGTAGTCAAAACAGACTGGTATTGGTACAACAGATACATAGACCAATGGGACACTATTGAGAATCCAGACATGAATCCAGGCACATATGAGCAGCCGACATTTGACAAAGGCCCAAAGTCTGTTAAATGGGGAAAAGATAGTCTCTTTAACAAATGGTGCTGGCATAACTGAATATCCATCTACAAGAAAATGAAACAAGACCAATACCTCACACCATGTATAAAAACTAACTCAAAATCAATCAAAATCTAAAACGATAAATATCATGGAAGAAAAAATAGGGACAATGCTAGGAGCCCTCATACATGGCATAAACAGTGTACAAAACATTTACTAACAATGCAGGAGAGAAAGTAGATAAATTGGAGCACCTAAAAATCAAACACCTATGCTCATCCAAAGACTTCACCAAAAAAGTAAAAAGATTACCTACAGGCCGGGAAAAAGTTTTTAGCAATGACATTTCTGATCAGCGTCTGATCTCTAAAATCTACATGATACTGCAATAACTCAACTACAAAAAGACAAATAACCCAATTAGAAAATGGGCAAAGGATATGAACAGGCACTTCGCTAAAGAAGACATTCAGGCAGCTAACAGATACATGAGGAAATGCTCACGATCATTAGCCGTTGTTATTGTTGTTGTTAGGTGCCATCGTGTCGCTTCCGACTCGTAGAGACCCTATGCACAACAGAACGAAACACTGCCCGGTCCTGAGCCACCCTTACAATCATTGTTATGCTTGAGCACATTGTTGCAGACACTGTGTCAATCCACCTTGTTGAGGGTCTTCCTTTTTTCCACTGACCCTGTACTCTGCTAAGCATGATGTCCTTCTCCAGGGACTGATCCCTTCTGACATGTCCAAAGTATGTAAGAAGCAGTCTCACCATCCTTGCTTCTAAGGAGCATTCTGGTTGTACTTCTTCTAAGACAGATTTCTTCATTCTTTTGGCAGTCCATGGTATATTCAATATTCTTGGCCAATACCACAATTCAAAGGCATCAATTCTTCTTCGGTCTTCCTTATTCGTTGTCCAGGTTTCATATGTATAAGCTGCGATTGAAAATACCATGGCTTGTGTCAGGTGCACCCTAGTCTTCAAGATGATATCTTTGCTTTTCAGCTCTTTAAAGAAGTCCTTTGCAACAGATTCACCCAGTGCAATGCGTTGTTTGAGTTCTTGACTGATGCTTCCATGGCTCTTGATTGTGGATCCAAGTAAAATGAAATCCTTGACAACTTCAATCTTTTCTCCGTTTATCATGATGTTGCTCATTGGTCCAGTTGTGAGGATTTTTGTTTTATGTTGAGGTGTAATCCATACTGAAGGCTGTGGTCTTTGATCTTCCTTATTAAGTGCTTCAAGTCCTCTTCACTTTCAGCAAGCAACGTTGTGTCATCTGCATAACTCAGTTTGTTAATGAGTCTTCCTCTTCTTCATGTAGTCCAACTGCTCATATTATTTGCTCAGCATACAGATTGAATAGGTATGGTGAACGAATACAACCCTGACGCACACCTTTCCTGACTTTAAACCAATCAGTATCCCCTTGTTCTGTCTGAACAACTGCCTCTTGGTCTATGTAAATGTTCCTCATGAGCACAATTAAGCGTTCCGGAATTCCCATTCTTTGCAATGTTCATTAGCCATTAGAGAAATGCCAGTCAAAACTAAAATTAGATTCCATCTCACTCCAGCAAGGCTAGCATTAATCCAAAAAACACAAAATAATAGATGCTGAAGAGGTTGTGGAGAGACTGGAACACTTATACACCACTGATGGGAACTTAAAATGATACAACCACTTTGGAAATCGATTTGGCACGCTTGCTTAAAAAACCTGACATAGAATTATCGTACGATCCAGTTATCCCACTCCTTGGAATGTGTCCTAGAGAATTAAGAGCCTTTACACGAACAGATGTATGCACAACCATGTTCATTGCAGCACTGTTTACAATTGCAAAAAGATGGAAGCAACCAAGGTACTCATCAACAGAAGAATGGCTAAATGATATATCCACACAATGGAATACTACATATCGATAAAGAACAATGATGAATCTGTGAAACATTTCATAACATGGAGGAATCTGGAAGGCATTATGCTGAGTGAAATTAGTCGGTTGCAAAAGGGCAAATATTGTATAAAACCGCTATTGTAATAACTGGAGAGATAGTTTAAACAGAGAAGAAAATATTCTTTGCTGGTTATGAGAGCAGGGAGAGAGGGAGAGAAGGAGGGAGAGGGGTTCTTACTAATTAGATAGTAGATTAGAATTATTTTAGGTGAAGGAAAAGACAACACATAATACAGGAGAGATCAGCACAACTGGACTAAACTAAAAGCAAAGAAGTTTCCTGAATAAACTGAAAGCTTCAAAGGCCAGTGTAGCAGGGGCAGGGGCTTGGGACCATGGCTTCAGGGGACATCTAAGTCAATTGGCATTATAAAATCTATTAAGAAAACATTCTGCATTCCACTTTGGACAGTGGCTTCTGGGGTCTTAAAAGGTAGCAAACTGCCATCTAAGATGCATAAATGGGTCTCAACCCACCTGAAGCAAAGGAGAATGAAGAACACCGAGGACACAAAGTAATTATGAGCCCAGAGACTACATCAGCCTGAGACTGGAAGAACTAAGTGGTGCCTGGCTACATCCCATGACTGCCCTGACAGGAAACACAACAGAGAACCCCTGAGGGAGCAGGAAAATGTAGGTTTGCAGACCCCAAACTCTCATAAAAAGACCAGAGCCAATGGTCTGACTGAGACTAGAAGGACCCCGGAGGTCATAGTCCCCAGACCTTTTGTTAGCTTGAGACAGGAACCATTCCCAAAGCCAGATGTTCAGGGATTGGACTGGACTGTGGGATGGAAGATGATACTGGTGAGGAGTGGGATTCTTGGATGCATGCGACTATGTTGGCATCTCCTGTCTGGAGGGGAGATGTGAGGGCAGAAGTGGTCAGAAGCTGGCTGAATGGACATGAAAATAGAGAGTGGAGGGAGGGAGTGTGCTGTCTCATTACGGGGAGAGCATTTAGGAGTGTATAGAGGGGTGTATATAAGTTTTTGTATGGTAGACTGACACGATTTGTGAACTTTCACTTAAAGCACAATAAAAACATATATACATAGGGTATGAGTCGGAATCGACTCGACGGCAGTGGGTTATATATATATATATATAACAATGATTGTGAAGACAGCACAGGATCAGGCAGTGTTGCGTTCTGTTGTACACAGGGTCACTATGCGTTAGAACCAACTGGACGGCACCTTACAGCAAGAACAATATATACACATGTAAGCCCTGGTGGTGCGGTGGTTAAGAGCGTGGCTGCGAACCAAAAGATAGGCAGTTCAAATCCACCAACTACTCCTTGGAAATTCTATGGGGCAGTTGTACTCCGTTCTACATGGTCGCTATGAGTCAGAATCAACTTGATGGCAACAAGTTTACTTTTGGTTTATGTACATATTTATGTTTCTTTAAAGAACCCAGCCTAAGACAATATAGAATCACACATTCCTAAAAATACTTGTAGAAATTGCTCTATTTGTCAGCAAATGGGATTCTTTTAGTATTTTATATCTGGAAAGAATGTTTAAACTTTTTGGATGTTCATTAAATAAATCCTTACTAGTTGAGCAAGATTTTTTTTTTTTTAGTTGAGCAAGATGTTGAGTTGGAGAAAGGCCTGAGGAATGCATGTAAAAGAAGCAGCAGTGTTTGCAGTGTAGGAGCCAAGACTATCACTGAGATAACCCACTTCCCCCCTGGGCACCAGCACTCACCTTCTGTAAGTGCCTACACATCCTGGGCACACACAGTGTTTTCGTTTATTGTCATTATTGCTCCACTCTGGCACTCCTCATTCTCATCCAGGCCAGAAACTTGGACGTAATCCCTGAACCCTCCCTTTCCTTTTCTTCCTACATCTAATGAGGTATCAAATCCCATTCATTCTCCTTTCTGAGTGTACTGTACTCAGTGTGGGCCTATCTAGTCCAGTCTCCACACTATAGTAGAAGCAGCTGCAAAATTATTTTTGTTAAAGTCTGTATCAAACACATCTTTTGCTTGAAGCCCCTCGTTGGCTTATTTGTGTCATCAGAATAAAGTGTAAACTGTATAGGACCCATAGAGACCTTTGTGACCTGGCCTCTGCCACCTTCTACCATCTTCTCTTGCACTCTTCTCTCTTCAGCCCACGCTCCATGTCCTAG
The DNA here is from genome assembly GCF_024166365.1 of Elephas maximus indicus. NCBI lineage: Eukaryota > Metazoa > Chordata > Mammalia > Proboscidea > Elephantidae > Elephas > Elephas maximus. The sequence continues at coordinate 132,040,368 of NC_064826.1, forward strand.
CCTCACTGAACCACTTACAATGTCATGAAGGTTTCATGCTTGCTCTAGCTTCCATGCACTAGTAAATGTTCTTCTGTTGCCTAAGACGATATCTCCCAATGTGACCTGGCATACATGTGTCTGTCCATCAGGTCTTTTTACTGTGGAGGGCCTAGTGCTTGGCAGGGACACACACACGCACACAAAAAAAAACCCAAACCTGTTGCTGTTGAGTGGATTACAACACATAGCAATCCTATAGGACAGAGTAGAACTGTCCCATAGGCTTTTCAAGGAGTCGCTGGTGAATTCCAACTGCCGAATTTTTGGTTAGCTTGTAACCACTACAGCACCAGGGCTCCGTAGGTGTTTAATTCATGCTCAGAGAATGAATGAGTGAAATGTGAGAATGGAAGGATGGGTGGATGCATGGGTCCCTGTGCAGCTGGGTAAAGCCTGCCCTGTCATGGCTGCCCATCTACCAGTCCTGCCTGCATAACCACTGTGAGACAGCACCTCAATAGGACATTACACTAGTTTCCTAGGGCTTCTGAAACAAAATACCACAAACTAGATGGCTGAAAACAATGCATTTTTTTTCTCTTTGCAGTTCTGGAGGCTAGAAGTCTGTAATCTAAATGTCAGCAGTGTCCTTTAAAGGCTCGGAGAAGTATCCATCCTTGCCTCTTCCTAACTTCTGGCATTGCTGGTAATCTTTGATGTTCTTTGCCTTACAGCTGCATCACTCCAATCTCTGCCTCAGTTGCCATGTGGCCTTCTGCTCTACATGTCTGTTTGAATCTCTGTGTTCACATGCCTTCTTATATGGACACCAGCCACTGGATTTAGGGCCCACCCTAATCCAGTATGACCTCATCTTAACATCTGTAAAGACCCTGTTTACAAATAAGGTCACATTCTGAGGTTCTTGGGGGATATGAATTTTAGGGGGACACTATTGAACCCAGTACAGGTGTGTTGCCTCCTCCCTACACATATTGCCCCCCAGCATAACTCTAGCTTGTAGGGTGCGAGCAACCAACCTGACCCTCTGGAATAGCCCTAGCCTCAGAATCACTGTGACTGCTAGGGCCAGGACGTAAGGCTTTCTCTTAGGGGTTTACATTATTTGGCTCCTGAGCTGCCTTTTGCTCCACTTTGGAAACCCTGACCTTTGTCAAATTTCTGGATTGTATTATTTTCAGCCTAGCGCTTTAACTTCTCAAAGGCCATCTTTACAGAAGGTAATTTAAAAATTTGAATCTAGTGACTTTTTCTTTCTATTGCTTAAAAACCTTTAGTGTTCTTGCTTTATTTTCTGCTGGATTATAAGTGCCTTGATGGCAAGAACCAAGTTGAGTTTCTTCGCTGTTTGTATCCCTAGAGACTAGAGCAGTGCCTGGGGCATAGTAAATAATGAAATCCATTGAGCAAATGAATACATGATGAGTGAGCCAAAGTGAATATATTTTCAATATTTTTTAGTATAGAACAATTTTAGATTTAAAGAATTATTGCAAACTTAGTACAGAAAGTTTCTATGTACACCACACTCACTTTCCCCATTATTAACACCTTAAATTGTTGTTGTATTTGTTGTTGTTAGTTGCTGTTGAGTTGGCTCTGATTTATAGCAACCTTAGGTATAACAGAAGGAAACATTTTGCAGTCCTGTGCCATCCTCAGTCTTTGGTATGGTTGAGTTCATTGTTGCAGCCATCTTGTCAATCTGTCTCATGGAGGGTTTCCCTCATTTATCCTGACCCTCTACTTTAACAAACATGATGTCCTTTTCTAGCAATTGGTCTTTCCTGATGATGTTACCAAAGTAAGCAAGGCAAAGTCTTGCCATCATTGCTTCTAAGGAACATTCTGGCTGCACTTTCTCCAAGATGGGTTTGTTTGTTCTTCTGGAAATCCATGGTATATTCAATATTCTTTGCCAACACCACAATTCAAATATATCAATTCTCCTTCCATTTACCTTTTTCGTTGTCCAACTTTCACATGCATATGAGGTGATTGAAAAGACCATGGCTTGGGTTGGGGCACCTTAGTCATCAAAGTGACTTCTTTGTTTTTTAACACTGTGAAGAGGTCTTTTACAACTTTTCCCAACGCAATATGTTATTTGATTTCTTGACTGCCTCTTCCATGAGCACAGTGATGGTTAAGATTGTGTGTCAACTTGGCTGGGCCATGATTCTCAATGCTTTGGCAGTTGCATAATTTTGTGATCACTTCCCTGTTGAAATTTGGTATGTGATCACCCCCATGATAGAATCTGCTGAGTGGTACCGATGGGGATGGGGTCTGTGGCAGCTCACTGCCCCGTCAGCCTTCAATCTCTCCGTCTTCTGCCACCTACTTCCTTCCTTCTCGCCTTGCCAAGGTTGTTGGCTTTTTCTGGATCCAGCAGCTGTCTTTTGTCAGACCTCTGTTTCTGGGGACTTGAGCTAGCAGCTTACCTGTCCATCGTGGGATTCATTGATTTTGGGTTCGCCAGCCCCTGCAGCTACATGAATCAGGAGAAACCTTGAGGTCTTACGTGCTGACCTTGGGGATTCCTTGACATTCACAGCCTGTGAGTGGGAGCCCTGCTCTCTAACCTGCCCTTTTTGGGTTCAGCAGCCTCTGCAGCTCCGTGAATTGGAAAAGGCCTCTATTCTGATCCAAGGACTTGGGACTTTCCAACCTCTACAATCGCATGAGCTGTTTCCTTGATATCTCTCTCTCTCTCTCTATATATATGCTTTACTGGTTTTGCTTCTCTAGAGAGCCCAGCCTAAGACAAACACTGGTTATTGATCCACATAGGATGAAATTCTTGACAACTTTAATTTCTTCACCATTTATCATAATGTTGTTTATTGGTTCAGTTGTGAGGATTACTGTTTTCTTTAGGTTCAGGTATAATCCATACTGAAGGCTGTAGTCCTTGACCTTTGTGGATAAATATTTCAAGTTGTCTTTACTTTTGGCAAACAAGGCTCTTGTCATCTGCATCCCACAGGTTATTGATGAGTCTTCCTCCAATTCTGATGCCATGTTCCTTTTCATATAGTCCAGAATCTTAAATTTGTATGGTGTATTTGTCACAATTAAAGAACTTATATTGATGTGTTATTATTGATGAAAGCCCATACTTTATTCATATTTCCTCAGTTTTTCTCTGATGTCCTTTTTCTCTTCCCATCCAGGATACCAGATTACATTTAAAAGTCATGTCTCCTTAGTCTCCTCTTGGCTGTCCCAGTTTCTCAGAATTTCCTTGTTTTTTTTCCTCAAGCCTTGATAGTTGTGAGGAGCATTAGTAAGGTATTTTGTAGAAAGTCCCTCAACTGGGGTTTGTCTGATGTTTTTCTTATATTAGACCAAGGAAGAAGACTACAGAGTTAAATTGCCATTCTCATCAAGTCAAAACTACATACTGTCAGTCTTACATATGTCACTATTGTTATTTGCCATGATCACCTGGCTTGAAATAGTGTTTGTTATCTTTCCCCACTGTAAAGTGACTTTGTTTTCCCATTTCATACTGTACTCTTTCAAGAAAGTCACTATGCGCAGCCCACACTTCAGGAGTGGAAGTTTTTTACTTTTTCTGGATATTAAACTCTTATCAAAAATATGTGGTTACCATATATTTTCTCCCACTCTGTGGGTTGTCTTTTCACTTTCTTTTCTTAAAGTTTTCTATTGTGGTGAAAATATATGCACCAAAACATTCACCAGTACAACATTTTACAATTCAGTAACATTTATTACATTCTTCATGTTGTGCAACCATTATTGCTGTGATTTTCCAAAATATTCCACCACCATTAAAATAAACTCAATGCTTCCCAAGCAAAAACTTTCCCTTTCACCCTCCCTCCAAACCCTAATAACCGTTAATAATCGTCAATTTCTATGTATTTGCTTATTTCATAAAAGTGAGTTCATACAGTATTTGTCCTTTTGTGACTGACTTATTTCACTCAGCATAATGTTTTCAAGGTTCATCCATATTGTGGCATGCATCAGGATTTCATTTCTCTTTATGACTGAGTAGTACGCCATTGTGTGTACACACCACATTTTGTTTATCCATTCATTTGTTGATGGAAATTTAAGCTGTTTCCACTATTTGGCTGTTGTGGAAAGTGTTGCAGTGAACATTGATATACATACAGGTTTCTGTTTGTATTCCTGCCTTCCCTTCTTCTATATATATATATCCAGAAAGTGTGTGTGTGTGTATATATATATACCAAAAAAACCCCACCACTGTTGGGTCAATTCCGACTCACAGTGACCCTACAAGACAGAGTAGAACTGCCCCATAGAGTTTCCAAGGAGCACCTGGCAGATGTGAACTGCCAACCTCTTGGTTAGTAGCCATAGTACTTAACCACTACACCACCAGAGTTTCCATATATATATATATATATATATATATATACTTAAGATTAGAATTTCTGGGTCATATGATAGTAATATGTTCAACTTTTTTTTTTTTTAACAAACAGAAATATATTTTCTCACAGTTTAGGAGGGTAGAAGTCAAAATTCAGAGTGCCAGCTCTAGGGGAAGACTTTCTCTCTCTGTCAGCTCTGGAAGAAGATCCTTGTCTCTTTAGCTACTGCTTCTTGGTTCCTTGAAGATCTCCATGTATCTTGGCACCTGTCTTACCCTATCTCTCCTCTGCTCCCTCATTTAATCTCTTATATCTCAAAACAGATTGACTCAAGGTACACCCTACACTGGTCCTACCTCATTAGCATAACAAAGGCAATGCTTTCCCAAATGGGATTATAACCACCAAAAACAAACCAAAAAACCATAACCACAGGCATGATAAAATAACCCATTGCCATCCAGTCGATTCTGACTCATAGTGATGCCATAAGACAGAGAAACTGCCAAACTGTTCTCCACAGTGGCTGTACCATTTTATAGTCCCACCAGCAGTGGATGAGGGTTGCAGTTTCTCCACAAACTCACAAATCCCTGTCGTTTTCCTTTTTTTTTGCAATCTATGTCATTGTGGTGGGGGTAAGGTGGCATCACTTTGTGGTTTTGATTTGCACCTCCTTAGTGGCTAATGACATTAAGCATCTCTTCATGTGCTTGTTGGCAATTTCAGTATCCTCTTTGATGAAATGTCTGTTCTTGCCCATTTTTTAATTGGGCTGTTCATCTTTTTGTTGTTCAGTTGTAGAAGTTTTTATATATATTAGACACTAGTCCCTTATCAGATATATGGTTCCTGAAAAATTTTCCCAATCTGTAGGTTGTGTTTTCACTTGGTTGATTAAGTCCTTTGATGAACAAATAGTATTTAATTTTTATCAGGTCCTACTCATCTATTTTGTCTTCTGCTACTCATAATTTTGTTGGCATATCTAATAATATATTGTTAAATACACCATTGCCCATATATTTCTTCTAATAATTTTATGGTTTAGTTTTCACATTTAGGTCCTTGATTCATTTTGAATAGTTTTCTGTATGATATGACGTGGATGGAGTAAAGCTTTTGGAACCTTCATTTGCTGACGTGGCATGACATCCATTAATAATCAGAACCTAGAATGTATGAAGTATGAATCTAGGAAAATTGGAAAAGGTCAAAAAAGAAATGCAGAGGTGGAGCCAAGATGGTGGAAGAGACAGATGCTTCCCTCAAGCCCTCATTACAACAAAGACCAGAAAAAAAAAAAAACAGTGAAGCAAGCATATTTGTGACAAGCTGGGAGCCCTGAGCATCAAAGGCAAGCTTAGACAGTGAACGGAGGGTCAGGAGGAAGAAGAGGCCGTTTAGAAGTGGAGAGGAGTTACTGGAACTGAATTGTGGGGAACCCTCAGGCACCATTCCCAGAGCGGCGGTGGTGGTGGGCTGGTACTAGCATTTGGCCACAGTTTCCTCAGGAAGAAGCAGCCAGCCACACAGGCTACTCACACCTCCGGAACCTGAGGAGAACGGCGCTCTCGGCAAAAGCTAAGTACTTGCATATATTTTACTGTGCCCCCCTACCCCCAAGCCGGCTTTAGCAGCTGAAATCTCTGAGCCTAAGATAGGCTCTGGTGAGCACCTAAAGCCATCCTCCCAGCCTTGGGGTAGGAAAAAATTTGCAACTAGGGGGAAAAGATAATTTGCTAGCTCCATTAACTGGGGGAGCTCAGGACAGAAGCGGCTCCTGTCCAGGAATAAACCGTCCGTGGACCTTAAGCACCTTTCCCTTCTGAATGGACCTGTGTGGGCCTATTTCGGGAGAATAGGCCCTTGTTGGCAAACTCTAACCATTTCAGCTGTGCAGTGGAGAGGTGGGTGTTTGACGTTTGACATTGGTGTGCCTATTAAACAAGGTCCTCACCTACTCACATCAGAGACTTAAGGACTGGTAGCTCCACTCAGGTCACCCAGCCACCATGACAGGGATCCAAAGATAACTGGTACCTCCCTGTCCTTACAGCCAAAAACTTTGGGTGCCCATGGTCCCTCTGCAGAGCCCACCCACCAGCACTCTCTAGGGAACAGAGATGCTTTTTCCTCACAGACACTTGGGGGTTGGTTCTTAGACCCTTGCCTTGTTCAGACCATGACCCCCTGCTGCAATCAGATACCGGTATATACTCCAATCACCCCTGCCCCTCTAAGGCTGTAGGACAGAGCCTGTACCACACACTTGATATCAGCTACCCGGAAACCTGAGCTGCATTCATACAAGAAAACTGAATGGATACCTGATAACAGTTCTAGTTGGTTAGGGACAAGACACCAGAGCTCCAAAGGAAAAAATAATCAAGCTAGCTCCCTCAAGCAACCCATAGGGGTACACCAAAACAAAACAAAGCAAGAAGCTATGACACAGTAAGCAAGCATAAACTAAGACAATAACTTATAGATGGCTCAGAGACAACAGTCAATATCAAGTCACGTAAAGAAACAGACCATGATCACCTCAACAGGCTGTCAAGACAAAGAATCCAGGGATCTTCTAGATGAAAGTGCATTGCTGAAATTACCAAATGCAGAATACAAAAGTTTAATATACAGAACCCTTCAAGACATCAGAAGGAAATGAGGCAATATGCAGAACAAGCCAAGGAACACACAGATAAAGCAACTGAAGAAATTAGAATGTTTATTCAGGAACATAATGAAAAGTTTAATAAGCTGGGAAAATCCATAGACAGACAGCAATCAGAAATTCAGATGATTAACAATAAAATTACAGAATTAGATAACTCAATAGAAAGTCAGAGGAGCAGAACTGAGCAAGTAGAAGCTAGAATTTCTGAACTCGAAGATCAATCACTTGGCACTAATATATTTGAAGAAAAATCAGATAAATGAATTAAAAAAAATGAAGAAACCTTAAGAAGCATGTGGGACTCTATCAAGAGAAATAAGCTACGAGTGTTTGGAGTACCAGAACAGGGAGGGATAACAGAAAATACAGAGAAAATTATTGAAGATTTGTTGGCAGAAAACTTCCTTGATATTCTGAAAAATGAGAAGACATCTATCCAAGATGTTCATTGAACACCACATAAGGCAGGTCTGAAAAGAAAGTCACCAAGACATATTATAATCAAGCTTGCCAAAACCAAAGATAAAGAGACAATTATAAGAGCAGGGAGGGAAAAAGAAAAGTCACCTACAAAGGAAAGCCAATAAGAATAAGATCAGACTACTCAGCAGAAACCTTGCAGGCAAGGAGGCAATGGGATGGCGTAATTAAAAAATTGAAGGAAAAAAATTGCCTGCCAAGAATCATATATCCATCAAAACTGTCTCTTAATTATGACGGTGAAATTAAGACATTTCCAGATAAACAAGTTGAGGGAATTCATAAAAATCAAACCAAAACTACAAGAAATACTAAAGAGAGTTCTTTAGTTAGAAAATCAATAATATCAGGTATCAACCCGAGACTAGAACACTGGGCAGAGCAACTAGAAGTCAACCCAGTCAGGGAAATCCAAAAAAAACAAAGCAATAATAATAATAATAATAATAATAAGCCCAACACAGGGTAACAGCGATGTTATTATATAAAAGAAGAGAACATTAAAATAATAAAGACGGACTAAGAAATGTAATCATACACCTTCCATATGGACAGGAAGATATGGCGATACAAAGAAATAAAAGTTAGTTTTAAATTTAGAGAAATAGAGGTAAATAATAATAAGGTAACCACAAAGGAGACAAACTATCTTATTCAACAAAATAAAATACAAGGGAAAAATACAGACTCAGCAGAAACAAAATCAACAGCAACAAATATGAGGAAAGGACAATATATAAAGAAAATATACTCAGCACATACAATCAAGTGGGAAAAAGAAACTGTCAACACACAAAAAAAGACATCAAAATGATAGCACAAAATTCATACCTATCCATAACTACCCTGAATGTAAATGGACTAAATGCACCAATAAAGAGACAGAGAGTGGCAGAATGGATTAAAAAACACAATCTGTCTATATGCTGCCTACAAGAGAGACATCCGTCTGAGACACAAACAAACTAAAACTCAAAGGATGGAAAAAATATATATCAAGCAAACAATCAAAAAAGAGCAGAAGTGGCAATATTAATTTCTGACAAAATAGACTTAAATACATCAGAAAGGATAAGGAAGGACACTATATAATGATTAAAGGGACAATACACCAAGAAGATATCACCATATTAAATATTTATGCATCCAATGACAGGGCTACAAGATACATAAAACAAACTCTATCAGCACTGAAAAGGGAGATAGAGAGCTCCACAATAATAGTAAGAGACTTCAACACACCACTTTCAGTGAAGGACAGGACATCCAGAAAGAAGCTCGATAAAGTCTCGGAAGATCTAAATACCACAATCAACCAACTTCACCTCGTAGACATATGCAGAACACTCCACCCAACAGCAACCAACTATACTTTCTTTTCTAGTGCACATTGAACATTGTCGAGAATAGACCACATATTACGTCATAAAGCAAGCCTTAGCAGAATCCAAAACATTGAAATATTACAAAGCATCTTCTCTGACCATAAGGCCATAAAAGTGGAAATCAATAACAGGAAAAACAGGGAAAAGAAATCAAACACTTGGAAACTGAACAATACCCTGCTCAAAAAAGACTGGATTATAGAAGACATTAAGGATGGAATAAAAAAATTCATAGAATCCAATGAGAATGAAAACACTTCCTATCAGAACCTTTGGGACACAGCAAAAGCGGTGCTCAGAGGCCAAATTGTATCAATAAATGCACACATCCAAAAAGAAGAAAGGGCCAAAATCAAAGAATTATCCCTACAACTTGAACAAACAGAAAGAGAGCAACAAAAGAAACGCACAGTCACCAGAAGAAAACAAATAATAAAAATTAGAGCTGAACTAAATGAAAAAAAAAAAAAAAAAGAAACAGAAAACAGAAAAACAATTGAAAGAATTAACAAGGCCAAGACCTGGTTTTTTGAAAAAATCAACAAAATTGATAAACCACTGTCCAAACTGACAAAAGAAGAACAGGAGAGGAACCAAATAACCTGAATAAGAAATGAGATGGGTGACATTACAACAGACCTAACTGAACTTAAAAGAATCATATCAGATTACTATGAAAAAATATACTCAAATTTGAAAACCTAGACGAAATGGATGAATTCCTAGAAACACACTACCTACCTAAATAACACAAACAGAGGTAGAACAACTAAACAGACTCATAACAAAAGAAGAGATTGAAAAGGTAATCAAAAAACTCCCAACAAAAAAAAAATGCCCTGGCCCGGACTGCTTCACTGCAGAATTCTACCAAACTTTCAGAGAAGAGTTAACACTACTACTACTAAAGGTATTTCAGAGCACAGAAAAGAACTGAACTACCAAACTCATTCTGTGAAGCCACCATATCCCTGATACCAAAACCAGGTAAAGTCACCACAAGAAAAGAAAATTATACACCTATATCCCTCATGAATGTAGATGCAAAAATCCTCAACAAAATTCTAGCCAATAGAATTCAACAACATACCAAAAAAATAATTCACCATGACCAAGTGGGATTTATACCTGGTATGCAGGATGGTTCAACATTAGAAAAACAATTAATGTAATCCACCACATAAATAAAACAAAAGAATCACATGATTTTATCAATTGATGCAGAAAAGGCATTTGACAAAGTTCAACACTCATTCATGATAAAAACTCTGAGCAAAATGGAAATAGAAGGAAAATTCCTCAACATGATAAAGGGCATTTATACAAAGCCAAGAGCCAACATCACCCTAAATGGAGAGAGCCTGAAAACATTCCCATTGAGATCAGGAACCAGACAAGGATGCCCTTTATCACCACTCTTACTCAACATTGTGCTGGAAGTCCTAGCCAGAGCAATTAGGCTAGATAAAGAAATAAAGGGCATCCAGATTGGCAAGGAAGAAGCAAAAGTATCTGTATTTGCAGATGACATGATCTTATACACAGAAAACCCTAAGGAATCCTCCAGAAAACTGCTGAAAGTAATAGAAGAGTTCAGCAGAGTATCGGGATACAAGATAAACATAAAAAAATCAGTTGGAATCCTCTATACCAACAAAAAGAACATAGAAGAGGAAACCACCAAATCAGTGCCATTTATAGTAGCCCCCAAGAAGATAAAATAGTTAGGAAAAAATCTTACCAGAGACATAAAAGACTTATACAAACCAAAAAAACTACAGTACACTTCTGCAAGAAACCAAAGGAGACTTACATAAGTGGAAGAACATACCTTGCTCGTGGATAGGAAGACTTAACATTATAAAAATGTCTATTCTACCAAAAGCGATCTAAACATTTGATACAATTCCAATCCAAATCCCAATGACATTCTTTAATGAGATGGAGAAACAAATCACCAACTTCATATGGAAAGGAAAGAGGCCCGAGATAAATAAGGCACTACTGAAAAAGAAGAACAAAGTGGAAGGCCTTACTTTACCTGATTTTAGAACCTATTATACCACCACAGTAGTCAAAACAGCCTGGTACTGGTACAACAACAGATACATGGACCAATGGAACAGAATTGAGAATCCAGACATAAGTCCAACCACATATGAGCAGTTGATATTTGACAAAGCCCCCAAAACAGTTAAATGGGAAAAGACAGTCTTTTTAACAAATGGTGCTGGCATAACTGGATATCCATCTGCAAGAAAATTAAACAAGACCCATACCTCACTCCATGCTCAAAAACTAACATAAAAAGGATCAAAGACCTAAATATAAAATCTCAAATGATAAAAGTCATGGAAGAAAAATTGGGACAACGTTAGGAGCACTAATACGTGGCATAAACAGTATACAAAATGTTATAAAGAAGGTAGAGGAAAAACTAGATAACTGGGAGCTCCTAAAAATCAAACACCTGTGCTCATCCAAAGACTTCACCAAAAGAGTAAAAAGACTACCCACAGACTGGGAAAAATTTTTTAGCTATGACATTTCTGATCAGACCCTGATCTCTAAAATCTACATGATACTGCAAAAACTCAACTGCAAAAAGACAAATAATCCAGTTAAAAAATGGGCAAAAGGTATGAACAGACACTTCACTAAAGAAGACATTCAGGTAGCTAACAGATATATGAGGAAATGTTCATGATCATTAGCCATGAGAGAAATGCAGATCAAAACTACAATGAGATTTCATCTCACTCCAACAAGGCTGGCATTAATCAAAAAAAAAAAACAAAAGAATAAATGTTGGAGAGGCTGTGGAGAGATTGGAACACTTATACACTGCTGGTGGGAACGTAAAATGGTACAACCACCTTGGAAATCGATTTGGTGCTTCCTTAAAAAGCTAGAAATAGAACTACCATATGATCCAGCAATCCCACTTCTTGGAATATATCCTAGAGAAATAAGAGCCTTCACATGAACAGATATATGCACACCCATGTTTATTGCAGCACTGTTTACAATAGCAAAAACATGGAAGCAACCAAGGTCCCCATCAACGGATGAATGCATAAATAAATTATGGTATATTCACACAATGGAATACTACTCATCGATAAAGAACAGTGAGGAAGCTGTGAAACATTTTATAATATGGATGAACCTGGAGGGCCTTATGCTGAGCGAAATTAGTCAGTTGCAAAAGGACAAATATTGTATAAGACCACTATTATAAGAACTTGAGAAATAGTTTAACTGAGAAGAAAACATTCTTTCATGGTTAAGAGAGGGGGGAGGGAGGGAGAGTGGGAGAGGGGCATTCACTAATTAGATAGTAGATAAAAACTACTTTAGGTGAAGGGAAAGACAGCACACAATACAGGGCAGGTCAGCACAATTGGAGTAAACCAAAGCAAAGAAGTTTCCTGAATAAACTGAATGCTTCGAAGGCCAGCGTAGCAGGGGCAGGGGTCTGGGAACCATGGTTTCAGAGGAAATCTCAGTCAATTGGCATAATAAAATCTATTAAGAAAACATTCCGCATTCTACTTTGAATAGTGGCGTCTGGGGTCTTAAAATGCCAGCAAGCATCCATCTAAGAGGCATCATTTGGTCTCAACCCACCTGGATCAAAGGAGAATGAAGAACACCAAGGACACAAGGCGACTACGAGCCCAAGAGACAGAACGGGCCGCATGAACCAGCGACTACATCATCCTGAGACCAGAAGAACTAGATGGTGCCTGGCTACAACTGATGACTGTCCTGACAGGGAACACAACAGAGAACCCCTGAGAGAGCAGGAGAGCAGTGGGATGCAGACCCCAAATTCTCATAAGACCAGGCTTAATGGTCTGACTGAGACTAGAAGGACCCGGTGGTCATGACCCCCAGACCTTCTGTTGGCCCAGGACAGGAACCATTCCCAAAGCCAACTCTTCAGACATGGATTGGACTGGACAATGGGTTGGAGAGGGATCCTGGTGAGGAGTGAGGTTCTTGGATCAGGTGGACACTTGAGACTATGTTGGCATCTCCTGCCTGGAGGGGAGATGAGAGGGTGGAGGGGGTTAGAAGCTGGAAAAATGGACAGGAAAAGAGAGAGTGGAGGGAGAGAGAGGGCTGTCTTATTAGGGGGAGAGTAATTGGGAGTATGTAGTAAGGTGTATATGGGTTTTTGTGTGAGAGACTGACTTGATTTGTAAACTTTCACTTAAAGCACAATAAGAATTATTTAAAAAAAAAAAAAAGAAGTGGAACACATAAACATCGATATCCTAGGCATTACCGAGCTTAATTGGACTGGTATTGGCCATTTTGAAGCAGGCAAGCATACAGTCTACTATGCTGGGAATGACAACTTGAAGAGGAATGGTGTTACATTCATTGTCAAAAAGAACGTTTCAAGATCTATCCTGAAGTACAGTGCTGTCAGTGATAAGATAATATCCATATGCCTACAAGGAAGACCAGTTAATACGATTATTACTCAAATTTACGCACCAATAACTAAGGCCAAAGATGAAGAAATAGAAGATTTTTATCAGCTTCTGCAGTCTGAAATTGGTCGAACATGCTATCAAGATGCATTGATAATTACTGGTGATTGGAATGAGAAAGTTTAAAAAAAAGAAGGGTCGGTAGTTGGAAAACATGGCCTTGGTGATAGAAAAAATGCCAGAGATCAAAGATAGAATGTTGCAAGACCAATGACTTAATTGCAAATACCGTCTTTCACCAACATAAACAGTCACTATACACATGGACCTCATCAGACAGAATGCACAGGAATCAAATTGATTACATCTGTGGAAAGAGACGATGGAAAAACTCAACATCATCAGTCAGAAAAAGGCCAGGTGCTGATTGTGGAACAGACCATCAATTGCTCATATGCAAGTTCAAGCTGAAACTGAAGAAAATCAGAGCAAGGTCAAGACAGCCCAAATATGACCCTGAGTATATTCCACCTGAATATAGAGACCATCTCAAGAACACATTTGACTCATTGAGCACTAGTGACCGAAGACCAGACAAGTTGTGGAATGACATCAAGGACATCATCCATGAAGAAAGCGAGAGGTCAATGAAAAGACAGGAAAGAAAGAAAAGACCAAGATGGATGTCATAGGAGATTCTGAAACTTGCTCACGAATGTCAAGCAGCTCAAGCAAAAGGAAGAAATGATGAAGTAAAAGAACTAAATAGAAGATTTCAAAGTGTAGCTTGAGAAGACAAAGTATTATAATGACATGTGCAAAGAGCTGGAGATAGAAAACCAAAAGGGAAGAGGACGCTTGGTGTTTCTCAAGCTGAAAGAACTCAAGAAAAATTTCAAGCTTTGAGTTGCAACAATGAAGGATTCTGTGGGGAAAATATTAAATGACACAGGAAGCATCAAAAGAAGATGGAAGGAATACACAGAGTCATTATACCAAAAAGAATTAGTTGATGTTCATCCATTTCAAGAGGTGGCATATGATCAGGAACCGATGGTATTGAAGGAAGAAAGAAGTACAAGCTGCTCTGAAGGCATTGGCGAAAAACAAGACTCCAGGAATTGACAGAATATCAATTGAGCTGTTCCAGCAAACAGATGCAGCGCTGGAGGTGCTCACTTGTCTATGCCAAGAAATATCAAGACAGCTTCCTGGCCAACTGACTGGAAGAGAGCCATATTTATGCCGATTCCCAAGAAAGGTGATCCGACGGAATGTGAAAATTATAGAACAATATCATTAATATCACATGCAAGTAAAATTTTGCTGAGGATCTTTCAAAAACGGCTGCAGCAGTATATCGACAGGAAACTGCCAGAAATTCAGGTCGGTTTCAGAAGAGGACATGGAACCAGGGATATCATTGCTGATGTCAGATGGACCCTGGCTGAAAGCAGAGAATACCAGAAAGATGTTTACCTGTGTTTTATGGACTATGCAAAGGCTGTGTGGAACATAACAAATTATGGATAACACTGGGAAGAATGGGAATTCCAGAACACTTAATTGTGCTCATGAGGAACCTTTACACAGATCAAGAGGCAGTTGTTTGGACAGAGCAAGGGGATACTGTGTGTTTTAAAGTCAGGAAAGGTGTGCGTCTGGGTTGTATCCTTTCACCATACCTATTCAATCTGTATGCTGAGGAAATAATCTGAGAAGCTGGACTATATGAAGAATCACGAGGCATCAGGATTGGAGGAAGACTCATTAACAACCTGCGTTATGCAGATGAAACAACCTTGCTTGCTGAAAGTGAAGAGGACTTGAAACACTTACTAATGAAGATCGAAGACCACAGCCTTCAGTATGGATTGCACCTCAACATAAAGAAAACAAAAATCCTCACAACTGGACCAATAAGCAACATCATGACAAATGGAGAAAAGATTGAAGTTGTCAAGGATTTCATTTTACTTGGATCCACAACCAACAGCCATGGAAGCAGCGCTCAAGAAATCAAATGATGCATTGCTTTGGATAAATCTGCTACAAAGGACCTCTCTAAAGTGTTGAAAAGCAAACATGTCACCTGAAGACTAAGGTGCACCTGACCCAAGCCATGATATTTTCAATCGCATCATATGCATGTGAAAGCTGGACAATGAATAAGGAAGACCGAAGAAGAAATGACGCCTTGGAATTGTGGTGCTGGCCAAGAATATTGAATATACCCTGGACTGCCAAAAGAGGGAACTAATCCGTCTTGGAAGAAGTGCAACCAGAATGTTCCTTAGAAGCAAGGATGGAGAGACTGCGTCTTATATATTTTGGACATGTTGTCAGAAGGGATCAGTCGCTGGAGAAGGACATCATGCCTGGCAGAGTACAGGGTCAGCGGAAAAGAGGAAGACCCTGAACGAAGTAGACTGACACGGTGGTTGCAACAATGAGCTCAAGAATAACAGTGATTGTAAGGATAGTGCAGGACTGGGCAGTGTTTTGTTCTATTGTGCATAGGGTCGCTATGAACAGAACCAACTCGATGGCACCTAACAACAACTACAACAACATGATATGAGGCATGGGTCCTGATTATTCTTCTGCATGTGGAAATCTAATTCATTGTGGAGATTCAATCTTCCCCATTGACTGGATGTAACACCCTTGTCAAAAACCAATTGGCCATAGGTGTTTAGATTTATTTCTGGCCTTTTTTTTTTTTTTTAATTGTTCTTTAGATGAAGGTTTACAGAACAAACTAGCTTCTCATTAAAGAATTAGTACACATATTGTTTTCTGACATTGGTTCCCAACCCCATGACATGTCAACACTCTCCCCTTCTCAACCTTGGGCTCCCCATTTTGAGCTTTTTTGTCCCCGCCTGCCTTCTCGTCCTTGCTCCTGGGCTGGTGTGCCCATTTAGGTTCATTTTGTTTTATAGGCCTGTCTAATCTTTGGTTGAAGGGTAAACCTTAGAACTGACTTCATTACTGAGCTAAAAGGATGTCCAGGGGCCATACTCTTGGGGTTTCTCCAGTCTCTGTCAGACCAATAAGTCTGATCTTTCTTTTTTTGCATGTGTGAGTTAGAATTTTGCTCTACATTTTTCTCCAGCTCTGTCCAGGACACTCTGTTGTGATCCCTTTTAGAGTAGTCAGCGGTGGTAGCTGGGCACCACCTAGTTGTACTGGACTCAGTCTGGTGAAGGGTATAGTACTTGTGGTCCATTAGTCATTTGGACTAATCTTTCCCTTATGTCTTTGATTTTCTTCATTTTCCCTTGCTCCAGGCTGAAGAGGACCAGTGGAGTATCTTAGATGGCCACTCACAAGCTTTTAAGACCACAGATGGTACTCACCAATGTAGAATGTAGAACATTTTCTTTACAAACTGTGTTCTGCCCCTTGAGCAGATGTTACTGAGACCATGGTCCCCATAGCCCTCAGCCCAGCAATTCCATCCCTCACAGAGTTTGGATGTGTCTAAGGAGCTTCCATGACATTGCCTTGTACAGGTTGTGCTGGGTTACCTAGTATTGTGGACTGTCTTACCCTTAACCAAAGTTACTGTTTATGCATTGTCTATTTAGTGTTTTTCGATTCTTACCCCTTCCTTCCCTCATAACTATCAAAGATTGTTTCTTTTTGTATGTAAACCTTTCCATGAGTTTTTATAGTGGTGGTCTCAGTCCTTTATTTCACTCAGCATAATGCCCTCCAGATTCATCCATGTCGTGAGATGCTTTGCAGATCCATCATTTTTCTTTATTGTTGCGGGTATTCCATTGTGTGTCTGTACCATAGTTTGTTTATCCATTTATCTCTTGATGGACATCTAGGTTGTTTCCATCTTTTTGCTATTGTGAACAATGCTGCAATGAACATGCGTGTGCATACGTCTATTCGTGTGACGCCTCATATTTCTCTAAGATATATTCCTAGGGGTGGGATTTCCAGATCATACGATATTTCTATTTCTAGCTTTTTAAAGAAGCTCCATATCGTTTTCCAAAATTGTTGTACCATTTTGCATTCCTGCCAGCATTGCATAAGAATTCCAGTCTCCCCACAGCCTCTCCAACATTTGTTGTTTTCTGTTTTTTGATTCCTGCCAGTAATGTTGGGGTGAGATAGTATCTCATTCTGGTTTTGATTTGCATTCCTCTAATTGCTAGTGATCTTGGGCATTTCCTTATGTGTCTGTTAGCTGCTTAAATGTCTTCTTTGGTGAAGTGTCTGTTCATATTCATTGCCCATTTTTTAATTGGATTATTTGTCTTTCTGTTGTAGAAGTGTTGGATTTTCCTGTAGATTTTAGAGATTAGACCTTTTTCGGATTTGTCATAGTCCAATTTTTTTTTCCCAGTCTGAAGGTTCTCTTTTTACTCTTTTGGTGAAGTCTTTTGATGAGCATGTGTTTAATTTTTAGAAGATTGCAGTTATCTAGCTTATCTTCTGGTGTTTGTGTGTTGGTAGTTATGGTTTGTATCCTGTTAATGCCATGTATTATGGTCTCTAGCATTGTTCCTATTTTTTCTATGATCTTTATAGTTTTTGGTTTTATATTTAGGTCTTTCATCCCTTTTGAATTAGTTTTTGTGTATGGTGTGAGGTATGGTCCTGTTTCATTTTTTTGCAGATGGACATCCAGTTTTGCCAGAACCATTTGTTAAAAAGACTGTCTTTTCTCCATTTGATGGACTTTGGACCCTTGTTGAAGATCCGGTGACCATAGGTAGATGGATTTACATCTGGGTTCTGAATTCTGTTCCATTGGCCAATGTATCTATCATATACAAGTACCAGGCTGTTTTGACTACTGTAGATATATAGTAGATTCTGAGGTCAGGTAGTGTAAGTCCTCTTACTTTATTCTTCTTTAACAGTGTTTTATTTATCCAGGGCCTCTTCCCTTTCCATATAAAGTTAGTGATTAGTTTGTCCAACTCTTTAAAGAATGCTGTTGATATTTGGATCAGATTGCATTGTATTTGTAGACTGCTTTGAGTAGTTTTGATATTTTCATAATGTTAAGTCTACCTATCCATGAGCATGGTAAGTTTTTCCATTTATGTAGATCTCCTTTGGTTTCTTGCAGTAGTTTTGTAGTTTTCTTTGTATAGGTCTTTTACATCCCTGGTTTGATTTATTCCTAAGTATTTTATTTTTTTAGGTTTTGTTTTCCTGATTTCCTTTTCGTTGTTCTCTTTATTGGTTTATAGAAATCCAACTGATTTTTGTATGTTTATCTTATATCCTGCTAATCTGCTGAATTTTTCTATTAGTTCCAGTGGTTTTCTCATTGAGTCTTTTGGGTTTTCTATGTGTAGTATCATACCATCTGCAAATAGGGACAGTTTTTCTTCTTCGTTGTGAATTTGGATGCCCTTTATTTCTTTTTCTTGCATTATTGCTCTAACTAGGACTTCCATCTCAATGTTACATAGGAGTGGTAATAAAGGACATCTTTGTCTTGTTCCTGTTCTCAAGGGGGTGTTTTCAGCCTCTCTTCATTAAGAATGATGTTAGCTGTTGGTTTTGTGTAGATGCCCTTTATTATTTTTTCCTTGCTCTTTCTGTCGTTAAATTCTACTTTGATGGCCTTGTGATCAGAGAAGATACTTTGTCTTATCTCAATGTTTTGGATTTTGTTGAGGGATGTCTTGTGGCCTATGATGTGGCCTATTTTGGAGAATGTTTCATGTGCATTGGAAAAGAATGTGTACTTTGCAGCTGTTTGGTGGAGTGTTCTATATATGTCTACGAGGTCAAGTTGGTTGATTGTAGCCTTTAGACTTTCTGTATCTTTATTGAGTTTCTTTCTAGGTGTTCTGTCCTTTACCGACAGTGGTGTGTTGAAGTCTCCTACTATTTTTGTGGAACTGTCAATTGCCCTTTTCAGTGCTGTTAGAGTTTTTTTTAAATGTAATTTGGAGCCCTGTGATTAGGTGTGTAGATATTTATTATGGCTATGTTTTCTGATGGGTTGTCCTTTTAATCATTATATAATGACCTTCTTTATCTTTTATGGTGGATTTTGTTTTAAAGTCTAGTTTATCTGAGATTAGTATTGCCATTCCTGCTTTTTTTAGGTAGCTGTTTGCTTGATGGAAACCCTGGTGGTGTAGTGGTTAAGTGATATGGCTGCTAACCAAAGGGTCGGCAGTTCAGATCCACCAGGCACTCCTTGGAAACTCTATGGGGTAGTTCTACTCTGTCCTATAGGGTCGTTATGAATTGGAATCAACTCGATGGCACTGGGTTTGGTTTGGTTTTTGGTTTGCTTGATATATTTTTTTCCATCCTTTGGTGTTTAATAAATTTATGTCTTTGTTTCTAAGGTATGCCTCTTATAGACAGCATATTGATGGGCCCTTTTAAAAAAAATCCATTATGTCACTCTCTGTCTCTTTATGGATGCATTTAGACCATTTACGTTCAGTGTAATTATTGATAGGTGTGAATTTATTGCTGCCATTTTGTAGTGATTCGAGACATTTTCTTTGTTTCTCTTACTCTCCTGTGCTGAATTCCTTTTGTTTGTGGAATTTTTTTTTTTTTGGTATGATTTCTAGTTGTGAGTTTATTTTCACAGTTTGTTCCTGTATTATTTTCCTGAATTCTTCTATTGTTTCATCTGTCTTTTCCTTGATTTAGTCTATTTTTTCCCTCATTTTTGCCTGCTTTTCCCTTCATCTCTTGGATAGCTCTGAATGGCAATCTGAATAGTTTCTGAACAGAAACAAAAAAAAAGTGCTTAAGGAGCCTGCCGTTGACTTGGCACATACCCAGGGAAGGAAAGGAAGGAAGATGGAAGAGAGATAAGAAACTACTTAAGAAGAGAGAGAGAGAGAGAAAGGCACACATTGCCAGGTGATTGGGAGAAAAGAAAGGAAGGAAGGTAGAGAGAGACAAGAAACCCAGAAAAAAAAAAAAAGAAAACAAATGCCCAAAGAGAACTCACCAGAAGCAGGTCCCCAGTGTAGCAGTGGTTCACAGCCCATCAAGAAGGAGCAGAGATGGCACATGGCACCAGGTGTTCAGGGGAAGGGAAAGGAAGGAAGGTAGAGTGAGAGAAGAAATGGAGAAAAGAAAAGAAGAGGAAAAAATGCCCTGAGGGAGCCCACTGGTGTGGTGGTGCAGGAGAGAGAAGGGGCTCCCCATTAAATGGCACTGCACAGCCTATCAAGAAGGAGTAGAAATGACACATAGTGCCAGGTATTTGAGAGAAAGGAAAAGAAGGAAGGTAGAGAAAGACAAGAAGCCAAGAGATGGAAAAAAAAAAAAAAAAAAGTCCTGGGAGAGCCCTCTGGCTTGGTGGCATGGACCAGGAAAGGGGCTCCCAGCCGAATGGTGCTGCACAGTCCTTCTAGAAGCAGCAGAGATGGTACACAGTACCAGGTGTTCAGGAGAAAAGAAGAATGGTAGAGAGACAAGAAACGAAGAAAAGACCAGGAAAAAAAAAAAAAAAAAACCAACAGGGAGCCCACTGGCTTGGCAGTGCAGACCAGGAAAGTAGCTCCCCAAATGTGCAGTGCTGCACAGCCTGTTAAGAAGGAGTGGAGATGGCCCACAGGGCCAGGTGTTTGAGAGAAACGAAAGAGAGGAGGTGAGATTGAGAGAGATAGAGGAAGAAACCAAAAGAAGCCAAAAAAAGTAACAACAGCAACAAAAAAAATGGCACTGAAGGAGCTGGCTGGTGTGGGCGGGGCGAATTCAAGTGGCAAAGAGCCAGCACCATCTCTGCCAAGTGACTGTGGCCTGCCAGAAAGCTGTGGAGGCTGAGCAGGGTGAAGAAGGGAGGTAGGTGGGGAAGCATGTATTGCTGGTTACCGGGTGTTCTGTCTCCTGCTAGGAGCTCCGAGAAGCTGCCTTCCAGTAATCCCAGTCTACTGTTCTTGGTGACTGAGGGGTCCAAGATGGCAAATCCATGCAGCATTAGCTGATAGGGGACCTCCAGTCTGTTGCTTTCCCTGATTCTATTCTCTGTCAGTTTCTTATTCCGTTCAGTGCTAAGTTGAGTTCTTTATCCCTTCATTTGACTCTTAGGGTTACAAGACTGACATTTGTCTCTGTTTTACTTAGTTTTTTGGGTCTTTGTTGTGGAGGGATGGCATAGTGCTTCTGTCTATAGTGTCATGTTGGCTCTTACTTTCTATTTCTGGACTTTTAATCGTATTCCATTGGTCTATATGTCTATTATTATACCAGTACCAGGTTGTTTTAATTACTGTAGATTTACAGTATGTTTTGAAATCAGGAGGTATGAGTCTTCCTACTTTATTTTTCAAGATTGCGTTAGCTATTTGAGGTCTCTTGCCCTTCCACATAAATTTGCAGATTAACTTTTTCATTTCTGCAAGGAAGGCTGTTGGAATTTTGATAGGGATTGCACTGAACTTATGGTAGCTTTGAGTAGTATTGAAATCTTAACTATATTAAGCCTTCCAACCCATGAACATGGACTGTCCTTTCATTTATTTTGGTCTTCTTTCGGCACTGGGTTTAATTTCTTTTAGTAATATAGTTATCTGTGCACAAGCCTTCCACCTTCTGTTTAAATTCATTCCTAGGTATTTTATTCTGTATATTCTGTTTTAAATGGTAATGTTCATCAATTTCCTTTTCAGCTTGTTCTTTGCCAATGTCTAGAAACCCAGCTGATTTCTACACTGCAACCTTGTTGAATTCATTTGGTAGTTCTAATAGCTTTCTTGTACAATCTTTGGGGTTTTCTATATATAGGATCATGTCGGAAACCCTGGTGGCATAGTGGTTAAGTGCTACAGCTGCTAACCCAAGGGTCGGCAGTTCAAATCCGCCAGGGGCTCCTTGGAAACTCTACGGGGCAGTTCTACTCTGTCCTATAGGGTCGCTATGAGTCAGAATTGACTGGACGGCACTGGGTTTGGTTTTTTTTTTTTTGGTTTAGGATCATGTCATCTGCAAAAGAGGATTAATTTTACTTCCCTATCTCTCTATATATTTATTTATTTTTCTAGCCTAATTGCTCTGGTTAGGATGTCCAGAATGGTGTTGACTAGTAGTGGTGAGAGAAGGCACCCTTGTCTTGTTCCTGATCTTGAAGAAAAGGCTCTCAATCTTTCTCCAGTGATTATGATGTTAGCTGTGGATTTTTCATAAATGCTTTTTATTATATTGAATGACTTCCTTTTATTCCTATCTTGTTGAGCATTTTCATCATGAAGGGTGCTGAATTTTGTCAAATGCCCCTTTTGCATTGATTGAGATGATCATGTGGTTCTTTTCCTTTGTTCTGTTAGTGTACTGTATTATAGTGATTGATTTTCTAATGCCAAGCAGTCTTCACTCCTGGGATAAATCCCACTTGATCGTGGTGTATAATTCTTAATATGTTTTTGGATTTGATTTGCTAGTATTTTGTTGGGTATTTTTACACCTATGCCCATTAGGGATATTGGTCTGTAGTTTTCTTGTGGTATTTTTGGCTGCCTTTAATATCAGGGTCAAGCTCTCCTCATAGAATGAGTTTGGAAGTGTTCCCTTCTCTTCTTCTTCTTTTTTTTTTTTTTTTGAAAAATGTAAGTAGTATTGGGGTCACTTCTATAAATGTTTGGTAGAATTTCCCAGTGAAGCCATCTGGTGCAGGACTTTTCTTTGTTGGGAGATTTAAATTACTGATTCATTCTCTTCTCTTATTATAGGTCTGTTGAGATCCTTTATTTCTTCTTGAGTCAATGTAGGGAGTTTATATGCATCAAAAAATTTGTCCATTGCCTCTAAGTTATCTAGTTTGTTGGCATACAACTGTTCATAGTATTTCCTTACAATCCCTTTTATTTCTATAGGGTCAGTTGTAATGTCCCCACTTTTGCTTCTAATTTTAGATATTCGCATCTTCTCTTTTTCTTTGCTAGCCTAGCCAAAGGTTTGTCAATATTATTGATTTTTTAAAAAAGAACAACTTGTGGTTTTATTGATTTTCTGTATTTCTGTTTTCTTTTTCATTTATTTCTGCTCTGATCTTTATTATTATTTTTTCTTTCTGGTAATTTTATGTTTTGTTTTCTCTCCCTTTTGTAGTTGCTCAAGTTATTGAGTTGGGTTATTGATTTGGGATCTTTGTTCCTTTTTAATGTAGGTGTTTGTTGGTATAAATTTCTCTCTGAGTACTACCTTCATGGCATCCCATAGTTTTTTTCTTTTTTAATTTATTTTGTTGCTGTTGTTGAGAATATACACACCAAAACTTACACCAATTCAACCATTTCTACATATACAGTTCAGTGACTTTGATTACAGTCTTTGAGTTGTGCAGCCATTCTCATCCTTCTTTTCTGAATTTTCCTTCCCCATTAACATAAATTCAGTGCCCCCTAAAGTTCCTATCCAATCTTTCGAGTTGTTGTCACTTTGATCCCATATAAACAGTTTCTAAAAGAGCACAATACTCAAAGCAGAACTTTTTCACTAGTTTAGCTAAACTATTGTTTGATTTTAAGTAGAATTCAGGGGATATTTTTGACTTAAAGTTTAAAGATTATTTCAGGGCAATAATTTCAGGGGTTCATCCAACTCCCATGGCTCCAGAAAGTCTGGATTCCATGAGAATTTCAAATTCTGTTCTGCATTTTTCCATTTTTGATCAAGATTTTTCTATGGAATCTTTGATCAAAATGTTCAGTAATGGTAGCTGGGCATTATCCAGTTCTTCTGGTCTCGGGGTAAAAGAGGCAGTTGTTCATGGAGGCAATTAGCCACACATTCTATATCCTCCTCCTATGCCTGACTCTCCTTCTTGCTCTGTTGCTCCAGGTGAATAGGGACCAATTGTTGTGCCTTGGAGTACTGCTTGTAAGCTTTTAAGACCCCAGACACTATGCAACAAACTAGGAGGTAGAACAGAAGCACTAAAAACATTATTAGGCCAATTAACTGGGATGTCCTGTGAAACCGTGACCCTAAACCTCCAAAGCAAGGAACCAAATCTCGTGAAGTTTTTGGTTGTACATAATCAGTCTCGGCAGCTACTTTTTTTTTGGGGGGGGGGCAATGTTGTAAATATATCTATCATACAGTTTTTGCCAGTTTAACTTTTAACAGGTGTACAACTTATTGACATCAATTGCAGTAACTGCCTGTGAAACCCTACCCTAATCAATCTGATTTTTCCTTCTTGTCTTTTTATATAAGTGAGGTCATACAATATTTGTCCTTTTGTGATTGACTTATTTCACTCAGTATAATGTCTTCAAGCTGTATCCATATCGTAGCACATATCAAGACTTTGTTTCTTCTGGCTTATTAGTATTCCATTGTACGTATGTACCACATTTTGTTTATCCATTTATGTGTTGATGGGCGTTTCAGTTGTTTTCCACCTTTTAACTCTTGTGAATAGTGCTGTGGGGTAGCTTTTGGTATGTTGTATTTTCATTCTTGTTCAACTTTATATATTTTTTATTTCTCTCTTGATTTCTTTATCCATTGGTTGTTTACTAGAGTGTTATTTAGTTTTCAGATATGTGTGTATTTTCCAGGTTTTTTTCTCAACTTTTTTTTTAAATTTTATTTTGTGCTTTAAGCAAAAGTTTACAAATCCAGTCAGTCTCTTATACAAAAACTTAAATACACCTTGTTATATACTCCTAGTTGCTCTCCCTTTAATGAGACAGCACACTACTTCTTTCCACTCTGTATTTCTGTGTCCATTCAAACAGCTTCTGTCCCCCTCGGCCTTCACACCTCCCCCCCCAGACAGGACCTACCCACGTAGTCTCATGTGTCTACTTGATCCAAGAGTCTCACTCCTCACCAGTATCATTTTGTATCCCATAGTTCACTCCAATCCCTGTCTGAAGAGTTGGCTTTGGGAAAGGTTCCTGTCTTGTGCTAACAGAATGTCTGGGGACCATGACCTCCAGGGTCCTTCTAGTCTCAGTCAGACCATTAAGTCTGGTCTTTCTATGAGGCTTTAAGGTCTGCATTCCACTGTTCTCCTACTTCAGGGATTCTTTGTTGTGTTCCTGTCATGGCAGTCATTGGTTGTAGCCAGGAACCATCTAGTTCTTCTGGCCTCAGGCTGATGTAGTCTGTTTTATGTGGCCTTTTTTGTCTCTCGGGCACATAATTACCTTGTGCCTTTTGTGTTCTTCAATCTCCTTTGCTCCAGGTGGATTGAGACCAATTGATGCATCTTAGATGGCTGCTTACTAGCATTTAAGACCCCAGATGCCACTCTCCATAATGGGATGCAGAGTGTTTTCTTAATACATTTTATTATGCCAGTTGACCTGGATGTCCCCTGAAACCATGGTCCCCAAACTCCTGCCTCTGCTACTCTGTCCTTCAAAGCATTCGATTTATTCAGGGAACTTCTTTGCTTTTGGTTTAGTCCAGTTTTGCTGACCTCCCCTGTATTGTGTGTTGTCTTTCCCTTCACCTAAATTAGTTCTTGTCTACTATCTAATTAGTGAATCCTCCTCTCTCTCCCTCCTTCCCTTCCCCCTTTTGTAACCATCAAAGAATATTTTCTTCTCTGTTTAAACTGTTTCTTGAGTTCTTATAATAGTGGTCTTATACAATATTTATCCTTTTGCAATTGACTAATTTCACTCAGCATAACGCCTTCCAGATTCCTCCATGATATGAAATGTTTCACAGATTCATTGATGCTCCTTATCAATGCATAGTATTCCACTGTGTGAATATGCCATAATTTATTTATCCATTCATCCATTGATGAGCACCTTGGTTGCTTTCATCTTTTTGCTATTGTAAACAGTGCTGCAGTGAACATGAGTGTGCATATATCTGTTTGTGTAAAGGCTCTCATTTCTCTAGGATATATTCCAAGGAGTGGGATTGCTAGATGATATGGTAGTTCTATTTCTAGTTTTTTAAAGAAGCACCAAATTGATTTCCAAAATGGTTGTACCATTTTACATTCCCAGCAGTAGTTTATAATTGTTCCAGTCTCTCCACATCCTCTCCAACATTTAGTGTTTTGTGTTTTTTGGATTAATGCCAGCCTTGTTGGAGTGAGATGGAATCGCATTGTATTTTTGATTTGTATTTCTCTAATGGTTAATGGTCATGAGCATTTCCTCATGTATCTCTTAGCTACCTGAATGTCTTCTTTAGTGAAGTGCCTGTTCATATCCTTTACCCATTTTTTAATTGGGTTATTTGTCTTTTTGTTGTTGAGTATTTGCAGTAACATGTAGATTTTAGAGATCAGGCACTGATCAGAAATGTCATAGCTAAAAACTTTTTACCATCCAGTAGGTAATCTTTTTATCTTTTGGTGAAGTCTTTGGATGAGCATAGGTGTTTAACTTTTAGAAGCTCCCAGTTATCTAATTTCTCTTCTGGTGTTTGTACATTTCTTGTAATGTTTTGTGTACTGTTTATGTCATGTTTTAGGGCTCCTAGTGTTGTCCCTATTTTTTCTTCCATGATGTTTATTGTTTTTGATTTTATATTTTAGGTCTTTGATCCATTTTGATTTGGTTTTTGTGCATGGTGTGAGGTACAAGTCTTGTTTCTTTTTTTTTTTGCAGTTGGGTATCCAGTTATGCCAGCACCATTTCCCCTTTTAACAGACTTTGGGCCTTTGTCAAATATCAGTTGCTCATATGTGGATGGATTTATGTTTGGATTCTCAATTCTGTTCCATTGGTCTATATATCTGTTGTTGTACCAGTACCAGGCTGTTTTGACTACTGTGGCGGTATAATAGGTTCTAAAATCAAGTAGTGTGAGGCCTCCCATTTTGTTTTTCTTTTTCAGTAATGCTTTACTTATTCAGGGCCTCTTTCCCTTCCATATGAAGTTGGTGATTTGTTTCACCATCTCATTAAGAAATGTCACTGGTATTTGGATCAGGATTTCATTGTATCTACAGATCGCCTTGGGCAGAATAGACATTTTACAATGTTAAGTCTTCCTATCCATGAGAAGTTATGTTTTTCCACTTATGTAGGCCTCCTTTGGTTTCTGGCAGTAGTGTCTTATAGTTTTCTTTGTATAGGTCTTTTACAGCTCTGGTTAGATTTATTCCTAAGTATTTTACCTTCTTAGGGACTATTGTAAATGGTGTTGATTTGGTGATTTCCTCTTCGATGCTGTCTTTGTTGGTGTAGAGGAATCCAACTGATTTATGTATGTTTATCTTGTACCCTGATACTCTGCTGAGTTCTTCTATTAGTTTCAGTAGTTTTCTTGAGGATTCTTTTGGTTTTTCTGTGTATAAGATCATGTCATCTGCAAACAGAGATACTTTTACTTCTTCTTTGCCAATTTGGATGCCCTTTATTTCTTTATCTAGCCTAATAGCTCTGGCTAGGACCTCCAGCACAATGTTGAATAAAAGTGGTGATAAAGGGCATCCTTGTCTGGTTCTTTTTCTCAAGGGGAATGCTTTCAGTCTCTCTCCGTTTAGGATGATGTTGGCTGTTGGCTTTGCATAAATGCCCTTTAAATGTTTAGGAATTTTTCTTCAATTCCTGTATTGCTGAGTGTTTTTATCATGAATGGGTGTTGTACTTTGGCAGATGCCTTTTCTCCATCAATCAATAAGATCATGTGGTTCTGTCTTCTGTTTTATCTATGTGATAGATTACATTGATTGTTTTTCTAATGTTGAACCATCCCTGCATACTTGGTATGAGTCCAACTTGGTCGTGGTGAGTTATTTTTTTGATATGTTGTTGAATTCTATTGGCTAGAATTTTGTTGAGGATTTTTGCATCTAAGTTCATGAGGGATATTAGTCTGTAATTTTCTTTTTTTGTGGAGTCCTTACCTGGTTTTGGTATCAGGGAAATGCTGGCTTCATAGAATGAGTTTGGGAGTATCTCATCTTTTTCTATGCTCTGAAATACCTTTAGTAGTAGTGGTGTTTACTCTTCTCTGAAAGTTTGGTAGAATTCTTCAGTGAATCCGTCAGGGCTAGGGCTTTTTTTTGTTGGGAGTTTTTAAATTACTTTTTCAAGCTCTTCTTTTGTTATGAGTTTATTTAGTTGTTCTGCTTCTGTTTATGTTAGTTTAGGTAGGTGTGTGTTTCTATAAATTTGTTCATTTCCTCTAGGTTTTCAGATTTGTTAGAGTACACCTTTTCATATTACTCTGTTATGATTCTTTTAATTTCAATTGAATCTGTTGTGACATCACCCATCTGATTTCTTATTTGGGATATTTGCATCCTCTCCTGTTTTTCTTTTGTTAGTCTGGCCAATGGTTTATCAATTTTGTTAGTCTTTTCAGATTACCAGCTTTTGGTCTTAACTCTTTCAATTGTTTTTCTATTTAATTAAATCCACTCTAATTTTTATTATTTGCTTTCTTCTGGTGCCTGAAGGTGTCTTTTGTTGCTCTCTTTATATTTATTCAAATTGTAGGGATAATTCTTTGATTTTAGCCCTTTCTTCTTTTTGTATGTGTGCATTTATTGATATAAATTGACCTCTGAGCACTGCTTTAGCTGTGTCCCAAAGGTTCTGGTAGGAAATGTTTTCATTTTCATTGGATTCTATGAATTTCTTTATTCTGTCCTTAATTTGTTTTACAATCCAATAGTTTTTGAGGAAAGCGTTGTTCAGTTTCCATGTGTTTGATTTCTTTTCCCTGATTTTTCTTGTATTGAATTCTAATTTTGTGGCTTTGTGGTCAGAGAAGATGCTTTGTAATATTTTGATGTTTTAGATTCTGTTACAAGGCTTGCTTTATGGCCTAATATGTGGCCTATTGTAGAGAATGTTCCACGTGTATTGGAAAAGAAAGTATACTTGGCTGCTTTTGGGTGCAGTGTTCTGTATATGTCTATGAGGTCAAATTGGTAATTGTGGCATTTAGTTTTTCCATGTCTTTACTGAGCTTCTTTCTGTATGTTCTGTCCTTCAGTGAAAGCGGTGTGTTGAAGTCTTCTACTACTATTGTGGAGCTCTCTCTCACTTTTCAATGCTGTTAGAGTATGTTTTGTGTATCTTGGAGCCCTGTTGTTGGGTACATAAATATTTAATGTGGTAATATCCTCCTGGTATGTTGTCCCTTTAATCATTATATTGTGTTCTTCCTTATCCTTTGTGGTCGATATGAGTTTGAAGTCTGTTTTGTCAGAAATCAGTATAGCCACTCCTGCTCTTTTTTAATTGTTGTTTGCTTGATATATTTTTTTCCAGCCTTTGGGTTGTAGTTTGTTTGTCTTTATGTCTATGGTGTGTCTCTTGTAGGCAGCATATAGACGGATTGTGTGTGTGTTTTTTTTTAATCCATTCTGCAACTGTCTGTCTTTTTATCGGTGCATTTAGTCCATTTACATTCAGCATGATTATAGATAAGTATGAGTATAGTGCTGTCATTTTGATGTGTTTTTTGTGTGCTGTTGACACTTTCATTTTATGGGTTGAGCACTTTTTCTTTCTAAATTGTGTGTTCCTCTTTTTCATTGTTAGTCTTCTTTGTGGTTACCTTAATATTTACCCCTATTTTTCTAAGTTTAAAAACTAACTTGTATCTCCCTATATCACCTTGATTTCCTCTCCTTATGGAAGATCTATGCCTACTTTATTTAGTCCCTTTTTATTGATTTAATGTTGTCATCTTTTACATGATGACATCACTGATTCCCGATTCTGAGCATTTTTTAATCTTGATTTATTTTTATGATTTCTGTATCTGGGTTAATATCTGGTTGCTCTATTTTGTGTTGGGTTGATATGTGATATTATTGCTTTTCTAACCAGAGAATTCTCATTAGTATTTCTTGTAGTTTTGGTTTGGTTTCTGCAAATGCCCTAAGCTTCTGTTTATCTGGAGATATCTTAATTTGCCTTCATATTTGAGAGACGTTTTGCTGAATATATGATTCTTGGCTGGTAATTTTTCTCCTTCTGTGCTTTATATATGTCATCCCATTGCCTTCTTGCCTGCATAGCTTCTTCAGAGTAGTCTGAACTTATTGATTCTCCTTTGTAGGTGACTTTTCCCTTATCCCTGGCTGCTCTTAAAATTTTCTTTTTATCTTTGGTTTTGGCAAGTTTGATTATAATATGTCTTGGTGACTTTCTTTTGGGATCTACTTTGTAAGGGGTTGGATGAGCATCTTGGATAGGTATCCTTTTACCTTTCACAATGTCAGGGAAGTTTTCTGCCAATAAATCTTCAACAATTCTTTCTGTATTTTCCATTATCCTTCCCTGTTTTGGTATCCCAATCACTCCAAGTTATTCTTCTTGATAGAGTCCCACATTATTCTTAGGACTTCTTCATTTTTTTTTTAATTCTTTTGTCTGATTTTTCTTCATATATATTATTGCCAAGTGTTTTATCTTCTGTCTCACTAATTCTGCCTTCCATTTCCTCAATTGTTCTCCTCTGACTTTCTATGGAGTTGTCTAATTCTGTAATTTTATTGTTAATCTTTTGAATTTCTGATTGCCGTCTCTCTATGGATTCTTGCAGCTTATTACATTTTTATTCTTGAATAATCTTTTTAATTTCTTCAGTGCTTTATCTATGTGATCCTTTGCTTTTTCTGCATGTTGCCTGATCGTGTTCCTGATGTCTTGAAGAGTTCTGTATGTTAATCTTCTGTATTCTACATCTGGTAATTCCAGGAATACATCTTCATCTGGGAGAGTCCTTGATTCTTTGTTTCAGGAGTTTGTTGAAGCAATCATGGTCTGCTTCTTTACGTGATTTGATATCGAGTGTTTTCTCCAAATCATCTATAAGTTATTTTATTAATTTGTTTTATGTTTGCTTACCATGTCCTAGTTTCTTGCTTTGTTTTGTTTTGATATACCCAAATAGGCTACTAGAGTGAGCTAACTTGATTACTTGAGCCTTTGAAGCACTAATGTCCTGCTACCAGATGGCTAGAGCTGTTACCAAGTATATGAGCCTAGGAGTCCATTTACTATTCTTATTCACCTGAGGTGTCCTGATATTCAGTCACCTAGTCTGTGGTGCAGGCTCTCACGTACTATCTTAGAGGAGCAGTAGTAATTGGTGTATTCACAGGTTTCTGGTAGCAGCAGGGGGTCACACTCTGAGGAAGTCAGGGAGCTGACAACCTTCTCCCAAGTGTCTGTGAGGAAGTCATGTCTCTGCAGCCGTATCATAGGCACCCAATGCTTTTACCTGTAAGAACTGGCAGTCACCACTTATCCTTGGAGCCCTTTCATGGGTGGCTAGGTGGTGTGGTTGGAGCCTTCAGTCCCCAGTCCCCTGCTGTGGGTAGGTGAAGGCCTTGTTTAATATGCAGAATGCTATCAAATGTCCAAAACCTTCCTCTCCACTGCATAGCTGAAACAGTTACAGTATGTCCTCAAACAGACTTGCCCTTGCAATATAATAGCCAGATCCTATCCAGTGTAGTGGAGCCACCTGGATCCATGCAGGGGTGAAAGACGAAATCTGTGGATTGCTTGCGTCTGGACTGGAGCCACTTCTTTTCCGAGTTTCCAAATTCTGGGGGTTGGCAGAGTATTTTTTCCCTATTTGTTAATTTGTTCCTTTTCCAAGACCAGGACAATGGCTCATGAAACACAGCAGGACCTATCTCAGGTGTAGGGAAATCAACCGTTAATGAAGCTGGCTGGAGCAGAGGGAGGATGGATCAGATAGACAGGAGAGAGTTCTTTCAAAAGGAGGAACTATTAGATCCATGCTGTAAATTAGACAAAATCACCTATCTTGTGCCAAGAACGTTGTTTTATCTCAGATTCCAAAGGCATGTGTAGCCTGTGTGTGCTGGCTGAGTCCCAGACAAGATCTCCCCAGGGGTTAGGGCTGCATCCTGCTCTTGCCTTCTTTCGCCAAATTTGCTGCATCCTAAATGGCATGGCCCGCCCTGCTGCCGACACCATAGGGTCAGAGGCGTTTCACTTTGCTTACCTTTTTCACTGAAGTGGCCGTGTCCCTGAAAACTACCATCAACCCCACCACAGTCACGCCAAGTAATCGGGGCTGAGACACTGCTGCGGGCTTGGCAACTCCTCACTGCTCCTGCACCGTCTCTCCCTCCCCCATCACTCAGTTTGATTTCTTAACTTTGCCTTTGATGCTCAGGGTTTCTAGCTTGTCATATATATAATCGATTCACTCATTTTCTTGGGTCTTTGTTGTAAGAGGGTTCACTGGAAGTGTCTGACTACTTCGTCATCTTGGCCCCGCCCCCTGTATTTTCCAGTTTTCTTGCTATTATTGATTTCTAGTTTTATTCAATTGTGATCAGAAAAGATATTCTGTATGATTTCAATCTTTTAAAATTTATTGAGACTTGGTTTGTGTCATTAGATATGGTCTATCCTGAAGAACGGTCTGTGTGAACTAGAGAAAAATGTATGTTGTGCTACTGTTGGATGGAATGTTCTATATACGTCTGTTAGGTCTAGTTGGTTAATACTGTTCGAGTCTTTTATTTTTTATTGATTTCCTTTCTGGTTGTTCTATACATTATCAAAAATGATATACTAAAGTCTCCAACAGTTATTGTAGACCTGCCTATGTCTCCCTTCTCTGTCAGTGTTTGCTTTATAAATTTTTGGGCTCTGAGGTTAAGTACATAAATCTTTAGTCTCTTGGTAATGCCCTTTCATGCACAAAAGTTTTTGATTTTAAGTCCAATTTATCTATTTTTTTCTTTTGTTGCTTGTGCTTTTGATGACATATCTAAGACCCCATTGCCAAATCCAAAGTCGTGAAGATTTATCCTTATTCTTTCTTCTAGAGTTTTATAATTTTTGCTCTTATATTTACTTGCTGATCCATTTTGAGTTAATTCTTGTATGGCTCCAAATTCATTCTTTTGCATATGGTTATTCAGTTAGCCTAGCACAATTGTTGGACAGACTGTTCTTTCCCATTGAAT
This sequence comes from Elephas maximus indicus, assembly GCF_024166365.1. NCBI lineage: Eukaryota > Metazoa > Chordata > Mammalia > Proboscidea > Elephantidae > Elephas > Elephas maximus. The sequence continues at coordinate 132,073,598 of NC_064826.1, forward strand.
GGTCTCGATATTCTTGTGAAAAATCAACTGGACATAAATGTATAGGTCTATTTCTGGATTCTCAATTCCATTCCATTGATCTGTATGCCTATCATTATGCAGTACTACACCTTTTTTATTAATGTAGCTTTGCAGTAAGTTTTGACCTTAAGAAGTGTGAGTCTTCTAACTTGATTCTTCCTTTTCAAGATTGTTTTGGCTATTTGGGGTATCTTGCAATTCCATATAAATTTTAAGATTCACTTTTCCATTTCTGAAATAAAGGCCATTGGATTTTGATGGGGGTTACATTGAATCTGTAGATTGCTTTGGAGAACATTATCTTTAGGCCCTTATATTTTCATTAAATATTTTATTCCATAATTCATTACTTTGTGTGACACTGTGGTTCATGTTTTGATGCTGAATGATATTTCAGAGTGTGAGTATTTATGGGAGACAGATGTCACCATTTAAATATTGTTTCTGTGGCTTTATTGAGGGTTAGTTAGTATAAGATTGCTCATTTTTCCAGGTACCGCTCAGCAGTCACTTTTAAAACACCTAGTCTGTGCAACGTGGTGCCAACCACCGAAGGATGTGTTGATGTGGGAAGGTGGGCCCAGCTGGGAGATGACAAGGACCAATCTATAAGTGATTATACATGGGCATGGGAATGGAGGGTGAAAATTCCGAGCATCATTGAGAAATATTTGACAGTCTTTGTGGGATATTGGATATGGATGTAAAGGATCAAGAATTGGAACCACCTCCCAGGGTTTCAAGCCTTGGGGATGTGTGTTTGGGGGAAGAGGTGATTCTAATAAATAAAAGCTATACAGTTTTGAAAAATAAAAATGCATGGCAGGGTTTGTATTGCATTATAGGGCATCTCAGGTGTGGCCCTCATCAGGTTACTCTTAAGTCTGGACAGGACCTTAACTCTTCTTTCTGCTTTTGGAGTCCTCCTCCTCTGATCAAGCTTGCATTTTCCTTTCAGAATGAAACTCTCATTTCATTGCCTCCTCACAGGGCTTCTGCTACTTGGATTCCTGGCCTGCCCAGTTTCTAAGTCCTGTCCCTCCCGGCTTGGTTGCCCCTCACTCCCAGGCAATCCCTCTACATCAGTTGGGCTAATGCTTCTCTGCACCAATCCCAACTCACAGCTTTGGCTTCTTGGCTGATCACGTTTCCCATAGAAGCCTCCTCTCTCCCTGCTGCCTTTCTAAATCCTGGGCCCAGCTCAAAACCAAAGGGGCGGGGGGGGGGAACCCTTGCTGTTGAGTTGATTCTGACTAATAGCAACCCTATAGGACAGAGTAGAATTGCCCCACAGAGTTTCCAAAGAGTGGCTGGTGGATTTGAACTGCTGCCCTTTTTGTTAGCAGCTGAGTTCATAACCACTGTGCCACCAGGGCCCCAAGGGGCTCAGCTCAGGCCCTGCTTTTTCCATGAAGTCTTTCCACATTTATTTCTTCCTTTTCAGAATAGCTGTTGTATAAAAACCAAAACCAAACCCATTGTCATCAAGTTGATTCTGACTCATGGCGACCCTATAGGACACAGTAGAACTGCCCCATAGGGTTTCCAAGGAGTGCCTGGTGGATTTGAACTGCCAACCTTTTGGTTAGCAGCTGTGGCACTTAACTACTACACCACCAGGGTTTTCAGCTGTTGTATATGGGGTGTTTATTGGGACTTCATATGAAGGGAATATATAGATAATATTTCCTAAAATTAAAAGAAAGTACAGTCTGAATCAATTTATCCTTCTTTCATAAATAAATCATTCATGCTCCAGGATGGCATGTGTGAGAAATTTTGTGCTTAAACTAAATTAGTGAGGAAAAAGAAGTAAGTCTCTGTGAAAATACCCCATGAAGTTATTATGCCAGCTAAATCAGGGGTCCTTCTAGCCAGAGTTCAGAAAAGAATTTGCAAGCACCACCTCTGCATCCAGAGTTTTATGTCATCAGAACAGCCCTTTCTTCTCCCACTAGGCCTGGCCTGGCAATGCAGGGTGACTAAATAGCAGCCTTACCGTGTACTTCCCACAGCCAGCCTGCCTCAGGTGGTACCTAGGATCTAGGCCTCAGAGCTTCTTAACTTAATGGTCACTATGGCTTATAATACTGCTTATTGGAGAGTAATCTTCCACTTGATATTTTAAATTCTGAGATTCTTCATGGCAAATCTGACTGAAAGTGGGATTTATTTTCAAGGCCAAGTTTCTTAAGAGGCTTGTTAGTGAAACTCAGAATTGAAGATTGTGTGTGGAAATGAGATCAACTGTGAGCCTTTGACACGTTGAACTGGACTTAGGTGATCAGTGAGGCTGGAAGCATTAGGACAATTCATGGATAAGGGAGAACAGGACAGCCAGTACATAAATGGGACTTTAATTTGCTTTTATGACGGCAAATTAAGGCTACGAAGTTCTCGTGGGTTCAACCCTCAAGCGACTTACATCTTTGCCAAGACCTGACAATTCTTTCTGAAGGGGACTGGTTGAAGCTTCTCTGCTGGCTTCTTTTGTTTTTCCTTAGAAAATCCATTTTTTAAAATATTTTGTTGTGTTTTTTGTGAAAGTTTACACAGCAAAGTAGTTTGCCATTTGACAATTTCTACACAAGTTGTTCAGTGACGGTTACATTTTTCACAATATGTCAACATTCTCATTAATTGAGTTCTGGTTGTTTTTTCCAGTACTCTAGTTTCCCTGCCCCCTTTGTCTTCTCATCTTTACTTTAGAGTAATTGTTGACCTTTTGGTCTCGTATAGATGGTTTCTTAACAGAGTCCCATACTCACAGGTAATATCCTTTATTTTGTGTGCCAATCAGTTATTTCACTAAAAGGTGAACTCAGGGGCTAGTATCTGTTCAAGGTTTAAGGAATATCTCAGGGTGATAGTCTCAGGGAGTCCTCCAGTCTCAACTGGTCTAGTAAGTCTGGACTTTTTAAGAGTTTGATTCTGTTCCACATTTTTCTCCGATTCTTTCTGGGTCCATGTATCGTGGCCTTGATCAGAGCGATCGGTATTGGTAGCTGGGCACCATCTAGTTCTTCTGGTCTCAGGATAGAGGAGGCTGCGGCTTGTGTAGGCTATTAGCTGTGTAGACTAGTTTCTTCTCTGAGACTTTGGTTTCCTTCTTTCTCTTTTACTCCTAACGAGTAGAGACCAATAGTTGTATCTTAGATGGCTGCTTTGTAAGATTTTAAGACCCCAGATGCTACTCACCTCACTAGGATGCAGAACATGAACCCTGTGGTGCCATTTGACTGAGTTGTCCCCTGAGACTAAGGACCTAAGCCTTCAAACCCAGAAAACCATTCTGACAAGGTATTTGGGTATGTCTGAGAAGTATCTGTAACTGTGTCCTTTATGAATACTTATGCATGCATGTGCATTCTGCTGGCTCCTGGTTTATAGTGCTATTTCTGTTACCTAATTGGTGAAATTTGTTACAAAAAAGAAATCATCTGGCCAGTTCAGCATTTTCTGGGCCTTATATTTTCTCTTTTACAAAAACTTCCCTCTAAGTATCTTCACTGGACCATTATGGTGGTGTTAAAAAATTGGAGAAGTTGAGAATATTCAACAATTAGGGAATGGTTAAGTAACTTATGGTGCATTCTTATTATCAGATACTATTCAGGTGCTAAAAATTGAGGTCTGTCTGTATGTAGAGGTATGAAAGAGGACCACTGTAGATTTTGAGAAAAAAGAAAAATACAGAATAATATATATCAAGCCCTGGTAGCACAGTGGTTAAGAGCTCAGCTGCTAACCAAAAGGTTGGCAGTTCAAATCCACCAGTCACTCCTTAGAAGCCCTGTGGGGCAGTTCTACTCTGTCCTATAGGGTCGTTATGAGTCAGAATCAACTCAACGGCAATGGGTTTTGTTTTTGTTTTTTTTACACACACATATACACATAGATACACTGATCTATTTTTATTCTAAGAAAATCATGTGTATGCACATAGAAGGTCCTTAATAATAGTATTAGCTAATATTCATTAAACTTTTATTTTGTGCTAGTACTATACTCAATACTCATCGTACCTAAATGATCTCATGTAGTTCTCACAATGAGGCTATGAGGCAGGTTATCATTTAACCTGCTTTACAGGAGGAACCAGCAGCCTAGAGAAGGTAGGAGGTTTGTAGCAGACCATGTACAGTGAAACTGGGGCTCCAGCCCTAAAACCTGCTCTCCCAACCCTGGGCTCTGCATGCTGCTTCACAACATTTATTTGTTGAGAGAATATAAGGTGCCCTAAGTATTTTTTTTTTTTTTTTTTTAGTATTTAGTAAGCATGTTATATGGAACTCATTCATGCGAAGGTGTGGGACTAGATGCTTTTCAGGTGCTTCCCTCCCTCTGAATTGGGGTCCAAGCTGCAGAGGCACCCTGCACAAGTTTCTGAAAGCTTCACTTCTCTGTCCAGGATACCCTACAGCATGCCCCCCCACCCCCCGGTACTGTTGCCTGTTTTAGAATTCGGAAGGCAGGTAGGCTGTTAGTTTCCTGACTGCTTGTGAGCTCCAGGAACCTTGATGATCACTTGGTGCTTAAACTTCATCTTACTTTTAAAGCAACTTAGAAAATAATGCTACAGTATTGTTCTAACTCCTGTGGTGACCCAGGTCTACAGTTCAAATTAAACATTAGTTCATAATGCCTCCAGGTTTGAAACAAATATACCCAGAAGAAATTTACAAAGGGATAGTGATGTTGAAATATTTTAAGTGCAAACAGGAAGAGTCCCTTGTGCTGACCCTGACAAGGCTGTGTTGTCTAAAGTCTCTATTTGGACCCTTGTTTGTCTATCCCTTCCCACAGCCTTCTCCTCTCTGAACTTTTATCAATCTTGTGCCTAAGCACCCAGCTCATTCTTTGTTAAATGCCTCTGATATCTGTATTTAATCCCAGGAGAGGTCATATACACATAGCTTTAATTCCTGGAGGAACTGCCACTGCGACCAAACTAGCAATACTTAAGATTTGCAGCACCAGAATTTGTGCCAGAATTAAAAAAAAGAAAAGTTCATATTTTAAGCACACAGAATGGTGTTTGGTCACCAAAATTGTTAGTTGGGGCTATTGCATCCTACCTTTTGTTTCCCACAGTCCATCATTGGATGCACGAGGTTTTGGGTGATGAACATTTATTGCATTCTTGTGGGAACAGATTTCTCCACCCATTTTCATTCTTGTTCATGTCAATTCCCTATTGTCCCTTGGGTCTGAGAAAGCAGCTAGATCTCAGAGCAGGAGAGAATGAAGTGAGAGGTGCTGTCATGTAGAGCATTAGCTGGTGAAGACGCAACACTGTTTACTTCTTCTCTTGGTCAAAGCAAGCATCATGCAGGAGCTATGTGAGCAGGTGTTTATCAAGTACATAGGACTAAGTATGCAGATGTTTAATTTATCACCTGGAAGCTTTGGGAAACTGGACTCTGATCGCTTTCCTGGAATTAGTTTGTCTCTCAAAAGTCCTTTTCTGAAAAACATTGATCTCTGTAACCTGTCCAATATTCTTTAACATCTTACTTACTAATAAGACTGCCAGCATCTCAGAGAATTTGACAGTTTAGGTGAATTCTATTAGCAGAAAAATATGAACTCAAAGCTTTTCTCTAAAATGAATCTGTCGTGTAACATCAAAGTTGGCTCAGAGCACAGGTGTGTGTTCCTGCTCTGAAGAGGTGGAAGACAGGGAAGAGCCCAGTCCAGACCAAGGAAGGGGCAGGAGGAGGACATAACAGCAAAAGCCACAGATATTGCAATCCTAGCCTAAGCCAAATCTTTGTGACAGAGTATCCCCAAGTCCATGGAACCCCACTCTCCAAGGGGGATATTAACCCTGGAGCAACATGGCGATGAGCAGCAGAGCTGAAGCAGAGTCCCACAGGAGCTTCAGTTCTGTGGAATTTGTGCAGCCTTCTGTACCTGATCCCGACCAGATGCTTAGAGCTTGGGAGGTCAGAGGTAAGGACTGACAGTTTTCAAGGTACAGAAACTCTCCTCCCCGGAAGTGGACTCCTCCAGTTTCTGCACATGATTACTCAGGTACTTTCATTTTTCCATATATAGGAGTCACTCAGGAGCAAATTCTGACTGGTGGAGGAGGAGCGATGCCTTGTGTTCAGTCCACTCCTCCCTCTCCACCATCCTCACCTCACTCTCACATGCTCCTGGCAGCCTAGTAGGAGCCATCCCTGTGTCTCTGCCAAGGACAAGCCTGCTGGGCTTAAAGAAGAACTCAGGCAAAGCCAGAGCTCTAGAACTTCTACTCTGAAGAAGCTGCCTGGAGAGGTGTGGAGATGAACGGGCCAGTGGACGGCTTGTGTGACCACTCTCTGAGTGAAGAGGGTGCCTTCATGTTCACATCCGAATCTGTGGGAGAGGGACACCCTGGTGAGTAGGCTGAGTGGGACCGACTGCACCCATGGGGTCACATTAAGTAGAGTCCTTGGAAGCAAATTGTGTTAGAATAAAGGATCTCTAGAGAAACACTGAAGTGTTTTTCATTCTAATAATTTGTAGCTTTATGAAACAGTCATAGGCAAATGATAATTTATAAGTTAATGAAGCTGAGGTCTATAGCTGCTGCCCACCACTGACATCTCAACATAGTGGGGTTGAAGTGGAGAGCAAGCTGTGGATGACTAATGTTTTATACATACAAAATATATCCTCATATCTTAACTTTTAATAGTCCTTTTTTTTTTTTTGAGTGAAGTGTTAATCTGTTATCAATGAGCAGCTTATGTCAACAGAGAATATTCCCTCACACAAGGCCATGGGTCACTAAATTTTGCAGGTAAAGCATGGGCAGTTTAGAAGTGATTGGTCATGCTTCTAATCTATGCTGAGACAGATCTCTAGGTCCTGGAAGTCTCAGGTATATTAGCTAAGGGGAGTGTAGATGACTTCTTGAGGAAGAAGAAAATTCAGGCAGTTTTTGCCCCTGAGGTAGGGGACAGTGAAGTGGGGGCATGAGAGGGGCTTCCTTGGTGGTAGCGAGGACCATGGTCAGACATTCAGAACCTCAACTCCTAGGACACTGGCTCTCAGGCTTCAGCATGCACCAGAATGACTTGAAGCACCCCTTAAAACAAAGTGCTGGACCCCACCCCAGAGTTTCTGATCAGCACATGTGGGTGGGAGCCAAAAATGTACATTTCTAACAAGTTCCCAGGTGATACTGATGGTTGGTTAGGGGACCTACTGTGAGAGCCACTGCTCTAGGAGAACCCTGGGGGCTGGATGCACCAATTTATGTTATTTAAGCACTTGTGGATCTTCAAAATTCATTTGAACATTTGCAATTTTTGGTAGCTTATTCCCAAGCTTGCCTTTTTTCATCTTCCTTGTCTTCATTCTTTCTTGAAGATATTTAACTCCCATACCTTGTATATCAGCTTTGGACATCTCAGTGCCCTACTACTTCCACATGTTAAGCCAATTGCTCTCGACTGGGGGCAATTTTTCCCTCTCCTCCTCCTGAAGACAGTTTTGTTTGTCACAACTCTGAGGAGGGAGATGACACTATTGACATCTGGTAAGTAGAAGCCAGGAATGCTGCTAAACATTCCACAATGCACAAGACAGCCTCGTGGCTCAGTTAAGTGTAAATAGACTCTTCCATTATGCACAACTTTATAGATAAAGGTTCTGGGTTTGCTATACTCATAATCTCAGATACATTGCTATGTCTGACACCTTTTCTGCAGCCCTGTGGCCGGGAAGGCCATATATAGGTAAGGAAAAAGACTTACTCCACCTGGAGGAAATGGGCATGCAGTGGCCAGTGGTCTCAAGCATGGCCTCTTGTACACAATACCAACGTGCTCAATGGACAGAGAATGAGAATTTCAGATGATCAATCGCTTGTTTTCTTCCTAATGACGATCTATCAATTTGTCCTATTCCCCTGTCACTTGTTGCTTTAAGTTAACTGTTCAAGTAAGTCAGTTTCCTCTAATGCTGGGTGACTTTCCATTGCTGAGTTCCTCTCCCCTAGAAAGATCAAATTAATTTTCCTTTTTAATAACCAAGAAGACCAATTAATTTTTGGTTTTCTTGGGCCTACCAAGTGATATTGATAAAAATTTTCAAAGTCTAAAGAAAGTTCAGAATGGCCTCCTTGGGCTCCATCTTGGTCCACGGACCTGTCTTGACACCCTTGTCTGCCTCCAGCTCTATCTATAGTAGCTATTGCATTTCGTATGTTGATTGGGAGCATGAGAGATGTGCCCTCTGGACATCCATGATCACCCTGTGAATAGCTCCTAGGAGTCCTGACGGGTAGGCCTAAAGTGGCAATCATATACCTGTTTTAGAAGACTTTAGCAGTGGGAGCCCCTCCATGTTAGGGTATACAGAGGCTCTGGACTCATGTAAACCTAGATTTACAACCAGAGTCTGCCACTGGCAGGAAGGTAGACAGAAAAAACTAACACATATGTTTACTAGCAGTTTCTGAAGGTGAGATACCTTTAATGGAATATTAATAAGCATCTTTAATTATAGAACTTATTAGGTACTCTCCTGAGCAAAGCTCCTTGATTCTGGATCTGGACTCTTAATTAAATTTTTTTTTAAATCTATTAAGAACTGACTGTGTGGGTACTTTGAATGCTTGAAATGAGATATACGTGTAAATAGAGGTCACTTTTATTTCTGAATTTGTGAGCTCTGACAGTTCACTTAACCCCAAGCAAGAGTGGATTTTTCCACAGTGCCACTAAGTGAGCATGCTAGGCCATGTAGAGTTTTTAAAGCAGAGAGTAGAAAAATAAGATCACATCCCAGCTCATACTGAACCCTGGCCAGTACAACCTCAACTGATGAAGTCACACTCAGCTACTAGGAGGTCTGGCATCAAGAGGCTGAGTGGCCATGGGGGAGGATCTGAGAGATGCTAATAGAAATGTCCTGTGGAGCAGTGAGGGTATGTAGGTGTGCTCCTGTAGAATTCTCATGGATGGAGGCTTGGGCTTAGGTGTGGTGGTTTGTAAACAGTGTATCGTGTCTAGTGGAACTGTTAGTTCATTGTGATTCTACAACTTGGTACCTAATCTTACTAATGTCATTAACTATTTTTAACTTCTGTTTCTAGGACCTTTCCAGATGTTAGAATTAAAGGTAATATGCTGAGAAATGAGAGACATTTTAGTTACAAGAATTTGTGTGCATTTGTGTGTGTGTGTGAAGAGCTTATTTTGGAGTTTACTTGTCTTTTGAGGTAATTCTGTGACTTGATATAACACACATCATCCAAAATTAGGCAGGAGTGGAAAGAAAGAAAAATTCCACAGTGTTTCTAATTTTTATACTTAAAGAAGTGTCCTCTTAGGTGGGTAGATTTGATATGTAAACTGACAAACTTCCTAATCATTTTAACATCATTGTTATATCTAACATTTCAGTGATTCTCCCCATGTTCTTTCTTGTCCAGATAAGATCTGTGACCAGATCAGTGATGCAGTGCTGGACGCCCACCTCAAGCAAGACCCCAATGCCAAGGTGGCCTGCGGTGAGAAAAGCCTGGCTTCTGCCTGCTGGAGGCCTCACTGGGCTGGGCCGAGACCTCTGTAGCACACACAGGACCATGGAGTCCTACGCCTTTGTTTCTGAATCTGTGTCCTCTGGTCGGCAGTGGGTTAATTCATTATACAACTTCTCCTATGAGATAAAAGGGAGGAAAAACATTTCTAACCATGATACAAATTGGTAATTATCTTGGCAAGAACTTGGCAGTAGATATCCTAGCAACCCTAAACAGTAGAGGGTCGAGTTGGAGTATGGCCTCTCTGACACTTGATCTCCCTGAGAGTGGGGAGCCTTTCAGAGTTCCTAGAGCTCTCCACACCGAATAAGAGATATTGGAAACAAGGGAAGCCACTGGTGGTTATGAGCTGCTCCCCCGTTATAGGAGTCTTTTGATGACTGCACAGAAGCCTGGCTCTTTTCCTTGTTCTCTTTCCTAGTTTGTGGCATGATTAGGTTTTAAAATAATTTCTCCCGTTTAACAGCAACAGGAGGGCAGAATCCTCACCAATTGTACTTAATTAAACCAATAGTTTTCCTAAGGGGTCTTTTAGTTAAATTAAAGCACTGAAATCCTCTTTCACATCTGCATCATGCATTGTTTCATGGGAACTCACACAGGCAGAAGAACTTCGTTTGTATTTTGGGGGTAAGTTCTTCAGCAGGTGAAACCACTGATGCCCTCGACAGGCACGGCAGCAGAACCAGGGACACAGAGCTTAGAGGGCTCCAGAGGTGAACAGGTCCATCCTCTCACCTTTCTGATGGGATCATGACTGGTGCCCACAGCTGTGGGCCTTGGCCACGGCCCTTGGATGGGAGGAAGAGCCTGGCATGGGGCTCAAGCTTCATTCCCCTTACTGTCATGCACAGATCCAGCCTTCCTACCCTGGTGGCTTTCTCATCCAGGTACAATACTACAGGGACCACCCCACCCCACCCCCCGACACACCATACCTTTTGTAAATAGCTGGAAAGCAGACTGAAGTGCCTGGATCCTTTGTCAGGACCCCTCACTGAAGCCTGCAGTACAGCTTTAGCATTGGGGATGGGGTGGGGCTAGTATGTTCACTGCCTTCTTGTTGTCTCATTTTAATCCTCACACAGAATATTACCATCTTCCTCTAACAGTTGAGGAAACTGAGCCCTGGGGAGGCTCAATAACTTGTCCAAGGCTACACAAGTACCCAGTGTTGATGTGAGAACTCCAGACTGACCAATTCTTCCCAAAGCAATTTTTTCTAGGAAGCAATGGGAGATGGTCAGGGCTTAATGCTGGGAATTATTATTTTTCTTAGTGTTATTGTGTTCATTCTGGAATCTATTCCTCATAAGATCCCTTATGGGTCCTTTTATCAGTGCTGTGAGGGGTCTGGGTATGTGAGCCACCTTTTGCTGGAGTGTGGCCCATGACTTCTGTCTCCTTTTGCAGAGACCGTGTGTAAGACGGGCATGGTGTTGCTGTGCGGGGAGATCACCTCCGTGGCCATGGTGGACTACCAGCGGGTGGTGAGAGACACTATCAAGCACATCGGCTACGACGACTCTGCTAAAGGTGGGTCAACAGGCTTCTGGGTCAGTGAGAGAGCCCACCTACACCAAGCATGTCAAATCTGAGCCCCTGGTTTGTGGAAGTACAAAGAGTAGCAGGACAGAACCCCCACCCACCACTTCCCCAACACCCATAGGCAAGGGCTCTGGCAGAAGTCAGTGGGCCTGATTGAATGAGCACATGCCCATCGCTATGGCACTGGTCTCGTTTAGGAGACTCCCATTGTCTTAGTGCTGGTAAGGCTTTGGAAGAGAAAGAAGCACTGAGGAAAGGGAGTTGTCCTCTGTTGGGACATTACCTCTGTGCTGGTTGTATACACTCTTGGTATGTGCTTGTTTAATCCTTTCAGAAACTCTGGTATACTTATCATGCAGGTGAGGAAGCAGAAGAGGTAAAGAGTTTGTATGAGGTAGCATAATCAGTGAGTGGCAGACCAGGTTGGGGACTCTTGGACTTCCCAGTAAATGATGCCATCATAGGCATAGAAGAAGATGCAGTGTCCAGCACTGGTACTAATAGCAGATGCATGTGCCAGGCTGTGGCCCAGGTCAGGCATGGCCCTGAGCTCAGGAAGGGCACTCCATGTCAGCACAGTGCCCTGCAGTGGGGGGCTTGAAGCCAGGGGAGAGGAACAGACCTAGCAGGGAATTGAGGAGGACAACTGGTAACCAGCCAGGGGCGGAGAGCTGGAAAGAACTGAGGGCTACAAAGCAGAGGATGAGAAGAGGACTGGGCAGGCAAAGGCACCGTGCGGGGGCATGAGAACCCCCAGGTGCAAGGGTGGTTGCTGAAGGCCTGTGTGTACTCCTGTGTAGGGCTCAACCCCTACTTCTTAAAGGTCTCATGATGGCTTCTGGCATTAGATATTCAGGTAGTCCCAGGTTTCAAGAAGAATGCTTTTTGGATCTTAGTTAGCTCTCTCTGAACCTACTACATTAAGCGGTGGCAGTGAAGGGCAGCCTTCCTGGACTGTTTGGGTGTGTTAATTTCTACCCCATGTCACTTACTGGTTGTTAGGTGTGACACATGGTGTGGCAGAGATGAACACACTTCCACCTTTGTAAGTGAGAGGGCACATTCCACTCAAGAAAGCACAGACACATAGAGTCTAACGGGGTCCAAAGGACTCAAAAGAAGTTAGCTTCGCCTGAGCACATAAGAGTGTGTTTTGGGGTGTTTCAAGAATCCCTGGAAAAAGCAGTGAGTGCAAGGTAATTCTCCTCAGGACACAGGGAATGTTCATGGAGAAACACATTGCCCCAAGCAGCCGCTTCCTGGCGTGTCCCCATGCAGAGCCTGTTCCCCACTCCGCCAGAAAAACACAGTCTGTACACGTACACGTGAGCCTTACTCAAGAGCAGCCCCTGTTCTGCAAGAGGTACAGAGGATCCCAGGAGGTGATGTCCCCTGGAAAGGAAGAGGCAGAGGGAGCCAGTCCAGTAATGGGCCAAGTCTCTGTGTGCCTCAGGCTGATGCGTACCTGCGCCAGGGCACCACCTACAGTGGAGTGGGATCTGAGAAGCACATTAAGGCAGAGGGACCCCATTAGCAGAGTGGAGCTGGAGAAGCGTACCACGTGCATGGCTGAGCCTCACTTCATTTTGCCCAAAGGAAAGTGTGGGGATGTGATTTAAGGGACACAAGGGCTGTAGAGCCATATCCTGAGGAGTTTGAATTTTATTCTTTGAAACATTTACATAAACAATACACTGGATCTGCTTTTAATGAGCCCATTCTGGCAGTGTGAATAGGGGACTAGAAAGGGGTGACTGCAGTCCGGGCATGGTTGGCCAGCCTGTCACTAGTGCTCGGCCCTGTGTGGGTGTGTCCATGTCCACATGGTCCTATTGGCCTGCTGTGGAGCCCAGCAGCTGACCAGGGAGAAGATGGGCCCTGTGCAGGGCTCCTCGAGCGGGGCTGCTCCCTGAACCCTTCCTTGGCCTGCTGACCTGGGGTGGGTGTAGCGCTCCACCTCTGAGCCTGAGCTTGGGGAGGGGCTGGAACCCCGAGCACTTCTCTTTGCCCCATCCCTGTGTGAGTGCCCTGTATCTGTTCAGTGAATTTAACACGTGGGTGAGGCACACATCTGGGCATCTGAGCTCTGTGCACTAACGCTCAAATGGGCCTGGGGAGGTGCCTCTGGGGTGACAGAGGGCAAGGGGCCAGGGCCATAGTCACCCACTCACTCTGCACCCACTCGCTCTTCACTTGTCTTTTACGCCACGAGTCTGTGTAGACACGTGTGAGGGACTCGTGTTCCTCCCCGTCCTGGGCAGACCCAGCTAGTTAGAGCCCATCCACCCAGCCCTGGGTCCACAAAGGAGCACAGCCACCCCTCTGCAAGTTCCCACGCAGGCTTGCTTCCTGCCACCCAGGCTTCGACTTCAAGACTTGCAATGTGCTGGTGGCTTTGGAGCAGCAGTCCCCTGATATTGCACAGTGTGTTCACCTAGACAGGAACGAAGAGGACATCGGTGCGGGAGACCAGGTACCTTCACATTCTGCATGGGGCTGGGTCAGGCCTTCACGGTGGAGTGGCCTGTCTCAGACCTGATGTTGACCACGTTGAGGAGCTGCCTGGTGCAGTTTATGAGTAATGGGGCCGGTCACGCTGGAGTAGACCCACATTCTAGTCTGAGATCCTGGGAGCCATGAGCCAGGCTTGGAGCATGCTGGATACCCTGCTTCACTGGGGTGGGCTTTAGGGCCTGGCCATGCTGTGGAAGGCTGTGGCCACTAGTGCCCTATTTTGGCTTGCCCCCACTTCTAGAGTTGGGGGTCAGGGACCAGGTCTTCCCTGCACAAGGGCCAGGTGCAGGGTTCCATATATGAGACACCCAATCAGTGCTTGCTGAAGTAAGATTTTAGGCGGGAAGCAAGCTGCTGCCCTGTGGTTCTGAAGTGGGCATTGCTCAGCCTGCCGTCTCCCTACTACAGGGTCTGATGTTTGGCTATGCCACTGATGAGACCGAGGAGTGCATGCCCCTCACCATCGTCCTTGCTCACAAGCTCAACGCCCAGATGGCAGATCTGAGACGCTCTGGTGTCCTCCCCTGGCTGAGGCCGGACTCCAAGACACAGGTGAACTTCCTCCTCTTGCCGCCTAGAGCACTCTAGACAAACTTTCTTTTTGTTAGGTGCCATCAAGTTGGTTCCAACACATAGCAACCCTATAGAACAGAGCAGAACAGCCCCCATAGGGTTTCCAAGGAGCTGCTGGTGGGTTTGAACTGCCAACCTTTTGGTTAGCAGCTGAGCTCTTATCCACTGTGCCACCAGAAAAACTTTAAGCACACCCAAATCCTCTGGATTCTTGTCATATTTAACATCAAAATATGTACTCTGGGTACTCAAAGAATTGTTGATTTTTTAAAGGACCATTTATTTGGAGGGAGCCCTGGTGGTTTTTCTGGTGGTACATCAGTTAAAGTGCTCAGCTGCTAACTGAAAGTACAGCAGTTCGAACCCACCAGCCCCTCCACTTGAGAAAGACATGACAGTCTGCTTCTCTAAAGATTTACAGCTTTGGAAACCCTATGGGGCAGTTCTACTGTGTCCTATGGGGTTGCTATGAGTCTGAATCAACTTGATGGCAGTGAGTTTGGTGGTTTTGTTTATTTGGAAAATTTTTAGTTCTAGGCTTTTTTTCTCAACATTTTATTATGAAAAAATTAAAAAAATTCAGAGAAGTTGAAAGAAGAGGTATAGGTAATTTGCCTCCTTAGCATTTGCTGAGTCTGGTGATTCCTTATGTTCTGCCACAAGCTTACTCTTACCGGCTTCCAGACTTTTTGGTCACTGTCTTTCCCTACACAGGCCTCTGTATCATGAACAAGGCTGTCTGTGCTGTCTGAGTCTCACTGTGGCTATCTTTCTTCTCTTTGTTTTTCATAAAGAGGCTCTGCTTTTGTTGTTTCCAGCTCCTCATCATGTGACCCCAACCTCTGAGCCCTGCGGTGTTGAAATTGACACTGGAGCGTTATTTGAAGGCCGTCAGTGATGCAAGCGTTAGCACATGTCTCCTCAGCCTTTGCCCTCCATGTGCCTTGCCCCATTGAGCCCTGATTACCCTATGTCCCCTTTCCTCATGGTTGCCTCCCTTGCTACCCTTCCGTCTCCAGCAGGTGACTTCCCCAGTTCTGGGCACTCCCTCTACCATGCCTTCCCCTCTATCCACACTTGTGGCTCCAGTTTTCCCTCTACACACTCAGCAACCAAATCTTCAACCTGCAGACCTCTCTTAAACACCAGCCCCCTTTCTTCTTTACCCTGCGAGCCTGCTATGTGCTGCTGTGGCCACCTCCGACTCAGCAGCAGGGGTGGGGTGGGGGCACCCTTCCACAGTCCTGCTGGAGCCCCTTTGCCTCCACTGACCTGTGGTCCATGCCTCCCCTGCAGAGTGTCCTCCTGCTCTGGCCCAGCCTTCCTGAAGTCTTCGACTTGTCGCCATGGCTGGGCCAGTATGGGGTCTCCTGACAGTATCCCTCGTCCCCACCCCCAACCCCGCTGGGAGCCTCCGCTTACTTCCCTTGGGCTTCACTTTTAATTTCCTGATAACTGCTCTGCATCTTCCACCACTTTCTGCTTCCTATGGAAAGAATCCCATTTGTCATTCTGGTATTCAAAGCCTTCCATGGTCCTCCATCTTTACCTTCTGTTCCTCCATCCCCCATCCCACAAGCCTTTGCTTGATCTATGTTCTTGTACTGTATTCCCCTTGTTTCTTACTGTTCCTACCCTTCTCCCTAGCTGCAGTCTGTCTTGGGCCCCTGCCTGCCCCTCAGTGCCCAGCATGGCTCCCACCTCCTCGTGGGCATCTTTCCTGCCACCGACAGCGCCTTCCCCTGCTGCTGCACATGGCATTTGGCACGTGTGGTTTTACAGCTCAGCGGTGGCATGTGGCTGTTATTCCAGTTGCACAGGCCACATACAGGGCAGAGGTGGCACAGGATCTGTGCCTGGGTCTAGGAAGGGCAGGTGTACTGTCCACGTGACCCCAAGCTGAGAAATTGAATCAGTATCCTTCAGCTAAAGTACTTAGATTGTGATGGCACCAAATGAAAACGGTGTTAAGACGTGGGTCTGCCTGGCCTGGAACTACACCGTGATGTAGAAACACAGTGGGGAATTCATAGAAAAGGAGACCTGAGAGCAGGGACAGGACAGGGGGTGGGGGTGACTGAGCTGTCCATTTTCTATTCACCTATCACCCAGCTGACTTAGGGAAGGCCTCTTCTTTCTGCTCAGATAAGAAATAGGAGGTTTCCGAGTGTAAGAGGCAGAAAGGGAGGGAAGAAGGAAAGAATGGGCTTCTTTAGTGTTTCCCTTCCTGCAAGGGTACACTGAGGTCTCTTAAAAATGTACCCTCGGATACCTGAGCCTGCCTCCCTCCTTGCTGGCTGATCCAGTCCTGAGCCAGCTGGCAGGCAGAGGGCAGGGACGTGGGTTGGCCTGCTGGCTCTCCTGGACCCCTTGGCCAGTCCGTGGGCAGTCTGACTCACTTCTCATGGCTTCACCTGTGAGAGGCAGAGCCAGGAAGTCGGCCCTGTTTGTAAAGAAATTGACTGTGAACAGGATGGGCCCTTCCACCTGAGCAAATTCTTCCTGCTGATATTGGGAATTTGTTGGCAGTATGATGGCTATTTTTGTACCTGGTCAGAGTTGTGTTTTCCATGCTGTGTTTTTCCCCACATCTTGCTGATGCAGTAAGATAAGAGCAGTACTTGGGGCCCTTTGCTCTGCTGCCTGTTGGTGTGTCTGTGAGGAGTTTGCTGGACAGAGAAGGTGCTGTCGAAGCGTAGCAGCGAATGGGCCTCCACAGCTCCTTGGGATGTGAAGACCTGGCCCTCCAACCTGCTGGCGGCTCCCTCTGGAAGCCTCACACCCAGTCCTGTGTGTGCTCAGCACAGCATGGAGGGTCTGCCTTCCGTCTCCAGATGTCTGTGTGGTCACTGTTCTTTTTCTTCCTTCTTCCAGAACCCACTCCATTGATCTTTGGCCCAGCCAGGACACAGCGTGTGAGTCTCCTGCAGACCCAGCGCTGACTTGTGGATGTCCAAGGGACACTGGGTGGGCCCAGCCCCTGGGAGGAGCTGTGTGCTACCCCAGGTCCCACAGGCCCTAGGTAGGGAGCAGTTCTGTGCCCTTGGCAGTGTCCTACCAGGGCTGTCTGCCATAGCTGCACTCCTACAGGCACCACACATCCTGGGCACCCTGGAACTGTGGTGTGGGCCCATGCTGTTCTGGGCAGCACGGGATCTGCAGCACAGCACACCCCTCTGGTCTGGAGTGGTGCCTTCTGCTATGAGGCCAAACAGCTCAGGTCAGAACCCTGATCCCCTGGCTCTGTGATCCTGACAAAGGCATTTACCTTCTGGAGCCTCAGCTTTCTTGTCTGTAAAATGGGCAATAGCCGCTGCTCACAGCACAGATGCCTGCGCAGTCAGTGCCAGCTCTTTCCCAGGCTCTCTGCCTTCCCCTTCCAGGCCTCACTCTACACAGCAGGGCACCCAGCTGCCCTCCTTTGTCATCAAGAACTACAGTTGTGGCATTGGGGCACACGCTCACGGATGGTAGCATCGGGGCCGCACGCTCACAGATGTGCCATTGGGCCTCATGCTCATGGATGTGCAGGGAAGCACATGCCCAGGAGGGGCACTTTGTCTGCTGTGGGGAGGTCATGGGCTCGCCAGCTCTCTCTGGCCCTGCACAGCTGTCTGCGGGACTTCAGACAAGTGCTTCCACAACCCACAGCCTCTTTTTTCTCATTTGTAAAGTGGGGACCACCGTCCCTCCCTCACTGTGATGGCTTAAATGTTAGTTGGTGATGTAGGAAATGGGCCTGGTGCTGGCCCCTGGTGGCAGGATGTCCCAGCAGCCTGACCTGACGGGCATCGTGGCAACTTCCTTCCTTCCAGGGGCATCTGCTCCTGCTCTCTGGTTGGCATTTCTCTCTGCTACCCTGCCCAGGTCCCTCTCACCCTGTCCCCTCAGCAGGCAGGTCCACTGGCCCCACATGCATCTGGAACTCTCCACGTGCGGCCTGTGGACCCCTATGCTTCCCAGCTGGCACACGGATACCTCGCCTCTAGGCCATGGAGGTCAAGAGAAGGCTTTGGCCGGGCCAGGGGTAGGGGGCATTGGGGCCTTCCGGGGCCTCTGAGACAGGAGGAGGTGGCAAGTGGTCACAAGTTGAGAGCAAGCACTGGAGCACACGAGACTACAGATTTTGTGGAATTAAAATTCTGTTCAGTTGTCCCTGGCATGGGGCAGGTGTGCAAATGGATGGGTGTGTTGGTGGTTAGCTTCCTGAGGCCACTGTGGGCAAGAGCCCACCTGGGTCCCCGAGTGCCTGGCCGTCTCTGGTGTCCACACCTGGTGGTCACCTTCAGGGCAGGGCCTCAGCCCATCTCCATTCTGACTGGCAGGTGACCGTCCAGTACACACAGGAACGTGGTGCGGTCATCCCTGTGCGCGTCCACACCATCGTCATCTCTGTGCAGCACAACGAGGACATCACACTGGAGGACATGCGCACAGCCCTGAAGGAGCAGGTGATCTGGGCTGTGGTGCCAGCCAAGTACTTGGACGAGAACACCATCTACCACCTGCAACCCAGTGGGCGATTCGTCATTGGAGGCCCCCAGGTGTGCCCCACCTCTGCTCCTAGGCACAGGCCACTGCAGTTGCTCCACATGGGATAGTCTGGGCTGGTTGAGGACCTGAAGTTCAGTCAGTGGATACAGCCTTGGTCACATGCTCAGCCAGTGCATGAGGGATGGGCTTGTGTCCCAACGATCCCGCTGCAGTGCTTCCTGCTGGGCCCCCCACTCCAGACACCCCAAATGGCCAGCATAGCTGCCTACAGCTGGCTGTGTTCTCCCTGCCAAGACACTGGCTCACCATTGTGGTATTTGGTCATGAACTCTGATGGGCACCAAGGTGGGGCAGAGGTCTTTGAGAATGGGATACCTGCTGGGCCCTTCCTGCTGCCCAGTAGGAGTGAGGAGGAATGAGTGCTGCTGAGAGGCCGCTGAGACTGCAGGGCTTCTGCTGTGGATGTGCTGCCACAAAGCTGAGCCCCCATAATGGGTTCTAGGAGCAAAACTATTGTAGAAACACAGGTGGAAGGAAAGGAGAGCTCATGCTTTCTTACAGCACTTCTCAAAGCCTAGACGTGCCACTGTGAGCTGTGGATCTTGAAGAGGGGGATACAGTATGCAGACTTTTCCCAGATCTGAACCTAGGGCCCCTGCCCTTTAAAGACATCTCTGTTGCTGTGGTGCAGAGCAGATGAGTGGCACCTGCGGTGACATCACCAGTCTGCTGGTGCCAATGCCCAGGGCTATATTATAACAATGCAGTCCCCTCCTGTAGTTGGTCTCTCACTATGATTGACACCTAAAAAAAAAAAGGCATTTGGATCTCGCTGTGACCCCGAAGAGCCTCTGGCCCGTCTTTCTTAGGCACTACCTGTTGCTTTCACTGGTTGGTGGCCCAGCAGGGATTAATTAGAGTCCAGGGTTGCTTCTGGGTTGACCCCCAGCCAAGGGGCCTTTGGAGCACACCTGCAGGCATTGGCTGCTGATGCTGAGTCTCCTCCTCCCCTCCTCAGGGGGATGCAGGAGTCACTGGCCGTAAGATCATTGTGGACACCTATGGCGGCTGGGGTGCTCATGGGGGTGGTGCCTTCTCCGGGAAGGACTGTACCAAGGTGGACCGCTCTGCTGCGTACGCTGCCCGCTGGGTGGCCAAGTCCCTGGTGAAAGCCGGACTGTGTCGGAGAGTGCTTGTACAGGTGGGGAGAGGGTCTGTGCAGGTGGGGAGAGGGTCTGTGTAGGTGGGGAGAGGGTCTGTGCAGGTGGGGAAAGTACCTGTACAGGTGGGAAAAGTACATGTGCAGGTAGGTCAGCTCCCTACCTGCTGACCTTGCCTTTCCTCCTGGCTAAGGCCTGGAGCAGTTCTGCACCAATAGGAGGTGTTGGCCTGGAGGGAAAGCCAGTTATCTTGCCCAAATGTTGTGACTTTGTGTATGGTGTATTGGGTGCTGTGGCAGATCCTCAGAAAACTAGAGGGAAGAAAACCTAATTCTTTAGGGAGGCAGAAGAGTTCCTACAGAGACAGCCCACTGGGAAAGCTGCCAGAATTTTCTGGGCAGACAGTTGGGGGCTTCCCTTCCTGAGGGCCCTGTGGGGGTAGGCTGGGCAAAAGTGCCTGTTCCTCTGACCTGTCTCTCTCCAAGGTTTCCTATGCCATCGGTGTGGCAGAGCCTCTGTCTATCTCCATCTTCACGTATGGAACCTCTCAGAGGACAGAGAGAGAGCTGCTGGATGTGGTCAACAAGAACTTTGACCTGCGGCCTGGAGTTATTGTCAGGTAACGTGCCCCTACTGCTGCACTCAGGACCACCTCCACCTGCCCAGTGCTTCCCAGACAGAACAGGCTTTCAACCTCTCAGAAATCGGAGGGTATCCAAGTCTCTGGCCCAGCAGAAGACACCCCCCAAACACAGGGTGTCTGGTTTTCAGGTTGGAGTAGGCTGTGCAGATCCCGCTGGCCATGCAGACACTGGGCTCTTGTAGTCTCTGTGCAGAGAGGAAGCTAGGGGCATCTCAGAAATCCTATGGCTAAGAATGGAGTCCCTTTCCTCAGCTCTCATTCCCATGCCATCTGTGCTCTGGAGCATGGTGGTGTCAAGGTTGTCTGGACCTGGGTTGATGCAGTGGAAGGACAAAGGCACAGAGGCCTGGATTCAAATACTGACTCCTGGTGCTCTGGTGTGAACCTCTGAGCCTTGGCTTCCTTATTACAAGTGGGTGGCAGAGCTCCACATGGTATGGCTGCTTTTCTCCGTCAGTCACCCTGTACTTGGAATTGAGAGGAAGCATTCTCAGTGACTGTTTCTTCTGCTGACTACACAGGGATTTGGACTTGAAGAAGCCAATCTACCAGAAGACAGCATGCTATGGTCACTTCGGAAGAAGCGAGTTCCCGTGGGAAATTCCTAAGAAGCTTGTGTTTTAGGGCTGGTGGCCAGCCTGGCTGCCAGCCTGGCCTATGGGAGCCTAACCTAGCCCTGTAGGTTTTGGGTGGTAGGTTCCTCTTTTCCACAACCCTAACACTTAGGTCCATTGAGCCCCAGGCCACTGGCCACCTCTTTCAGAGTGTCCCTCTCAGCCCCTGACCCCATAGGTTAAAACCAGGCCCCTGATGTCACTCTGTCCTATACCACCCATGAATGGCTGGAGGCAGGACTTCCTGGTGCTGGGGTCAGGCCTCCTCTTGAGGAGGGCCGCAGTGTTCCCTGCCTCTCCCTCAGACAGGCTGGTGTAATTTACCTTTGAAAAAACCACCCCTTCCACCTCATTCTCTTCCCCATCCTACAGCCTTACCAGCAGCTCCCCACAACCCCACTGGTGGCATGGGTGCAATTCTCTCAGATCCTGAGGACTTGAGGGTCTGGGTGCTGGGCCTCCCACAACATCTGCAGCCAGTGCCTCTGAGCCAAGCCCTGGCTGGGGTAACAGGGGCTGACACCTCTTAAGCATTTACAATGTGCTAGGACTGAGCTAAACACTGGTCTCATTTCTTCTTCACTGCAACTTGGTGAGGCAGCATCTCCTAAACCCATTGAGTCAATTCCATTTCATAGTGATCCTGTAGGACAGAGTAGAACTGCCCCATAAGGTTTCCAAGGCTGTAATCTTTTTTATGGGAGCAGACTGCCCCATCTTTCTCCCACGGAGTAGCTGGTGGGTTCAAACCACCAACCTTTTCATTAGCAGCCGAGCACTTAACCATTGTACCACCAGGGCTCCTTAGCATCTCCTACTACCCCCTTTAAAAGTGGGGAAACTGAGGCATGGGCTGTCTAGGTAGCCCTCCTGAGGCCCCACAGCCGTACACACAGAGTCTGGGCTTGAGTCCTTGGCTTTGACACAGGAGCCTGCATATCACTGTCTCATGCCAGAAACAGACCTGAGCCAAGATACATGGGAATGAGGCTATGGGTTTGTACTCAAGGGCTTAGGGTTGCTGAAAACTCGAGGATTACCCCACATGCACTTGGTGAGTCCTGGGTAATGGTCTGCAAAGCCAGGAAGGAATCAAAGGATTGTTTCATTGGCCCCATTTGTAGGAAATGGTTCAGTGTGAGCTATGTGTCCTGGCCCATGGAGTGGCTGGGGTTTGGAACAAAGAAGCAGCCACATAACTCCAGCCTCCTGATCACACAGGGATATGGAGGGTTTGGGCTTTTGCGCCTCGGGATATGTAGGTGTGGGGCCAGGCTGAGTACTACTAGCCCTAGCCTTACCTTGTCCTAGCACAGGAGCAGCCTCTTAGACTGGGCCGGGGCAACAGGGGAGGAGTGTCCCTGAGCCTTGTCTCCTTCACATCTTTCTCGTTCCTTGACTTTTTGTGGCCCTGTGGGCTGAGTGCTGCTGGAGTAAGTGGGTGATCTTCAGATGCCCTATCCAGAGAGGCCAGTCCTAAGACCCAAATACCAAAAAATCCATTGCTATTGAGTTGATTCAATTCTGACTCATAGTGACCCTATAGGACAGAGTAGAACTGCACCACGGAGTTTCCAAGGAGCACCTGGTGGATTAGAACTGCCAACCCTTTGGTTAGCATCCATAGCACTTAACCACTACACTACTAGTGTTCCCAAGACCCAAACAGCGAATGATAAATAGAGATTAAATGAGGAGATTCTGGCTTTGCTAGGGGGCTTCTGGAAGGTAGGTCAGCCCCCTAGGGACCTGAGCAGTCCTCAGCACCTCAGCGTTCTGGTAGCTGTAACATCACCTTCCTTTCCTTCCATGAACTGCACAACCTGCCCCACTGTCTTCAGCCCATGCCTCTCATGCAGCATATCGGCCTTCTTCCTAGCTCCCAGGACCATGGGCCCAGGGCTTCTTCCAGGCACAAGTTGCTGGTTCTGGCAGGGACAGGCAGTCCAGGATGCCTCCTCTGGGCCCCTGGCCTGGGGCACAAAGACCCTGATCAGTCTTTCCCTTGCCATCAGGGGAAAGAAGCTCTTTGGGTTAGAAAAAGAAACCCAAATGATCATAAAACCCTGCCACTTGTGTGTGATACAGAAGTGCTGTGTGGTCTCCACAGGGCTCCCCATATTCAGGTGGTCTCAAGTCCCTTACAACAGAGGTGGGACCTGGCCATATTTGAAGTGAAAATTCCAAATTCCACAAGAGAAACAAGATCTTTTTGGTCAACATTGTTGTAAACAAACATTCACATGAAACTAGGGACTTCATTTGTTAATAGTTTCTGCTAGAACAGTGAATAAAAACTCTACCCTATGCCTAGTCTTTGTCTGAAAACCCCCAGAGAACCCCTCCTCTCAGGCTGCGTTACTGATCCTCCTCCCCCAGGGCAGGCTTGGATGTCCTGACCTGGGCCTCGACGTGCTGTCTATGTGAGGCACATCCATAGTGGGCTGAGTTGTTCTCACCTGCAAGGACTGTGCTAAGTCACTGCATTCCCTTACTTCAGCACATCTCTTCACGGAATTCTTAGTAAACCCATTTTACATATGAGGAGCCTGAGGCCCAAAGAGGTTTAGGAATGTAACCAAGGGCCCTGGCTGGGAAGTGACTGCGCTTCCGGAGCACGTGTACTTGGTGGTGTGCACAGCTGTTTTGTTCTGACCCTTCCTTGCTGCGTTGGATCTGCAGTAAGACCAGCACAGCTGGGCACTCAGGCCGTATTTATCCAAGGGTTGAAAAAGTGATTGAGTCAATGAAGTTAATCTGGGTAAGGGGTTTGATCTGTAGGGAGATGAGCCAGACCTTTAATGGGTGAGCATTTCCCTTTCATACATTCCCTTCCACTGTGAGGAGAATAAGCACTGTTTTCTATTAGAAGGTGGTCCTTCAGTAGCCCCTGGAGCCATAGCCCTGAAGCCTTTGTTGAGGAGCAGACTGGGAGCTGGGAAGTGTACTGCTTCTTGCAGCAGGCCATTCTTCGTAACGGGGTCAGACGCAGTAGGTCCAGGCTCCTCCCCTCTCCTGGATGAGGCAGCTTGGGTGATACCCACCAAGGTTACTTAGCTCCTGATATGAGAGAGGCTGGTCTGGGGAGCCAGAAAGGGTAGAGGGCAGTGAAGACCTACGGATGTGGCCAAGATGAAAGGAGGCCAAGGACACGAGGGTCTTACAGTCTTGTTTGGAACAGAGTCCATGCCCTGAAACGCCACTAATGGGATATGTTTGAAATATTCTGCACAGACAATAATACACATTTTTCAAGAATGCATACCAACAAACAAAACATGAAACACATCGGAATGCTTAACTATGGGGGTTAGAGGTAAATAAAATAATTAGTAATAATAAAAATAAAATAATTAGGCAATAATTAAAAATAATTAGTAATGATGAAATAAAATAATTAGTAACAATTTTAAAAATAAAATAATTAGTGAAAGCAAAAAGGAGAGCTATGAAGCCCTCAAGTGTTAAAAAGTCAGGGAGATGAGGAAGTAAGAAAGGAGATTGAGAGCAAGTGGTCAGCAGGGCAAGACAGGCCCAGGAACGTGGTTGTCCCCGGGATGAGGGAAGGACCGACCTGTGAAATGACAGAGACCCATTAGAGGATGATGTGAAGCTGGAGGCTGTCCATTGAATTCAGCCCCGTGGAGGTTGTAGGTGGCTGTTAAATGGGAGAGTACTGCATAAACACAACCGTTGTTGTTGGTAGGTGTCATCGAGTCGGTTCTGACCCACCGCCACCCTATGCACAACAGAACAAAACCCTGCCCGGTCCTGAGCCACCCTTACAGTCGTTGTTATGCTTGAGCCTGTTGTTGCAGCCACTGTGTCAATCCACCTTGTTAAGGGTCTTCCTCTTTTTTGCTGACCCTGTACTTTGCCAAGCATGATGTCCTTCTCCAGGGACTGATCCCTTCTGACAATGTGTCCAAAGTATACAAGACGCAGTCTCACCATCCATGCTTCTAAGGAACATTCTGGTTGTGCTTCTTCCAAGACAGATTTGTTTGTTCTTTTGGCAGCCCATGGTATATTCAGTATTCTTCACCAACACCACAGTTCGAAGGTGTCAATTCTTACTCGATCCTCCTTATTCATTGACCAGCTTTCACATGCATATGATGAGATTGAAAATACCATGGTTTGGGTCAGGTGCATCTTAGTCTTCAAGGTGACATCTTTGCTTTTCAACTTTTAACCATGTCCCCACCCAAATATGATCGTCACTCTCTCCAGGACATTCAGAATAAACCCACAGAGTGTGACCTGCTGTTCCTGCCCATAGGCCCGGCCTGTGCCCACCTCCTCATTGCTCTGGGCTCTGCCCCCCACTCACGCCACTCAGCCGCCCAGCGTCTTTTTTCTCCAAACAGGCCCCGCTCCTTCCTGTTCCAGGGCCTTTGCCCACATTGCTCTTCCTCCAGCAATGCTCTTCCCCATATTTGAAAGGTTGCCCCATCTCATCCCACAGGCCTTGGGGGCATTTCTGAACTTCTGAAAGGCCCTTGCCTGGAGAACCTCTCTTTTCTACCCCATTCCACTTGTAGTTTCTTTCCCAGTGCCTACCACTATGTGTCATTATGTATTTGCCCATTGACTTCCCCAGACCCCTCTTTTCTTCACCTGGTGCCTCCTCTGAATCCGCTGTTTCAGCTTAAGTGTCACCTTTCAGAACACCCTCCTGCCTAAACACCCTCCATAAATTGTGCCCAGCACTACTTTTCCCTTTCTGGTACTGGCCTGTCAAAGTTGTGATTCTTTAAGGATGTCCGTGCTCACACATTTATGTCTGCCACCCGCACAGGGCTGGCTGCTTCCTGAAGTCTGGCCTTGCTTGCTTTGTTTCCATTTTATACCTGCTTGGTGCAGGGCCGGCACAGAGCAGCTGCTGACTTAGCACTGGTTGCATCAGACAATGAATTTTAGACGTTTCCTTGCCTCCTGCCCTCTGAGTTCCTCTTAGCAAAGAGGTTCTAAAGGAGATAAGGGTCTTGTCTCTAGTAGGACCCCACCAGGCTCAGGTGCTCAGAGATGTCAATCTCTTTTTTAAGCACCTTTAAGAGAGTAGCACGGTGACTCTGAGAATTTATATGATCATCGCTCAGCATTTTAATTTTTTCAACACTAGACATAAGCTTGAGATGGCGAACTCCATTTTCCACAAACAATGCAGAAGAAGGTGACATTAGTTGGGGCAGGCAGGCAGGTGTGTACTGACGTGGGGAGGGGGAGCTTGGACTGAGAGATAGAAAGAGGTACTTTTGGAGTAGAAGTTGTGATATGGCTCTGGGAGAAAGGATTAGCAACTCAGCATGTGGCTGGCTGGGGTGAAAGGTTTAGGGCAAGGTCTTTAGAAGAAATTTTCCCTCATGACCCAGGCACAGTGTAAGAAGTGGCATGACGGACACTGCGCCCTGGGTGTAAGGCCCCTATCTTCTCACCATGGCATCTTCCTGAGAGAGGTTTAGAGGGATAAGGAAAAGGGTTGTGTTCTGAGTTTGGCTCAGGT
Source organism: Elephas maximus indicus (assembly GCF_024166365.1). Classification (NCBI taxonomy): domain Eukaryota; kingdom Metazoa; phylum Chordata; class Mammalia; order Proboscidea; family Elephantidae; genus Elephas; species Elephas maximus. The sequence continues at coordinate 132,100,212 of NC_064826.1, forward strand.
CAGCTGCAGAGAAATGAGGGTCCGTGAATCAGAGGGAACTGGAAACCAGCCAGGGGAGCAGGAGTGCTCATGACCCTAGGGAGTGTGTGTCAGCCACAGCCCTGGGTGCCCCCACATAAGGGAGTTGGAGTCAGACCCATCTGCTGTGGCTGTCATAAAAAAAAATAGGACAGGGTGAAATCTGCAGGCCTTAAGGAAAACAACTTACCAAATCTGATTTCATGAAAAAGGAAATTCTTGCTCATTAGGGAAAAACCACAAACGTAAAAGATAAGTGACAGAACAGAAAATATTTGCAAGGCCACACTGAATGAACCAAAAGTCAACATGAAAGAAACAAATACCTCAGTAGAAAATCGAAAAATATATTACGACAGGAAAAAACAAAGGTAATGAAAGAAATAGAAAAAGCCATGAGAAATGAGAAGTTGCTCAACCTTACTTATGGATCAAAAAATAAAAACTTTAAAGAAATGTAATTTTGACAGATGACAAAAAAAAAAAAAATAAGTTCTCAAAATCCAGAGCTGGTAAAGGTGTAAGGAAGTGGGCATTCCCAAACACAGCTATAGGGGTGTAGCTTGGTACAGACTTTCTAGAGGGAACTTTGATCCTTGTCTCTTGAAATTTAAATGTCATGTTTGTTGGTGGAGGCCCTTGCATCAGAGGAGCAATCAGCACAGGGACAGAGTACTTTGCTCCTGGGCTTATGGGTCAGGTGGCCTGCCATGGCCAGAGGGCAGTAAGAGGGCAAGGCCAGTGTGTGCTGAATGGGTCAGGGTCAGGGCAAGAGAATTCTCAGGAAAACTCATGTCTGTTCTTGGCCACCAGGGAGCTGGGCACCTCTCCTTTAGCCTTAGGATGTGTTGTGGAGCTCCCCCAGGGTATCCTCAGGAGTTGCTACAGAATGGTGCTGAGACCAGGCACGTGAGAGGGCCTATATTTCACAAGCCAAGGCTACCACTGTTGAGCCAATCATGGCAACCTAAGAGGTCAGGAAGTCCTTATCCTGGAGGTATTATTCAGATCCCTGTTACAGAGGAAGAAACTGAGGCTCAGGCAGGTGAGGTCACTTCTGAGGGCTATCCACTCCTTAAAGAGCAGAGCCTGTGTTGGACTGGATGGGAACCAGGGATAGGGGCCTACGCTATCCTTGTCCATGTCACCCCTGTCTCTGGGGGTTCTGCCCACTCAACACTGACCTCATCCCTGCTGCTCTGGAGTGACTCTTTCCATGGGTGGAGGACCCTGGGACTCAGCCTCTCCCTGATTTCTGAACGGGGCATGCTCTCCTACAGTGGGGAAGCCCTGGTGTCCCTCTGGAAAAAGTTGGGGGCCCTTCCCCCTGGCCTCTGGCCCTGACCCTCATCTCCAGAGATTTGCAGACCTCCTGACCACGGTGACCACCTCCCTTCTGATGGGAGATCGTGGAGTGAGGTCGCGTGACACGTGTGGGTGACCTGAGCCTGAAGGGGCTGTTCAGTCATCCTTGGGCTGAGGGCAGCCCAGAAGCAGACCCCCTCCACCTCCCCAAGCCGCAACACTGTCTCTCCTGTCCACTTCCCAGCACCGGCTCTGAAAGACATGCACTGACCATGCTTTATTTTCCTCTGTGCCTTTGGGTTTTTTACTCTGTTTCATTGTCAATTGTTTATTTATGCCTGTCTGTCAGAAAAATACCACCAGGTAATCAGCTCTTGGATTTGGGTATCAAATTGTCTGATTTCTAAAATATTTTAATTTGTTTTAATCTCACTTTTGTTTCTCTAATTTCATTGTTTCTTTTCCTATTTCTAACTTATGCAGCCACACGTTGGTTTTGATGGATTCTTGATGAAGGAGTTCTAAAAATTTCCACGTGGTGTTTTTGCTTCAATTTTTTAAACTTATTACTAATTTCACTGAGGTCCCTGGATGGCACGAATGGTTTGTGCTTGGCTGGTAACCAAAAGGCCAGTGGTTCGAACTTACCAGTGGTGCCACAGAAAAAAGGCCTGATCATCTGCTTCCATAAAGATTGTTATGTGTTAGTTGCTGTCGAGTTGATTCCAACTCATGGTGACCCCATGTGTGCAGAGTAGAACTGCTCCATAGAGTTTTCAATGCTGTGGCCTTTAAGAAGCAGATTGCCAGCCCTGTCTTATGAGGCATCTCTGGGTGGGTTCTAACTGCCAATCTTTCGGCTAGTAGTCCAGCAGTTGTGACACCGAGATACTGCTTACATAGAGATTACAGCCAAGAGTCAGGATCGACTCAATGGCAATGGGCTTGGACTTGGGCCAGTTTCACTAACACACAATTGCAGAGAATGAGCTCCTTTGTTAGTACTTTCCAAAAAATTTGAGATCTTCTTTGCAGCCCAAAATGGTGAGTTTTAATAAGCGTTGTATGGTCACTTGATGTTACCAGGTATAGATATGCACTGGTTTCAATTTGTTAAACATTTTAACTTATGTTATTCAGATTGTCCACTTCAGTTTAAACTCAACTAATGGAATCATTTGCTGAGAGAGCACAGCTGTACCTGTCAGTCTTCAAAGATGCAAATGATGGCTTCGCCCTCCTCATTCATTAACTCACTCATTCCTTCCTTCCTCCCACAGCACGTAGGAAGCACCAGGGACCCTGCCCTGGGCGCCAGGGGCACAGGGTGCGGACCTGGGGATGTGCGGGTGTGGCTCACTTCTCAGGCAAAGGGGACAGGGTGTACAGAGGATGACGGTCCTCTGGGGCTGCAGAGGAGAGGCTTCAGTAAGGAAGGAGCTCCGGGCAGGGCTGAGGGTGTGTGATTTCTTTATTGTTGCTGCCCTGCCCCCTCCCTCTCCACACCGATGGTCTCCCCAGTTGCCAGGTGCAGGTGGTTCCAGCTCTGGCTGGATCAGGGATCTCCGCAGGTTGTAACCACCTGGCCATGGTGGCCACATGGCCTCTGTGGCAGCCTGGGGGAGCTGTGGAGGAGCTTCAGCCTTCCATGAAAGCTCAGTGTCAGCAAACCCAAAAGACCCTGCAGAGTTTCAAAGCAGAAGAATCTGATGACGTAAGGCCAAGTCTGACATCAGACACTTGTTCAACCAGTGAAAGACAGACACTCTGTACAGAGATGAGGAGTGTGCCAGTAGTAGTACAGCATTAGTTCCAGTTAGTAAAAGGAAAGCTCTCTTCAGGCTCCAACTGTGATGGAAGAAGACACAAGCCCAGAGGAGCCTGATAAACTGGGCATGCATGTCTTGTGATTTGGACTTATATAAAGCGATTCAAAGACTTGAAGAAAAGCTCATGCTTGTTGGCTGAGTGTATGGCAGGTTAAAGGAAACCCGGTCACCTCCAGGCAGGAGGTACAGACCCAAGGCAAAGAATAATGAAAACAGCCGTTAAACCTGGGCTTCTCCTAGATGTGCATCTGTGTGCACCTGAGGGTACAGACAGAGTGTTTGCTCTGATCCCTGGGGTGCAGCTTCCTTTCTCTGAGACAGGAGTGCCTTGATTGCCCCCACCCACTCATTCCTCCACCCTCTCCTCCATTCCCAGTTTCCATGTTTCCAGTGAATTCAAATGGGGAGTTCGTGGCAACAGGCTGCTGTCTTCCTCCTCTCCTCCATGATGCCTGGTGAGCCCCCTGAGCTGGCTTCCCACCGAGAGGCCCTCGCCCTTGTCCTCCCTCAGGTGCTGGGTGTCCCTTACATCCCCATCACCTCCTGGTCTCACAGGGGCTCCACATTACCCTGCTGGTCCAAATTCCCAAACACCACAAGTTTGTAAATCATATTATTTTTCTTCACAAGTACCTATATTTGTTTTAGTTTTTAATACTCATTTCTCAAAAGTAATTGTACTTTTGTTTAAATTGGATCATAAATTTGAGCATAGTTTATAAATTAAAAATTTCAGCACAGTTTTATTCTCATTATATTCTAGTGGGAAACCCTGGTGGCATATTCGTTAAGAGCTACGGCTGCTAACCAAAGGGTTGGCAGTTTGAATCTACCAGGCATTCCTTAGAAACCATGTGGGACAGCTCTACTCTGTCTTACAGGGTCGCCATGAGTCGGAATCAACTCAACGGCAACGGGTATATATTCTAGTTTCTAGACAGTGTAAGGTAATTTTAATTGGATGTCACAGTTCACTATTACCTAAATATTATGTTATTATCTGAGAGCAGTTCAACTTCCAAAGACATTTGAAATATCAGAACATTTTCCCTCTGCCATGCTGCTCGGTGACAAGAGGACAGTAGAAGTTACTTTCTGATCAAGGCTGTAAATCTTTATGGGAGTAGACTGCCACATCTTTCTCCTGCAGAGCAGCTAGTGGGTTCAAACTGCCGACCTTTCAGTCAGCAGCCAGCTGTGTAAACCACTAAAAGCCACCAGGGCTCCTTCAATTAATGTGAGTTGTTTAAAGAATGGTGAGGCTGTGGTAACTGGGTAGAGGGCAGGTGTGTGGAATGAGGAGGCCAGGAGGGCTCCCGCTGACCTGAATCCACCCTGGGCTGCTGCCCTCTGGCTTTCAGGGCCCAGGCCAGGGAAACTACGCTAAGACACACAGGATCAGCCAGAACATGGTTTGAGCCAGGCTCTGTAACCTGCAGGTAGCATGATCACTGATAGATTATGGCACTTACTGAGCCTCAGTTTCCCCATCTGTCACAAGGGAATAAAATGGGCCCTGCTTTGAAAAGGTGCTGGGAAGGACAGGATAGATGTAAAGGGTCTCACTAGTGCCAGGTGTCAGGAGGTGCTTAGGACTGGGCAGTGTTCATGTGAGGCTTCTCTGGGGACATACACTGAGCTGGCCTCTGTGGATGAAAAGGGACAGGGCAGGCAGCCAGGCGAGCCCAGGAAAGGGAGACCTATGAGGGTGAAGACCAGGCCATGGGGGAAAAGGCGAGGATTCACAGGGACACAGCCTGGGAGAGTCACACTGTTCCTGCCATATTATGATGCCAGATACACACGGTTCTCTGTGATTGTGGGGTCAGTCAACAGACAGATGATGGGAGAAGTTTGTACATCCTCTCAATTGACTACAATTTTTCTTGCAGCCACCAGAGGGCAGAGATGAGGGCACACGCTGCCTGTGGGACAGAGGATGGCACTCCCTTTGGGGTTCTGAGTGTCCCATGGGGGCTGACAAGTCTCAGGGTCCAGGGATCCCCGTCCCTCACTTTGTTTACAGAAGGGCACTCAGCTCCTGAAAGGTCAGGATGCCTTCCCCACATTTCAGCCTTCTGTGAACAGGACAGTCCAGTTGAAACAGATGTTCTTGCATCAGTCTGACCAAGTTTCTTGGGGCCTCTGTGTGAATGTGCCCCCCTTTGTCCCAGGGAGAGCTCCTTTCTTCTTCTCTGTCAAGGAGTACTTGTTTAATAAAACACTATTTTACTGTGTTTTCGGTGAAGGTTTACACAGCAGTTTAGGTTCCCATTCAACAGTTTCTACACAAGTTGTTCAGTGATATTGGTTACATTCTTCACAATGTGTGAACATTCTCATTATTTCTATTCTGGTTGTTCCATTACTATTGATCTACCTTCCCTGCCCCCTTACATTCTCATCTTTCTTTTAAAATGGTTGTTGACCATTTGATCTCGTATAGGTGATTTTTTTAAAGGAGTACAGTACTTATGGGTGATATTCATTATTTTTGAACCAATTTATTATTTAGCTTACAAGGTGATCTCGGGGTTACATTTGGTTCAGAGTTTGAAGAGTATCTCAGGGCAACAGTCTTGGGGAATCCTCCAGTCCCAACCAGTCCAGTATGCCTGTTTTTTTTTTTTTTAGGAATTTGTGGTTCTCTTCCATGATTTTCTCCCATTCTATCACAGTACATCTATGGGTGCCCTGATTAGAATGGTTGGTAGTGGTAACCAGGCACCATCTAGACGAACCCGTTGTACCTGTAGATTATTTGCCCTGTAGACTAGTGTTCCTTGTTTTAGTCTTTGGTTTCTTTCTCTTTTGCTCCAGATGAGTAGAGATCAATAGTTGCATCTCAGATGGCCACTCTCAAGCTTTTAAGACCCCAGAAAAGGAGTAATTTTCTAACGGGAAAGGATAACACACCCAAATGCTATCCCATGCATTGCTTGCAACCAGTGTCTATCAGCTGGGAGCTGTCTTTGTCCCCATTTTACAGGTGTAGTAACCAAGACCCACTGTGGGTCACCATTCTCAATGAAGAGTAGAGCCCTAGTTGGGCATGAATCCTCTTCATTCCCCTCCCCTGCTTTGGTGCACCTGATGGGGGAAGGATGGCTGGGCATCCCCTGGGGTGGGGAAAATGGCAGCTGGCTTTAGCTTGCTAGCCTGGGAGGGCTGCAGGCTTGGAAACCAGCACTTGCATGGGATCTCCCACGACCCTTCAGCTTGAGGACTCCAGTCCATGCCCCCACAATGGCCTGTCCCCTAACCTCCCGGGTCTATTACCCTGTTCAGGATTGTCCTGCCCACTCTACCAAACATGGACATATAGGTGGGTGCAGGCTCCGTGACTTACTTACCCCAATCAGTTGGGTCCTTGCTCCTGGGCAAAGGGGAGGCTGAGAGGTAGCCTCAGGGTCACAACCCCAGCTGGCAGTCCCCACCCCCGGTCTTCCACAGTAGTGGCCCCTCCCTAGGGAACTGAACCCCCCCCCCACATCCACAGACACATGCACAGACAGAGAGAGCTGATGATATGGTCTTACATGCTCTCCACGCCTACCCCTCTCCCCCTCAGATGTAGCTCTGCACTGATATCAACAGCCATGTCTCTGCCATGCAGACATGCACACATACACTTATCGATCACCCTAGGCCTAAGGAAGAGCTTACTGGTGTGTTGAGTCAGCCCAGGCCCTCATGGATTCCACCAGGCAGTGCTTCCAGGACCCCATCTCTGGGTCCTTGCCTATACACAGGGAGGCTGCAACACCCCAGGAAGAGGTTCCTGTGGGAAGAAGGAATGGCTGTGTCTGTGCCACAGGGCATGTAGAGAGGCACCTGAGGGTCATGCTCACTTTAGAATTTCAGAGGCCTGGGGCTGCAGGTGGGGGGCACCAGGCAAGGAGATCTTTCTGTGCAGATAAGAAAGATTAGGCAACATTTACCCCTGCTATGAATGATCAGGTAGAGAGAGAAAAGCTGACAATGAGAAAGGGGACAATTGCCAGAGAGATGTCCTTGAAGAGTGGAGAGGGGCTGGGATCCAAGCTGAGGCTGGCACCGGAATACCTGGGCAGTGCAGAGGCAGGGGGGCCCACCTGAAGCAGGGGTCTGCAGAAGGCTCTTCTGGTCTTTTCCACTCCCTTGGACATTTGGGGCAGGGGGAGGAGTGGCCACATCCTATGTGGTTGCACTCTTTTGTGTGGTCACGGTCTGACAAGGTCCTGGGCCAATCTGCCTCCTGGTCCCTTCTCCTTCGGTCCCTTAAGTGCTCTCCCTCCCTCTTCTAGGCTCCTTCTCCCCATCCCAAGTCAGGACTGGACCCTGAGGTCCTCCCCTTGCTTCCTGTCCATGCTGTGCTGGTGTCCTGGGCCTCCTGCGGAATCCTGGAAAGGACTAAAGAGGCACTAAATGCCTGTCCACTGTGCCCTCTGTCTGTCTGTCTTTGCTTTTGTTTCTTTAGTAAGAGAAGGATCCTTGGGCTCCTCAGGGAGCTGTGGAGGCAGGACGCCACACAGCACTCCAGTCTGCTATAGAAAGGACACCAGGTGGGGAAGGAGAGTCCTTGGTCAATGCCCTGAAGGCTCTGCCCTGGGCACCACCAACCACCACGGTGCTGCAGGGCACAGTTGCGAGTGGGACCCCTCAGAGGGATTCCCTGTGGGCCGCACCCCTGAGGCACATGCAGAAGAGCTCTTGTAGACCTAAACACTGGGTCTCCATCACTTGTGCCCACCTGGCCCTCCCCTCTCCCTCACGGGACCCCCTCTTCATTCTCACGTGTCTCCCATTCCGACCATCTCTCTTCAGCAGGCCTAGGTTCCTAGGGCAGGACATCTAATGACTGTAGAGTGCTTCTGTGCTGGGTGCCCACTCCCCTTGGGATCCGGGGTATGGGTGCATCACGTCTGAGTGGGTCTCTGTGAGCTGGTCCATCAGTCCCTTCCCCATTGCAGTCAAATTGACTCAACTCATGATAACTTGTTTGTTTCAGAGCAGAACTGTGTTCCACATGATTTCAATGGCTGTGACCCTGTGACCTTTTGAAAGTAGATTGCCAGTCCTTTCTTCTGAGTCACCTCAGGGTAGACCAGACCCTCCAACCTTTTGGTTAGCAAACTAGCATTTAACTGTGCCACCCAAGGATTCCTGCAACAAAATCTGCTGTCATCAAGTCAATTTCTATTCATGGTGACCCCATGTGTTACAGAGTAGAACTGAGCTCCATAGAGATTTCTTGGCTATAATCTTTATGGAAGCAGATCGCCAGGTCTTCTGTGCTGCCCCTCGGCATGTTCAAACTGCTAACCTTTCAGTTAGTAGCAAATTGCAAATTGCTTGTGTCATCCAGGGACATACATGTGTATGTATTTTATATATATACGCATATATGAATACATGTTTAATTTTATTGCCATTTTAACCATTTTTAAGTGCACAATTTGGTGGCATTAATTACATCCATAATGTTGTGTAACCATCACCACTGCCTACTTCCAGAAGGTTTTCATTACCCAAACCAAGACTCTGTACCCTTTAAACAGTAACTCCTCATCCTCCCTCACCCGCCCCTGGTAACCTCTATCGTACTTTCTGTCTCTATGCAGTTGCCTATACTGGATATTTCAATCAAGTAAATGGGATCACATATTTGTCCTTTTCTGTCTGACTTAGATCACTCAACATGATGTTTTTAAGGCTCATCCATGATGTGGCATGCACTAGGACTTGACTTCTCTTTACGGCTGAGTAGTAGTCCGTGTACGTATACAACACACTCCCAGGTTCCTGCTGAGCTGCAGCAGTATGATGGCCCCAGGCACTGCTGGGGTCCTGGGGAGAGGAGTGCGGCCACGCTCGTACATTGTCCTGTCTTCCACCCCTGTGCTCTGGGACCAGGTTAGACATGGGGAGGGTTCCTGTGGATGTGTGCAGGGACCCGGCAGGCACAGCAGGCAGTGGGCTCACCCAGGGGATGTGCTGTCTGGCTGCCCTGACGAGGCTCTGCAGAGACAGCAGAACCAGCTTGGTGGCCAGAGTCCCTGCTGTGCTCACCTGGCCTAGGCACACTTCCACAGGCTCTACACTCCCCTCCAGCCCTTCGGCCCTGGCTCCTGGCCTTTGGCAGTGTGGGGCCCAGGGCTCAGTGTCCCATCGGGTCTCAGTGGGGAGCCTGCTGTTGGACAGAGACCCCACAGTCACACAGCTTAGGGTTAGAGTACCAGCTCTAAAAGAGTCTGGGGCCTGGACTGGGTTTGCAGGGGCTGAGTTTCTCTGACTCAGGTAAAATTCTTATGTTTATATTCATAAATTTTATATTAACACCGTCCCCCAGAAAACCAAAATGTTTTGGTTAAAGCTGTTTGAGATGTGTGTCTATGTAAAAAAAAAAAATTTTTTTTTTTTTTTGTAAAGCCGGGCTCTTTATCTGTCAGCAGTCACCCTCCTCGGTTAGTGACTCCAGCACCCACCTCAGGTCCTCTGGTATCAGAGTGGTCAGTGGACTTAAAGTGGCAGCAGTACCAGGAGACCCTCAAGTTCATCATGAACACAGCTCAGAGGGCCAGGGAGGACTGGGGTGAGGAATGGGGGTGCAGTCAAGTAGTGTCTCTTCCACCACCCTGACCCCATGTCTGACAACTATGTTACTTGAAGGCTGTTTTTGTGTGGGTGTGTTTAGCCTCACCCCAGGATCTCCCCAGTGCACCATGGGGTGTTCAATGAGAACTAGCTCACACCTCAGGCCAATGGGGGGCCCATCCTGGACAAGAGGGCCCAAACCTGGGTGGATACTGCTCTACATGTCCATGGTGTAGGTGCAGGAAAGTGAGCGTGCAAGCATCCTGACCCCTCACTGTCCAGGCAGGCTCCCATCAGAGAGCTGAGCAGGGCCTCATAAGAAGGACACATCAAACCCCATGGGAGTTTGTGGACCTGGCTCTGGGCCGTACTCCCCACCCAGCTTCAGCAGAGTCTGGCTCTTCATGGGGTGATGGTGGGGGGCAGCCTGCATGTGTCTGAGCACAGACTGGCTCTCTACAAATCCAGCCTTCCATGGGAGGCGAGGCACACCGTGGGGAAACTAGGAAGCTGGTGTCCCCATAAGGTCCTCAAACCCAGGTCCTGTCCATAGGCCAATATCTGGGCACAGTTTGAATGGTGGGTGGGGGAGGGTGGCGAGGGGATGGGGGAAAATAAGTCTCCGCTTTTAGGGTTTCTCTCGGGCCTGTAGACAAAGAGGTGGCCACAGTGAGACAGAGGGCAGAACGCCCCCGCCTCCCACCCAGGAGGGCTGTGGAGGCTGTGGGGTCTGCATCCTGGCTGAACCTGATGCCCAGAGCCTGGTGCAGCAGGTGGAGTGAGAGGGGGATGGAGGGTGGATGCAAAGCGGAGAGCAAGGTAAACCCCTGAGACAGGCTCCAAAGGAGAGTGGCGGACAGACAAGGAGGGACACAGAGCCTGGAGGACAGTACCTGAGACAGAAGAGAATCACTGCGCCTTCGTACTGTTCGGCCTCAGGTCACTGATGCCCCTGAAGCCGCTAGAGAACCCCAGCAAAACTGGCAGAGGTGTGTGACGTCTGAGTAGGACAGGAGACCCTGCTCCCACCCTGCCCTGGACTGGCGGAGGCTCCGCCTCGTCGTCTACAGGGAGCGTCGGTGCCAGCTGGAGCACGGGGCTCTGGGTGGCACAGGTAGGACGCTGGGCACGTACGCCGCTGTCTGACCCCACCTGCCCCTCCCATGATCCATTCAGTCCGGGGCCTCAGCCAGGTTGTGCTGCCTCCACAGTGGTGCTGGGGCCAGTCCCTGCAAGCAGACCCTGAGACCAAGAGTGGGAGGTGGGTCAAGTCAGTGCCCATGGATAAGGGAGGGGGAGTGGGAAAGGGGAGGGGAGGGAACCCATGCAAGTGTGTTCAGGGGCAGCTTGGCACCATGAGTGCCTGGGCCCCATCCCACCGGGGCCCTCTGGGAAACGCTTGGACACTCGTCCGAAGGGTCCATTAGGCATGAGGACCATGTGAGCTTTATCTACTAACTTGAGTCCCTCTTTGGGAGAGGCTGACTCAGGGGTATACTCCCTGGTATTTCTGGCTTGTCCTGCGTGCTGAATGAGCAGGCCACCAGAGCCAGGAAAAGTCCTCCGGCAAAGCTTCCGAGGTGCAGCCGCGGGGCTGAATCACGGTATCTGGAGGGCTGCACAGGGCTTCGAGCCCATCTGGTACACCAAGGACCAGGAGAGGAGCCTACCTGCCCCAAACCCTGTCTGGTTTCTTCATTACAGAGGTCACAGTGACAGTGAGGGGTGGAGCCCAGGGCCCTGTCCCCTGCCTTCACCTTGGATAGCCCCACACAGATCCTCCTCAGAGCTCGCAGGGACAGTGTGGCAGGCCCCTCAGCCACTCTTAGGACTTAAAAACTAATGAAAACACAAAGAAATCAAAACATAAAGTTTATTCCAGCAGTTATTCCATACGCATACAGGGGGGCTATTCTGTTTCTAAAAAAACAAATGGCTCAATGTAGGCTTGTTAAATCGAGAAGGGAATAGAACAGAAGACTACCCCTGGCTAATCTAAACGTGATTGAGCCATGCCTCCCTTTATGAGAGCAGCTGGCATCAGGGTACTAGGTGGCCTCTGGCCTGGCTGGCTTCCATCTTTAGGTGTAGTCCGGAGGTTTTAAAATGATAAAAGACACCTCAATTATTCAGGGAAATCCAAGGGTTATCTCTCAGGAAGCAAAGGAAATTACCTAAAGTTACGCTCTTTGCTTTAGATAAACTCTGAGCTAGTTTATGTTCAACAAATGTCTTTGTCACAAAGGGGTTTTGCAAAAACTTAATCACTGTGTCAAACTAGGCCTCAGTTTCCTTATTATTAACATTCTTTAAGCCAGAAAAAACAAGTGAACAATGCTGCAAAGTAGCTTAACAGTTTTGGGTGCCAAACAAGTCAACAAAGCTGCAGGCAAGATTAGCAGTTTTGGGTCAGGCCCCCCCTTTTTTTTTTTTTTAGGCTTCTGAGTAAGAGAGAAACCCCTAGAAATCAAAGTAAATTGTCTATTTTTAATTTTATTTCAAGTGCCCATCCTGTGATGAAAAGGACACTGCTGGGGGTGGTTTGAGTCTACCCAGAGGTAGAAAAACCAGCCATTGAAAACCCTACGGAGCACAGTTCTATTCTGACACACATGGGGGCGCCATGAGCACAGTTCTACTCTGACACACATGGGGGCGCCATGAGCACAGTTCTACTCTGACACACATGGGGGCGCCATGAGCACAGTTCTACTCTGACACACATGGGGGCGCCATGAGCACAGTTCTACTCTGACACACATGGGGGCGCCATGAGCACAGTTCTACTCTGACACACATGGGGGCGCCATGAGCACAGTTCTACTCTGACACACATGGGGGCGCCATGAGCACAGTTCTACTCTGACACACATGGGGGCGCCATGAGTCAGAATTGACTACCGAAACAGGTGGCAGTGGTACAGAACCTGGCTTCAGAGGATGCTGGAGGCTTGTGTAGGGCAGGCCGGTGGGGGAGGTTTCTCCACACACTGCAGCAGCTGCTGTGCAGAAAGTTAACCCTGATGTCTTTCACATTTTTTGTGGGTGCTGACCAGTCAGGAGGCAGGCCAGTGTGGTCACTGGGTGCTTAGCCCCAGCCGAAGTGCCTCAGTCCCTCGCAGCTCTTCCCCAGCACATCCACACCAACCATCCCCTCAGATTCAGACACTGCCAACGTTGTGAACTGAGTGCGGCTTCCAGATGGTCCTCTGTGCTATTCATAAGGTTTTCCCTGGCCAAATTTTTCAGAAATAGACCACCAGTTCCTACTCTGTCTTAGTCTGGAAGCTCTGTTCTGTGACATTGGTTGCCAACCCTGCCATGTTCTGTGACATTGGTTGCCAACCCTGCCCAACACTCCCCCTTTCTCCACCCTAGTTTCCCTGTTTCCATTTGTCCAGTTTTCCTGTCCCTTCTGGCCTTCTTGTTTTTGCTTTCGGGCTGGTGTGCCCATTTAGTTTTGTGCATATGGTTGGACTATGAAGCACACTCCTCACATGTGCTATTGTTTTTATAGGTGTGTCTAATCTTTGGTTGAAGGGTGAACCTCAGGAGTAACTTCAATACTTAGTTACAAGGATGTCCAAGGGCTTCTCCAGTCTCTGTCAGGCCAGTAGGTCTGGTCTTTTCTTGTGAGTTTGAATTTTATTCTACATTTTTCTCCAGCTCTGTTCGGGATTCTCTATTTGATCCCTGTCAGAGCATTTGGTGGTAGTAGCCAGGCACTGTCTAGTTGTTCTGGACTCAGTCTTGTGGAGGCTGTGGCAATTGTGGCCCATTAGTCCTTTGAACTAATCTTTCTCTTGTGTTTTTTGGGTTTTTTTTTCGCCTTTGCTCCGGATGGGGTGGGACAAGTATATGTATCTTAGGTGGCTTCTTGCAAGGTTTTAGGATCCCAGATGCTGCTCACCAAAGTAGGACATAGAACATTTTTTTTATAAACTATGTTGTGCCAATTGAGCTAGAGGCCCTCTAAAACCATGGTCCTCGGCTCTCAGCCCAGTAACGAGGTCCCTCAGGGAGTCTGGATGTGTTATGAAGGTTCTGTGATTTTGCGTTTGTCATAGATTAAATTATGTCCTTCTAAAATATGTGTCAACTTGGCTAGGCCATGGTTCCCAATATTATGTATTTGTCCACCATTTTGTCATCTGATATGATTTCCCTGTGTGTTGTAAATCCTATCTCTATAATGCTGATGAGTTGGAATCAATGGGAGTTATGTTAATGAGGCAGGACTCAATCCACAAGATTAGATTTTATCCTAAATCAATCTCTTCTGAGATATAAAAGAGAGACACCAGCAGAGAGACGGGGGACCGCATACCACAAAGAAAGCAGTGTTGGGAGCAGAGCTCATTCTTTGGATGTGGGGTTCCTGTGTGGAGAAGCTCTGAGACCAGGGGAATATTGATGACAAGGACCTTCCTTCAGAGCCAACAGAGAGAGAAAGCCTTCCCCTGGAGCTGGCACCCTGAATTTGGACTTCCAGCCTACTAGACTGTGAGAGGATAAACTTCTGTTTGTTGAAGCTATTTGCTTGTGGTATTTCTCTTATAGCAGCGCTAGATGACTAAGACAGCCTTTGTCAAGTTGCTCTGACTTCCCCAGTATTGTGTACTTCACCAAAGTTACCACTTATCTCCTATCTAGTTAGTGTTTTTCCCTCCCCAGCCCTCCGCGCCCTCATAACCATCAAAGATTATTTCTTTCTGGGTGTAAACTTTTTCATGAGTTTTTGTAATAGTGGTCTCATACAGTATTTGTCCTTTTGTGGATTGACTTATTTTACTCAGGATAATGACCCCCAGATTCATCCATGTTGTGAGATGTTTCACAGACTCGTTCTTTATCATTGTGTAGTAGTTCATTGTACCATAGTTTGTTTATCCATGCATTTGTTGATGGGCACTTAGGTTGTTTCCATTTTTTTGCTATTGTGAATAATGCTGCAATGAACATGGTTGTGCATATGCCTATTTCTGTGACAGCTCTTATTTCTCTAGTATGTATTCCTAGAAGTGGGATTGCCGGATCATATGTATTTTTACTGAAGGATTGGTAGTTGGATAATATGACGTTGGTGATAGAAATGATGCTAGGGATTGCATGATAGAATTTTGCAAGAACAATGACTTCTTCAGTGCAAATCCTTTTTTTTCACTAACATAAACAGTGACTATACACATGGACCTCACCAGAAGCAATACACAAGAATGAAATCAACTACATCTGTGGAAAGAGACAATGAAAAAGCTCAATATCTTCAGTCAGAACAAGGTCAGGGACCAACTGTGGAACAGACCATCAATTGCTCATTTGCAAATTCAAGTCGAAACTGAAGAAAATTAGAACAAGTCCAAAGAGAGCCAAAGTATGGCCTCGAATATATCCCACCCGAATTTAAAGATCATCTCAAGAATAGATTTGACATGTTGAACCAAAGACCAGGTGAAGTGTGGAATGACATCAAGGGCATCATACATGAAGAAAGCAAGAGATCATTAAAGAGACAGGAAAGAAGAAAAGATCAAAACAGGTGTCAGAAGAAACTCTGCAACTTGCCCTTGAACACTGAGCAGCTAAAGCAAAAGGAAGAAATGATGAAGTAAAAGAATTGAACACAAGATTTCAAAGGGGGAGCTTGAGAAGACAAAGTATTATAATGACACATGCAAAAAGCTGGAGATAGAAAACCAAAAGGGAAGAACACACTTGGCATTTCTCAAGCTGAAAGAGATGAAAGAAAAATTCAATCCTTGAGTTGCAATAGTGAAGGATTCAATGGGGAAAATATTAAACAATGCAGGAAGCCAAAAAAAGATGGAAAGAATACATAGAGCCACTATACCAAAAAGAATTGGTCGATGTTCAACCATTTCAGGAGGTAGCATATGATCAGGAACTGATGGTACTAAAGGAAGAAGTCCAAGGTACACCGAAGGCATTGGTGAAAAACAAGGTTCCAGCAATTGATGGCATAACAATTGAGATGTTTCAGCAAATGGATACAGCGTTGAAAGTGCTCACTCATCTATGCCAAGAAATTTGGAGGACAGCTGCCTGGCCAAAGGACTGGAAGAGATCCATATTTATGCCTATTCCCAGGAAAGGTGATCTAACCGAATGCAGAAATTATTGAACAATATCGTTAATATCACAGGCAAGTAAAATTTTGCTGAAGATTGTTCAAAAGCGGCTGCAGCAGTATATCAACAGGGAACTGCCAGAAATTCAAGCTGGATTCAGAAGAGGACGTGGAACCAGGGACATCACTGCTGATGTCAGATGAGTCCTGGCTGAAACCTGAGAATACCAGAAGGATGTTTACCTGTGTTTTATTGACTGTGCAAAGGCATTCAACTGTGTGGGTCATAAATTATGAATAACATTGTGAAGACTGGGAATTCCAAAACACCTAATTGTGCTCATAAGGAATCTGTACATAGATCAAGAGGCAGTTGCTTGGACAGAACAAGGGGATACTGCGTGGTTTAAAGTCAGGAAAGGTGTGCATCAGGGTTGTATCCTCTCACTATCCCTATTCAATCTGTATGCTGAGGAAATAATCCAAGAAGCTGGGCTGCATGAAGAAGAACAGGGCATCAGGATTGGAAGAAGGCTTGTTAACAACCTGTGTCATGCAGATGACGCAACCTTGCTTGCTGAAAGTGAAGAGGACTTGAAGCACTTACTGATGAAGACCGAAGACAACAGCCTTCAGTATGGACTACACCTCAACATAAAGGGAACAAAAAATCCTCACAACTGGACCAATAAACCACATCATGATAAATGGAGAAAAGATTGAAGTTGTCAAGGATTTCATTTTACTTGGATTCACAATCAACAGCCGTGGAAGCAGCAGTCAAGAAATCAAAAGACGCATTGCATTGGGCAAATCTGCTGCAAAGGCCCTCTTAAAGTGTTGAAAAGCAAACATGTTACCTTGAAGATTAAGGTGTGCCTTACCCAAGCCATGGTATTTTCAATCACATCATATGCATGCGATGCTGGACAAAGAATTAGGAAGACCAAAGAAGAATTGATGCCTTTGAATTGTGGTGTTGGCCAAGAATATTGACTATACCATGG
Organism: Elephas maximus indicus; assembly: GCF_024166365.1. NCBI lineage: Eukaryota > Metazoa > Chordata > Mammalia > Proboscidea > Elephantidae > Elephas > Elephas maximus. Next base: position 132,117,035 of record NC_064826.1, read on the forward strand.
ACTGCCAAAAGAAGGAACAGATTTGTCTTGGAAGAGTTACAATCAGAATGTTCCTTAGAAGCAAGGATTGCGAGACTGTGTCTTACATACTTTGAACATGTTGTCAGGAGGGATCAGTACCTGAGAAGGAGATCATGCTTGGCAAAGTACAGGGTCAGCAAAAAGAGGAAGACCCTCAATGAGGTGGATTGACACAGTGGCTGCAACAATGGGCTCAAGCATAACAACGATTATAAGGATGGTGTAGGACCGGGTGGTGTTTCGTTCTGTGGTACATAGGTTAGCTATGAGTCAGAAGCAACTGGACAGCACCTAAGAACAACAACAATATGGTATTTCTATTTCTAGGTTTTTAAGGAAGTGCAACATCATTTTCCTTAGTGGTTGTACCATTTTACATTCCCACAAGCAGTGCATAAGAGTTCCAATCTCCCCACAGCCTCTCAAACATTTGTTATTTTTGTTTTTTTGATTAGTGGCAATAACGTCGGGATGAGGCGGTATCTCATGTGATTTTGATTTGCATTTCTCTAATGGCTAGTGATTAGTGATTGCCATCATTTCCTCATGTGTCTGTTAGCTGCCTGAATGTCTTCTTTGGTGAAGAGTCTATTCATATCCTTGCCCGTTTTAATTGGATTATTTGTCTTTTTGTTGTTGTGGTGTTGAAGTATTCTATAGATTGTAGAGATTAAACCCTCGTCGAGTATGTCATAGCCAAAATTTTTTCCCAGTCTGTAGGTTGTCTTTTAACTGTTTTGGTAAAGTCTTTTGATGAGCATAGTGTTTAATTTTTAGGAGCTCCCAGCTACCTAGTTTAATTTGCTGGAGTTTTTGCATTATTAGTTATGGTTTGTATGCTCTTCTTCTTACTGATTTCTACTTTTGTGGCATTGTGATCAGAGAGAGTGCTTTATATTATTTCAGTGTTTTGGATTTTATCGAGGGTTGTTTTGTGGCCTAAAATATGGTCTATTTTGGAGAATGTTTCATGTGCATTGGAAGAGACTGTATACTTTGCTGCTGTTGAATGGAATGTTCTGTGCATGTTTATGAGGTCAAGTTGGTTGATCGTGGTTTATTTATTACAGTTATATCTTCTTGGTGAATTGTTCCTTTGTTCCTTTAATCATTATATGATGTCCTTCCTTGTCTTTTATGGTGGATTTGTTCTTAGTCTATTTTGAGATTAGTGTTGCCACTTCTGCTCTTTTTTGGTTGCTGTTTGCTTGATACATTTTTTCCATCCTTTGATTTTTAGAATATTTATGTCTATGTTTATTTTTTTTGTGTGTGTGTCTATGTGTCTAAGGTGTGTCTCTTGTAGACAGCAAGTTGATAGGTCAAGTTTTTTTAATCCATTCTGCCACTTTATGTCTCTTTACAGGTGCACTTAAGCCATTTTTATTCAGTGTGATTATCGATAGATATGAGTTTATTGTTGTCATATTGTTGTGTTTTTTGTGTATGTGTCCTATTGACGTTTTCTTTATTCATCTACTTTCCTGTGTTGACTTCCTTTTGTTTTTGTATTTTCTTTTCATTTCTTTCATCATTATAGATTTTGTGTTTACTGAGTCTTTATGTTTTTCTTCTTTTTTATTTTGATTAATGGTCTGTTAACTTTCTTTTTGGTTACCTTGAGATTTGCCCTAATCTTCCTAAGTTTGAAGCAGTCTTTTATTACTTGATATCACTTTGACTTCCTTTCCATTTGAAAGTTCCATACCTACACTGTTTATTCCCCCCTTTTATTGTTTTGATGCCATCAGTTACAAATCGATGTCTCTGTTTCCCTGTTTTAAGTCTTTAAGCTTTATTTTATTATTGAAATCTCTTTACCTTTTTTTTTTCTTTACCTAGATTGGTATCTGGCTGATGCTGTCCTGTGGTCTAGGTTCTAGGGGTCGTCTGATGTTGTTTCTCCAACCCAAGAATTTCCTTTAATATTCCTTGTAAGTTTGGTTTGGTTTTTATGAATTCCTTTAATTTCTGTTGATCTGGAAATGTCCTAATTTCATCACTGTATTTGAGAGAGAGTTTTGCAGGATATATTATTCTTGGCTGGAAGTTTTCTTCTATCAAGTTTTATATATGTTATTACATTGTCTTCTTGCCTGCATAGTTTCTGTTGGATAATTGGAGCTTAGTCTTATTTTTTCACCTTTGTAAGTGACTTTTTGTTTTTCACAAGTTGCTCTTAGGATTCTCTCTCTGTCTTTGGTTTTGGCAAGTGGGATTATGATATGTCTTGGCGACTTTCTTTTGGGGCCTAGCCTTTATGGGGTTTGTTGAGCTTCTTGGTTGGTCAGCTTTTCATCCTTAATTATATTAGGGAAGTTTTCTGCCAGCAAATCTTCAACAATCTTTTCAATGTTTTCCATTTTCTTCCCTTGTTCTGGAATGCTGATCATGTGCAAATTTTTGCTTCTGATTGTGTCCCACATAATTCTTAGGTTTTCTTCATTTTATTTTATTCTTTTCTCTGATTTTTCCTCAAAGTAGCAGCCATGGATTTGTTTTCAATTTTGCTGATTCTGTCTTCCATTGTTTCATATTTGCTCCTAAAATCTTGTGTTGTCCATTTCTGAAATACTGTTATCTTTTGGATTTATAGTTACTGTTTTTGTATGATTTCTAATAGTTTGTTTATTTTCATGTTTTGTTCTTGTATTATTTTTCTGAATTCTTCTGTTGCTTTGTATGTTTTTTCCTTGATTTTGGCTATGTTTTTGTTGATTTTGTCTATGTTTCCTATGATTTTGTCTATTTTTTCCTTGGCTTTTTCAGTGTTTTCCTTGATCTTTTTCCTAATCTTGTGGAGAGCCCTAAATATTAGTGCTCTGAATTTCATATCAGGTAGTTTCAATGCCTTTTCAAGGTCATTGATTATGTTGGTCACATGTTGAAGCCATCTTGTCCTGCTTTTCTATATGTTTTAATACTGTCTGCTCTGTCTGAGACATTAAGTTATTATTTTCTTTATTTATTGATTTATGTTAATTTGTTTCATACTGGTTTTGGTTTTGTTTTGATATGTCAAGGTGAGCTGGCTGGGTGTGCTTTGCTGCTTGCTCATCTGTGGGCACTATAGGTCTTACCATGTTATCTGGGTGGGTAGGACAGCAGTAAGCAGGGTGAGCCCACCTCACTGTACACTGGTTTGGCGAAGTGGCTAAAGGCAGACTGGGAAGGTGCTGTCTGCATCCTGATGTTGGTTCAATGGTTTGGTGAATTCACAGCCCCTCACCAAATGGTTGTGGGTGTTGGATGGGGAGTGGAACAATCTCGCTTCCTACTATTCAGCAGCTAGTCAAGTGGCTGGGGGGCAGTGTGGGCCTGGTGTGGTGGCAGGCCTGAGTGCTGGGGCACTATAGCTGTGCAGCGTGGCAGGGACTGGTAGGAAACAGCGAAAGGTGGCTTATGGGGATAGGTCAGAGGGAGAAAGAAAAGAACAGAGAAGAAAAAGATGACACAGTGGGAGCTGATGGGAGTGGGCTGGGTGGACCCAGAGGCCAGCAGGAGTGGGGAGGTTGTGAATGGGGAAGAGAGGAAGAAAGAAAAAAATGGTAGTGTGGTGCGGGCTTGTGAGCGAGGGTGAGGCAGACCCAGGGTCCAGCGTGAAGGGAGGGTAGGTGGCTTTTGGGGCTAGGTGGGAGGAAGGAAGGTGGGGGTGGGGCAGACCTGGGACACCAATGGGCTGGTGGCTCTCTAGTCGTGGCAACAAGATGGGGGCTGGTAGGAAAGGGTAGAGGTGGTATATGAGATTTAGTTGGAGGGATGAAGAAACAGAAGAAAGAGAAAAAATGGCGGCACAATGAGGGCTAGTGAGTTGGAGTGGGATGGACCCAAGGACTGGTGTGGAGGGGAGGTGGCCTATGGGCCTAGGTGTGACGAAAGAAGAAAGAGAAAAAAATGGTGACCTGTTGGGGCAGACCTGGGGCCTGGTGGGTAGGGAAGGTAGCATATATATAGGTGTGAGGGAAAAAGAAAAGAAAGGAAAAAAAGAAAATTGTGCTGTGGCGGGAGCCAGCAGGAAGGGTGGGGGTGTTGGTTTATAGGTCTAGGTGAGAGGGAGAAAGAAAAGGAAGGAAGAAAGAAAGAAAGAAAAGCCATATGCTGGGAGAAGGTGGGGTGAGCCTGAGGTAGGGTCTTGTATTGTGGACCCTGGTGGTGGGGGCTGCCAGCATGGGGGTGTTCTTGCTTCTACTCACCAGAAAGGTAAGAGGTGGGAAAGCATGTTTCCCTGGTTACTGGGTGCTCTGTCTCCTGTTGGGAGCTCTGTGGAGTTGCCTTCTCATACTTCTTGTCCAGGGTTGTTGCTGGCTGTGTTTCAAGATAGTAATACTGTTCCGTGTTAGTTGGCAGGGGACTTCCACTCCATATCTCTCCTCATTCTGTTTTTCACCAGTTTCTTCTTCTAGAGTTTGATCTAGCTCCTTATCCATTCATTTGATGCTCAGATTTCCAGGATCGATATTTGTATCTGTTTTACTTGTTTTTTTGGGTCTTTGCTACAGAGGGACAGCATAGTGCATATGACTAAGGCACCATGTTGGCTCTTGGCTTAATATTATTTTTATCTTAACAGAAATATGGTATCAGAAATGGGATCTGAAGACATCCTCCCATGGCCCGAAGTCATCAAAGGGAACCAGGTACTGGGTATTCATAGAGCATTTCTCTTTCCTCATTGCTTCTCTCCAGTGTCTTCAGGGTCATGGTAAGGACTCTCAGGTCTTGAGATCTGTATTTTGTGTCACAGCTCAGCTCTGAAACTGATTTGTATTTGTGAAAGACAAGGTCTCCAGTCAAAAGAATGAACTCGGTTCATAAAAAAGAGAAACCAGGTTTCATATGGTTATTACAGGGGAATCTCAGAGCCTTTTTTAAATGTCAAAATCAATGGGCATGAGTCAAGCATGCAAAAGCCTCTAGAGCACTTGGCGCTATAACCAAAAGACACTTGTTTGAGGATAAGCTCATCATAAGATGGGCACAGTGGCATTAGCCTGCTTGCCAGCCACAAGAAAATTCTTGTGCAATGGAAGAACATTATAAAAAATAAACATGGAACCAAATCCTGAAGCAGACTTCCTACTAGGAATTTTATTTGGCTCTCGGAAACCCAAGTGTTAATCTAAAGGAGTCCATCCTCAGCATCTCGGAAAAGTGAGCTTGGAGCTCCTCTGGCTGGGGATCATTTTCAAAACACTATAAGCCACATAGTTGTTTGTTTCTGAAAAAATGGAGTGAATACACTAGGGGTAATTTGGAATTCCAGTAACTACTTTGAGTAAATGAGTTAGCACTTGTTTTGTTCTTTTTCTTGTTGTTGTTTTTCTTTTTTTGTTGCTCTTCAAGGAGCTTCTTGTTGACACTCAGGCTTCATTGTTCTCACTTGTGCTGACTGAACATTTTTCTTGGTCTGGGTCAAGGGAAATAGGTTTGGGTCCAATAAAGAAAATTGGCCTCAGGTAGTTTTTAAAATGAATTCAACCAAGCTACAATTAACTTGCCCGTCTCAAATGGAGGGCTCTCCCACCCTTTTGACTTGGCTGATCCCATTTAAATGGGTTGACCTTACCAAACGCAAGTTGGAGTTGCAGCAGCAACTTTAGGAAACTAGGTTCCGTATTTGCTTTGTTTTGTGTCATACTGTTTAAAAGTCCTTGCTGTCTGAAATTGTTGAGTGTCACAGAAAGGATAAGGTAGAACACAGGCATATAAGCCCTATAAACTTGTTGTTTGAGTTGGCCTCACACACTGCTGAGTTTTTGGTTCTCACCAAACGGCATCTACTTTGACAAATTTTGCTGTGGGATATCTGTAAAACTGGACGAGGTTCTTGTCTCTCTCTCTCTCTCTCTTTTCTTTTTTTTGGTCTTGAGATCTTGGCTTTAATCCAGAGAAAACATTTTATCTTGTTTTTCCACAGGTCCTCAGACAAAGGCCTGGGACTGACCATTGCCAGCTCTCAAACAGCTCTTGGTTGTTTTAAGCCTCAGTGTTCTTCTCTTCCGGGAAAAACTGCTTTTTTTTTTTTTTTAATTTTTATTGTGCTTTAAGTGAAAGTTTCCAAACCAAGTTGGACTCTCATACGAAGATTTATAAACATCTTGCTATATACTCCTAATTGCTCTCCCTGCAATGAGACAGCACACTCCTTCTCTCCACTCTCTCTTTCTGTGTCCATTCGGCCAGCTTCTGACCCCCTCTACACTCTCATCTCCCCTTCAGACAGGAGATGCCAACATGGTCCTATGTGTCCACCCAATCCAAGAAGCTCTCTCTTTCCCAGTATCCTTGTCTATGCCATAGACCAGTCCAATCCCTGTCTGAAGAGTTGGCTTTGGGAATGATTCCTGTCTTGGGCTAAGAGAAAGTCTGGGGACCATGACCTCCAGGGTCATTCTAGTCTCAGTCAGACTATTAAATCTGGTCTTTTTACATGAATTTGGGGTCTTCATCCTACTACTCTCCTGCTCCCTCAGGGGTTCTCTGTTGTGTTCCCTGTCAGGACAGTCATCGGTTGTAGCCAGACACCATCTAGTTCCTCTGGTCTTAGGCTAATGTAGTCTCTGGTTTATGTGGCCCTTTCTGCCTCTTGGGCTCATAATTACCTTGTGTATTTCGTGTTCTTCATTGTCCTTTGGTCCAGGTGGGTTGAGACCAACTGATGCATCTTAGATGGCCACTTGCTAGCATTTAAGACTCCAGACGCCACTCTCCAAAGTGGGATGCAGAATGTTTTCTCAATAGATTTTATTATGCCAATTGACTTAGATGTCCCCTGAAACCATGGTCCCCAAATCCCTGTCCCCTGCTAGGCTGGCCTTCAAAGCTTTCAGTTTATTCAGGAAACCTCTTTGCTTTTGGTTTAGTCCAATTGTGCTGACCTCTCTTGTATTGTATGTTGGCTTTCCCTTCACCTAAAATAGTTCTTATCTACTATCTAATTATTGACTACCACTTTCCCTTTCTCCCTCCCTCTCTTCTCTCATAACCATCAAAGAATATTCTCTTCTCTGTTTCAACTATTTCTCGAGTTCCTATAATAGTGGTCTTGTACGATATTTGTCCTTTTGCAGCTGACTAATTTCACCCGGCATCCTGCCTTCCAGATTCCTCCATGTTACAAAGTGTTTTATGGATTCATCATTGTTCTTTATGGATGGGCGATATTCCATTGTGTGAATATACCGTAATTTATTTATCCATTCGTCTGTTGATGGGCACCTTGGTTGCTTCCATCTTTTTGCTATTGTAAACAGTGCTGCAATGAACATGGGTGTGCATATATCTGTTCGTGTAAAGGCTCTTTTTTCTCTAGGATATATTCCAAGGAGTGGGATCGCAGGATCATATGGTAGTTCTATTTCTAGTTTTTTAAGGAAGCACCAAATTGATTTCCAAAATGGCTGTACCATGTTACATTCCCACCAGCAGTGTATAAGTGTTCCAGTCTCTCAACAACCTCGCCAACATTTATTATGTTGTGTTTTTTGGATTAATGCCAGCCTTGTTGGAATGAGATGAAATCTCATTGTAGTTTTGATTTGCATTTCTCTAACGACTAATGATCATGAGCATTTCCTCATGTATCTATTAGCTACCTGAAAGTCTTCTTTAGTGAAGTGTCTATTCATGTCTTTTGCCCATTTTTTAATTGGGTTATTTGTCTTTTTGTAGTTGAGTTTTTGCATTATCATGTAGATTTTAGAGATCAGGCGGTGATCGGAAATGTAGTTAAAAACTTTTTCCCAGTCTGTAGGTAATCTTTTTACTCTGTGGGTGAAGTCTTTGGATGAGCATAGGTGTTTGATTTTTAGGACCTCCCAGTTCTCTGGTTTCTCTTCTGCACTGTTAATAATGTTTTGTATACTGTTTATACCATGTATTAGGGCTCCTAGCACTGTCCCTATTTTTTCTTCCATGACCTTTATCATTTTAGATTTTATATTTAGGTCTTTGATCCATTTTGAGTTAGTTTTTGTGCATGGTATGAGGTATGGGTCTTGTTTCTTTTTTTTTTTTTTCAGATGGATATCCAGTTATGCCAGCAACTTTTGTTAAAAAGACTGTCTTCTCCCCTTTTAACTTACTTTGGGCCTTTGTCAAATATCAGCTACTCATATGTGGATGGATTTATGTCTGGATTCTCAATTCTGTTCCATTGGTCCATGTATCTGTTGTTGTACCAGTACCAGGCTGTTTTGACTACTGTGGTGGTATAATAGGTTCTAAAATCAGATAGAGTGAGGCCTCCCACTTTGTTCTTTGTTTTCAGTAATGCTTCACTTATCCGGGGCCTCTTTCCCTTCCATATGAAGTTGGTGATTTGTTTCTCTATCTCATTAAAAAATGTCGTTGGAATTTGGATCGGAATTGCATTGTATCTATAAATGGCTTTTGGTAGAATAGACATTTTTTACTATGTTAAGTCTTCCTATCCATGAGCAAGGTATGTTTTTCTCCACTTATGTCCGTCTCTTTTGGTTTCTTGCAGTAGTGTCTTGTAGTTTTCTATGTGTAGGTCTCTTACATCTCTGGTAAGATTTATTCTTAAGTATTTTATCTTCTTGGAGGCTACTGTAAATGGTATCGATTTGGTGATTTCTTCTTCTATGTTCTTTTTTTTGGTGTAGAGGAATACAACTGATTTTTGTATGTTTATTTTGTATCCTGATCCTCTGCTGAACTCTTCTATTAGCTTCAGTAGTTTTCTTGAAGATTCTTTAGGGTTTTCTGTGTATAAGATTGTGTCATCTGCAAATAGAGATACTTTTACTTCTTCTTTACCAATCCGGATGCCCTTTATTTCTTTATCTAGCCTTAATGCTCCGGCTAGGACCTCCAGCACAATGTTGAATAAAAGTGGTGATAAAGGACATCCTTGTCTGGTTCCTGATCTCAAGGGGAATGCTTTCAGGCTCTCTCCGTTTAGGATGATGTTGGCTGTTGGCTTTGCATAAATACCCTTTATGATGTTTCAGAATTTTTCTTCTCTCCCTATTTTGCTGAGAGGTTTTTTTTTTTAATCATGAATGGGATTGAACTTTGTCAAATGCTTTTTCTGCATAGATTGATAAAATCATGTGGTTCTTGTCTTTTGTTGTATTTATATGATGGATTACGTTAATTGTTTTTCTAATGCTGGACCATCCCTGCATACCTGGTATGAATCCCACTTGGTCGTGATGAATTATTTTTTTTGATATGTTGTTGAATTCTACTGACTAGAATTTTGTTGAGGATTTTTTCATCTAAGTTCATGAGGGGTATAGGTCTATAATTGTCTTTTTTTGTGGTGTTATTACCTGGTTTTGGTATCAGGGCTATGCTGGCTTCATAGAATGAGTTTGGGAGTATTCCACCCTTTTCTATGTTATGAAATACCTTTAGTAGTAGTGGTGTTAATTCTTCTCTGAAAGTTTGGTGGAACGCTGCAGTGAAGCATCCGGGACATGGCTGTGTTTGTTGTTGATGTTGTTGGTAATTTTTGATTACCTTTTCAATCTCTTCTTTTGTTATGGGTCTATTTGTTCTACCTCTGTGTTAGTTTGGGTAGGTAGTGTGTTTCTAGGAATTCATCCATTTCTTTTAGGTTTTCAAATTTGTTGAGTAGAATTTTTCATAGTAATCTGATATGATTCTTTCAATTTCAGTTGAGTCTGTTGTAATATAGCCCATCTCATTTCTTATTTGGGTTGTTTGCTTCCTCTCCTGCTTTCTTTTGTCAGTTTAGCCAATGCTTTATCAATTTTGGTAATTTTTTCAAAAAACCAGCTTTTGGTCTTGTTAACTCTTTCAATTGTTTTTTTTATAAATAATTTTTATTCTGCTTTAAGTGAAAGTTTACAAATCGAGCCAGTCTCTCACATACAAACTTATATACACCTTACTACATACTCCCATTTACTCTTCCCCTAATGAGTCAGCCCGCTCCCGCCTTCCAGTCTCTCCTTTCGTGACCCTTTTGCCAGTTTCTAACCCCCTCTACCCTCCCATCTCCCCTCCAGACAGGAGATGCCAACATAGTCTCAAGTGTCCACATGGTGCAAGTAGCTCATTCCTCATCAGCATCTCTCTCCAACCCATTGTCCAGTCCAATCCATGTCTGATGAGTTGGCTTCCAGAATGGTTCCTGTCCTGGGCCAACAGAAGATTTGGGGACCCTGACCTCCGGGGTCCTTCTAGTCTCAGTCAGATCATTAAGTCTGGTCTTTTTATGAGAATTTGGGGTCTGCATCCCACTGTTCTACTGCTCCCTCAGGGGTTCTCTTTTGTGTTCCCTGTCAGGGCAGTCATCAGCTGTGGCTGGGCACATTCTAGTTCTTCTGGTCTCAGGATGATGTAGTCTCTAGTTCATGTAGCCTTTTCTGTCCCTTGGGCTCATAACTACCTTGTGAGCTTGGTATTCCTCATTCTCCTTTGATCCAGGTGGGTTGACACTCATTGATATGCACCTTAGATGGCCGCTTGCAAGCATTTAAAACCCCAGATGCCACACTTCAAAATGGGATGCAGAATGTTTTCTTAACAGATTTTATTTGCCAATTGACTTAGATGTCCCCTGAAGCCATAGTCCCCAAACCCCTGCCCCTGCTTTGCTGACCTTTGAAGCATTCAGCTTATTCAGGAAACTTCTTTGCTTTTGGTTTCGTCCAGTTGTGTTGACCTCCCTTATATTGAGTGTTTTCCTTCCCTTCACCTAAAGTAGGTCTTATCTACTATCTAATCAGTAAATAATCCTATCCCACCCTCCCTCCCTCTACCATCTCATAACCACAAAAGAATGTGTTCTCTGTTTAAACTATTTCTCAAGACCTTATAATAGTGGTCTTATACAATATTTGTCCTTTTGCAACCGACTAATTTCACTCAGCATAATGCCTTCCAGGTTCCTCCATGTTATGAAATGTTTCACGGGTTTCTCACTGTTCTTTATTGATGCGTAGTATTCCATTGTGTGAATATACCATAATTTATCCATTCATCTATTGATGGGTACCTTGGTTGCTTCTCTTTTTTTGCTATTGTAAACAGTGCTACAATAAATATGGGTGTGCATATATCTGTGTAAAGGCTCTTATTTCTCTAGGATATATTCTCAGGAGGGGGATTGCTGGGTTGTATGGTAGTTGTATTTCTAGCTTTAAAGGAAGCGCCAAATCGATTTCCAAAGGGTTGTACCATTTTACATTCCCACCAACAGTGCATAAGTGTTCCAGTCTCTCCACGTCCTGTCCAACATTTATTATTTTGTGTTTTTTGGATTAATGCCAGCCTTGTTGGAGTGAGATGGAATCTCATCGTAATTCGAATTTGTATTTCTCTAATGGCTAATGATCGAGAGCATTTCCTCATGTATCTGTTAACCACCTGAATGTTTTCTTTAGTGAAGTGTCTGTTCATCTCCTTTGCCCAATTTTTAATTGGGTCGTTTGTCTTTTTGTGGTTGAGTTTTAGCAGAATCATGTAGATTTTAGAGATCAGGTGCTGGTCGGAGATGTCGTAGCTGAAAATTTTTTCCAGCCCGTAGGTGGTCTTTTTACTCTTTTAGTGAAGTTTTTAGATGAGCATGGGTGTTTGATTTTTGGTGCTCCCAGTTATCTGGTTTCTCTTCATCATTTTTAGTAATGTTTTGTACTCTTTTTATGCGTTGTGTTAGTGCTCCTAACGTCCCTATTTTTTCTTCCGTGATCTTTATCATTTTAGACTTTATGTTTAGATCTTTTACCCATCTGGAGTTAGTTTTTTGTGCATGCTGTGAGGTATGGGTCCAGTTTCATTTTTTTTTTTTTTTTTTGCAGATGGATATCCAGTTATGCCAGCACCATTTGTTAAAAAGACTATCTTTTCCTCAATTAACTGACACTGGGCCTTTGTCAAATATCAGCTGCTCTTATGAGGTTGGATTTATATCTGAGTTCTCAATTCTGTTCCACTGGTCTATGTGTCTGTTGTTGTACCAGTACCAGGCTGTTTTGACTACAGCGACTGTATAATACATTCTAAAATCAGGTAGAGTGAGGCCTCCCACTTTGTTCTTTGTTTTCAGTAATGCCTCTCTTATCCGGGGCCTCTTTCCCTTCCATATGAAGTTGGTGATTTGTTTCTCCATCACATTAAAAAATGGATTCTTCTGTTGCTCGCGTTCTATTTGCTCAAGTTGTAGGGACAGTTCTCTGATTTTGGCTCTTTCTTTTTTATGTATGTGTGCATTTATCAGTATAAATTGACCTCTGAGCACTGCTTTTGCTCTGTCCCAGAGGTTTGGATAGGAAGTGTTTTCAGTCTCATTGCATTTTATGAATTCCTTTATCCCCTCCTTAATGTCTGCTTTAACCCAGTCTTTTCTGAGCAGGGTATTTTTCAGTTTCCAAGTATTTGATTTCTTTTCCCTGGTTTTTCTGTTATTGATTTCTACTTTTATGGCCTTGTGGTCTGAGAAGATGCTTTGTAATATTTTGGTGTTTTGGATTCTGCAAAGGTTTGTTTTATGACCTAATACGTGATGTATTCTAGAGAATGTTCCCTGTGCACTAGAAAAAGAGTATCCTTGGCTGCTGTTGGGTGGAGTGTTCTGTATATGTCTATAAGGTCAAGTTGATTAATTGTGGCATTTAGATCTTCTGTGTCTCTATTGAGCTTCTTTCTCTTTGTCCTGTCCTTCACCGAAAGTGTGTGTTGAAGTTTCATACTATAATTGTAGAGCTGTCTATCTCAGTTTTCAAAGCTGTTAGAGTTTGTTTTATGTATCCTGCAGCCCTGTCATTAAAAAAATATATATTTAATATGGTTATATCCTCTTGGTATAAAAATCCCTTAAATCAGTATATAGTATTCTTCCTTATCTTTTGTGGCTGATTTCACTTTAAAGCCTATTTTTCAGAAATTAATATTGCCACTTCTTTTTTGTTTGTGGTTTGCTTGATATATTTTTTTCCATCCTTTTTCTTTTTCTTTTGAGTTTTAGTTTGTTTGTGTCTCTAAGTCTAAGGTGTGTCTCCTGTAGGCAGCATATAGATGGATCATTTTTTTTGGCGTATAGATGGATCGTGTTCTTTTATCCATTCTACCACTCTCTGTTTCTTTATTGGTGCGTTTAGTCCTTTAACATTCAGAGTAATTATGGATATTTATGAGTTTAGTGTGTCATTTTGATGTCTTTTTTTGTGGGTTGTTGACAGTTTCTTTTTCCCACTTAATTTTTTGTGCTGAGTATTTTATCTTTATTTATTGTCTTTTCCTGTTCTGTGTTGTTGATTTTGTTTCTGCTGAGTATCTATTTTTTTCTTGTATTTTATTTTAATGAATAGGATCGTTAGTCTCCTTTGTGGTTACCTTAATATTTACCCCTATTTTTCTAAGTTTAAACCTAACTTTTATTTCTTTATATCGCCTTATCTTTCTCTCCGCATGGAAGATCTATGACTGCATTTCTTAGTCTCTGTTTGTTATTTTAATCTTGCTTCTTTCACATAATGACATCGCTGTTTCCCCGTTTTGATTGGTTTTGTGTCTTGATTTATTTTTGTGATTTCTCTGTCTGGGTTAACATCTGATTGCTCTGTCCAGTGTTCTAGTCTTGGCTTGATGCCTGATGTTATTGATTTTCTAAACAAAGAACTCTCTTTAGTATTTCTTGTAGTTTTGGCTTAGTTTTTACAAATTCTCTAAACTTCTGTGTATTTGGAAATGGCCTAATTTCACCTTCATATTTGAGAGACAGAAAAACTGCTTTTTATGTGTTCTCTCATCCCTAACTCTTGCACCTATTTTTCTAAATGGCATAATTTTACTAAGGATGGCTTGGGACTTCAGAAACTACTTTGAGAAACTTTTTGATACAAATTCGTTAATTTTAAAAGTGCACTGAAAAAAGAATGGATTGTTTATTTTGATTTGGTTCAATGAGACATCAGAAAGACAAAAATATTCTAAAATTGCTTTTTCAAAAGATTCTTTAAAGTGTGCTGAAAATATGGTTATGAATATGTAATACTTTCCATCCTCCAGATGGTATTATCAAATTAGATGATAATGTCCCTTTAAAGAGCTGTATTCAGACTGGTTTAGAGATAAATAAGTTTTTATACAAACTGAATAGTCCTAATATTCCCTGAAGTCATGAAAGTGAACTTGTTTTCACAAAAGTTTTTATGTTTTGTAGTATTGTTACCAATCACTAATCTGACACAAAGGCTCCTTGTCCTTCCCGAGTAAGAATACACTCGAAAGACAAACTTTATCTTCAGCAAGCTTCCTTTTGCCTGAGTCAAACAAAAGCAGTCAGTGGGAGACTAAGCCTCTCCAAAAGACTGACTTGAAAAGGGAAGCAAACTAGGGCTTATATGGGTTCAGTGGAGATAATAGAGTAATGAATATTTAGTGGGCTTCTTTTAAGGGATGGGTAATTCTCAGAATGTTGGCTCATGCTAATTAGGTTGCACACACATCTGGAATCCAAAATGGAACTTCTGATATTCAAGATTGAGTCCTCTTGGCAGCCCTTGGCATCACTTATGGAATGTACTGCAAGCACAGTGATATTCGGCACTACATCACCATCTTCAGAGGCCTAAGGAAGGTTAAACAGCAGTCACACTTTGTTCTTCTGCACATGCATAGCCTGTAAAGGGGGAACGGGCTAGAAAAACACTAAGAAGGAGATAGTAATTCACAGCTGTTTCAACCTTATGTTGACAGGGTTTGGTTCCTGTTCACCCAACTTCTAGATGGTTAATCTTGTAACAGCTCTTTTGTTCCGCCAGCACAGTTAACCCTATCTGTCTCAGTATGCTGGCTTGAAGACAATTTCCAAGGTCTTTCTTGGTAACCTAGGCTAGATTGAGTATGCAGGATGTGTTCTGTTAAGGAAAAAGAGAAAGTAAAAGACTGGTAGTTCCATGATGAGAAAAAGGAAAGCATAGGACAAAAACTGGATGGATAGAGAGTTACAAAGAGGTTAGAAGAAGGTTAGTTAAGATTTGATGGGTTTATTTACAGTTTTGTTAAAGAACTTCAGTAATTACTGGGGTAAACTTAGTAAAGGGTTAGAAAAAACTTATGCTGAAAAAGAAAAAAGGTAAACTGATTACCTAGGATAGTAAAGACAGACAGAACAAAGAGTCAAGGGACCCCTTCCAACAGGGTATAAATCATTAAAAGGATATAAAAAAATAAGATAAATAAGATGGACATTGATGTGGTGAAAACAAGCAAGTATTATATTAATACATATCAAAGACTGGGGTGGATCAGTAGGGCCCTCTGCTTATCTTCCAATATTAAAGAGCCGTAAACCAGTTTCCTCTACTCTGGAGGAATTTTAAAAATCCAAAAGACAAAAATCACAGTGAAAAACTGCACCTGAAACAGCCTGGGGCAGTGATGTACCAGATTAAATAAGATAAGGATTAACAAAGAGGCCACAGTTCCCTGTTTGATCCCTGGCCAAAGACCATGATCATATCCATATCAGTGAGTAAAATCATCAGGTGAAGAAGAGACACTTGTGATTTCAAAACCAGTTAGTTAAATGTTAGAAGAAGCTAAAGTTAGATTGAGAAAATATGGACAGTGGTCGATGAGGTGAAGGTGAAAGTTTGGAACGTTTAAGCAAACTTTATTTCAACATTAATTATGTTTTCTGGTATATAGGCTTAAAGATGATTTCTGAGATCTTTAGGTAGATTAAAACATTAGACTGATAGTAAATTGAGTTAATTGATGGATATTCATTATAATTTACATTTAAGTACTTTTGCTTTTTTCTTTTTTTTAATGTGCCACAGATAGGGTAGATATGTTTTTGAGTCTGCTAATCAATGTGTTCATTTTTTGACACTTTAAAAAGTTGTACTATAAGAGATATGTTATAAAGATAGAAAAGCTTAAAAGGTTTAAAGAAAGGGAATCTTATTTGTTGTGGTCAAAGCTGGCTAAAGTTTAATGGCTTATTTATGAGTTTTTTTTTTTTTTTAGTAGCAAATAGTATATAAAACTAAAATTCATTTTTTCTCTGTTAAAATTTTCTTTAATTAAGGGGTTGAAGTTTGTAAAAGGTTATCTTTATCGTCTATATAATCTGCCTAGAAGGCAAAGATTCTGTGTCTCATTAGAATTAATTTCTGAGTTTATTGATTTTATCATGTCCCTGATTGTTTAAAGGAACCAAGCCTCCTGGCTTTTGAAAAAGCTAAGGTTTTTACAGTCATGTTACTTCCTACATGTACTTTTAGCTGTCCATGTATTGGTGACCTATGACCCTATTTGACTAAATAATAAAACTCCTGAAACCTTTGACATTTTTCCCTTCCAAAATCCAATCCTAAGTGATGTCTTTTATACTTAAAGCCTTGTCTTATGGGTTTTTTAGACAGCTTGTGGAAAATCACAAAAGATTTTTTCCTGCTTTGCTATGGGAAAAGTGCTAGAAATAATTAGGTTTATTTGACATGTTGTGAGTTGTATGAAAAGTGTTGTCAAATCAAAGGGTGTGTCTCATTTTTTTTAGGTTAAAATTTATATGAGTGTCAGTGTTTTTACAGTGATGTTTTGCCTGATAATATAAAACAAAAGTATAATATCATCAGTCATAATTTTAGCTATTACTTTAGATTGTTAATTTGGTCATGACTTTATTTCCTTAATTTTAATTTGGCATAATCTAGGCAAGTGAGTTTCAACTAGAGATTTACGGCACTCTCCTATAGATTTTTATTAATATTCAGATGTTTAGAAACTTGATAATTGATAATTGATATATCCTAAATATATGCTTTTTTAAATATATGCTTGGTGTATTCATACTATTTTATGTCTCAAAAGTATTAAATGTTATATCTGAAGTTCTTTGAAAATGTTGTTCTTGTTAGGTACTGTCGAGTCAGTTCCAACCCATAGCAAACTTATGTACAACAGAACGAAACGCTGCCTGGTCCTGTGCCGTCCTCACAATAGTTGTTATGCTTGAGCCCGTTGTTGCAGCTGCTGTGTCAATCTGTTGAAAATAAGATTAGTCATTATGTTTAGAGGTATTTTGTCTGAAGTTTTTTTTAATTGATTTTATTTTCCTTGCATACCACAAAAACAAATTCTCATCAGCTCATTCACTTTTGAAAGTTATTAGTAATAAGTTAATAATGGCTATTTTTAAGTTTTGTTATCTGCAGATAGTTTTTACTCTGATGCCCTGAAAGTGCTTGCAATCAACCACAGACCAGAGTATTTCAACAAAAAAGGGCTATCTCAGAGAGTCATGGGAAGGACTATGACAGATTTTGAAGATGAACATTTAATAACACTGCTTAAATAGTTTTGAGATTTTATCACCAGACTGAATCAATATCTCCAGAACTCTTCTGGAGAAGCTGATGTGTTCATGAGACTCTAATCCAGGATCAAGTGGAACAGAAATGAATTACATATATAATAACAAAAGCATAAACAGCAAAAGAAAAAGTAAAGAAATGGGACCTCATAAAAACTCAAAACTTTGTTTATCAAAAGACTTTACTATAAAAGTGCTACTATCTGGGAGAATATCTTCAGAAACCGTATACCTAACAAGAATCTAATAACCAAAATATGTATAAAACTTTGACAACAAGAAAACGATAAATAACCCAATGATATGGGCAAAGGATTTGAATAGATATTTCACCAAAGAGGACGTTCAGATGGCCACCAAACACATGAAAAGATGCTCAGTGCCATTAGCCATCAGAAAGATGCCAATCAAAACCACAACGAGATACAATTTCACTTCCACTAGGAAGGCTTAGGAAGGCTAGGAACCCTGGCAGCATAGTGGTTGAGAGCTATGGCTGCTGACCAAAAGGTTGACAGTTCGAATCCACCAGGCACTCTCTGGAAACTCCATGGCGCAGTTCTACTCTGTCCTATATGGTTGCTATGAGTTGGAATCAACTTGACAGAAAGTTTTTTTTTTTTTTTTTAGGATGGCTAAGATAAAAAAACAGAAAATAAGAAATGTTGGCCAGGATGTGGGGAAATTGGAGCCCTTATCCATTGCTTGTGGGAATGTAAAATGATACAGCCATTGTGGAAAACAGTGTGGCATTTCCTCAAAAAACTAAAAATAGAGCTATCATAAGACCCAGCAATTCCACTCCTAGGTATATACCCAAAATACTTGAAAGCAGAGACTCAAAAAGAGACCTGTACACCAATGTTCATTGTACCGCTATTCACAACAGCCAAAAGGTGGAAAAAACCTAAATGCCCACCAACAGATGAATGGAAAAATAAAATGTGGTACATGCATATAATGGAATCCTTTTCAGCTAGTAGAAGAAATGAAGTCTAGATACATGCTACAGTATGGACTGAGCTTGAAAACATTATGCTAAGTAAAATAAGCCAATCATAAAAGGACAAATATTCTAATACATCACTTACATAAAAAGGCAAATGTATACAGACCAAAGTTTATTCGTGGTTACCAGGGGCAGGAGGGAGGGAGGAAAAGGAGGTAAACGGTGATGGGAAAATTGCATTGATTAAGGGTAGGGTTGCACAGCTGTTTGTTGTAAGTGCTGTAGTAAGTTGTACAACTCTAAAAAGTTGAACTGGCAAAAGTTGTGTGGTAGATATATTTACAGCAGCGACCAAGAAAAAAAAAAGCTTCTGAGGCTGCTTATGTACAACCAAACACCTCATGGGATTTGGTTGCTTGGTTTGGAAGTTTAGGGTCATGGTGCCTTGGATTGAATTGTGTCCCCCCAAATATCTGCCAATTTGGCTGGGTCATGATTTCCCAGGATTGTGTGATTGTCCACAATTTTGTCATCTGATGTGATTTTCTTTTGTGTTGTAAATCCTATCTCTACGATGTTAATGAGATGGGATTAGTGGCAGTTATGAAGACTCAATCTACAAGATTAATCTACAGTTTAAGCCAATCTCTTTTGAGATATAAGAGACAGAAGCAAGCAGAGAGACAGGGAGACCTCATACCACCAAGAAAGCAGCATCGGGAGCAGAGCACCTCCTTTTGACCTGGGGTTCCTGTGCAGAGAAGCTCCTAGTACAGAAGAAGATTGATGACAAAGACATTAGATGCATTAAAAAAAAAAAAAATTCTTTTTTTTTTTTTAATTAGAGAAAGAAAATCTTCCCCCAGAGCTGATGCCCTGATTTTGGACTTCTAGCCTACTAGAGTGTGAGAAAATTAATTTCTTTGTTAAAGCCATCCACTTGTGGTATTTCTATTTTAGCAGCACTGATGACTAAGATCCAACAAGAATGTGGAAATTACCAAACAATATCATTAATATCACATGCAAGTAAAATTTTACTGAAGATCTTTCAAAAACGGCTATGGCAGAAAATCAACAGGAAACTGACAGAAGTTCAAGCTGGATTCAGAAGAGGACGGGGAACCAGGGATATCATTATTGATGTCAGATGGATCCTGGCTGAAAGCAGGGAATACCAGAAAGATGTTTACCTGTGTCTTATTGACTATGCAAAGGCATTCGACTTTGTGGATCATAATAAAATATGGATAACAGTGCAAAGAACGGGCATTCCAGAATACTTACTTGTGTTCATGAGGAACCTGTGCATAGATCAAGAGGCAGTCCTTTGAACAGAGCAAGGGGATACTGTGTGGTTTAAAGTCAGGAAAGGTGTATGTCAGGATTGTATCCTCTCACCACACCTATTCAATCTGTATGCTGAACAAATAATCCGAGAAACTGGACTATAAGAAGAAAAACATGGCATCAGGATTGGAGGGAGACTCATTAACAAACCGAGTTATGCAAATAACACAACCTTGCTTGCTGAAAGTGAAGAGGGCTTGAAGGACTTACTGATGAAGATCAAAGACCACAGCCTTCAATATGGATTATACCTCAATGTAAAGAAAACAAAAACCCTCACAACCGGACCAATAAGCAACATCACGATAAATGGAGAAAAGATTGAAAGTTGTGAAGGATTTCATTTTACTTAGATCCACAATGAACACCCATGGGAGGAGCAGTCAAGAAATCAAAAGATGCATTGCATTGGGCAAATCTACTGCAAAAGACCTCTTTAAAGTGTTGAAATGCAAGAATGTCACCCTGAAGACTAAGGTGCATCTGACCCAAGCCATGGCGTTTTCAATTGCCTCATATGCATGTGAAAGCTGGACACTGAATAAGGAAGACCGAAGAAGAATTGACACCTTTGAATTGTGTTGGCAAAGAATAGTGAATGTGCCATGGACTGCCAAAACAATGAAAAAATCTGTCTTGGAAGAAGTACAACCAGAATGCTCCTTAGAAGCAAAGATGACAACACTATATCTCAAGTACTTTGGACATGTTATTGGGGGGGATCAGTCCCTGGAGAACGACATCATGCTTAGTAAAGCAGAGGGTTAGCAAAAAAGAGGAAGACCCTTAACAAGATGGATTGACACGGTGGCTGCAATAATGGGCTCAAGCATAACAATGATTGTGAGTGAGGATGGCGTGGAACCAGGTGGTGATTCCTTCTGCTGTACATAGGGCCGCTATCAGTCGGAACCCACTCAATGGCACCTAATAACAACAAAGATGACTAAGACACCAGGTTTCATGAGACATCCCAGTGAATTAGCCTAATAATGTGTTTAGGGCTTCTGTTCTACCTCCTAGTTTGTTGTGTAGTGCCTGGGGTCTTAAAAGCTTGCAAGTGGCCACCCAAAGCACAGCAATAGTGTCTTAGTCATCTAATGCCGGTATAACAGAAATACCACAAGTGGTTGGCTTTAACAAAGGGGAGTTTATTTTCTCACAGTCTAGTAGGCTAGAAGTACAAATTCAGGGCGTCAACTCCAGGGGAAGGCTATATCTCTCTGTCAGCACTGGAGGAAGGTCATTCTCATCAATCTTCCCCTGAACTAGGGGCATTTCTGCAGAGGAACCCTGGGTCCGAAGGATGCACTGTGCTCCCAGCACTGTTTTCTTAGTGGTATGAGATCCCCAACTCTCTGCTTGCTTCCCTTTCCTTTTATCTCTTGTAAGATAAAAGGTGGTGCAGGCGACACCCCAGGGAAACCCCCTTTACATTGGATCAGGGATGAGACCTGGGTAAGGGTGGTGTTACAGTCTCACCCTAATCCTCTTTAACATAAAGTTACAATCACAGAATGGAGGACATCCACACAATACTGGGAATCATGGCCAAGCCAAATTGATACACACATTTTTGGGAGGACATAATTCAATCCATAACGATTGGTTTCAATTCACCTAGAGCAACAGAGGAAGAAGGAGAGTAAGGAATAGGAGGAAGATATGGAATGTGTAGCTAGTTGTCTCTACGAATAACTGCCTCCTTTGCCAAGAAATCAGAAGAACTCGACGGGCATGGCTGCCATTATTGAACATTTTGATCCAAAATTCCATAGAAGAATCCTGATCCAAAGGGAGAAAATGCAGAACAAAATTTCAAATTCTCATGGACTCCAGACTTTCTGGAGCCATGGAGGGTGGATGAACCCCTGAAACTATTGCTCTGAGATAACCTTTTGTGTAAAGTCACCTTAAAACTGATGCACCTGGCATGACTAAATGACTGACCCAGGTATGACTCAAACCCCCTTTGCCCTAAATCCCTGCTCCTGCTTTCAGAATATGTGCACAGTCCTCCCTTGAATGACCAAGTATGTAGTTATTCTTACTTAAAACTGACAAAAATGTCTGTTCTCAGAAAATTGCTTCTGCAGTTTGTTCCCAGAAAGTCTGTGATTAACTGTCATTGTGAAAAGTTTACTTGTGACTCATGCATAACTCTCAGACCTCCTACATAAACACCCCTTACTCCCTGCAGACTTCAGAGCACTTCCTTGCATTACCCCCACTGCAGTTGCTTTATCCCTCAATAAAACTCTTTACTGTCAGTTTTAACAGAGTATAAGTTTGGTTTGCTGCTTCTCCTATGACATTTCAAACTGTAAACAAAATACATTCCAAGAAGTCATCTTAAAATTGGACAATAGCTTAGTTTAACTAGTAAAAAAAAAAAAAAAAAAACTCTGCTTTGAGCATTATGCTCTTTTAAGAACTATTTATATGAGATCAAATTGACAATGGCAACTCAAAAGATTAGGCAGGAACCTTAAGGGGCAGTGAATTATGTTAATGAGGGAGGAACAACTCAGAAAAGAAAGGTGAGAATGGTTGCACAACTTACAGAATGTAATCAATGTCACTAAATGGAAATGTAGGAACTATTGAATTGGTGTATGTTTTGCTGTGTATATTCTCAACAATAACAAAACAAAGAAAATTTTGAAAAAAATTTAAAAATCATCTATTTGAGACCAAACAATGATATTTACTGTGAAACAAAGATGATAAATGGAACAACCAGAGCAGAAATGATAATGTTGACACAACGGGGAAAACGTCACCAATGTCAGTAATATGTGTAAAAAAAAAAAATGTGTAGAAATTGTTAAAAGGGAACCTAATTTGCTTTGTAAACTTTCACCAAAATTTCAATAAATATTAAAAAATAAAAATTGGAAGTCTGTTTCTGAAAATAAGGAAATCAATTAAAAGGATGCAATTAGTAAAAAAAAAAAAAAATTTTTTTGATAGGTTCAATTCTTTTTTTAAAAAAAGTAGTCTGGGCAGTGCCTGAGGAACATGCCATCTGACCAACGACCGTTCAAACAGCTAGGGTGCAAGAATAAATCTAAACTATTTCAAGAGATTTTATTTCAGTTGCCATCAAAGTGAGCATCATTAATATCAGGACAAATTGGGATCATGTGCTCTCAATAGGATGTGATGAAGGCACGGCATGATTTTTATGGTCTTCCTGTCAAAGTTGGAGACTCTGAGTCTACACATGAGTCAGCATATTAGGAAAACCCAAACCAAGAGACATTCTACACAGTCACTAACCTGCCATCTCCAGAAAAGTGTTAAGACCAAGAAAGTTAAGGAGTGCCCGAGAACTGTTTCAGACTAAAGGAGGCTAAAGAGACATGGCAGTTAAATGGAACACATGATTCTAAATTGGACATCTGGCAAATTTCGCATAGATTTTGAAGCTTATTTGGAGTCATTGTACCACCACGTCCATCACCACCAGTTGCCACGGGGTCAATTCCGATTCATAGCAACTCCTTAAGCGTCACAGTAGAACTGCACTCCATAGGGTTTTCAATAGCTAATTTTTCAGTAGTGGATCACTAGGTCTTTCTTCTGAGGTGCCTGTGCAGACTCCAACCTCCAGCCTTTCAGTTAGTAGCCAAGTGCCTTAACAATTTGTACCACCCAAGGACTCCAATTTCTTGATTTTGAGGGTTATGTAGGAAAATGTCTTTGTATGAAATATACACTAAAGTGGTGGGGTAATCTACAGGAACTCACACTTGTAGGTTTAGGAATAATTTGCACTGTACCTGCAACTTTTTAAATAAGTTTTATATTGTTTCAAATAATGATAATAAAAATGAAAACCAAGGCTCAAAAATTTATGTAAATTGCCTGAGGCCACCTGAAGAGGAAGTGGCAGCCCCAAATTGAAATTCAGATGCATCTGATTCCTAAGTCCACGCCTTTCCTCCATTTGTTACATTGTTTTAGACATCCCAGCTGCCTCCTCCCAGACCCTACAAAAATTGCCAAGCAATTTCACCTGTTTCACCACCTGTAATCACCACCCTCCCCCCCACACACATAGCCAAGAGGAAGTCCTCTTTCATGGAGCTGTTCCCCCTGTTACCCAGGACCTGCACTGTGTCTGGGGCAGGCAATACGGCAGCTGAAGGCATGATCCAAATAAGAACTGGATGGTTTCTTGCTCCTATGAGTGGGGTCCACTTAGCTGAGCTCCTACTTCCCAGAAGATCTTCTGCTCTGCCCAAAAATCTCAAGCACTCTTCCAACCACTTACAAGAAAACATGGAAATGGTTCTGTGTCTTGGTCCCCATTGTTACCACTCTTGCAGTAGTAGATTCCCTCCTAACCCAACAGCTTGAGTAGGAACACTCATCAGTTAGGGTTTCATATAGCATTCCACCACTTTATGAAATTACCACTTATTATCACAATATCAAACATCACCCATGGCCAAAGACAGAAGCTGCCACTCTCCTGTGGCCTTCCTGGCACTGCCTTGCTTCCCAACAGCTGAACCTGCAGGACAGAGAAAAGTGGAACATTTAATCATGACTGCCCATGAGCCCTGGTGGCGTAGTGGTAAAGTGCTATGGCTGCTAACCAAAAGGTCAGCAGTTCTAATCCATAAGGCACTCCTTGGAAACTCTATGGGACAGTTCTACTCTGTCCTATAGGGTCGCTATGAGTCGGAAACGATTTGATGGCAGCAGGTTTGGGTTTTGGCCCATGTGCCCACTGACTCTATTTTAGACTACAGGGGCCAGGGCTGGTAGGCCTAGGGGTTCAGTGGTGAGCCAGATCCCAGTACAGACAGGGTACTCCAGGTTAGGCTGACTTCATTCAGCTTGAGCTGTGGGTGCTACATTTTTTGGAACCAAATTAGTAACCAAATGGACCCTTCCAGAAGCTAAAGAAGCTCTGGATGGGGCTGGGAGTGTCCCAGGTAGAAGTCACATGGAGACATCCTGTGTTTCTGTTCTGTCCCTTTGCTCTCCTGGGAGAGTTTGGCCTTGGGTACGTTCTCTTCACTGGTGAGCATTGGAAAGTTGGTGATACTGGGACTGTGGGTGTGCCACCATCCAAGGGGGGGCACAGACGCCCAGGAGGGAGGGAGCTCCCTTGGGACATGCCTTCATCTGTGTACGTGTAAGTGCCCTGACCTTCACTGCTTGGGAGCTGAGCCCAGGGCTGGGGAGGGGTGAGTGGCCTCCAACCTACTGGAAACTTCCTTTCTGAAAGAACTGGGGTTCTTGGAAGCAGGTCCTGAGCTCCCCTCAAGGGTCCTAAGTGACACTCCAGCCTGAGTGCCCTTCAAGCAAATGTTCTGTGTAAACTAGATGACACTTCCTGCCTGGCCTTCCCAAAGTAGAGGCCCTTGTGACTTGTGACCAGGTCCTCTCCTGGGTAAGGAGGGAGCATGGCAGCCCCCATCCCTATAAATGATGCTTCCCACCCCTCCGTTCTGACCCAGAGTCCATGTGGCCTGAAAGGTGTGTGGGTGAGTCTGGCCCCATCCTCTGGGTCTTCCCCAACCTGGCTCCTGCCCAGAGCACCACATTGCAGGCAATGACAATCAGCCCAGCAGCCACAGACTTGATTTGTGGTCCCGGCAGAAAGGAGGGGGCTCCCCACTTCCCACTGGGAGTTGTTCCGCTGAATCATAACTGTGGGTGCAGAGAAATGGGCTTGAAAATATCTTTACATCCTGCCATGCTCCTGGACCAGGCCCACTCTCAATAGAGGCTTAGCAGGGCCTGTGGAGGAGGGGGGGTGGGAGAAATAGCTCCCCAAGGAGGAGACACCCCGGCAGAGGGAAAGGGAAGAAGACTCCTCACCATTTGCAGGAGCCCAGGTCATAGGCCTGGGTTGTATCCATTTACCCTTAGGACCCCAATCTCTCAGAACCTGAAAACAGGGCAGTTCAATGCCTAATGGATAGACAGAATGAGCCCATGAATAAGTGGCCATGTTCCTCCTCCAAACAGCCTGGGGGGCACAGGTCAAGAGTGTCCCCAGGGCAGGGAAGATTAAGCTGAAGTCAGGAGAGGTAATGTGAGTTCCCCATGGTCACACTGCAAGACCCTAACAGTGGTGTGATGCCATTTCAGAAACCAGATGACAGTGGGAGTTTCTGTGGACAGTCAGTGTCTTCCCAGGCTTCTGTATGGGCCTTCCCTGGCCCTCAGACTACTCCAGGTGGCTGTATCCTGACAGAGCACAGCGGGGGTGGGGGGACTTTGGTAAGTTCTTCAGACGGGCCAACGGCACTTCTTTCTGCAGGAAAAGTTGTGGAACAGGAACCATGTGGCTGTTCTCTCAGGCCTTCACCCTTGTCTTGCTGGTGGTGTTGGACGTCAGGTGTGATGTGAAGGAAGTTTGTGTGGGGAGCCCTGGCATCCCTGGCATACCTGGATTACATGGCCAGCCAGGCAGAGATGGGAAAGATGGTATCAAAGGAGACCCTGGACCTCCAGGTACCAGGCTAGAGAGATCACCTTCAACTGAGGGACAGTGTCTATCTTCAGGAGGCTCCTCCAACTAGGGCTCTGGGCTCTGGGCTCTAGGCTGGGTCTTGAACAGGTGTCTAAGGGTCAGCTAAGTGGTGGGACATGGTGGGAGTTTCTTGGGGCCCTTACGCTGGAGCAGCCCTGAGGGTCTGTCTTCACAGTGCCCAAGGAACAGCAGGTAAGTCAGCCCAGTGACAATGGAGGTACGTTCACATCAGTCCTGACTCAGCTGTGGGGGATTGACCCCATACATCCATGGTCTCTCCTCCCTGCAGGCCCCATGGGACCCCCTGGAGGAATGGCAGGCATCCCTGGGCGTGATGGACTGACTGGAGCCACTGGTGTCGCTGGAGAGTGTGGAGACAAGAGAGAGCCTAGAGAGTGGGGCCCCCCAGGTGAGAAGCATTGGGGCAAGCAGACAATGGCATCACTGGTAGGGTGCCTAGACAGTCAGTTATGTGGCTGCTCAAAGCCCATGATGGGGTTCACCCAAAACCATGGCCACCCAAGGGCTGATGGGAAGTCCCCAAAGAGCATGTCTTCCACATAAGAGGAGACAAGGTTGGGAGACAAGTCAGAGGTGTCTGGGTGGCTATGGCCAAAACACAGGGACTGACTTGTGTGGGAAGTACTCTGCATATCATGGCTCCTGTGGGGAACCATAAGGTGGGAAGAAGGACAGCATTTCCTGGGACTGAGGTGTTGGGGGCATTCTGAAAGGAAAGCAGGCTTGCATGGACAGAGGATTCAGGCAGATGGTCTGCTTTGGAGCTCTACAGGCAGATAGGAGCTCCAACACTCTGAGTAGTAATCAAGGTCCAGCGGGAGATGGAGAGAGAACTGAACTTGTCCTTGATGGGAGTGGGGAGGGAACCTACCCAGAAACCAGGAACCCCCCTGAAGTGGGCAGCCAGTTAGCTGAGGGCTATGCCAGAAAAGAGCAGGGAGGGGGATCCACAGGGACAAAACTAGATGAATGGGTGGGCGTATAGGGAGTTTGAGAACACCTCCAGCCTCATGGACTTATAACTTGGGGCCTAGGCAGTGAGGATGGACAACTAAAGGGCAGAGTGCCAGGCCTGCAACATGGACAACTGCTTCTTGGCAACCATGGGAACCATTGTTGGCTTGCCCCTCACCCTGGGTGGCGGTCTCTTTGTAGGGCTTCCAGCTTCTCTGGATGAGGAGCTCCAAAGCACACTCCATGACTTCAGACATCAAATCCTGCAGTTAATGGGAGGTAAGAGGGCCCCTTGGGGCCTTACAGGGTAGGAGACTCTCCCACAATTCCCCTCATCCTCTGCACCTGCCTCCAGAACATCAAGCTCTGACAAACAGGTGTGGACATGCAGGAATTGGGGAGAGGAATGGTGCTTCTGCTTTCTGATATCTCTAACTGGCCCAGAGGGAGATGGGGTAGACATGCCTCCCTAAGTCCCAAGAAGCATAGGCTCCCTAAGTCCTCCTATCTTGCTTTCTAATGAATCCCTGGGCATGTTGTGGACAGTCAATAAGCAATTGTTAAATGGATGAATGAATTAATAAACAGTTGGGTGGAGCATAGAGTAGCAGTTAGAAAGACTAGGATTAGAAGGGAGAGAGAAGGCACAGAGAGGTGGAGGTGAAGAGGTTGGAGAGCGAGCAGGCAGAGAACCGAGTGAGGGAGACAGGACTTACAGACAGCAGCCAGTGGCATGACCTGGCACCCTTTCTCTCAGTCCTCAGCCTGCAGAGATTCATGCTGGCAGTGGGAGAGAAGGTCTTCTCCACCAATGGGCAGTCAGTCAATTTTGATGCCATTAGAGAGTCATGTGCCAGGGCTGGTGGTCGAATTGCTGTCCCAAGAAGCCCAGAGGAGAACACAGCCATTGCAAGCATTGTGAAGGAGCACAGCACTTATGCCTACCTGGGCCTGGCCGAGGGCTCCACCCCTGGAGAATTCTACTACCTGGATGGGGCTCCTGTGAACTACACCAACTGGTACCTGGGGGAACCCAGGGGCCTGGGGAAGGAGAGGTGTGTGGAAATGTACACAGATGGACAGTGGAACGACAAGAACTGCCTGCAACACCGACTGACCATCTGTGAGTTTTGAGCAGGCTGCTGAGGCCATAAAAGAGATGGGGTCCTACCTACCCTTTCAGCCATCAACCTGAACATCCACCCACCTGGTCTATGGGAGGCTGTAGTTCCTCTCAACAAAATTGATTTGTGGCTATTAGAGCTGGAGGCTTCCATAGCTCCTCCTTTCCCTGGATGGGTCCTTACTCCTCCCATCATCACTAATCAATCTTGACACTCCTCCTTGCTGAGCCCCTGGACTTACTCTGACCCCTTCTCAGCACTGCTCTCTAGGAGCCACCCCTAGTCTTTGGCCTTTGGCATGACGTGGGAACTTCCTTCTTCCTCATCTCATCCAATCCCTTCATTTATAGATGGCAACAGGAGTGTCCTGGGATGGAATGCCACTCCAAGGTCACGCTAACAGGCCTGCTTCCTGGCCCCTCAGCTCTTTCTCTGCAGCCCACTGCCTGCCCAGCACCACCAAGGCTTAGCAGTGTTGAGCAAGCATAATGACCGAGGCTGGAAGGCTGCTAAGCTATTCCAAATGCGTGGGGCTAAGGACACATTTGGGATTATCTGGCACCCTGGATCTCTGAGGCACACCTGGTATGGCTCTCCATGAGATCAGAGGGCCAGAAGGGGTCCCAACATGGTTGAGGCCAATCCTAGTGACTGGCATGCAAGGTCCACTCCCTGGGGTCTGGGGTGCTCACTCAGCCACTGGACCTAAGAGCAGCTAGCCTTTGCCTCCAAAACAGACCCTCCAGACATGACCCAAGCAACTTCCCACTGATGGATATGGCCCCACACCACTTCAGACCTCAGCGAGGCCTTCACACCACTCATCCTGGTTCTGTTTTCTTCTTTAATTTGTTCACTCAGATATTTTATTAGAATCAACTTTGTTTCAGGTCTTAGCCTGTCTCCTGGGTATGGGCAAGGTATCCTGTCACCTTTGGAGACATTTATATTCCTGAATTTATTTCTTCATCCGTGTAACGGGGATAAAATACTTACTGCTGTTACAATTATTACTATCATTCCTACTACCAAAATTACTACCACAACTACTACTACAGCCAGACAATGTACCAAGCACTTTGCCAAGCACTTCTAATACACCTTATTAAATATTATTTAGTCCTTTTTTTTTTTAAGACAATGCCATGGGGGCAGTATTATTTTCCCATGTTTTAGATGAGGACACTGAAGCTCAGAGATGTCAAATATTTTGAGTATTGTCAAGTGGAGAAAGTGGCAAAGGCTAGATTCAATGCCCTCCCTTTGAACAAAGATGATTTGAGTGTAATAAAATCACGAATACATTTGCATGAGTTTCCATTGCCTTTGATTCCAAGAAATATCACATTTCTGAACTTTTATAACTCAAGTTAACTCTTGCTCTGAGCTTCCATCTCCCTGAAGTGTGGGAAATTCATTTTCAGGATATGCTTGCTTTGTTGAGTAGAAGGAGCAGCATGCTCTCCTTCAGTTTGTACACTGGTGTGAGCCCCTCTGCTCTTCCTTGCAGCCCACCACCTGCCCTGTGGGAAACCTCTGGAAGAACATATTGGTATCAGCCTTTGATGGCTGGTGTTAAGATGCCCCTGAGTTCACATGATCCCTGTGGTGGTGATATCATGCCCTTCGTTCCCCACTCAGTCACCTGGATGGTCTCTACAGCCCTATAATGGTGTCAGTCAGGGATCAAGATCAGGTCCTGTGAGCCATCCCTGTCCGGACCCAGTCTGCATGGAATGGGACCACGTTCTTATTGCTTCAGGAGGCAACTACATACGTGTCACCATCCCCAGAAAGTCCTCACTCCTCCCATCTTCACACCTTGGGATGACCCCCCATTCCTACCTCACTGTGTTTACTTATTGGAAGACTTGGCATTCAGGCTGAGCTTTAATGATGGGGGGAGAGTGCAGGCAGGTCAGTTTGGCAGCAGTGTGGGTAGTGGGGTGTAGGCCTGGAAGGATGCAGTAGAGACAGGGGGCAGGGCTGAGGGCCTAGTCTCACTTCAGGGGTGAGTATCCACAGGATTGACCTCTGCTCCTTGGCCAGGCCTGAGACATAGAGGGGCCATGGGACTGTGAGCTCTAACTTGGGCAGCTGGCAGGAGATGAGGGGATTGTCTCAGAAGCAAGAACACGGCAAAAGGCACAGGCATGTTGGGAAGAGGAGGAAGTTGGAGTTCCCTGTGTCGACGTGGAAGAGGTGGCATGTTTATTCTCTCAGTGCACATTCATCAGGCACATCAAGGGGTGCAGGGCCTCTGTACCTCGCCTGGTGAGGCTGGATGCAGAGTGGCTGGACAGGAAGCCAGTGCTCTCAACAGGACACAGGACACAGGGGCACAGTGACACAACCAAAGCATCTGGGCATTATATTTTGTAAGATCATATCCTAAAGGGCCCGTTTCTTTTTATTATTTTTTTGTATTGTGCTTTAAGTGAAAGTTTACAGCTCAGGTTAGTTTCTCATACAAAAATTTATACACACATTGTTATGTGACCCAAGTTACTATCCCTATGTCAGCACATTCCTCCTTTCCACCCGGGTTTCCCATGTCCATTCAACCAGCTCCTTTCCCTTTCTGTTTTCTTATCTCACCTCCAGACAGGAGCTGCCCATTTAGTCTCATGTATCTACTTTTATCTACTTGAACTCAGAAGAAAACTCTTCAAGAGTATCATTTTATGTCTTATAGTCCAGTCTAATCTTTGCCTGAAGAGTTGGCTTTGGGAATGGTTTTAGTTCTGGGTTAACAGAGAGTCTGGGGGCCATGTCTCCTGGGGTTCCTCCAGTCTGTCAGACCATTAAGTCTGGTCTTTTTACTAGAATTTGAGTCCTGCACCCCACTTTGTTCCTGCTCCGTCAGAGACTCTCTGTTTTGTTCCCTGTCAGAGCGGTCATTGGTGGTAGCTGATCCCCATCTAGTTCTTCTGGTCTCAGGCTGATGGAGTCTCTGGTTTATGGGGTCGTTTTTGTTTTTTGGGCTAATATTTTCTCGGTGCTCTTGGTGTTCTTCATTCTCTTTTGTTCCAGGTGGGTTGGGACCAATTGATGCATCTTAGATGGCTGCTCACTAGCTTTTAAGGTCCCAGAAGCCACTCACCAAAGTGGGATGCAGAACATTTTCTTATAAGCTTTGTTATACCAATTGACCTAGATGTCCCCTGAAACCATGGTCCCCAGATCCCTGCCCCTGCTACTGTGTCCCTCGAAGAGTTTGGTTGTATTCAGGACACTTCTTAGCTTTTGGTTTAGTTCAGTTGTGCTGACTTCCCTGTATTGTGCATTGTCCTTCCCTTCACCTATGATAATTCTTGTCTGCTATCTAGTTAGTGAATACCCGTCTCTCTCCCTCCCCATCCTGGTAGCCATCAAAGAATGTTTTCTTCTGTGTTTAAACCTTTTCTTGAGTTCTTATACTAGTGGTCTCATACAATATTTGTCCTTTTGTGACTAATTTCATTCAGCATAATGTCTTCCAGATTCATCCATGTTATGTTTCATGGATTCATCATTGTTCTTTATCATTGCGTAGTATCCCATTGTTTAAATATACCACAATTTGTTTATTCATTCACCCATTGACAGGCACCTAGGTTGCTTCCATCTTTTTGCTATTGTGAACAGTGGTGCAGTGAACATGGGTGTGCATATATCTGTTGGAGTGATGGCTCTTAGTTCTGTAGGATATAGTCCAAGGAGTGGAATTTCTGGATTCTATGGTACTTCTGAAAACCCTGGTGGTGTAGTGGTTAAGTGCTACAGCTGCTAACCAAGAGGTCAGCAGTTCGAATCCGCCAGGTGCTTCTTGGAAACTCTATGGGACAGTTCTATGCTGTTCTATAGGGTCCCTATGAGTCAGAATAGACTTGATGGCAGTGGGTTTGGTTTTTTGTTTTTTTGTTTGTTTATGGTACTTCTATTTCTAGAGTTTTAAGGAAGGGCCAAATCGATTTCCAAACTGGTTGTGCCATTTTACATTCCCATCAGCAGTGTATAAGTATTCCAGTCTCTCCACAACCTCTCCAACATTTATTATTTTGTGTTTTTTAGATTAATGCTAGTCTAGTTGGGCTGTGATGGTATCTCATAGTAGTTTTGATTTGCATTTCTCTAATGGTCAATGAACATGAGCATTTCCTCATGTATCTGTTAGCCACCTGAATGTCTTCTTTGGTAAAATACCTGTTCATATCCTTTGCCCATTTTTGACTTGGGTTGTCTTTTCATTGTTGAGGTTTTGCAGTATCTTGTAGATTTTAGAGATTACACTCTGATCCAATGTTTCATAGCCAAAAATTTTTTCCCAGTCTGTAGGTTGTCCTTTTACTCTTTTGGTGGAGTTTTTTTTTTTTAATTGAACTTTAGATGAAGGTTTACAGAACAAACTAGTTTCTCATCAAACAGTACACACATTGTTGTATGACATTGGTTAAGAACCCCATGACATGTCAACACTCTCCCTTCTCAACCCTGGGTTCCCTATTACCAGCCATCCTGTTCCCTCCTACCTTCCAGTACCTGCCCCAGGGCTGGTGCACCCCTTTAGTCTTGTTTTGTTCCATGGGACTGTTCAATCTTTGGCTGAAGGGTGAACCTCAGGAGTGGCCTCATTACTGAGCTGAAAGGGTGTCCAGGGGCCATACGCTCAGGGTTTCTCCAGTCTCTGTCAGGCCATCAAGTCTGGTCTTTCGTTCTGAGTTTGAATTTTGTTCTGTATTTTTCCCCAGCTCTGTCAGCCACCCTCCATTCTGATCCCTGTCAGAGCAGTCAGTGGTGGTAGCCAGGCACCATCTAGCTGTACTGGACTCAGTCCGATGGAGGCCATGGAGATGTGGTCGTTAGTCCTTTGAACTAATCTTTCCCTTGTGTCTTTAGTTTTCTTCATTCTTCCTTGCTCCCGAAGGGGTGAGACCACTGGAGTATCCTAGATGGCCTCTCACAGGCTTTTAAGACCCCAGACACTACTGACCAAAGTAAAAAGTAGAACATATTCTTTATAAACTCTGTATGGCAATTGAGCTAGATGTTCCCTGAGACCATGGTCCCCACAGCCCTCAGCCCAGCAATTCAGTCCCTTAGGTCCATGTGTCTATGGAGTTGCCATGGGCTTGCCTTGTACAGGTTGTGCTGGCTTCCCCGGGATTGTGTACTGTCTTATCCTTCACCAAAGTTACCACTTATCTATTGTCTATTAAGCGTTTTTTCATCCCTACCCTTCCCCTCCCTCGTAACCATAAAATATTCTTTTTGTATGTAAAGTTTTTCATGAGTTTTTATGGTAGTGATCTCATACAATATTTGTCCTTTTGTGACTGACTTATTTCCTCCAGATGCATCGACCTTATGAGATTCATCATTGTTCTTTAGCATCGTGTAACACTCCATTGTGTGTATATGCCACAGTTTGTATATCCATTCATCTATTAATAGGCACCTAGATTGTTTCCATCTTTTTGCTATTGGGAGCAATTGTGCAATGAACATGGTTGTACATATATCTATTCGTATGATGACTCTTATTTCTCTAGGATATATTCTTAGGAGTGGGATTGCTGGATCATATCGTATTTCTATTTCTAACTTTCTAAGGAAGCACCATATCGTTTTCCAAAAAGGTTGTATCATTTTGCATTCCCACCAGCAGTGCATAAGAGTTCCGATCTCCCCGCATCCTCTCCAACATTTGTTATTTTCTGTTTTATTGATTTGTGCCAGTAATGCCGGGGTGAGATGGTATCTTATTGTGGTTTTGATTTGCATTTCTCTGAAGGCTAGAGATCAGGAGCATTTCCTTATGTGTCTGTTGGCTGTTTGAATGTCTTCTTTGGTGTTCATTTCCCCTGCCATTTTTTAATTGGATTATTTGTCTTTTTGTCGTAGAGGTGTTGAATTTTCTTGTAGATTTTAGAGATTAGAACTTTGTCTGATTTTTAATAGCCAAATTTTTTCCCCCAGTCTGTAGGTTCTCTTTTTACTCGTTTAGTGAAGTCTTTTGATGAGCATTAAGTGTTTACTTTTGAGAAGATCCCAGTTACCTAGCTTATCCTCTGGAGTTTGTGTGTTGTTGGTTGTGATTTGTATCCTGTTAATGCCGTGTATTAGGACCTCTAGTGTTGATCCTATTTTTTCTTCTATAATCTTCATGGTTTTGGGCTTTATATTTAGGTCTTTGATCCACTTCGAGTTAGTTTTTGTTTATGATATGAGTTATAGGTTCTGTTTTGTTTTTTTGCATATGGACATTCAGTTTTGCCAGCACTATTTGTTAAAAAGACTGTCTTTTCCCCATTTAATGAACTTTGGGCACTTGTTGAAGATCAGGTAACCATAGGTGGGTGGATTTACATCCAGGTTCTCAATTCTGTTCCATTGGTCAATGTATGTGTCGTTGTACCAGTATCAGGCTGTTCTAACTACCGTAGCAATATAGTAGGTTCTAAGGTCAGGTCAGGTAGTGCCATTCCTCCTACTTTCTTCTACTTCTTCAATAGTGCTTTACTTATTCGGGGCTTCTTCTCTTTCCATATAAAGTTAGTGATAAGTTTTTCCATCTCTTTAGAGAATGTTGTTGGTATTTGGATCAGTATTGCATTGTATTTGTACATCGCTTCAGGTAGAATTGTCATTTTCACAATGTTGAGTCTACCTATCCATGAGCATGGTATGTTTTTCCATTTATGTAGATCTGTTTTGGTTTCTTGCAGTAGTGTCTTGTAGTTTTCTTTGTAAAGTCTTTTACATCCCTTGTTAAATTTATTCCCAAGTATTTTATTTTTTTTAGGGGCTATTATAAGTGGTATTGTTTTCCTGACTTCCTTTTCATCATTCTCTTTATTGATGTATAGGAACCCAAATGATTTTTTTGTTGTTGTTGATCTTGTATCCTGCAACTCTGCTGAATCTTTCTTTTAGTTCCAGTAGTTTTCTCATGGAGTCTTTTGGATTTTCTTAGTATCATATCATCTGCATATAGGGACAGTTTAACTTCTTCCTTACCAATTCGGATGTGCTTTATTTCTGTTTCTTTCCTTATTGATCTAGCTAAGACTTCCAACACAATGTTAAATGGGAGTGGTGATAAAGACCATCCTTGTCTTGTTCCTGTTCTCAAGGGGGATGTTTTCAGCCTCTCTCCATTAAGAATGATGTTGGCCAATGGTTCTGCAAAGATGCCCTTTATTATGTTGAGAAATTTCTCTTCTATACCTACTTTATTGAGAGTTTTTATCAGGAATGGGTCTTGGACTTTGTCCAATGCCTTTTCTGCTTCAACTGAGATGATCATGTGATTCTTTTCTTTCCTTTTATTAATGTGATGGATTATGTTGATTGATTTTCTAATGTTGAACCATCTTCGCACACCTGGTATGAATCATACTTGGTCATGATGCATTATTTTTTTGGTATGTTGCTGAATTCTATTGGCTAGAATTTTTTGTTGAGAATTTTTGCATCTACATTCAAGAGAGATATTGGCCTGTAATTTTCTTTTTTTATGGTGTCTTTGCCTGGTTTTGGTATCAGGGTTATGCTGGCTTCATAGAATGAATTAGGAAATATTGCTTTCTTTTCTGCATTCTGAAATAGTATGAGTAGCACTGGTGTAAGCTCTTCTCTGAATTTTTGGTGGAATTCTCAAGTAAAGCCATCTAGGCCAGGGCTTTTTTTGTTGTTGTTGGGAGTTTTTTAATTATCTTTTCAATCTTTTGTTACAGGTCTGTTCAGATTTTCAACATCATTGGGTAGGTTGTCTGTCTCTAGAAATTTGTCCATTTCCTCTAGGTTTTGAAATTTGTTGGAGTATAGTTTTTCATAATACTCTGTTATGATCCTTTTTATTTCCTTTGGACCTGTTGTAATGTCCCCCATTTCATTCCATATTTGGGTTATTTGTGTTCTCTCCTGATTTTCTTTTGTCAGTTTGGCCAGTGGTTTGTTGGTTTTGTTGATCCTTTCAAAGAACCAACTTCTGTTTTTGTTGATTCTTTCTATCGTTTTTCTATTCTCTAATTTATTTCTGCTCTTTTTTTTTTCTGATCTTTATTATTTCCTTTCTTCTGGTGGCTGTGGGCTTCTTTTGCTGTTCTCTTTCTATTTGTTCAAGTAGTGTAACTGATGTTTTGATTTTTTCCCCTCTTTTTTGATGTGTGCATCTAGTGTTATAAATTGACCTCTGAGGACTGCCTTTACTGTGTCCTAAAGGTTTTGGTATGACGTGTTTTCATTCTCATTTCACTCTAGGAACTTTTTGATTCCATCTTTGATTTCTTCTATTACCCAGTGGTTTTTAAGCAGGGTGTTATTCAGTTTTCATGTAATCGATTTTTTTTCCTTTCTCTTCCTGTTGTTAATTTTACTTTGATGACAATTGTGGTCAGAGAAGATACTTTGTATTATGTCAATGTTTTGAATTTTGTTGAGGGTTGCTCTGTAGCCTAAAATGTGGTCTATTCTGGAGAACATTCCGTGTGTGTTGGAAAAGAATGTGTACTTTGCAGCTGTTGGGTGGAGTGTTCTATATGTGTCTATGAGATCAAGTTGGTTGATTGTGTTCTTTAGCTTTCCTCTATCTTTGTTGAGTGTCTTTCTAGATGTTCTGTCCTTTACTGAGACTGGTGTGTTGATGTCTCCTATTATTGTGGAACTGTCAGTTCCTGTTTTCAGTGCTGTTAATTTGTTTTATGTATTTTGGAGCCCTGTCATTGGGTGTGTAGATGTTTATTATGGTTAAGTCTTCTTGATGGCTCATCCCTTTAATCATTGCATAGTGCACTTCTTTGTCTTTTATGGTGGATTTTGTTTTAAAGTCTATCTTATCTGAGATTAGTATTGTCACTCCTGCTCTTTTTTGGTAGTTATTTGCTTGATATTTTTTCCCATCCTTTGATTTTTAACAAATTTACGTCTTTGTTTATAAGGTGTGTCTCTTCTAGACAGCATATTGATGGATTCTTTTTTTTTTTTTTTTTTAATCCATTCTGCCACTCGGTGTCTCTTTATGCGTGCATTTAGGCCATTTGCATTCAGTGTGAGTTTATTGCTGCCATTTTTTGGTGCTTTTTTTTTGTGTGTGTGGTGCTAACGTTTTCTTTGTCCCTCTTACCCTCCTGTCCTGACTTTTTTTGTTTGTGGATTTCTTTTGTTTTTGTAGAGACTTTATGTTTTCTTCTTTATTTTGATGAGGTTCGTTAACTTTCTTTGTGGTTACCTTGAAATTCACCCTTATCTTCTGAGGTTTGAACCAGTCTATTATTACTGGGAATCGCCTTGCCTTCCTCTCCATTAGAAAGTTCTATACCTATACCATTTATTTCTCTTTTATTGTTCTGACATTGTTGTCATCTAGAGATTGACCTCTCTGGTTTTCTGTTGCAATTGTTTTGGTTTTGGATAGTCCTTGAGAGTTCATTTCCTAAGTTGGTGTCTGGCTGGTACAATTCTGCATCCTAGATTCAGCTGTGGTCTGATGTTTGTTCTCAGACCAGAGGACTCCCTTTAATAATTCTTGCAGGTTTGGTTTGGTTTTTACATATGCCCTTAATTTCTCTTTATCTACAAATGTCCTAATTTCACCGTCATATGTGAATGAATTTTTTGCAGGATATACGATTCTTGCTTGGCAATTTTTTTCTTTCAAGGTTTTATAAATGTCATCCCATTGCCTTCTCGCCTGCATGGTTTCTGCTGAATAATCAGAGCTTACTCTTGTTGTTTCTCCTCTGTATGTGAGTTTTTGTTTTTCTTGACCTGCCCGCAGGATTTTTTCTTTGGTTTTAGTGAATGTGATTATGATATGCCTTGGTGTTTTTCTTTTGGGATTTATAATATATGGAGTTTGTTGAGCTTCTTGGATGGTCAGGTTTTCATCATTCATGATATTAGGGAAGTTTCCTGTTAGCATTTCTTCAATGATCCTCTCTGTGTTTTCCATTTTCTTTCCCTGTTCTGGAACTCCAGTCACTCGCAAATTTTTGTTTTTGATTGTATTCCACATAATTCTCAGGGTTTCTTCATTTTGCTTTGTTCTTTTTTCTGATTTTTCCTCAGAGTTGTATCCAAGTATTTATCTTCAATTTCACTCATTCTGTCTTCCATCATTTCAAACCTGCTCTTCAGCCCTTCTATGACACTGTCCATTTCTGAAACCTTGTTGTTTATCTTTCGCATTTCTAATTGTTTCTGAATGATTTCTAGTTGTGAATTTATTTTGGCATTTTGTTCCTGTATTATTTTCCTGAATTCTTCCATTTTTTCTCTGTATTTTCCATGAATTTGTCTGCCTTTTCCATAAATTTGTCTATTTTTCATCATTTTTGTCTGCTTTTTGCTTCAACTCTTGCATTGGTCAGAATATTAGATATTTGAATTCCCTATCAGGTAGTTCTAGTGCCTTTTCTTCTACTGGAAAGTCATCTTGTGTTTTTTTCTGGACTTCTACTGATACTGATATTGTCTGCTGTCTTCGGGACATTCAGTAGTTATTTTCTTCATTTCTTGATTGTAGATTTGTTTGTATCATCCTGATTTTTTTGGTTATGTCTGAACAGGAAGACTGTGCATTCTTTGTGGTTTGCTCATCTGTAGTCATGGTACTTTTCACCTCCTTGTCCAACGAGTAGGGCCAGTCATTCAGCTATGGTGCAGCAGTGCAGATCCACCTAAAGGGGAGGGGCTAGGATGGGTTGTTTGTGGCATACACTAGGGCCAACAGGGCAGGCCAGGAATCAGTTCTGGGCATGTTCTGGTAGGTTGTGCCTGTGCTGCTTGGGGGTGTGATGCTCAGTGCATGGTGCAGGTAGGCAGGAAAGAATGGAGATGTTGTGATGTGTGGAGCTAATGGGGTATGGGAAAGAGAAGAGAGAGGAGAGAGAAACAGGAGCCAAAAACAAACAAGCAAACAAATAAAGGGGAAAAAAAGAGTGTAAAGTAAGCTTGCTGTTGGAGTGGATAGATGAGAAACCAAGAAATGAAGAAAAGCAAAAAGCAAGGGGGGGGGGGAAGAAAGAAAGAAAAGGGAAAAAGAAAGAAAAAGTAACTAGATAAAGATTTGGAAAAGAAAAGAAAAACTCCCAGGAGTCCAAGTCCCACCAGCTGGGCTGCTAAGACTTGGGAAGTGGTTCCAAGGCTGTGTGGTATAGCCTGGCTAGAGGGGGTATAGATGTCACACTGTACCAGGTATTCAGGAGACAGGAAAACAAGATAAGTGTAGAGAGATGAGAACTAAGAAATAAAGACAGAAAGGGAAAGAGAGAGAAAAGAGAAAATAGAAAGAGGGAGAAAAGAAATTCCCCCAGGGATCCCACCTTCATGCCTGCACACACTGGGAGGATGGCTCCTAAGCCATGCAGAGCAGCCAGCTAGAAGGGGCTCCCAAGCTGTGAAAAGAAAAAGAAAACAAACAAACCCAAACAAAACAGAACAAAGCAAAACAAGGGAAAAAAAAAAAAAAAGCCCCAGGGTTCCCACCAGCGTGGTGTTGCAGGCCCGGGGAGTGGTTCCCCAATTGAGCATGGCTTCACAGCCTTTCAAGAAGAAGCAAAGATGGCACACGGAGCCAAATGTTCCAGAGAAAGGAGGTAGAGGTGGTAGGAATCACAGAAGGAACCAAAAGAGACGGAAAGAACCAACACCAGCTCAGGTGTTGGGCAGGGCAAATCCAAGCAGCTGCAGGCCAAAGCAGTTTGCCTTAATTATCTTCCAAAAACCAAAACCAAACCCACTGCCATCGAGTCAATTCCAAATCATTAGTTATCTAGTGCTGCCATAACAGAAATACCACAAGTGGATGGATTCAACAAAGAGAAATTAATTTTCTCACAGTCTAGTAGGTTACAAGTCCAAATTCAGGGCATCAGCTCCAGCGGAAGGCTTTCTTTCTCTGTCAGCTCTGGAAGAAGGCCCTGGTCCTCAATCTTTCCACGGTCGAGGAGCTTCTTAGGCACAGAGACCCCAGGTCCAAACGATGCACTCTGCTCCTGGTGCTGCTTTCTTGGTAGTATGAGGTCCCCAACTCTCTGCTTGATTCCCTTTCTTTTTATCTTGAGAGATAAAAGGTGGTGCAGGCCACACCCCAGGGAAACCTCTTTTACATTGGATTAGGGATGAGACCTGGGTAAGGGTGGTGTTACATTCCCACCCTAATCCTTTTTAACATAAAATTACAATCACAAAATGGAGGACAACCACAGAATACCAGAAATTGTGGCCTAGCCAAATTGATACACACGTTTTTGGGGGACATAATTCCACCCATGACACAGTTGCCCCTCGGCCAGGAGATTATGGCTGGTGGGAAGCAGAAGAGGCTGAGGTGGAGGGGCAGGAAGAGTGGGGGTTGGGAAAGAGTATATCCCTCGTTGCTGGGTGCTCGGTCTCCTGCTAGGAACTCCATGAAGCTGCTTTCCCATACTCCCTGTCTGCCAATCTCCAACATGAGTGGGGAGAATCTAAGCAGCACAGATGCTGCACTTCCCCGCCAGCTGAGACACCGCAGCCAGCCAGGAAGCTTGGAGGTAGAGCAGAGGGGTGGGAAAGCATGTATCTCTGGTTACTGGGTGCTCTGTCTCTTTGCTGGGAGTTCTACAAAGCTGCTTTCCAGAGCTCCCTGTCTGCTGATCCCCGACAGGAGTCCAAGATGGCAGATCTGTGCTGCATTAGCTGATGGGGCCTTCAGCACGTTTCTGTCCCTGCTCTCTGGGTTCTTTATCTCTTCATTTGACACTTCCGGTTTCAGGAATGACATTTGTTTCTGTTTTACTTAGTTTTCCGGGTCTTTGAGGGATGGGGTGATGCTTTTGTCTATGGTGCCATGTTGCCCTGAAGTCTTTAGTGAAGTCTTTTGATGAGCATAAGTGCTTGATTTTTAGGAGCTCCCAGTTATCTAGTTTCTCTTCCTCATGTTTGTGCATTGTTAGTAATGTTTTGTATTCTGTTGATACCATGTATTAGGGCTGTTAATATTGTCCCTATTTTTTCCCATGATTTTTATTGTTTTAGATTTTATGTTTAGGTCTTTGATGCATTTTGAGTTAGTTTTTGTGCATGGTGTGAGGTATAGGTCTTGTTTCATTTTTTTGCAGACGTATATCCAGTTGTGCCAGCACCATTTGTTAAAGAGACTGTCTTTGCCCCTTTTAATGGACTTTGGGCCTTTGCCAAATATCAGCTGCTCATAGGTAGATGAGTTTACATCTGCATTCTCAATTCTGTTCCATTGGTCTGTGTATCTGTTGTTGTATCAGTACCAGGCTGTTTTGACTACCATGGCAGTATAATAGGTTCTAAAATCAGGCAGCGTGAGGCCTCTGATTTTGTTCTTCTTCAGTAATGCTTTACTTATCCAGGGCCTCTTCCCTTTCCAAATGCAGTTGGTGATTTTTTTCTCCAACTCATTAAAAAATGTTGTTAGAATTTGGATCACGATTGCATTGTATCTGTGGATCACTTGGGGTAGAATTGACATTTGCACAATGTTGAGTCTTCCTATCCATGAGCAAGGTATGTCTTTCCACTTAGTAGGTATCTTTTGGTTTCTTGCAGTAGTGTCTGGCAGTTTTCTTTGTCTTTTATGTCTCTGGTCAGATTTATTCCTAAGTATTTTGTCTTCGTGGGGGCTATTGCAAATGGTATTGATTTGGTGATTTTTCCTCTTTGAAGTTCTCTTTGTTGGTGTAGAGGACTCCGACTGATTTTCGTATGTTTATCTTGTAGCCTGATATTTTGTTGAAATCTTCTATTAGTTCCAACAG
Organism: Elephas maximus indicus; assembly: GCF_024166365.1. Classification (NCBI taxonomy): domain Eukaryota; kingdom Metazoa; phylum Chordata; class Mammalia; order Proboscidea; family Elephantidae; genus Elephas; species Elephas maximus. The sequence continues at coordinate 132,159,024 of NC_064826.1, forward strand.
TTTTCTTGTGAATTCTTTGGGATTTTCTGTGTATATCATATCATATGCAAATAGGAATACTTTTACTTCCTTCTTACCAGTTTGTATTCCCTGTCTTTTTCTGCTCTGGCTAGGATCTCCGGCACAATGTTGAATAAGAGTGGTGATAAAGGGCATCTTTGTCTGGTTCCCGTTCTCAAGTGGAATGATTTCATACTCTTTCCACTTAGGATGATGTTGGCTGTTGGCTTGGTGTAAATTCCCTTTATTATGCTGAGGAAATTCTCTTTTCCTATTTTGCTGAGGGTTTTTAATCACATATTGTTGTTGGACTTTGTCAAATACCTTTTCTGCATCAATTGATAAGGTCTTGTGGTTCTTGTCTTCTGTTTTATTTATGTGATGGATTAAATAGATTGTTTTTCTAATGTTGAACCATCCCTGCATAACTGGTATGAATCCCACTTGGCCATGATGAATTATTTTTTTGATATCTTGTTGAATTCTATTGGCTAGAATTTTGTTGAGGATTTTTTAGTCTAATTTCGTGAGGGTTATTGGTTTGTAATTTTCTTTTTTTGTTGTGTCTTTACCTGGTGTTTTGGTATCGGGGATATGCTGGCTTCATAGAATGAGCTTGGGAGTATCCTATCCTTTTCTATGCTCTGAAATACCTTAAGTAGTAGTGGTGGTAACTCTTCTCTGAAAGTTTGGCAGAATTCTCTGAAGCCGTCAGGGCCAGGGCTTTTTGTTGTTGTTGTTGAGAGCTTTTTAGTTACTTTTTCAATCTCTTATTTTGCTGTAGGTTTCTTTTATTGTTCCACCTCTGTTTGTGTTAGTTTAGGTAGGTAGTGTGTTTCTAGAAATTTTTCCATTTCCTCTAGGTTTTCAGATTTGTTGTTAGTGCAGTTTTTCATAGTATTCTGTTGTGATTCTTTTAATTTCAGTTGGGTCTGTTGTGATATCACCTATCTCATTTCTTATTTGGGTTATTTCCGTCCTCTTCTGTTTTTCTTTTGCCAGTTTGGCCAGTGGTTTATAGACTTTTTTTTGATCTTTTCAAAAACCAGCTTTTGGTCTTGCTAACTCTTTCAATTGTTTTTCTATTCTCTATTTCATTTAATTCTGCTCTAATTTTTATTATTTTCTTTCTTCTAGTGCCCGAGGGCTTCTTTTGCTGCTCTGTCTGTTTGAGTTGTAAGGTTAATGTTTTGATTTTGGTCCTTTCTTCTTTTCGGATTGTGCACTTATTGTTATAAATTGACCTCTGAGCACTGCTTTTGCTGTGTCCCAAAGGTTCTGGTAGGATGTGTCTTCATACTTATTTGGTTCTGTGAATTTCTTTATTCTGTCCTTAATTTCTTCTCTAACCCAATAGTTTTTGAACAAGGTGTTTTTCAATTTTCCTGTATTTGATTCTTTTCCTTGCATTTTCTGTTATTGATTTCTTCTTTTACAGCTTTAGGGTCAAAAAAGATGCTTTGTAATATTTTGATGTTTTGGAATCTGTTAAGGACTGCTTTGTGGCCTAATATGTGGTCTATTCTGATGAATGTTCCATGTGCTTTGGAAAAGAAAGCATAGTTGACTGCTGTTGAGTGGAGTGTTCTGTATACGTCTATGAGATCAAGTTGGTTGACTGGCATTTAGACCTTCCGTGTCTTTACTGAGCTTATTTCTGGATGTTCTGTCCTTCACTGAAAATGGTGTGTTGAAGACTCCTATTCTTTTTGTGGAGCTGTTTATCTCTCTTTTCAATGCTGTTAGTGTTAGTTTTACGTATTTTGGAGCCCTGTTATTGGGTATGTAAATATTTATTATGGTTATGTCCTCCTGGTGTATGGACCCTTTAATGATTATATTGTGTCCTTCCTTATCCTTTGTGGTGGATTTAACTTTAAAGTCTATTTTGTCAGAAATTAATATTGCCATGCCAGCTCTTTTTTGATTGTTGTTTGCTTGATATATTTTTTTCCATCCTCAGGTTTTAGTTTGTTTGTGTCTCTTAGTGTAAGGTGTGTCTCTTGTAGGCAGCATATAGGCAGATTGTTTTCTTATCCATTTTGCCACTCTCTGTCTCTTTATTGGTGCATTTAGTCCATTTACATTCAGTGTAACTATTGATAGGCATGAGTTTAGTTCTGTCATTTTGATGTATTTTTTTGTGTGTGTTGTTGACAGCTTCTTTGTTCCACATACTTTTCTGTGCTAAGTCACTTTTCTTTATGTATTCTCTTTTCTTCTTTTTCATTGTTGTTGATTGTGTATTTGCTGAGCCTTTATGTTTTTCCTGTTTTTATTTCGATGTATAGGATTGTTTAGTTTCCTTTGTGGTTACCTTAATATTTACCCCTACTTTTCTAAGTTCAAACCAATCTTTTATTTCTTTATATCGCCTTGACTTCCTCTCCATATGAAGGATCTGTGACTACATTATTTAGTCACTCTTTTTGTTTTAATGTTGTCATCTTTTACATATTGACGTCTCTGTTTCCCTATTTTCATTGTTTTAGCTTTGATCTTTTTTTTGTGACTTCCCTATCTGGGTTGATATCTGGTTTTCTGTCTTGTGTTCTACTCTGGGTTGTTATCTGATGTTATTGATTTTCTAACTGGAGGACTCCCTTTGGTATTTCTTGTAATTTTAGGTTGATTTTTACTAATTCCCATAACTCCTGTGTATCTGGAAATGCCCTAATTTCACCATTATATTTGAGAGACAGTTTTGCTGGATATATAATTCTTGGCAGGCAATTTTTTTTCCTTTAAGGATTTGTACATGTCATCCCATTGCCTTCTTGCCTGCATGGTTTCTGCTGAGTAGTCAGAGCTTAGTCTTATTGACTCTCCTTTGTAGATGACTTTTTTTTATCCTTAGCCACTTTTAAAGTTTTCTCTTTATCTTTGGTTTTGGCATGTTTGATTATATGTCTTGGTGACTTTCTTTTGGGATCTATCTTGTGTGGCATTTGATGAGCTTCCAACAAATCTTCAACAATTCTCTCTGTATTTTCTGTTACACACCCAATCCCTCTCTCCCCTGTTCTGGTCCTCCAATCATTTGTAGGTTATTCCTCTTGATAGAGTCCCACATAATTCTTAGGGTTTCTTGATTTTTTAAAATCCTTTTACCTGATTTTTCCTCAAATAAGTTGGTATCAAGTGTTTTATCTTCAGTCTCACTAATTCTGACACCCATTGCCTCAATTCTGCTCCTATGACTTTGTATTGAATTGTCTAACTCTGAAATTTTATTGTTAATCTCTTGGATTTCTGTTTGTTCTCTCTCTATGGATTCTTGCAGTCTGTTAAATTTGCCATTATGGTCTTGTATAACCTTCTTAAGTTCCTCTATTGCTTTATCTCTGTGTTCCTTGACTTGTTCTGTGTTTTGCCTGAGCTCCTTCCTGATCTCTTGAAGAGCTCTGCATGTTAATTTTTTGAATCCTACCTCCAGTAACTCCAGGAAGCTCTCTACCTCAGGAATGTTACTTTATTTTTTGTTTTGGGCACTTGCTGAAGCCATCACGGTCTACCTCTTTATGTGATTAAATACTTACTCGTCTCTGAGCCATCAAGAAGTTATTATATTTATTTTATGTTTGCTTACCATGTCCTAGGTTCTTGTTTTGTTTTGATATGCCCAAATAGGCTGGTTGCGTAAGTTAGTTTGATAATTGGCATCTTTGAAGCTCTCACCTTCTGTCACCGGGTGGTTAGAGCTGTTACTGGGTATGTGAGCCCAGGAGTCTGCTTACTTTTCTTGTATGGATTCAGCTCAGGTTTCCAGGTAGTCAGTCACCAAGTGTGTGGTGCAGGCTCTCACCTACAGTCCTAGATGAGCAGGGGTGATTGGAGTAGGCATAGCCATCTTGCTGCTATAGGTGGTCATGTGCTGAGCAATGCAGAGGGCTGGTGGCTGCCCCTGAGTGACTGGGAGGAAAGCACATCCTTGCTCCCTAGAGCATGTAGGTGGGTGGGTATTACAGCTGGACTATGGGCCCCCAGTGCTGTTAGCTATAAGGACTGGGAGGCATCACTTATTCTTGGACCCCTGTCCCAAGTGGCTAGGTGGCATGTGTGGAGCCACCAGTCCCCAGGCCCCTGATGTGGGTAGGTGAGGATCCTGCTTAATGGGCAGGGCAGTGTCAAATATCACAAGTCTGCCACTCCCCGTTATAGCCAATATAACTGAAAATAGGCTTCAGGTATATACTGTGTTGTACGGTGCTAATGTGGGCCTACACTGTTGAAATGGGCCCACACAGGTCTAGGCAGGGGTGAAAGGCATTCAAAGCCTGTGGATCACTTATGCTTGTGCCTAGGCAAAGGGGCTGTGCCTTCCCTGAGTTCCCAGCTTAGGGTAGCTGGCAGATTATTTTTTCCTGTTTGTTAATTAGTTCCCTCTCCAAAGCCAGGAGGATGGCTTAGGGTGTGTGATAGGTCCTACTTCCAGCCCAGGGGATGCAGAAATCACTGAAGCCTGACTGAATGCCATGCAGAGCAGGGATGGGGCAGATAAATGGGAGAGAGATTCTTCCCAAAGGCAATATTTTTTTTGCGCCGTGTGGTGGTTTAGATGCATGTGCTTATCTTTTGCCAATTGAGTGCTGCTTCTCTCCAGTTCTGAAAAGTTGAGCAGACTCTCTACAGCTCAGTCTCTCCCGATGTGGAAAGTGTGTCCCGGGTGACCCTGCTTGCCTCACCATGCAAGCCAGTGAATCCAGCCTGCACGGTGCTGGTTCCCACCAGATCAGATCTGGCAACTCCTCACTGCCTCTGAACCATCTCTCCCTCCCCCTCCTGCTCAATCCAATTCCTCAACTTTGCCTTTAATGTTCAGGGCTCATAGATTGTCATACATAATCGATTCACTTGTTTTTTTTTTTTTTGGTCTTTGTTGTAAGAAGGACCAAAGGAAGTATCTGACTACTCTGCTGTCTTGGCCCCGCCTCCAGGGCCCATTTTCTCCACATTTCATTTTATCGTTGGTGAAAATAAACACAGCAAAACCTGTTCCATTTCCACAGTTTCTAGACATAATTATCAGTGGCATTGGTTACATTCTTCACATTGTGTCAACATTCACATTATTTCTGTTCTAGTTGTTTCACTTACATTTACTTAATCTCCCTGCTCCTCCATCTTCTCATCTGTCTTTTAAAATAGTTGTTGACCCTTTGGTCTTAAATAGTTTTTTTTTTTTTTTCTTTGAAAGAAATACAATACTCAAGGGTTACAATCTTTACTCTTCGGGCTAACCTGTTACTTAGTTTAAAGGTGACTTCAGAGGAATAGTGACAATTCAAGGTTTGAACGCCAATTTACGGCCATAGCCTTAGGGACTCCTTCAGACTCGATAGACCCGGTAAGTCTGATTTTTTAAGAATTTGAGGTTCTGTTTCACATTTTTCTCCCTTTTCATTGGAATTCATCTGTTGTGCTCTTGATCAGAGCATTCACGATTGGTAGCTGGGCACCATCTAGTCCTTCTGGTCTCAAGGTGGGGAAGACAGTGATTCATGCAGATAATTAGTCCTATAGTCCAGTTCCTTCCCTGATTCTTAAGTTTCCTTTCTTCTCCTTTGTTCCAGACAAATAAAGACCAATAGTTGTTTCTTAGGTGGCCCCTTGTAAGCTTTTAAGACTCCAGACACTACTCGCCATACTGGGAGGTAGGACATAAACTTTAAGAACCAGTCTTATGCCAATTGACTGGATTGTCCCATGAGATCATGTAAAGGGCCCATTTTTTCCCAATTGACTTGAAATACCACCTACATCAGATTTGAAGTTCCCATATATGCAAGAAATGTTTCTGGAGTATTTATTTTGTTTTACTGATTATTCTATTGCTTGAGTATTGTTATATTATGTTTTGATACCCAATGTGACAAGCTGTATCAAAGTTAGAACAAGTACCCCATCCATGTTTTTCCTTTGTCAAAATTATCTTGCATTTTCCTGCAATTTTCTTTTTCTACATGAATTTTACAGTGTGTCAAGTTACACGAAAATGTGTGTGTATATATATATATGTCTATATATACTATATATGTATGTGTATTGGTGGTATAGTTGTTAAGAGCTATGGCTGCTAATCAAACGGTCAGCAGTTCAAATCTACCAGGTGCTCCTTGGAAACCCTGTGAGGTAGTTCTACTCTGTCCTATAGGGTCACTGTGAGTTGGAATTGACTCAACTGGCAATGGGTTAATGGATGTATATACAAGTTTATACATATATCTGCATATGTATATGTATATACAAGCTTATACATACATATGTATGTGTATATGTATATAGAGCCCTGGTGGTGAAGTGGTTAAGAGCTTGGCTGCTAACCAAAAAGTTAGCACCAGCTGCTCTTTGGAGACTTTATGGCACAGTTCTACTCTGTCTTATAGGGTCACTATGAATCAGAATTGACTCAATGGCAACAGGTTTTGTTTTGTTTTGACATATGTATATACAAGTTTATACATATATATGTATATATGTTGTTGTTGTTAGGTGCCGTGGCGTCAGTTCCAACTCATAGCGATCCTATGCACAACAGAAACAAACACTGCCCGGTCCTGAGCCATCCTTACAATCGTTGTTATGCTTGAGCTCATTGTCGCAGCCACTGTGTCATGTATTTATTCACGTTTATGCATACATATGCATTGTCTTAGTCATCTCGTGCTGCTATAACAGAAATACCACAAGTGGATGGCTTTAACAAAGAGGAAGTTATTTCTTCTCAGTAAAGTAGGTTAAAAGCCCAAATTCAGGGCATCAGCTCCAGGGAATGGCTTTATCTCTCCGCTGGCATACGAGGAAGATTCCTTGTCATCAATCTTCTCCTAGCTGAGGAGCTTCTCAGGCACAGACATCCCAGATCCAAGGGATGTGCTGTGCTCCCAGTGCTGGTTTCTTGGTGCTATGAGGTCCCAACTCTCTGCTTGCTTCTCTTTCATCTCTTGAGAGATAAAATGACATGCATATATGTATGTGTATATGTATATACATGTTTCATCTCTTGAGAGATAAAAGGTGGTGCAGGCCACACCCCAGGGAAACTCCCTTTACATTGGATCAGGAATGTGACCTGGGTAAGGGTGTTACAATCCCACCCTAACTTTCTTTAACATAAAATTACAATCACAAAACGGGGGACAACCACACAATACTGGAAATCATGGCCCAGCCAAATTGACACATTTTGAGGGGACATAATTCAATCCATGACATGCATATATGTATGTGTATATGCATATACATATTTATACATATAAATGTATAAACTTGTTTGTGTGCATGTATGCATGCCTGTGAAAGCTGGAATCTGCGTAAAGTGGAAACCTGTCAGAGAAGGAAAACCCAAATATTTTCCACTAAAATAAGTGATAGAAAAATGGTAAGACTGCACCCCGTCAAAGGTGGAAAACTTGAGAGACCAGGAGAAACAAGACAGTCTTGTCAAGTTCTGGCTCTATGAGGTTTCACTGTATATATATATTTAATACATATATTTTACATGTTGCTACAAAAAAAAATTAGCACAGCTCCCTTACAAAAATACCTCATCGGGGAAGGGAGTGGTTGGCAAACAAGAAGACACATTATTTGCTTAAAAATACACTATATACATAAAACAAAACAAAACTGGTTGCCATGGAGTCAACTCAGACTCATAGCAACCCTAAAGGACAGAGTAGAACTGCCCCATAGGGTTTGTAAGGAGCATCTGCTGGATTTGAACTGCTGACCTCTTGGTTAGCAGCCATAGCTCTTAACCACTACGTCATCAGGGTTTCCATATATATATATATATATATATATATATATATATATATATATAACCATAGCTATAGTTATGGTTACAGTTACAGTTATGGTTATGCTTTGTTGTAGGGGAAAAACATCACAAAGTTTAGTAAAGCAAAAAGAAAGTTTTATTCAGCATGTATTCAAAAAGGCAAAAGTGGGAAGTGGACAACCATGCTGCCACAGCCATGTCTGCCCGAGTCCAAGGAAATAGTACAGAATAAGCAAGAATGGGAAAACAGACAATCATGCTGCCACAGCCATGTCTGCCCGAGTCCAGAGAATATTAGAGTCATCAGTATATATTAACACTACAAAATGGGCAAAACCATTGAAAGCTTCACCTTTTCACAGTTTGGCTACAAACTGTGATCTTACGTTTTGAATTGTCTTTCTTAACGATCATTGGTGCAGGTTTTGGTAACCGACAATCAGGAAGGTCTTCATTGGTCCAACAAATTTTCTGTCCACCAAATGTTAATAGAAAAAGGTAAAAGTGGAATGTCTTTTGTGTTCTGGTTTATGTGAAAGGTTCCTCAAAAGATATTTTCCAAGATTATTTTTGCTATTGTCTTTATACCTCAGGGCCCAGTTGATGTGTTCTCGTGAGTCCTTTTGAGCCCAGCTCCAGCTGGGCCACATTCTCTATGCTCAAGAACAGGGAGTAATGACTCCAATATTATTTCCTAAATCAGGTTATAGTTACAGTTATAGCTAGCTGCTTTCAAGTCAACACACACTCATGGTAACTCTATGCAGAACAGAAAAAAACATTGCCTGATCTAGTGCCATCTCCATGATTGATTGCAGATCATACTGTTTGATCTCTAGGGTTTCATTGGCTGATTTTTGGAAGTAGATCTTCAGGTCTTTCTTCCTAGTCCATCTTAGTCTGGAAGCTCTGCTGAAACCTGTTCAATAATATAGGAATATGCAAGCCTCCACTGACAGACAGGTGGTGGCTGTGTATGAGGCACATTGGCCAGGAATTGAACCTGGGTCTCTAGCATGGAATGGAAGAATTCTACCACTGAACCATTACTGCCACATATATATATGCACATATGCATATACGCAATGGTTAAGAGCTTGGCTGCTAACCAAAAAGCTGGCAGTTCAAATCTACCAGCTACTCCTTGGAAACCCTATGGGGCAGTTCTACTCTGTCCTATAGGGCCACTATGAGTCAGAACTGACTTGACAGCACCTAACAACAACATATATATATATATATATATATATGTTTTTTATTTTATTATTATTTTACCGTAATTGCATTGACTTTATAGCTCCATGTGGGGAGAATTGATACCTCTAAAATGGCAAGTCTTTCTATGTTGAATGTTTCTTTTTAAACAGATCTTATTTTTTGCCTTTTCATATTTTGTGGTTTTTCTCTGTAAAGATCTACCCATTACTTGTTAAGTTTATTTTTACTTACTTTATGGTTTTACTTGCTATTGCTAATTTATTGTTTTCTCTTACATTTTAAAGGAACCCTGATGGTGCAGTGGTTAAGTGCTCAGCTTATATTATGGTATGCCAATAGACTGGATTGTTCCATGAGACCATGTGAAGAGCCCATATTCTCCCTTGTTATGGGTTGAATTGTGTCCCACAAAAATGTGTGTCAATTTGGCTAGGTCATGATTCTTATTATTGTGTGATTGTCCACCATTTTGTCATCTGATGTTAATTTCCTACGTGTTGTAAATCCTACCTCTAAGTGTTAATGAGGCAGGATTAGAGGCAGTTGTGTTAATGAGGCAGGACTCAATCTACAAGATTAGGTTGTATCTTGAGTCAATCTCTTTTGAGATATAAAAGAGAGAAGCTAGCAGAGAAACATGGGGACTTTATGCCCCCAAGAAAGTAGTGCCAGAAGCAGAGCATGTCCTTTGGACTCAGGGTCCCTGCACTCAGAAGCTCCTCAATGAGGGGAAGATTGATGACAATAACCTTTCCCTAGAGCTGGCATCTTGAATTCAGACTTCTAGCCTACAAGACTGTGAGAGAATAAATTTCTGTTAAAGTCATCCACTTGTGGTATTTCTGTAATAGCAGCACTAGATAACTAAGACATTCCTATTGACTTGAAATGGCAGTTTGAACCCACCAGACACTCCTCAGGAGAAAGATTTACAGCTTTGGAAACCCTATGGGGGGCAGTTCTACTCTGCCCTATAAGGTCGTTATGAGTTGGAATGGACTTGGCAATTGGTTTATTAAATTTTAATTTATTATTGCTGATTTACAAGAAAACTATTGATTCATTTCTTATTGAATTCTTGTTTTATCTCTAATAAAAAAACTACCAACATAATTCTCTTATATATTATCAATATACAAATGCATTTGCAAATGATAGAAGTTTCACCTGTTCCTTCATGATATCTCTATTTTTTATATCTCATTACTATCCTTTTGCAGAACCTTGAATGTATTGGAAATATTTCCAATATTTCATCATTAAAAACGTCACTTATTTTAAAGTGGTAACTTTGGTGAAGGGTAAGACAGTACACAGTACTGGGGAAACCAGCACAACTTGTACAAGGCAAAGTCACAGAAGCTCCATAGATACATCCAAACTCTCTGAGGGGCCAAATTACTAGGCTGGGGTCTGTGGGGACCATGGTCTCCGGGAACATCTAGCTCAATTGGCATAACTTAGTCTATAAACTATATGTAAACTATATGTATATATCTGTATTCTACTTTGGTGAGTAGTGTCTGGGGTCTTCAAAGCCTGTGAGTGGCTGTCTAAGATAATCCATGGCTCTTACTCTGTATGGCGCAAGGGAGAATGAAAAAAACTAGACACAAGGGAAAGATTAGTCCAGAGGACTAACGGACCATATGTATCATGGCCTCCACCAGTCTGAGTCCAGTACAGCTAGATGGTGCCTGGCTACCACCACTGACTGCTCTGACAGGGATCGAAACAGAGGGTCCTGGACAGAGCTGGAGGAAAATGTAGAACAAAATTCTAACTCACACACACACACAAAAAAGACCAGACTTACTGGCCTGACAGAGACTGAAGAAACCCTGAGAGTATGGCCCCCAGACACCCTTTTAGCTCAGTAATGAAGTCACTCCTGAGGTTTACCCTTCAGCCGAAGATTAGACAGGCCCATAAAACAAAATGAGACTAAAGGGTCACACTAGCCCAAGGGCAAGGACTAGAAGGCAGGAGGGGACAAAAAAGCTGGTAATAGGAAACCCAAGGTTGAGAAGGAAGAGTGATGACATGTGGGATTGGTAACCAATGTCATGAAACAATATGTGTGCTAAATGTTTAATAAGAAGCTAGTTTGCTCTGTAAGCCTTTATCTAAAGTACAATAATAATAATAAAAGTTATTTTAGGTATATGAAGGTAAAGAAGTTCCTTCTTTTTCCTAGTTTGCTAATACTTGTTTTAATTATGAATGTGCGTTTAGCTTTATCAGATGATATTTTTGCCATCTCCTTTAATCTGTTAACATCAAGAGGGTGTTAAGTGTGGGTTGAACCATTTCCCAGTCCTGGGCATTGGCCTTCAGCCTGAAGCTGAGAATAAGAGGCTCTAAGTGCCTTGCCACTTAAGTTTGGAGAAATGCCCCAGAGACAACACCTAGACCCGCAAAGAGAGGCTGTTCAGCATAAGTGGTTTAGCAGTCCTTATTCTCCTAGTTAGTACAAGAAAACTCGAGAAGGGAAAGGATACTGTCCCCTTTTGGTAACATCAGAGCTCTCAAAGTGAAATTACTGTTTCCTCTCCTCTTCCTGTGGGGTGGGGAAGGGGTTGTCCCATCCCTTTTCTGATCTTCACAAATACAAATGCCCACAGTACCTTCCCTTCCCTGAGCCAGTCACCTAAGGCAGGGATGGGGAGCCATCTTCTGTCCTAAAATTGCTGAAACCACCAGGGGGCCTGATTCTGCTGAGGCATGGAGGAAGGAGGAAGTGAGAGAGTAAAACTGCTTCAAGAGTATCTGGGACAATGTGAATTCCCACCACCTTGACTGAGTCTTCTAGGGGCTTTGTGAATGCCAATGTCACAAAACGTACCAGGGGCTTAAACCCTACTCTTGAGCAGGCAGCTGCATGGAACATAGGGACTCTAGCAATGAAAGACTTTAGATTAAAATGCTCATTGATAGGATGTTAGGGATAGGTAACATGTGGTTGGGGGCCCCTACAGACTTCCTTTCTAAATCGCCAGCTCCTGAGAGGAGCTGTCATTTGTAAGCATTCACACAAAGGGACCCCATACCCCATCAGTGGGGACCAAGAAGCAGCAGTGTCCCCTCTGATGTGTAGTTCTTCATGTGAGCAAGTATTTCCCACTCTTGGTGCCAACATTCTCTCTACCCCCATTATCTCTACCCCCACAGATGCAAAGAAATAGGAGAGCAGACCATTGCTTACCCTTCACTTCCACAAGAAACAGACACAAGCCCACTCAGCACTCAGTGGCCAGAGTAGGGGTGAATCAGGGATGAAACTGAGATCTTAAAGTTGAAACTGGAGGACAAAAATTATGTATTCGAGCTATGTTTTAAATCAACCCTGGAAGGTTGCATTATGGGGGTTCAGAAACAAAACGCATGAAGATTTTTGAGATGATGCATTAGTTTTGAGAACAGGATGAGCTTCAAGCTTCACAAAATTACACACATCTTTATTGAGTCTTCTAATCAAATTTGCTATAAATTAAAAAAAAAATCCTCACAACTGGACCAATGAGCAACATCATGATAAACGGAGCAAAGATTGAAGTTGTCAAGGATTTCATTTTACTTGGATCCACAATCAACAGCCATGGAAGCAGCAGTCAAAAACTCAAACACTGGGTAAATCTGCTGTAAAGGACCTCTTTAAAGTGTTGAAAAGCAAAGATGTCATCTTGAAGACTAGGGTGCATCTGACCCAAGCCATGGTATTTTCAATCGCATCTTATGCATATGAAAGCTGGACAATAAATAAGGAAGACCAAAGAAGAACTGACGCCTTTGAATCGTCGTGTTGGCCAAGAATATTGAATATACCATGGACTGTCAAAAGAATGAACAAATCTGTCTTGGAAAAAGTATAACCAGCATGCTCCTTAGAAGCAAGGATGGCGAGACTGGGTCTTACATACTTTGGACATGTCATCAGGAGGGATCAGTCCCTGGAGAAGGACAGGGTCAGTGGAAAAAGGAAGACCCTCAATGAAGTGGTATATATATGGAAACCCTGGTGGTGTTATATATATATATATATATATATATATATATATATATATATATATATATATATATATATATATATATATATATATATATATATATATATGTGTGTGTGTGTATATATATATATATATATATGGAATATATATGGAAACCCTGATGGCATAGTGGTTAAGAGCTATGGCTGCTAACCAAAAGGTTGGCAGTTTGAATCCACCAGACACTCCTTGGAAACCCTAAGGGGCAGTTCTACTCTGTCCTTGAGGGTTGCTAATGGGTATATATATTATATATATATATATATTAACTCATTTAATTCTCATTAAACTTATAATGCAGATGCAGTTAATGTCAGATAAAGTAGAGGATCAACAAAAATGAGGGAAACCCTCAATGAGATGGATTGACATTATAGCCACAACAATGGACTTAAACATACCAATGATCATGAAGATGGCACTGGACTGGGCAACATTCCATTCTGTTATACAGAAAGTCACATGAGTCAGAGTCAATTTGATGGCAAATAACAACATTACTATCCCCAATTTAAAATAAGAATGTTGAGGCATATAGAGGTTAAAGTGACTTGCCCCAGATCACTCAGCTAGTTCATGGTAGAACAGGGTTATGAATGCAGGAAGTCATAGTCCAGAGACTGGGCTATTAACCACTAATATACTGCTGAACTTTAATATCAATTTTTAAATTGTATTTTTGCATCTGTGCTTATAAATTAGTTTTTCTAAGAGTTCTTACTTTTTATTCTGTCCTTATGCAATTCTGGTTTACACATTTACCTAATCCTTTAGCAAAATGCTTTTTTTTTTTTTTTTTTTGATACTTACAAACAATTTATTTAAGAGAGCAATTATCTCTTCTTTGAAGATTTGGTAAAACTCACCTTAATGACATTTTTGTTTTCCTTGATGAGGGGATGGTTAATAATTTTTGACTTCCATGTCTATCTTTCGTAATTACTGATATACTAACTGATACATCCATTCTTTCTGGACCGATTTAGGAGATTACAAATGGTCCTCTAATATTACCTATTTTATCTAGTTTTCAAATGTATTGATATAAAATCAATTGCATGTAGCATATTTTATAATACTAACACCTTCTATATCCCTGGTGGTGTAGTGGTTAAGTGTTCAGCTGCTAACCAAAAGGTGGGCCATTTGAATCCACCAGGGGCTCCTTGGAAACACTATGAAGCAATACTACTCTGTTGTATAGGGTTGCTATGAGTTGGAATTGACTCAACGACAACAGGTACTTTTTTTTTTTTTTTTTAATGTTAGCATAATATTCCTTTTTGCTTCCTGATATTATTTATTTCTTAAACCTTTTCTATTAGTCATTGATAATTGTATCAGTCAGGCAATGACACAATAATTCTCTACCTCAGTGCATACAACAATTTTTTTATTTCCCTTCATGTCTGCGCACTGTCACGTGCTCAAGCCAAATATCAGAGGGATAGAGCTGCTTACTCTGCATTTTCCATTGGGAGGCTCTGCAAAATCTTATGGCAAAGGCTTTGATCATATAATTCTATACAAAAGAGGGAGTAAAAAGTTGGGAACAATAATCCAAACTACTGCAGTCAGTTTTACCAAAATTATACTGTTTGCAAAGAACCAGTTTTTAATTTTATTACTAGTTCTATAGATGTTTCCTTATTCCAGTTCATTAATTTTATCATTTGCTTTTTATTTATTCCTTAATTATACTGTCTTTTTGTTTGTTTGGTACCAGTTTACCTGTTGTGTGGAGTCAGCAGCCCGTGGAAGTTTATTTCTGAGGCTTGTTCTTTCAGTCAACTCTCACTCTGCTGATCTCTTACTCTGTTTGGTAATTTTACAAGGTGAGCTCAAATTTGCCTGATCTCCACTGAGAAAATCCTGAGGGGCTTGGGTGAAGGGCGAGGTGCTTTCTGTCCCAATGGTGCCCTAGGTTGTGATGAGCAGGGATATTTGGAACAGAATTTTTCATTTTGGCTTTTCCTAGATCACATAGAAGATCCTAGATATATGAGAGGACTTTTGGTTAGACATTCTCAAGGGAGGATCATTTCCCCGACTGGAGCCAAGATTTTCTTATTGTCCCTTTGTTCACAGGTGCCCCCCTCCCCTCCCCAATCCACCCTTTCTCTAAGTCTGTAGGATATGTTGTTGTTGTTGTTAGCTGCCTTCAAGTTGGCCCTAACTCATGGCAACCCCATGCACTACAAAAGGAAATGCTGTCCGGTTCTGGCCATCCCCATGATCAGCTGGGGATCGGACCATTGTGATCCATAAGGTTTTCATTGGCTGATTTTCCAAAGTAGATAGCCAGGCCCTTCTTCCTAGTCCCACGTAGTCTGGAGGCTCTGCTTCATCTTCATCATAAACACACAAACCTCCCCTGACAGAGGTGTTGTGGCTGCACATGAGGTGTACTGGCTGGTAATCGAACCCAGGCCTCTGGCATGGAAGGAGAGGATTCTATCACTAAACTATAGACTTCTGATTTTATGAAATTCTCTCAGTTCCAAAAACCCACTTTTCTGAGAGACTCGTCCATTTGTTGTATGAGTTGAATGTCCTTTGTCCTCTGAACCTTTGGGCTCTTTAAAATTGAGTACATGGAATCAGGAAACAGTCCTCAGAGGGATTTTTTTTTTACCAGGGAGCTCCTCTTAGTGCCTGGCAGGCTCCTCGTAACAGGAATCTGGAAGAGCTGCTCAATGGGGCATGGGGACCTGAGTACACAGGGCCAATGACCCTTGGAGAAGCTAAAACACCAATCACAAGGCAGAGTCAAAGGGAGGTAGCCAGTCCCCACGCCACACCAGGGAAAAAGCAAACCTCTCGAGTTTTTTGGTGAGACTAAATGTTTCAAAGTGTGAGTATGCATTTGGGGGAGGGCAGAAATCAAAGGCCACAGCACGTACTTGAAAAAGGCCACTTGATCAGACTCTGGTGATAAGAACTGGACATCCTGGAGACCCAGGCCTGGGAGGAACAATGAGCAGGTCTAGTATTGGTCCCATTCATAATCCTGCTTCTCTCCTCACCCTTTCTGGGTCTTCCTGTGTGTCCAGCCTTGGGTTGCACCCTAGGAACAAGGAGGTGAATCAAACACAGCTTCTGCCCTCGAAAAGTCCAAACACTGGGAAGTGGGCACAGCGTGAGCTTGATCCCGCGAGAAGTCAAGGGAGCACTCTGAGGGCATGATGCTGGAGGATTAACTTGCTCCTTAAATGTTTATAAAGACTCAGCTCTGCTTCCAGGCACTCTCCTGGTGGGGATAAAACAGTCAGAGAACAAGACTCCTGTCCTGATGAAGTTCACATTCTAATGGGGTGGGATGGTCAGTAAATAAGCAACCTGATAAATAGGACAATTTCACATAGACCTAAATAATAGACAGAGAATGAAAACAGGAAAATCATCATTTAGTAATGGACTGGCGACAAAATTGAGTGGTTAGGAAAGCCCTTTCTCTAGAGATGATATTTAAGCTGAAATCTGGATAACAGACAGCTCCGCAAACATAGAAGGAAGTGTGTTCCAGGCAGAGGGAGCAGTGGCGTAAACAAGTCCAAACTCAGCTTTGAGTCTAAGCTGTCTACAAATACTCCTCCCTTTGTGCCCAGGCCTGTGACTTGCCCAAAGGAGGTATTGAATAAGGCATTCTCGTTCCTTTAAAGAAACGAACAAGAAGAGGAGGAATGCAGTGACTCAAGGTTTAGGCCTTTAAGTCATCTTTTTCCGTGTGATTCTGTGGAGCAGTAG
This sequence comes from Elephas maximus indicus, assembly GCF_024166365.1. Taxonomy (NCBI): domain Eukaryota; kingdom Metazoa; phylum Chordata; class Mammalia; order Proboscidea; family Elephantidae; genus Elephas; species Elephas maximus. Next base: position 132,175,818 of record NC_064826.1, read on the forward strand.
AGGGAGAGCTGCGAGGAGGAGTTTGGGGCATTACAGTGGAGGCAGCAGCATTGTGCTGGAGCACCCGCCAGCAGCCCTGGGGAGCTTCCCGGCCTACACAAGTCCTAACAACAGTTGTTTATTAATCTGAAGTTAAAGGCCAGGCCAGCACTGTCACTGATCATCAGGTCTGACATCGCTGCTGCATCTGTCTGTTGCCTGGGCTGGACAGTCACTTCCCGGCCACTGCCTCCATGCCCTGCGGGAGCTCCAGTAAGCCATTTCTGGAGGACAGAACTCTGGGCTGGGCCAGGAGTCTGGCTACCTGACCTGGTAAGGTCTGAGCAGGGGCTTTAGTGGGCTGTCAGCCTCTCCTTCCAGGACCTCAGCTGGTCTCTGACCTGGGATATTGGTGTCCTTTCTGGATCCACTTGACCATCACAAACTGAAGTGCTATCTTTTTAGTCGAAGGAAAAAAAGAAGGGGGGTGTGCCAGCAACATGTTCAGGCCCTGGCCTTAGCCTCCAACACCATGAGGAGAGGGAAAAGAAAGAGGACAGGAAGGTAGGAAGAGGAAGAGTGTAGGAGGATGTGTTCCAGAAAGTTCCCTTCCAGCTGGCCACCATTCCTGGAGCCCTGGAGGTAGGGAAGGGCTAAGGTTGCTGGCAGACTAGGGGAGGTGAATGTATATGCAGTAGTTATGCTGCCAAGGCAGCTTGGATAAAAAGCCAGAGTGGGGTATGGGGAGAGGTCCATGGGGGTGGGCTGCCAAAATTCCCTGGAAGAGGAGGCAGTCGAGCAAAGGCTGGATGGGGATGGACAAATGGACAGGGGCACAGAGCTTGGAGGTAGCTGTGCAGCACACAGAGAATCCTTCCAGGGGAAGGAGAGTGAGCTGGCACCCTGCCAGGCCAGGGCGAACAGAAATTTTGAGAGCCCCATTCTACACGGCAGAAATGGCCTCTCTTGGAAAATCTCAAACCAAGGGAGAGAAGCAAAGCCAAGATTCATCTGGCCAAGTCCAGTGACGGAGGGAAGGGTCCATTCTGGGGGTCAGAATGCTGCCTCAGGGAACCTTGGGTTCTGGGCTCCAGCAAGTGCCTGCTACCAAATGATGAACTGATAAAAGGTAGTTGACTGTCTGCTGGGGAAATAGCCAGGTTTTGGAGGTGGTTTGGGTCCTGCATGGAAAACAGCAATTGTTGTTTGAAATGAGGAAGTGTGTGTTGTAGACCAGGTCCAGCCAAGGAAGGGAGCCTTGTGGGACCTGTGCTGGCCTGCTACAGTTTGAGGCAGACCCAACGGTAAGGGAAGAAGAGGGAAACAGGCTCCCTTGGCCAACAAGAAGGAGGTCAAGAAAGGGAGGGGCCAAAGCTCACACAGGCAGTGGGGTCTGTTTTCCTTCTGTGCCAGGCCACCAAAGACAGGCTCGTTTGTAATTTCTAGACCCTGTGGGCTAACCCATAAAACCTGTCCTAACAGGTATGCTGGAGCCCAAGGGAGAATGGGCCCCCACTGCTCTTGCGTCTACCTGGGTTTTAGTACTGATCTAATGTTTACTTGCCTGTCTCCCAAGTAGCCTGAGGATAACTCAGAGTGAAGGGTTGTGTTTCCTGTCCTGAGCACAGCACCAGCACACCAAGGTGGTAGCAAATGTTTGTTGACTGAACAAGATGAGATGGCATTATTTTCCCTTTCTCCACTCTGAGGTAAGGACAACATTCCTGTTTCCATGGCTCCCTCTCCTCCTCCTGTGTGTGGTGACAGCATCCTGCTCAGGAAAAAAAGCCTGTGAGGATGCCCAGAAGACCTGCTAGGCAGTTGCCTGAGGCATCCCTGTCACCAATGGCACCCCGGGCACAGATGGGCGAGATGGGCCCAAGGGACAGAAAGGAGAACCAGGTACAGGGTGGGCTTCTCTATCCCCCTAAATCTTTATGTCCCCTACCAGGGCTCGAGCATGGAGACAGGGAAGCTGGCCTTTATTGTGTGGCCGATGATGGTTCCCTCCACAACAGTGATGCTTCTCTGGCTCTCCAGGACCCACATTTACACACAGGAACTGATGGTGTGGGCTGTACATCGAGAGGGTTTGTCCTGCCTGCTCAGGGAGCTGGTCATGATGGCCTTCCCCTGGTTGCAGGAGGACTTTCTTCTTTGGGCCACCAAAGCTCACTGGAAGCTACGACCCAGAAAATGGGCCCAGGGCTGCCAATTCCTGGGGTCAATATAAATTGAATATCGAGTTTTTGGAGGAAGAGAATGAATGTTTGGGTCATGTCTCCTTTGCCTTTCAACAGGCCAACGGCTCAAAGGCTTGCAGGGCCCTCCTGGGAAATTGGGGCCTCCAGGAAATACAGGGCTCCCTGGGGTTCCAGGCCCAAAAGGAGATCGTGGAGACAGATCAGGTAAGGAACCTACCCCAGCAGTCAGGGCTAAGGAGACACAGGGCCCCGGGAACTTGGGTACTGGTGGGAGAAGCCCCTTCTCCTCCTTCAAATGCTGGATTCTGCTTCCAGACCCTCACCTTTGGCCTCTCAGCACTATTTGGGGCTACAGAGAATTCCCACTCGTGCTTGCTTACAGACTTCCAAACCTCAGGGCCACTCCCTCACCAGGCCTCTGGCAGAGATGGCTGTTCTTCAGCTGAAACAGGCCAGTGTGGCTCCAGGCTGGGAGGTGCAAACGGGCCCTCCCGGGTGCTGGGTTTATGTCTGTTGTCACAGGGAGGTAGGAGAACGGTCTGTCTCTTAGGACCCTGGATAATGGGGAACTATCATAGCAGCAACTTAATTCAGAGTAAATTGAGCAACAACGGCCCCCTTGATAAAAAAAAAAAAAAAAGTAACCTCCTTATTAGTATTCACCCACCGGCCCATCATAATAATAAAAGTATTTAAAAAGTTTACCTGGGATGAGACATTAAGGACAATCACAAAGAAAAATTTTCAAAAAGGAGACTAATGAGCTAGGTCTTTCTTTGTAAATTATTATAATACTGCAATATTTAAGCAGTATGTAAAAAAAAAATTTTTTTTTTTATGTAAAGAAAAGGGTCCAGAACACTAGTTTTCAAGTTTTTTAAAGTTACTGGGAATACAGGAATACAGTTATTTTCTTTCCTTTTGCTTTGCATTTTCTTGAATAACCATACTTTTTGTTAAGCATGAATAAATAGCAAAATACTTTCCAATTTAGGGTCTCCTCAATAAATACCTTTCTCCCTGTTGCTTTGTAGTTGCTGAGGACAAACTGGTGGTCTTAGAGAGACAGATAAGGAGCCTGAAATCAGAACAGGACCACACCAAAAAGCGTAAGCTTTTTCTCTGCTCCTGATGTCTTCTTGGTTCTCATTTCTTTTTTCAGGATGTTCCAGATTTTTAGGAGAGTGGGAAAGAGCTAACATTCCTGAACACTTATTATATACCAGTGGCTATGGTAGGTCTGCATTTCCTCATACTATGGTTTTGTTCAATCTTCTCACCAACCCTATTCATGGGTGCCTGCCATTTTGTTTATAGGCGAGGAAAGCGGTCCAGGAGGTGAAGGTAAGTACATCATTCAAGGTCACACAGCCAAGAAGTAGCAGAGGAAGTACTGGATGGAGGTCTGTCATCTCCAGAGTCTTGACTTCTTCCTCAGCAGCCATTTTTCTCAGATCACTGTCCAAGCTTCTTTCTAATCTGGTGCCCAGGCTTGGTGGTGAGGCCCCAGTGTGTTTCTCTGTGTCCATCTGTGCGGTGGTGGGTTTTAATAGATGTTTGTCTCCAGGCTGGAATATCCTAGAAGAGTCCAGGCTGTCTGCCAAGAGCTGGGTATCCCTCCCTGGCCCTATGACTAAGGCCTATTTCCTTACTGGCTCTGACATGACCTGGTTGGGCATGGGGACTATCTTTCAGAGTTCTAACTCAAGCTGACCTTAGCCTTTGTGCCAGAAAGTTTCTCCTGAGGAGCCCTGTCCAGGGAAAGACTTTTTCATCCACTCTTCTGGGCTGGGCTCCAACATTAGTCAACCTCACCCACCCTTTGTGATTTCAGTGCAAATCTTCTCCTTGGGCAAAAAGTCTAGGAAGAAGTTCTATGTGACCAATGGTGAAAAGATGACCTTTTCCAAAGTGAAGACTCTGTGTACCTTGCTCCTGGCCACCAGGGCCACCTCCAAGAGTGCTGAGGAAAACAAGGCCATCCAGAATGTAGCCAATGACAACGCCTTCCTTGGCATCACAGATGAGGTGACCGAAGGCCAGTTTACGTAACAGGAGGAAGGCTGGCCTACAGCAACTGGAAGGATGATGAGCCTAATAACTATGGCTCAGGGGAGGACTGTGTGATCCTGCTGAAGAATGGGTCCTGGAATGACATCTCCTGCTCCTCCTCCTTCCTGGTGGTCTGTGAGTTCCCAGCCTGAGGGGTACATCCCTCAGCTCCTGCTGGGCTTCCTGCTAAGCTCTCTGTAGCTTTGGAAGGTAATTCAAAGCCAGTTTTTCCATACTCAGTGTTGGGTCATTCCTTTGTGGTGGTGGAGGAAAAGGCAGGGGACGCATTTGATGATGGGATGAAGAAGTAAGAAGAGACTGACACTGGGGAATGAGAGTTTCTGGTCCCATCCCTGGCAAATGATATCTTCCACTCCCACTCAAGAGCACAGGATTGAATCAGAGTCAGCCATGGAAACAGCCACATCAAACCCTCTCCTGTACAATGAGGACACTGCAGCCCACAGAGGGACCCACTGTGGGCCATACCTGTGTCAGTGTTGTCACTAGAGCTCAGTCTATTCCTTTGTCTCCAAGGGTTGCCACTACTGATGCTAAAGTCTCCTGCCCTAAGCATCTTCCCAGGGCTAGTTCAGCTCTCTCCATCATATGGGTATTATTTTCAGCTATTCACAAGCTGCCTCAGGAAGCCTCTTACCACCTGACTACAACATGCAACAATGTCTCACCTGACTAACAATGACTAGTCCCAGTTGAACTTGAGGACTGTCATAGTCAGATTTTCTGAGAAACAGAACCAGTATGACATATATATATATATGTATATATATATATATATATATATATATATATATATATATATATATATATATATATATATATATATATATATATATATATATATCTAGGAATTGGCTTATGCAATTGTGAGAGTGGGCAAGTCCAACATCTGTAGGTGGGGTGACAGGCTGGAAACTCTGGCATTCTTGTGCCTGAAACCAGAAGGTCAGGTGGTGGGAGGGAGAGAGGAATTCTGGCAGAATGTCTATTTATAGTCTGGAGGTAGAGTCCTCCCTGAGGAAACATATTCAGGCCTTCAGCTGATAGGATAAGGACCACCCACATTAGAGGGGAGGAGGGTGGTGGGTAATCTGCTATACTTCAGGTCAATTGATTTAAATGCTAATCACATGTAAATAACTTCATAGCAACATCTAGACAAATGTCTGGCCTAATAACTGGACACCATAGCTTAACCATGTTGACACATAAAATTATCCATTACAAGGACAAAGAGCAGCCTTTCTTTCCTGTATAATTTTAGAGACTGGTTAGATATCATGGTGCCTGCCAGCATCATGGGATGCTAGGCTAGGCTTCTATCCACAGGACATCATCTGTCTCAGCATCCCTTCCCTTTACCATAAGATCCTCATCCCACTATAAGCTCAATGGTTCTGTTATCAGTAGAGACAAGAGAAAAAAAACTCTGCAAAAGTGAGATTCACAACCTGTGGGGCCAGTCATGCAGCACCAGCCAGTGAGCAAATGGAATCCCCTTCTAAGCAGCATCTGGTGTTGACTCAGACTCAGTACTGTCATGGCCACAGGTATTTCTCAGTAAGCTTAGGGTGGGGCTAAGATGACATAGAGCCAGTGCAACAAACTAGGAGAAGAGAATGACTTCCAGGACCGAATGCCATTCACAGGGGAGCACTGGTGTTTCAGTGATAAAATTCTTGCATTCCACACTGGGGACCCATGTTTTATTTCAGGCCAGTGTACCTCATGCATAGCCACCACTCATCTGTCAATGGAGGTTTGCATGTTGCTATGATGTTGACCATGGAGGCCTGGTGGTGCAGTGGTTAAGAGTTCAGCAGCTAACCAAAAGATCGGCAGTTCTAATCCAACAGACACTACTTGGAAACCCTATGGGACAGGTCTACTCTGTCCTATAGGGTTGCTACAAGTTGGAATTGACTAGACAGCAAAGGGTTTTTATTTTATTTTTTTGTATGATGTTGAACAGGTTTCAGTGGAGCGTTCAGACTAAGACAGACTAAGAAGAAAGGCCTGGTGATCACTTCTGAAAATCAGCCAATAAAAACTCTACAGTTGTTCATCAAAAGATTTTACCAAAAGAGTGGAAAGATAACCTATATATTCGGAGAAAATTTTGGGGAACCATATAACTTATAAGGGTCTAATACCCAAAATATAGAAAAACTTCCACAACTTAACAACAAAAAGATAAACACACCAATCCAAAAATGGTCAAAGGACTTGAGCAGCATTTCACCAAATATGATATACAAATGGCCAACAGGCACATGAAAAGATAGATGTTCAACATCATTGACCATTGAAAACCAGAAAAAACAAACCTGTTGTTGAGTTGATTCTGACTCATAGCGGCCCTACAGGACAGAGTAGAACTGTCCCATAGGGTTTTCAAGGCTATAAATCTTTGTAGAAGCAGACTGTCAACATCTTTTTCCCTTGGAGTTGCTGGTGGGTTTGAACCATAGACATTTAGGTTAGCAGCCGAGCACTTAATCACTGCATCACCAGTGCTCCTCATTAGCCACTAAGGAGATGCAATCATAACCACAATGAGATACCATCTCACACTGATTAGAATGACAAAGATTAAAAAAAAGAAAAGCAATAGGTATTGGATAGGTTGTGGAGAAACTGGAACCCCCATGCATTGCTGGTGGTCACTGTGAAAAACTGTGGTTCCTCAAAAAGTTGAACATGGTACTACCATATGACCCAGCAATCTCAATCCTAGGTGTACACTCAAAAGAAGTGAAAGCAGAAATACAAATAAACATGTACACCAAGGTTCACTGCAGCACTTTTCACAATAGATAAAATGTGGAAACCACTGAAATGTCCATCAACAGATAAATGGATAAATAAAATATGGTATATATTTTTTTATATACACATAGTGGAATACTACTCAGCTACAAAGAGAAATGAAGTCCTGATGCATGCTGTAGCATGGATGAACCTTGAAAACATCATGCTGAGTGAATTAAGTCAGTGACAAAAGGACACATACTGTGTGATCTCACTTTATATGAAACAAGCAAATACCTAGAAATCAAAATTATTAGTGGTTACCAGGGGTGGGAGGGAGAGAAAAAAAGGGGAGTTTTTGCTAAGGGGGAATTGAGTTTAAGTTAATGATGCTGGAATAATTTGAAGGGAAAAAGAGCTCTATGGATCACAACAGTCCTATCCACAATTGATTATGGGGGATGGTGCAGGACTGGACAGCAGTTCCTTCTGTTGTGCATAGGGTTTCCATGAGTTGGGGGCCAACTTGACAGTAGCTTACAACAACATTCACAAAATGAGACTGGAAATATCTCATGAATGGGCCAAGAGCCACTTTAACTTAGTGAAATGCTTTTATTAAAATTATTTTTCCATCTTATTTCTCTTTGTATATGAACTGCCAGGGAAAGCCACTCACGCTTGGTAAGTGTTGATGAACATTTGCTGAATGGGTACACTAAAGAACTACCAAATGGAGAAGTGGGCTGGACACTGAGAAATGAATGTTGGGCAGCTGCTGTCCCTGACGTCTGCTTCTTCTGCAGGATAGGCAGGTAGAGGTGGGGGTCTGGCTGGGATGTGCTGAAGGCTGTGGGACTAGCAAGGTAAGGGTGGCAGGATCTGTGTCCTAGGACTCTAGCACACCTAGACTGTCTGTGACATCACTGAACTGTCAATCCCACCAGCCTTTTCTCTAAGAACCACACTTGCAGCCAATGAAAGGACAATTTTAATGATGCAGAGTGGAGCAGTTCACTATTTTCAATTCAAATCCAGACTGCTTGCCAAAGGAAGAGGAGATAACTTAAAATATAGAAACACATGTGAAACAGTCAGCTATGGCAAGGAGAAAAAAAGACCAGAAGCTGTTTAGGAGGAAGAAAGACATACATCTACCACCAACTGTACTGAGAGAATGACTGTAATCAAGCATCAAAATTGTCTGAATTTTCTCATAGCCAAGACAAAAATGAGAAATCTGACAGGCAGCCCTTAACTCTATTTGAGAAAAGGGCTAGAGTCCTAGTCTACTCTGAGATGAAAGCCCTTTTGTGTACACCATGCATACTTTCATCTTCAGTTGTAAAGCTGTAGAAGATGCGGGTCTGTGCTTTACTTGGGTCATTTCCAGCATGTGATGATTGCCGCTCAATCAGGGCACCTCAATAAGGACCTCTAGAACAAGCTCAAATTCTTCCATTCCCCTTTCAGCTTTCTTCTTTTAGTTCTTTCTCTGGTACTTCCTTCCCGCTATGTTTCTCAATCACTAGATCCTTCTTTGAGAGTTTTCTATGCCACCCAAGACCCCATTCTTCTCCCTTGCCTATGAGCCAACCCCTTTGAAGAACCTTGCTGATTCTCTCTTCTCTCTGCCCACCTTGCAGGATATGCAGGCACCTCCCCAGGCTCCTGGATGGGCAAGGCTTGCTTTTCCCTGATCCAACACCTGAAAATCTTTTCAGAACTCCTCTCTCTAACTGAGCCTCTCTGCCACCATTCTGCCCCTCAACCTAGAATTGAGAGAGATCACTTCCCAATATTCGTGTCCCAATTTTCATCCGCAAGCAGTTCATTTCTCAGTGCCTGACATTCATTTCTCAGTGTCCAGCCCACTCATTCATTTGGTAGTTCTTTGGTGTACCCATTCAGCAAATATTCGTAAACACCAAGCAGGAGGGGCTCTCCCTGGTAGTTCAGATACAAAGAAAAATAAGATGGAAAAATAATTTTAACAAAGGCATTTCAGTAAGTTAAAATGGCTCTTGGCCCGTTCATAAACACAGGTTATCTCAAGAGAAATTTCAGTTAATCTAAAGATACAAGATTCTCATGACAGTCCAAAGACAGAAACTGTAGTTCCTCCAGATCGCTCAGGACCTGGAACAAGAGGGTAACAGTCACTTTCTCTCTATCTATCTCAAGGACTGTGAGCAGGAAGTTTCCTTTACTCAGGGACCTACAATAATTGACATCTCTTGCATGGGAAACCCAACAAACCCAGGCTGGGGACTCCAGGGATGGACCCCAGGGTCCTTGGAACCTCAGGAATGGTGATGACTCTGAGAAACCTCTTGAGTCCTTTGTTCTGATGAAACAGGAATCTCTGCCATATCATTCCATGCTGAAATTGTCCTGGTTTTGGGGCTAGAAACTGGAAAACACCTCTGACCTAGTCTTCCTTAGCTGCCTCTTAAACATGACGGCCTTGCCTCAGAGCATGCCTGGAGAGGAAGCTTGTGTTCAGACCTCTGTGGAGCTTGGACTGTGCCTCTGGGGCCATGCCAGAGGAAGAAGAAGGTCTGGCCTCCGTGTGCCACATCAGGGCTGAAGGAGAGGCAGCTGAGTTGGTGGGAAGTTCAGGATTTGGAAGCAGGAAACTACACTTTGAGGCCAACTCCCTGACAAAAACCCAGTGGCAATGGAGAAGGCACGTTGGCTCCCTAGGCCTCAGTTTCCCTGTCTATAAGTTGGTCTCTAAAAAAAGTTGGCCTCAAAGTGTAGTTTCCTGCTTCCAAATCCTGAACTTCCCACCAACTCAGCTGCCTCTCCTTCAGCCCTGATGTGGCACACGGAGGCCAGACCTTCTTCTTCCTCTGGCATGGCCCCAGAGGCACAGTCCAAGCTCCACAGAGGTCTGAACACAAGCTTCCTCTCCAGGCATGCTCTGAGGCAAGGCCGTCATGTTTAAGAGGCAGCTAAGGAAGACTAGGTCAGAGGTGTTTTCCAGTTTCTACAGATTACGACTTAATTGTCACATGGAATCAGACCTGCAGAGCCCATTTCAGGAGCAAGGCTGCAGAATCTGAGCATAATTTTCAGTGTGTTACCTGCCTACGCTGGTCAAACTAATCATGGTTTGAGCACTTACCAGCTATTTCTGAATTGTATAGAAAGCCACTCAGGGTAAGTTAGCATGGCCAATACACCTTGCCCTTGGGATGAGGATTAGGTTTAAATTATGTGTGTAAATCAATGTACCCCTGCAAAGTGCAGACACAGCCAGAGTTATCGTTGCTTGCTTCCTCCACCAGAATGAGAACTCATGACATTTGGGGTGAGGCTCCAGCTAAGGTTCTGGATCCTGGAGTTGTGGGGCCTTGTCTCTGCAGGACACTCTCTCTTTGTAGTCATAGCTCGTACTGTCTGTGTGAAAGTAGTAATTGCTGTTACTGTGGGCTATGCCCAGGCCAGAGGATGGTGCTAGGGTACCAGCTGAAGGCTCAGCAGTCACATTTCTCAAACCTCCGTCTTGCCCATACCAGCCTGTATACCCTCTCTGTGGCTGTCAGAGCTCTAGCCAACACACAGGGTCTCCATCAGAGCCAGGGATCCATAGTCCCTAGAACAGCCTCCTTGGTAAGTGTGTCATGGTGGAGCCTCTGGACCAGGAAGCTGTTTGCTCGTTATTGTGTAACTGGTCTGTGCTTTGAAGCCTGCCAGGAATCGGGGATTTTTTTTCAATAGTCAGGAAGGGATCTTATGTCATCATGGGGATGTTGGGAAGTGGACTTCTTTAAGCAGAGTGGCTGCTGGGTTGCTTGGAAGATGGGAGGAGCCTAGGGTGGGGCTTCCTGGGGGAAACAGCACTCCCAGCCCTGGCAGCAGAGGGTTGTGGTGAGTGCCTGTGTGAGGAAGGATGGTGTCTCCAACTATGAACTAAGGGTTTGTTCAGGCAAATGCAAGTGCCATACTCACAAGAAGTGGCATATAAGCATTCATTTATGAGCTAAGCAAAGCCTCAGTCTAGGCTCATCATGACAACTCAGAGTACATGTACTCCTCGCATGTTCTGCAGAGTGGTCATCCCAGCACCATGTGACCAGCAACATTGCTTGTGCTGCTTGGCAAAATCCCAGGGTCGTGGCCACACTGAATCAAAATTTCAGACATCTGTTCTATCAGCGAGGTCCCCAAGTATTGGTTGATTGGCAGGTTTGAAACCACTGCCGGAGCAGCACATTGACCATAGCCACATTCTGCCGGCTTCTCACCATAACAGGAGCCCCTGCACCCAGGAAGCTAGGGCTTTTCCACACCTTGTAGGCCACACGTGAGGTGAAGGGGGCCTTGTTTAACTCTATAGTGCCAGACCCCAAGTAATCCCCTCAACTGATCCACACTACTGAAAACAAACCTCTGACCGAAATCCTTCCGTATGCATGTTCAGGGCCTTACTGCTGTCTCAGGCACTGAGAAGCGAGCAGCAGTTGGAATAGCTCTGGCGAGTAGCAGGACATGTGAGGTAGCAGGCGAGACCCTGAGTGGGGAATTGTGTGTATTCGGGCTTGGGAGTGTTTGTATGTGAGCAGTATTGTGCACGTGTGAGTGTTCATCGAGTGTCTGTATGGAGACCAACAGATCTCAGTGTCCTGGTGTTGGGAGACTCAGCTTCTCCTCCCCCAGCCTATGTCCAGGCCTCTGTGCACGCCCCTCACAGAGGTGCATTGGCTCTGGTGGTTTCCCAGGCTGGAGTTTCTCCTCCTGCAGCCTGTGTCCAGGCCTCTCTCTGCACAGCTCATGGAGGAGCATTGGCTCTGGAGGTTGCCCAGGCTGGAATTCCAGAGGCTTTGGGTGAGACCTGTAGGTGTCTGGTCATGGACAAGAGGGTTAGAGGGGCCACAAGTGGTCCCAAATGTGTGCTGGGACATCTGGATGCTAACATGATCCTCCACCCCTGCCAGGTCTTAGATCTTATGTCATCATCAGCTCCCACTCCCACCCCAAAGTCCTCCACCGACCACTGAGTCTAAGGTGCCCCAACTCCAGTGTATCAGTCGTGGTTCTTCAGAGAAATGGAATCTGTTGATTTAAAGAACTGACTCATGCAATTGTGGGGGCTGGCAAGTCCAAAATCCATAGTATAGGCTGATAGGCTGGAAACTCAGGTAGGAGTTGATGCTGCAGTCTTGAGTCTGAAATCTATAGGACAGGCTGTAGGCTGGAAACTCAGTAGAATTTCTATGTGACACCCTTGAGGCAGACTTTCTTCTTCCTGCGAAACCTCAGTTTTTGTTCTTAAAACACACTTAAAACTGATTGGGTAAGCCCCCCCCGCCCCCATTATCAAGGATAATCTCTTTTACTTAAAGTCAACTGATTGTAGATGTTATCCACATGTACAAAACTCCTTCAACGCAACATTTAGACTAGTGGTTGATTAAATATCCTACCCAAGTTGACACAAAATTAGCCATCACACTCAGTCACCATAGCATTGCCCCATTTTACTTTCTTCTTAGCAATTACTATCATCTGAAATCATCTTGGCCATTTTCTGGTTTACCTGTTCAAGCCATGTCAATACAGCAAAGTCATTAAGAGTGAGGCTCTGGAGTCAGACAGCCTGGGTTCAAATCCTGGCTCCACAACTTTCCAGCTGAGTGACCCTGGGCAAGACACCAGCCCTCTCTGTGTTTTAGTCCCCTTTTTGGTAAAATGGGGATCATCTCAGTGCATACGTCCCAGGGCTGTTGTGAGAAAGAAGTGCGCTGATACATGTAAAGCAGTGAGGGCAGTACTGGCCTACCACAAGACTACATCATTCACGTCTGCTGTTCCAGTGCCTACCAAAGGGCTGGGAGCCACACAGACACTCAGTAATGAATGAATAAGCAAATGAATGAATGAATGAATCTGAGTCCTCCCACAAATGTATCATTTAACTCCCTTCTCTGGCGCTTGGCTCAGTCCCAAGCTGGATCCCAGGGAGGAAGCAGCAAACTCACTTTGGAGTAAGGTCAAACAGTCAGAAACCCTGCATGTCGCACAGCCTCCTTTATGGGCAGTCCTCATGGATGGTGCTGGGTTTCCTTTGCCAGGCAGCTGTGGCCTGGTGAAACAGGGCTATGGCTTGGTGCTGCCTTCTGCTGGATGCCTTCTATTGGCTGGCCAGCAAACCCAGAAAGACAACAGTGGGCCAGGTGAGCGTCGGGGTCCCATGAGCCCCTTGTTTGCAACTTTGGGTGCTCCTGCTAGTCTCCTTGGCACATTTCCCTGGTTTCTATACCCACTTGGAATGCCTTTCCCTAAATACCGCTTCCTCAGAGCAGACCCAGATGCATGTTTCCACAGGATGACCACAGGTCTGACATGCTGGGCTCTAGCAGTCCTCACTGTCCAGCAAGCCCTCAGTGCTGGCAGAATTCCTGCCTGTGCGTCTGTCTGCTTTCCACACTTAGACTGTGAGCTCCTTAGCTCAGGACCCACGCCTTCAACCACACTGTCCTCCTTGTCTATTCTCTCTCGGATCTGGATTCAGGGCAATTTCAGAACCCACTCTGGGGCATAACTTCACTGCTATGCTTGCCTGGGCCCTGTGGAGGCTGGATCTGTGGGCTTGTCACCTGGTCCCTCTGGGACTTTTGGGGTATTTCTCTGAAGCAAGTCAGAACCAGTCTGTGGGCACCTTTTTCGCAGAATCGGTAGGGAGAGAATCTAGACATTTCTCTAAATCAGGTTCTTTTGGAGAATGCTACTGTTTCCTTATTTAGTGGGTGACCCCACATTCTCAAAAGTACAGAGGAGTTCATGTTGGGACCTGTAACTAAGAAAACCGTGCAGACTCTGCCTTGGGGTGCACAGAGGGCTGGTAGGGTCTCCTACACGTCTTAAAAGAGATGACGTTATTGTTCCACTGGCCAAAAACACTGCCCTTGTTTCTTGTGCTTGGGCTTCTGAAAGCCCCACTGAATGGAAGCAACAGGATTCTTACAGAAGTCCCAGAAGGTTCCTTCACTCAGGTTATTGATGAGGCTCGGGGCTATCCCCTGATCAGGTTCTCTCAGGTCCTGCAGAGCAGCGCCCACTTAAGCCAAGAATGGCAAACAGTAGCACCCACACTGCCCCTTTCTTACCCATGTCTTATTTGCAGTAAGACCTTCCTAGGCCCCCTGAGGAATGTGCCTCGTGGGCCTCTACTGGAGAGTTGTTTGTTCATCATTGTGTAACTAGCTTGAATGTCAGAAGCTGCCAGGAACTGGGGATTGTTTCAGTAACAAGAGAAAGATTTCAGCCAAGTGTTTGGCACATGTTGTTGGGAAGTGCAGTTTCTTTTTAGAAATGCTGCCCTAGGTATGAGGTGTGGCTGCAAGAGTACTGGGAAGAGGGGTGGGGCTTGGGGGTTTCAAACAAAAAGGGCCAGAAAGGGCAGCCCCTGGTCCCCAGGAACAATGGAGACAGTTGTTGGTTTCCTGTTTGGAGGGGAGGGATTTGTTGCTCCTTCCAATGGGCCTGTGGAAACCTGGCGGTGTAGTGGTTAAGAGCTACAGCTGCTAACCAGAAGCCCAGCAGTTCGAATCCACCAGCCGCTCCTTGGAAACTGTAGGGGGCAGTTCTATTCTGTCCTATAGTGTTGCTATGAGTTGGAATTGACTCAATGGTAATGCATTTGGTTTTTCAGTTTTATGGGCCTGTGGTTCATCCAGGCAAGTGCAGGGGTGATTCGAGTTTCATAAATCATTTTTGCAACAGGGTGTCAATGACATCAACTGAATATATAGGAATCTTAGACCTGTACATTTATAGACCAAAAGCACAGGCTTTGGGCTCAGTGACCTTGTTCATGACGCAGCTCTACCACTGACACTCCCTGTGACCCAGTCCTCTCCCTTCTCTGCACCTTGGTTTTCATATTGGTAACATGAGAAGGGAGATCAGGTTATCTCAGAGTCAGAGTGCGGAAAGAACATTCCTGGACTTTCCAGGCAAGGGGAGGATTAGGGGTGAATTTGAGTATTAGATAGACACCATCTGCTCCAAATGTCATGAGATTTCAGATTGATTTAAGATTATGCAGCTGGTACTTCCTCCCAGGAGCCAAGAAACAACCATATTAATGCAGACGGAGAGAGTACCTGGTCAGTGCCAGGAGGAGAAGGGGTCCCCATGGTGCCGGGCAGACCACTTCCCGCTCCCCTATCCGATCCTCACAAAGCTACCCAGTGATACTGTGCCACCTCCTGGGCTCAGCCTTGAAGAGAGGCAGCCACAGGGGCTCCAGCCTGCATTTAATGGAAGAGTTCTGACTTAGCAGGATATACTTTGGGAAGGGTGCCAGTAGAAGGAATCTGAAGCCCTGAAACAGGATGAGATCACCCTGGGAGTGACTGCAAGCAGAGATGAGAATGAAGAATTGTGCCTCTGGCACTCCACCACTAAGTAAGTGCTCAAGGAGAGGAAGAGGAACCAGCAAAGAAGACCGATAAGAAGCAGCTAGCAGGATCAGAGTAAAAGGTAGGAGTGGAGTCCTGGAAGCCAAGAGGTGGCCTTGAGTGGGAAGGAAGTAGTCAGTTGGATCAAATGCAGCTGATAGTTCAGGGACAGTGAGAGCTGAGGAAGACTCACTGGATTTTGGGACAGAAAAAAAAAAAAAGAAGTCCCAAAATCTTATCCCTTGCAACTGGGAAAGCAGGCTGACCCATCTCTCCCTTGGCAGGTCTTCAGTACGTGAAACCAAAAAACCAAACCAGTTGCCACAGAATCAGTTTTGACTCATAGTGACTCCATGTGTTGCAGAGTGGAACTGCTCCATAGTTGTGACCTTTTGGAAGCAGATTGCCAAGCCTTTCTTCTAAGTTGCCTCTGGGTGGGTTTGAACCACCAACTTTTTGGTTAGTAGCTGAGTGCTTACCAGTTTGTGTCACCCAGTGTGTGAAGCTGGCCTCTTTCTTTAATCTGACAAAGTTGTCCGCAGTAGCCCTGCCTTCTGGGGTTACTACGTGGCTCTGTGGAAAAGCCCTGGTGGGAGAGGCAGTCAGTCACTTTTTTATTGGGATGTAGGCAGCACAGAGATCTGGGCCCTAACTCTCTGGCCAGGCTGTGGAGCCAGGCATCGCCCACCAGCCGGCAGCTCAGAACTCGCAGACCACCAGGCGCTGCTCTCCGCAGGACTTGTCGTTCCACTTGCCGTTGGTAAGGATCTCCACGCAGTTCTCTGCATCACCGTTGTTGTTGGGCTCTCCTGGGGCCCAGTTGGAGTAGGCCAGAGGCTCCCCTGTAGGGTAGGTGAAGCTGCCTTCTGTCTTGGTGTCAGTCATGCCCAGGAAGGCTGCCTTGTTGTAGGCCATGACCAGCTGCTGCACAGCAGCATTCTCAGCCGCAGAGCGTGGAGAAGCCACCTGCCCACCTGCCTGTGTGCACATCTGCTGCACATCTTTGAAGGACTTCTCAAAGCCGCCTGTCTTGAAGATCTTCTCACTGACACCCCGGCCATTGGGGAAGAGCTCCACTAGGAGGACAGGGGAGCAGGTTGGGGCTGTGGCAGCCCCTGGCCAGGGCTCAGGAGCTCTAAGACTCTAAGGTGAGACACATGGTTCCAGAGCAGCCCCATGGCACAACACACCCTGCATCCTCACAGCAGCCTTGGGAGGTGGTACAGTGGCCCCCCATTTCCAGAGAACACTGGAACTCAGAGAGGTTAAATAAGAGGCCCAGCATCACACAGCTGTCTAACGTGGAGTTAGGTCGTTCTAACCCCAAAGTTCAGATGTGCTATCTCCAGTTCACCCCGTGTTGTATGCCAGAATTAGTATTTTGATTACTGTGTAGAACTGGGGAAACATGGTCCAGAGAAATGACACCAGGCAGCACAGGCCAGTCTCTGAGCACACAGCAAACCCATGCAGCCAGCCCTCTCTCACCCCCATAGGTCAGAGAGGCTCTGTGCCCTGGGATGTGGTGGAGGGAGAGGAGAGGGCAGGGTTGGATCGCTGAATGCTGTGATGTGCTAATCTGTGGTCTGCGTGTGGGTGATGCCCCAGCCAGCCAACCTCACCCCAAAGCAGTGGGTGAGGGGATGAGGGCTTCCGAGAGGTGTGTGTGTTTGTGCATCAAAGAAGGGATGGGGCAATGCTGAAGTGATCCCTAGCTGAGAGTCAGAAGGCAGATCTATCCAAGTGCTCGCTTCCCTTTTCAGAGTTTCTCATTCCTCACCTCTGAATTGGGGGCTCACTGCACAGTGACTTGTGTGACATGTCCAATAATCTTTTTATCCCCCGTTCTAACCCTGTGGCTTCTGGGCCCCAGCGTGGTAATCCTCGGCAGAGGCCACCCTGACCTCACGGGGCTGGCCAGAGTCCAGGCTGCACACTGACCCACTGTCCTTCTCTGAGTGGCTTCAACAAGGGCTCAAGGGCAGGTCCTCCACAGGCTCAGGATGGCGCCCGGAGCAGTCCTGGACAAGGTCAGAGCAGGAGTGTGTGTGCTGCTCCTGGGTGTGTGATCTGTGTCTATGGTGAGTATGCACGTGCACCAAGGAGTGTGCCCACACACTTATCTGAAGGTGCAACAGCACGCTGCGGTCCACCCAGATGCATGTGCACATCTGCATGTGCAACATACGTGTGTGTGCTCACATATGTACCAGTACGTGCAGTGATTATGCTTAAGTACACACGTGTTTGCATTATTGTGTGTGTGTGTGTCTGTGTGTGTGTGAGTGTATGTCTGAATGTGTTCACGGAGCAGGGGAGGGTGAAGCACCGGATCTTGAAGTTCCTATCCATGAGCATGAATACTTAGGAGCTAATCCTACAACCCAGATTCAGGGCTCCCTTGGGCTATGCAGCAATACCTTAGGGCTCTCCCCAACCTGGCCCCACAGAAGGAAGAAAGGCACCCTGGGCTGGGTGTCCCCTTGCCTTTGTGCTCAGGTTCTATCACAGGGACCAGTACGGCAGACGTAGCAGAGAAGGTCTGTCCAACTGAACAGAGCTCGGCGCTAATCCGGCTTGGGGCACGGGTGGAATGATGCTGCGGGGGTTCAAGAGTCTGAGAGCCTTAGGGTCCATGCTTCTGCCAGCTCTGTGAACTGATAACATAGTTCTCATCCCTCTCACTTGTCCCATGGACCTACCTCCAGCTCCTGAAGCGTGCAGCTGCCTTGTTTTACCCTGCCTTAGCCCTCTCCCTGCCCCAGCCCCGGGTCCAGCCGGAAACGTGGTTCAGCCGCATTCCCACTCTAGACCCACGCCCAGGCCTGCCTCAGGCCAGCCAAAGGTCTAGCCCAGCCCAGGGCCAGGCCAAGGCCCAGGTCTGGTCTGGGGCCAAGCCTGACCCTGGTTCAGGAGCAGGAGCTCACCTTTCTTATACTGCAAGAAGCTGGACTGGAGGTGCCGCACCTGTCCCTGCAAGGCCTCCACTTGCTGCCGCAGAGCAGCCACATCTGCAGCAGAGAGGGCGCTGAGTGAAGACTCGTCCAGGACAGCCGGGAAGGGCTCAAAGCTGGGCCTCAGAGAAGGTGCCCAGTTGCAGGCGCATATTGGGGGGGAAGGCACAGCTGGCCCCCGCTGCCCCCAGGATTTCCTGTGGTCTACTGTGAAGTAACTGGTAGGGCGCCCCTGAGCAGGTCCCTGTCCATTATTGACATCACACCAGATAACGTTTCGACTCCAAATTCTGGGAATAGGATTGCACCTTCCTGTTGTTTATCAGTAATACACATTCCCTAAGTACTCCCATTCATTGGGTTATTTGATGCTCAAAGCAGTCCTATGAATTTGAAAGGCAGCTACGGTTTTCCTATTGGTCAGATGGAAAAAATACCCAAGTTTGGCTTCCAGCTAGTACTAGGGGCTAAGACCAGAGCTTTGTTCTCCTGCCTTCCAGCCTGTCAGCCTTTGCTGCATTCATCCACCCCCTGTAATCCACAGGACAGACAGCCAGGAAGAGGGGGTATGCCCTCCCACGGGCGCCCTAGTGGCGGCTCTCAGAGACAGGGGGTTACCTTACCTGGAAGACCACTGTCTCCCTTGGCACCTCTGTCTCCAGGAACGCCTTTGTCCCCCTTTAGTCCTGGGGGACCCCTGGCACCTGGAGGTCCCTGTGGACCCACAGCTCCAGCAGGCCCTGGACTCAGAGGAGAAGAGCTATGTGAGCTGGATACCCATTTCCCAGCTTTGCACCCTCCTTGTACACTGTCCTTACTGCCTAGGAACACATCCTCCCCATGCACAAACTGTCCTCAGAACCCAGCCATGCCCTCTCCCTACAAACCGACTATCACCCCGTCACCCAGCAATCCACCTTCCCAGCACACTGACAGTCCCTGTCACCCAGCTGTACACCTCACCAGCACTGTCTCCGTCACCCAGCAGTCTATCTCCCCTGCACACTGGCTGTCCCCATCACCCAGCAGTCCACCTCCCTAGTACACTGACTGTCCTCAACACACAGTGGTCTACCTCCCAGCACAATAACTGTCCCCATCACCAAGCAGTCCACCACCCCAGCACACTGACTGTCACCGTCACCCAGCAGTCCACCTCCCCAGCACACTGACTGTCACCATCACCCAGCAGTCCACCTCCCCAGCATGCTTACTGTTCCTATCACCCAGGAGCCTACCTCCCCTGCACACTGACTGTCCCTGTCACCAGCAGTCTACCTTCCCAGCACACTGACTATCCCTATCACCCAGTAGTCCACCTCCCCAGCACACTGACTGTCCATCACCCAGCAGTCCACCTCCCCAGCACACTGACTGTCCCAGCAGTCCACTTCCACAGCACACTGACTGTCCCTGCCATCTAGCAGCTCACCTCCCTGTACTGAGTGTCCTCACTGCTCAGCACTGCACTGTCTGTGGCTACAAAGTCTTAGAGCCCAATGGTGCATCCTCCTTGAGTATAAATCCTCCCCGTTACCCAACAATGCTGCCTCTGACTTTGGTGGTTTTAGTGGTGGTGGAAAAGGAGGCAGTGACAGCTCCATGTGAGCACATGGGAACAGGGGCCCGGTCCCAGCTCACCTGCTGCCCCAGCATTTCCAGTGGCTCCACGCTCACCAGGGGCTCCTCTCTCTCCTTTAGAACCTGTAGGGCCTCTAGTTCCTGCCAAGCCCTGCATGCCTTGGGCTCCTGCTTCTCCTGAGTAAGGGACAAATAGGGACAAATACTCCTGAGAATGTGTTTGGCACGTATCATTTCCTTAGCAGTGGAGATTTTCTCCCACAGGCCAGGGTGAGAGAGAACTGGAGAGATTGTGCTCCTTGCTGTCCAGAGTCCTCTGTGGAGGGTAAGAAAGTATTGTCAATGTGGGTTTGTGGGGAGACACAAGCTCAGGGATCAGCCGATCTGTCCCTTCATGAGCCGGCAGGAGCCCACAGCAAGGCCTTTCCTGTGCTAATGGTTTGGGCTGTTCTTGGCACTTCGAGCATGCCATAGGGCCCAGCAGGGACTTCCACTAACACTCCTCCCTTCTCCCTCAGACCCACGACCTACCCACTACCTACCTTTGGGCCCAGCATCTCCTTTTGGGCCTGGTTTGCCTTGAGGTCCTATGTTCCCCTGACTCCCCGAGGGGCCCTCTTTTCCAGCTGGACCAGGCACACCTGGGGGTCCTGGAGGTCCTGGAGAAGAGGGCCAGTCTACTCAGTGACACGGAGTCATCTTGGAAGTGAAAGTGCACGATGAGAGCAATAATAGAGGTCAGACAGGCAACATCATCCTAAAAGAGTGCCACCCAACAGTAGCCCCAGTCTGCCCTGAAATCAGCTAGTGCTCCCTTCAGAATGACTTTCTTCCTTTTTTCTGGGCTGTTCTCTGCTGGCATGTCCCTGGAACATGAGAGTTCGCCCTCTACTGGCAGAGAGTAGCACCACCTGGAGCCACCTGTATTCCCTACCCAGTTGCTCACCACGTGATCCAGAGTCTCCCTTTGGTCCAGGTTCTCCTGTGGAGCCATTATCCCCTTTGGGCCCAATTGGGCCAGTTGGTCCAGGCATCCCTGTTTGTCCTACAGCTCCTGGCAAGCCTGTAGCAGTGGGAAAAAAAAAAAAAAAAAGGATATAAACCTGGCCCTAGGCCCAGGAGGAGCCAGCTGCATTCCTTTAGCAGCTGCAGGACATAGACATTACATCTCCACCTCCACACACCTTGTGGAATGGGTATGGGCACCCTCATTTTATAGGTGAGAAAATAGGCTTTCCTGGGGTCAGACTAGTGGGCTGGATTCAAGCTCAGGCCTGTCCCACTTGCTGTGCGGTGCTCCTTCCCCTGCCCCAAGACCATGGCATTGACCACAGGCAATCTGCCAGCATTTACCCTCGGGTATTGGCTCCTTGCTCTCCCCTTCCCAGAACCAGCGTTCATATCAGAAATGGCACCTGACAGGTGGTGCTAACTTGTTCATTCGGTTGTTTGTCCATTTGCTCATTGTGTGGTTCTTTTGTTCATTAAGAAACCATCCATGGAGCACCTACTTTATGCTTACCACTGAACAAGATGCAGAGATTAGCGCCAGGACCTGATCTGCAACAGGTTTGTAGCAGAATTTTAAGCCGCGAGACAAGGGTAATAAGTGAGGAAAACCATGCATGAAACCACCCCCCCCCAAAAAAAACCTGTTGCCGTGGAGTCAATTCCAACTCACAGCAACCCTATATGACAGAGTAAAACTGCCCCATAGGGTTTCCAAGGAGTGCTTAGTGGATTCAAACTGCTGACCTTTTGGTTAGCAGCTGTACCTCTTAACCACTATGCTACCAGGGTTGTAGTTGGTGCTAATCCCTCACAGCCCTCATCCTGCCCAGCCCCAGCACACTCCCATCATATAGATCTGTCTTTCTGAAGGAAGAAATACCACTTAAGGGCAAGAGAATGTAGAGATTTGTGCAGAGGGAAGGTGACATTTCAGACTTGGAATCTGTGCTCCTGTGGCAGAAGAGAGTGTGTGGTGGGAGGGGCCACTGTGCTGCTGGTGATGAAAGGCTCTGTTGGGCATTGTGTCCAGCTTTCTGTACAAATCCGCACTTGGGATGAAGTAGGCAGATTGAATGAACTACTGAATTTAGCTCTGAAGTACAGAGCTGGACAAAGAAATGCAAGCTTCTTAATGTATTAGGGAAAATCCATTTGATCAGGCGTAAGTATGGGGTCTCATCCTTTCCCACCCTTCATGTGGAAGGGTGATATTCAAAATCTCTACCTACACAGGAACTGTTCAATCAGAATGAACAACTGCTGAATGCTGGAGCCAGTTTGGGAGAGCCCAGCTACCTGCTCTGCTAGTTCTTGGGGTGGGGGAGATCCGGGGGATTCTTGGGAAGAGTCAACGCAGCTGGGGTGATGGAGGGAGGCACTTGAAGGCTCAGGGCAGCAGTCCTTTGCCAACCGGTCAAGAAGTGTTTATGTGGACTTCATGTTTGCAGGAAATCCATCTCCTTGGAAAGGAGGAAGTCTATCTGCAAGATTTCCATAACAGAGTATCCAAAGCTCCTGGGTTGGTTACAATTCCAATGCCTACCCTCTCCCTGCCAGGAAAGCCCAAGGTCCCAGCTCTACCTGGATCCCCCTTCTCGCCCCGGGGGCCCTCTCTTCCATCCCGTCCATCACGACCAGGCAGGCCACTCTCCAAGGGGCTACACATGACCAGGGTGCAGGCGTTAGACACTGTTTTCTGGGAATAGATCTTCACTTCTGCTCCCGGTATCCCTGAGAGCTGTGTGAGCAGTAACAACGTAGAGAGAGGCAGGAGCAGCATGGCCTGGGGAGATGAATAGGAAGACAATGGACATTTTCTTGGGAAAAGGATATGGGTTGGGCTTGGCCCAGCTCCTGGAGGCCAGGAGAAGCCTGCCATGCCTCCTCTTCCTTGCCATCAGGGTTCCAAAAGCAGCTTAGGGACAAGGTAGGCACACAGTTTGGCCTTGGAGGGTATGAGTCATCCAGCTGGAGCTCTGACATGGTCCCAGCAGTCTCCACCTGTTCTCAAGCATCGGGTGCCATCCATTCTTGTGCCTTCTCTTGGGCACTGCCATCAGACAGTAGCCAGGCTGGAGCATACTTCTGTCACAGCAGAAAGGATCCACTGAGTGCCTTTGGGTAGAGTGCTTCCCCTCCCAGGAACTACTTCTCCCTAAATGTACAATCAAGGCAGCTGGCTTAGCTCAGAGAAGGCAGCTTCCTCTCACTAACTGCCTTGGATGGAGTAGCGCTGGTACCCACAGCTCTGTCCTGAGAAGGAGCCAGAATCCTGATGGTTTATGATGTTCATCCCCAGCACAGGCTGAGGGTATGGCTGTGCATTTGCCAAGAGATGTGCCATTCCTGGCCTCAATGCTGTCTCCACAAGGGAATTCCTAGGGGGAACCCAGTGAAAGTTTTCAGAGGTACAAATTAGGTACTCTAAAGACCCTGGGACACCTGGAGTTGTGCCCAGACCACCTTAGAGGGAGGGGGCAGGTGAGGTTGGCAAAACAGTCAGGTGAAAGGCAAGTTTGGGTTGGGAGCTAGGGGGGTGTGGGGCAGCTGTCCAACAGGGCATCCAGGTATCACCTGAGAGGGTCTTAGGAACCTGGCTACAAGTAGAATCTGGATGGGGGCCAGAACCTGGATCATTCCCGATGTTGGGCATCATTTGTCTCCCAGGGTGAACCTGGAATGTTAGGAGAGTGAAAGAGTCATGAGGGTGGGGGGTGGGGGTGGGGAGCAGAGTCTGGGAGCAAGGCCTCAGGGACCTTGGTGTGAGGGGGATGTCTAAAGAAAACGGGGTCATCAGGTAGGCTGGGTGGAAGCAAGGGAGAGGCTTCCTGGCCAGAGAAGTGCTACCTTCCATGGCTACTGGTGATTTGGGGCTATAATGACCCCTGTTTTGGGCTAGCCTCCCTCAATTTTGACTTCGAAATTACTTGGGTGTCCTAGGAGTCTCTAGAAACCTGTGAGCTGCCCAGCAAGCTCAGAGGACCGGCAGCAGCTGCCTTGCAGTACTCTTTTGACAAAGGCTCAGTCATGAGCACCAGGGCCAAGTCCAGGCCAGAGGGAGGGCAGTGTCCCCTGGCCCGCAGCCGCCTTGGATCTAGGGAAGAATGAAAGGCATCCTGCAACCTGTCCACTAGCTCAGGATGATGCAGAAAGCACACAGCCCATCTTAGCAGGACGGGGTGTGGAAGAGAGTTGAGAGGTTTTCTGACCTGAGATTCGCAGAGGTGACTTAGCTGGGGCTGCGGAGGGAGTGGGCAGAGCCATGGGCCCCTTTAATACAAGCAGTGTTCAGTTTACACTAAGCTTTCAGAGAAATATTTTATGTAAAAAAAAAAAGATATATTTTATAAGATTTTATATAAAAAAGATATTATTTGTCTGAAAATTGGACCAGAGATCTAGTCCAAGAAGCGTATTTTATAGGTAACGATTTGAGGCTAAGAGAAGCACGTTTATCTCCCACAGGCACCCAGGTGGGCTTAGCAGCCAGGTCTGTGAATACCTATTTTTTTCCCTCATGCTGCCCTTCTTTCTGAAGAAATCAGGGACAGAGAAGGAACCAAGAGGGATGTTGAAATTGTAGTTTCCACTTGAGGCCTCCCTATGGTGGCATCAGAGTCTGGGTGGGCACCACATCCTACCCACCTATCTGTCCCAGCACAGGAAGCAAACCTCCCACAAAGACAAGGCACCCAAGTGGGAGGCAGAAGAGCCCCTTATTATCCCACTTTGCCCTGCCTTCCACATCCACAGGCTGTACACCAGAACAGGTGCACAGACCCTCCCTTCTTCACACCTGTAAGATGAATGGCCCAGTTGGGCAAGAGCATATCACAGGATATGGGAAAAATAAAATGGACAGCAGGCACAGGGACACTCACGAGTTGCTTCCTCCAGGGTTTCAGGATCTCCAGGCGAATTAGCCTTTTCTTGGCAGACTATTTATGGTTTGTAACCTGAGCCTCCCAGCCCTGGCTTCTGAGAACCCCCTTCAAGAGGTAAGTTAATTTTCTTCCTTGTTGCCTCACTTGCTCTCACCTCCACGTGGGTTCTGGAAACCTGCCACTCACATTTATCACTAATCACATACCATCCTAGAGTTTGTAAAGCACTCTCAGCCATGATCTCATCTGCGCCCTCTATAGCCCTGTGAGTGAGGGTCTCATCAGTGTCTGTATTTCACACAAGTCCAGGAGTCCGAGGGCCAGAGATGACTGAGTTTCACAATGACCTACAACAATTGCAAAAGCAACTTTCAGCTGCTGCTCCCAAGAGCCAGGACTTGCTGTGCCCACTTCTCTTCCTCCTTCACCTTAACAGCACTACCCAGATACTGGGAAAGAGCTGGGAGATTCTTGGCATAGAGGGCAGGGGTGGTAGCCTATTGGGGGCAGGGCTTGGGGAAGCTGCCACCTGGAAGAGGTCACTTTTGTTCTTCCTGTTCTAGGCCTCTTGTCTCTTGTAGGACAGGCTTCCCTTAGCAGGCCTGTTTTGCCCTGCCTAAGGCATGATTCGCTCCATCTTCTCAGCTGGTGTTTTTTTCTTTTTAAGGCATGATTCTCTCTATCTTCTCAGCTGGTGTTTACCCTATGCATCACTCTAAGGGCACTTTGGACCCCTACCCCTGAACCCTGATTCCCTGTTGCAGCCACCCTCAGGGCAGCTCTTCTTGGGTGCATCTAGATTCCTCTGACTTTATTTCCACCTTCATCAGCCTTTGCCTAGGTCATATATCAGCCAACTTACGTCTCCAACCCTTTCCTTTGGCCACCCCAATGGTGCCACTGCTTTGTTCCCAGTTTTTGATGCTCCTTGAGGATCTCCTTGCATATTTTAGACTACAATGGTCTCTCCAGTTGATACAGAAATGTCTACTGCAACTTTTTGAAGCAGGGTCCCATAGCAGAGTCACCTGGGCCCCTACTGGTAGAGCTCTTTCACTGTCAACACCCAGCGCTCTCCATTCTAGGGTATACATGTACTTCCTGGAGGCCAGCATGGGGCCTGCACTGAATCACTGCACCCTTCTTACAAAGACTAGTTGTCAAATCTTATCTTGATGGCTGGGTACCTTCCTTGTTTATGGTTATTCTTATTTCTGGATCCCTATACTCTTCTTGTAATCTGGCTTCTATTACCGGCCATCTCCTAGCCAGTCAAATATGTCTCTCACAACACCCTGGAGCCCCATTAAAACAAATCGTGTGGTGTTTCCATTGTCTAACACCACTCTCCAGCAAAGTCTAGTTTTATTTCTGATACAACTCAGATCCTTATGTTACAGTGATAGACTTTGCTTCCCTGAGCTACACCAACATGGGTGAGAAGAACGGGGTTTTGAATGGTGATCACAATGGCCTTCACCCAGAGGACTTCTGGAGCACCCTCTCTTTCCAAGAGAAGATCTGTTGTTGTTGTTGTTAGTTGCTATCAAGTCGATGCCTACTTATAGCAACTTTATGTACAACAAAATGAAACCTTGCCAGGTCCTGCACCATATTCACAGTCACTGGTATGCCTGAGTCCGTTGTTGTGGCTACTATGTATTTTGAGTGCCTTCCAACCTAGGGGGCTTATCTTTTGGCATTATATCAAAAAATACGTGTTGTGGTCCATAGGGTTTTTATTGGCTAATTTTTGGACGTAGGTTGCCAGGCCTTTCTTCCTGCAGCCTTAGTCTGGAAGTTACACTGAAAAACTGTCCACCATGGGTGATCCTGCTAGTATTTGGAATACCAGTGGCATAGTTTCCAGCTTCATGGCAACAAAAAAGCCACCCCAGTAGGACAAACTGACAGACGTGTGGGGGAAGACAGGGTCCAGGACGACCGTACGGTCTCTTCAGTAGCTCGCCACTGGCGCTGTCCTGCGGTTTCATCAGTATCTGCAGCCTGTAGTGAATTTCATCGGCTGCATTTTTTTGTTGTTGGAGCTAAGCTGTGGCCTCTGATATTTGCTTACCAGCTGCTTATGCACATCACTGTGAAACTCTCAGCTCAGGGAGCCCATTACACACTTTTTCACTGCTATCCCATAAGGGCAACTTCAGACACTAGTTGTCATTCAAGACAGCAGTTCTGGACTCCCTACCTTAGCTTGATATGCTTTTGTTTGATCTGGGTCCCTGGCTCCAAACTCTTGGCCTTGTGGCCCTGTTATCAGTCCTCACCCCTGGGTACTGCAGGATCTGTGTTCTCACTTGCCGTCCCTGGTATTTGGACCTTGATTCTTCCACATTTCTGGCTTGACACTCTTCTCTAGCCTCTAACCTTATTTTCTTGAAGACTTTCTGGGCTCCATGCCTGGGCTGGGCTCTATCGATTAGAGTCCCACCAAGGCCTTTGACTATTTCTGAGCTGAGCCAGCACACCTTAGCTGTGTATTCAGTGATTGGGGAAGAAGGTGGGAACAGATGTCTAGCATGATGGGTACTGGCCCAGCCTGACTTCTGGAGATGAAAATGCATTAACACTGACTGACCCGTTCCCTTATAATTCCCTTGAAGTGTCATCCTATCCCCTTCCATGAAAGAGTTCCAACAATTCCAGCCCAGTGAACATGCCCACTTGTTTTAGCCATCCTATGCTGTCTTCCTTTGTGATTTGTGTTTTCATGTTCTTTTCCTATTAGCTCAGTGAGACTGCAAGGGTTTGAAGAGTTGGGTCACATATTTTTGTTTTGTTAATTTTATTTATTTTGTTGTTGAGAATACACACAGCAAGACATACACCAATTTAGTTTCTACATGTACAAGTGAGTGATATTGATTACATTCTTTAAGTTGTGCAACCATTCTCACTCTCCTTTTCTGAGTTGTTCCTCCCCCATTAACATAAATTCACTGCCCTCTAAAGTTCCTGTCTAATCTTTCAAGTTGCTGTTGTCAATTTGATTCCATATAGTTTCTAAAAGAGCATAATGCTCAAGGCAGACATTTTTACTAGTTAAGCTAAATGATTGTTTGCTTTTAAAAAGACTTCTGGGGATATTTCGGTTTAAGGTTTAAAGATTATCTCAGGGCAGTAGTTTCAGGGGTTCATCCGGCCTCCACGGCTCCAGAAAGTCTAGAGTCCATGAGAATTTAAAATTCTGTTCTGCATGTTCCCCTCTTGCTGAGGATTCATCTATGGAATCTTTGATCAAAATATTCCGATGGTAGCCGGGCACCATCCAATTCTTCTGGTCTCATGGCAAAGGAGGCAGTTGTTTATGGAGGCAGTTAACCACACATTTCATATCCTCCTCTTCCGGACTCTCCTTCTTCCTCTGTTGCTCCAGATGAAGATACCAATTGTTCTGCCTTGGATGGCTGCTTGCAAGCCTTCAAGACCCCAGGCACTACACAATGAGCTAGTAGGCAGAACGGAAGAACTAAACTTCCATTGTATGTATGTATGTAACATATTTTGTTTATCCATTCATCTGCTGATGAGCATTTAGGCTGTTTCTACCTTTTGGCTATTGTGAATACAGCTGCGATGAACATCAGTGTAAAAGCCTCTATTTAAGTCTCTGCTTTCAAATCTTTTGGGTACATACCTACAAGTGGAATTTCTGGGCCATATGGTAGTTCTATTTTTAATTTTTTGAAGAACCACCACACTTTTTTCCACAATGGCTATGCCATTTTACATTCCCACCAGCAATGAATAAGAGCTCTAATTTCCCACAACTTTACCAACATTTGTTATTTTCTGTTTGTTTGTTTGTTTTTTTTAATCTTAGCCTTCCTAAACAACAACAACAAAGAAAACCCAAACCCATTGCCACTGAGTTGATTCCAATTCATAGAGACTATAGGACAGGCTAGAACTGCCCCGTAGTGTTTCCAAGGAACAGCTGGTGGATTCAAACTGCTGACCTTTGGATTAGCAGTTGTAGCTCTCAACCACTGAGCCACCAGGGCTCCTAGCCATCCTAGTGGGAGTGAAATTGTATCTCATTGTAGTTTTGATTTGCATCTCTGTAATGGCTAATGATGTCGACCATCTTTTCATGTGTTTGTTGGCTATTTGGATGTGCTCTTTGGCTAAATATGATTGGGTTGTCCTTTTGTTGTTGTCAAAGTTTTACATATATTTTGGTTATTAGATTCTGATTGGATATATGGTTTCCAAAGATGAGTTGAGTCACACCTTAAAACATTCCTTGCCATAGCTTGCAACTAGATTGCAAGGAGAAACAGAGTATTAAAAAAAAAAAAAATTCAATTCCAACTCATAGTGACCCTATAGGAAAGAGTAGAACTGCCCCTAGAGTTTCCAAAGAGCAGCTGTGGTTTGAATTGCCAACCTTTTGGTTAGCAGCCAAGCTGTTAAGCACAGCGCCATCAGGACAGAGTATAGGAATCCTGAAATAAGAATCACTATATCTCATGTTCTGCACATTCTAGAGGCTGAATAGAATAAACTTGTAATCCCCTGTTTCCCTTCCCCACCTACCACACAAGAAAGACAGATTTACTTACTTTCAGGCACTGTCTACTGATTCCATCCAATCTGGTCAGCAGACTTTGCTACAATTGTCACTGGGCTCCACCTTATCCATGTGTGTGTTCTATGAATGTTGTTGTTGTGTGCCATCGAGTTGATTCCAACACATAGGGACCCTACATGACAGAGTAGAACTGCATTATCAGGTTTTCAATGCTGTAATTTTTACAGGAGCTGATTTCCAGGTCTTTTCTCCTGTCGAGCTGCTGATGGGTTCTTACCACCAACCTTTCGGTAGCAGCCGAATACTTACCCGTGCGCCACCAGGGCTCCTTGTTCTATGAATATCTGACCTTATAAAGACAACAAAGAGAGAGTGCCTGAACTCAGTTTTAGGATGAGAATCCAGGACATGTTACTCTTGTTTCCTTAAATGTGAACACATTCACTAAAGGAAAACACTTTATGGTATGGCTCTGGATTCTTCATCTAGCTCTTTCAACCAGACAAAGAAAGGTTAAAGGGAAACATCTCTGTCCACATCCTGCCTGGCATCCTTTAGTCTATCCTGACTCATCTCAAACTATTCAAAACTCTGTCTTTTAATATACCTATTAATATTGATCATTGAATCAAAAACAGAAAAAGAAATACTAAATGAATGTTAGCAGGAAGTAAAGAGAAGCAACTATATTCATTTCACACAAAATAGAATCAAATTTAAAAGCATGACTTGAAAACGTGGTTTTGTGAGTCCTTCTAATTTCATATAAAAATAATCTATATACTTACTTGTGAAAGTTTTGGATGAAAATTATGGGAAAAAATTAAAAATCACCAGCAACTCCATCTCCTCCTCAAAGGTAACAAATTTTAATATTCTGGTGATCATGCTTTCACAAATCATTCTGTTTTTGTGTGTGTGTCCTGGGTATGTGTGTCTGTGTGAACAAACAAATAAACACATAAACATTCTTATACATATATTTCCAAAAAAAAACCCCAAACCCATTGCCGTTGAGTAGATTCCGACTCTTAGCGACCCTGTAGGACTGAGTAGAACTGCCACATAGGGTTTTCAAAGAGCGCCTGGTGGATTCAAACTGCCGACCTTCTGGTTAGCAGCCATAGCTCTTAACCACTACACCATCAGGCTTTCCATATATATATATACTTACATACAGCAATATTCATTACATCATAAGAATTATATAACACATGCCTTTCTAATTTTCTACAGTTATTTTTGAGTGATCACCTCATTTTCCTATCCCCTATCCATGTGTCCTGTGTCCCATCTCATTTTTAACTCTACCATCTCCAACAACAAAATAAGTAAAGTTTTTCAGGTGGGACTCCTCTCATTCATTTCTCTATGCTTCTACAATCATTCACTGTATGTACATATAAAAACATGTCTGTGTTAGGAAGTGTCATTTTAATGGGTCATATTAAACTCACTTCTATTTAATTTTTCTTTAAATTTTTTTTTATTTTGGTGAAAGTATACACAGTATATACAACACATCGACTATTGCTACATGTACAATTCAGTGACATTGATTATATTCAAATTGTGGTACCATTCTCGCTATCCTTTTCCAAATTATCCCACCACCATTATCTTAAACTCACTGCCCCCTAAGCTTCCCATCCAACCTTTCAAGTTGGCATTGTCAATTGGATCCCACACAGATAATTCTTTAAAACAGAATGGTGTTCAAAGCAACATAGTTTACTAATTAAGACAAGCTTTTTTTTTTTTTTTTTTTTGATTCATGGGATAGTTTTGGCTGACAGTTTAGAGTTTAAAGATTATCTCAGGGTAATTATTTTGAGGATTTATCCAGTCTCAATAGCTCCAGAAAATCTGTATTCCATGGAGAATTTAAAATTCTGTGCTGCATCCCCCCCCCCCCCCTTGGATCAAGGTTCTTCTACAGAAACTTTGATCAAAATGTTCAGTACTAGTAGCTGGGCACCATCAAGTTTTTCCAGTCTTGTGGCAAAGAAGGCAGGTGTTCATGGAGACAACCAGACACACATTCAATTTCCTCCTTCTATTCTTGACTCACCTTCTTTCTCTGTTGCTTCAGGTGAATAAAAATCACTGTTAAAAGCTTGGAGCACTGAGTCTCTGTTTACAGTGATGGAAAAATTGCATTGATTTGGGTGTCGCTCAGCTGATTA
The DNA here is from genome assembly GCF_024166365.1 of Elephas maximus indicus. Classification (NCBI taxonomy): domain Eukaryota; kingdom Metazoa; phylum Chordata; class Mammalia; order Proboscidea; family Elephantidae; genus Elephas; species Elephas maximus. The sequence goes on from NC_064826.1 coordinate 132,207,404, forward strand.
ATATAACTGATATCAATAAGTTGTACACTTGTAAAAAGTTGAATTGGCAAATATTGTGTGATAGATATATTTACAACAACAACAACAAAAACATAATAGAGCAGCTGCTGAACCTGCTTATGTACAACCAAATAATTCACGGGACTTGGTTACTTGGTTTGGAGACTTAGGGTCATGGTTTCATGAGACATCCCAGTTAATTGGCCTAAATCATATTTAGTGCTTCTGTTCTATTTCCTAGTTCATTGCATAGTGTCTGGATTCTTAAAACTTTGCAAGCAGCCATCCAAGGTCTCTATTTGCCTGGAGCAACAGAGGAAGAAGGAGAGTCAAGAATAGGAGGAGCAGGTGGAATGTGTGGCCTATTGCCTCCATGAACAATTTCTTCCTTTGCCATGGGAGCAGAAGAGCTGGATAACGCCAGGCTATCATTACTGAACATTTTGTACAAAGATTCCACAGAAGAATCCTGATTGAAAGGGGGAAAATGTGGAACAGAAATTCAAGTGTCATGGAATCCAGACTTTATGGATCCAGTGAGGCTGGATGAACCTCTGGAACTACAGTAAAACCTGAGAAAGCTGGACGCTGTGTGAGGCAGAAACCTCTCAAAGAAGGAAAACTCAAATATTTTCCACTAAAACAAGTGATATAAAAGTGCTGTTAGAATTTGTTTTGTCTATTTTAGAACCCTGTCACTGGGTGCATAGATGTTTATTAAGGTTATGTCTTCTTCCAATTACATGCAAGTTATTCTTCTTGATAGTGTCCCACATAATTCTTAGGGTTGCTTCATTTTTTAAATTCTTTTATCTGATTTTTCTTCAAATATATTGGTGTCAATACCCTTATCCTCCATCTCCCCAGCTCTGCATTCCAATTCCTCGATTCTGTTCCTCTGACTTCCTGTTGATTTGTCTTGTGGACTTGTTCTAATTTTCTTCAGTTTCAATTTGAACTGGCATATGAGTAATTAATGGTCTGTTTCACAGTTGGCGCTTGGCCTTGTTCTGACTGATGATATTGAGCTTTTCCATTGTCTCTTTCCACAGATGTAGTTGATTTGATTCCAGTGTATTCCATCTGGCGAGGTCCACATGTACAGTCACTGTTTATATTGTTGAAAAAGGTATTTGCAATGAAGAAGTTGTTGGTCTTGCCAAATTCTATCATGTGATCTCCGATGTCGTTTCTATCACCAAGGCCATATTTTCTGACTACAAATCCTTGTTTGTGACTTTCACGTTCCAATGACCAGTAATTATCAATGCATCTCGATTGCATGTTTGATGGATTTCAGATTGTAGAAGTTGGTAACATTCTTCAATTTCTTTATCTTTGCCCTTAGTAGTTGGTGGATAAATCTGAATAATATTTGTATTTACTGGTCTTCCTTGTAGGTGTATGGATGTTAGCCTATCACTGACAGCATTGTACTTCAGGATAGATCTTGAAATGTTCTTTTTGACAATGAATGTAAAGCCATTCCTCTTCATGTTGTCATTCCTGGCGTAATCAGCCATATGATTGATTCAAAATGGCCAATATCAGTCCATTTCAGCTCACACTAATGTCTAAGATATCAATGTTTATGCATTCCATTTCATTTTTGACAATTTCCAATTTTCCTAGATTCATACTTCATGCATTCCATGTTCTGATTATTAATGAATGTTTGCAGCTGTTTCTTTTCATTTTGAGTCATGCCTCATCAGAGTTGACCTAAGTGACAGGGGAGCGAAAAGCCTCTCCCTGAAGCAGAGACCACTTCTGGAACTGGAGTCCCGTGCACAGCCTTGAGTCCTTGCGGTTCCCTGGTGCCGAGTGGTGGGGCTGATTGAGGCTTACTGAGAAAGGGCAAGCACGGGACACAGCCCTAACCCCTAACCCCCGGGGTAACCTAGATAGAGACTCAGCCAGTGCAAGTAGGCTGCACACTGACATGCTGACAAGAGAACAAGCAACCAGGGGGAAGCAGCTATTGTTTTCGGAGGCTGGAGCCAGCGTCGCAGTCAGAAAACCTTGGCACCAATATCTGCACTAATTGCAGAGGAGCTAAGCACAGATTCCTGAGAGGGCCCAAGCACAGAACGCAGCCCTAGCCCTCTGAAGTAGCCTCGGGGAAAACCCAGCCAGCACATGCAGGCAGCACAATGATGCGGCTGACAGGAGGAGAAATCACTGGGAAGCAGTGACTGCTTTTGGAGCCTGGAGTGCAGCATCCCAGCCAGAAAATCATGGTGCTGGGCTTTGGACTAGGAGCGGGGGAGCTGACCACGGCTTCTGAGACAGTGCAAGCACTGGACACAGGCCTGACCCACGGGGGCAAACTTGACCCAGCCAGCACAGACAGGCTAAAAGCCCCTCGAGAATCTCAGATAAAACAGTCATCACCAAGCAAGATAAGTAACTTTGTATATATTGCTGGGTGCTACTCTCGCCTATCTATCTGATCCCTCCCCTCCCTGCCCCAGGAGGCTTCATTAACATTGGAATTTCCTAAGCCAGGGAGTGAAGTGCTCTGAGGTTTGTTTGTTTGTTTTCCTAACCCATTCTCCTGGCCTGAAAGAAGCAGCTACTAACAACCCAGGGGGAAAAAATCCTTCCCTGACTTCCCGAAATTGGAATAAAAATACAGAACCAGCTCCAGCCAAGGATATGAGATCCACAGTATTTGGCTTTCATCCGTACAGAGAACAAGGTGCTATTACAATGCAAAGCAATTCTGATAGAGATCTGACTGTAATTGTTTTAGCAGAGCAGTGGAAAGACAAGTTTTCCAGGTCTGATATCTCTACCTATTAAACAGAGCCCTCACTGATCCACAGCGGGGAACTGAGTCCTGAAGCTCCACACAAACCACCTAGCCACCTGCCAAAGGGGTCTGAGGATAGTGACGCCTACCAACCTTTAGAGGTACAAGCATTCGGTGCCTAAGGTACAGCTGCAGAGCCCAACCAACAAAGTGCTTTAGGAATAGAGACACATCTACCTCACTGGCACTTGGGGGAAGGCTGTCAGCATACTACACTCCTTGGAGTGTGACCCCCTGCCGATACTAGAATCCGGCACACACAACTATCACCACTACTCCTTTAAGTTAATAGGTGACAGTCTACACCGCACACTTGGTGACCCAAAATCAGAACACCTAAGCTGATTCTACTCAAGAATAGTGAATGAACTCTTGGGCTTATATATCTGGTAACAGCCCAAACCAGCTGGTAATATGACATAAGTGATTCACAGGCTATGACAATAAAGACAGCGCAATCTAGTAGCCCATCTGGGTATACTGAAACAAACAAACAAACAAAAAACAAGAGGATAAGACTCAGTGAGAAAACATAAAATAATTCATTACAATATCTTATAGATGGCTTGGAGACAGCAGTTGATATCAAACCACATAAAGAAGCAGACCATGATTGCTTCTACAGATCCCCAAATTAAAGAATCAAAATCTTTCCCAATTGAAGATACAATCCTGGAATTGCCAGATACAGAATATAAAAAACTAATATACAGAATGTTTCAAGGCATCAGGGATGACCTCAGAAAAGAAATAAGGCAATCTACGAAAACAGCCAAAGAACACACTGATAAAGCAGTTGAATAAATCAAAAAGATTACTCAAGAACATAGTGGAAAAATGAATAAGCTGCAAGAATCCATAGAGAGACAGCATTCAGAAATCCAAAAGATTAACAGTAAAATTACAGAATTAGACAACTCAATAGGAAGTCAGAGGAGCAGAATCGAGCAACTGGAATGGAGAGTGGGGGAGTTGGAGGATAAGGCAATTGACACCAATTAGTTGAAGAAAATTCAGATAAAAGAATTTGAAAAAATGAAGAAACCCTCAGAATCATGTGAAACTCTATCAAGAAGAATAACTTGCGTGTGATTGGAGTTCCAGAACAGGGAGGGATAACAGAAAATACAGAGAGAATAGTTGAAGATCTGTTGGCAGCAAACTTCCCTGGCATCATGAAAGACGAAAGGATATCTATACAAGATGGTCATCGAACCCCATATAAGATTGATCCAAAAAGAAAATCACCAAGGCATATTATCATCACACTTGCCAAAACCAAAGATAAAGAGAAAATTTTAAAAGCAGCCAGGAAAAAACGAAAATTCACCTACAAAGGAGAACCAGTAAGAATAAGTCCCGACTACTTGGCAGAAACCATGCAGGCAAAAAGGCGATGGGATGACATATGGAGCACTGAAGGAGAAAAAATGCCAGCCAAGAATTATATATCCAGCAAAACCCTCTCTCAAATATACAGGTGAAATTAAAACATTTACAGATAAACACAAGCTTAGAGAATTTGCAAAAACCAAACCAAAGCTACAAGAATTACTAAAGGAAATTGGTCAGAAAATCAATAATATCAGATACCAACACAACACAAGGTCACAGAATAGAACATCCTGATATCAACTCAAATAGGGAAATCACAAAAACAAATTAAGATTTATTTTAAATAGAAAAAAATTCTCAAAACAGGGAATCATTGAAGTCATTATATAAAAGATCACAATAATCAAAAAAGAGCGACTAAATACAAGAGTCATGGATCTTCCATATGGAGAGGAAAACAGGCAATATAGGACGATACAAGTTAGGTTTTTACTTAGAAAAATAGGGTAAATATTAAGGTAACCACAAAGCGGTCTAACAATTTCATAATTCAAAATAAAAACCAAGAAAAACATAACTCGGCAAACATAAATTCAACTACTATGAAAATGAGGACCACACAATTTAAAAAGAAAAACTTCTCAGCACAAAAATGTAAATGGAAAAATGAAACTGTCAACAACACAAAAAAAGGCATCAAAATGACAGCACTAAACACATACTTTTCTGTAATTATGCTGAATGTAAACTCACTAAATGCACCAATAAAGAGAAAGAGAGCCTCAGGCTAGATGAAAAAACACGATCTGTCTATATGCTCCCTACAAGAGACACAGCTTAGACTTAGAGACACAAAAAACTAAAACCCAAAGGATGGAAAAATATATATCAAGCAAACAACAATCAAAAAGAGCAGGAGTGGCAACATTAATTTCTGACAAAAAGACTTTAAAGTTAAATCCACGACAAAGGATAAACAAGGACACTACATAATAATTAGAGGGACAATTTAACAGGAAGATATAACCATATTAAATATTTATGCACCCAGTGACAAAGCTGCAAGATACATAAAACAAATTTTAACAGAATTGAGAAGTGAGATAGACACCTCCATAATTACAGTAGGAGACTTCAACACACCACTTTCAGAGAAGGATAGGACTTCCAGTAAGAAGCTCAATACACACATGGAAGATCTAATTGCTACAATCAACCATCTTGACCTCATAGACTTATACAGAACACTTCACCCAACAGCTACAAAGTATACTTTTTATTCTAGTGCACATGGGACACCTCTAGAATAGGTCACATCTTAGGTCATAAAACAAACCTTTGCAGAATCCAAAACATCGAAATATTAAAAAGCATCTTCTCAGACCATAAGGCCATAAAAGTAGAAATCAATAACAGAAAAATAAGGGAAAAGGAATCAAATACTTGGAAACTGAACAATACCCTGCTCAAAAAAGACTGGGTTATAGAAGACATTAAGGATGGAATAAAGAAATTCATAGAACGCAATGAGAATGAAAACACTTCCTATCAAAACCTCTAGGACACAGCAAAAGCAGTGCTCAGAGGTAAATTTATATCGATAAATGCACACATACAAAAAGAAGAAAGAGCCAAAATCAGACAACTGTCCCTACAACTAAACAAGTAGAAAGCGAGCAACAGAAAAATCTTTTCATCAGGCACCAGAAGAAAACAAATAATAAAAATTAGAGCAGAATTAAATGAATTAGACCAAAAAAAAAAAAAAAAACAACTGAAAGAATTAACAAAGCCAAAAGCTGGTTCTTTGAAAAAATTAACAAAACTGATAAACCATTGGCCAGACTGACTACAGAAATACAGGAAAGGAAAACAAATAACCTGAATAAGAAATGATATGGGCCATATCACAACAGACCCAACTGAAATTAAAAGAATCCTATCAGATTATTACAAAAAATTGTACTCTAACAAATTTGCAAACCTAGAAGAAATGGATGAATTCCAAGAAAAACACTACCTACCTAAACTAAGACAATCAGAAGTAGAACAACTAAATAGACCCATAACAAAAAAAGAAATACACAAGGTAACCAAAAACTCCCAACAAAAAAGCCCTGGCCTGGATGGCTTCACTGCAGAGTTCTATCAAACTTTCAGAGAAGAGTTAACACCACTACTACTAAAGGTATTTCAAAGCTTGGAAAAGGATGGAATACTACCTAACTCGTTCTATGAATCCAGCATATCCCTGATACCAAAAATAGGTTTCAAAGCTTGGAAAAGGATGGAATACTACCTAACTCGTTCTATGAATCCAGCATATCCCTGATACCAAAAACAGGTAAAGACACCAAAAAAAAAGAAAATTAGAGACCTATATCTCTCATGAACATAGATGCAAAAATCCTCAACAAAATTCTAGCTAATAGAATTCAACAACATATCAAAAAAATAATCCACCACGCCCAAGTGGGATTTATACCAGGTATGCAAGTTTGGTTCAATATTAGAAAAACCATTACTGTAATCCACCATATAAATAAAACAAAAGACAAAAACCACATGATCTTATCAATTGATGCAGAAAAGGCATTTGACAAAGTCCAACTCCCATTCATGATAAAAACTCTCAGCAAAATAGGAATTGAAGGAAAATTCCTCAACATAATAAAAGGCATTTATACAAAGCCAATAGCCAACATCATTCTAAATAGAGAAAGCCTGAAAGCATTTCCCTTGAGAATGGGAACTAGACAAGGATGCACTTTATCACTGCTCTTATTCAACATTGTGTTGGAGGTCCTAGCCAGAGCAATTAGGCTCGACAAAGAAAAAAGGGCATCGGGATTGGCAAGGAAGAAGTAAAATTATCTCTATTTGCAGATGACATGATCTTACACACAGAAAACCCTAAGGAATCCTCCAGAAAACTACTGAAACTAATAGAAATGTTCGGCAGAGTTTCAGGTTAGAAGATAAAAATACAAAAATCACTTGGATGCCTCTACATGAACAAAAAGAACATTGAAGAGGAAGTCACCAAATCAATACCATTCATAGTAGTCCCCATGAAGATAAAATACTTAGGAATAAATCTTGCCAAAGATGTAAAGGACCTATACAAAGAAAGCTACAAAGTACTACTGCCAGAAACTAAAAGGGACCTACATAAGTGGAAAAACATACCTTGCTCATGGATAGGAAGACTTAACATAGTAAAAATGTCTATTCTACCAAAAGCCATCTATACATGCAATGCACTTCCGATCCAAATTCCAATGACATTTTTTAATGTGATGGAGAAATAAATCACCAACTTCATATGGACGGGAAAGAAGCCCCGGATAGGTAAAGCATTACTGAAAAAGAAGAAGTGGGAGGCCTCACTCTACCTGATTTTAGAACCTATTATACAGCCACAGTAGTCAAAACAGCCTGGTACTGGTACAACAACAGGCACATAGACCGATGGAACAGAATTGAGAACTCAGATATAAATCCATCCCCATATGAGCAGCTGATATTTGACAAAGGCCCAGTGTCAGTTAATTGGGGAATAGGTAGTCTTTTTCACAAGTGGTGCTGGCATAACTGGATATCCACTTGCAAAATATGAAAGAGGACCCATACCTCACACCATGCACAAAAACTAACTCCAAATGGATCAAAGACCTATACATAAAGACTAAAACGATAAAGATCATGGAAGAAAAAATAGGGACAATGTTAGGAGCCCTAATACAAGGCATAAACAGAATACAAAACATTACTAAAAATGATGAAGAGAAACCAGATAACTGGGAGCTCCTAAAATAAAAGACCTATGCTCATTTAAAGACTTCGCCAAAAGAATAAATAGACCACCTACAGATTGGGAAAAAATCTTCAGCTGTGACATCTCCAACCAGCACCTGATCTCTAAAATCTATATGATTCTGTTAAAAGTTCACCACAAAAAGACAAACAACCCAATTAAAAATTGGGCAAAGGATATGAACACACACTTCACTACAAAGATATTCAGGCAGCTAACAGATACATGAGGAAATGCTCTCAATCATTAGCCATTAGAGAAATGCAAATTAAAACTACGATGAGATTCCATCTCAATCCAACGAGGCTGGCATTAATCCAAAAAACGCAAAATAATAAATGTTGGAGAGGCTGCAGAGAGATTCGAGCTCTTATGCACTGCTGGTGGGCATGTAAAATGGTACAACCACTTTGGAAATCGATCTGGCATTTCCTTAAAAAGTTAGAACTAGAACTACCATACAAACCAGAAATCCCACTCCTCGGAATATATCCTAGAGAAATAAGAGGCTTTACACAAACAGGTATATGCACACCCATGTTTACCGCAGCACTGTTTACAATAGCAAAAAGCTGGAAGCAACCAAGGTGTCCATCAACAGAAGAATGGATAAATAAATTATGGTGTATTCACACAATGGAATACTACGCATTGATAAAGAACAATGATGAATCTGTGAAACATTTTATAACATGGAGGAACCTGGAAGGCATTATGCTGAGTGAAATTAGTCAGATGCAAAAGGACAGATATTGTATAAGACCACTATTATAAGATCTTGTGAAATAGTTTAAACTGAGAAGAACACATTCTTTTCTGGTTAGGAGAGGGGGGAGGGAGGCAGGGTGGGAGAGTGTTATTTACTGATTAGATAGTAGATAAGAACTACTTTAGTCGAAGGGAAGGACAACACTTAATACAGGGAAGGTCAGCTCAACTGGACTGGACCAAAAGCAAAGAAGTTTCCTGAACAAACTGAATGCTTCTAAGGTCAGTGGAGCAAGGGCGGGGGTTTGGGGACTATGGCTTCAGCGGACACCTAAGTCAATTGGCAAAATACATTCTATTAAGAAAACATTCTGCATCCCACTTTGAAAAGTGGTGTCTGGGGTCTTAAATGCTAACAAGTGGCCATCTAAGATGCATCAATTGGTCTCAACCCACCTGGATCAAAGGAGAATGAGGAACACCAAGGTCACAAGGTAATTATGAGCCCAAGAGACAGAAAGGGCCACATGAACTAGAGACTTACATCATCCTGAGACCAGTAGAACTAGATGGTGCCTCGCCACAACCGATGACTGCCCTGACAGGGAGCACAACAGAGAATCCCTGAGAGAGCAAGAGATCAGTGGGATGCAGACCCCACATTCTCATAAAAAGACCAGACTTAATGGTCTGACTGAGACGAGAACATTGTCCCCAAACCTTCTGTTGGCCCAGGACAGGAACCATTCCCGAAGACAACTCATCAGATATGGATTGGACTGGACAATGCGTTGGAGAGAGATGCTGATGAGGAGTGAGCTACTTGTTTTAGGTGGACACTTGAGACTATGTTGGCATCTCCTTTCTAGAGGGGAGATGGGATGGTACGGGAGGTTAGAAACTGGCAAAACAGTCACAAAAGGAGAGACTGAAAGGAGGGAGCGGGCTTACTCATTAGGGGGAGAGTAAGTGGGAGTATGCAGTCAGGTGTATATAAGTTTACATGTGAGAGACTGACTTGATTTGTAAACTTTCACTCAAAGCACAATAAAAATTATTAAAAAAAAATTCCTAGAATCAACAGAGAATGAAAACACATCATACCAAACCTTTGGGACACAGCGAAGGCAGTGCTCAGAGGTCAACTTATAGCAACAAACACACATCAAAAAAGAATGGGGTAAAATCAAAGTGTTAGTCCTACAACTCAAACAATTAGAAAGAGAACAGCAAAGGAATTCCAGAGGCACCAGAAGAAAGAAAATACTAAAGATGAAAGAAGAAACTAATGAAATAGAGAACAGAAAAACAATAGAAAGAAGAAGACCAAAACTTGGTTCTTTGTCAAGATCAACAAAACTGACAAGCCATTTGCCAAAGAAGAGGAATCAAATAACCAACATAAGAAATAAGAAGGGGGACATTACCACAGACCCAACTGAAATAAATAGGCTCATAACAGCATAGCATCAAAAATTGTACTACAACAAATTTGAGAACATAAAGGAAATGGAAAAATTTCTAGAAACACACCACCTACCTAAACTAACACAAACTGAAATAGAAAATCTGAACAGACCCATAACAAGAAAAGAAATTGAAGAGGTAACTAAAAAAAAAAAATCTTCCAACAACAACAAAAAAAGCTCTGGCCCTGATGGCTTCACTGGAGAATTCTACCAAACATTCAGAGAAGAGTTCACACTAGTACTACTCAAACTATTTAAGAGCATAGAAAAAGAAGGAATATTCCTAAATTCATTCTGTGGACCCAATATAACCCTGACACAAAGCCAAGAAAAGACACCAAGAAAAAAGAAATATTACAGACCAAAATTTCTTATGAATATAGATGTAAAAATTCTCAAAAAAATTCTAGCCAACAGAATTCAGCATCATACCAAAAAAATAATACACCACACCAAGCAGAATTCATACCAGGTATACAAGGATTGTTCAACATTAGAAAATCAATGTAATACACCACATAAATAGAAGAAAAGAAAGGGATCATATGATTATCTCAATCAGTGCAGAAAAAGTATTTGATAAAGTCCAACACCCATTTCTGAAAAAACTCTCAGTATAATAGTAATAGAAGTGAAATTACCCAACATAATAAAGAATATCTACACAAAACCAAAAGCCAGCATCATTCTCAATGGAGAAAGGCTGAAAGCATTCCCCCTGACAACAGGAACATGACAAGGATGCCCTTTATCATGATTCCTATTTAACATTGTTCTGGAAGTCACACCTAGAGCAATAAAGCAAGAAAAAGAAATAGAGTATCTGAAGTGGAAAGTAAGAAGTAAAAGTATTGCTTTTCACAGGTGATATGATCCTACCCATTGTAAGGTTACTGTTAGGTGCTGTTGAGTCGATTCCAACTCACAACATCCCTATATACAACAGAATAAAACACTGCACTGTCCTGCACCATCCTCACAATCATTTTTATGCTTGAGCACATTGTTGCAGCTACTGTGTCAATTCATCTCGTTGAGGGTCTTCCTCTTTCACTGACACTCTACTTTACCAAGCATGATGTCGCTCTGCAGGGACTGGTCCCTCCCGATAACATGTCCAAAGAACATGAGACAGTCTGGCCATCCTTGCTTCTAAGGAGCATTCTAGCTGTACTTCTGGAAGTCCATGGCATATTTGATATTCTTCACCCATGCAATAATTCAAAGCATCCTTTGGTCTTTCTTATTCATAGTCTGGCTTTCTCATGTACATGAAAAAAAATAAAGCCTGTTGTTGTCAAGTCAATTCCAACTCATAACGACCCTAAAGGACAGAGTACAACTGCCCCATACAGTTTCCAAGGAGCACCTGGTGGTTCCAAATTGCTGACCTTTTGGTTAGCAGCCATATCTCTTAACCACCATGCCACCAGGGTTTCCTCATACATGTGAGGCAATTGAAAATACCATGGTTTGGGTAAGGTGCACCTTAGTCCTTTAAAGAGGTCTTTTGCAGCAGATTTGCAAATGAAATGTGTCATTCAATTTCTTGACTACTGCTTCCATGGGGGTTGATTGTGAATCCAACAAAAATGAAATCCTTGACAACTTCAATCTTTTCTCTGTTTATCATGATGTTGCTTATTGGTCCAGTCGTGAGGATTTTTGTTTTCTTTATGTTGAGGTGTAATCCATACTGAAGGCTGTGGTCTTTGATCTTCCTCAGTAAATGCTTATGTCCTCACTTTCAGCAAGCAAAGTTCTGTCATCTGCATATCACAGGTTGTCAGTGAGTCTTCTTTCAATTCTGATGCCCTGTTCTTCTTCATATAGACCAGCTTCTTGGATTATTTGCTCAGCATACAGATTGAATAAGTATGATGAAAGGATACAACCCTGACACGCACCTTTCCTGACTTTAAACCACACAGTATCCCCTTGTTCTATTCAAACAACGGCCCCTTGGTCTATGTACAGTTTCCTCACGAGCACAATTAAGCGTTCTGGAATTCCTATTCTTCAAAATTGTATTCATAATTTGTTATGATCCACACAGTAGAATGCCTTTGCATAGTTAAAAATACAGGTAAACATCTTTCTGGTATTCTCTGCTTTCAGCCAAGTTCCATCTGACATCAGCAATGATATCCCTCGTTCCAAGCCCTCTTCTGAATCTGGCTTGAATTTCTGGACTTCCCTGTTGATGTACTACTACAACTGCTTTTGAATGATCTTCAACAAAATTTTACTTGTGTGTAATATTAATGATACTGTTTGATAATATCTGCATCTGTTGGATCATGTTTCTTTGCAATGGGCATAGATATGGATCTATTCCAGTTGGTTGGCCAAGTAGCTGTCTTCCAAATTTCTTGGTATAGATGAATGAGCACCTCCAGTGCTGCATCTCAATTGGTATTCTGTCAATTCTTGGAGCCTCTTTTTTCACCAATGCCTTCAGTACAGCTTGAACTTCTTCCTTCAATACCACTGGTTCTTGATCATATGCTACCTTCTGAAATGGCTGAACATCAACCAATTCTTTTTGCTATAGTGACCCCGTGTATTCCTTTCATCATTTTTGATGCCTCTGGCATCATTCAATATTTTGCCCATAGAATCTTTCAATATTGCAACTCGAGGCTTGAATTTTTTCTTCATTTCTTCCAGCTTGAGAAATTCCTAGCATATTCTTCCCTTTTGGTTTTCTAACTCTAGGTCTTTGCATGTTTCATTATAATACTTTGTCTTCGGTTCTTTTACTTCATCATTTCTTCCTTTCGCTTTAGCTACACAACATCCAGGAGCAAGTTTCAGGCTCTTCTGACATTCATTTTGGTCTTTTCTTTCTTTCCTGTCTTTTCAATGACTTCTTGCTTTCTTCGTGTATGATGTCCTTGCACAGCTCGTCTGGTCTTGTCACGGGAGAGAACCCATATACTGTTTTCTCAGTCAAAGAATGAGGTGGTATTTTCCTCTTTCTTATCATACACCTTGTACTTTAAAAATCTGAAAAGTTCTCTTGACTTCATGTGCTTGTATTTAACAATCTATGTCATGTTTTCCGAGTCAAAGAATGTATTGGAAACTTTCACGGCCTTGTTGTCTATATAGTGTTTTATCAATTAAATAACGTAATTAGCAGTTTTTCTTGTTTGTAGCACACTGGGTTCTGGTAAAACCTGAAAAACTGTCTTTGATTTATCCAGTTGAAAGGCAGATTCTATGTAGTGTGTGCTCTGTCAAATAATGTCTTAGTACTTTTTTGTTTGCAGCACACTATCTACTGGTGAAACCTCAAACACTGGTTTCAACTCATGTAATTGTGAGGGAAATGCCACATGGTGTTTTTTTGTCTGTTTTGTTCTCGTAATGTGCTAAACCACTTTTTGTGCTTGTCACAAATATTTTGCTGATAATAACTCTATTTAACTCACCTAGTTTCACAGTACAATCAGTACAGTACTTTCTCACCCACACAATATGTTTAGCATTTTTCACTTTTCATCCTGAAACACACTGCATCCTAGGATAAGTGAAAAAGCTGACTTTAGCTCATTTGTTACAAGGAAGACTCGGCATAGAGTTTTCTCATTAAAATGTTTTTTTTTTTTTGCACTTATAACACAGTATACACTAGGAAAACCTGAAATACTGTCTTAATCTCACTGAGTTCCAAGGGAGAATCCTTACAGTGTTTTTCTCATTGAATGCATTTAGTAGTTTTTCATGCTTGTAACACCATGTACTGGTTAAAAGTGACAAACCATCTTCAAATATCCTATCGCAAGAGAGATTCCATGTAGTGCCTTCTTACTCAAATAATGTGCACAGCAGTTTTTGTGGTAGTAACACATTTCGTACTGGTAAATTCTGGAAGACTATCATTAACCCACCTATTTCCAAAGGAGAATCCAAATGGTGTTTTCTCAGTCAAATAATCACTTAGCTGCAAGTGAAGCTCCATATAGTTTATTCTCCTCACATAATTCATGCCTGCAACACACTTCGTCCTGGTAAATATGAAAAACTGCCTTCACTCACCTAGTTTTAAGGGAGAGTCCATGTAGTGTTTTCTGGGTCAAACAATGTGCTGAACAGTTTTTCTTGCTTGTAACAAATTTTGTGCTGGTAAAATCTGAAAAACACTCTTTAACTCACCAAGTTGCATGGGATGTTCTGTATAATATTTTCTCATTCAAACAATATGAATAGCAGCTTTTCCGCTTATAAGCACTATACATACTGAGAAAAACTGAAAAGCTGACTTTAACATGCAGTGCTGCAAGAGAGAATCAGTATAGGGTTTTCTCATTCAAATAATACGTTTTGCAGTTTTTCAACCTTGTGACACACTATGCTGGGAAAACCTAAATAATTGACTTCAACACTTTGAGTTGCAAGGGAGAACTGATATAAGATTTTCTCATTCAAATAATGTGTTTAGTAGTTTTTCCTGCTGGTAGTACACTATGTATTAGTTAACATGAAAACCTGGCTTTAACTCACTCTGTTGAAAGTGGTACTCCATATACATCATTCTCACTCAAATAATATGTGTAGTAGTTTCTTGTGCCAGTATTATACTTTGTCCTAGTAAACCTAAAAAACTGTTTTTAACTCATTTTTTAGTTTTAAGTTGACACCTCAACGTAAAGAAAACAAAAATCCTCACAACTGGACCAATAAGCACTATCAAGATAAATGGAGAAAATATTCATGTTGTTATGGATTTCATTTTACTTGGGTCCACAATCAACACCCATGGAAGTGGAGTAGCAGTCAGGAAATCAAACAATGCATTGCCTTGGACAAATTTGCTGCAAAAGACCTCTTTAAAGTGTTAAAAAGCCATGGTGTTTTCAACCACCTCATATGCATATGAAAGCTGGACAATGAATAAGGAAGACCAGAGAAGAATTGATGCTTTGAATTATGGTGTTGGGTGAAGAATATTGAACATACCATGGACTGTCAAGAGAATAAACAAATCTGTTTTAGAAGAAATACAGCCAGAATGTTCCTTAGAAGCAAGGATGGCGAGACTTTGTCTCATGTACTTCGGACATGTTATCAGGAGGGATCACCCCGTGGAGAAAGACATCATGCTTGGTAAAGTAGAGGGTCAGTGAAAAAGAGGAAGACCCTCAACGAGATGAATTGACACAGTGGCTGCAACAATGGGCTCGAGCTTTGAAACAATTGTGAGGATGGCTCAGGGCTGGGCAATGTTTCATTCTGTGGTATATAGGGTCGCTATGAGTTAGAACCAACTCGACGGCACCTAGCAAGAACAAGTTTTAAGAAAGATTCCATGTATGTAATGTATTTATCACATTTTCATGCTTGCAGCACACTATCATATGGTAAAACTTGAAAAACTGGTTTTAACATGCCCCAGTGCTGCAGCAGTTAAGCATTGGCCTGCTAACCAAAAGGTCAGTAGTTCAATTCCAGCACCTACTCCTTGGAAACCCCATGGGGCAGTTCTACTCTGTCCTGTAGGGTCGCTATGGGTCAGAATGGAATTGACAGCAATAGATTTAGTTTTTTCGTAGTTGCAAGGGAGGGGCCCTGGTGGTACAGTGGTTAAGCACTTGACTGCTAACTGAAAGGTCAGCCGTTGGAACCCACCAGCCACTCCGTGGGAGAAAAGACCTGATGATCTTCTTCCATAAAGGTTACAGCCTAGGAAACACTATGGGGAATTTCTACTCTGTCATATAGGGTTGCTATGCATTGGAATAGACTCGACGGCACACAACAACAGTTACAAGGGAAATTCTATGATGTGTTTTCAGGGCTAAATAGTGTGCTTAACAGTTTTTCCTGCTTGTAACAAACTTTCTACCAGTAAATCCTGAAAATATGTCTTTGACATACATAGATGCATGACACAACCAGTGTAGTGTTTTCTCATTTAAACAATATGTTTAGCTGGTTTTTTTTTTTTTTTTTGCAATTGTAGCAACTACTCACTGGGGATACCATACCTGAAACCAAACCAAACCAAACACATTCCCAACGAGTTGATTCTGGCTCATAGCGACCCTATAGGACAGAGTAGAACTGCCTCATAGGGTTTCCAAGGAGCAGTTGGTGGATTCAAACTGCCAACCTTTTGGTTAGCAGTCGTAGCTCTTAACCACTGCACCACGAAACACTGTCTTTAATTCACCGGATTCCAAAGGAGAATCTACATATTGTTTTCTTAGTCATATAAGTTGTTTAAGCGTTTTTTGTGCTCATAACACACCATGTGCTGGTAAAATGTGAAAAACTTTTAACTCATCTAGTTGCAAGGAAAATGCCACATAGAGCTTTCTGGATAAAACACTGTGCTAAACAGTTTTTTGTGCTTGTAACAAATTTTCCAAGGAGCCCTGGTGACTTGGTAGTTAAGAGCTCAGCTGCTAACCAAAAGGTCTGCACTTGGAACTCACCAGCCACTTCACCAGAGAAAGATGTGGCAGTCTGCTTCCGTAAAGATTACAGCCTTGGAAACCCTACGGGGCAGGCAGTTCTACTCTGTCCTGTAGGGTCCTTATGAGTCGGAACCATTCAATGGCAATTAGTGCTTTGGGTTAACAAATTTTCTATGGGTAAAATCTGAAAAACTCTTTAGCTCACCTAGCTGTGTGGGAGAAATCAGTACAGTGTTTTCTCAGTCTTCAGCAGTTTTTCATGCTTTTGTCACACTGCATTCTGGGAAACCTCAAAAACTGATTTTAACTCATTGAGTTGCAAGGGAGACTTGTATAGTTCTCTCAGTTCAATACTGTAGTCCATTGATTTTTTTTTTCAGGTTTGTAACACACTATCTCTTGGTAAAACCTAAAAAAGTGTTGTTAGCTCATGTAGTTATAAGGAAGATTACCTGTTGTGTTTTCCCAAATAATGTGTTTAGCAGTTTTTTGTGGTTTTAACACAGTATGTACTGAAAAAACCTGGCTTTAGCTCATGTAGTTGCAAGTGCTCTTTCTTGTAGTATGTGGCATTTTTTGTGCCTGTAACATAATTTGTACTGGTAAAACTTGAAAACCTTTGTTTAATTCGACTAGTTGCAAGGGAGATTTTATGCAGTGTTTTCCCAGCTAAATAACGTATTTAGTAGTTTGTTAACACATATCAACTCGTCAAATTTGAAAAAGTGTTTTCAGCTTCCCCGGTTGCAAGGGAAATTTCATGTAGGGTTTTCTGAATCAATGTACTGGATAGTTTTTTGGGCTGGTAAGAAAAGTGTTTCATATTTTTTTAGGTTTGTTGCAAAACCGTATTTGCAACACGTATTTTTTTTTTTTTTTATCTCTTGAAAAAAACCTGAAAAACTGTGTTTAACCAAACCAAACTAGCTGTAAGGAATTTCCCTTGCAACTAGGTGAGCTGAAACAAGTTTTTAGGTTTTACCCTTACATAATGTGCTACAAGCAGTAAAAACTCCTACTCACATTATTTGAATGAGAAGGCACTGCATGGAATCTCCTTTGCAGCTAGGTGGGTTAAAGACTGTTTTAGCAGGTTTTACCAAAGGATAATAGTTTTGAACCCAAAGAAAATATGAAACACACTATGTGACTGAGAAAACATTGCACCGATTCCATCTTGAGCATCGATGAGTTAAAGCCAGATTTTCAGGTTTTCTTAGCATACAGCATGTTACGTGCACGAAAACTGCTGAACACTATACTGATTCTCTCAGGCATCTATGAATGTCAAAGACAGGTTTTGAGGTTTACCAGAACAGAGTGTGGCAAAGGCAGGAAAAACTAGTGCACACATTGTTTGATGAGAATAAACTACACAGAATCTCACTTGCAAGTACATGAGTTAAAGCCGGTTTTTCAGTTTTACCAGTACAAACTGTGCTACAACCTTGGGAAACTGCTAAACACATTATTTGACCAGGAAAAACAACAGGTAATATCCCTTACAATTTCGTGAGTTAAAGACATTTTTCAAAGTTTTGCCAAGAGATAGTGTGTTACAAACCTGAAAAAGCATGAAACACATTATTTCATCAAGGAAACACTGTAAGGATCCTCCCTTGCAACTCAGTGAGTTCAACAGTTTTTCAACTTTTGCCTTTAGGTATGCTGGTGCGAGAGTGAAAAAGTTCTAAACACAGTATATGGTCAAACACTCTATGTAATTTCCCTTGAATCTAGATTATTTAGAGACAGCTTTGCAGGATTTACCAACACATAGTTTGTTACAAGCAAGAAAAATGATTCTGTACATTCATTCATTCAACTAGGTGAACTGAAGCCAGTTTTTCATGTTTTCTCAGTACATAGTGTGTTA
Organism: Elephas maximus indicus; assembly: GCF_024166365.1. Taxonomy (NCBI): domain Eukaryota; kingdom Metazoa; phylum Chordata; class Mammalia; order Proboscidea; family Elephantidae; genus Elephas; species Elephas maximus. The sequence goes on from NC_064826.1 coordinate 132,225,849, forward strand.
CAACCTTGAAAAACTGCTAAACATATTATTTGAATGAGAACACCCCATACCGATTTTCCTATTCAACAGCATGCTAAGGTCAGTTTTTCAGGTTTTCCCAGGTTGTAGTGTGTTATGAGCTTAAAAAACTGCTAAAAGTACTGTGTGAATGAGAAAACAGTACACTGATTGTCCCATGCAACTAGGTGAGCTAAAGGGGGTTTTTCAGGTTTTACCAATACAATTTTTTTTTGCAAGCATAAGACACTGTTCAGCACATTATTTGACTCAAAAACACTGCATGGAATTTCCTTGCAGCTAGGTGACTTGAAACCAGCTTTTCAGGTGTTACCAGCAGATAATTTGCTACAAGCAAAAAAACTGCTAAACACATTATTTGACTTGAGAAAACACTATATAGATTCTTTCTTGCAAATAGGTGAGTTAATGACAGCTTTTAGGTTTTACCATTACATAGTGTATATCATCCATGAGGAAACCCTGGCAGCATAGCGGTTAAGAGTTAAGGCTGCTAACCAGAAGGTCGGCAGTTTGAATTCACCAGGCACTTCCTGGAAACCCTATGAGGCAGTTCTACTCTGTCCTATAGGGTTGCTATGAGTCAGAATTGACTCAATGGCAATGAGTTTGGGTTTTGGTTTGGTTTATCATGAAAACCTGCTGAATATATTTGAATGACAAAACACTGCATTGAATCTCCCTTGAAGGTACGTGTCTTAAAGAGTTTTTCAACTTTTGCCATTATATAATGTTACAAGTGCAAAAACTTAATAAAATCATATTTGACTGACAAAACACTATACAGATTCTTCTGTGCAACCCAGTGAGTTCAATGAAGATTTTAAACTTTTCCATTTAGACATGGTGTTACAAGAGTGAAAAGTTCCAATCCGTTATATGGACATGAAAACACTATATTGAATCTCCCTTGTAATTACATTAGTTAAAGGCTCTTGTGGCAGGTTTTACAAGTCAAGTCCCCTACAAGCAGAAAAAAAAAAAAAAACTGCTGGATGCGGAGCCAGCATGGTGCTATAGATAGAAGCTCTACCTCTACAGCAAAGACCTGAAAAACTAAGTAAAACAGATACAAACATCAATCCTAGAACCCTAAGTATCAAATAAAGGAACAAAGAACTCGATCAAGCTGGAATAGAATAAGAAACTGACAGAGAACAGAATGAGGGAAGCTATGGAATGGAGGTCCCATACCAGCTAAACTGGCAGGATTTGCCATATTGCGCTACAGCCACCAAAGAACTTAGACAGGGAGTACAGGAAGGCAACTTCATGGGGCTTCCAACAGGAGACTGAGCACCCGGTAACCAGGGATGCATGTTTTCCCACCCCACACCCTTGTTTCCTGTATGAGGCCTCTGCCACTTCCCAACAGGCCATGGTCGCTTGGCTGGAGAGATTTCAGCTCACTACCACCCAGATTTGCCATCTTGGACCTCAGCCACCAAGGACTGAGGACAGGGAGTATGGGAAGGCAACTCCACGGAGCTCCCAACAGGAGACAGAGCGCCAGGTAACCAGGGATACATACTTTCCCACCCCCATCCTTCTTCCCTCTATGCAGCCTCCACTGCTTGCCAATGGGCCACAGTCGCTTGACCAGAGAGATACTAGCTCACTACTGCCAGGGTCTGCCCCGACCCCACCAGCTGCCCCTTTCAGCACCATTTTTTGCCTGTTTTGCTTTGTATTTTTGTTTATATACATGTCTGTATATATATATACACACACACACACACACACATATATATGCTTTTTCTTTTTTGTTGCTTCTTTCTCTCTCCCTTCCTTCCTTTCCTTTTTCCCACCCAGCTAGCCCTGTGTGCCTTCCCTCCTCTTGACAGGTTGTGATTTTTGGATTCTTTATTTTGTTTTTTTTTGTGTGTGTGTGGTTTGGTTTTTGTTTGTTTATTTACTTGTTTTTTTGATCTGTTTGTTTGGTTTTGGCTTTTTTGTTGCCTTTCTCTCTCCTTTCCTTTTCTTTTCCCCAACCAGCTAGCCCCCTGTGTCATCACCTGCCCTTTTGACAGGTGGTGATTTTTTCGTTTGTTTGTTTTGTCCTTTTTTTTTTTTTTTTTGGTTTGTTTGTTTTTCAACATTGTTTTTTGGCCTTTTTTGTTGATTCTATCTCTCTTCCTTCCTTCTTACTCCTAGCACCAGCTACCCCTCTTCTTGACTGGCTGTGATTTTTTTGGTTTGTTTGCTTTTTTTTTTTTTTTCTATTTCTTCTCTCCCTCCCCTTTCCTTGCCTTCCTTTCTCCTGCCCACCCAACCCTGTTCACCACCCCTGCCCCTTCAGGAGGAGCCATGCTGTCACCAACCGGCTCCCTCAGTACCATTTTATTTCTTTATTTATTGTTTGGGTTTTTTAAATTTCCTTTTTGTTTTTTTGTGTGGTTTTTTCTTTTTTGTTATTTTTTCTCTCTCTCTCCTTTCCTTTCTCCCATCCACCCGGCCCCATGCAGTGCTCCCAATTTATTGGTGAGTTGTACTGTACCTCTTGGCTGGAGAGCCTCTGGCACATGGCCTCCCTGGATCTCTATTGCCCCACACGCCAGCTCAATAAGTGCCATATTTTTTATTTTTATCTTGCCACTTCTCCTTTTCCTTCTCCCTCCCACCTAGGCCCTGTGCTGCATCCGCCCCTCCTTGATGGGCTGTGCTGTGCCACCAAGCAAGAGAGACATCAGCTCATGGTCACCCTAATCCCCCCCCCCCAAGGCTGGCAAACACCATATTTTTTTGTAATTCTTGTTTTTAGTTTTATTATTTTTACCTATTTATTTTTCCTTTATTTCTTTGACTGTTGGATTCTTCTCTCTCTTTCCCCTCTTTCCCTTCCTTTCTCTTGCCCACCTAGCCCCATGAACCACCCATGATGCTTCTCGACAGACTAGAGAGCCACCAGCACATGACCTCGCCTGGTCTGCTTCACTCTCACTGACTGAATCCTACCACACCACCATTTTTCTTTCTATTTTATATAATTTTTATCTTTTGTTACTTCATTTTTGCTTTTTTGCATTAGTTTCTCTCTCGTCTTTCTCTTCTTTTCACCCACCCACTTAGCTCTGTACATCACATCCTCTCCTTTCCCTCCTGCCTATCTGCACCATGTTCTGAGTGTCACACCCCTGATCAGTACTGACATGGTCTCCCCTGCACTACCTCCACCCCCACCATGTTGCCCCCAGTTTATGCTGCAAACTACACATCCCCGCCCCTCCACCTGCACTGGACCCACCCTGCTGTACCATAGCTGAGTGACTGGCTCTGCTCACCTGGAAAGGTGATGAGAAGTATTGTGCCCACAGGCAAGGAAGCAAGAAAACACACCAAGTCTGCATGCCCAGACATAACAAAATAAAACAGAAAAGCTGGACAAAACAATCAAATTTACAATTAATGAAGAAAATAATTCCTAAATGTCACAGAGACAGCAGACAATATCAAAACATATATTAAAAAAAAAAAAAAAAAGGACAGGACGGCTCCAGAAAGCAACCAAAATAAAACACCAGATGGCCTTCTGCTAGAAGAAAAGGCACTGGAACTACCTGATAGTGAATTCAGAACTTTAATATGCAGGGTTCTCCAAAAGATGAAGGAAAATGCAGACAAAAATAAGGAAAAAATTGACAAAATCATGGAAAAGACAGGCAAAACACTGGAGGGATTCAGGAAAATAATACAGGAACAAAATGTCAAAATAAATAAACAACTAGAATCTGTACAAAAACAGCAATTAGAAATCCAAAAGATAACAAGATTTCAGAAATGGACAATGCCATGGAAGGTGTTAGGAGAAAATTTGAAACAATGAAAGACAGGATCAGTGAAATTAAAAACAAATCCTTGGATACCACTTTGTTTCTGGAAAAATCAGAGAAAAGAACAAAGAAAAATGAAGAAACCCTGAGAACGACATGGGATACAATCAAAAGCAAAAATTTTGTGATCAGAGGTCCAGAACAGGGGGAGAAAACATAACACGCAGAGAGGATCACTGAAGATTTGCTGACAGAAAACTTCCCTAGTATAATGAAAGAAAAAAAGCTGACTATCCAAGAAGCTCAACAAACCCCATACAGAACAGATTCCAAAAGAAAAACACTAAGACACATCATAATCACATTTGCTAAAACCAAAGACAAAGAAAGAATCATGAGAGCAGCTCAAGGAAAATGAAAAATCACATACAAAGGAGAAACAATAAGACTAAGCTCTTATTACTTGGCAGAAACTATGCAGACACCAAGGCAATGGGATGGCATATATAAAATCTTGAAAGAAAAAAACAACCAAGAATAATATGCCCTGCAAAAGTATCTCAAATATGATGATGAAATTAGGACATTTCCAGACAAACAGAAATTAAGCAAATATGTAAAAACCAAACCAAACTTACAGGAGTTATTAAAGGAAGTCTTTGGTTAGAGAACCAACAACATCAGACAACAACCTGAATCTAGCACATAAGACAGCATTAGCTAGATATCAACCTAGATTATCAACTCTCAAGGATAAAACAAAACTAAAAAATCTACAGCAAGGAACCAGAGACATCAATCTGTAAACGACAACATCAGAACAATAAAAGAGAAAATGAATGGTGTAGGACAGAATTTTCAAATGGAGAGGAATCCAAGGTGATATCAAGTAATAAAAGACTGGTTTAAACTTAGGAAGATGGGATAAATTTCAAAGTAACCACAAAGAAAGTTAACAAACCTATTCACCAAAATAAAGAAGAAAAATGTAAAGTCTCAGTAAACACAAAATCTACAAAAATAAAAGAAACAAAAAAATACACAAACAGAAGGAATTCAGCACAGAAGAGTAAGAGGAACAAAGAAAATGTTAGCACCGCAGAAAAAAGCACTACAAAATAACAATAAACTCACACATATCAATAATCACACTGAATGTAAATGGTTTGAATACACTCATAAAGAGACAGAGAGTGACAGAATGGATTAAAAAAAAAAAACAGGACCCATCAATAGGCTGTCTACAAGAGACACACCTTAGAAACAAAGACATAAATTTATTAAAAATCAAAGGATGGAAAAAAAAAAAGTCAAGCAAACAGCTACCAAAAAAGAGCAGAAGTGGCAATACCAATCTCAGACAAAATAGACTTTAAAACAAAATCCATCATAAAAGACAAAGAAGGGCATTACATTATGATTACAGGGACAATCCACCATGAAGACATGACCATAACACATATCTACGCACCCAACAGCAGGGCTCCAAAATACATAAAACAAACTCTAACAGCACTGAAAAGAGAAACTGGTAGTTTCACAAAAAGAGTAGGAGACTTCAACACACCACTCTTGGTAAAGGACAAGACATCTAGAAAGAAACTCAATAAAGATATAGAAGATCTAAAGGCCACAACCAACCTCACAGACATATTGAACACTCCACCCAACAGCAGCAAGATAGGCGTTATTTTCCAACATACTTGGAACATTCTTCAGAATAAACCACAGCTTAGGCCACAAAGCAACCCTCAGCAAAATCCAAAACACTGAGATAATGCAAAGTATCTCCTCTGATCACAATGCCATCAAAGTAGAAATTAAAAAGAGAAAGAGCAAGGGAAAAAAAAATCAAATACATGGAAACTGAATAACACCCTGCTTAAAATCTTTGAGTAATAGTGAAAATCAAAGATGGAATCCAAAAATTCCTAAAATTAAAGGAGAATGAAAACACATCATACCAAAACCTTTGGGACAGAGCAAAGGCAACCCTCAGAGGACAATTTATAGCAATAGATGCACACATCAAAACAGAAGAAAGGGACAAACTACACAACTCCAACAAATAGAAAGAGAACAGCAATAAAACGCCCACAGCCACCAGAAGAAAAGGAATAATAAAGATGAGAGCAGAAATAAATGAAATAGAGGATAGAAAAACAATAGAAAGAATCAACAAAACCAAAAGTTGGTTCTTTGAAAGGATCCAAAAAATCCACAAACCATTGGCCCAATTGACAAAAACAGGAGAGGACTCAAATAACCCAAATAAGAAATGAAATGGGGACATTTAACAGACTCAACTGAAATAAAAAAGGATCATAACAGAGTACTATTAAAAACTATACTCCAGGAGGGCGGAGCCAAGATGGCGGACTAGGCAGACGCTACCTCAGATCCCTCTTACAACAAAGACACGGAAAAACAAGTGAATCGATCACATACATAACAATCTACGAACCCTGAACAACAAACACAGATTTAGAGACGGAGAACGAACTAATACGGGGAAGCAGCGATTGTTTCCAGAGCCTGGAGCCAGCGTACCAGTCAGGTACGGCACAAGCACAGAGAGCTGCTCCACCCCCCTGAACTAACCCCAGGAGGGGGACCAGCCGGTTCCACGGGCGGTGTGGGACGCAGCCGGTAGGAGAAGTCCCCGGGAGGCAGTGACTGGTCTTGGAGCAGAAAGAGCAGCGTCCGAGCCGGGGAACCGTCCCGCAGGGATTTGGACTGGACGCAGGTACGGCATAAACACGGAGAGTTGCTCCACCCCCCTGAACTAACCCCGGGAAGGGGACCAGCCGGGTCGCCCGGGCAGCATGGGACGCAGCCGGTAGGAGAAGTCCCCGGGAGGCAGCGACTGGTATTGGAGCGGGGAGAACAGCGTCCCAGCCGGGACACTCGGTCACGGCACAAGCACGGGGAGCTGCTCCACCCATCTGAACTAACCCCGGGAGGAAGCCCAACTAGTTCTCGGGGGCGGCACGACCACGCGGCTGGAGGGACGATAAGTCCCCGGGAGGCAGCGACTGATTTTGGAGTCGAGAGTGCACCGTCCCAGTAGGGGAGCCTTGACGCTGGGCATGGGGCTGGAAGTGGAGGATCTGACCGTGACTCCAGCGGGCCAGACCCCCCGGGGGCAATCTCCACACAGCCAGTGCACATAGGCGACGCGCCCGCAGGAATCTTAGATATAATAGTCATTCCAAGCAAGACAAGCAACTCTGGCTATATTCTGAGGTGCTACTCTCCTATCTCTCTGTTCCCTCCCCCACCCTCCCCAGGCGGCTTCATTAACATCCGAATAGCCTGAGCCAGAGGGAGAACTCTGATAGGGATCTGACTGCATTTTTTTTTTTAGCGGATTTTCTGGAAAAACTAGTTTCCCAGTGATGGCTCGGAGACAACAATCCATATCAAACCACTTAAAGAAGCAGACCGTGACAGCTTCTCCAACCCCCCAAACAAAAGAATCAAAATCTTTCCCAAATGAATATACAATCTTGGAATTCTCAGATACAGAATATAAAAAACTAATTTACAGAATGCTTAATGATATCATAAATGAAATTAGGATAACTGCAGAAAAAGCCAAGGAACACACTGATAAAACTGTTGAAGAACTCAAAAAGATTATTCAAGAACATACTGGAAAAATTAATAAGTTGCAAGAATCCATAGAGAGACAACATGTAGAAATCCAAAAGATTAACAATAAAATAACAGAATTAGACAATGCACTAGGAAGTCAGAGGAGCAGACTCGAGCAATTAGAATGCAGACTGGGACATTTGGAGGACCAGGGAATCAACACCAAAATAGTTGAAAAAAAATCAGATGAATTTAAAAAAATGAAGAAACCCTAAGAATTATGTGGGACTCTATCAAGAAGGATAACCTGCGGGTGATTGGAGTCCCAGAACAGGGAGGGAGGACAGAAAACACAGAGAAAATAGTTGAAGAACTCCTGACACAAAACTTCCCTGACATCATGAAAGACGAAAGGATATCTATCCAAGATGCTCATCGAACCCCATTTAAGATTGATCCAAAAAGAAAAACACCAAGACATATTATCATCAAACTCACCAAAACCAAAGATAAACAGAAAATTTTAAAAGCAGCCAGGGAGAAAAGAAAGGTTTCCTTCAAGGGAGAATCAATAAGAATATGTTCTGACTACTCAGCAGAAACCATGCAGGCAAGAAGGTAATGGGACGACATATACAGAACACTGAAGGAGAAAAACTGCCAGCCAAGGATCATATATCCAGCAAAACTCTCTCTGAAATATGAAGGCGAAATTAAGATATTTACAGACAAACACAAGTTTAGAGAATTTGCAAAAACCAAACCAAAGCTACAAGAAATACTAAAGGATATTGTTTGGTCAGAGAACCAATAATATCAGATATCAGCACAACACAAGGTCACAAAACAGAACGTCCTGATATCAACTCAAATAGGGAAATCACAAAAACAAACAAATTAAGATTAATTAAAAAAAAAATACACATAACAGAGAATCATGGAAGTCAATAGGTAAAAGATCACAATAATCAAAAAGAGGGACTAAATACAGGAGGCATTGAACTGCTATATGGAGAGTGATACAAGGCGATCTAGGAAAATACAAGTCAGGTTTTTACTTAGAAAAATAGGGGTAAATAATAAGGTAACCACAAAAAGGTATAACAACTCTATAACTCAAGATAAAAACCAAGAAAAACGTAACGACTCAACTAACATAAAGTCAAGCACTATGAAATGAGCATATCACAATTTACTAAGAAAAACGCCTCAGCACAAAAAAGTATGTGGAAAAATGAAATTGTCAACAACACACATAAAAAGGCATCAAAATGACAGCACTAAAAACTTATTTATCTATAATTACCCTGAATGTAAATGGACTAAATGCACTAATAAAGAGACAGAGAGTCACAGACTGGATAAAGAAACACGATCCATCTATATGCTGCCTACAAGAGACACACCTTAGACTTAGAGACACAAACAAACTAAAACTCAAAGGATGGAAAAAAGTATATCAAGCAAACAATAAGCAAAAAAAGAAGAGGAGTAGCAATATTAATTTCTGACAAAATAGACTTTAAACTTAAATCCACCACAAAGGATAAAGAAGGACACTATATAATGATAAAAGGGACAATTGATCAGGAAGACATAACCATATTAAATATTCATGCACCCAATGACAGGGCTGCAAGATACATAAATCAAATTTTAACAGAATTGAAAAGCGAGATAGATACCTCCACAATTATAGTAGGAGACTTCAACACACCACTTTCGGAGAAGGACAGGACATCCAGTAAGAAGCTCAACAGAGACACGGAAGATCTAATTACAACAATCAACCAACTTGACCTCATGGACTTCTACAGAACTCTCCACCCAACTGCTGCAAAGTATACTTTTTTTTCTAGCGCACATGGAACATTCTCTAGAATAGACCACATATTAGGTCATAAAACAAACCTTTGCAGAGTCCAAAACATCGAAATATTACAAAGCATCTTCTCAGACCACAAGGCAATAAAACTAGAGATTAATAACAGAAAAACTAGGGAAAAGAAATCAAATACTTGGAAACTGAACAATACCCTCCTGAAAAAAGACTGGGTTATAGAAGACATCAAGGAGGGAATAAGGAAATTCATAGAAAGCAATGAGAATGAAAATACTTCCTATCAAAACCTCTGGGACACAGCAAAAGCAGTGCTCAGAGGCCAATTTATATCAATAAATGCACACATACAAAAAGAAGAAAGAGCCAAAATCAGAGAACTGTCCCTACAACTTGAACAAATAGAAACTGAGCAACAAAAGAATCCATCAGGCACCAGAAGAAAACAAATAATAAAAATTAGAGCTGAACTAAATGAATTAGAGAACAGAAAAACCATTGAAAGAATTAACAAAGCCAAAAGCTGGTTCTTTGAAAAAATTAACAAAATTGATAAACCATTGGCTAGACTGACTAAAGAAATACAGGAAAGGAAACAAATAACCCAAATAAGAAATGAGAAGGACCACATCACAACAGAACCAAATGAAATTAAAAGAATCATTTCAGATTATTATGAAAAATTGTACTCTAACAAATTTGAAAACCTAGAAGAAATGGATGAATTCCTGGAAAAACACTACCTACCTAAACTAACACATTCAGAAGCAGAACAACTAAATAGACCCATAACAAAAAAAGAGATTGAAACAGTAATCAAAAAACTTCCAACAAAAAAAAGCCCTGGCCCGGAAGGCTTCACTGCAGAGTTCTACCAAACCTTCAGAGAAGACTTAACACCACTACTACTGAAGGTATTTCAAAGCATAGAAAATGATGGAATACTACCCAACTCATTCTATGAAGCCACCATCTCCCTGATACCAAAACCAGGTAAAGACATTACAGAAAAAGAAAATTATAGACGTATATCCCTCATGAACATTGATGCAAAAATCCTCAACAAAATTCTAGCCAATAGAATCCAACAACACATCAAAAAAATAATTCACCCTGATCAAGTGGGATTTATACCAGGTATGCAAGGCTGGTTTAATAGCAGAAAAACCATTAATGTAATCCATCACATAAATAAAACAAAAGATAAAAACCACATGGTCTTATCAATTGATGCAGAAAAGGCATTTGACAAAGTCCAACACCCATTCATGATAAAAACTCTTACCAAAATAGGAATTGAAAGAAAATTCCTCAGCATAATAAAGGGCATCTGTGTAAAGCCAACAGCCAATATCACTCTAAATGGAGAGAACCTGAAAGCATTTCCCTTGAGAACGGGAACCAGACAAGGATGCCCTTTATCACCGCTCTTATTCAACATCGTGTTGGAAGTCTTAGCCAGGGCAATTAGGCTAGACAAAGAAATAAAAGTTATCCGGATTGGCAAGGAAGAAGTAAAGTCATCACTATTTGCAGATGACATGATTATATACACAGAAAACCCTAAGGAATCCTCCAGAAAACTACTGAAACTAATAGAAGAGTTTGGCAGAGTCTCAGGTTATAAAATAAACATACAAAAATCACTTGGATTCCTCTACATCAACAAAAAGAACACCGAAGAGGAAATAACCAAATCAATACCATTCACAGTAGCCCCCAAGAAGATAAGATACTTAGGAATAAATCTTACCAAGGATGTAAAAGACCTATACAAAGAAAACTACAAAGCTCTACTACAAGAAATTCAAAAGGACATACTTAAGTGGAAAAACATACCCTGCTCATGGATAGGAAGACTTAACATAGTAAAAATGTCTATTCCACCAAAAGCCATCTATACATTTAACGCACTTCCGATCCAAATTCCAATGTCATATTTTAAGGGGATAGAGAAACAAATCACCAATTTCATATGGAAGGGAAAGAAGCCCCGGATAAGCAAAGCACTACTGAAAAAGAAGAAGAAAGTGGGAGGCCTCACTTTACCTGACTTCAGAACCTATTATACAGCCACAGTAGTCAAAACAGCTTGGTATTGGTACAACAACAGACACATAGACCAATGGAACAGAATTGAGAACCCAGACATAGATCCATCCACGTATGAGCAGCTGATATTTGACAAAGGACCAGTGTCAATTAACTGGGGAAAAGATAGCCTTTTAAACAAATGGTGCTGGCATAACTGGATATACATTTGCAAAAAAATGAAACAGGACCCATACCTCACACCATGCACAAAAACTAACTCCAAGTGGATCAAAGACCTAAACATAAAGACTATAACGATAAAGATCATGGAAGAAAAAATTGGGACAACCCTAGGAGCCCTAATACAAGGTATAAACAGAATACAAAACATTACCAAAAATGATGAAGAGAAACCTGATAACTGGGAGCTCCTAAAAATCAAACACCTATGCTCATCTAAAGACTTCTCCAAAAGAGTAAAAAGACCACCTATAGACTGGGAAAGAATTTTCAGCTATGACATCTCCGACCAGCGCCTGATCTCTAAAATCTACATGATTCTGTCAAAACTCAACCACAAAAAGACAAACAACCCAATCAGGAAGTGGGCAAAGGATATGAACACACATTTCACTAAAGAAGATATTCAGGCAGCCAACAGATACATGAGAAAATGCTCTCGATCATTAGCCATTAGAGAAATGCAAATTAAAACTACGATGAGATTCCATCTCACACCAGCAAGGCTGGCATTAATCCAAAAAACACAAAATAATAAATGTTGGAGAGGCTGCGGAGAGATTGGAACTCTCATACACTGCTGGTGGGAATGTAAAATGGTACAACCACTTTGGAAATCCGTCTGGCGTTATCTTAAACAGTTAGAAATAGAACTACCATACAACCCAGAAATCCCACTCCTCGGAATATAACCTAGAGATACAAGAGCCTTCATACAAACAGATATATGCACACCCATGTTTATTGCAGCTCTGTTTACAATAGCAAAAAGTTGGAAGCAACCAAGGTGTCCATCAACGGATGAATGGGTAAATAAATTGTGGTATATTCACACAATGGAATACTACGCATCGATAAAGCACAGTGACGAATCTCTGAAACATTTCATAACATGGAGGAACCTGGAAGGCATTATGCTGAGCGAAATGAGTCAGAGGCAAAAGGACAAATATTGTATAAGACCACTATTATAAGATCTTGAGAAATAGTAAACCTGAGAAGAACACATACTTTTGTGGTTACGAGGGGGGGAGGGAGGGAGGGTGGGAGAGGGTTTTTTATTGATTAATCAGTAGATAAGAACTGCTTTAGGTGAAGGGAAAGACAACACGCAATACATGGAAGGTCAGCTCAATTGGACTGGACCAAAAGCAAAGAAGTTTCCGGGATAAAATGAATGCTTCAAAGGTCAGCGGAGCAAGTGCAGGGGTCTGGGGAACATGGTTTGCGGGGACTTCTAAGTCAATTGGCAAAATAATTCTATTATGAAATCATTCTGCATCCCACTTTGAAATGTGGCGTCTGGGGTCTTAAATGCTAACAAGCGGCCATCTAAGATGCATCAATTGGTCTCAACCCACCTGGAGCAAAGGAAAAGGAAGAACACCAAGGCCACACGACAACTAAGAGCCCAAGAGACAGAAAGGGCCACATGAACCAGAGACCTACATCATCCTGAGACCAGAAGAACTAGTTGGTGCCCGGCCACAATCGATGACTGCCCTGACAGGGAGCACAGCAGAGGACCCCTGAGGGAGCAGGAGATCAGTGGGATACAGACCCCAAATTCTCATAAAAAGTCCAAACTTAATGGTCTGACTGAGACTGGAGGAATCCCGGCGGCCATGCTCCCCAGACCTTCAGTCGACACAGGACAGGAACCATCCCCGAAGACAACTCATCAGAAATGAAAGGGACTGGTCAGCGGGTGGGAGAGAGACGCTGATGAAGAGTGAGCTAATTATATCAGGTGGACACTTGAGATTGTGTTGGCAACTCTTGTCTGGAGGGGGGATGGGAGGATAGAGAGAGAGGGAAGCCGGCAAAATTGTCAAGAAAGGAGAGACTGAAAGGGCTGACTCAAGAGGGGGAGAGCAAGTGGGAGTAGGGAGTGAGATGTATGTAAACTTATATGTGACAGACTGATTGGATTTGTAAACGTTCACTTGAAGCTTAATAAAAGTTATTTAAAAAAAAAACTATACTCCAACAAATTTAAAAACCTAGAGGAAATGGACAAACTTCTAGAAACACACTACCTACACAATCTAACACAAACCAAAGCTGGAAATCTCAACAGACCCATAACAACAGAACAGATTGAAAAGTTAAACTTCCAACAGCAACAACAACAACAAAAGCTGTGGCCCAGATAGCTTCATGGGAGAATTCTACCATTTACAGAAGAGCTTACAGCAGTACTACTCAAACTATTTCAGAACATAGAAATGGAAGAGATACTTCCAAATGCATTCTATGAAGCCACCATAACCCTGATACCAAAACCAGGCAAAGACATCACAAAAAAAGGAAATTACGGACCAATATCTCTCACGAATATAGATGCAAAATCTCTCAACAAAACTCTAGCCAATAGAATGCAGCATCATATAAAAATAATAATAATACACCATGACCAAGTGGAATTTAAAAAAAAAAAATTTTTTCTTTATGCAAGGATGGTTCAACACTAGAAAATCAATCAATGTAATCCATCACATAAACAAAAGAAAAGAATCACATGACCATCTCAGTCGGTGCAGAAAAGACATTCAACAGAGTCCAGCACCATTCCTGATAAAAACTCTCAATAAATAGCTATAGAAAGGAAATTCCTCAATGTAATAAAATCAGGAAACCCGGTGGCATAGTGGTTAAGTGCTATGGCTGCTAACCAAAGGGTCGGCAGTTCGAATATGCCAGGTGCTCCTTGGAAACTCTATAGGGCAGTTCTACTCTGTCCTATAGGGTCGCTATGAGTCGGAATCAACTCAACAGCACTGGGTTTGGTTTTTGGTTTTATACAAAATCAACAGTAAACATCATTCTTAATGGAGAGAGGCTAAAAACATTCCCCTTGAGAACAGGAAAAAGACAAGGATGCCCTTCATCACCACTCCTATTTAACATCGTGCCCTAAGTCATAGCTAGAGCAATAAGGCAAGAAAAAGAAATAAAGGGCATCCAAATTGGTAAGGAAGAAGTAAAACTGTCCCTATTTGCAGATGATATGATACCATACATAGAAAACCCAAAAGACTCCATGAGAAAACTACCGGAACTAGTAGAAAGATTCAGCAACGTATCAGGATACAAGATAAACATACAAAAATGAGTTGGAGAATAAATAAAGAGAACTAGGAAAAGGAAATCAGGAAAACAATACCTTTTATAATCCCCCTAAAAAATAAAATACTTAAGAATAAATTTAACCAGGGATGTAAAAGACGTATACAAAGAAACTACAAAACACTACTGCAAGAAACCAAAAAAGATCTACATAAATGGAAAAACATACCATGCTCATGGTTAGTTAGACTTACTATTGTCAAAATGTCAATTCCACCCAAAGCAATCTACAGATACAATGCAATCCCGATTCAAATCCAACAGCATTCTTTAAAGAGATGGAAAAAATAATCATCAACTTTATATAGAAAGAAAAGAGGCCCTGGATAAGTAAAGCATGATTGAAGAAGAATAAAGTAGAAGAATTTGCACCACCTGACCTACTATACAGCTGCAGTAGTCAAAACAGCCTGGTACTGGTACGACAGACACACTGACCAATGGAACAGAATTGAGAACCCAGATGTAAATCCATCCGCCTACGGTCACCTAATCTTCGACAAAGACTCAAAGTCCATCAAATGGGGAAAAGACAGTATTTTTAACAAATGGTGCTGGCAAAACTGGATGTTCATATGAAAAAAAAAAATGAAACAGGACCCATACCTCACACCATACACAGAAACTAATTTGAAATCAATCAAAGGCTTAGATATAAAACCCAGAACCAAAAAGATCATAGAAGAAAAAATAGGGTCAATGCTGGAGACCCTAATACATGGCATTAACAGAATACAAACCATAATTAACAATACACAAACACCAGAAGATAAGCTAGATAACTGGGATCTTCTCAAATTAAAGACTTATGCTCGTCAAAAGAGTAAAAAGAGAACCTACAGACTGGGAAAAATTTGTGGCTATTACAAATCAGATAAAGGTCTAATTTCTAAAATCTACAGGAAAATGCAACACCTCTACAACAAAAATACAAATAATTCAATTTAAAAATGGGCAAAGGATATGAACAGACACTTCACTAAGGAAGACATTCAAGTGGCTAACAGATCCATGAGTAAATGCTCCCAATCGATACCAATTAGAGAAATGCAGAGCAAAACCACAATCAGATACCATCTCACCCAAACATTACTGGCATGAATAAAAAAAAAAAGAAAAGAAAAGAAACGGAGAGGTTGCAGGGAGATTGGAACTCTTATACAGCTGATGGGAATGCAAAATGATACAATGATTTTGGATAACGATATGGCACTTTCTTAAAAAGCTAGAAAAAGAAATACCATGTTGTTGTTTTCAGATGCATTGAGTTGAATCTGACTCATAGCAAGCAACGCTATGCACAACAGAACAAACACTGCCTGGTCCTGCACTATCCTTTCCTTCAGTTTCAACTTGAACTTGCATACGAGTAACTGATGGTCTGATCAGCAGTTGGCCCCTAGCCTTGTTCTGACTGATGATACTGAGCTTCTCCATCATCTCAGTTGTAGTCGATTTGATTTCTGTGTATTTCACCTGGCGAGGTCCATGTGTACAGTTACCATTTATGTTGGTGGAAAACGGTATTTGCAATGAAGTTCTTGGCCATGCAAAATTCAATCATGCCATCTCTGTCATTGTTTCTATCACCAAGGCCATATTTTCCAACTACCAATCCTTCTTTGTTTCTGACTTTTGCATTCCAATCACCCGTAATTATCAGTGCATTCCAATTGCATGTTTGATCAATTTCAGGCTGCAGAAGTTGGTAAAAACCTTCAATTTCTTCATCTTTGGCCTTAGTGGTTGGTGCATAAATTTGAATAATAGTCGTATTAACTGGTCTTCCTTGTAACTGTATGGATATTATCCTATCACTGGCAGCATTGTACTTATGGATAGATCTGGAAATGTTCTTTTTGACGATAAATGAATGCCATTCCTCTTCAAGTTGTCATACCCAGCAAAGGAGACCATGTATTATACATACGTTACGTAACACATACTAGTCCGATTCAAAATGACCAATATCAGTGCATCTCAACTCACCTAGGATATCGATGTTTATGCATTCCATTTCATTTTTGATGATTTCCAATTCTCCTAGATTCATACTTTGTACATTCTAGGTTCTGATTATTAACGGATGTTTGCAGTTGTTTCTAATTTTGAGTCATGCCACATAAGCAAATTAAGGTCCTGAAAGCTTGACTCCATCCACATCATTAAGGTCAACTCTGAGGAGGCAGCTCTTCCCCAGTTGTATTTTAGTAGTTTCCAACCTGAGGGGCTCATCTTCTGGCTCTATATCAGACAATGTTTCACTGCTATTCATAAGGTTTTCACTGGCTAGTTCTTTTCAGAAGTAGACTACTGGGGTCCTTCTTCCTAGTCTGTCTTAGTCTGGAAGCCCAGCTGAAACCTGTCAGAAATGGGTGACCCTGATGATATTTGAATACCATTGACATAGCTTCCAGCATCACAGCAACACACAGGCCACCACAGTATGACAGACTGATAGATGCGCAGGGGAGAAATACCATACAATCCAGCAATACTACTCCTAGGAATATATCCTAGAGAAATAAGAGCTGTCACATGACTAGACATATGCACAACAATGTTCATTTCAGCATTATTCACAATTGCAAAAAATGGAAACAACCTAAGTGCCCATCAACAGATGAATGGATAAACAAACTATGGAACATACACACAATGAAACACTAAGCAACAATAAAGAACAATGATGAATCTGCGTAGTATCTCACAACATGGATGAATCTGGAGGGCATTATACTGATTGATATAAGTCAATCACAAAAGGATAAATACTGTATGAGACCACTATTATAAAACTCATGAAAAGGTTTACATACGATAAAAATCTTTGGAGGCGGGGCCAAGATGGAGGACTAGGTAGATGCCACCTCGGATCCCTCGCTCAACAAAGACTCGGAAAAACAAGTGAATCGATCACGTACATAAAAATCTACGAACCCTGAACAACACACACAGATTTAGAGACGGAAAACGAACAAATACGGGGAAGCAGCGATTGTTTTCAGAGCCTGGAGCCAGCGTCCAGTCAGGTAACCTTGGTGCCCGATTTAGGGCAGGGCCCAGGGGAGCTGACAGCGCAAACAAGGGGCGCAGCCCTACCCCCCTGAACTCACCCCAGGAGGGGGCCCAGCCAGTCCGCACAGGACGTGTGGCGACGCAGCCGGTGGGAAAAGTCCCCGGGAGGCAGTGACTGGTCTTGGAGCTGGGAGAGCAGCGTCCCAGCCAGGGAATCTTGCCCTCGAGCATTTGACTGGGTGCTGTCACAGCACAAGCACGGGGAGCTGCTCCACTCCCCTGAACTAACCCCGGGAGGGGGCCCAGCCGGATCGCGGAGGCGGCGCGGCGCGGCGACGCGGCTGGCGGGACGAGAAGTCCCCGGGAGGCAGCGACTGATTTTGGAGTCAGGAGTGCACCATCCCAGCAGGGGAACCTTGACGCTGGGTGTGGGACTGGCAGCGGAGGATCTGACTGCGGCTTCAGTGGGCCAGATCCCCGGGAGCAATCTCCACACAGCCAGCACACATAGGTGACAGGCCCCTCGGGAATCTCAGATAAAATAGTCATTCCAAGCAAGACAAGCAACTCTGGCTATATTCTGAGGTGCTACTCTCCTATCTCTCTGATCCCTCCCCCACCCTCCCCAGGCGGCTTCATTAACATTGGAATTTCCTGAGCCAGAGGGAGAAAGGCTCCGGCTTTGCAGCGGCTTTGCTTCCCCCCACACTTTTTTTTTTTCTTTTGGTCTTTTCCTAACCCACTCTTCCGGCCTGAGAGAAGGAAACACAAAAAACCCAGGGACCAAAAATCCACCCCTAATTGGACTAAAAACACAGAACCAGCCACAGCCAAGCATATATGATCCAAATCTCAGACTTTCATCCTTACAGGGAACAAGGTGGAGGTTATAATCCAAAGGCAGTTCTGATAGAGATCTGACTGCATTTTTTTCTTTAGCGGATTTTCTGGAAAAACTAGTTTCCCAGTGATGGCTCGGAGACAGCAGTCCATATCAAACCACATAAAGAAGCAGACCATGACTGCTTCTCCAACCCCCCAAACAAAAGAATCAAAATCTTTCCCAAATGAAGATACAATCCTGGAATTATCAGATACAGAATATAAAAAACTAATTTACAGAATGCTTCAAGACATCACAAACGAAATAAGGCAAAATGCAGAAAAAGCCAAGGAACACACTGATAAAACTGTTGAAGAACTCAAAAAGATTATTCAAGAACATAGTGGAAAAATTAGTAAGTTGCAAGAATCCATAGAGAGACAGCATGTAGAAATCCAAAAGATTAACAATAAAATTACAGAATTAGACAATGCACTAGGAAGTCAGAGGAGCAGACTCGAGCAATTAGAATGCAGACTGGGACATCTGGAGGACCAGGGAATTAACACCAACATAGCTGAAAAAAACTCAGATAAAAGAACTAAAAAAAATGAAGAAACCCTAAGAATCATGTGGGACTCTATCAAGAAGGATAACTTGCGTGTGATTGGAGTCCCAGAACAGGGAGGGGGGACAGAAAACACAGAGAAAATAGTTGAAGAACTCCTGACACAAAACTTCCCTGACATCATGAAAGACGAAAGGATATCTATCCAAGATGCTCATCGAACCCCATTTAAGATTGATCCAAAAAGAAAAACACCAAGACATATTATCATCAAACTCACCAAAACCAAAGATAAACAGAAAATTTTAAAAGCAGCCAGGGAGAAAAGAAAGGTTTCCTTCAAGGGAGAGTCAATAAGAATAAGTTCAGACTACTCAGCAGAAACCATGCAGGCAAGAAGGGAATGGAATGACATATACAGAGCACTGAAGGAGAAAAACTGCCAGCCAAGGATCATATATCCAGCAAAACTCTCTCTGAAATATGAAGGCGAAATTAAGATATTTACAGATAAACACAAGTTTACAGAATTTGCAAAAACCAAACCAAAGCTACAAGAAATACTAAAGGATATTGTTTGGTCAGAAAACCAATAATATCAGATACCAGCACAACACGAGGTCACAAAACAGAACATCCTGATATCAACTCAAATAGGGAAATCACAAAAACAAATTAAGATTAATTTTAAAAAATGCTTATAACAGGGAATCACTGAAGTCAATATGTAAAAGATCACAATAATCAAAAAGAGGGACTAAATACAGGAGGCATAGAACTGCCAAATGGAGAGTGATACAAGGCGATATGGAACAATACAAGTTAGGTTTTTACTTAGAAATATAGGGGTAAATAATAAGGTAACCACAAAGAGGTATAACAACTCCATAACTCAAGAAAAAAGCCAAGAAAAACGTAACGACTCAACAAAAATAAAGTCAGACAATACGAAAATGAGGATCTCACAATTTAATAAGAAAAACGTCTCAGCACAAAAAAGTATGTGGAAAAATGAAATTGTCAACAACACACATAAAAAGGCATCAAAATGACAACACTAAACACTTATTTATCTATAATTACGCTGAATGTAAATGCACTAAATGCACCAATAAAGAGACAGAGAGTCTCGGACTGGATAAAGAAACACGATCCGTCTATATGCTGCCTACAAGAGACACACCTTAGACTCAGAGACACAAACAAACTAAAACTCAAAGGATGGAAAAAAATATATCAAGCAAACAATAAGCAAAAAAGAAGAGGAGTAGCAATATTAATTTCTGACAAAATAGACTTTAGACTTAAATCCACCACAAAGGATAAAGAAGGACACTACATAATGATAAAAGGGACAATTGATCAGGAAGACATAACCATATTAAATATTTATGCACCCAATGACAGGGCTGCAAGATACATAAATCAAATTTTAACAGAACTGAAAAGTGAGATAGACAACTCCACAATTATAGTAGGAGACTTCAACACACCACTTTCGGAGAAGGACAGGACATCCAGTAAGAAGCTCAATAGAGACACGGAAGACCTAATTACAACAATCAACCAACTTGACCTCATGGACTTCTACAGAACTCTCCACCCAACTGCTGCAAAGTATACTTTTTTTTTCTAGCGGACATGGAATATTCTCTAGAATAGACCACATATTAGGTCATAAAACAAACCTTTGCAGAATCCAAAACATCGAAATATTACAAAGCATGTTCTCAGACCACAAGGCAATAAAACTAGAAATCAATAACAGAAAAACTAGGGAAAAGAAATCAAATACTTGGAAACTGAACAATACCCTCCTGAAAAAAGACTGGGTTATAGAAGACATTAAGGAGGGAATAAGGAAATTCATAGAATGCAATGAGAATGAAAATACTTCCTATCAAAACCTCTGGGACACAGCAAAAGCAGTGCTCAGAGGCCAGTTTTTATCAATAAATGCACACATACAAAAAGAAGAAAGAGCCAAAATCAGAGAACTGTCCCTACAACTTGAACAAATAGAAACTGAGCAACAAAAGAATCCATCAGGCACCAGAAGAAAACAAACAATAAAAATTAGAGCTGAACTAAATGAATTAGAGAACAGAAAAACAATTGAAAGAATTAACAAAGCCAAAAGCTGGTTCTTTGAAAAAATTAACAAAATTGATAAACCATTGGCTAGACTGACTAAAGAAATACAGGAAAGGAAACAAATAACCCGAATAAGAAACGAGAAGTACCGCATCACAACAGAACCAAATGAAATTAAAAGAATCCTATCAGATTATTACAAAAAATTGTACTCTAACAAATTTGCAAACCTAGAAGAAATGGATGAATTCCTGGAAAAACACTACCTACCTAAACTAACACATTCAGAAGTAGAACAACTAAATGGACCCATAACAAAAAAAGAGATTGAAACGGTAATCAAAAAACTCCCAACAAAAAAAAGCCCTGGCCCGGACAGCTTCACTACAGAGTTCTACCAAAGTTTCAGAGAAGAGTTAACACCACTACTACTAAAGGTATTTCAAAGCATAGAAAATGACGGAATACTACCCAACTCATTCTTTGAAGCCACCATCTCCCTGATACCAACACCAGGTAAAGACATTACAAAAAAAGAAAATTACAGACCTATATCCCTCATGAACACAGATGCAAAAATCCTCAACAAAATCCTAGCCAATAGAATCCAACAACATATCAAAAAAATAATTCACCACGATCAAGTGGGATTTATACCAGGTATATATTATGCAAGGCTGGTTTAATATCAGAAAAACCATTAATGTAATCCACCACATAAATAAAACAAAAGACAAAAACCACATGATCTTATCAATTGATGCAGAAAAGGCATTTGACAAAGTCCAACACCCATTTATGATAAAAACTCTCATCAAGATAGGAATTGAAGGAAAATTCCTCAATATTATAAAGGGCATCTATGCAAAGCCAACAGCCAACATCACTCTAAATGGAGAGAACCGGAAAGCATTTCCCTTGAGAACGGGAACCAGACAAGGATGCCCTTTATCACCGCTCTTATTCAACATCGTGCTAGAAGTCCTAGCCAGGGCAATTAGGCTAGACAAAGAAATAAAAGGCATCCGGATTGGCAAGGAGGAAGTAAAATTATCTCTATTTGCAGATGACATGATCTTATACACAGAAAACCCTAAGGAACCCTCCAGAAAACTACTGAAATTAATAGAAGAGTTTGGCAGAGTCTCAGGTTATAAAATAAACATACAAAAATCACTTGGATTCCTCTACATCAACAAAAAGAACATCGAAGAGGAAATAACCAAATCAATACCATTCACAGTAGCCCCCAAGAAGATAAAATACTTAGGAATAAATCTTACCAAGGATGTAAAAGACCTATACAAAGAAAACTACAAAGCTCTACTACAAGAAATTCAAAAGGAAAAACATACCTTGCTCATGAATAGGAAGACTTAACATAGTAAAAATGTCTATTCTACCAAAAGCCACCTATACATACAATGCACTTCTGATCCAAATTCCAATGTCATATTTTAAGGTGATAGAGAAACAAATCACCAATTTCATATGGAAGGGAAAGAAGCCTCGGATAAGCAAAGCATTACTGAAAAAGAAGAAGAAAGTGGGAGGCCTCGCTCTACCTGATTTCAGAACCTATTATACAGCACAGTAGTCAAACAGCCTGGTACTGGTACAACAGGCACATAGACTAGTGGAACAGAATTGAGAACCCAGAGAGAAATCCATCCACATATGAGCAGCTGATATTTGACAAAGGACCAGTGTCAGTTAATTGGGGAAAAGATAGTCTTTTTAACAAATGGTGCTGGCATAACTGGATATCCATCTGCAAAAAAATGAAACACGACGCATAACTCACACCATGCACAAAAACTAACTCCAAGTGGATCAAAGACCTAAACATAAAGACTAAAACGATAAAGATCATGGAAGAAAAAATAGGGACAACCCTAGGAGCCCTAATACAAGGCATAAACAGAATACAAAACATTATCAAAAATGATGAAGAGAAACCAGATAACTGGGAGCTCCTAAAAATCAAACACCCATGCTTATCTAAAGACTTCACCAAAAGAGTAAAAAGACCACCTACAGACTGGGAAAGAATTTTCAGCTATGACATCTCCGACCAGCACCTGATCTCTAAAATCTATATGATTCTGTCAAAACTGAACCACAAAAGGACAAACAACCCAATCAAGAAGTGGGCAAAGGATATGAACACACACTTCACTAAAGAAGATATTCAGGCAGCTAACAGATACATGAGAAAATGCTCTCGATCATTAGCCATTAGAGAAATGCAAATTAAAACTACGATGTGATTCCATCTCACTCCAACAAGGCTGGCATTAATCCAAAAAACACAAAATAATAAATGTTGGAGAGGCTGCGGAGAGATTGGAACTCTCATACACTGCTGGTGGGAATGTAAAATTGTTCAACCACTTTGGAAATCTATCTGGCATTACCTTAAACAGTTAGAAATAGAACTACCATACAACCCAGAAATCCCACTCCTCGGAATATACCCTAGAGATACAAGAGCCTTCACACAAACAGATATATGCACACCCATGTTTATTGCAGCTCTGTTTACAATAGCAAAAGCCTGGAAGCAACCAAGGTGTCCATCAACGGATGAATGGGTAAATAAATTGTGGTATATTCACACAATGGAATACTACGCATCGATAAAGAACAGTGATGAATCTGTGAAACATTTCATAACATGGAGGAACCTGGAAGACATTATGCTGAGTGAAATTAGTCAGAGGCAAAAGGACAAATATTGTGTAAGACCACTATTATAAGATCTTGAGAAATACTATAAACTGAGAAGAACACATACTTTTGTGGTTACGAGGGGGGGAGGGAGGGTGGGTGCGAGAGGGTTATTTACTGATTTGGGAGGGAGGGTGGGAGAGGGTTATTTACTGATTATTTAGTAGATAAGAACTACTTTAGGTGAAGGGAAGGACAATACTCAATACACGGAAGGTCAGCTCAACTATACTGGACCAAAAGCAAAGAAATTTCCGGGATAAACTGAATGCTTCAAAGGTCAGCGGAGCAAGGGCGGGGTTTGGGGACTATGGCTTAAGGGGACTTCTAAGTCAATTGGTAAAATAATTCTATTATGAAAACATTCTGCATCCCACTTTGAAATGTGGCATCTGGGGTCTTAAATGCTAACAAGCATCCATCTAAGATGCATCAATTGGTCTCAACCCACCTGGATCAAAGAAGAATGAAGAACACCACGGTCACACGATAACTATGAGCCCAAGAGACAGAAAGGGCCACACGAACCAGAGACTTGCATCATCCTGAGACCAGAAGAACTAGATGGTGCCCGGCCACAACCAATGACTGCCCTGACAGGGAGCACAACAGAAAACCCCTGAGGGAAAAGGAGGTCAGTGGGATGCAGACCCCAAATTCTCATAAAAAGACCAGACTTAATGGTCTGACTGAGACTAGAGGAATCCCGGCGGCCATGGTCCCCAAACCTTCTGTTGGCCCAGGAAAGGAACCATTCCCGAAGACAACTCATCAGACATGGAAGGGACTGGACAATGGGTAGGAGAGAGATGCTGATGAAGAGTGAGCTACTTGTATCAGGTGGACACTTGAGACTATGTTGGCATCTCCTGTCTGGAGGGGAGATAGGAGGGTAGAGAGGGTTACAAACTGGCAAAATTGTCATGAAAGGAGATACTGGAAGGGCTGACTCATTAGGCGGAGAGTAAGTGGGAGTATGGAGTAAGGTGTATATAAGCTTATATGTGACAGACTGACTTGATTTGTAAACGTTCACTTAAAGCTCAATAAAAATTATTGAAAAAAACATGGAAGTAATACACAGAGTCACTACACCAAGAAGAACTCGTTGATGTTCACCAGTTCAGGAGGCAGCACGTGATCAAGAACTGATGGTACTGCAGGAAGAAGTCCAAGCTGCACTGAAGACATTGGCAAAAAAACAAGCCTCCAGGAATTGACGGAATACCAACTGAGATGTTTCAACAACGGATGCAGCATTGGAAGCACTCTCTCATCTTTGCCAAGAAATTTAGAAGACAGCTACCTGGACAGCAGGCTGGAAGAGATTCGTATTTATGCTTATTCCAAAGAAAAGCGATCCAACAGAATGTGGAAAATGTTGAACAATATCATTAACATCACACACAAGTAAAATTTTGCTGAAGATAATTCAAAAACTATTGCAGCAGTAGATCAAGAGGGAACTACCAGAAAATCAAACTGGATTCAGAAGAGGATTTGGGACAAGGGATATCATTGCTGATGTCAGATGGATCCTGTCTGAAAGCAGAGAATACCAGAAAGATGTTTACCTGTGTTTTATTAACTACGTAAAGACATTCAATTGTGTGAATCATAACAACTTATGGATAAGATTATGAAGAATGGAAATTCCAGAACATCAATTGTGCTCATGGGGAAACTGTACATAGATAGATCAAGAGGCAGTTGTTCAAACAGAAGAAATACCATATGGTGTAAAATCAGGAAAGGTGTGTGTTGGGGTTGTATCTTTACACCATAAATTATTTTTTTTTATATGCTGAGCAAATAATCAGAGAAGCTGGACTAAATGAAGAACTCTGGATCAGGATTGGAGGAAGACTCATGTAACAACCTGTGATATGCAGATGATGCAACCTTGCTTGCTGAAAGTGAAGAGGACTTGAAGCACTTACTGATGATCAAAGACTACAACCTTCAGTAAGGATTACAGTTCAACATAAAGAAAATAAAAATCCTCACAACTGGACCTATAAGCAACATCATGATAAATGGAGAAAAGATTGAAGTTGTCAAAGATTTCGTTTTACTTGGATCCACAATCAGTGGCCACAGAAGCAGAAGTCAAGAAATCAAATGACGCATTGCATCGGCCAAATCTGCTGCAAAAGACCTCTTTAAAGTGTTTAAAAAAAAAAATGAAGATGTGACTTTGAGGACTAAGGTGCACCTGAACCAAGCAGTGATGTTTTCAATTGCCTCATTTAAAAAAAAAAAAAAAAAAAACAACCCAGTGCTGTCAAGTTGATTCCGACTCAAAACAACCCTATAGGACAGAGTAGAACTGCCCCACAGAGTTTCCAGGAAGCACCTGGCGGATTCGAACTCCCAACCCTTTGGTTCGCAGCTGTCGCACTTAACCACTATGCCACCAGGATTTCCAATTGCCTCATATGCATGTGAAAACTAGACAGTGAATAAAGAAGACCCAAGAAGAACTGATGCCTTTAGATTATGGTGTTGGTGAAGAATTCTTGAATATACCATGAACTGCCAGAAGAACAAACAAATTTGTCTTGGAAGAAATAAAGCCAGAATGCTCCTTAGAAGCAAGGTTGGTGAGATTTCCTCTCCCAAATTTCAGTCGTGTTATCAGGAGGGACCAGGCCCTGGAGAAGGGAATCATGTTGGGTAGAGGGTCAGCAAAAATGAGGAAGACCCTCAATGAGATGGATTGACACAGGGCTGCAGCAATGGGCTGAAGCATAACAATTATTGTGAGGATGGTGCCAGGACCAGGCAGGGTTTCTTTCTGTTGTACATGGAGTCACTTTGAGTTGGAACCAACTGGATGGCACCTAACAACAACAACAACAACAGTTGTAATATGCCCGTTCTTTTTTTCTAATTTTGGATATTTTTATGTTCTGTTTTTCTTTGACACTCTAGCCGAAGGCTTGTTAGGTTTATTAATCTTTCAAGAAAACAACTTTGGGTTTCATTGATTCTATTTTTTTTAATTATTTATTTCTTTTCTGATCTTTATTAGTTTCTTTCTTTTGGTAGCTTTGGGGTTAGTTTGCTCTTCTGTTTCTTGTTCTTCAAGTTGTCAAGCTAGGCTATTAATTGTGTCCTTTCTTTTTTTTTAATGTAGGCATTTATTCATTTAAATTTCCCTTTGAGTACTACTTTTGCTGCATCCCATAGGTTCTGGGAAGTTGTGTTTTCATTATCATTCATCTTTATATATTATTTCTAGTTTGCTTTCTTCTTTGGCCCATTGGCTTTGTGTTGTTTAATTTCCACATACGTGTGTATTTTCCCATTTTCTTTGTGTAATTAATTTCCATTGTGATCAGGGAAGATACTCTGTATAAATTCAATCTTTATAAATTTTTGAGATTTGTTTGTGTCCTAAGATATGCTGTGTTATGGGGAAGGCCCATATGCACTAGGGAAAACTGCTTATTGTGCTCTTGTTGAGTGGAGTGCTTCATGTCTGCTAGGTGTAGTTTGTTAATAGTATTGTTTAAGTCTTCTATTTTTTTAATTGATCTTCTTCCTGATGGTTCTATCTATTAACAAAAGTGGTATATTAAAGTCTCCCACTATTATTGTAGACCTGTCTTTTCCCCTTCAATTCTGCTCCATTTATAATTTTTGGGGCTCTGAGGTTAGATGCATATGTATTTTAATTGCTTTATCTTCCTGATGCTTTGACACTTTTATCATTATATACCGACTTTCATTGTCTCTTATAGATTTTGATTAAAATCTATATTTTGTCTGCTATTAAAATTGCCATGCGAGCTCTCCTTTGTTTACTGTTTGCATGGAATTTTTTTCCCCACACATTCACTTTCAATCTAATTATATCTTTGTCCCAAAAGTGTGTCTCTTATAGGCTTCATATAGTTCAGTCATATATATATATAGTCCTATCTGCCACTCGTGATTCCAGCATTTAATCCGTTTGTATTCACAATGATTATTAATAAGGGAGAATTTCTGTCATTTTTGAAATTTGTTTTTTGTTTGTCTTATGCCTTCTTTGTTCTTTTCCTCTGGTCTTGTCTTCTTTTGTGTGTAGTTTTTGTTCGTGCTTTTGTTTTTTGTTTGGCCATTTTGTTTCCCACCTTGACTTATTTTGTGTATATATATTTTTAACTTTCCTCCTGGTTACCATGAGTATTATGTTTAACATACTTATAACCATCTAGTTTGTATTGATATCAGCTTAACTTCATTAACATACAAAAACTCTATACTCTGGGGGGGGCAAGATGGCAGAATAGCCAGTTGCTTCCTGCAATCCCTCTTAAAACAAAGACCTGAAAAATCAAGTGAAACATTATATTTAGGACAACCTAGGAGCCCTGAACATCAAAGGCAAAGTCAGAAAATGGACTGAGTAGCAGGCGGAGAGACAGGAGGTTCAGAAGCAGAGAGGAGTTGCTGGACCTAAATCACCAGGATCCCTCAGACACCATTCCCGGGAGCAGGTGCAACTCACTCGTAGTAGCATTCAGCCGCAGTTTCTTCATGGAGAAGCAGCTGGCCGCACAGCCTACTCACACCTCTGGAACCAGAGAAGAATGGTGCTTTTGGCAAAAGCTAAATACCTGCATATATCTTACCGTGCCCCAGACCCGAAGCCTGCTTCAGTGGCTGTTGATTTCCCTGGGCCTGAGATATGCCCATTTGACTGCCCTGAGCCATGATCCCAGTCTTGCAGAAGGAATAAGTTCACATCAGGTGGAAAAGATAACTTGCCAGCCCCAGTAATTGCGGGAGGTTGGGAAAGAAACAGCTCCTGTCCAGGCATAAATGGTCCATGGACTTTGAATACCTTTCGCCCCTGCATGGACCTGTGTGGGCCTATTTCAGGAGAATAGGCCGTTGCTGGCAGACTGCAACTGTTTAATCTGTGCACTGGAGAGGTGGGTGTTTGATATTAGACACTGTTTAGCCTATTAAACAGGGTCCACACCTACCCACATAAGGGGCCTAAGGACTGAAGGCTCCATTCAGGTCACCCAGTCACCCATGACAGGCGTCCAAGGATAACTGGTATTTCCCGGTCCTTACAACCAGAAGCATTGGGGACCTATGGTTTGTCTGCAGAACCAACCCAACTGTACGCCCTAGGGAACAGGGACATGCTTTCTTCAGAGACACTCAGGGGACAGTTCTGAGCCTTGTTCAGAGCATGACCCCTTGCTACAACCAGATACCGGTACCTACAACAAACATCCCTGCCACTCTAAGACTGCACAGCAGAGATTGTACCACACACTTGATGACCAGCTACCTGGACACCTGAGCTGAATCCTCACAAGAAAAGTGAATGAACTCATAAGCTCATATACGTGATAACAGCTCTAGCCATCTGGTGACAGGACGTCAGAGCTCCAAAGGTGAAAATGTTCAAGCTACCTCACTCAAGCAACCCATTTGGGCAAGTCAAAACAAAACAAAGCAAGAAACTGGGATACAGTAAGCAAAAATAAAATAAACTAATACAATAACTAGTAGATGGCTCGAAGAAAACAGTCAATATCAAATCATATAAAGAAACAGACCATGAACACTTCAACAAGCTCTCAAAATAGAGAAACAAAGGATCTTCTGGATGAAGGTGCCTTCCTGAAATTACCGGATGCGGGATACAAAAGGATAATATACAGAACTCTTCAAGACATCAGGAAGGAGATCAGGCAATATGCAGAACAAGCCAAGGAAAACACAGATAAAACAGTTGAAGAAATTAAAAAGGTTATTCAAGCACATGAGAAAACATTCAATAAGCTGCAAGAATCTGTAGAGAGACAGCAATCAGAAATTCAGAAGATTAACAATATAATTACAAAATTAGACAATTCAGTAGAAAGTCAGAGGAGCAGAATTGAGCAAGTGGATGGCAGAATTAGTGATCTTGAAGATAAAGCACTTGGCACCAATATATTTAAAGAAAAATCAGATAAAAGAGTATAAAAAAATGAAGAAACCTTAAGAATCATGTGGGATTCTATCAAAAGAAATAACCGATGAGTGACTGGAATACCAGAGCACGGAGGGATAACAGAAAATACAGAGAATTTGTTGGCTGAAAACTTCCCCAATATCATGAAAGATGAGACGATATCTATCCAAGATGCTTATCGAACTCCACATAAGGTAGACTTTAAAAGAATGTCACCAAGACATATTATAATCAAACTTGCTAAAACCAAAGATAAAGAGAGAATTTTAAGAGCAGCTAGGGATAAACAAAAAGTCACCTACAGAGGAGAGTCAATAAGAATAAGCTCGGACTACTTGGCAGAAACCACGCAGGCAAGAACGCAATGGGATGATTTATATAAAGTATTGATGGAAAAACATTGCCAACCAAGAATCATATATCCAGCAAAACTGTCTCTCAAATATGAAGGTGAAATTAGGACATTTCCAGATAAACAGAAGCTTAAGGAATTCATACAAACCAAGCCAAAACTACAAGAAATACTAAAGGGGGTTCTTTGATTAAAAAGTCAATAATATCAGGTATCGACCCAAGACTAGAACACTGGACACAACAATCAGATGTCAGCCCAGACAGGTAAACCACAAAAATAAATCAAGATTAAAAAATGCTCAAAACAGGGGAACAGTGATGTCATTATGTAAAAAGAAGACAATATTAAAATAATAAAGAGGGACTAAGAGATGTAGTCATAGATCTCTCATATGGAGAGGAAGACAAGGCAATATAAAGAAATAAATTTAGGTTTAAACTTAGAAAAATAGTGGTAAATATTAAGATAACCACAAAGGAGACTAACTATCCTACTTTATCAAAATAAAATATAAGAAAAAAACAGAGACTCAGTAGAAACAAAATCAATAACAATGAATAAGAGGAAAAGACAATATATAAAGATACACTACTCAGCACAAAAAATTAAGTGGGAAAAAGAAACTGTCAACAACACACATAAAAAGACATCAAAATGACAGCATTAAACTCATACCTATCCATAATAACACTGAATGTAAATGGACTAAATGCACCGATAAAGAGACAGAGTGGCAGAATGGATAAAAAAAACATGATTCATCTACATGCTGCCTACAAGAGACACATCTTAGACTTGGAGACACAAACAAACTAAAACTCAAAGGATGGAAAAAAATATACCAAGCAATCAACACTTAAAAAAGAGCGGAAGTGGCAATATTAATTTCTGACAAAATAGACTTTAAAGTTAAATCCACCACCAAGGATAAGGAAGGACACTTTATAATGATTAAAGGGAAAATATACCTGGAGGATATAACCGTATTAAATATTTATGCACCCAATGACAGTGCTGCAAGATACGGAAAACAAACTCTAACAGCATTGAAAAGTGAAATAGACAGTTCCAAAATTATTGTAGGAAACTTCAACACAGCACTTTCGGCGAAGGACAGGACATACAGAAAGAAGCTCAATAAAGACACGGAAGATCTAAATGCCACAATCACCTACTTGACCTTATAGACATATACAGAACACTCCACCCAAGAGCAGCCAAGTACGCTTTCTTTTCCAACATTCTCCACATTCTTCCCAATCCATGTTGTTTTTTGTTTTTCTGAGCATAGTCATCCTATTGAGTGAGAGGTTGTATCTCACTGTGGTTTTGATTTGCATTTCCCTAATGAATTATGATGTTGAGCATTTTTTCATTGCTTATTGGCCACCTGTATATCTTCTTCGGTGAAATTCCCACTCAAGTCCTTTGCCCATTTTTTCATTGTCTTCTTGATATTGAGTTTAGGAGTATTAAACCATTATCACATGTGTGGTTCCCAAATATTTTCTCCTATTCTCTGGATTATTTCTTCACGTACTTAACAAAGTTCTTTGCTCCACCAATGTTTTTAATTTTTGTGAAATCCAGTTTATCTATTTTGTCTGTTGCTTGTGCGTTTAGTGTCATATCAAAGAAACCATTGTCAAAAACTAGTTCTCAAAGCATTGCCTGTATGTTTTTAGAGTTTTATTGTTTTAGTTATTATATTTAAATCATTGGTCCATTTTGAGTTAATTTTAGTATATGGTATGAGGTATCGGTCCAGCTTCAATTCTTTTAGATATGGAAATCCAGTTGTCCCAGAACATTTTATTGAAGAGACTGTTCTTTCCCCATTGAATGAACCTAAGCACCGTTGCTGAAAATAATTGACCAGAAGTAGACTCTCATTTGCTTTCTTTTGGTGCCTGAAGTTTTCTTTTGTTGCTCTTTCTTTCTATTTGTTCAAGTTATAGGGATAACTGGTTTTGGCTCTTTCTTCTTTTTGTATATGTGCATTTACTGATATAAGCTGACCTCTGAGCACTGCTTTAGCTGTGCCCCAAAGGTTCTGATAGGGAGTGTTTTCATTCTTATTGGATTCTATGAATCTCTTTATTCTGTCCTAAATTTCTACTATAATCCAATCATTTTTGAGCGAAGTGTTCTGTTTTCATGTGTTTGATTTTTTTCTCTGATTTTTCTGTTATTGACTGGTAATTTATGGCTTTATGGTCAGAGAAGATGCTTTGTAATATTTCGATGTTTTGGATTCTGTTAAGGCTTGCTTTATGGCCCATTTATGGTCTATTCTAGACAATGTTCCATGTGTGTTGGAAAAGAAAGTATACTTGGATGCTGTTGGGTGGAGTGTTCTGTATATGTCTACCAGGTCAAGTTGGTTAATTGTAGCATTTAGCTCTTCCATGTCTTTACTAAGCTTCTTTCTGGATGTTCTGTCCTTCACTGAAAGTGGTGTGTTGAAGTCTCTTGCTATTATTGTGGAGCTGTCTATCTCACTTTTCAATGGTGTGTTTGTTTTATGTATCTTGAAGCCCTGTCATTGGGTGCATAAATATTTAATACGGTAATATCCTCCTGGTATATTGTCCCTTTAATCATTATGTAATGCTCTTCCTTGCCCTTTGTGGTAGCTTTAAGTCTGAAGCCTGTTCTGTCAGAAAGTAGTATAGCTACTCCTGCTCTTTTTTGATTGTTGTTTGCTTGATATATTTTTTCCACCCTTTGAGTTTTAGTTTGTTTGTGTCTTTAAGTCTAAGGTGTGTCTCTTGTAGGCAGCATATAGACAGATTGTGTTTTTTATCCATTCTGCAACTCTCTGCCTCTTTATTGGCGCATTTAGTCCATTTACATTCAGCGTGATTATAGACAGGTATGAGTTTAGTGCTGTCATTTTGATGTCTTTTTTTGTGTGTTGTTGACAGTTTCATTTTTCTACTTATTTTTTGTGCTGAGTAGTTTTTCTTTGTAAATTGTGTGTTCCTCTTTTTCATTGCAGTTGATTTTGTTTTTGCTGAGTCTTTATGTTTTCCTTATTTTGATGTGTTGGATTGTTAGTCTCCTTTGGGGTTACCTTAATATTTACCCCTATTTTTCTAAGTTTAAACCTAACTTGTATCTCCCTATATGGCCTTGATTTCCTCTCCATATGGAAGATCTATGACTGCTTTATTTAGTCCCTCTTTATTGGTTTAATGTTGTCATCTGTTACATAATGATATCTCTGATTCCATTTTGAGCATTTTTTTAATCTTGATTTATTTTTGTGATTTCCCTATCTGGGGTGATATCTGGTTGCTCTGTCCCACGTTCTGGTGTTGAGTTGATATCTGATATTATTGATTTTCTACCCAGAGAATTCTCTTCAGTATTTCTTGTAGTTTTGGTTTGCTTTTTTCAAATTTCATAAGCTTCTATTTATCTAGAAATGTACTAATTTTGCCTTCATATTTGAGAGACAGTTTTGCTGGATATATCATTCTTGGCTGGCAATTTTTCTCCTTCAATGCTTTATATATGTCATCGCATTGCCTTCTTGCCTGCAGTTTCTGCTGAGTAGTCTGAACTTGTTCTTATTGATTCTCCTTTGTACATGACTTTTCGCTTAACCCTGGCCACTCTTGAAAATTTTCTCTTTACCTTTGGTTTTGGCAAGTTTGATTATAATATGTCTCGGTGACTCTCTTTTGGGACCTACCTTGTATGGGTTTTGATGAGCATCTTGGATAGATATCCTTTTATCTTTCATGATGTCAGGGAAGTTTTTTGCCAACAAATCTTCAACAATTCTCTCTGTATTTTCTGTTATCCCTCCTTGTTCTGATACTCCAGTCACTCGTCAGTTATTCTTCTTGAAAGAGTCCCACATGATTCTTAGGATTTCTTCATTTTTAAAAAATTCTTTTATCCGATTTTTCTTCGAATATATCATTGCCAAGTGTTTTATCTTCAATCTCACTAATTCTGACTTCCACTTCCTCAATTCTGCTCTGCTGACTTTCTACGGAGTTGTCTAATTCTGAAATTTTATTTTTAATCTTCTGAATTTCTGATTGCAGTCTTTCTATGGATTCTTGCAGCCTATTACATTTTTCATTATGTTCTTGAATAATCTTCTGAATTTACTCCACTGCTTTATCTCTGTGCTTGGTGGCTTATTCTGTGTTTTGCCTCATCTCCTTCCTGATGTCTTGAAGAGTTCTGTATATTAACCTTTTGTATTCCACATCTGGTAATTCCAGGCATACATCTTCATCTGGGAGAGACCTTGATTCTTTGTTTTGGGAGTTTGTTGAAGCAATCATGGTCTGCTTCTTTATGTGATTTGATACTGACTGTTGTCTCCGAGCCATCTATAAGTTATTGTATGAATTTACTTCATGTTTGATCACTGCATCCTAGCTTCTTGTTTTGTTTTGTTTTGATATACCCAAATGGGCTACTAGAGTGAGCTAACTTGATTACTGGAGCCTTTGAAGCACTTTTGCCCTGTTTCCAGATGGCTAGAGCTGTTACCAGGTATATGAGCCTAGGAGTCCACTCATGATTCCTGTATGGATTCAGCTCAGGTGTCCTGATAGTTAGTCACCTCGTGTGTAGAGCAAGCTCTCACCTATGATCTTAGAGGAGCAGTGGTGATTGGTGTATGCACAGGTCTCTGGTAGCAGCAGGGGGTCACACACTGATGAAGGCAGGGGGCTGACAACCTTCCCTCAAGTGTCTGTGAAGAAGGCATGTCCCTGTTCTCTACAGTGCTCTGGTGGGTGGGCTCTACAGCCGTACCATAGGCACCCAGTGCTTTTAATTGTAAGGACTGGTGGGCACCACTTATCCTTGGACACCTGTCCCAGGTGGCTAAGTGGTGTGGTTGGAGCCTCCAGTCCTCAGGCCCCTGCTTGGATAGGTGAGGCCCTGTTTAATAGGCAGAGTGGTATCAAACATCAAAAACCTGCCTCTCCACCACACAGCTGAAACAGTCACAGTCAGACCTCAAACAGATTCACCCTTGCAATATAACAGCCTGATTGTATCCAGTGTAATGGAGCCCCTGGATCCATGCACGGGTGAAAGACAAAGTCTGTGGATTGCTTGTGCCTGGACTGGAGCTACTTCTGCTCTGAGTTTCCAGATTAGGGAAGTTGGCAGAGTATTTTTTTCCCCATCAGTTAATTTGTTCCTTCTCCAAAGCCAGGAGAGTGGTACATGGAGTGCAGCAGGACTTATGGCAGGCCCAGGGAAATAAGCTGTTAATAAAGCCAGCTGCAGCAGAGGGAGGAGGGATCAGATAGATAGGAGAGAGTTCTTTCAAAAGGAGGAGCTATTAGATCCGCACATGGTAAATTAGACAATATCACTTATCTTGTGCCAAGAGCACTGTTTTATCTCAGATTCCAGAGGCCTGTGTAGATTGTGTGTGCTGGCTGGGTCCCCACCTCGATTGCCCCAGGGGGTCAGGACTGCATCCCCTGCCTGCCTTCTTTTGCTGAAGCAGTCGTGTCCTAAACTCTACTGCTGGCCCCCCCACCGTCATACCAGGGGGTCAGGGGTATAGCACTTCAGTTGTCTTCTTTTGCTGAAGCAACCACGTCCTAAACAGCATGGCCAGCCCTACTGCAGCCACACCACAGGGTCAGGGGTATGCCACTTTGCTTGCCTTCTTTCACTGAAACAGCCATGTCCCCGAAAACAACCATCAGCCCCACTGCAGTCACGCCAAGGAATCGAGCTGAGGTGCTGCCATGGGCTCAGCAACTCCTCACTGCTTCTGCACTGTCTCTCCCTCCCTTGTCACTCAGTTTGATTTCTTAATTTTGCCTTTGATGCTCAAGGTTCCCAGCTTGTCATATATATATAATCGATTCACTTGCTTTTTTGGGTCTTTGTTGTAATGTCTGACTACTCTGCCATCTTGGCCCTGCCTCAACAGGTTTGGTTTTGGTTGGGTTTTCTTGGCTGTAATCTTTATGGAAGCAGATCGCTAGGCCTTGACTATATAAATATTTAAAAGCACCCAAAGTAATACATGTCTTTCAATGATACAAATACTTGCATGTAGAAGTATTAAGAGTGAATTAGAAAAATAAATACGAGTATCTTGAGAATCTGCACATCAAGGCATAAAAAGGAACGGGGAAGAGTGGTCAAAGGGGATTTTATCTAAAATGCCTCATTTTCACTTTTAAAATGGAGATTTTTAAAAGTACATGTTCCGTTAGCTGCCATCAAATTGGCCCGACTCATGTCGAGCAGAACTGCTCCATAAAGTTCTCTTGGCTGTATTCTTTATGGAAGCAGGTTGCCAGGCCTCGTCTTCAACAGGGCCACTGGATGGGTTTGAAGCACCAACTTTTAGGTTAGCAGCCAATCTCAAACTGATTGTACCACCTAAGCTCCTAAAAAGTATATACATGGGGATAAAGTGACTGGAAGTAAATATAAAAAAATATTTACAGCTGTTAATTCAAGGAGGTGGAAAATAGTTATCAATTACCCTATTCTTTATTGATGTTATAGATTGAATTGTGTCCCCCAAAAATGCATGTCAACTTGGCTAAGCCATGATTCCCAGTATTGTGTGGTTGTCCACCATTTTGTGATCTGATGTGGTTTTCCCATGTGTTCTAAATCCTAACTTCTATGATGTTAA
This sequence comes from Elephas maximus indicus, assembly GCF_024166365.1. Taxonomy (NCBI): domain Eukaryota; kingdom Metazoa; phylum Chordata; class Mammalia; order Proboscidea; family Elephantidae; genus Elephas; species Elephas maximus. The sequence continues at coordinate 132,262,682 of NC_064826.1, forward strand.
TGAGGCAAGATTAGAGGCAGCTATGTTACTGAGGTAGGGCTCAATCTACAAGATTAGGTTATGTTTTAAGTCAATCTCTTTTGAGGTATAAAAGAGAGAAGTGAGCAGAGAGACAGAGGGACCTCATACCACCAAGAAAGTAGTGCCAGTCTTTTAGACCCATCATCCCCGCACTGAGAAGCTCCTAGACCAGGGAAAGATTCATGACAAGGACCTTCCTCCAGAGCCAACAGAGATAGAAAGCCTTCCCCTGGAGCCGACACCCTGAATTCAGACTTCTAGCCTACTAGACTGTGAGAGAATAAACTGTTTGGCAAAGCCATCCACTTGAGATATTTGTTATACCAGCACCAGATAACTAAGACAATTAACTTTCTATGTTTTTTTAATTTTTCTAAAATGTCATTGGAAAAGCATAAATTGAAATTTGCAAAAAAAAAAAAAAAAAAGTCAAATTGGCAAATTACTTTGGATCAACAATCAATGCCCAAGGAAGCAGTAGTCAAGAAATCAAATAACATATTGCATTGGGCAAATCTGCAGCAAAAGACCTCTTCAAAGATTTAAAAAGCAAAATATCACTTTGATGAGTAAGGTGCCTTGACCCAAGCCATGATCTTTTCAATCATCTCATATGTATGTGAAAGTTGGACAGTGAAAAAGGAAGACAGGAGAATTAATGCATTCAAACTGATTTTGGCAACAAAAAATATTAAATATACCATGGACTGTCAGAAGAATGAACAAATTAGTATTAGAAGAAATATAACCAGAAAGCTTCTTAGATGCTAGGATGGCAAAACTTCAACTTGTTTTTTTGGGCATATCATCAAGAAAGGCAAATCACTAGAAAAATCACATAATCACATTATGCTTGAAAACAAGGGAAACTCTCAAAGAGATGGACTAGCCGGAACAATGGTCTCAAACACATCAACGATCATGAAAATGGCTCAAGGCCGGGCAACTTTTTGTTCTGGTATACCTACGGTCATCATGACTCCTAGCCAACTCAATGGCAACTACCAACAACAACATGTCAGGAAAGTGTTAAATCTGTTAACATGTAAGAACCTTGTACAAGTCAGTAAGATAAAAGATTGGTTTACAGAAGGTGAAATAAATGGGACAGAAGTTGATCAATCCCATTCATTAAGAAATGAAACATTTATTTACAGGCTGTGAACCTGGTGTCAATCACAGAACCACATCTATGTCTGAGAAATAGACACCATTTGCCAGTAATACCCACAAAAAATTCTGAAGCCAAGCTGCTTAAAGTGTTATGATGTAGTTTAGCCTGCTCAGTCCACAAGCGTCCCAGACCAGCCACAAGGCGTGAGCACCAAAGTCAAGAGGAATTGTTTAGAAATGTTTACAGCAATTTCAGACTGCTTTTATGTCTCTTTAATCTTTTTTTAAATTAGTTTTTATTTCAAATACCTGATTTTTTAAATTATATGTCTAGTACTATATTTCATTGTATCATATTTTACTAGTAGGTTGAATAGAAAAAAAAGGACTGCTCTAGTAGGTTGGATAGAAAAAAAAAGGACCTTTCTCCTATAGAAAAAGAAAAAAAAAGGAGCTCTGACCTCCCTTTTATACTCTTCACACTTTTTGATAAAAAGCAACTTTTTAATCATGACTTTTCATATTTTTTTTAAAAAAAAAACTTGTTTTTTTCGTATACTATTTAATAGGACTCAACTCTCCACATTATAAATCCTAAATTCCTCATGCTAGCATCAAAGGCCCAGGATTTACCTCTACGCTATCTCTCATTACTTCCTGACAGAAAGCTGATCTAAGTAAAGACCCTTTCCAGGCCCTGCAGGTGCCTGGATCAGTCCATCAAGTGCTGCTCTCTCCAACTACAGTACCTTGCTAGGCTCTATAATGACTCAGATCCTGCGCAGTCACCAGGGCTATCACAGAGCACACCTCACCCATTCTACTAACCACTCGATTGCCCCATTCTACCTGCAGTCATACCTTCTTTGAATAACCTTGAGTCCTAAGCACAATTCATTTGAATTATTTAACCCCATACTTTCTTGTTATCTCTTAAGTTTTCCACTGGAATGGGCAAAAATTATTCACTTTATTCCTACCACTTCTTTACGTAACTGCAGGATTGTCACTGGAAGTTCACAACGTCACCTAATGAAGCCCATCATTATTTTTATTTTTTTTTATGTTCCAGTATCATAATTCAGTAAGACCATAAGATCTGCATTTACCTAATGACATCTTTGCCCTACTATTAATCTGCTGCTTTTTACCAGGAATCAGCAAACATTTTCTTTCTTTTTTTACTGTGCTTTAAGGGAAAGTTTACAGTTCACGTCAGTTCTCATACAAAAACTTATACACACATTGTTATGTAACCCTAGTTCCTCTCCCTATAATGTGACAGCATGCTCCTCTTCTCTACCCTGTATTTCCCATGTCCATTAAACCAGCTCCTGTTCCCCTCTACTTTCTCATCTTGCCTCTAGACAGAAGCTTCCCACTTAGTCTCCTGTGTCTACTTGAGTAAGAAGCTCACTCCTCACCAGTATCATTTTATATCTTATAATCGAGCCTAATTGTAACGGATTGAATTGTGTCCCCCAAACATACGTGTCAACTTGGATAGGCCATGTGTACTGTCCTCCATTTTGTGATTTTCCTATGTGTTATAAATCATAATCTCTGCCTGTGGTTAAAAGGATTACTCAGGTCACCTCCCTGATCCAAAAGGGAGTTTCCCTGGGGTATGGCCTGCGACACCTTTTATATCTGAATAGATAAAAGGGAAGCAAGCAGAGATTTGGGGACCTCATATCACCGAGAAAGCAGCACCAGGAGCAGAGCGTGTCCTTTGGGCCTGGGGTCCCTACACCTGAGAAGCTCCTTGACCGTGGAAGATTGAGGACAAGGACCTTCCTCCAGAGCCAACAGAGACAGAAAGCCTTCCCCTGGAGATGACATCCTGAACTTGGACTTATAACCTACTAGACTGAGAGAAAATAAATTTCTCTTTGTTAAAGCCACCCACTTGTGGTACTTCTGTCTTATGGCAACACTAGATGACTAAGACACTAATCTTTAGCAAACATTTTCTGTAAAGGGCCAAGTAGTATGAGTTGGAGTCAACTCAACAGCAACTAACATCAACAACAATAACAACAGTAAGCATTTTAGGCTTATGGGCCATGCAGTCTGTCTCAGCTACTCAACTCTGTCCTTGTAGTGAGAAAGTAGCCACAGACAATGCATAACGAATAAGCGTGGATGTGTCCCAGTATAAATTTACTAATAAAGAGTGAAATTTGAATTTTAGATCATTTTCACATCACAAAATATTGTTCTTGATTTTTTCCTCAATTATTTAAAAATGTAAAAAAAATTCTTAGTTTGTGGGCCATAAAAATAATAATAATAATAAAAAAAAGCAGTAGACTAGATTTGGCCCATAGGCTGTAATTTGTTTACCTCTGCTTTGTATTTTCTATGATGTTAACTTATATTTATTTCCATTATTTCAGAAGAATGTGTAGACATTTTATAAACCTCATATAAGCACCATTACGCAAAATGGTGAACAAACTGGACAGCCCACCTGGGATGTGATCATTTTTCCGCTGATCTTGGAAGAATGCAGAGAACAATGAAAGCACAGCCGGGAGAGAAGAAAACATCACGAGAGCTATCTTACAACTCCTTTACTCACCTGCCTACGCAGCTCCACAGAGCAGCTGGAAAAACGCCTCTGAATAGGAAATTCCTTCAGAAGGGGCAGAAGGGACGAGGGTGATGGCGGGGGCACCCACATGTCCATGTGTGACTCTGGTGTACTGCTCATGCGGTGCTTGGACATGTTCCTTTTCATTAGGCAAATAAGAACATTGTTTTCTACTGACTTAACAATTTACACTCTATGCTAACACAGAAAAATGTAAATCCACACACGAAACTAATCACATAAATTCAGGATAAGTCAAAGGATAGAACACACTGCATTCACTAAAAGTGACCCTGAGCAAAGTACTCAGTCTGCAACGTTTATTCTAAGCCGGGGACCCACAAAAGTTCTGAAAGGGGTGGGTGTTCTGAGGCCTGGACTTTTTTGGAAGGAAAAAAAAAAAGAGCTCTAAATCAAAAGTATCTTTGGATTTAAAAAAAAAAAAAAAAAACTTTTTTTTATCTACTGTCAAAGCAGAAAAGAGACTCAATGTCTGCTCTTGACTGCCACAAAATAAATAAATAAATAAAAAGTGTGCCCTTAACCAGTCACTTAACCTTTTAGGCCCATTTCCTTCCCTACCTCCTACCCCTCATCTTCTAAATAGAGCAGAAGCAGAAAAGACTTAGAGACTTTTCTTGCAGTACCATCCCTGAGTCTATAAGAGCAAGACAGAGGGGGTATCAGGTTACCTCCAGTTGTGCCATGGTGTACAAGAAGCTCAGAATCTAGAAAGAGCAAGTAAAGAATGAAGGGATGGAGTAGGTACTTTCCTTCTCTGTGGCTGGACAGCTCCCCATCTCCCCATGATGCCTTCACATCTCCTCAAGAAGGAGTATTTTCCATTCCCTCTGCTTTTCCCTCTTCCCCCAACCACAGCTCATGTCTCTTTCCTAAAAGTTGGTTCAAAGCCTCCACCATCACCCAGTGTGTGAGGGATTCTGGATGAGGCACCATCATGCAGCTCTCACTGGAGGACCCTGAATGGCTTCTGGCCAAGCATATCGAGGATCCTAGGACATTCTACTTCAGATCTGGATCTCTGCTGAGATGTCACGCCAGCTGGCTAGGTGTCTTTCTAGAAAGGATTCCTGCTTTAGAACCCTACTTCTCACCTCACAAGAGCTTTCTCATTCCAAAGGAGCTGGACCTAAGTCTTTTAGAATCCTTACTCAGGTTCTAAAGTTCTTGGATCTTCCTGAAATCACCAGCTAGATCTTCTGTAAATGTAAGCTGGTGTCTGTGAAGACACAGACAAGGCTGAGCAGTGTTGGAGGGATCTGGACACCTTCATTTATGTGACAGGACTGACAAGAAATTCCCCCAAACCAATGCCACATTCACTTCAAAATTATTTCCTTGAGGCATTAGAGTCATGACACTGCTGACTGCAGGAAGAGACCCATGCTTGCCTTTGAAAACCTGGTCAAATTCACAAAAAAAGACCAGACTTTGTGGTCTGATAGACTGGAGGAATCCCAAGACTATGGCCCCCGGAAACCCTTTGAACAGAGAACTGAAGCTGCTCCCAAAGTTTACCTGTCAGCCAAAGATAACAAAGGTCTACAAAACAAACAACACGTGTGAGGAACCTGCTTCTTAGCTCAATCATGGAAATGAGACCAAATGGGCAACACTTGCCTAAAAGCAAAGACGAGAAGGCAGGAAGGGATAGGAAAACCGGACGAATGGAAATGGGGGACCCGGGATGGAGAAGGGAGGATTGCAACCAATGTGGCAAAACAATTTGTGTATAAATTGTTGAATGAGAAAGTAATTTGCTCTGTAAAATTTCACATAAAGTACAAAAAAAAAAAAAAAACCTGGGATGCAGTGGAGTCAACTACTCAGGGCGCCCCCTGTGTGTCAGAGTAGGCCTGTGTGGCATAATGTTTTCAGAGGCTGATTTTTCGTAAGTAGATCACCAGACGGTTCTTCCGAGACACCTCTGGTTGGACACCAGTCTGCAACCTCAGGTAAACAGATGAGCACTGCTAACTGCGTGCACCACCCAGGGACTCCGTGCTCGCCCTCTGTTAAGGTTTTATGCGAGGCAGAGAATGAAATACACAATCTATCCTTGCTCCTTCATCTGCTACATTCACCACCCTGAATGTTTTGCCACCTCTCTGAGCCTCAGTCTCGTTGTTACAATGGGGACGCAACAGTAGCCACAGTTGGGCGATTTATGCCAGATCCTGAGATGAAAGAATAAAGCTCCCACGTTCCAGGAGAGAAGTGAGCATCTGAGCCTCGAGGCCGGTTTCCAGGAGCTCTCATCAAGGTTCCCCGGGGACCCTTCACCTTAGAGAGGAAATTTAACTTCCCCTGGCAGCAACCGCTCAGACCTGCCAGCTCCCATCAGGTGCATGAAAAGGAGCAGGACAAACCGAGGTCCAAGGGCTCCCCTCCCAGGAGCCGTGGGGAGCCCCCCATCCACCCACGCCCCAACCCTCCGGGACTCACCCTCCGCCTCCTCGTCGTCGCGTCCTTCTCGCCCGCGTCCAGGGAGGCTCCGAGCCGCCCCGAAGCAGGCCCAGGCCGGCGGACCGAGACTTACTGGAGGGGGCGGCCGCGCACATGCGCAAAAGGTCCGGGCGGCTCCACGTCCTGAGCCAGAAAGTGCGCACTGAATGTACCCAAAGTTCTTTCCAACCCCACTGGAAGAGGATCTGAGATTTCAGGCTCCTGGGGAAGTTGCCAAATTAGTAAATAAAGTGCAGCATAAGATATATTTATGCTACAGCTTTATTAGTTGCTTCTCTGAAATAAATTATAAGTATCAAAATTACATACCTCTTTCTTTAATTGTGGAGCCCTGGTGGCACAGTGGTTAAGAGCTCAGCTGCTAACCAAAAGGTCGTAAGCTCAAATCCACCAGCCACTCCTTGGAAACCCTGTGGTGCAGTTATACTCTGTATGAAGTAGAGAAAATGCATTTTCTTTAATGTTTTAATATTAGAGAGAATATATTTTCTCGTTTGTTTTAATATAGCTACATAGGCTGTGATTAATCTCTAGTCTTCGGAAAATGGCGCAGGCTCTGTTCAAAATGTAGCTGAGCAGCCCGTTCCACTCTTAAACATAACAAACAGCCTAATACCTTAGAACATGTTTTTCCCTATTCAAAATGCGTGATTGAGAGCTTGACATGACTAATGCCGTAATGGTGCTCTAAGTAATCTCTAAACATTTTTTTTTATTGCACCAGCTGCACCGGTCTCTTCCAAAGGGGTGCAGAGCGCTCTTAGCTCCTGTGGCCTTGGTCTGTCTTCTCTTTTTTGTTCTCTTGAGAAATGGCCTTCAGCCTGCAAAAGGACAGGAAGACTGGCATTTTTAATCTGCAACTTTCTTTCTTGCTCCCTGTCTCAGCCAGAGTGGACTTGGCAAAACAGTCCCAAGAGATTCGTAGGTGAGTTTTTTCAGCCTGTTACAAACATACAGATTAGAGTCCGGATGTCTGACATGCATGCCTTTTTTTTTTTAATTAATTTTTATTAAGCTTCAAGTGAACATTTACCATTCCAATCAGTCTGTCACATGTAGGTTTACATACATCTTACTCCCTTCTCCCACTTGCTCTCCCCCTATTGAGTCAGCCCTTACAGTCTCTCGTTTCGTGCCGATTTTGCCATCTTCCCTCTCTCTCTATCTTCCCATCCCCCCTCCAGTCAAGAGTTGCCAACACACTCTCCAGTGTCCACCTAATTTAATTAGCTCACTCTTCATCAGCATCTCTCTCCCCCCCACTGACCAGTCCTTTTCATGCCTGATGAGTTGTCTTCGGGGATGGTTCCTGTCCTGTGCCATCAGAAGTTCTGGGGAGCATTGTCTCTGGGATTCCTCTAGTCGCAGTCATACCATTAGGTACGGTCTTCTTATGAGAATTTGGGGTCTGTATCCCATTGGTCTCCTGCTCCCTCAGGAGTTGTCTGTTGTGCTCCCTGACAGGGCAGACATCGATTGTGGCCAGGCACCAACTAGTTCTTCTGGTCTCAGGATAATGTAGGTCTCTGGTTCATGTGGCCCTTTCTGTCTCTTGGGTTCTTAGTTGTCGTGTGACCTTGGTGTTCTTCTTTTGCCTTTGCTCCAGGTGGGTTGAGACCAACTGGTGTATCTTAAATGGCCGCTTGTTGGCATTTAGGACCCCAGGCGCCACAATTCAAAGTGGGATGCAGAATGTTTTCATAATAGAATTATTTTGCCCATTGACTTAGAAGTCCCCTCAAACCAAGTTCCCCAGACCCCAGCCCCTGCTCCGCTGACCTTTGAAGCTTTCATTTTATCCCGGAAACCTCTTTGCTTTTAGTCCAGTCCAATTAGGCTGACCTTCCTTGTATTGAGTGTTGTCTTTCCCTTCACGCAAAGCAGTTCTTATCTACTGATTGATCAATATAAAGCCCTTTCCCTTCCTCCTTCCCTCCCCGCTTTGTAACCACAAAAGTATGTGTTCTTCTCCGTTTCTTCTATTTCTCAAGATCTTATAATAGTGGTCTTATACAATATTTGTCCTTTTGCCTCTGATTCATTTCGCTCAGCATAATGCCTTCCAGTTTCCTCCATGTTATGAAATGTTTCAAAGATTCGACACTGTTCTTTATCGATGCGTAGTATTCCATTGTGTGAATATACCATAATTTATTTAACCATTCATCCGTTGACGGCCATCTTCGTTGCTTCCAGCTTTTTGCTATTGTAAACAGAGCTGCAATAAACATGGGTGTGCATATATCTGTTTGTGTGAAGACTCTTGTATCTCTAGGGTATATTCCGAGGAGTGGGATTTCTGGGTTGTATGGTAGTTCTATTTCTAACTGTTTAAGATAACGCCAGATGGATTTCCAAAGTGGTTGTACCATTTTACAATCCCACCAGCAGTGTATGAGAGTTCCAATCTCTCCGCAGCCTCTCCAACATTTATTCTTTTGTGTTTTTTGGATTAATGCCAGTCTAGTTGGTGTGAGATGGAATCTCATCGTAGTTTTAATTTGCATTTCTCTAATGGCTAATGATCGGAAGCATTTTCTCATGTATCTGTTGGCTGCCTGAATATCTTCTTTAGTGAAATGTGTGTTCATATCCTTTGCCCACTTCTTAATTGAGTTGTTTGTCTTTTTGTGGTTGAGTTTTGACAGAATCATGTAGATTTTAGAGATCAGTCACTGGTCTGAGATGTCATAGCTGGGTATTCTTTCCCAGTCTGTAGGTGGTCTTTTTACTCTTTTGGTGAAGTCTTTAGATGAGCATAGGTGTTTGATTTTTAGGAGCTCCCAGTTATCTGGTTTCTCTTCATCATTTTTGGTAATGTTTTGTATTCTGTTTAGGCCCTGTATTAGGGCTCCTAGGGTTGTCCCTATTTTTTCTTCCGTGATCTTTATCGTTTTAGTCTTTATGTTTAGGTCTTTGATCCATTTGGAGTTAGTTTTTGTGCATGGTGTGAGGTTGGGTCCTGTTTCATTCTTTTGCAAATGGATATCCAGTTATGCCAGCACCATTTGTTAAAAAGACTATCATTTCCCCAATTGACTGACACTGGTCCTTTGTCAAATATCAGCTGCTCATACGTGGATGGATTTATATCTGGGTTCACAATTCTGTTCCATTGGTCTATTTGCCTGTTGTTGTACCAGTACCAGGCTGTTTTGACTACTGTAGCTGTATAATAGGTTCTGAAATCAGGTAGAGTGAGGCCTCCCACTTTCTTCTTCTTTTTCAGTAGTGCTTTGCTTATCCGGGGGTTCCTTCCCTTCCATATGAAATTAGTGATTTGTTTCTCTATCCCCTTAAAATATGACATTGGTATTTGGATTGGAAGTGCATTATATGTATAGATGGCTTTTGGTAGAATAGACATTTTTACTATGTTAAGTCTTCCTATCCATGAGCAGGGTGTGTTTTTCCACTTAAGTATGTCCTTTTGAATTTCTTGTAGCAGAGTTTTATAGTTTTCTTTGTATAGGTCTTTTACATCCTTGGTAAGATTTATTCCAAAGTATTTTATCTTCTTGGGGGCTACTGTGAATGATATTGATTTGGTTATTTCCTCTTCGGTGTTCTTTTTGTTAATGTAGAGGAATCCAAGTGATTTTTGTATGTTTATTTTATAACCTGAGACTCTTCCAAACTCTTCTATTAGTTTCAGTAGTTTTCTGGAGGATTCCTTAGGGTTTTCCATGTATACGATCATGTCATCTGCAAATAGTGATAGCTTTACTTCCTCCTTGCCAGTCTGGATACCCTTTATTTCTTTGTCTAGCCTAATTGCCCTGGCTAGGACTTCAAGTACGATGTTGAATAAGAGCAGTGATAAAGGGCATCCTTGTCTGGTTCCCGTTCTCAAGGGAAATGCTTTCAGGTTCTCTCCATTTAGAGTGATATTGGCTGTTGGCTTTGCATAGATGCCCTTTATTATGTTGAGGAATTTTCCTTCAATTCCTATTTTGGTAAGAGTTTTTATCATAAATGGGTGTTGAACTTTGTCAAATGCCTTTTCTGCATCTATTGATAAGATCGTGTGTTTTTTATCTTTTGTTTTATTTATGTGATGGATTACATTAATGGTTTTTCTGATATTAAACCAGCCTTGCATACCTGGTATAAATCCCACTTGATCAGGGTGAATTATTTTTTTGAAGTGTTGTTGGATTCTATTGGCTAGAATTTTGTTGAGGATTTTTGCATCTATGTTCATGAGGGATATAGGTCTAAAATTTTCTTTTTTTGTAATGTCTTTACCTGGTTTTGGTATCAGGGAGATGGTAGCTTCATAGAATGAGTTGGGTAGTATTTCGTCTTTTTCTATGCTTTGAAATACCTTCAGTAGTAATGGTGTTAAGTCTTCTCTGAAGGTTTGGTAGAACTCTGCAGTGAAGCCGTCTGGGCCAGGATTTTTATTTGTTGAATGTTTTTTGATTACCGTCTCAATCTCTTTTTTTGTTATGGGTCTATTTAGTTGTTCTACTTCTGAATGTGTTAGTTTAGGTAGGTAGTATTTTTCCAAGAAATTATCCATTTCTTCTAGGTTTTCAAATTTGTTGAGTACAATTTTACGTAGTAATCTGAAATGATTCTTTTAATTTCATTTGGCTCTGTTGTGGTCCTTCTCATTTCTTATTCGGGTTATTTGTTTCCTTTCCTGTTTTTCTTTAGTCAGTCTAGCCAATGGTTTATCAATTTTGTTAATTTTTTCAAAGAACCAGCTTTTGGCTTTGTTAATTCTTTCAATTGTTTTTCTGTTCTCTAATTCATTTAGTTCAGCTCTAATTTTTATTATTTGTTTTCTTCTGGTGCCTGATGGGTTCTTTTGTTGCTCACTTTCTATTTGTTCAAGTTGTCGGGACAGTTCTCTGATTTTGGCTCTTTCTTCTTTTTGTATGTGTGCATTTATCGATATAAATTGGCCTCTGAGCACTGCTTTTGCTGTGTCCCAGAGGTTTTGATAGGAAGTATTTTCATTCTCGTTGCTTTCTAAGAATTTCCTTATTCCCTCCTTGATGTCTTCTATAACCCAGTCTTTTTTCAGGAGGGTATTGTTCATTTTCCAAGTATTTGATTTCTTTTCCCTAGTTTTTCTGTTATTGATTTCTAGTTTCATTGCTTTGTGGTCTGAGAAGATGCTTTGTAATATTTCGATGTTTTGGATTCTGCAAAGGTTTGTTTTATGACCTAATATGTGGTCTATTCTAGAGAATGTTCCATGTGCACTAGAAAAAAAAGTATATTTTGCAGCAGTTGGGTGGAGAGTTCTGTAGAAGTCAATGAGGTCAAGTTGGTTGATTGTTGTAATTAGGTCTTCCGTGTCTCTATTGAGCTTCTTACTGGATGTCCTGTCCTTCTCCGAAAGTGGTGTGTTGAAGTCTCCTACTATAAATGTGGAGGTGTCTATCTCACTTTTCAATTCTGTTAAAATTTGATTTATGTATCTTGCAGCCCTGTCATTGGGTGCGTAAATATTTAAGATGGTTATGTCTTCCTGATCAATTGTCCCTTTTATCATTATGTAGTGTCCTTCTTTATCCTTTGTGGTGGATTTAAGTTTAAAGTCTATTTTGTCAGAAATTAATATTGCTACTCCTCTTCTTTTTTACTTATTATTTGCTTGATATATTTTTTTCCATCCTTTGAGTTTTAGTTTGTTTGTGTCTCTAAGTCTAAGGTGTGTCTCTTGTAGGCAGCATATAGATGGATTGTGTTTCTTTATCCAGTCGGTGACTCTCTGTCTCTTTATTGGTGCATTTAGTCCATTTACATTCAGCGTAATTATAGATAAATAAGTTTTTAGTGCTGTCATTTTGATGCCTTTTCATGTGTGTTGTTGTCCATTTCATTTTTCCACATGCTTTTTTGTGCTGAGACGTTTTTCTTAGTAGCTTGTGAGATCCTCATTTTCATAATGTTTAACTTTATGTTTGTTGAGTCGTTACGTTTTTCTTGGCTTTTTTCTTGAGTTATGGAATTGATATTCCTTTTTGTGGTTACCTTATTATTTACCCCTATTTTTCTAAGTAAGAACCTAACTTGTATCATTCTATATCGCCTTGAATCACTCTCCATCTGGCAGTTCAATGCCTCCTATATTTAGTCCCTCTTTTTGATTATTGTGACCTTTTATCTATTGATTTCCATGATTTCGTGTTATGTGTATTATTTATTTATTTTTTAGAATTAATCTTAATTTGTTTGTTTTTGTGCTTTCCCTATTTGAGTTGCGTTGATATCAGGACGTTCTGTTTTGTGACCTTGTATTGTGCTCGTACTTGATATTATTGGTCATCAGGCCAAACAATCTCCTTTAGCATTTCTTGCAGTCTTGGTTTAGTTTTTGCAAATTCTCTAAACTTGTGTTTATCTGTAAGTATCTTAATTTCTCCTTCATATTTCAGAGAGAGTTTTGCTGGATATATGATCCTTGGTTGGCAGTTTTTCTCCTTCAGTGCTCTGTATATGTCGTCCCATTCCCTTCTTGCCTGCATGGTTTCTGCTGAGTAGTCTGAACTTATTCTTATTGACTTTCCCTTGAAGGAAATCTTTCTTTTCTCCCTGGCTGCTTTTAAAATTTTCTGTTTGTCTCTGGTTTTGGCAAGTTTGATGATAATATGTCTTGGTGTTTTTCTTTTTGGATCAATCTTAAATGGGGTTCGATGAGCATCTTGGATAGATATCCTTTCGTCTTTCATGATGTCAGGGAAGTTTTGTGTCAGGAGTTCTTCAACTATTTTCTCTGTGTTTTCTGTCCCCCCTCCCTGTTCTGGGACTCCAATCACTCGCAAGTTATCCTTCTTGATAGAGTGTCACATGATTCTTAGGGTTTCTTCATTTTTTTAAATTCTTTTATCTGACTTTTTTTCAGCTATGTTGGTGTTGATTCCCTGGTCCTCCAGAAGTCCCAGTCTACATTCTAATTGCTCGAGTCTGCTCCTCTGACTTTCTATTGCGTTGTCTAATTCTGTAATTTTATTGTTAATCTTTTGGATTTCTACATGCTGTCTCTCTATGGATTCTTACAACTTATTAATTTTTCCAGTATGTTCTTGAATAATCTTTTTGAGTTCTTCAACAGTTTTATCAGTGTGTTCCTTGGCTTTTTCTGCAGTTATCCTAATTTCATTTGTGATATCTTTAAGCATTCTGTAAATTAGTTTTTTATATTCTGTATCTGATAATTCCAGGATTGTATCTTCATTTGGGAAAGATTTTGATTCTTTTGTTTGGGGGGTTGGAGAAGCTGTCATGGTCTGTTTCTTTATGTGGTTTGATATGGACTGCTGTCTCCGAGCCATCACTGGGAAACTAGATTTTCCAGGTAATCAGCTAAAAAAAATGCAGTCAGATCCCTATCTGAATTCTCCCTCTGGCTCAGGGTATTCGGATGTTAATGGAGCCGCCTGGGGAGGGTGGGGGAGGGATCAGAGAGCTAGGAGTGTAGCACCACAGAATATAGAGCTGATCCCCGCGTTCACGCTCCACCCCCGTCCGCCAAAATCCCGGCAGGATTGCTCCCCAGCTGGGACGCTACTCTCCCCGCTCCTAGACCAGTTACTTCCTCCCGGGGACTTCTCCCTCCGGTGCGCGGCACCGCTCGCGTGAACTGGGTAGGTGTCTCCTGCACGAATGGGTGGGCCAGCCCCCAGGTTCAATTCAGGGGAATATAACTGATCTCCACAGTCACACCCCGCCCACTTTCGCGAAAATTGCAGCGGGACAGCTCCCCGGCTGGGACGCTGCTCTCCCCGCTCCAAGACCAATCACTTCCTCCCGGGGACTTCTCCCTGTGGTGCGCCGAGCCGCAGGCGCGAACTGTGTGGGCGTCCCCTACACGAACGTGTGGGCCCCGCCCAGGGGTCGCTTTAGGGAAATATAGCTGATCCCCCTGCTCCCGCCACGCCCACTTCCCACCAAACTCCCAGCGGGACGGCTCCCCAGCTGGGATGCTGCTCTCCCTGCTCCAAGATCAGTCACTGCCTCCCGGGTGCTTCTCCCTCTGGCTGCGCCGCTACGCCGCTGGCGCCAACCAGCTAGACTCCCTCCCGGCATGGGTTCGGGGGGGGGTAGGGCTGGGCCCCTTGTCTGTGCCGTCTGGCCCCCTGGGCTCTGCCCCAGATTGGGCTCCGAAGGTCACCTGCCTGGTACGCTGGCTCCTAGTTCTGAAAACGGTCGCTGTCTGCCCGTATTTGTTCGTTTTCCATCTCTAAGTCTGTGTTTGTTGTTCAGAGTTCGTAGATTGTTATGTATGTGATCGATCCACTTGTTTTTCTGAGTCTTTGTTGCAAGAGGGATCCGCGGTAGCGTCCACCTAGTCCGCCATCTTGGCCCCGCCTCGACATGCATATCTTTAGTAAAGAGTTTTGTGTTGTACAAGACTGTCTGTGGACTACATGCTCAAAACATTAGGTAACCCTGATCTTTGCCATATAAAACCCTCCCATCAGCCCTTAAGGGTAGACAGAATTTGGGAGAAATTTAACCCCCTCTGTCTCTTGGATACCGGTATTCAATAAAGCCCTCTTGCTGCTTACCTCCTCCTGTCTCAGTATTGGCTTTGTGGCAGGCAGCTCGAATCCGCGATTTGGGGTAACATGTATAGGATCGCTATGAGTCGGTGGCAGCTAACAACAACAACAGCATAAAGTTAGCGTTTAGAATTGTTCTTCAAATTTGATTTGTTAAACCACCTGATACCATAGTTCATGGCATAATTTGGCTTTACCATTCATCAGGATCTTCAAAAAAAAGCACTTCTTTAACAAGACAGGTCCCTGAGGGGCCCAAACTGTTTGCTATAGACAAGCAGCCTAAAGGTTGGCTGCTTAAACCGACCCAGCGGCAACTCAGAAGACAGGCCTGTAGATCTGCTTCCCTAAAGGTTACAGCCAACAAAATCCTGTGGAACAGTCCTATTCTGTAACACATGGGGTTGCCATGAGTCAGAATGGAATTATCATTTGTAGTATTAAAAAAGGAAGCCCTGGTGGCACAAAGGTTAAGCGCTGGGCTGCTAACTGAAGAGTTGGCAGTTCGAACTCATCCAATTCTTTAGGGGATGAAATTCATTAAAAAAAAAAAAAAAAAAAAAAAGACATGGCAAGTGCAATAATGATGACCCACTTCAAGTCAGAATTCACTACTGTCCCGTTTAGGAACAGCTCTGACAGTTACGAAATTTTCAATTCTTTCACATTCAACAGTGGAATGTTTCAATAAGACTGTTTGCCCTTCTTTCAATTTCATAATCCCACTGCTAAAGAGATATTGAAAACTGCAAACAAGAAATATGAGTAGGCTTCACTTAATGAGTTATTTAAAAAGTAAGCAGGAATTTGGGGGCTTTTCCTTCAGAATTAAAATATCATTTCAGAGCATTAAATAAACTGAGAGCTCCGTCAACTGCATTTGTAAAAAAAGAGCCAGTGGGTTTTTGAATGCAGAAGAAATGAAGGATACTGAATGCCAACAAAATTATTTAAAAAAAAAATTAAACTGCTGATTTCTCTTGTGTGAAACTCAAACAGTATAAATGCTGAAGTAAGAGAAATTTTATGACAATTACTTCGTTGTCAATAGAAGGAACATCAGGTGCTGTTTCAGCAGCATTATGCAAAACAAGGACAGGACAGACTGCACCTTCATGCTTTGTTTCAACTTGGAAAAAACATGTCTGCACGTTTACAAACATTCACCAAAATTTGTATCTCTCCATTAAAACCAGTACACTTTTCTTCATTAATTTCTAACTCAATAAGAGAGTGCAAACAGTTGCTATATTTATGAAGTCTTATCTAGAAAGGATTTTTACTCTCAATAGTCTTACAAGTAAGCATTTTTCACAACAAAAATACTGTGGAAGTGAAGGGAAAATATTTTCTGATTTGCGATTATCAGCTCTGCATTCATAGTTATGCTGAAAAAAAGGTGAGGCATTTAGATCATTGATGACATCTTTAACTGTGATTGGAGCTATTACTTTTTGTTGTTATTGCAATAGATTTCATGCAGGTAATTGAAAATTTGCTTTCAATTTTGGAGTCAGAAAATACTTCTGGAGAGACAATACAGTCATTTGAGCTGAAAGACTGAAGAGCATATACAGTATGGAAAGTTATTACAACCTCTGCTGGAATTATTATACCTCAACTTGAATTTCTCTTAAAATTTTTGGTTATTTTATCACTTTCTTTAAGGAACCCTGGTGGTGCATGATTAAAAGCTGTGCTGTTAACCGAAATGTTGGGAATTCGAATCCTCTCAGTGACCATTCGGACCTGGTAATCTGCTTCCTTAAAAATTACAGTCTAGAAACCCTGTGGAGCAATTTCACCCTGTCCTACAGGGTCTCTATGAGTCAAAAATTGACTCAGGAGTTCACCATTGGCGGGGCAAAGATGGCTGACTAGGCAGAACTACCACGGATCCCTCTTGCAACAAAGACTCAGAAAAACAAGTGAATCGATCACATGCATGACAATCTACGAAACCCTGACCATTAAACACAGAACTAAAGCATTGACCTGAGTGACGGGGAGTGAAAAGCCATGCCTGGAGCAGTGACCACTTCTGGAACCGGCATCCCGTGCCACAGCCTCGAGCCCTCGCAGTTCCCTGCTGCCAGAGAAGTGGGGCTGATTGCAGCTTACTGAAATGGGGCAAGCATGGGACACAGCCCTAACCCCTAATCCCCTGGAGTAACATCAGTAGAGACTCAGCCAGCACAAGCAGGCTGCACACTGATGCAGCTGACAAGAGAACAAGCAACCACGGGGAAGCAGCGACTCTTTTTGGAGCCTGGAGCCAGCGTCCTAGTCAGAAAACCTTGGCGCCGGGCTTTGGACTTAGCGCAGAGGAGCTGAGCATGGCTTCCTGAGACGGTGCAAGCACAGGATGCAGCCCTAGCCCCCTGAGGTAACCTCTGGGGAAACCCAGCCAGCACACAAGGTTACACAATGACACGGCTGACAGGAGGAGAAATCACTGAGAAGCAGCGACTGCTTTTGGAGCCTAGAGTGCAGCATCCCAGCCAGAAAGCCTTGGCGCTGGGCATTGGACTATGAGTGGAGTAGCTGATCACGGCTTCCTGAGACGGTGCAGGCTCTGGAATCTCAGATAAAACAATCATCACCAAGCAAGATAAGTAACTTTGTCTATATTGCTGGGTGCTACTCTCTCCTATCTAATTGATCCCTCACTCTCTGCCCCAGGGGGCTTCATTAACATTGGAATTTCCTGGGCCAGGGAGTGAAGTGCTCAACAGGGTTTTTTTTTTTTTTCTTCCCTAACCCATTCTCCTGGCCTGAGAGAAGCAGCAACTAACAACCCAGGGGAAAAAAATCCTTCCCTGACTACCCTAAACTGGAATGAAAATACTGAACCAGCTCCAGCCAAGTATATGAGATCCACAGTCTTTGGCTTCCATCCCTACAAGGAACAAGGTGGCTATTATAATGCAAAGGCAATTCTGATAGAGATCTGACTGTAATTGTTTTAGCAGAGCAGTGGAAAGACAAGTTTTGGAGGTCTGATACCTCTCTACCTATTAAACTGAACCCTCACTGATCAACAGTGGGGAACTAAGGGCTGAAGTTCCACCCACACCACCTAGCCACCTGCTAAAGAGGTCTGAGGATAGTGATGCCTACCAATCTTCAGAGGTAAAAGCATTGGGTGCCTAAGGTACAGCTGCAGAGCCCATCCACCAAAATGCTTTAGGAGTAGAGACACACCTACCCCACTGGCATGTGGGCGAATGCTGTCAGCATCCTGCTCTCCTTGGAGTGCAACTCTCTGATGCTATTAGAATCTGGTGCACACAACTATCACCACTACTCCTCTAAATTAATAGGTGACAGTCTACACCACACACTTGGTGACCCAAAATCAGAACACCTAAGCTGATTCTATTCAAGAATAGTGAACAGACTCTTAAGCTTATATATTTGGTAACAGCTCAAACCAGCTGGTAATAGGACATAAGTGATTCAAAGGCTACAACAACAAAGACAGCGCAATCTAGTAGCCCATCTGGGTATATTGAAACAAAACAAAACAAGAAGATAAGACTCAGTGAGCAAATATAAAATATCTTTACAATATCTTATAGATGGCTTGGAGACAGCAGTCGATATCAAATCACATAAAGAAGCAGACCATGATTGCTTCTACAGATCCCCAAATCAAAGAATCAAAATCTTTCCCAAATGAAGATACAATCCTGGAATTGCCAGATACAGAATATAAAAAACTAATTTACAGGATGCTTCAAGACATCAGGGATGACCTCAGAAATGAAATAAGGCAATCAACAGAAAAAACCAAGGAACACACTGATAAAACAGTTGAAGAAATCAAAAAAGGTTATTCAAGAACATAGTGGAAAATGAATAAGCTGCAAGAATCCATAGAGAGACAGCATTCAGAAATCCAAAAGATTAACAGTAAAATTACAGAATTAGACAACTCAATAGGAAGTCAGAGGAGCAGACACGAGCAATTGGAATGCAGAGTGAGAGAGGTGGAGGATAAGGCAATTGACACCAATTAGTTGAAGAAAAATCGGATAAAAGAATTAAAAGAAATGAAGAAACCCTCAGAATCATGTGGGACTCTATCAAGAAGAATGACTTGCGTGTGATTGGAGTTCCAGAACAGGGAGGGATAACAGAAAATACAGAGAGACTAGCTGAAGATCTGTTGGCAAAAACATCACTGGCATCGTGGAAGAAGAAAGGATATCTATCCACGAAGCTCATCGAACCCCATACAAGATTGATCCAAAAAGAAAATCACCAAGGCATATTATCATCAAACATGCCAAAACCAAAGATAAAGAGAAAATTTTAAAAGCAGCCAGGGAGGAAAGAAAGGTCTCCTACAAAGGAGAATCAATAAGATTAAGTTCAGACTACTCAGCAGAAACCATGCAGGCAAGAAGGCAATGGGATGACATATATAGAGCACTGAAGGAGAAAAATTGCCAGCCAAGGATCATATACCCAGCAAAACTCTCTCTCACATATGAAGGAGAAATTAAAACATTTACAGATAAACACAAGCTTAGAGAATTTGCAAAAACCAAACCAAAGCTACAAGAATTACTAAAGGAAATTCTTTGGACAGAAAATCAATAATATCAGAAACCACCACAACACAAGGTCCCAGAACAGAACATCCTGATATCGACTCAAATAGGGAAATCACAAAAACAAAATAAAATTAATTTAAAAAAGAAAAAAATGCTCAAAACAGGGAATTGTTCATATTAGTAAAAGATTACAATAATCAAAAGAGAGGGACTAAATTCGAGAGGCATAGATCTTCCATATGGAGAGGAAAACAAGGCTATATAGGATGATACAAGTTAGGTTTTTCCTTAGAAAAATAGGGGTAAATATTAAGGTAACCACCAAGAGGTCTAACAATTCCATACTTCGAAATAAAAAAAAAAGAAAAACATAATGACTCAGCAGAAATAAATTCAACTACTATGAAAATGAGGAACACACAAGTTACAAAGAAAAACTTCTCAGCACAAAAAACTAAGTGGAAAAATGGAATTGTCAACAACACACAAAAAAAGGCATCAAATGAAAGCACTAAACTCACACTTATCTATAATTACACTGAATGTAAATGGACTAAATGCACCAGTGAAGAGACAGAGAGCCTAAGACTGGATAAAAAATATGATCTGTCTATATGCTGCCTACAAGAGACACACCTTAGACTTAGAGACACAGAGAAACTAAAACCCAATGATGGAAAAAATATATCAAGCAAACAACAATCAAACAAGAGCAGGAGTGGCAATATTAGTTTCTGACAAAATAGACTTTAAAGTTACATCCACCACAAAGGATAAAGAAGGACGCTACATAATGATTAAACGGACAATTTACCAGGAAGATATAACCATATTAAATATTTATGCACCCAATGACAGGGCTGCAAGACACATAAAACAAACATTAACAGAATTGAAAAGTGAGATAGACACCTCCACAATTATAGTAGGAAATTTCAACACACCACTTTCAGAGAAAGATAGGACTTCCAGTAGGAAGCTCAATAGAGACATGGAAGATCCCATTGCTACAATCAACCAACTTGACCTCTACAATCATACAAAACACTCCACCCAATAGCTGCAAAGTATACTTTTTTTTTTCTAGTGCACATGGAACATTCTCAACAATAAATCACATATTAGGTCATAAAACAAACCTTTGCAGAATCCAAACACTGAAATATTACGGAAGCATCTTCTCACACCATAAGGCCATAAAAGTACAAATCAATAATAGAAAAATTAGGGAAAATAAATCAAACACTTGGAAACTGAACAATACCCTGATGAAAAAAGACTGGGTTACAGAAGACATTAAGGAGGGAATAAAGAAATTCATACAATGCAATGAGAATGAAGACAATTCCTACCAAAACCTCTGGGGCGCAGCAAAAGCAGTGCTCAGAGGTCAATTTATATCGATAAATGCACGCATACATAAAGAATAAAGAGCCAAAATCAGAGAACTGTCCCTACTACTTGAACAAATAGAAAGCAAGCAAGAAAAGAATCCATCAGGCACCAGAAGAAAACAAATAATAAAAATTTGAGCAGAATTAGAGAACAGAAAAACAATTGAAAGAATTAACAAAAACAAGAGCTGGTTCTTTGAAAAAATTAACAAAATTGTAAAACCATTGGCAAGACTGAATAAGAAATACAGGAAAGGAAACAATATAACCTGAAAAAGAAATAAGATGGGCCATATCACAACAGACCCAACTGAAATTAAAAGAATCATATCAAATTACTACGAAAAATTGTACTCTAACAAATTTGAAAACCTAGAAGAAATGGATGCATTCCTAGAACCACACTACCTACCTAAACTAACACAATCAGAAGTACAACAACTAAATAGACCCAAAACGAAAAAAGAGATTGAAAAGGTAATCAAAAAACTCCCAATAAAGAAAATCCCTGGCCTGGACGGCTTCACTGCAAAGTTCTACCAAACTTTCAGAGAAGAGTTAATGCCACTACTACTAAAGGTATTTCAAAGCATAGAAAAGGATGGAATACTACCTAACTCATTCTATGAAGCCAGCTTATTCTTGATAACAAAACCAGGTAAAGGCACCACAAAAAAAACTTACAGACCTATATCCCTCATGAACATAGATGCAAAAATTCTCAACAAAATTCTAGCCAATAGAATTCAACAACATATCAAAAAAATAATCCACCACGACCAAGTGGGATTTATACCAGGTATGCAAGGTTGGTTCGATATTAGAAAAACCATTAATGTAATCCACCATATAAATTTAAAAAAAGACAAAAACCACATGATCTTATCAATTGATGCAGAAAAGGCATTTGACAAAGCCCAACACCCATTTAGGATAAAAACTCTCAGCAAAATAGGAATTAGAGGAAAATTCCTCAATATAATAAAGGGCATTTATACAAAGCCAACAGCCAACATCATCCTAAATGGAGATAGCCTGAAAGCATTTCCCTTGAGAACGGGAACCACTCTTATTCGACATTGTACTGGAGGTCCTAGCCAGAGCAATTAGGCTAAACAATGAAATAAAGTGCATCCGGATTGGCAAGGAAGAAGTAAAATTATCTCTATTTGCAGATGACATGATCTTATACACAGAAAACCCTTAGGAATCCTCAAGAAAACTACTGAAACTAATAGAAGAGTTTGGAAGTGTTTCAGGTTACAAGATAAACATACAAAAATCAGTTGGATTCCTCTACATCAACAAAAAGAACATCGAAGAGGAAATCACCAAATCAATACCATTCACGGTAGCCCCCAAGAAGATAAAATACTTAGGAATAAATCCTATCTAAGATGTGTGTGTGTGTTGAAGATGTAAAAGACCTATACAAAGAAAACCACAAAGTAGTAGTACAAGAAAGTAAAAGGGACCTACTTAAGTGGAAAAACATACCTTGCTCATTCATGGATAGGAAGACTTAACATAGTGAAAATGTCTATTCTACCAAAAGCCATCTATACATGCAATGCACTTCCGATCCAAATTCCAACGACACTTTTTAATGTGACGGAGAAACAAATCACCAACTTCATATGGAAGGGAAAGAAGCGTCGGATAAGTAAAGCATTACTGAAAAAGAAGAAGAAAGTGGGAGGCCTCACTCTACCTGATTTTAGAACATATTATACACTCGCAGTAGTCAAAACAGCCTGGTACTGGTACAACAACAGGCACATAGACCAATGGAACAGAATTGAGAACACAGATATAAACCCATCCACGTATGAGCAGCTGATATTTGACAAAGGCCCAATGTCAGTTAGTTGGGGAAAAGATAGTCTTTTTAACAAATGGTGCTGGCATAATTGGATATGCACTTGCAAAAAAATGAAACAGGACCCATACCTCACACCATGCACAAAAACTAACTCCCAATGGATCAAAGACCTAAACATAAAGACTAAAACGATAAAGATCATGGAAGAAAAAAATAGGAACAACGTTAGGAGCCCTAATACAAGGCATAAACAGAACACAAAACATTACTAAAAATGCCGAAGAGAAACAAGATAACTGGGAGTTTCTAAAAATCAAACACCTATGCTCATCTAAAGACTTCACCAAAAGAGTAAAAAGACCATCTACAGACTGGGAAAGAATTTTCAGCTATGACATCTCCGACCAGCGCCTGATCTCTAAAATCTATATGATTCTGTTAAAACTCAACCACAAAAAGACAAGCCAATTAAAAATTGGGCAAAGGATATGAACACGCACTTCACTAAAGAAGATATTCAGGCGGCTAACAGATACATGAGGAAATGCTCTCTATCATTAGCCATTAGAGAAATGCAAATTAAAACTACAATGAGATTTCATCTCACTCCAACAAGGCTGGCATTAATCCAAAAACACAAAATAATAAATGTTGGAGAGGCTGTGGAGAGATTGGAACACTTAATACACTTCTGGTGGGAATGTAAAAGGATACAACCACTTTGGATATCGATCTGGTGTTTCCTTAAAAAACTAGAAACGACCCAGAAATACTCCTTGGAATACATCCTAGAGAAATAAGACCCTTTATACAAACAGATATATGTACACCCATGTTTATTACAGCACTGTTTACAACAGCTAAAAGCTGGAAGCAACCGAGGTGTCCATCAAAGGAGGAATGGATAAATAAATTGTGGTATATTCACACAATGGAATACTAGGCATTGATAAAGAACAATGATGTATCTGTGAAACATTTCAAAACATGGAGGAACCTGGAAGGCATTATGATGAGTGAAACTAGTGAGACGCAAAAGGACAAATATTGTATAAGACCACTATTATAAGATCTGGAGAAATACTATAAACTGACAAGAACATATTCTTTTGTGGTTACGAGAGGGGGGAGGGAGTGTGGGAGAGGGTTATTTACTGATTACATAGTACATAAGAACTACTTTAGTTGAAGGGAAGGTCAACACTCAATACAGAGGAAGTCAGCACAACCAGACTGGACCAAAAGCAAAGAATCTTCCTGAATAAACTGAATACTTAGAAGGTCAGAGGAGCAAGGGTGGGGGTTTGGGGACTATGGCTTCAGGGGACTTCTAAGTCAATTGGCAAAATAAAATCTATTAAGAAAACATTCTGCATCCAACTTTGAATTGTGGTGTCTGGGGTCTTAAACGCTAACGAGCAGCTATCTAAGATGCATCAGTTGGTCTGAACCCACCTGGATTAAAGGAGAATGAAGAACACCAAGGTCACAAGGTAATTATGAGCCCAAGAGACAGAAAGAGCTAGATGAACTAGAGACTACAACGTCCTGAGACCAGAAGAGCTAGATGGTGCCCAGCCACAATCGATGACTGCTATGACAGGGAGCACAACAGAGAACCCCTGAGGGAGCAGGAGAACAGTGGGATGCAGACTCCAAATTCTCATAAAAAGACCAGACTTAATGGTCTAAGATGACTGCTATGACAGGGAGCACAACAGAGAACCCCTGAGGGAGCAGGAGAACAGTGGGATGCAGACTCCAAATTCTCATAAAAAGACCAGACTTAATGGTCTAAGACTAGAATAATCCCAGTGGTCATGGTCCCCAAACCTTCTGTTGACCAAGGACAGGAAACATGTACGAAGCCAACTCAGCAGACAGGGATTGGACTGGACAATGGGTTGGAGAGAGATGCTGATGAGGAGTGAGCTACTTGCATCAGGTGGACACTAGAGACTATGTGGGCATCTCCTGTCTGGAGGGGAGATGGGAGGGTAGAGGGGTTAGAAACTGGTAAAGTGGTCACAAAAGAGAGACTGGAAGGAGGGAGAAGGTTGACTCATTGGGGGGAGAGTAACTGGGAGTATGTAGTAAGGTGTATATAAGTTTATATGTGAGAGACTGACTTGATTTGTAAACTTTCACTTAAAGCAAAATAAAAATTATTAAAAAAAAAAAAGAGTTCACCAAAAGCGTAAAAAGAGAACCTACAGCCTGGGAAAAGTTTTGGCTATCATGAATCAGAGAAAGGTCTAACCTCCTAAGATCAAGAAAATCCGGAGGCGGGGCCAAGATGGCTGACAAGGTAGAAGCTACCTCGGAGCCCTTTCAAAAAGGACTCGGAAAAACAAGTGAATCGATCACATACATGACAATCTACGAACGCTGACCAACAAACACAGATCTAAAGAGTTGACCTGAGTGACAGAGACTGAGAACAAACAACCACGGGGAAGCAGCGACTGTTTTCGGAGCCTGGAGCAAGCGTCCCAGTCAGGAAACCTTGGCACCGGGCTTTGGACTGGGCTCAGGGGAGCTGAGCACGGCATCCTGAGACAGCGCAAAATGGGGTACAGCCCTAGCCCCCTGAACTGACCTCGGGGGAAGCCCAGCCAGTGCACGCAGGCAGCGCAGCCATGCTGCTGACAGGAGGAGAAGTCACCGGGAGGCAGTGACTGGTTTTGGAGCTGGGAGTAAGGCATCCCAGCCAGGGAACCTTGGCGCTGGGCTTTGGACTGGGAGCGGAGTAGCTAACCGCAGCTTCTGAGACAGCGCAAGCACGGGAAGCGGGCCTAACCCTCGGGTGCAGTCTCTACCCAGCCAGCGCACACAGTCAATGCGCCCCTCGGGAATCTCAGATAAAACAGTCATGCCAAGCAAGATAAGTAACTTTGTCTATATTCCGGAGTGCTACTCTCTCCTATTTATCTGAACTCTCCCCTCCCCTTCCCAGGTGGCTTCATTAACATTGGAATTCCCTGAGCCAGAGGGTGAACAGCGCTGCCATTTTTCTTTCTTTGGTCTTTTCCTAACCCATTCTCCTGGCCTGAGAGAAGCAGCTACAAAAAACCCGGGGACCAAAAATCCTTCCCTAATTGGACTAAAAACACAGAACCAGCTCCAGCCAAGCATATGTGATCCACAGTCTTGGGCTTTCATCCCCACAGGGAACAAGGTGGCAATTATAATGCAAAGGCATTCCTGATAGAGATCTCACTGTAGTTGTTTTAGCAGATTACTGGAAAGACAAGTTTCCCAGGTCTGATATCTCTGCATAGTCAACAGAGCCCTCACTGACCTACTATGGGGAACTGAGGGCTGAAGCTCCCCTCAGACCACCTAGCCTCCTGCCTTAGGGGTTTAAGGAGGGTGACACCTACCAATCTGTACAGGTACTTCCATTGGGGACCTAAGGTACAGCTGCAGAGCCCACCCACCAAGGTGCTTGAGAAATAGAGACACACCTACCTCACTGACACTTGGGGGAAGCCTGTCAGCATCCTGCCCCCCCCCCCCCAGAGTGTGAACCCCTGCTGCTACTAGAATCTGGTGCACACAACTATCACCACTACTTCTCTAGGTGGATAGGTGACAGTCTGCACCACACACTTGATGACCCAATATCAGATTCTACTCAAGAATAGTGAATGGACTCAGGTTTATATATCTGGTAACAGCCCAAACCAACTGGTAATAGGAAATAAGTGAGTCAAGGGCTACAACAATCAAGACAGCACAATCTAGTAGCCCATCTACGTATATTAAAAGAAAACAAAACAAGTTAAGACTCAGTGAGCAAATATAAAATAAATCACTACAATATCTTGTAGATGGCTCAGAGACAGCAGTCGATATCAAACCACATAAAGAAGCAGACCATCATTGCTTCTACAACTCCCCAAACTAAAGAATCAAAATCTTTCCCAAATGAAGATACAATCCTGGAATTACCAGATACAGAATATAAAAAACTAATCTACAGAATGCTTCAAGACATCAGGGATGACCTCAGAAATGAAATAAGGCAATCTACAGAAAAAGCCAAGGAACACACTGATAAAGCAGTTGAAGAACTCAAAAAGATTATACAAGAACATAGTGGAAAAATGAATAAGCTGCAAGAATCCATAGAGAGACAGCATTCAGAAATCCAAAAGATTAACAATAAAATTACAGAATTAGACAACGCAATAGGAAGTCAGAGGAGCAGACTCGAGCATTGGAATGCAGAGTGGGAGATCCGGAGGACCAGGGAATTGACACCAATATAGCCGGAAAAAAATCAGATAAAAGAATTAAAAAAAATGAAGAATCCCTAAGAATCATGTGGGACTCTATCAAGAAGAATAACTTGAGTGTGACTGGAGTCCCAGAACAGGGAGGGATAACAGAAAACACACAGAAAACAGTTGAAGATCTCCTGACAGAAAACTTCCCTGACGTCATGAAAGACAAAAGGACATCTATACAAGATGCTCATCGAACCCCATTTAAGATTGATCCAAAAAGAAAATCACCAAGACATATTATCATCAAACTTGCCAAAACCAAAGATGAAGAGAAAATTTTAAAAGCAGCCAGGGAGAAAAGAAAGGTCTCCTTTAAGGGAGAGTCAATACGAATAAGTTCAGACTACTCAGCAGAAACCATGCAGGCGAGAAGGCAGTGCGATGACATATACAAAGCACTGAAGGAGAAAAACTGCCAGCCAAGAATTATATAACCAGCAAAACTCTCTCTGAAATACCAAGGCGAAATTAAGACTTTTTTTTTTTTTTACAGATAAACACAAGCTTAGAGAATTTGCAAAAACCAAACCAAAAAAAAAGCTACAAGAAATACTAAAGGAAATTGTTTGGTCAGACAACCAATAATATCAGATACCAGCACAACACAAGGTCACAAAACAGAACATCCTGATATCAACTCAAATAGGGAAATCACAAAAACAAATTAAGATTAATTAAAAAAAAATGCTCAAAAGAGGGAATCATTGAAGTCAATATGTAAAAGATCAAAATAATCAAAAAGAGGGACTAAATACAGGTGGCATAGAACTGCCATATGGAGAGGGATACAAGGCGATATAGGACAATACAAGTTAGGTTTTTACTTAGAAAAACAGGGGTAAATATTAAGGTAACCACAAAGAGGTCTAAAAACTCCATAACTCAAAATAAAACCAAGAAAAACAGAACGACTCAGCAAACATAAATTCAAATACTATGAAAATGAGGAACACACAATCTACAAAGATAAAAGTCTCAGCACAAAAAAGTAAGTGGAAAAATGAAATTGTCAACAATACACATAAAAAGGCATTAAAATGACAGCACTAAACACATACTTATCTATAATTACACTGAATGTAAATGGACTAAACGCACCAATAAAGAGACAGAGAGTCGCAGACTGGATAAAGAAACACGATCCGTCTATATGCTGCCTACAAGAGACACACCTTACACTTAGAGACACAAACAAACTAAATCTCAAAGGATGGAAAAAAAATATCAAGCAAACAATAAGCAAAAAAGAAGAGAAGTAGCAATATTAATTTCTGACAAAATAGGCTTTAAAGTTAAATCCACCACAAAGGATAAAGATGGACACTACATAGTGATAAAAGGGAC
This sequence comes from Elephas maximus indicus, assembly GCF_024166365.1. Lineage (NCBI taxonomy): Eukaryota > Metazoa > Chordata > Mammalia > Proboscidea > Elephantidae > Elephas > Elephas maximus. Next base: position 132,290,835 of record NC_064826.1, read on the forward strand.
AATTGACCAGGAAGATATAACCATTTTAAATATCTATGCACCCAATGACAGGGCTGCAAGATACATAAAACAAACTTTAAGAGAACTGAAAAGTGAGTTGGACACCTCCACAATTATAGTAGGAGACTTCAACACACCACTTTCAGAGAAGGACAGGACATCCAGTTAGAAGCTCAATAGGGACACGGAAGACCTAATTGCCACAATCAACCAAATTGACCTCATTGACTTCTACAGAATACTCCACCCAACAGCTGCAAAGTATACTTTTTTTTCTAGCGCACATAGAATAGACCACATATTAGGTCATAAAACAAACCTTTGCAGAATCCAAAACATCGAAATATTACAAAGCATCTTCTCAGACCACAAGGCCATAAATCAATAACAGAAAAATTAGGGAAAAGAAATCAAATGCTTGGAAACTGGACAATACCCTCCTGAAAAAAGACTGGGTTATAGAAGACATTAAGGAGGGAATAAAGAAATTCACAAAATGCAATGAGAATGAAAATACTTCCTATCAAAACCTCTGGGACACAGCAAAAGCAGTGCTCAGAGGTCAATTTATATCGATAAATGCACGCATACAAAAAGAAGAAAGAGCCAAAATTAGAGAACTGTCCCGACAACTTGAACAAATAGAAAGTGAGCAACAAAAGAATCCATCAGGCACCAGAAGAAAACAAATAATGAAAATTAGAGCTGAACTTAATGAATTAGAGAACAGAAAAACAATTGAAAGAAATAACAAAGCGAAAAGCTGGTTCTTTGAAAAAATTAACAAAATTGATAAACCATTGGCTAGACTGACTAAAGAAATACAGGAAAGGAAACAAATAACCCGAATAAGAAACGAGATGGGCCACGTCACAACAGACCCAACTGAAATTAAAAGAATCCTATCAGATTATTATGAAAAATTGTACTCTAACAAATTTGCAAACCTAGAAGAAATGGATGAATTCCGAGAAAAACACTACCTACCTAAACTAACACATTCAGAAGTAGAACACCTAAATAGACCCATAACAAAAAAAGAGATTGAAACGGTAATCAAAAAACTCACAACAAATAAAAGCCTTGGCCCGGACGGCTTCACTGCAGAGTTCTACCAAACTGTCAGAGAAGAGTTAACACCACTACTACTAAAGGTATTTCAAAGCATAGAAAATGACGGAATACTACCCAACTCATTCTTTGAAGCCACCATCTCCCTGATACCAAAACCAGGTAAAGACATCACAAAAAAAGAAAATTACAGACCTATATCCCTCATGAACATAGATGCCAAAATCCTCAACAAAATTCTAGCCAATAGAATTCAACAACATATCAAAAAAATAATTCACCACGATCAAGTGGGATTTATACCAGGTATGCAAGGCTGGTTTAATATTAGAAAAACCATTAATGTAATTCACCACATAAATACAACAAAAGACAGAAACTACATGATCTTATCAATTGATGCAGAAAAGGCATTTGACAAAGTCCAATACACCTTTATGATAAAAACTCTCAGCAAAATAGGAATTGAAGGAAAATTCCTCAACATAATAAAGGGCATCTACACAAAGCCAACAGCCAACATCACTCTAAGTGGAGAGAGCCTGAAAGCATTTCCATTGAGAACGGAAACCAGACAGGAATGCCCTTCATCACCGCTCTTATTCAACATTGTGCTAGAGGTCCTAGCCAGAGGAATTAGGCTAGACAAAGAAATAAAGGGCATCCAGATTGGCAAGGAGGAAGTAAAATTTTCACTATTTGCAGATGACATGATCTTATACACAGAAAACCCTAAGGAATCCTCCAGAAAACTACTGAAACTAATAGAAGAGTTTGGCAGAGTCTCAGGTTATAAGATAAACATACAAAAATCACTTGGATTCCTCTACATCAACAAAAGGAACATCGAAGAGGAAATAAACAAATCAATACCATTCACAGTAGCCCCCAAGAAGATAAAATACTTAGGAATAAATCTTACCGAAGATGTAAAAGACCTATATAAAGAAAACTACTAAGTACTACTAGAAGAAACTAAAAAGGACCTACTTAAGTGGAAAAACATACCTTGCTCATGGATAGGAAGACTTAACATAGTAAAAATGTCTATTCTACCAAAAGCCATCTATACATGCAATGCACTTCCGATCCAAATTCCAATGACATTTTTTAATATGATGTAGAAACAAATCACCAACTTCATATGGAAGGGAAAGAAGCGTCGGATAAGTAAAGCATTACTGAAAAAGAAGAAGAAAGTGGGAGGCCTCACTCTACCTGATTTTAGAACCTATTATACAGCCACAGTAGTCAAAAAAGCCTGGTACTGGTACAACAAGAGGCACATAGACCAATGGAACAGAATTGAGAACCCAGATATAAATCCATCCACATATGAGCAGCTGATATTTGACAAAGGCCCAATGTCAGTTAATTGGGGAAAAGATGGTCTTTTTAACAAACGGTGCTGGCATAACTGGATATCCATTTGCAAAAAAATGAAACAGGACCCATACCTCACACCATGCACAAAAACTAACTCCAAGTGGATCAAAGACCTAAACGTAAAGACTAAAACGATAAAGATCATGGAAGAAAAAATAGGGACAACGTTAGGAGCCCTAATACAAGGCATAAACAGAATACAAAACATTACCAAAAATGACAAAGAGAAACCAGATAACTGGGAGCTCCTAAAAATCCAACACCTATGCTCACCTAAAGACTTCACCAAAAGAGTAAAAAGACCACCTACAGGTTGGGAAAAAATTTTCAGCTATGACGTCTCTGACCAGTGCCTGATCTCTAAAATCTACATGATTCTGTCAAAACTCAACCACAAAAAGACAAACAACCCAATCAAGAAGTGAACAAAGGATATGAACACGCACTTCACTAAAGAAGATATTCAGGCAGCGAACAGATACATGAGGAAATGCTCTCAATCATTAGCCATTAGAGAAATGCAAATTAAAACTATGATGAGATTCCATCTCACTCCAACAAGACTGGCATTAATCCAAAAAACACAAAATAATAATTGTTGGAGAGGCTGCGGAGAGATTGGAACTCTTATCCACTGCTGGTGGGAATGTAAAATGGTACAACTACTTTGGAAATCTATCTGGCGTTTTCTTAAAAAGTTAGAAATAGATCTACCATACAACCCAGAAATCCCACTCCTCGGAGTATACCCTAGAGAAATAAGAGCCTTCACACAAACAGATATATGCACACCCATGTTTATTGCAGCTCTGTTTACAATAGCAAAAAGCTGGAAACAACCAAGGTGTCCATCAACGGATGAATGGTTAAATAAATTGTGGTATATTCACACAATGGAATACTACGCATCGATAAAGAACAGTGAGGAATCTGTGAAACATTTCATAACATGGAGGAAACTGGAAGGTATTATGCTGAGCGAAATTAGTCAGAGGCAAAAGGACAAATATTGTATAAGACCACTATTATAAGATCTTGAGAAATACTATAAACTGGGAAGAATACATACTTTTGTGGTTACAAGGTGGGGGAGGGAGAGAGGTGGGAGAGTTTTATTTACTGATTAGTAGATAAGAACTACTTTAGGTGAAGGGAAGGACAATACTCAATACATGGAAGGTCAGCTCAACTGGACAGGACCAAAAGCAAAGAAGTTTCCAGGATAAACTGAATGCTTCGAAGGTCAGTGGAGCAAGGGCGGGGGTTTGGGGACTATGGCTTCAGGGGACTTCTAAGTCAATTGGCAAAATAATTCTATTATGAAAACATTCTGCATCCCACTTTGAAATGTGGCGTCTGGGGTCTTAAATGCTAACAAGCGGCCATCTAAGATGCATCAATTGGTCTCAATCCACCTGGATCAAAGGAGAATGAAGAACACCAAGGTCACACGGTAACTATGAGCCCAAGAGACAGAAAGGGCCACATGAACCAGAGACTTACATCATCCTGAGACCAGAAGAACTAGATAGTGCCCGGCCACAACCGATGACTGCCCTGACAGGGAGCATAACAGAGAACCCCTGAGGGAGCAGGAGATCAGTGGGCTGCAGACCCCAAATTCTCATAAGAAGACCAGACTTAATGATCTGACTGAGACTAGAGGAATCCCGGGGGTCATGGTCCCCAAACCTTCTGTTGGCCCAGGACAGGAACCATTCCCGAAGACTCATCAGACATGGAAGGGACTGGACAATGGGTAGGAGAGAGATGCTGATGAAGAGTGAGCTACTTGTATCAGGTGGACACTTGAGACTGTGTTGGCATCTCCTGTCTGGAGGGGAGATAGGAGGGTAGAGAGGGTTAGAAACTGGCAAAATTGTCACGAAAGGAGAGACTGGAAGGGCTGTCTCATTAGGGGGAGAGTAAGTGGGAGTATGGAGTAAGGTGTATATAAGCTTATATGTGACAGACTGACTTGATTTGTAAACGTTCACTTAAAGCTCAATAAAAATTATTAAAAAAAATAAAGATCAAGAAAATCCAACACCTCTACAACAAAAAGACCAATAATCCAATTAATTAAAAAACGGACAAAGGAAATGAACAAACACTTCACCAAAGAAGTCATTCAAGCATCCAACAAATTCATGAGGAAATGCTCATGAGCACTAGCCATTGGAGAAATACTTATCGAAACCACAATGAGATACCATCTCACCCTGGCGTTACTAGCACAAACCCCAAAAACAGGAAATAACAAATGTTGGAGAGGCTGTGGGGAGAAAGGAACTCTTATGCACTGCTGGTGGGAATGCAAAATGATACAACCATTTTGGAAAACGATATGGTGCTTCCTTAGAAAGCTAGAAATAGAAATACCATATGATCCAGCAATCCCACTCCTAGAAATATATGCTAGGGAAAGAAGAGTCACCACATGAATAGACATATGTACACCCATGTTCATTGCAGCATTGTTCACAATAGCAAAAAGATGGAAACAACCTAGATGCCCATCAGCGGATGAATGAATAAACAAACTGTGGTATATACATACAACGGGGTATTATGCAATGGTAAAGAACAACGATGAATCTGTGAAGCATCTCATAACATCTCATAACATGGATGAATCTGGTGGGCATTATGCCAAGTGAAATAAGTCGATCACAAAAGGACAAATATTGTATGAGACCACTATTGTAAAAAGGTTTACATACAAAAAGAAACAATCTTTCATGGTTACGAGGGAGGGGAGGGTTGAGGATGGAAAAACAATAAATAGACAATAGATAAGTGAAAACTTTGGTGAAGGGTAAGACAGTACACAATACTGGGGAAGCCAGTACAAGGCAAGGTCATGGACGCTCCATAGACACATCCAAACTCCCTGAGGGACCGAATTGTTGGGCTGACGGCTGTGGAGACCATGGTCTTTGGGAACATCTAGCTCAATTGGTACAACACAGTTTATAAAGAAAATGTTCTACATTCTACTTTGGTGAGTAGCATCTGGGGTCTTAAAAGCCAGTGAGTGGCCATCTAGAATAACTGGTCTCACCCCCTTGGGTGCAAGGAAGAATGAAGAAAACTAAAGATACAAGGGAAAGATTAGTGCAAAAGACTAATGGATCACATCTACCATGGTCTCCACCAGACCAAGTCCAGTACAGCTAGATGGTGCCTGGCTACCACCACTCACTGCTCTGACAGGGGTCACAATAGAGGGGCCCAGACAGAACCGGAAAAAAAAGTAGAACAAAATTCTAACTTAAAAAGACCAGGCTTGCTGGCCCAACAGAGACTGGAGAAACCCTGAGAGTATGGCCCCCTGACACCCTTTCAGCTCAGTAATGATGTCACTTCTGAGGTTCACCCCTCAGTCAAAGATGGGACAGACCCATAAAACAAAATGAGATTAAAGGGGTACACCAGCCCAGGAGCAAGGACTAGAAGGCCGGAGGGGACAGGAAAGCTGGTGCTAGGGAACCCAAGGTTGAGAAAGGAGAATGTTGACATGTCGTGGGGTTGTTAACCAATGTCATAAAACAGTATGTGTACTGACTGTTTAATGAGAATCTAGTTTGTTCTGTTAAACTTCATCAAAAGTACAATGAAAAAATTCAATTAGAAAATGGAAAAAAAAAAGAGGTTGATTGGTTAAAAAAATTGACTCAACAGCACTTAACATCACTTTCTTTAGTACTAGTTGAAGAAATCATACATCTCTTATACTTAGCTGTAGTATATGTTGGTTTATATGTAATGTTCCATCATTTTCAATGTTGAACAAATGATTGCATGCGAAGAGCTTCAAAAAGACTTCTTCCTTGTTTAATCAATGTCCACTTTCTAGAAATTCATCAGAAATATACACTTGCATTTTGGCATTTTACTGTTAAAATATACAGAAATAAAAAATAAATAATAGCAACACAGCAAAAATTGAAAAGATTGACTTTGATAATTTCATGGCTGCATCAGTGCATCTGGCCCTCACAAGTCCAGACTTGTAACTAGCCATTGCCAAAAAGTAAAACAGGCTGCTGTGTAAAAGTAAAAGCAAATAGTTTTATTGAGGGCAAGAGATACAGTTGGAACCGGGAAACACAGGGTATGAAGTACCAAGTGTTCCAACATCCAAAAGGAGGGGTGAGCTTTTATACAGAAAAGTGGGGAAGGAAGTACGTGACCACAATCATAGGGGATTGGGTTTACACATGGGTACAAGACAATAGGAAGTTAAAATCTTACAAGTTTAGCTGATCTATTTTCTAACACAGACTTTCTGAGGTCAACCTAATAAATGATTTTCTACATATTTACCTATACATTTTTTCTGGAGCATGCTAAGCAAGGATCTCCCCAAGACCATCTTGATGAACATTTACTGACAAGCATTTCTTCACAACCTACATTTTAGCCCCTTCTATTGTTTTCTGGAAACCCTGGTGGTGTAGTGGTTATGTGCTACAGCTGCTAACCAAAAGGTCAGCAGCTCAAATCCACCAGGTGATCCTTGGAAACACTATGGGGCAGTTCTATTCTGTCCTGTGGAGTCGCTGTGAGTTGGAATCAACTCGACGGTAATAGGTATTGCTTGCTGTGGGTGACTGAAGTTTTACAAGAGGCTGCATGTCACAGCTTCTATTCTTAGGAAGGCAAAAGGGAGGGCTTAGGATTGTTGTTTTTAGGTGCCTTCAAGCCGATTTCAACTCATAGCAACCCCATGTACAATAGAACAAAGCACTGCCCAGTCCTGTGCCATCCTCACAATCATTATCCTTGAGCCCATTGTTGCAACCACTGTGTCAATACATCTCATTGAGGGTCTTCCTCTTTTTCTCTAACCCTCTACTTTACCAAGCATGATATCTTTCTCCAGGGACTGGTCCATCCTGATAACGTGTACAAAGTACATGAGATGAAGTCTCGCCATCTTTGCTTCCAAGAAGCACTCCAGCTGTACTTCTTCCAAGACAAGATTTGTTCATTCTTTTGCAATATTCTTTGCCAACACCATAATTCAAAGGCATTAATTCTTCTTTGGCCCTTGTAACTGAACATGGGTTCTTGTTCTGTCCTATCAGCTGATCGAAATAAGACGGACAGCACACCACCAGTTGCAAGGGAAACAGAAAATGGCAATTTATTGTTTGCACAAACAGGGAGCAAGGTGGGACCTAGCAGCCAAAAGACTGCACGCACCCCATCTGAGGGGATTGGGTTTGGTGCCTGGAACTCTTCGCCCTTAACCCTCCCATTTCCACATTTGCAGGTCTGGGTGCTGAATCATGTTGGTGAAGCTCAGGTCCAAAGACAGATGGAGGACACAGCTCTTCAGGTCCTGCGCGTGCGCCAAAATCCTTGTTCGCACATGTGCGGGATTCTGGTGCCAAATTCAATCTGCGGTTAGGGCTGAGCCAAACCACAGTTACCAACTGGGGCTTGGAGGGCCCTGGCAGGGCAGGGAGACTGCAGCAGAGCAGGGGAAGTCTTGGTGGAGGCATGAATCCCCCCTCTAACAGGTTCCTTTTAATACTAAAAGGGGTTAAGGCAGAAGGTCTTATCTTCTGTAGCTTCTTTCTGCTGGCTAGGGGTGCTGGCATAGAACTGGACTCTAGCCAGAACCTGCTCAGGGGAGATGGGGTGATATCCTCTTCACATTGTCAAGTGCAGGTGGAACTTCTGAAGCCTGGAAGACACAAACTTTACTAAAATGTTAAATATACCACGTCCAAATACAAGTAGCAGAATACGAGGGTCTTAGAAGAGGAAGAAATCATGTCGGGCAGAGTATTGCTGTCTTTACTATATCCCAGATATCCTGTGAAGTTGGGCATTGGCTGAACTTGTGTAGCCATTTACTACAGAGGGAGTGGAACCCTCCCCAAGGGGTCAGGAGCCCTATTACTGTACCTACCCCAGTTAGGATTAAACCCAGTGCCCTCTTTTATCTATAACCTGGGGCTGGGGGCCCAGTACATGCAGATACTGGTGCCTGAGGGGAACAAAAATCATAGGGAGCATTGACCGGTAGTAGCAACAGGGCCGATGTAAGGAGCCACCCATCCACAGCCAGGACAACAACAAAGCTGGGCTGCAGTCACCCAGGCACAAGCCAGACCCACACCCTCAGACACATTCACCAGGGACACACAAAGATTCAGTGATGGCACAGCCACTGACGGCAGTGCTAGCCTGCTGCTCGAGCCAACTGCCGCTCCACAAGGGACCACACAGCCCAGGTAGGCACACATGGCATGTGGGGCTTTGACATTCTTTCCTGTGGCATTGTCAAATGTGCTTTGGAGGTAATTGTGTATGCCTGGGGATGTCAGCCCCATGTGATTGCGCAAGCAATAGTTGAGGAGCAAATAAAAAGTTCTTGGGAAATTCCTGGATATCTTCTTTCAGCAACAGACTTGGTTGGCCAGATTAGTCTGGAGATAAGTTGTCTCATTCCAATTGTCTGGGGTTTTACCAGTGGGACCCCAGATAATCTGTTGGACAAAGTCCCTATTGTTATTAATGAATGATGGGCCTGGGGGAGACTCATTACATGGGGAATCTAATGGTGATTTTAGTAGGTTGGGGGCGCCTGGGTGTAACTGGTGACTGGGACTGCCTCTGCAGGGTCTTTAGTTTGGGTAGGAAGTTGTGGGGTGAAGCAGACCCAGTGATCTTTAAAGTGGAGAGCATTTGAGGTTAGTTACCCTGCCATTTTGGGGGCCCTGCCTCTCTCCCAGAGAGACATAGAAGATTTAAAAAAAAAGAACAGGAGATAAGGTCGCATGTGGGTGGCAAATGTGAACAGAGCTATGAACAGAGCTAGCTAATAGTCAGCCATGGAGCTCAGTGGGAAACAAGCATCAGGAAGAAAACAACTATTTATAAGATTAAAAGAACTTGCAGTCACCAGGGGATGACAATCAACTGGCATAACTGTCTATCAGTTTAAATCCTCTGAAACTTGAGGCTCTTAGTTATCACTGTCCTGCCAATTCTTAATGTTTTGCAGGGTTTGTTAGTAAATATGGGGAGTAGGAGCTGGTTTCTTGCGAGGACGGTGGATCCACGCTCTCTTTCCAGCGATCTCCACTGCAGTCGGGTTAATGCCAGAACCTCACAAGGTCTCTTTTATCTTCCTGCCAGATCTGTGGTGTTCCAGGCCTTGATTCGGAGAGAGGCTTCAGGTTGTGAAAGAATCTGCCACATCGTGTACCTGTGAAGAGAGACAAGCACCCCTGCCACAGGATACAAATATTGGTTATTACTGAGGTAGATTTTTGTATGTCTTTAGCCTCCAAGGTGTTTTCAGGACCCAAAGTACATAAGCCCTCTCAAAAGTTACAGAGGAGAGGATGCCCATACATAAGTTCAAAAGGGCTTACCTTAATTTTGGTGTGAGGTGCAACCTGAATCCTGAACAGAGCCAAGGGAAGGGCCTTAACCCATGTTAATTAGGTCTTCTGGCAATGTTTGGCCAGATGGACTTCAGTAGTCCGGTTCACCGTTTTTTCCTTGTAATCTTCTCCTGGAACATATTCCTGGTTATTTGTTTCCCTCTGACACTGCAGAGAATATCTCGTTCCTTTTTTTTTTTTTTTTTTGCAAGTAGTGGTCTTTAATATTGAGAGAGACCATACAGAGTGACAGGTGGTGCAGAGCCAGCTACCTTCAGGACTCTAAAATCTGATCCAGTACCAGAATAAATCAATATATCTACATGTAGGTTTTTTCCTGGAAACACAAGAAAGTCCATTCTGGACCCTTCCCTCCCTTTTTTTCCTACTTTCCTGCTTATATCGCACCAATCTTTAACTTCCTTATTTTTTTCTCCCTTTCTCTGGCTATTCTACTTTTCCTTCTCTGCCTTTACTTTTTTTTTTTTTTTTCAATTTTGGTTTAGTTTAAGTTAAAGTTTACAAATCAAGTCAGTCTCTCATACAAAAATTTATATACGCCTTGCTATATACTCCTAGCTGCTCTCCGCCTAATGAGACAGCACACTCTTCCTCACCACCCTGTATTTCCATGTCCATTCAGCCAGCTTCTGTCCCCCTCTGCCTTCTCATCTCCCCTCCCCTCAGGAGCTGCACACATACTGTCATGTAAATACTTGATCCAAGAAGCTCACACCTCACCAGTATCATTTTCTATTTTATAGTCCAGTCCGACCCCTCTCTGAAGAGTTGGATTTGGGAATGTTTCCTGTCTTGGGCTAACAGAAGGTCTGAGGACCATGACCTCCAGGGTGCTTCTAGTCTCAGTCAGACCATTAAGCCTGGTCTTTTTATGAGAATTTGAAGTCTGCATCCCTCTGCTCTCCTGCTCCCTCAGGGATTCTCGCTTGTATTCCCTGTCAGGGCAGTCCTTAGCTGTAGCTGGGCACCATCTACTTCTACTGGTCTCAGGATGGTGTAGTCTCTGGTTTATGTGGCTGTATCTGTCTCGTGGGTTCATAGGTACCTTGTGTCTTTGGTTTTCTTCATTCTTCTTTGATCCAGGTGGGTTGAGACCAAATGATGCATCTTAGATGGCCACTTGCTGATGTTTAAGACCCCAGACACTACTCTCCAAAGTGGGATGCAGAAAGTTTTAATAGATTTTATTGTGTTAATTGACCTAGGTGTCCCCTGAAACCATGGTCCCCAACCATGGTCCCCAAACCACCGCCCCTGCTACACTGGCCTTTGAAGCATTCAGTTTATTCAGGAAACTTCTTTGCTTTTGGTTTAGTCCATTTGTGGTGACCTCTCCTGTATTGTGTATTCTTTCCCTTCACCTAAAATAGTTCTTGTCTATTGTCTAATTAGCGAATAACCATCTCCCATCCTCCCTCCCTCCCTTCTCTCGTAACGATCAAAGAATATTTTCTTCTGTTTAAACTATTTCTTGAGTTCTTATAATAGTGGTCTCATACAATATTTGTCCTTTTGCAACTGACTAATTTCACTCAGCATAATGCCTTCCAGATTCCTCCATGTTATGAAATGTTCACAGATTCATCATTGTTCTTGAACGATGCATAGTTTTCATTGTGTGGACACACCATAATTTATTTATTCATTCATCTGTTGATGGGCACCTTGGTTGCTTCCATCTTTTTGCTATTGTAAATAGTGCTTCAATGAACATGGGTTACATCTGTTCATGTAAAGGCCCTTGTTTCTCTAGGATATATTCCAAGGAGTGGGATTGCTAGATCGTATGATAGTTCTATTTCTAGTATTTTAAGGAGGCAACAAATCAATTTTCAGAGTGGTTCTACCATTTTACATTCCCACTAGCAGTGTATAAGTGTTCCAGTCTCTCCACAACATTTCCAAAATTTAATGTTTTGTGTCTTTTAGAGGTCAGATGCTGATCAGAATTGTCATAGCAAAAAACTTTTCCCCAGCCTGGAGGTAATCTTTTTATCCTTTTGGTGAAGTCTTTGGATGAGCATAGGTGTTTGATTTTTAGGAGCTCCCAGTTACCTAGTTTCTCTTCTGGTGTTTATGCATTGTTAGTAATGTTTTGTATACTGCTTATGCCATGTATTAGGGCTCCTAGCATTGTTCCTATTTTTTCTTTCATGATCTTCATGGTTTTAGATTTTATATTTAGGTCTTTGATCCATTTTGAGTTAGTTTTTGTGCATGGTGTGAAGTATGGGTCTTGCTTCATTTTTTGCAGATTGATATCAGTTATGCCAGCACCATTTGTTAAAAAGACTGTGTTTTCCCCCATTTAACCAACTTTGGGCCTTTGTCAAACAGCAGCTGCTTATATGTGGCTGGATTTATGTCTGGATTCTCAATTCTGTTCCAGTGGTATGTATCTGTTGTACCAATACCAGGCTGTTTTGACTATGTGGCTGAATAAACAGGTTCTAAAGTCAGGTAGTGTGTTCTTTTTAAGTAATGCTTTACTTATCTGGAGTCTCTTTCCCTTTCATGTGAAGCTGAGATTTTTCATTAAAAAATTTAATTTTTCGTTAAAAAATGTCACTGGTTTGGATTGGAGTTGCTATGTATATATAGCAAGCTTTGTGTAGAATGGACATTTTTACAATGTTGAGTCTTCCTATCCATAAGCAAGGTATGTTTTCCATTTACGTAGGTCTCTTTAGGTTTCTTGTGGTAGTGTCTTATAGTTTCTTTGTATAGGTCTCTTACATCCCTGGTAAGATTTATTCCTAGGTATTTTATCTTCTTGGGAGCTACTGTAAATGGTATTGATTTGGTGATTTCCTCTTCTACATTCGCTGTGTTGGTGTAGAGGAATCCAACTGATTTTTGTATGTTTATCTTGTATCCCGATACTCTGCTAACCCTTCTATTAGTTTCAGTAGTTTTCTTGAGGATTCTTAGGGTTTTCCGTGTATAAGATCATGTCATCTGCAAATAGAGATACTTTTACTTCTTCCAATCTGGATGTCCTTCATTTCTTTATGTAGCCTAATTGCTCTGGCTCGGACTTCCAGCACAATGTTGAATAAGAGTGGTGATAAAGGGCATCCTTCTCTGGTTCCCATTCTCAAGGGGAATGCTTTCAGACTCTCTCCATTTAGGATGATGTTGGCTTTGTATAAATACCCTTTATTTTGTTGAAAAATTTTCCTTCTCTTCCTCTTTTGCTGAGAGTTTTTATCATGAATGGGTGCTGGACTTTGTCAAATGCCTTTCTGCATCAATTGATAAGATCATGTGGTTCTTGTCTAATGTTTCATTCATATGATGGATTACATTAATTGTTTTTCTAATGTTGAACCATCCCTGCATGCCTGGTATGAATCCCACTTGGTCGTGGTGAAGTACTTTTTTGATATGTTTTTGAATTCTATTGGCTAGGATTTTGTTGAGGGTTTTTGAATCTAAGTCTTTACCTGTTTTGGTATCAGGAGTATTTATGGTGGCTTCAGAGAATAAGTTTGGGAGTATTCCATCCTTTTCTCTGCTCTGAAATACTTTTAGTAGTGGTGGTGTTAACTCTTCTCTGAAAGTTTGGTGGAACTCTACAGCGAAGCCATCCTGGCCAAGGCTTTTTTTTGTTGTGAGTTTTTTAATTGCCTTTTCAATCTCTTCTTTTGCTATGGGTTTATTTAGTTGTTTTACCTCAGTTTGTGTTAGTTTAGGTAGGTAGTCTGTTTCTAGAAATTCATCCATTTCTTCTGGGTTTTCAAATTTGTTTGAGCACAATTTTTCATAGTAATCTGTATGATTCTTTTAATTTCAGTTGGGTCTGTGGTGATATCGCCTATCTCATTTCTTATTTGGGTTATTTGCTTCTTCTCCTGTTTTTCTTTTGTCAGTTTGGCCAATGGTTTATCAATTTTGTTAGCTTTTTCAAAGAACCAGCTTTTGGTCTTGCTCACTCTTTCAATTGTTTTTCTGTTCATCTAAGTCAATTGGCATAATAAAATCTATGAAAACATTCTGCATCCCACTTTGGAGAGTGGGATCTGGGGTCTTAAACACTAGCAAGCAGTCATCTAAGTTGCATCAATTGGTCTCAACCCACCTGGACCAAAGGAGAATGAAGAACACCAAAGAACCAAGGTAATTATGAGCCCAAGAGACAGAAAGAGCCACATAAACCAGAGACTACACCAGCTTGAGACCAGAAGAACTAGATGGTACCCAGCTACAACTGAGGACTGCCCTGACAGGGAATACAAGAGAGAACCCCTGAGGGAGCAGGAGAGCAGCGGGATGCAGACTTCAAATTCTCATAAAAAGACTAGACTTAATGGTCTGACTGAGACTAGAAGGACCCCGGAGGTCATAGTCCCCAGGCCTTCTGTTAGCCCAAGACAGGACCATTCCCAAAGCCAACTCTTCAGACAGGGTTTGGACTGGACTGTAGGATAGGAAATGATACTGGTGAGGAGTGAGCTTCTTGGATCAAATAGACACATGAGACTATGTGGGCAGCTCCTGTGTGGAGGGGAGATAAGAGGGCAAGGGGGTCAGAAGCTGGCAGAATGAACATGAAAACAGAGAGTGAAGAGGAGTGTGCTGTCTCATTAGGCAGAGAGCAACTAGAAGTATATAGCAATGTATATATAAATTCTTGTATGAGAGGCTGACTTGATTTGTAAACTTTCACTTAAAGCACAATAAAATTTAAAACAATACCCCTATTTTTCTAAATTTAAACCTAACTTTTACTTCTTTATATCACCTTGACTTCCTCTCCATATGAAAGATCTATGACTACATTTCTTAGTCCCTCTTTATTGTTTTAATGTTGTCTTCTTTTACATAAGGACATCACTGTTTCCCTGTTTCGAGCATTTCTTTATCTTGATTTATTTTTGTGACTTCCTATCTGGGTTGACATCTGGTTGCTCTGTCCTGTGTTCTAGTCTTAGGTTGATATTTGATATTATCGATTTTCTAACCAGAGAGCTCCCTTTAGTATTTCTTGTGGCTTTGATTTGGTTTTTGCAAATTATCTGAACTTCAATTTATCTGGAAATGTCCTAATTTTGCCTTCATATTTGAGAGACAGTTTTGCTGGATATAAGATTCTTGGCTGGCAATTTTTTTCCTTCAGTGCTTTATATAAGCCATCCCATTGCTTTCTTGCCTGCATGTTTTCTGCCAAGTAGTCCGAGCTTATTCTTTTTGACTCTCCTTTGTAGGTGATTTTTCGTTTATCCCTAGCTGCTCTTAAAATTCTCTCTTTATCTTTGGTTGGCAGGATTGATTATAGTATGTCTTGGTGACTCTCTTTTGAGATCTACCTTATGTGGAGCTCAATGAGCAGCTTGGATAGATATCTTCTCATCTTTCATGATATCAGGGAAGTTTTCTGCCAACAAATCTTCAACAATTCTATCCGTATTTTCTGTTATCCCTCCCTGTTCTGGTATTCCAATCACTTGTAGGTTATTCCTCTTGATAGAGTCCCACGTGATTCTTAGGGTTTCTTCATTTTTTTAAATTCTTTTATCTGATTTTTCTTCACATATATTAGTGCTAAGTGTTTTATCTTCAATCTCACTAATTCTGCACTCCACATTCTCAATTTTGCTCCTCTGACTTTCTACTGAGTTGTCTAATTCTGTAACTTTATTGTTAATCTTCTGAATTTCTGATTGCTGTCTCTCTGTGGGGAAACCCTGGTGGCGTAGTGCTTAAGTGCTGCATCTGCTAACCAAGAGGTCAGCAGTTCAAATCTGCCAGGTGCTCCTTGGAAACTCTATGGGACAGTTCTACTCTGTCCTATAGGGTCACTATGAGTTGGAATCGACTCGACGGCAGTGGGTTTGGTTTTGGTTTTGGTGGCCTCTCTGTGGATTCTTGCAGCTTATTAAATTTTTCATTATGTTCTTGAATAACCTTTTTAATGTCCTCAACTGCATTATCTGTGTGTTCCTTGGCTTGTTCTGAGTTTTGTCTGATCTCGTTCCTCATGTCTTGAAGAGTTCTGTATATTAATCTTTTGTGTTCTACACCTGGTAATTCCAGGAATGTTCCTTCATCTGGAAGATTCCTTGATTCTTTGTTCTGAGAACCCGTTGAAGTGATTCTGGTCTGCTTCTTCGTGTGATTTGATATCGATTGTTTTTTTTTTTTTTGAGCCATAAGTTACTGTATTAGTTTATTTTATGTTTGCTTACTGTATCTTAGCTTCTTGTTTTGTTTTGTTTGATATGCCTAAATAGGCTGCTTGAGTGAGCTAGCTTGATTTTTCTTGCCTTTGGAGCACCAACATCCTGTCACCAGATGGTTGGAGCTGTTACCTGGTATATGACCCTAGGAGTCCATTCAATTTTCTTGTATGGATTCAGCTCAGGTGTCCAGGTAGTCGGTCATCAAGTGTGTCGTACAGGCTCTATCCTATAGTCTTGGTGGAGCAGGGGTGTAGGTACAGGTATATGGTTGCAGCAGGGGGTCATGCACTGAGCAAGGCAGGGGCCTGAAAATCATCCCCTGAGTGCCTGTGAGGAAAGTGCATCCCTGTTCCCTAGAGCGCACAGTTGGGTAGGTTCTGCAGCCGGACCATGGGCACCCACTGCTTTTGGTTATAAGGACTGGGAGGTACCACTTATCCTTGGACTCCTCTCATGGGTGCCTAGGTGACTGGAGCCACCAGTCATTAGGTCCCTGACATGGGTAGATGAGGACCCTGTTTAATAGGCAAAGCGGTGTGAAACATCAGAGACTCATCTCTCCACTACACAGCTGAAACAGTTGCAGTCTCCCAACAAGGGCCTATTCTCCTGAAATGGGCCCACATAGGTCCATGCAGGGGTGAAAGGTGTTCAAAGCCCACAGACCATTTGTGCCTGGACAGGAGCCACTTCTGTCCTGAGCTCCCTACCTTAGTGGAGCCGGCAGACTATCTTTTCCCCCAGTAGTTAATTTATTCCTTCTCCAAGGCTGGAAGAATGGCTCAGGGTGCATAGCTAGTCCTATCTCAGACCCAGTGAAATCGATGGCCACCGAAGCCAGCTTGGGGGCTGGGAGCGTGGCAAAATAGACTCAAGTACTTAGCTTTTGCCAAGAGCACAGTTCTTCTCTGGTTCCAGAGGTGTGAGTAGGCTGTGTGGCTCACTGTCTCTCCCTGAGGAAACTGCATCCAGGATGCTACTTCAAGCCCCACCACAGTCAATCCAGGGAATGGTGCCTGAGGGTTACCAGCAATTCAGATCTGGCAATTCCTCACTGCTTCTGAACTGCCTCTCCCTTCCTCTGCTGTTTGGTCTGTTTTCTAGCTTTGCCTTAGACGTTCAGGGCTCCTAGCTTGTCATATATACAATCGTTTCACTTTTCTGGGGGGGGGTTCTTTGTTGTAAGAGGGATCACTGGAAACATTGGACTACTCCACCGTTTTGGCCCCGCCTCTGCCTTTTCTTTGCCTCTCTCTGCTTTCTTTTCACTCTTCTTGCTTTCTACTCTTTTACTCTTCTAAGCCTCATCAGCTGTTTCTTCCCTGTCCGGCCCCTATTTTTGCAACTATAATGAATGGTCCACATGAAGATTTTCTTTAACTTGTGGCAAGTTAGAATCAGTCACTACTACTGGGGTCACAGTTCTAACCATCTGTTTGGCCTCTAAATCAGCCTGTTGTTGGCCTTGAGCCACTACCGTATCTTCCTGTTGATGTCCTTTGTAGTGTACCACTGCTTGAGCAATGGGGATTGACATTGCCTCAGGGAGTTGTAAAGCCTGTTGATGTGTTTAATTTCTTTACTGGCCCAATTTAAAAGCCTGGATCACCACAACCTACTTGGCTTTTATGGTCATTGTTCTGTTTGGGAGAGCATTTGCCTCAAGGACCTCGGTATGACTGACGACTTCGTAGCCCACCCTCTGTTGGCCACTCTTGAGGAAGCTACTCCCACCTATGAAGATCTCTAAACCAGTATCTGCTAAAGGTTGTTCATGTGGGTCTGGACTGCTGGCATGGACCAGGCCCACCATCTGGCACATCCATGGCGGATGGAGTCGCTCAGGGTTAGAGTGGGAAGAGGGGTGGCCAGACCTGGAGCAGCAACAGATTGGGCCAATGTGCTGGGATTATTGACCAGAGAGGCCTGGTACTGAGTTATTCAGTGCTTGCTCTTTCTTTTAGGACACTCTATCTTCCAGTGGCCCTCTTGCTTACAATAAACACACTGGCTGTTTCCCAGAGGGGTTCTGGGTCAGACCTTGCTAGGGCCCGCAGATCTTCTCCTCTCAGGGGGCCCATTCTGTACTGCTGTTTGTGGCAAGGTAACCTGGCATTTCCTGACTTTGTTTCATTATTGTTATAGGCCTTGAATGCCATCTCGACTATGATACTCATAGTTACTCCCCCCTCTATTTTAAGAAGTTTTTTTTCCAAGGTCCAAGTCATACTGTCTTATGAAAAAATACTATTGACAATTTGAGCATTTGCTGGATTCTCTGAATCCTGATCAGTATATTGTCTAAAGGCTCTATAAATCTCTTTGAGAAAAGCCAAAGGATTCTCATCCTTATGCTGGTTAATTTCATAAACCTTGTGTCATGGATTGAATTATGTCCCTGCAAAAACGTGCGTATCAGTTGGGCTGGGACATGATTCCCAGTGTTGTGTGATTTTCCTATATGTTTTAAATTCTGCCTCTATAATGTTAATGAGGGCAGATGGGCAGCAGTTGTGTTAATGAGGCAGGACTCCACCTACAGGATTGGATTATGTCTTGAGGCAATCTCTTGAGATAGAAAAGAGAGATGCAATCAGAAAGATAGGGGGACCTCATACTATCAAGAAAGCAGTGCCAGGAGCAGAGCATGCCCTTTGGACTCAGGGTCCCTGCACAGGGAAGCTCTTAGTCTGGGGAAAGACTGATGAGAAGGCCAATAGAGAGAGAAAATCTTCCCCTGGAGCCGATGCCCTGAATTTGGACATTTAGCCTACTTTACTGTGAGGAAATAAACTGCTCTTTGTTAAAGCCATCCACTTGTGGTATTTCTAGTATAACAGCACTAGATAACTAAGACATCTTTCCCCAGTCTAAGAGCTTAGGCACTGCACATTTAAGGCCCACTAAAAGACAATCCCATTAGCAGATAAGCCTACTGTACTCTGCTGTGTGATCTTGATTCTAGCGAGGTCTTGAAGGGGAAAGACATCGTGGACTGCATCTCCAGTCTCCTAAGTGACATGTTGCTTCTGGACTTCCTCTCGGGCCTTGTCTAGAACCATCCACCTCTCTTCTGGGGGGAGGAATGTGCTTAAGAGAGATTGACAGTCTGTCCAGGTGGGATCAAAAGAGTTAAAGATGGCAGTAAACAGTTTGTACATTTTCTTTGGTTTCTCTCAACATCCTGAGGTGTTATTCTTCTAGTTCATCAGGTCCACTGTACTAAAGGGAACCTGAACACAAACCAGGTCTCTGTCCACTGCTGGGGTTGTTTGGTGGAGGGGATACTGGCCAGAGGCTGGCCCTTGCTGTTGGCTCTGTTCTGGCTTTATAGCACCCTGGGCCACATTATTCCTTCGATGGAGTGTTGCCCCCTCATATAAGGTGACAGCAAGGGAAGATTCCCCGGGACGTTTGAACTGCCTTCCCTGGTTAATTCTCCACTCTTTACCCCCCAGCACCGATCCAGGAGGCAAGCTGCAAGTGCTGCTGGAATTGTAAGGGCTGTTCATCACTAACCCTAGCAGTGGCAAGGTGGACTTTCCCTTTTCCCACAATCACAATTGAATTTATCCCAATTCTTTGAATTTCAGCTTTAAGGTGAATGCTTTGGAATGTTTTTAGTATTATCCCTGTTCCTACACCTACACACTCATGAGAAGACACATAGGCAGAAAAACAGAGAACACCAGTTCCAAACGCGTTCAGGCAGGAAGCCACTCCCCCCCAACCTAGAGGAGCGCCCACCAGACAGACCAAGAATACCAATGCAAAAAGGACATCTCCTAAGCCAAAGCCAAAATCAGGACTTAACCAAAATCAGTGACCATAAACTTAATTACCTCTTTTCTGCTGTCGGATAGCAGAGATAGAAAGGGAAAGACAGAGAAGAGTGTTCCAAAGAAAGATTGTTGTGATAGCAGGGTGACCTCTGAGGGACTTAAATACCCTCTATCAACTACTGATTAACCTTGGGTAATCACAGATGGACAAAGATTGTCACTGATGGTAGGGCAACTTCTGGCATGCTGAGGATAATCTTAGCAGAGCTTCAACCCCCTAAATGGGATGTTTCAGTCCTGCCTCAATCCTACCAAGATTGTCACTGATGGTGGGGCAACTGGGACTGAAATACCCTTGGTCACCAATGGGGAGTAGGGGTAGGCCCCAGGGGCCACGACCTCCCACTTCCCTTGTTTTGCAATCCTTGGTGTTGGGTCTTAGGACTGTGCTGTTGCCATGCTTTTTTTTTTGCCTAGCCCCCCAGGGAGAGGGCCCCCTGTCCCTTTCTCCCAGACCAGTGGAACGACCTTACCTTACCTGAATTTAGAGGCATTTCCCATCCAGTTTCTGTTCCCAAGCTAAGGTGGGGACCTGAGGCTGGGCTCATGGTAATCACCTGAAACTCCTTCCTGACCAAAGTCAGGACGGGACTTAAGGGGTTTCAGGGGTCTGAATACTCACCACCCAGGTTTCAGAGTCCACAAGTCCCAGTAGAGTTGCCACAATTTGTAGCCAAACAAGTGTTCTTGTCCCATCCTATTAGCTGATCTAAATAAGACGGCCAGCATACCACCAGTTGCAAGGGAAACAGAAAGTGGCAATTTATTGTTTGTGCAAACAAGGAGCAACGTGGGACCTAGCAGCCAAAGACCATGAGCTCCCCTTCTGAGGGGTTTGGGTTTGGTGCCTGGAACTCTCCGCCCTTAGACCTCCTGTGTCCACATTTGTAGGTCTGCATGCTGAGTCACGTCAGTGATGCTCAGGTCCAAGGACAGATTGAGGATACAGCTCTTCAGGTCCTGTGCATGCTCAAGATTCTGGAGCCAAATTCAAACTGCAGTTAGAGCCACAGAGTGGTCAGGCCAATTTGCTGTTAGAAGCTGGGGCTTGGTGGGCTATGGGGGGTGGAACTGCAACAGAGCGGGGGAAGTCTCCGTGGAGGGTTCACATGCATTTGAGGCATTTGAAAATACCATGGCTTGGGTCAGGCACACCTTAGTCCTCAAAGTGACATCTTTGCTTTTTAACACTTTAAAGAGGTCATTTGCAGCAGGTTTGCCCAATGCAAATCTTAACTTTTTTTACTGCTACTTGTGAATCCAAGTAAAACGAAGTCCTTGACAACTTCAATATTTTCTCCATTTATCATGATGTTGTTTATTGGCCCAGTTGCAAGGATTTTTGTTTTCTTTATGTTGTGGTGCAATCCATACTGAAGGTAGCAGTCTTTGACCTTCATCAGTAAGTGCTTCAAATCCTCTTCACTTTCAGTAAGCACGGTTGTGTCATCTGCATATCATAGGTTGTTAATGATTCCTCCTCCAATCCTGCTGCATTCTTCTTCATATAGTCCAGCTTCTGGAATGATTTGCTCAGCACACAGATTGAATAAGTATGGTGAAATGATACAACCCTGACATCCATATTTTCTGGTTTTAAACCATGCAGAATCCCCTTGTTCTGTTCAAATGACTGTCTGTTTGTCCATGTACAGGTTTCTTATGAGCACAATTAAGTGTTCTGGAATTCCCATTCTTCCTAATGTTACCCATAATTTGTTATGATCCACAGAGTCAAATGCCTTTTCATAGCAATAAAACACGGGTAAACATCTTTCTGGTATTCTGTACTTTCAGCCAGGATCCATCTGACATCAGCATGATAATTTGGTTACACGTCCTCCTCTGAATCCACCTTGAATTTCTTGCAGCTCCCTGTCAATGTACTGCTGCAACTATTTTTGAATGATTTTCAGCAAAATTTTACTTGCACATAATATTAATTATATAGTTCAATAATTTCTGCGTTCTGTTGGATCACCTTTCTTTGGAATGGACACAAATATGGGTTTCTTCCAGTTGGCCAGGCAACTGTCCTCCAAATTTCTTGGCATAGACGAGTGAGGACCTCTAGGGCTGCATCTGTTCACTGAAACACCTCAATTGTATTCCGTCAACTGCTGAAACCTTGTTTTTCGCCAATGCCTTCAATGCAGTTTGGGCTTCTTCCTTCAGAACCATCGGTTCTTGATCATATGCTATCTCCTAAAATGGTTGAACATCGAATGATTCTTGGTACAGTGACTCTGTGTATTCCTTCCATCTGCTTTTGATGCATCATGCATCGTACAATATTTTCCAAAAGAACCCTTTAATATTGCAACTTGAGGCTTGAATTTTTTCTTCAGGTCTTCCATCTTGAAAAATTCTGAGTATGTTTTTCCCTTTTGGTTGTCTAACTCCAGGTCTTTGCACGTCTCATTATGATACTTTACTTTTTCTTCTCGAGCTGCCCTTCGAAATCTTCTCAGCTCTTTTACTTTACCATTTCTTCCTTCACTTTATCTATTCTAGGTTCAAGAGCAAGCTTCAGAGTCTCTTCTGATGTCTATTCTGGTCTTTTCTTTCTTTCCTGTTTTTTTAATGACCTCTTGCTTTCTTCGTGTATGATGTCCTTGATGTCATTACAAAACTCATCTGGTCTTCAGTCATTAGTGTTCAATGCATCAAATGTATTCCTGAGAAGGTCTCTAAATTTAGGTGGGTATACTGAAGGTAGTATTTTGGCTCTCGTGGGCTTGCTCTAATTTTCTCCAGCTTTAACTTGAGTTTGCACATGAGTAAATGATGATCTGTTCCACAGTCAGCCCCTGGCCTTGTTCTGATTGACAATATTGAGCTTCTCCATTATCTCTTTCCGCAGATGTAGTTGATTTGATTTCTGTATATTCCATCTGGAGAGATCCACATGTATAAGCATCATTTAAGTTGTTAAAAGTTGGCATATGCAGTGAAGAAATTGTTGGTCTTGCAAAATTCTATCATGCAGTCTCTGGTGTCACTTGTATCCATGGTTTCCAACATTCTTTATTTCCAACTTTCTCATTTCAATCACAAGTAATTATCAATGCATCCTGATTGCACTTTCAATCAATTTCAGGCTGCAGAACTTGGTAAAAATCGTCAATTTCTTCCTCTTTGGCCTTAGTGGTTGGTGCATAAATTTGAATAATAGTCCTATCAACTGGCCTTCCTTGTAGGCGTGTGGATATTGTCCTATCACTGACAGTGTTGTACTTCAGAATAGATCTTAAAATACTCTTTTTGACAAGAATGTGATCTCATTCCTCTTCAATTTGTCATTCCTGGCATAGTAGGTCATATAAATGTCTGATTCAAAATAACCAACACCTGTCTATTTCAGCCCACTAATGCCTAGGATATCAATGTTTATGTGTTCGATTTCATTTTTGACAATTTTCCTAGATTCATACTTCATACATTCCACATTCCAATTATTTATGGATGTTTGCAGCTGTTTCTTCTCATTTTGAGTCATGGCATGTCAGCAAACAAAGGTCCCGAAACCATGACTCCAACCATGCCATTAATGTCAGCTCTACTTTGAGGGCACAGCTCTTCCCTAGTCATATTTTGAGTGCCTTCCAACCCGAGGGCCTATTTTCCAGCACTGTATCAGACAATGTTCCACTCCTATTCACAAGGTATTCACTGGCCAACTCCTGCAGAAATAGGCCACTAAGTCCTTCTTCCTAGTCTGTCTGGGTCCAGAAACTCTGCTGAGACCTGTCCAACAAGCGTGACCCTGCTGGTGTTTGAAATTCTGATGGGAAAGCTTCCAGTATCACAGCAACAAGCAAACCACCAGAGTACAACAAACTGGCAGGTATGTGGTAGGACTTAGGATGGCTGAAGTTTAATTTAGAAACGGAGCTTTGATGCAAACCTAGGTCAGTCATTTTTAATCAATTTTAACTCAGGTTTAGAGTGCCCTCGCACACCATTAACAGGAGTGGAGTCACTGAAAAAGTTGCAAACTCCCAAACTAACAATAAACTGAAGTAATGTGGCCATTTAAGTGATTTAAGTGCCAATTTCTGTGGTAGAAGAATAGTTTTAACTGCTGAATTTTGTAATTTATTTTATAAAGCTGAATACAGGACATGTAGGATGTCCTAACAAAGTCAATACAGGATTCAGGAAAAAATTACTAAATAAAAATGTGTGCACTGTTAAAAAATAATCAGAACTCACCGATATTTGAACATAAGGTTTATTCTGAGCAGTTATTCTATGTGCATATGGGAAGGTCATTTTGATTCCAGAAAAACCAAATGACTCAAAGAAGCCAGGTACAATTGGGCTGATAAAAAGAAGAGGAGGGAGAAATATAGAAGATTAACCATTGGTTAATCTTAATGTGATTGATCAAACCCTGGTTTCCCCCTTTACTAAGATCTGTTAAAATCAGGTTACTTCTGGCCAAAAAAAAAAAAAAAAAAAAATTTCACCGAGTCAATTCCTACTCATAGTGACCTTATAGGATCGAGTAGAGCTGACCCACATGGTTTTCAAGCAGTGGCTGGTGGATTCAAACTGCTGACCTTTTGGTTAGCAGCCAAGCTCTTAACCATTGTGCCACCAGGGAGTTTGCCGCTAATAATTTAGCCCTCCACCAGCCTGCAGCCATGAGGCTTTTTCAGATTTAAATTAGGTGGTAATAATTTGATGACTATCCTCTTTTAGCAGGAAAAAACAAATTTACATTGCCAAAGAGCAGTTTCTGGCAGGCTTTTGCAGTTGGGTCAGGCTTTTTATGGTTAATATTTGATTTCATGCATAAGAAAATCCTTAAAATCAAAATAAGAAGTGTGTTATTAATTTTTCTATTCAACAGCATCACCTGCCTAATGGATTTTCCAGGTAGACAATATTTCACATATTTTGTCACAACTCTGCTGGAGGAATTAAGTGCATTGTAACTGACTCCAATGGAAGAAGACCCTTGGAACTGTGAAAAATAATCAAAACACAAAGAAATGAAAACAAGGTTTACTCTGGAATATAAAACCAAAAGAGGCATCTGACTTAAAATGGCTAAACATAACCTTTCACACACGTTAAAACTCTGTTGCTTAGGAACCAACCCCATCATTAAGGAACTGATTTTGTTTGTGGTCAGGCTAAGAATGTTGATACTACCTGTCCTGGGTCTGTAACCTTATCAAAACTCTTTGTTTCAGGTCTCTTCAGGAGATGGCCTGCTCTGGGTGCGGTAATGTTTAACAACCTGTCCCTGACATCATACTAGTGTTTCGTGACAGCCATGAGACCCTGTCTGCAAACACATATTTTAAGTCTTTTAGCCAATCCAGGTATCCCAGTGGTATTAATGTAACCAATAATGTTAAAAATCACGCTTCGCTTTGTCCCGCCTCTGATTGACCTCAATCACGGTAAACCTATCAGAATATTGTGCTTCATAGTTCCTCCTACACACTATAACTATGTGTTTTGCACCCCCTCCCTTGCATTCCGTGAGCTTCAGAATTTGAGGTTTTCACAATTCATACTGGAATGAGATATTGGCTTCAATAAATAGCTTTGATTTTACTTTAACGGAGCTTTAATGTCTACAACATTTGACGTGGTTTGGCAGGATTCAGAGGTATCTCTCCTTGGCTCACCTGAGGAGCCGAGAAACCTGAACCCCTTGTTCTCATCTTCTTGGATCCCTCGGGAACTATCTGGAGGTGAGTACTACTGAAATCGAGCCCCAAGCACTTTAGCAGGACTCTTTTTGGTTTGCTGAAGCCATTTCTCCACTTCTACTTTCTGCTTCACAGCAGAACGAATTTGTTCAAGGGTTATTTTTAACTGTGGTTAGAGCATTTATGAGGTTGCCATCTACTGGATGTGCCCTGTTAAGTTTGTTCACCCCATCTTTCTTCTGTTTCTATTTGCCTATTTCTAATTTGAGGTTTGAACAGCTATCTACTGACCAGCTATCGGGTATTAACAAGCCCTCAAATACAGGGTGGAAGAATCCGCTATTAGGTTATAATTACACCCTGTGCATACCAAAGTTCTCAGTCTGTCTCTTGACCTTTGTTTCTGTTCGCCACCTAAACCTTTTGTGGAAGTTCTCTTTCCACCGCCACTTTGAGCATTTTGTGTGATAAGTCGGCAGTCTAGTGGCCACAGTTACAGATCAGAGCACAAATATCTTTTTGTTCATTAAGAGTTCAGGCTGCTGACCAAAAGGTCCGCAATTAGACTCCACCAGCCTCTGTGGGGCAGTTCTACTCTGTCCTGTGGGGTCTCTATAGGAGGGCGCATACAGCTTAGTGCACCTTTGTTTTGATGGCACTTAATAAAATTGGGAATGCCACTTCTGGCATGCACTTGTTGTTGTTCAGTGCCTTAGAGACAGTTCCTACTCGTAGCAACCCTATGTAAAACAGAATGAAACACTGCCTGGTCATGTGCCATCCTCACAATTCTTGCTATGTTTGAGCCCATTGCTGCAGCCACTGTCAATAAATCTCATTAAGAGTCTTCCTTTGGGAGCGGGGCCAAGATGGCGGACTAGGTGGATGCTACCGCGGATCCCTCTTGCAACAAAGACTCGGAAAAACAAGGGAATTGATCACATACATAACAATCTACGAACTCTGAACAACATGCACAGACTTAGAGACGGAAAATGAACAAATACAGGCAGACAGCGACCGTTTTCAGAACTAGGAGCCAGCGTAAGAGGCAGGTGACCTTCGGAGCCCGATCTGGGGCAGAGCCCAGGGGGGCAGACAGCACAGAAGGGGGGCCCAGCCCTTCCCCCCCGAACCCATCCCAGGAGGAAGGCTAGCTGGTTGGCGCGGGTGGCGTAGCGGTGCAGCCGGAGGGAGAAGCACCCAGGAGGCAGTGACTGACCTGGGAGTGGGGAGAACAGCATCCCAGCTGGGGAGCCGTCCCGCCGGGACTTTGGCAGAAAGCGGGCGGGGCGCGAGCGGGGGGGTCAGCTATATTTCCCTAAAGCGACCCCGGGGCGGGGCCCACACATTCGTGTTGGGGGACGCACACCCAGTCCGTGCGTGTGGCGCTGTGCACCGGAGGGAGAGGTCCCTGGGAGGAAGTGACTGGTCTCGGAGCAGGGAAAGCAGCGTCCCAGCCGGGGACTCGTCCCGCTGGGATTTGGGTGTGTGCGGGCGGGGTGTGAGCACGGGGTCCTATTTTATTACCCTGAATTGACCCAGGGGGCGGGCCCACCTGGTCGTGCGGGTGATGCCCACCCAGTTCGCCTGAGAGGTGTGGCGCACTGGAAGAAGTCCCCGGGAGGAAGTGACCGGTCTCAGAGCAGGGAAAGCAGCGTCCCAGCTGGGGACCCGTCCCGCCGGGATTTTGGCGGACAGGGGCGGAGCGTGAACGCGGTGTTCAGCTCTATATTCTTTGGTGCTACACTCCTAGCTCTCTGATCCCTCCCCCACCCTCCCCAGGCGGCTCCATTAACATCTGAGCCAGAGGGAGAATTCAGATAGGGATCTGACTGCATTTTTTTTTAGCTGATTACCTGGAAAATCTAGTTTCCCAGTGATGGCTCGGAGACAGCAGTCCATATCAAACCACATAAAGAAACAGACCATGACAGCTTCTCCAAACCCCCAAACAAAAGAATCAAAATCTTTCCCAAATGAAGATACAATCCTGGAATTATCAGATACAGAATATAAAAAACTAATTTACAGGATGCTTAAAGATATCACAAATGAAATTAGGATAACTGCAGAAAAAGCCAAGGAACACACTGATAAAACAGTTGAAGAACTCAAAAAGATTATTCAAGAACATACTGGAAAAATTAATAAGTTGCAAGAATCCATAGAGAGACAGCATGTAGAAATCCAAAAGATTAACAATAAAATTACAGAATTAGACGATGCACTAGGAAGTCAGAGGAGCAGACTCGAGCAATTAGAATGTAGACTGGGACTTCTGGAGGACCAGGGAATCAACACCAACATAGCTGGAAAAAACTCAGATAAAAGAATTAAAAAAAATGAAGAAACCCTAAGAATCATGTGACACTCTATCAAGAAGGATAACTTGCGAGTGATTGGAGTCCCAGAACAGGGAGGGGGGACAGAAAACACAGAGAAAATAGTTGAGGAACTCCTGACACAAAACTTCCCTGACATCATGAAAGACGAAAGGATATCTATCCAAGATGCTCTTTGAACCCCATTTAAGATTGATCCAAAAAGAAAAACACCAAGACATATTATCATCAAACTCGCCAAAACCAGAGACAAACAGAAAATTTTAAAAGCAGCCAGGGAGAAAAGAAAGGTTTCCTTTAAGGGAGAGTCAATAAGTTCAGACTACTCAGCAGAAACCATGCAGGCAAGAAGGGAATGGGACGACATATACAGAGCACTGAAGGAGAAAAACTGCCAACCAAGGATCATATATCCAGCAAAACTCTCTCTGAAATATGAAGGAGAAATTAAGATACTTACAGATAAACACAAGTTTAGAGAATTTGCAAAAACTAAACCAAGACTGCAAGAAATGCTAAAGGAGATTGTTTGGCCTGATCACCAATAATATCAGGTACCAGCACAATACAAGGTCACAAAACAGAACACCCTGATTAACGCAACTCAAATAGGGAAAGTACAAAAACAAAGAAATTAAGACTAATCCTAAAAAATAAATAAATAAACAAAATAATACAGAACACAGGAAATCAGGGAAATCAATAGATAAACGATCACAATAATCAAAAAGAGGGACTAAATATAGGAGGCATTGAACTGCCAGATGGAGAGTGATACAAGGCGATATAGAACGATACAAGTTAGGTTTTTACTTAGAAAAATGGGGGAAAATAATAAGGTAACCACAAAAAGGAATATCAATTCCATAACTCAAGAAAAAAGCCAAGAAAAACGTAACGACTCAACAAACACAAAGTTAAGCATTATGAAAATGAGGATCTCACAAGCTACTAAGAAAAACGTCTTAGCACAAAAAAGCATGTGGAAAAATGAAATGGCCAACAACACACATGAAAAGGCATCAAAATGACAGCACTAAAAACCTATTTATCTATAATTACTCTGAATGTAAATGGACTAAATGCACCAATAAAGAGACAGAGAGTCACAGACTGGATAAAGAAACACAATCCATCTATATGCTGCCTACAAGAGACACACCTTAGACTTAGAGACACAAACAAACTAAAACTCAAAGGATGGAAAAAAATATATCAAGCAAACAATAAGCAAAAAAGAAGAGGAGTAGCAATATTAATTTCTGACAAAATAGACTTTAGACTTAAATCCGCCACAAAGGACAAAGGAGGACACTATATAATGATAAAAGGGACAATTGATCAGGAAGACATAACCATATTAAATATTTACGCACCTAATGACAGGGCTGCAAGATACGTAAATCAAATTTTAACAGAATTGTAAAGTGAGATAGACACCTCCACATTTATAGTAGGAGACTTCAACACACCACTTTCGGAGAAGGACAGGACATCCAGTAAGAAGCTCAATACAGACACGGAAGACCTACTTACAACAATCAACCAACTTGACCTCATTGACTTATACAGAACTCTCCATCCAACTGCTGCAAAATATACTTTTATTTCTAGTGCACATGGAACATTCTCTAGAATAGACCACATATTAGGTCATAAAACAAATCTTTGCAGAATCCAAAACATCGAAATATTACAAAGCATCTTCTCAGACCACAAGGCAATGAAACTAGAAATCAATAACAGAAAAACTAGGGAAAAGAAATCAAATACTTGGAAAATGAACAATACCCTCCTGAAAAAAGACTGGGTTATAGAAGACATCAAGGAGGGAATAAGGAAATTCTTAGAAGGCAACGAGAATGAAAATACTTCCTATCAAAACCTCTGGGACACAGCACAAGCAGTGCTCAGAGGCCAATTTATATCGATAAATGCACACATACAAAAAGAAGAAAGAGCCAAAATCAGAGAACTGTCCCGACAACTTGAACAAATAGAAAGTGAGCAACAAAAGAACCCATCAGGCACCAGAAGAAAACAAATAATGAAAATTAGAGCTGAACTAAATGAATTAGAGAACAGAAAAACCATTGAAAGAATTAACAAAGCCAAAAGCTGGTTCTTTGAAAAATTAACAAAATTGATAAACCATTGGCTAGACTGACTAAAGAAAAACAGGAAAGGAAACAAATAACCCGAATAAGAAACGAGAAGGACCACATCACAACAGAGCCAAATGAAATTAAAAGAATCATTTCAGATTACTACGTAAAATTCTACTCTAACAAATTTGAAAACCTAGAAGAAATGGATAAATTCTTGGAACAATACTGCCTACCTAAACTAACACATTCAGAAGTAGAACAACTAAATAGACCCATAACAAAAAAAAGAGATTGAAACGGTAATCAAAAAACTTCCAACAAAAAAAAGTCCTGGCCCAGACGGCTTCACTGCAGAGTTCTACCAAACCTTCAGAGAAGACTTAACACCATTACTAGTGAAGGTATTTCAAAGCATAGAAAAAGACGAAATACTACCCAACTCATTCTATGAAGCTACCATCTCCCTGATACCAAAACCAGGTAAAGACATTACAAAAAAAGAAAATTTTAGACCTATATCCCTCATGAACATAGATGCAAAAATCCTCAACAAAATTCTAGCCAATAGAATCCAACAACACATCAAAAAAATAATTCACCCTGATCAAGTGGGATTTATACCAGGTATGCAAGGCTGGTTTAATATCAGAAAAACCATTAATGTAATCCATCACATAAATAAAACAAAAGACAAAAACCACATGATCTTATCAATAGATGCAGAAAAGGCATTTGACAAAGTTCAGCACCCATTTATGATAAAAACTCTTACCAAAATAGGAATTGAAGGAAAATTCCTCAACATAATAAAGGGCATCTATGCAAAGCCAACAGCCAATATCACTCTAAATGGAGAGAACCTGAAAGCATTTCCCTTGAGAACGGGAACCAGACAAGGATGCCCTTTATCACCACTCTTAGTCAACATCGTACGTGAAGTCCTAGCCAGGGCAATTAGGCTAGACAAAGAAATAAAGGGTATCCAGATTGGTAAGGAGGAAGTAAAGCTATCACTATTTGCAGATGACATGATCGTATACATGGAAAACCCTAAGGAATCCTCCAGAAAACTACTGAAACTAATAGAAGAGTTTGGAAGAGTCTCAGGTTATAAAACAAACATACAAAAATCACTTGGATTCCTCTACATCAACAAAAAGAACACCGAAGAGGAAATAACCAAATCAATATCATTCACAGTAGCCCCCAAGAAGATAAAATACTTAGGAATAAATCTTACCAAGGATGTAAAAGACCTATACAAAGAAAACTATAAAACTCTGCTACAAGAAATTCAAAAGGACATACTTAAGTGGAAAAACATACCCTGCTCATGGATAGGAAGACTTAACATAGTAAAAATGTCTATTCTACCAAAAGCCATCTATACATATAACGCCCTTCCAGTCCAAATACCAATGTCATACTTTAAGGGGATAGAGAAACAAATCACCAATTTCATATGGAAGGGAAAGAAGCCCCGGATAAGCAAAGCACTACTGAAAAAGAAGAAGAAAGTGGGAGGCCTCACCCTACCTGATTTCAGAACCTATTATATAGCTACAGTGTCAAAACAGCCTGGTACTGGTACAACAACAGGCACATAGACCAATGGAACAGAATTGAGAACCCAGATATAAATCCATCCACGTATGAGCAGCTGATATTTGACAAAGGACCAGTGTCAGTCAATTGGGGAAATAATAGTCTTTTTAACAAATGGTGCTGGCACACCTGGATATCCATTTGCAAAAGAATGAAACAGGACCCATACCTCACACCATGCACAAAAACTAATTCCAAGTGGATCAAAGACCTAAACATAAAGACTAAAACGATAAAGATCATGGAAGAAAAAATAGGATCAACCCTCGGAGCCCTAATACAGGGCATAAACAGAATACAAAACATTACCAAAAATGATGAAGAGAAACCAGATAACTGAGAGCTCCTAAAAATCAAACACCTATGCTCATCTAAAGACTTCACCAAAAGAGTAAAAAGACCACCTACAGACTGGGAAAGAATTTTCAGCTATGACATCTCCGACCAGCGCCTGATCTCTAAAATCTACATGATTCTGTCAAAACTCAACCACAAAAAGACAAACAACCCAATCAGGAAGTGCGCAAAGGATATGAACACACATTTCACTAAAGAAGATATTCAGGCAGCCAACAGATACATGAGAAAATGCTCCCGATCATTAGCCATTAGAGAAATGCAAATTAAAACTACGATGAGATTCCATCTCACACCAACTAGACTGGCATTAATCCAAAAAAACACAAAAGAATAAATGTTGGAGAGGCTGCGGAGAGATTGGAACTCTCATACACTGCTGGTGGGATTGTAAAATGGTACAACCACTTTGGAAATCCATCTGGCGTTATCTTAAACAGTTAGAAATAGAACTACCATACAACCCAGAAATCCCACTCCTCGGAATATACCCTAGAGATACAAGAGCCTTCACACAAACAGATATATGCACACCCATGTTTATTGCAGCTCTGTTTACAATAGCAAAAAGCTGGAAGCAACGAAGATGTCCGTCAACGGATGAATGGGTAAATAAATTGTGGTGTATTCACACAATGGAATACTACGCATCGATAAAGAACAGTGACGAATCTCTGAAACATTTCATAACATGGAGGAATCTGGAAGGCATTATGCTGAGCAAAATGAGTCAGTTGCAAAAGGACAAATATTGTATAAGACCACTATTATAAGATCTTGAGAAATAGAAAAAACGGAGAAGAACACATACTTTTGTGGTTACAAAGGGGGGAGGGAGGGAGGGAGGGAGAGGGCTTTTTATTGATCAATCTGTAGATAAGAACTGCTTTGGGTGAAGGGAAAGACAACACTCAATACAAGGAAGGTCAGCCTAATTGGACTGGACTAAAAGCAAAGGGGTTTCCGGGATAAAATGAAAGCTTCAAAGGTCAGCGGAGCAGGGGCTGGGGTCTGGGGAACTTGGTTTGAGGGGACTTCTAAGTCAATGGGCAAAATAATTCTAGTATGAAAACACTCTGCATCCCACTTTGAATTGTGGCGCCTGGGGTCCTAAATGCCAGCAAGCGGCCATCTAAGATACATCAATTGGTCTCAACCCACCTGGAGCAAAGGCAAAGGAAAAACACCAAGGTCACATGACAACTAAGAACCCAAGAGACAGAAAGGGCCACATGAACCAGAGATCTACATTATCCTGAGACCAGAAGAACTAGTTGGTGCCCGGCCACAATCGATGTCTGCCCTGTCAGGGAGCACAACAGACAACTCCTGAGGGAGCAGGAGACCAATGGGATACAGACCCCAAATTCTCATAAGAAGACCATACCTAATGGTATGACTGTGACTAGAGGAATCCCAGAGACAATGCTCCCCAGAACTTCTGATGGCACAGGACAGGAACCATCCCCGAAGACAACTCATCAGGCATGAAAAGGACTGGTCAGTGGGGGGGAGAGAGATGCTGATGAAGAGTGAGCTAATTAAATCAGGTGGACACTGGAGAGTGTGTTGGCAACTCTTGACTGGAGGGGGGATGGGAAGATAGAGAGAGAGGGAAGATGGCAAAATTGGCACGAAACGAGAGACTGTAAGGGCTGACTCAATAGGGGGAGAGCAAGTGGGAGAAGGGAGTAAGATGTATGTAAACCTACATGTGACAGACTGATTGGAATGGTAAATGTTCACTTGAAGCTTAATAAAAATTAAAAAAAAAAAAAAAGAGTCTTCCTCTGTTTTTCTGACCCTCTACTTTACCAAGCATGATGTCCTTCTCCAGGGATTGGTCCCTCCTAATAACATGTCCAAAGTACATAAGACCCAGTCTCGCCATCCTTGCTTTTAAGGATCATTCTGGCTGTACTTCTGCCAAGACAGATTTGTTTGTTCTTCTGGCAGGCCATGGTATAGTGAATATTCTTCACCAACACTGTAATTCAAAGGCATCAATTCTACTTTGCTCTTCCTTGTTCATTGCCCAGCTTTCACATGCATATGAGGCGATTGAAAACACCATGGCTTGGTGTAGGTGCACCTAAGTCCTCTACGTGATATCTTTGCTTTTCAACACTTTAGAGAGGTCTTTTGCAGCAGAGTTCCCCAATGCAATATGTCGTTTGACTTCTTGACTGCTGCTTCCATGGGTGCTGATTGTGGATCCAAATAAAATGAAATCCTTGACAACTTCAATATTTTCTCCATTTATCATGATGGTCCAGTTGTGAGGATTTTTGTTTTCTTTACTTTAAGATGTAATCCATATTGAAGGTTGTGGCCTTTCATCTTCATCAGTAAGTGCCTCAAGTCCTCTTCACTTTCAGCTAGCAAGATTATGTCATCTGCATGTTGCAATTTGTTAATGATTCCTCCTCCAATCCTGATGCATTCTTCTTCATATAGTCCAGCTTCCAGATGATTTGCTGAGCATAAAGATTGAATAAGTTCAGTGAAAAGATACAACTCTGACACACACATTTTCTGATTTTAAACCACATACTAGCCCCTTGTTCTGTTTGAAGGACTTTCTTTTGGTATATGTACAGGCTCCTCATGAGCACAATTGAGTGTTCTGAAATTTCCATTCTTTACAATGTAATCTGTAATTTGTTACTATCCTTACAATTGAATGCCTTTGCATAGTCAATAAACCACAAGTGCGATGGTTAAGGTTGTATATCGCCTTGGCTGGGCATTGATTCTCAATGGTTTGGCTGCTATGATGTAGTTTAACAGTTACGTAATGATGTGATTTGGCAGTTATGTAAAGATGTAATCAACTCTATGATGAGATCTGTGAGCAGTCAATCAGTTGAAAGGGAATATCCTTGGGAGTGGGGCCTGCATCCAGTATATAAATGGATGTTTCACCAAAGCTCTCATTCTGTATCCTGCATCTGACTTGTCCCCTTCTGACCTTTAGTTCTTAGGACATGAGATAGCTATTTATCTGCCGATCTTGGGATACATCAACCTCTGCAACCTGTAAGCCAGTGCACTACTGTCTGACCTGCCAATCTTGGGTTCATCAGCCCTTGCAGCTACATGAGAATCCTCCAGCCTGATGCCTGACACAAAGACTTGGGACGTGCCAGCCTCTACAATTGTGTGAGCCATTTCATTGAGATAAACCGATCAATCAATCAATCTCTCTCTCTCTACACACACACACATATATATATAGGCCCTGGTGGTGTAGTGGTTAAGCATTTGGGTGCTAAGCAAAAGGTTGGCAGTTCAAATCTACCAGCTACTTCTTGGAAACCCTATAGGGTAATTCTGTCCTATAAGGGTCGCTATGAGTCAGAATTGACTTGATAGCAATGGACTTTTATATATAAAAGGACCGTCTCTAACGGACTCAGCCTAAGAATTTGGTAGTGAGAGTGGTCCTAGAGAAAGAAAATTGTAAGGATGAGTTTTCTAAATTGGTTCTCAAGTCTGGTTAGTCTTAAAGATGTTGATGACTCTGCTTTCCCTAGTGAAGAGGTCACTGCTAATTCATGGCAGGAGGTGGCAATAGAAATATGCAAAGTATCACCAACAACAATCGAGTATTGGTGAGAGGTGAGCCTTTGGGTCATCACGTTTGATACTTTCCTACAATTTTGTCAGAATGAGAAGTATAAGGAGGCTGGTAGGTTGGTCCTGCTTTCACTAGACAAAGTGATGAAAGAAAAAAAAGAGCTCAGGGCTTCAGAGTCACAGCTTAAGCACTGCATAACTTACCTCAAAGTTTTTACTTTGTGCCCTGAAAGAAAGCCCTATTTCTTGTAGTAACAGAGTTGATATTGCCGAAAACCAAACCCGGAATCTTATTGTGAGAGTGGCTGAATTACGACACCAATTGAGTTCCCAACCTTGAATGGTGTCTGAAGTTAAAGTGTGGGCATTGATTGGGAAGAAATGGGATCCCAGAACTTGAGATTGGGACACATGGGCAGATAATCAGGAAGCAGGGTACACTAAGCCCCTGAATTGCAATGAATCACTTCTTCCAACAGAACCAACCCTCTCGCTCCTATCTGAAGAGATTACTCCATATTTGTCTGCTAAGCCACCCTTCCAGTAAAACTGTTAGCTGCTCCACCCCGCCTGATAAGATTAATCCAGCTCTGTCTGAAGAGCCTTTGTCTGAGTCAACCCCTGGGGAGGCATCTAAGTCATTGTCTGAGGCAGATGCCTTACAGGTCATTGCTGAAAGTTCTCAGAACATATCCCCACCACACATTTTTGCTTCTAGACATACGTCCCAGGGAGCCCCAAAAGGTGAAGTACAAAGTATGACCCAGGAGAAAGTATGCTACACTCCAGAAGAACTGCTTGACTTTTCTAATATGTACAAACAGAAACCTGGGCAATATCTGTGGGAATGGCTATTAAGGGTGTGGGATAATGGTACAAGGACCACAAAGTTGTATCAGTCTGAGTGTATTGATATGGGCCAGCTAAGCACAGATTCTTCATTCAGTGTTTCAGCTCAAGAGATTAGGGATAGATCTAATAGCTTATTTGGTTGGTTTGCAGAAGCATGGCTTACATGGAGGTGTACACTAAATAAGTTGTCATACCAGACCTGTCTTGGTATGCTGTTGAAGAGAATACCCAAGGCTTAGAGAAATTGACATGTTAGAGTGGCTTTATCAGGTTAGACCCACAGACCCACATATGGAGTGCACAGAGGACACACCTTTTACCACAACGATAAGGAACAAATTTGCGAAGGGAGGCCCCATCCTTGAAGACTGCTACGATTGCTATTTTATGTAAGTCAGATTTGACAGTGGGAAACGCCCTAACTGAATTAAGCACCAAACTACAATGGGGCTGATTGGACCCCGTGGTGGTAGGGGCCAAGTGGCAGCACTCAAATGACAAAGACAAGATGGGCCTGGTTGTGGTAAAGTACCAAACCAAAAACAAATCCGTTACTGTCGAGTTGATTCTGACTCATAGTGACCCTACAGAGCAGAGTAGAACTGCCTCATAAGGTTTCCAAGGAGCAGCTGGTGAATTTAAACTGCCAACCTTTTGGTTAGCAACCAGTGTGAAATAAGTAATCTGAATAGCCTGACTCATGTAAATTTATGGCGTTGGTCTTAGGCTGTGTTCTCTAGAGAAGCAAAACCAGTAAAGTGTATAAATACATATGTATAGAAGAGAGATTTATATCAAGGAAAGGCTCACATGATTTTTAGAGGCTATAACATCCCAAGTCCGTGAGGCAGGAAAGATGCTTCTCCTGACTCATGTAGCTGCAGGAGCCGGTGAACTTAAGATCAGCAGGCCAGAAAGCAGAGCTTTTGTAGGCTTCTCCTGACTCACATAGCCACAGGGGCTAGCAAACCCAAGATAAGCAGGCTGGAGATCAGGACTGTTGCTTACAGGCTGTGAAGATTGACAAATCTCAAGATCAGCAGACAAGACTGCAGGTAAGCTGCTAACTCAAGTTCCAAGAACTGGACGTCAGACAAACAGGAGCCAGCTGCAGGATCCAGAGCAAACAAAACCCCTGGCAAGGAGAGCAGGAAGGACTAGGTGGCAGAGGGCAGAGAGATGAAGGCTGAGGAGGTGGTAAGCCACCACAGGCCACACCCTTGCCAGTACCGCTCACTGCAGAGCCCATCATGGGGGTGATCACTTATCAGATCTCAACAGGGGAGTAATCACAACAATATACGACTGCCAAAACGCTGAGAATCATGGCCCAGAAAAGTCAGCGTTAAGGTTTGTTGGACCTAGTTCTTTTAGTGCACAATTCACTTAGAGTGCACGTTTGTTAAAAATATTTCAAGAAAATAGGTTATGCCAATTCCCAGGTTGCATCACATGACTAAAGGAAATTTAGAATTTCAGTGGTTACTTTAGGAAAATTGAGTTTCTATCTGCTGTGTCTTTTTTCTTTCATTCTTGGAAAATGAGTTCCCATTTGTGTTGTCCTCTCTTTCCTCTAAGGAACTTTTCTTTAATGCTAAGAAACTAAGCTGCTTAAGTTGTGTGGTATTGTATAAGTCTGTTGTTGTAATTGTTTTGAAACTAGCCTCACAAATCATTGTTAAATTTTGTTCTGAGAGCTAACCTCTAGTCTAAAATATTACATCTGAGTTTTGTATCAAATTGAGGGCCATGGCTGATGTTTCCATAGGATTTTCTAAATTCTTAGTTCTTCTCTCTTGCAAGGAAAACTGCTTCTTATAACCTAATAGCTACTTTAATGTAAATTGATTTTTTTAATGCACTGAAAAATGACAAGTTATTCTAAGCTGTTTCTCTAAAGGATACTACAATCATGTAGTGAATAGGATTAAAAAATATATGATAGGGGGCCAAGATGTCTCACTAGGTAGAAGCTCCCTCGGATCCCTCTTGCAACAAAGACTCAGAAAAACAAGTGAATTGATTACATACATGACAATCTATGAACCCTGACCTTCAAACACAGATCTAAAGAGTTGACCTGAGTGACAGAGACTGAGAACAAGCAGCCACGGGGAAGCAACGACTGTTTTCAGAGCCTGGAGCCAGCGTCCCAGTCAGAAAACCTTGGCACCAGGCTTTGGACTGGGCTCAGGGGAGCTGAGCATGGCATCCTGAGACGCTGCAAACATGGGACGCAGCCCTAGCCCCCAGAAGTGACCTCGGTGGAAGCCCAGCCCATGCACGCAGGCAGAGCAGTGATGCAGCTGACAGGAGGAGAAGTAACCAGGAGGCAGCAACTGGTTTTGGAGTCTGGAGTGCGGCATCCCAGCAGGGGAACCTTGGCACTGGGCTTTGGACTGGGAGCAGAGGAACCGACCACAGCTTCTGAGACAGGACAAGCACAGGACGCAAGCCTGACCCTTGGGAGCAATCTCCACCCAGCCAACGCACACAGGCTGTACACCCCTTGGGAATCTCACATAAAAGAGTCATCATCAAGCAAGATAAGAAACTTTGTCTATATTCCGGGGTGCTACTCTCTCCTGGAGAGAGAGGAAAAGAAAAAAAAAAAGTTTTTTTTCTTTTCCACTCTCTCCTATCTATCTGATCCCTTCCCTCCCGTTCCCAGGTGGCTTCATTAACACTGGAATTTCCTGAGCCAGACAGTGAAGTGCTCTGTAGTTTTTTTTTTTTTTTTTTTTTGTCTTTTCCTAACCCATTCTCCTGGCCTCAGAGAAGCAGCTACAAAAAACCTGGGGACCAAAAATTCTCCCCTGACTTCCCAAAATTGGACTAAAAATACAGAACCAGCTCCAGCCAAGCATATGAGATCCACAGTCTTGGACTTTCATCCCTATAGGAAACAAGGTGGCTATTATAATGCAAAGGCAATTCTGATAGGGATCTGACTGTAATTGTTTTAGCGGATTACTGGAAAGACAAGTTTCCCAGGTATGATATCTCTGCATATGAAACAGAGCCCTCACTGACCCACAAGAGGGAACTGAGGGCTGAAGC
This sequence comes from Elephas maximus indicus, assembly GCF_024166365.1. Taxonomy (NCBI): domain Eukaryota; kingdom Metazoa; phylum Chordata; class Mammalia; order Proboscidea; family Elephantidae; genus Elephas; species Elephas maximus. The sequence continues at coordinate 132,330,324 of NC_064826.1, forward strand.
TCCCCCCAGACCACCTAGCCTCCTGCCAAAAGGGTCTAAGGATGGTGACACCTACCAATATGTAGAGATACATGCGTTGGGTGCCTAAGGTACAGCTGCAGAGCTCACCCACTAAAGTGCTTTAGGAATAGAGACACACCTACTTCACTGGCACTTGGGGGAAGTCTGTCAGCATCCTGCTCCCCTGGAGTGTGAACCCCTGCTGCTACTAGAATCTGGTGCACTAAACTATCACCAATACTCCTCTAGGTGGGTAGGTGACAGTCTGCACCACACACTTGGTGACCCAAATCAGATTCTACTCAAGAATAGTGAATGGACTCTTAGGCTTATATATCTGGCAACAGCCCAAACTACCTGGTAATAGGACATAAGTGATTCAAGGGCTACAACAATCAACACAGTGCCATCTAGTAGCCCATCTATGTATATTGAAAGAAAACAAAACACGATAAGATGGTGATTATAAAATAAATCATTACAATATCTTATAGATGGCTCAGAGACAACAGTCGATATCAAACCACATAAAGAAGCAGACCATGATCGCTTCTACAACTCCCCAAATTAAAGAATCAAAATCTTTCATAATGAAGATACAATCCTGGAATTTTCAGATGCAGAATATAAAAAACTAATTTACAGAATGATTCAAGACATCAGGGATGACCTCAGAAATGAAAAAAGGCAATCTACAGAAAAAGCCAAGGAACACGCTGATAAAGCAGTTGAGGAAATCAAAAAGATTATTCAAGAACATAGTGGAAAAATGAATAAGCTGCAAGAATCCATAGAGAGACAGCATTCAGAAATACAAAAGATTAACAGTAAAATTACAGAATTAGACAACTCCATAGGAAGTCAGAGGAGCAGAATCGCGCAATTGGAAAGCAGAGTGGGGGACCTGGAGGATAAGGGAATTGACACCAATTTAGCTGAAAAAAAAAATCAGATTAAAGAATTAAAAAAAATGAAGAATCCCTAAGAATCATGCAGGACTCTTTCAAGAATAACTTGCATGTGATTGGAGTTCCAGAACAGGGAGGGATAGCAGAAAATACAGAGAGAATAGTTGAAGATCTGTTGGCAGAAAAGTTCCCTGACATCACGAGAGACGAAAGGATATCTATCCAAGATGTTCATCGAACCCCATATAAGATTGATCCAAAATCACCAAGACATATTATCATCAAATTTGCCAAAACCAAAGATAAAGAGAAAATTTTAAAAGCAGCCAGGGAGAAAAGAAAGGCCTTCTACAAAGGAGAATCAATAAGTTCAGACTACTCAGCAGAAACCATGCAGTCAAGAAGGCAATGGGATGACATATATAGAGCACTGAAGGAGAAAAACTGCCAGCCAAGGGTCATATATCCAGCAAAACTCTCTCTCGAATATGAAGGTGAAATTAAAACATTTAGAGATAAACACAAGCTTAGAGAATTTACAAAAACCAAACCAAAGCTACAAGAAATACTAAAGGAAATTGTTTGGTGAGAAAATCAATAATATCAGATACCACCACAACACAAGGTCCCAGAACAGAACATCCTGATATCAACTCAAATAGGGAAATCATAAAAACAAATTAAGATTAATTTTAAAAAGAAACAATGCTCAAAACAGGGAATCACTGAACTCAAAATGTAAAAGATCACAATAATCAAAAAGTGGGACTAAATACAGGAGGCATAGAACTGCCATATGGAGAGGAAAACAAGGGGATATAGGCCAATACAAGTTAGATTTTACTTAGAAAATTAGGGGTAAATATTAAGGTAACCACAAAGAGGTCTAACAATTCTATAACTCAAAATAAAAACCAAGAAAAACATAACGACTCAGCAAACATGAATTTAACTACTATGAAAATGAGGAACACACAATTTACAAAGAAAAACGTCTGGCACAAAGAGTAAGTGGAAAAATGAAATTGTCAACAACGCACAAAAGAAGGCATCAAAATGACAGCACTAAACACATACTTATCTATAATTACGCTGAATGTAGATGGACTAAACGCACCAATAAAGATACAGAGAGTCTCAGACTAGATGAAGAAACATGATCCGTCCATATGCTGCCTACAAGAGACACACCTTAGACTTAGAGACACAAACGAACTAAATCTCAAAGGATGGAAAAAAATATATCAAGCAAACAATAAGCAAAAAAGAGCATGAGTAGCAATATTAATTTCTGACAAAATAGACTTTAAAGTTAAATCCACCACAAAGGATAAAGAAGGACACTACATAATGATTAAACGGACAATAGACGAGGAAGATATAACTATTTAAATATTTATGCACCCAATGATAGGGCTGCAAGATATAAACACAAACTTTAACAGAACTGAAAAGTGAGATAGACACCTCCACAATTATACTAGGAGATTTCAACATACCATTTTCGGAGAGGACAGGACTTCCAGTAAGAAGCTCAATACAGACACGGAAGACCTAATTGCTACAATCAACCAACTTGACCTCATAGACTTATACAGAATACTCCACCCAACAGCTGCAAAGTATACTTTTTTTTCTAGCGCACATGGAACACTCTCTAGAATAGACCACATATTAGGTCATAAGACAAACCTTTGCAGAATCCAAAACATTGAAATATTATAAAGCATCTTCTCAGACCACAAGACCATAAAAGTGGAAATCAATAACAGAAAAATCAGGGAAAAGAAATCAAATACTTGGAAACTGAACAATACCTTGCTCAAAAAAGACTGGACTATAGAAGACATTAAGGAGGGAATAAAGAAATTCATAGAATGCAATGAGAATGAAAACACTTCCTATCAAAACCTCTGGGACACAGCAAAAACAGTGCTCAGAGGTCAATTTGTATCGATAAATGCACACATACAAAAAGAAGAAAGAGCCAAAATCAGAGAACTGTCCCGACAACTTGAACAAATAGAAAGTGAGCAACAAAAGAATCCATCAGGCACCAGAAGAAAACAAATAATAAAAATCAGAGCTAAACTAAATGAATTAGAGAACAGAAAAAAAATTGAAAGAATTAACAAAGCCAAAAGCCGGTTCTTTGAAAAAATTAACAAAAATGATAAACCATTGGCCGGACTGACTAAAGAAATACGGGAAAGGAAACAAATAACCCAAATAAGAAACGAGATGGGCCATATCACAACAGACCCAACTGAAATTAAAATAATCATATCAGATTATTACGAAAAATTGTACTTTAACAAGTTTGCAAACCTAGAAGAAATGGATAAATCCTAGAAAAACACTACCTACCTAAACTAACAGAATCAGAAGTAGAACAACTAATAGACCCATAACAAAAAAAGAGATTGAAAAGGTAATCAAAAAACTCCCAACAAAAAAAGCCCTGGCCCAGACGGCTTCACTGCAGAGTTCTACCAAACTTTCAGAGAAGAGTTAACACCACTACTACTAAAGGTATTTCAAAGCATACAAAATGATGGAATACTACCCAACTCATTCTATGAAGCCACCGTATCCCTGATACCAAAACCAAGTAAAGACACCACAAAAAAAGAAAATTACATACCCATATCCCTATGAACATAGATCAAAAATCCTCAACAAAATTCTAGCCAATACAATTCAACAACATATCAAAACAATAATCCACCACGACCAAGTGGGATTTATACCAGGTATGCAAGGCTGGTTTAATATTAGAAAAACCATTAATGTAATCTACCATATAAATAAAACAAAAGACAAAAACCACATGATCTTATCAATTGATGCAGAAAAGGCATTTGACAAAGTCCAACACCCGTTTATGATAAAAACTGTTAGCAAAATAGGAATTGAAGGAAAATTCCTCAACATAATAAAGGGCATCCATACAAAGCCAACAGCCAACATCACTCTAAATGGAGAGAGCCTGAAAGCAATTCCATTGAGAACGGAAACCAGAGAGGAATGCCCTTCATCACCGCTTTTATTCAACATTGTGCTAGAGGTCCTAGCCAGAGGAATTAGGCTAGACAAAGAAATAAAGGGCATCCAGATTGGCAAGGAAGAAATAAAATTATCTCTATTTGCAGATGACATGATCTTATACACAGAAAACCTTAAGAATCCTCCAGAAAACTACTGAAACTAATAGAAGAGTTTGGCAGAGTCTCAGATTATAAGATAAACATACAAAAATCACTTGGATTCCTCTACACCAACAAAAAGAACATCGAAGAGGAAATCACCAAATCAACACCATTCACAATAGCCCCCAAGAAGATAAAATACTTAGGAATAAACCTTACCAAAGATGTAAAAGACCTATACGAAGAAAACTACAAAGTACTACTGCAAGAAACTAAAAAGGACTTACATAAGTGTAAAAACATACCTTGCCCATGGATGGGAAGACTTAACATAGTAAAAATGTCTATTCTACCAAAAGCCATCTATACATGCAATGCACTTCCGATCCAAATTCCAATGACATTTTTAATGTGATTGAGAAACAAATCACCAACTTCATATGGAAGGGAAGGAAGCCCCAGATAAGTAAAGCATTACTGAAAAAGAAGAAGAAAGTGGGAGGCCTCACTCTACCTGATTTTAGAACCTATTATACAGCCACAGTAGTCAAAACAGCCTGGTACTGGTACAACAACAGGCACATAGACCAATGGAACAGAATTGAGAACCCAGATATAAATCCATCCACATATGAGCAGCTGATGTTTGACAAAGGCCCAATGTCAGTTAATTGGGGAAAAGATGGTCTTTTTAACAAATGGTGCTGGCATAACTGGATATCCATTTGCAAAAAAATGAAACAGGACCCATACCTCATACCGTGCACAAAAACTAACTCCAAGTGGATCAAAGACCAAAACGTAAAGACTAAAACGATAAAGATCATGGAAGAAAAAATAGGGACAACGTTAGGAGCCCTAATACAAGGCATAAACAGAATACAAAACATTACCAAATGAAAAATATAAACCAGATAACTGAGAGCTCCTAAAAATCCAACACCTATGCTCATCTAAAGGCTTCACCAGAAGGGTAAAAAGACCACCTACAGGTTGGGAAAAAATTTTCAGCTATGACATCTGTGACCAGCGCCTGATTTTTTTTTTTTTATATATATGATTCTGTTAAAACTCAACCACAAAAAGACAAACAACCCAATCAAGAAGTGGGCAAAGGATATGAACACACACTTCACTAAAGAAGATATTCAGGCAGCTAACAGATACGTGAGAAAATGCTCTCGATCATTAACATTAGAGAAATGCAAATTAAAATGATGATGAGATTCCATCTCACTCCAACAAGGATGGCATTAATCCAAAAAACACAAAATAATAAATGTTGGAGAGGCTGCGGAGAGATTGGAACTCTTATACGCTGCTGTTGGGAATGTAAAATGGTACAACCACTTTGGAAATCTATCTGGCGTTTTCTTAAAAAGTTAGAAATAGATCTACCATACAACCCAGAAATCCCACTCCTCGCAATATATCCTAGAGAACTAAGAGCCTTTACACGAACAGGTATATGCACACCCATGTTTATTGCAGCACTGTTTACAGTAGCAAAAAGCTGGAAGCAACCAAGGTGTCCATCAATGGAGGAATGGTTAATTAAATTATGGTATATTCACACAATGGAAAACTACGCATCGATAAAGAACAGTGACAAATCTGTGAAACATTTCCTAACATGGAGGAACCTGGAAGGCATTATGCTGAGTGAAATTAGTCAGAGGCAAAAGGACAAATATTGTGTAAGACCACTATTATAAGATCTTGAGAATTAGTTATAAACTGAGAAGAACACATTCTTTGTGGTTGTGAGAGGGGGGAGGGAGGGAGCGTGGGAGAGGGTTACTTACTAATTAGTAGATAAGAACTACTTTAGGTGAATGGCAGGGCAATACTTAATACACGGAAGGTCAGCTCAACTGGACTGGATGAAAGCAAAGAAGTTTCCAGGATAAACTGAATGCTTCAAAGGTCGGCGGAACAAGGGCGGGGGTTTGGGGACTATGGCTTAAGGGGACTTCTAAGTCAATTGGCAAAATAATTCTATTATGAAAACATTCTGCATCCCACTTTGAAATGTGGCGTCTGTGGTCTTAAATGCTAACAAGCGGCCATCTAAGATGCATCAATTGGTGTCAACCCACCTGGATCAAAGAAGAATGAAGAACACCAAGGTCACGTGATAACCATGAGCCCAAGAGACAGAAGGGGACGTATGAACCAGAGACTTACATTGTCCTGAGACCAGAAGAACTAGATGGTGCCCGGCCACAACCGATGACTGCCCTGACAGGGAGCCCAACAGAGAACCCCTGAGGGAGCAGGAAAACAGTGGGATGCAGACCCCAAATTCTCATAAAAAGACCAGACTTAATGGTCTGACTGAGACTAGAAGAATCCCGGCGGTCATGGTCCCCAAACCTTCTGTTGGCCCAGTACAGGAACCATTCCTGAAGACAACTCATCAGAATGGAAGGGACTGGATGGTGGGTTGGAGAGAGATGCTGATGCAGAGTGAGCTACTTGTATCAGGTGGACACTTGAGACTGTGTTGGCGTCTCCTGTCTGGAGGGGAGATGGGAGGGTAGAGAGGGTTAGAAACTGGCAAAACCATCAGGAAAGGAGAGACTGGAAGGAGGGAGCGGGCTGACTCATTAGGGGGAGAGTAAGTGGGAGTATGGAGTAAGGTGTGTATAAGCTTATATGTGACAGACTGACTTGACTTGTAAACTTTCACTCAAAGACCAATAGAAATTATTAAAAAAAATATATATATGCTAACTTCCTACCTCTGGATAGTATTATTAAATCAGATTACAATATTTCTTCAAAGAACATACTTTAATTGATTTAATAATTAGCGTTTATGTACATTAAATAGTCCTAATATTCCCAGGAATTGATAAAAAATAAATTTTTTTTCTGGCAAAAGTTTTATGTTTACATTAACCTCAAAGGCAAAACCTTCTTAAGTAACTTAAGCTAAATATAATATAAAATATATTTTACTTAAGGAAAAGGAATAATTTTCTTTAATTCCATAATAAGAAATGTAAAAAATTCATCAAAAGAGAATTTATTTAGTATAATCAAAGTTTTTACTTACGGCCACTAAAAGCTTGATAGACTAATTCACGAGAATTTTTTTTTTAAAGCAAATAGCATATAAAACAAAGAATTGGGTTTCTCACTATTAAAATGACAAGTTTTTATTTAAGAACTAGGTTGAAGAGTTAACTTTGTTCCTTGTTCAATCTGCCTTAAGGGCAAGAGTTCAATGAAATAAATCCCTGAATCTAAAAGCTATGAAATATATTAATCCTAACAAAATTTGCTCAATCTTGGTACTCTTGTTTCCCTCGTTTACTGTTTATTTTATGTAATCTTTCTAGAAAAAAAGTTCCGTGTTTTTGTTAATTTTTATGCCCTTAACTAAGAAACCAAACCATGAGGCTTTAGAAAAAGCTAGTTTTTACCTTCAGAATGTCTAATAAAATAACTCAAGTATCGTTCCTATGATAAACTCCTGAAAATTTTTTTCCATTTCAATCTTTTTGTTACTGTGCTTTAGATGAAGGTTTACAGAGCAAATTGGTTTCTCATTAAACAATTAATACACATATTGTTTTGTGACATTGGTTGCCAACCCCATGACATGTCAACACTCTCCCCTTCTTGACCTTGGGGTCCCCCTTACCAGCTTTCCTGTCTTTTATGGGCCTCTCTAATCTTTGGCTGAAGGGCGAACCTCAGGAGTGACTTCAGTACTGAGTTAAAGGGTGTCCAGGGGCCATACCCTTGGGTTTCTCCAGTCTCTGTCAGACCATTAAGTCTGGTTTTTTGTTTTTTTTGTGTGAAACTTCTGACGATTTTGAAACTTTATAGGAAAACAACAAAAATGTTCTGTTTCCATTTTATAGAAAGAAAAATGCTAAAAAGTTTTATTTAGTATGTTATGAGTTACATGAAATATGTTTTCAAATCAGGAAAAACACCAAATTTTCTTTGAGTTAAAACTTATATGTCAATAATATTTGCATGTTATTTGACAAACAAGTCCATGGTATTATGTCATAATTTTATCATTGCAATTGCTAGCTTGGTCACAACTTTCTTTGGAATCTAGGATCATCAAAGCTAATGGTTTTAACTGAGAAATTCATATAGTATACCCATAATGTTTTTTTTAATTAATATTCAGATTTTTAGTAACTTAATAATCTTAGTATATTCTTGTTATGTCCAGTTAAATAATGCTATGTCTCAAGATTGTCATACCTTATATTTAAAGCTCTTTTAAGGTTAACCATTACATTCAGAGATATTTTTATCTGAATTAACTTTACATGGCTCTCTTTTACCTTTTGTAATTTATTTCCATCAGGTCTTTCACTTTTAAGAAATATTATTATTATAAATTAATCATGACCATATTAATTTTTACTTTGCTGACTGGCTGAAAACAATTGAGCATGATATTTCAACAAAAGTGGACGATATCAAACTTATAAAAAGGACTATAATATTTCAGACATGGATACAATTGGGCTAAATCCAGATTTTTATAAACTAACGTGGTTTTTCAAGTTGATGCTAATCCTGAATAGCATGGAACAAAGCTTAGCTATATGGGACTGAGTGAACTAAAATAATTGCCATAAGGTTTTTGTGAGAATATTGTTGATGTTCAATGTCCTCATTTCTAGAAGAAAAGATTTTTATTTTCTTTTCCTTCTTTCGTTATAAGAATCAGTTATTTCAGTAACTAATAACATTACGTTGGTTACAAGATATCGTATTGATTAAAAGATGTTAAAATACATGTTAAAGTTCTGACTAAGATCTTCAGAATGTTTTAAATGATTCCACCTGTAGATTCCAAAAAATGAATGTTGAAATAACTATGATAAGAAAAGTAATTCTTTAAAACTAAATGGCCCCCCCTTCCTGTTGCTTATATCAACTTTAATATTGTTAAACATTGTCAATCTTTGAACCAATACTCTAAGGAATATTTTCACAGGTTAAAAAAGCCCTTAATGACCAAAACCCAAAATCTCAAAATCGGCCTGGTTTTGTTCCGGGGGGGCACGTATATTTAAAAAGGCATCAGCTAAAAGATTCCCTGGAGCCTCATTGAAAAAGATCATATGTAGTCTTCCTTACTAATCCTTATGTCAATAAATTACAGAGAGTTAAGACTTAGATGCACCTATCCCAATTAAAGGAGACTGTGGCTCCTGTTAGGATTGTCCAGGCCACCAAAGAACTTAAACTGAATTCAAACATTATAAGGATCAGAAGCAAACAACACTTGTGTAGAGTGCTCTCCCCAAGATTCTGGACAAGGCCTGTATCCAAACCACACCTAACACAGAGGATAGTGCTAAGATTCATCAAAAATCTGTATGGTTACATTCTATACCCCTTGTGATTTTACCATCCTTTTTAATATCTTCAGTTGGCTAGCTAATACTGAGGGTTCTTTGTTACAGTCTGTTACAAACTGAGTTTAATTATATTAATAACAACAATATTATTATTGGAATTATAAAATAAGTTTTAAGATGTGCATCTACCATAGGAACTGATAACCCCACTTCACCTCATTCTCAGAGAATTATGTGTATTAATAATGCATTTGGGAACCCCAAACTACAGAAGCTTTCAAGACTTAGATTAGCCATTTAAAAGAGTAGGTCCAGTTGTTCCACCAAAGTGTCCATACCCTACCCATTACACATACCAAATTCACTGAAGACAACTGCTCAGCCATAGCATGGTGGACATACTGGAGCTTCCCAGCAACCAAGGTACTGGTGGTCCCCAACTATGGGGAAAAGGGAATTAACATGAGAAAAAGAAAAGCATAAGCTGTGAAGGTTAAGCCACCAACTGGGAGCAACATATTGACAAACCCATTCAGAAGAGAGTATGCTCATAAGTGTGATCAAAGGATGCTCTTTGAAATCCTTGATCAAAAGGAGGGAATGATGTGGGCTATAAAATCAAAAGAGGCATCAGACTTAAAATGGCTGAACTGCTAAGACTCAGTATAACCTTTCACACAGATTCAAACTCTGTTGCTTAGGAACCAACCCTATCATTAAGGAAAAGATTTTGTTTGTGGTCAGGCTAGAATGTAGATACTGAGAAACTAATCTGCTGGGTAAACTTGCACCTAAATCACAATAAAAAAAAAAAAAACTATTAAAAAAATATGGATACTCTCTGTCCTGGGTCTGTAACCAAATCTTATCAAAACTCTTTGTTTCAGATCTCCCCAAGAGATCTTGTGCTCTGGGCACAATGTAATATGGGGTAATGTATAACAACCTGTTCCCAAGAGTATCATCATACCATTATTATGCCATTGTTTTGTGGCAGTCATGAGACCTTATCCATGATCACATGTCTTATAATTAAACCTTTTAGCCAAAGCTGTATTAAGGTAACTGATAATGTTAAACAACACGCTTCACTTTGTCCTGCCTTTGACTGAGCTCGATCATTCTAAAACAATCAGAATATTGTGCTTTGTAGTTCCTCCTATGGCACTATAACTATGTGTGATTTGCACCCCCTCCCTTGAGTTCCATGAGCTTCAGATTCTAAGGCCTTCATGATCCCCATTTGAATGATATATTGGCTTCAATAAATCTCTTTGATTTTTCTTTAACAGAGTTAGAGGGTCTTTTCTCTACAATAATTCTGAGCAGTCATTCTGCATGCATACAAAATCATTTTGTTTCTAAAGATAAGTTGCTCAAAGTAGGCTATATACAATTGTTGAAAACAAACCTTTGAATTAGCTCAACACGATAATGTAATATTTGATTGTTTTCTGATATAATGAGAAGTTTGCAAATTGGAGGAGCCCTTGAGTCTGCCTCCATGAAGGAAATAAAGAAAAAGAATGCTCCCAAGGACTAGAGATTTTACAAAAGAGTAAATTTTTTTTCTTAATGAATACAGGTTTCCATGGTGACCACGTACTTAATGGTTACTAAGTTAACGTTAAAAAGCAATTGCTAAAAATTTTGTCCTTTACTGACTGAGACTAGAGGGACCCTGGGGGTCATGGCCTCTGGACCCTCTGTTAGCCCAAGACTGGAACCATCCCCAAAGCCAACTCTTCAGACAGGGATTGGACTGGACTATAAGACAGAAAATGATACCGGTGAGGAGTGAGCCTCTAGGCTGAAGTAGGCACACGAGACTATGTGCACAGCTCCTGTCTGGAGACGAGATGAGAAGACAGAGGGGGACAGGAGCTGGTTGAATGGACACAGGGAATACAGGGTGGAGAGGAGGAGTGTGTTGTCTCATTAGTGGGAGAGCAGTTAGGAATACATACAAGGTGTGTATAACTTTCTGTATGAGAGACTGACTTGATTTGTAAACTTTCACTTAAAGCAGAAAAAAAATGTAACATGTCACAGCTAGAGGAGGGAAAAAGGCAAAGGCTCTAGTACCAGACAGAAAAAAAAATCACCTTGAGAACCTGGGCATGACAGTTTAGGCCAGAGATAGTGTAAATATTGCCGGAGCACTATCACTGTTCGTTACAATAATAACATAACCAATCAGGTAGACCTAATGGATATATGTATGCAATTGTCATGGAATGAATTGTGTCTCCCAAAAATGTGTGTCACCTTGGCTAGTCCATGATTCCCAGTATTATGTAATTGTCCACCATTTTGTGATCTGTTATGATCATTCTATGTGTTGTAAATCCTCCCTCTAAGATGTTAATGAGGTGGGATTAGTGGCAGTTATGTTAATGAGGCAGGGCTCAATCTACAAGATTAGGTTTTGTTTTAAGTCAATCTATTTTGAAATATAAACGGCAGAAGTGAGCAAAGAGACAAGGGAACCTCATACCACCAAGAGACAAAAGCCAGGAGAATAGCATATCATATGGACCTGGGGTCCCTGCACTGAGAAGCTCCTTGAACAGGGGAAGATTGATGACAAGGACCTTCCCCAAGAGCCGACAGAGAGATAAAGCTTTACCTTGGAGCTGGTGCCCTGAATTCAGACTTCTAACCTCCTAGAATGTGAGATAATAAATTTGTCTTTGTTAAAGCCAAAAAAAAAAAAAATTAAAAAAAAAAATTACTGCCTTCAAAACCCTATAGGGCGGAACTGGTACAACAACAGATACATAGACCAAAGGAACAGAATAGAGAATCCAGACATAAATCAATCCACATATGAGCAGTTGATATTTGACAAAGGCCCCAAAACAGTTAAATGTGGAAAAGACAGTCTTTTTAAAAAATGGTGCTAACATAACTGGATATCCATCTGCAAAAAAATGAAACAAGACCCATACCTCCCACCATGAACAAAAACGAGCTCAAAATGGATCAAAGACCTAAATATAAAATCTAAAACAATAAAGATCATGGAAGAAAAAAATAGGGACAATGTTAGGAGCCCTAATACATAGCATAAACAGTATTGAAAACATTATTAAAAATGCAGAAGAAAAACTAGATAACTGGGAGCTCCTAAAAATCAAACACCTATGCTCAACCAAAGACTTCACCAAAAGAGTAAGAAGACTACCTGTTGGTCTTGTTAGGAGCCGCCGACTCAGTTCCGACTCATAGCAACCCTATGCACAACAGAACGAAACAATGCCCAGTCCTGCACCATTCTTATAATCGTTGTTATGCTTGAGCTCATTGTTGCAGCCACTGTGTCAGTCCACCTCGTTGAGGGTCTTCCTCTTTTCCGCTGACCCTGTACTCTGCTAAGCATGGTGTCCTTCTCCAGGGACTGATCCCTCCTGACAACATGTCCAAAGTATGTAAGATGCAGTCTTGCCGTCCTTGTTTCTAAGGAGCATTCTGGTTGTACTTCTAAGACAGATTTGTTTGTTCTTTTGGCAGTCCATGGTATATTCAATATTCTTCGCCAACACCACAATTCAAAGGCATCATTTCTTCTTTGGTCTTCCTTATTCATTTTCCAGCTTTCACATGCATATGATGCGATTGAAAATAACATGCCTTAGGTCAGGCGCACCTTAGTCTTCAGGGTGACATCTTTGCTTTTCAACACTTTGAAGAGGTCCTCTACAGCAGATCTGCCCAATGCAATGTGTCTTTTGATTTCTTGACTGCTGCTTCCATGGCTGTTGATTGTGGATCCAAGTAAAATGAAATCCTTTACAAGTTCAATCTTTTCTCCATTTATCATGATGCTGCTCATTGGTCCAGTTGTGAGGATTTTTGTTCTCTAAAAAGACTACCTACAGACTGGGAAAAAGTTTTTAGCTATGACATTTCCAATCAGCGTCTGATCTCTAAAATCTACATGACACTGCAAAAGCTCAACTACAAAAAGACAAATAACACTATTAAAAAATGGGCAAAGGATATGAATAGACACTTCACTAAGGAAGACATTTAGGTGACTAACAGCTACATGAGGAAATGTTCACAATCGTTAGCCATTAGAGAAATACAGATCAAAACTACTATGAGATTTCATCTCACTCCAAAAAGGCTGGCATTAACCAAAAAAAAAAAAAAACACACAAAATAATAAATGTTGGAGAGGCTGTAGAGAGATTGGAACACTTATACACTGCTGGTGGGAATGTCAAATATTACAATCACTTTGGTAATTGATTTGGCGCTTCCTTAAAAAGGCTAGAAATAGAGAAGTACCATAGGGTCCAGCAATCCCACTCCTTGGAATATATCCTAGAGAAATAAGAGCCTTTACATGAACAGATATATGCACACCCATGTTTATTGCAGCACTGTTTACAATAGCAAAAAGATGGATGCAACCAAGGTGCCCATCAATGGATGAATGGATAAATAAATTATGGCATATTCACACAATGGAATACTATGCATTGATAAAGAACAGTGAGGAATCTGTGAAACATTTCATTAGATGGAGGAATCTGGAAGGCATTATACTGTGTGAAATTACTGAGTTGCAAAAGGACAAATATTGTATAAGACCGCTATTATAAGAACTTGAGAAATAGTTTAAACTGAGAAGAAAACATTCTTTTGTGCTTATGATTAGATGGTAGATAAGAACTGCTTTAGGTGAAGGAAAGACAACACACAATACAGGGGAGGTCAGCACAATTGGACTAAACCAAAAGCAAAGAAGCATCCCGAATAAACTGAGTGTTTCGAAGGCCAGTGTAACAGGAGCAGGGGCTTGGGGACCATGATTTCAGGGAACATCTAAGTCAATTGGCATAATAAAACCTATTAAGAAAACATTCTGCGCCCCACCTTGAAGAGTGGTGTCTGGGGTCTTAAATGCTAGCAAGCAGCCATCTAAGATGCATCAATTGATCTCAGCCCACCTGGATAAAAGGAGAATGAAGAACACCAAGGACACAAGGTAGTTACGAGCCCAAGAGATAGAAAGGACCACGTGAACCAGAGACTACATCATCCTGAGACCAGAAGAACTAGATGGTGCCCAGCTACAACGGATGATTGCCCCGACAGGGAACACAGCAGAGCATCCCTGAGGGAGCAGGAGAACAGTGGGATGCAGACCCCAAATTCTCATAAGAACAGACTTAATGGTCTGACTGAGACTAGAAGGACCCCGGTGGTCATGGCCCCCAGACCTTCTGTTGGCCAAGGACAGGAACCATTCCTGAAGCCAACTCTTCAGACATGGATTGGACTGGACAATGAGTTGGAGAGGGATGCTGGTGAGGAGCGAGCTTTTTGGATTGGGTGGACACTTGAGACTATGTTGGCATCTCCTGTCTGGAAAGTAGATGAGTGGGTAGAGGGGGTTAGAAGCCAGTGGAATGGTCATGAAAAAAGAGAGTGGAGGGAGAGAGTGGGTTGTCTCATTAGGGGCAGAGTAATTGGGATTATGTAGCAAGGTGTATATAAGTTTTATGTGAGAGACTGACTTGATTTGTAAACTTTCACTTAAAACACAATAAAAATTAAAAAAAAAACTTTAGCATTCATATTAAAAAAAAAAGTATAGGGCACTTCTACCCTATCCTATAAGGTGGCTATGAGTCAGAATCAATTCACGGCAATGGGTTTGGTTTTGGGTTTTATCAGTGTCCTGCCCATACCCTTCAGCCCTTATCACTTCAGAATACAGTCAGCATTGGTTCCTGAAGGCTTTTCCTGAAAGCTGCTCTCAACCAATGACTGACAGTGTGGGTGTACAAATACCTCAGTCCCATCACCCTCTTATGGGGTAATTCTGAAGCACACGTCTCAACCACTCCCATAGTTTCCTTGTGGGATTAAGCTCCAGTCTCACACTAATTTATCATACACTGAAACCTGCAAAAGACAGAATCCAAAAGGGGCAGCATGAGGAAGAGACTGTAGGTGCCTAATGTCCTGGGTATTGTAGCATTGATTCTGCATGCCTTACAGTTAGCTTTACATACCCTGATGACTTTGTGATTTGTGGTTTGTTTCCTCCCTTCCCTCTCCCATTCTCCATGATTCTATAAAATTTAAAGTTAACCTATGTTCCTCTTGGAGAAGCAAAACAATAAGATCTGGGACAAGACAATTGGACAATGGGGGCCCATGGCATAAGCGAAACCAGATGGCATCAGAGGGCTTCTAAGAATACCCACAGAAAGTCAACATGCTTGATATGTGGTCAACATACCCCCCTCAAAGGGGAACTGGCATTCTCCAGATTCTTTAAGCCTAAGCCCCAACCCTATAAAACCCTCCAGTCAGTCTCTGACAGATAGACAGATTTTGGAGAAGCCCATTCCCCTCTGCCTCTTGTATACCAGTACAATAAAGCCCTCTTGATGCTTACCTCACCCCTGTCTCAGTATTGGTTTTGTGGCAGGAGGCTGAAATCCACGTTTTGTGGTAACAAATTTTGGCACCCAACTTGGGGCAGCGCCGCTTGAGACACATGGCCCCCAGGGTGCGGCCTGGGACTGACCAACAGCTCTCCCAGTAAAGCAGCTGCAGGAGGTCCCATTCACCTCCAGGGAGGCCATCGGCTGATCCTGCACCTGCCATGGCACCGCTGGTCCCCGACTGCGCCAAATGAGGTAAGTAAAAACGAGATTCGTGTAGGTGAAATCCCAAAGGGGTGAGTCCGAAGTTTCTCTCCCTGTTGTGCTCAGGGACAGGGCAGATAGGGCAGGCTTAGGGGAAACCTGAGCCCTTAGTTTCTGGAGTGAGCGATGCTTGGGATGACTGACCCCGTAAGTAGGATTGCAAAAAGGGGCTCTTGGTGACTCTACAGTCTTGGTTTTCGGGTGTGTGAATGAGGTTAAGGCTGTCAAGATTACCTCTGTAATTCTAGGGATTGTCTGGGAGGTTGAGATTTGCCAACAGTGATCGTGAGGCCAGCCAAGGAGATGAGCGTGTGTATGCGTGAGCTGCGTGCATACCAGTGTGATTGTCCATGTGAGGCTGAAGAAATCTCGCGTCATCTTTGTCATTGTGTTAGTACTTATTTGTACAAAACTTGTCATCAGGTTCCCGAATATTTTTGGTCCCAGGTCTTCAATTGTGACGATTGTTTCCGTAGGTCATCGGCATCCTACCATGCCCAAATCATCCTAGAGGAACATCTTGGGGGGTTTGGGGACGTAGGGTAGGGATTAGGGGGGCTCTGGCAGAATTAGGTTTAATTAGAAAAGAGGTAGACTTCCAGTAGACTATATAATTAGCCATCATCAGGCCAAGAAAGAAAGAATTTGGCCGTCAGTAACCACTAAGTGTTTACAAAGAACACTTGATATGGGAGGAGGCTCATCCATCCCTGCTAAGTCCCCTATAGGGTGTATTCTAGCAAATTAGAAGAGGTATGACTATGAACCCATGACTAAGAAGAAGGTGGTATTTTTATATAATAATGTTTGACCTCAATGTCAATTAGGAGACCAGGAACAGTGGCAGCAATTTGGGTCTCTGGGCTTTAACACGATACTGTAACTTGATCTGCTCTGTAAAAGAGAAAAGAACTGGGACAAAGTTCCCCTACATCATATCTCTTTACCAAACTCTAAGCCCTTCTAACCACGTTCCTTTCCAGGGGAAGCAAAAACCCAAGGTGGTTCCTGATTCCTCAACTGAGGAGCCCCTTTTCAAAGGATGGGTCCTGGTCACTGCTTTGGCTCCCCTCCTCCATACAGAGAAGGTGCCGCTTCAGCTGGAGGATTAGGCAGAAAGAGAGAGACAAGTTCCACCCTAAAGGGGCTGAGCCTGATTCTAGCTCAGCGAGCCCACCAGGAGTTGAAAAGGGAAAAAAAGCAGAGGGTGCAGATGGCGCAGATTCGGCTTCAGGTATGGTCTCCCCTTCTCGTACCCTTCAGGATACTGTTTTTGGTAAGAATATCCCAGAAACCCAGGCAGGACTATACCCCCTAAGAGAAGTTCCAGCCAGGGTAGACACAGCAGGACAGCCACAGAGACCAATGTTAATGTATACTCCGCTCTCAACTTCTGATTTATATAACTGGAAGAGTCATACTCCTCCCTACTGGAGTAATCCAAACCAAATGGCTGAACTCTTCCTTTCTATTTTCTCTACTCACTGCCCTACGTGGGCAGGCATACAGACACTCCTTACCACCTTGTTAACCTCAGAAGAATGCTGTACGATACTAGAACAAGCTCAGAAAAAAAAACCCGATGGGTTACATGACCTAGATCCCACCAACGAGACCTGGCCCCTGGGAACAGAAGCGATTCCCACTCGGCACCAGGCTGGGACTGTAACAGTGAGGTAGGGAAAAACAGTCTTCATCTGTATCAAGACTGCCTAGTTGTTGGATTGAGGAATGGAGCCCCTAAGCCAAAAAGCTTACAAAAGTTCAGAAAAGTCATTCAGGGAAAGAAAGAAGATCCCTTCACCTTCCGTGAGAGGGTGACAGATGCATTTCTCCAGTATATGGACATGGACCCCGAGGACCCCAATAACTCCAAGCTTTTGAATATGACCTTCATCTCCCAGAGTGCCCCGGATATCCAGAAAAAGCTGCAAAAGCTAGAGGATGGGCTGGGGATGCCTAAAGGACAGCCACTTGAAATTACCTTCGAGGTCTATAATAACAGAGACCAAGGAGCAGAGCAAAAAGAGAAACAAAAAATGAAACCAAAGGTGGTCCTGTTGGCCACCACCTTATCCCCTTCAGGCCTGGAAAAGAGGCAGGGGGCTAAAAGAGTGACAGGCCCAGAGTGCAGGGCAAGGCCACCCCTGGGATCAGATCAATGTGCTTACTGCCAAAAGCGTGGACACTAGAAACAAGAATGCTCCAAGGCTAGAAAGGACCAGCCGCAGTCTGCCACTCTACAAGCGTACTAGGAGGGGCCTTCACCAAGAGATGATTTGGAGTGATGGGGCCTGGGGCTAAAACCCTAACTGACTATCTCCCACTGTGAGCCTCGAGCAACCCTAAAGGTGAGAGGGCATCCTGTTGGCCTCATTTTAGAAACGGGAACAACTTTCTCAGTTTTGAACATGGCAGAGTCTCCCCTCAGTCCACGCGCTTCACTGGTGGTAGGAATCTCTAGGATGCTGACCACCCATCCCTTCCTCTAACCAGTAAATTGTGAAATTGGAAAAGAATTATTGCATCATGAATTTCTTTATATGCCAGTGCGCCCAGTTTCCCTTTTAGGAAGGGACCTCCTGTCAAAGCTTGGGGCCCGGGTCACTTTCGGGCCCTCTTCCCTACCGGTCCAGAGTCCACCTGAGACTGCGTGTGCACTACAAGCAGCACTACTGTGTGAAGAAACAGTGACACCTAGTGGCACCCCTCCCCATATTCAACAGAAAGTAGATCCAGAGGTCTGGGCATCAGGAAGACCCAGGCAAGCTGATATGATGCCCAGGTTAAAATTGCCCTAAAGCCCGGGGGACCCATCATAAACCAGAGACAGTATCCCCTCCAGAAGGAAGCCTTAGAGGGGATTGCACCCTTGGTGCACCAGTATATAGAAATTAAACTTTTAAAGTTTTGCCAGTCCCCCTAACCTGACAGTGTTGAAACTAGGGACAAAAGAATATTGATTTGTTCAGGACTTGTGAAAAATCAACCAAATAGTAGAAGAAATCCACCTGGTAGTACCAAACCTATATACCCTCCGGTTACCACGCCTAGTCAATGTGCCTGGTTTTTGGTGCTGGATTTAAAGGATACCTTCTTTTGCATTCCTGGCTCCCTGAGTCTCAGCCTCTGTTTGCTTTTGAATGGATTGACATTAAAACAGGGACTAAGAGACAACTTACATGACAGGTTTTGGTTCAGGGATTCAAAAGTTCCCCCACCATTTTTGGAGAAGTACTAGCCAAGGACCTAAGAGCACTGAAACAAAAAAGGGATCTTGCCTTGCAATATGTGGATAATATCCTAGTGGCAAGTGAGACTAAGGAGGCTCGGACCAAAATACTATTTCAGTCCTAAATCACCTGGTTAAGCATGGTCACCGGGTGTCTAAGAAAAAGGCCCAGATTTCACAACAGCATGTAAAACATCTGGAATTTCAAATCTCCCAGGGACAGGAGGACCTTCTTCAAGATTGGAGGGAGACCATCACGCAAGTGGCACCTCCAACCTCTAAGCAACAGC
Organism: Elephas maximus indicus; assembly: GCF_024166365.1. Lineage (NCBI taxonomy): Eukaryota > Metazoa > Chordata > Mammalia > Proboscidea > Elephantidae > Elephas > Elephas maximus. The sequence goes on from NC_064826.1 coordinate 132,349,922, forward strand.
TGAGAGGTTTCCTTGGGATGGCTAGGTTTTGCTGAATCCGGATAGCAGAATTTGGACTTATGGCAAAACTCCTACATGAGCCTCTTAAAGGAGAAGAAAAAGAGCCCTTGTTATGGGCAAAAGAGTGTCAACAAGCCTTTAAAAAGATTAAGTATAAACTGATGACGGCTCTGATGCTGGGGCTGCCTGACCTCCAAAATCCTGTTGAACTATTTGTCCATGAAAGGCAGGGAATTGCTGTGGGAGTATTAACTCAAACTCTGGGACAAGCCAAGTGCCCGGTAGCTTATTTTTCCAAACCGTTGGACAGCATGGCCCAAGGGTGGCCCCCTTGCCTTTGAACCATGGCTGCAACCTGTGACCTGCTACAAGAAGCCGAGAAGTTCACTCTTGGACAAAAGATAACAGTGAACACACCACACACAATTTTGCCCGTTTTGGAACAAAAGGGGGGTTTCTGACTCATGGCAGGCCAAATCGGCCGGTATCCGACAATCTTGTTAGATAACCCAAAGGTGGTTCTGAAGTCTGTTTCCTCCCTGAACCCTGCCACTTTGTTGCCCATTTCAGAAAATGCCCCCATACAAGACTGCCTAGAAATAATTAACCAGATCTCGCAGATGTCCCCCTGAGTGACTCAGAGATTGAAATGTATACAGATGGCAGTAGCTTTCCACATGGGGGGCATCGCAGGGCAAGAAATGAAGTAGTGACCCAAACTGAGGTTTTAGAGGCAGCTCTGCTTCCTGCTGGGACTTCTGATCAGAAGGCTGAGCTTATAGCTTTCGGGCGAGTTCTGTGGCTGGGAGCAGGGAGGCAAATAATTGTGTATACTGACAGTAAATATGCTCATCTGGCCCTCCACTCACACGGGGCCTTGTAGAAGAAAAGTGGGCTTTGACCACTGCCAACAAAGAAATAAAACACGTGCCGAAGATTCTTGAACTCCTGAAAGCAATCAATGATCCCCTTCAGGTGGCAGTGGTGTACTGTCCCGGACACCAGAAACGGCAATCGCCTGAAGCTGTGAGAAATCAGAAAGCAGACATAGAGGCAAAAAGGGCTGCAATGCAAAGAGGTGAGGTAGGAAAATAAATGACCCTAATCCCTCATCTAGATCCCACTAACCTTCCTCACCAGCCTATACCACCCAAGACTTAAGAGAGAGCTGAAGAGTGGGGTTTTCACCCAGTTTCCCATTCTGACTTCTCAATAAGCCCCGAAGGAAAGGTGCCCAAGTACATGGTGTGGTATCAGCCTTACATGATGGAACCCATTATGGGAGAGATGCTAGTCTCGAATGGATTCAACAGGTGGTTGTGGGGCCAAATCTCCTCAAAGCTGTACAGGAAGTCACCAGAAGATGTCACTTATGTGCGAAGAATAATCCGAAGACTGTGCCACACCCGAGAGAACCAGGAGTCCAACACCAGGAACAAACGTGAGAAAAGATTGGCAAGTAAATTTCACAGTGATGCCCCAGGTACCTGGAAACTTCAGGTACTCATTAGTTTTTGTAGACACTTATTCAGGATGGGTAGAGGCTTTCCCTTATTGGACTTTTTGGAGGTGACCAAGATATTGTTTAAGAAATCACTCCTCCATTCAGCCTGCCACTTTCAATTCAAAGTGACAATTGGGGAGACTTTGTGGCACAAATAACTCAAGAGATCAGTAAAGCCCTAGATATAAGCTAGAAGTTACATTCACAGTCAACAGGAAAGACTAAAAAGATGAACCACACCCTAAAAAAGACCTTGGCAAAGCTTTGTCAAGAAACAAACTCCACTTGGACACAAGTTTTACCCATTACCCTGCTTAAAATCTGGGTGGTACCTCAAAGTGGGCTTTATGAATTAATATATAGGAGACCATCCCTAAAAAGGTCGGCTTTCTCCCCTTCTGTGATTTCTGAGGTAGAGAAGAGAGACTGGGTCTGCTCTCTGGGAGTTGGCATAAACGCCATTAATGAATATGCTTCTTCTTGTCTATCCTTCCCCTCTGATGTGCCCCTCCACAGGTTTCAGCCAAGAGATCAGGTCCTGTTGAAGGTTTGGAAAAACCAACATCCAGAAGACCAGCTGGCCCCCAAGTGGGAAGAACCATTTGAAGTTCTCCTGACCACTTACCTGTCCTTGAAGTTGGCAAGAGTGGCGGCTTGGGAACATCCCACGAGACAGAAGACAGCCCCTCTGGAAAAAGAGGAATGACGTGAAAGAGCTGAAGAGTCATCATATACTTGCACTCCTATTCATGGCTTAAAATTTAAGTTCACAAAAACTCCAAAATAATGATTTTTAACTTTCGTTCTTCTTTTATTTCAGACGAGGTGTCTGAGAAGCCAGGCCAAGTTCTTATGATTCTTCAATCCAGAAGAAACTTAACTGTACAAGTAGGAGATACCCTAACCCTCCCCTGTGTGGTCTCCTCTTTAACCCTGGTAAAAACCCTGGTAGGCCCCGTTAAATAGATCCAAGAATTTCCAGAAGGAGGACAGTCAGTGGTTTGGGAGGCCAAAAGTAGAACTCCCAGAGTTCTCCCAATGGCTGACACAAAGGAACAAAGAAACTGAGATTTCTCTAAAATTGTCTGAAATGTGACTCTCTAATACAGACACTTATTATTGTATTAAGTTTCAAAAGGGAGTCCCCCAAAATGTTGAAGTTAGTAGCAGAAGAGGTACTCAAGTAGTTGTCACAAGATGCAAAGAGCCAGCCCATCTTCCGGATGGGTGGTATTGGTCGTGCAATGACTTGGTCTAAAGCTGTACCCATGGGAAAAAATCTTAGTAACTGTTGGGTAAGTCACCACCTACCTTGATCAGGGGCCCCTTTAAACCCTATGGCAGCCCCTGTCTTTGATTATAATAGAGATATCCCTGACTGTACTTTAACACGTCATGCCCCAAAGGCTCTAATTAGAGGTTGCCTCATTCAATATCCTTTTACTGTACCCTGCTTTCTACTATGAGGACTTTATAATCATACTTCAGGTACTAAATGAGAGATAAAATCATATCACCCTAAAGTGGAAACAGACCAACAGGTTTTTCGAGATTTCCTGCTCCTCTCTTCTTGTAATAATAGATCTTTGGCTATACTGCACTTGATCTATCTTAATGCTAGTATTCCTGATATCCCTAATGAAGACCTATTCTTGTGTGCCCCATCAGGGTATACTTTTCTACATGGTAGAAAACCATACCCCACCAGTGAAATCCCTGCCCCTGAGAACTAGCCTTGGACCTGGGCCATTCAATATCTCTCTGGAATCCATTTTGTGGGAAAATATACCTTATGGTTTTAGGTTTTCCCAACACAAGTTCATCCAGCCACCACTCCATTGGTTTCCAAACATGCCTGAAATAAATAAATATTCATGGTAGATCCCATGACCCTAGAAATGGGGGGTGAAGGGTATAACCCTGTTCTAGAAGAAAGCGGCCTTAGGTGGTGGTTCCTACAGACAATAATACCAGGTCTGGGGATGCACCATATAGAAATGGCTATTAAAAATTTATCTGACGCTATTCATTTATTGGCTTTAGACATTGAAAAAGCAATGAAGACCCAAAAGGCGTCCTTAAACTCACTGGTAGAGGTGGTCTTAGAGCATAGAATTGCTCTAGAGTTTTTGTTAGCAAAATCAGGAGGGGTCTGTGCTGTCATAAACAAAACCTACTGTGCATGGATAAATACTTCAGGGGAGGTCGAGGTAGGTTTAAAAGCAATCCATAAAGTTACCAAATGGATGGACACTATGTCAAGGCCAGAAGATGTGTAGAACTGGTTTTCCAGCCTGTTTCCCTCTCTGGGATCTTGGTTGGTTCCCTTAGCCACTATAGAGATAGTAATTATTTTAATATACATCTGTTTTCCTTGTTTCATAAAAATCTTGACAAAAGGGACTACAAACACTCTCAAAGCTAGAGAAATCTTTGCTCTGGTAAGTCAAGGCATCCCTTGGAGGAAGGTCTTCCTCGTCAATCTTCCCCCGGTCCAGGAGCTTCTCTGCACAGGAACCCCACGTCTAAAGGATGCGCTCTGCTCCTAGTGCTTCTTTCTTGGTGGTGTGAGGTCCCCCTGTCTCTCTGCTCGCTTCTTTCTTTTACATCTTAAGAGATAGCCTCAAGACACAATCCAATCTTGTAGGTTGAGTCCTGCTTCACTAACACAACTGCTGCCTTCCTCCCTCATTAACATCACAGAGGCAGGTTTACAACATACAGGAAAATCAAACAATACCAGGAGTCATGGCCCAGCCAAACTGATACACACATTTTTGGTGGGACATAATTCAATCCATGACATTTGATCTTGATTCTCCTTTCCCCTTGTGAAGTTAGGAGGTTAGACACTTGTGAGATATGCCCTAGCCAAAAAAAATTTTCCCAGTCTGTAGGTTCTCTTTTTACTCTTTTGAGTCTTTCGATGAGCATATTTGATTTTCAGGTGGTTTATCTTCTGTTGTTTGTACTTTTTTTAGCTATATTTGATAGCCTGGAGCCCTGGTGGTGCAGTGCTTAATAGCTTTAGAGCTACGGCTGATAACGAAAAGGTCAGCAGTTCAAATCCACCAGCCCCTCCTTGGAAATCCTATGGGGCAGTTCTACTCTGTCCTATAGTGTCGCTATGAGTTGGAATCAGCTCTACAGCAATGGGTTTGGATTTTGGTTTGGGTAGCCATAAATTAGGGCTTCTAGGTTTGCCTCTTTTTTCTTTATGGTTTTAGATTTTACATTTAGATCTTTGATCCATCTTGAATTAGTTTTTGTGTATGTTGTCAGATATGGATCCTGTTTCATTTTTCTGCAAATGGACATCTGGTTTTGTCAGCAATATTTGTTAAAGAGACTAACTCTTCCCCACTTAATGGATTTCGACCCTTTGTCAAAGATTAACTGTTCATAGTTAGATGGATTTATTTCTGGGTCTCATTATGTTCCATTGGTCTGTGTGTCTATTGTTATACCAGTACCAGGCTGTTTTGACTTCTGTGGCTTTGTAGTAGGTTCTGAGATTGGGGAACGTGAGGCCTCCTACTTTGTTCTTCTTTTTCAATGATGTTTTACTTATCCAGGGCCTTTTTCCTTTCCATATAAATTTGGTGACTAGTTTTTCATCTCATTAAATAATGTTGTTGGTATTTGGATTGGGTTTGCATTATATCTATAGCTCGCTTTGTGTAGTACTGTCATTTTCACAACATTAAGTCTTCCTCGTCCATGAGCTTGGTATGTTTTTCCATTTATGCAGGTCTGTTTTGGTTTCTTGCTGTAATGTTTACAGTTTTCTTTGTATAAGTCTGTCACATCCCTAGTTAGGTTTATTCCCAAGTATATTATCCTTTTGGGGCCTATTGTAAATGCTATTGTTTTCCTAATTTCCTTTGCAGAGTTTTCTTGGTTAGTGTAAAGGAATCCAACTGAAATTTCTTAAATCCTTCTATTAGTTCTTGTAGAGTCTCCGGGATTTAGAGAATAGAATTGTGTCATCTGCAATAGGGGTACTTTTACTTCTTCCTTACCAATTTGGATGCTGTTTCTTTCCCTATCTTGCTCTTATTGCTCTAGCTGGGACTTCCAGTACCACATTGAATAAAAGTGGTGATAAGGGGCATCCTTGTATACTTCCCGTTCTCAAGTGGAATTCTTTCAGTTTCTCTCCATTTAGAATATTGTTGATCTTTGGTTTTATACATAAGTTCTTAGTTATGTTTAGGGATTTCCCTTCTATTCCTATTTTGCTGTGAGTTTTTTCAAGAATGGATGTTGGACTTCATCAAATGCCTTTTCTTCATTTATTGAGATAATCATGTGATTTTTTCTTTTGTTTTATTTTTGTGGAATTACGTTGATTTTCTAATGTTAAACCACCCTTGCATACCTGGTATGAATCCCACTTGGTCAAAGCATATTATTTTTTTGATGTGCTGTTAGCTAAGATTTTGTTGAGAATTCGTGAAGGATATTGGTCTACAGTTTCCTTTTCAGTGGTGTCTTTGCCTAGCTTTGATATCAGGATTATGCTGGCTTCACAGAATGAATTCAGGTATACTCCTTCCTTTTCTATGTTCTGAAATAGTTTCAGTAGGATTGGTGTCAACTCTTCTCTGAATGTTTGCTAGAATTCTCCAGTGAAGCTGTCTGCACCAAGGATTTTTTTTTGTCATTATTGTTGTTGGAAGTTTTATTATGCTCTCTTCAATGTCTTCTTTTATTGTGGATCTGGTTAAAATTTCTCCTTCTGTTTGTGTTAGTTTAGGTAGGTAGTGCATTTCTAGAAATTTATCCATTTCTTCTAGTTTTTAAAATTTGTTGGGGCACAGTTTTTCATGGTATTCTGTTATGATCTTTTTTGTCTCAGTCACTTCTGTGGTAATCCTGCCCATCTCATTTGTATTTTGGTTATTTACATATTTTCATTCCTTTCCTTTGTCAATTTGGACAGCGGCATGTCTGCTTAATTAATCCTCCCAAAGAAACAAATAAAGTGTTGTTGATTCTATCATTTTTGTGCTTTTTAATTTCATTTATTTCTGCTCTAATCTTTCCTATTTCCTTTTTCTGGTGACTCTGGGCTTCTTTGATGTTCTTTTTCTGTTTGTTTGAGTCGTAGGGTTAATATATTCATTTTACCCTTCATCTTTTTTGATGTGTGCTTTTATTGCTATTAATCGTCCTCTGAGCACTGCTTTTGCTCAGAGGCTTTGATAGGTTGTATTTTCATTCTCATTTGATTCTAGGAATTTTTAAATTGCATTTTTAATTTCTTCTATTTCTTATTGGTTTTTCAGCAAGGTGATATTCTGCTTCCATGTATTTGGGTTTTTCCTCCTATTCCCATTATTGATCTCTAGTTTTATAGCATTTTGGTCACAGAAGATGCTTTGTATTATTTCAATGTTTTTTAATTTATTGAGGCTTGTTTTGTGGCCTAAAATATGGTCCGTTCTAGAGAATGATTCATATATGATGCAGAATAATGTATACTGTGCTGTTTTTTGGGTGGAATGTTCTGTATATGTCTGTGAGGTCAAGCTGATTAATTTTTTTGTTTAGATCTTTTGTATGTTTGTTTAGTTTCTTTCTGTTTGTTTTTTCCTTCCTCAAAAGTTGTGTGTTGAAGTCTCCTACTATCATTGTGGAACTGCCAATTTCCCCCTTCAATGCCATTGGAGATTGTTTTATGTATCTTGGAGCTCTGTCATTGGGTGCATAGATATTTATTATGATTATGTCTTCTTGGTAGATTGTCCCTTTAATCATTATATTGTCCCTCCTTGTCTCTTATAATGTATTTTGATTTAAAATATATTCTATCACTTCAATAAAGAGAATGATGAAAAGGAAATCAGGAAAACAATACCATTCATAATAGCCCTTAAAAAAATAAAATACTTGGGAATAAATCTAACCAGGGGTGTAAAAGACCCATACAAAGAAAACTACAGAACACTACTTCAAGAAACCAGAACAGATCTACATAAATGGAAAAACACACCATGCTCTTGGATAGGTAGACTCAACATTGTGAAAATGACAATTCTGCCTAAAGTGATTTACAAATACAATGCAATACTGATCCAAATACCAAAAACATTCTTTAAAGAGATGGAAAAACTTATCATTAACTTTATATGGAAAGGAAAGAAGTCCTGGATAAGTAAAGCACTACTGAAGAAGAAGAATAAAGTAGGAGGACTCACACTCCTGACCTCAGAACCTACTATACAGCTACGGTAGTCAAAACAGCCTGGTACTCGTACAACGACAGATAAATTGACCAATGGAGCAAAATTGAGAACCCAGATGTAAATCCATCCACCTATGGTCACTTGATCTTCGACAAGGGCCCAAAGTCCATCAAATGGGAAAAGAATGTCTTTTTAACAAATGCTGCCTGCAAAACTGGACATCCATCTGCAAAAAAAATGAAACAGGGCCCATACCTCACACCATATACAAAAACGAACTCAAAATGGATCAAAGACCTAAATATAAAGCTGAAAACTGTGAAGTTCATGGAAGAAAAAATAGGATCAATGCTGGAGGACTTAATACATGGCATTAACTGGATACAAACCACAAACAACAACACACGAGCTCCAGAGGATATGCTAGATAACTGGGATATTCTAAAAATTAAACAATTATGCTCATCAAAAGACTTCACTAAGAGAGTAAAAAGAGAAACGACAGGCTGGGAAAAAAATTTTTGGCTATTACAAATCAGATAAAGACCTAATCTCTAAAACCTATGAGAAAATCCAACACCTCTACCACAAAAACACAAATAATCCAATTAAAAAATGGGCAAAGGAAATTGACACTTCAGCAAACGAAACATTCAAGCAGCCAACAGACACATGAGGAAATGTTCAAGATCTCTAGCCATTAGAGAAATGCAAATCAAAACCACGATGAGATACCATCTCACACCGACATTACTGGCACAAATCAATAAAACAAGAAATAACAAATGTTGGAGAGGCTGCAGGGAGATCAGAACTCTTACGCACTGCTGGTGGGAATGCAAAATGATACAACCATTTTGGAAAACAACATGGTGCTTCCTTAGAAAGTTAGAATTAGAAATAACATATGATCCAGCAATCCCACTCCTAGAAATAAGGGCCATCACACGAATAGACATATGCACACCCATGGTCATTGCAGCATTGTTCACAATAGCGAAAAGATGGAAACAGCGTAGGTGCCCATCAACAGATGAATGGATAAACAAACTATGGTACATACACACAATGGAGTATTACAATAGAGAACAATGATGAATCTGTGAAGCTTCTCATAACGTGGATGAATCTGGAAGACATTATGCTGAGTGAAATAAGTCAATCACAAAAGGACAAATATTGTATGAGTCCACTACTGTAAAAACTGATAGTTACGAGGGATGGGAGGAATGGGGATGGAAAGACAATAGATAAGTGGAAACTTTGGTGAAGGGTAAGACAGTACACAATACTGGGGATGCCAGCACAACCTGTACAAGGGAAGGTCATGGTAGCTCCATAGACACAGCCAACTTCCCCGAGGGACTGAATTGCTGGGCTGAGGGCTGTATGGACCATGATCTAGGAGAACATCTAGCTCAATTGGCATATCAGAGTTTGTAAAGAATATGTTCTACATTCTACTTTGGCGAGTAGCATCCGGGGTCTTAAAAGCCTGCGAATGGCCATCTAGGATTCTTTATTGGTCTCACCCCTTTGGGAGCAAGGAAGAATGAAGAAAAGTAAAGATACAAGGGAAAGATTAGTCCAAAGGACTAATGGACCACATCTACCACAGCCTCCATCAGGCTGAGTCCAGAACAACTAGATGGTGCCCGGCTACCTCCACTAACTGCTCTGACAGGGACCACAATAGAGGGTTCTGTACAGACCTGAAGAAGAATGTAGGACAAAATTCTAACTCAAAAAGAAAGACCAGACTTGCTGGCCTGACAGAGATTGGAGAAACTCTGAGAATGTGGTGCCAGACACCCTTTCAGCTCAGTAATGAGGTCAGTCCTGAGGTTCACCTGTAAGCCAAAGACTGAACAGGACCATAGAACAAAACAAGACTAAAGGGGCACACCAGCCCTGGGGCAGGGACTGGAAGGCCAGAAGGAACAGAAAGCTAGTAATAGGGAACCCAGGATTAAGAAGGGAGAGTGTTGATAAGTCATGGTGTCGTTAGCCAATGTCATAGAACAATGTGTGTACTAATTGTTTGATGAGAAACTAGTTTGTTCTGTAAACCTTCATCTAAAGTACAATTTAAAAAAAAAAAACAACAAAAGAATGAAAAGCCTTTAAAAAATAACATATATTCAGTCAGATATTTTTATTGACACTCCTACTCTTTTTTGGTTACTGTTTACATGAAATTTTTTTCCATCATTTGACTTTCAATCTATATATGTCTTTGTGTCATGTTTTTTATCCATTCTGCCACCTTCTGTCTTTTGACTTGTGCATTTAAACTATTTACATTCAGTATGAATATCGATAGGTGTGAATTTACTGTTGTCATTTTGTCATGCTTTTTGTTGCAGTGTTGCTGTTTTCTTTGTTCTATTTAATTTTCTCTGTTGAGTTCTTTTTTTTTTTCATTTCCTTTATCACTGTGCATTGTGCATTTACTGAGTCTTATGGTTTTCTTCTTTATTTTGGTGAGTTTATTTGTTAAGTTTCTTTGTGCTTACTATGATATTTACCTTTATCTTTCTATGTTTAGAACACTCTTGTTATTTCTTGATATCACCATCTCTTTTTTATATGGAAGTTTTATGTCTACAGTATTTATTCCCTTCTTTTTGTTTTGAAGTTGTCATTGCTTACAGATTGACATCCTTGGTTCCCTGTTTTTGGTTCTGTAGGTTTTTTCTTACTTTTGAGTTTTCTTTATCTGGGTTGGCATCTTGGTGATGCCATTGTGTGGCTTACTCTCAGGATGTTGTCTATCCGAAGAACTCCCTTTAATATTTCTGGTATGGATGGTCTGGTTTTTACAAATTCTCTTATTTGTGTTTATCTGAGAATGTCTAATTTCGCCATCATATTTGAGAGACAATTTTGCTGAGTATGTGACTCTTGGTTGGCAATTATTTTCTTTCAGGGTTTTATACATGTCATCCTACTGCCTTCTTGTCTTCCATGGTTTCTACCAAGAAATCAGAGCTTAACCTTATTGGAGTCTCTTTGTAGGTGATATTTCATTTTTCCTGAGCGGCTTTCAGAATTCTCTCTTTAGAAATAAGAGCTGTCACACGAATAGACATATGCACACTCATGTTCTTTGCAGCATTTTTCACAACAGCAAAAAGGTAGAAACAACCTAGATGCCCATCAACAGATGAATGGATAAACAAACTGTAGTACATACACACAATGGAGTATTGCGCAATGATAAAGAACAAAAATGAATCTGTGAAGCATCTCATAACATGGATGAATCTGGAGGACATTATGCTGAGTGAAATAAGTCATTCACAAAAGGACAAATATTGTATGAGACCACTACTGCAAAAACTCGTGAAAAGGTTTACATACAAAAAGAAATAATCTTTCATGGTTACAAGAGAGGGGAGGGGTAGGAATAGAAAAACTCTTAGTAGACTATAGATAAGTGGAAACTTTGGTGAAGGGTCAGACAGTACACAATACTGGGGATGCCAGCACAACCTGTACAAGGGAAGGTCATGGTAGCTCCGTAGACACATCCAAACTCCCCTGAGGGACAGAATTGCTGGGCTGAGGGCTGGGGGGACCATAGTCTTGGGGAACATTTAGCTCAATTGGCATGTCATAGTTTTTAAAGAATATGCTCTACATTCTACTTTGGTGACTAGCATCTGGGGTCTTAAAAACCTGTGAGTGGCCATCTAGGGTACTCCACTGGTCTCATCCCTTTGGGAGCAAGGAAGAATAAAGTAAAGCAAAGACACAAGGGAAAGATTAGTCCAAAGGACTAATGGACCACATCTACCACGGCCTCCACCAGATTGAGTCCAGTACAACTAGATGGTGCCCGGCTGCCACCACTGACTGCTCTGACAGGGATAACAATAGAGGGTCCTTGACAGAGCTGGAAAAGAACATAGAACAGAATTCTAACTCAAAAAGAAAGACCAGACTTGCTGGCCTGACAGAGACTGGAGAAACTCTGTGAGTATGGCCCCTGGATACCCTTTCAGGTCAGTAATGAGGTCAGTCCTGAGGTTCGCCCTTCAGCCAAAGATTGAATAGGCCCATAGAACAAAACAAGACTAAAGGGGCACACCAGCTCTGGAGCAGGGCCTGGAAGACAGGAGGGAACAGGAAAGCTGTTAATAAGGAACCCAGGGTTGAGAAGGGAGAGTGTTGGCATGTTGTGGGGTTGTTAACCAATGTCATAGAACAATGTGTGTACTAACTGTTGAGAAACTAGTTTGTTCTGTAAACCTTCACCTAAAAAAAAAAAAAAAAGAATATCTTTGGGCTTGGAAAGTTTGACTTACTTTTGGGATCTATCCTGTATGGGGTTCATTGAGCTTCTTGGATGGAAATCTCATCTTTCATGATATTGGGGAAGTTTTCTTCCATCAGATCTTCAAAAATTCTGGTTTTATTTGTTATTTTTTTGTCTCCCCCTGTTCTGGAATTCCAGTCATTCATAAATGATTCCTCTTCATAGTGTCCCACATAATTCTTAGCCTTTCTTCATTCCTTTTTCTGATTGTTCTGCAGACAAATAGATATCCAGGGATTTGTCCTCTATTTTGGTAATTCTTTCTTCCACTGTTTCAATTCTACTTCTATGTCCTTCCACTGAGTTATCTATTTCTGATGTTGATTGTTCATGTTCTGAATTCCTAGTTGTTGTTTTTGCAAGATTTCTAATTGTCTATTTAATTTGCCATTTTGTTTTTGTATTGTTTGACTGAATTCTTCTAGGGTTTTGCCTGTATTTTCCTTGGTTTTGACTGTGTTCTCCTTGATCTTTTTGAGAACCCTATATACAAACCCAAAAACAGACCTTTTGAATTTCTTATCAGACAGTTCCATTACCATCTCTTCCTCAGGAAGGTTTTCTGTCTCTTTATTTTGGTCACTTGATTGAGTCACGTTGTCTTATTTCTTTATATGTTTCGATATTGTCTACTGTCTCCAAGGTATTAAGGTGTAATTTTATCTATTGAGGATTTTTGTTTTGTTTTGATACATTAGATTGAGTTCTTTCTCTGACAGTGGAGGGGCAGGGCAGGCAGCTGGGGGGTGCACAAGTGCTTTCTTCAGGAGGGGTGGGACTGGCCGCCGAGGGTTGTGCAGGTACTCTCTCCAGCTGGGGAGGGACCGGGATGAGTGGCCAGGGGTTGCACAGGTGTTCTCTCCAGCAGGAGAGGTGTGGGCCTTCAGAGGTCATGCATGCACTCTCTCTGGTGGGGGAGGAGTGGGGCAGGCAGGTGGGGAGTAGGGGGAGAAAAATAAAAAAGAAAGAAAAGGGGAAAAAAGAAAGGGCTCATCTATTGCCCTGTGTTTTCCACCCCCCTACTGGTACTACGACTGGAGAGTCACCCTATCTCTGGGTCCTGATTTCCTCCCTGCTTTGCATACTCCAGGATCCCTGAAGCTCTAATCCTCCTTCTTGTGCTTCTGCTCCTTATTTCCAATTCATGCCCTGCTCACAGTGCCTCATTCAGTATGTTGACACAGTTTCTTTGTCTCCTATTGGGAGTTCTGTGATGTCTTCCTGTGCTCCTCGCCCAAGGTTGCTATTGGCTTTGTTTCAAAATGGCCCTCCTTGTTTTGGACCAGCTGGTAGGGTGCCTTTGCTCTGTATCTCTCCCTCTTGGCTACTGTCGTTCAGTTATTTTTCCAATCAGTGTTTAATCTAGTTCTATATCCTTTCTTTCGATTCTCAGGGTGCCGGGATTGTCATCTGTACCTGTTACACTTTGTTTTTCAGGTCTTTGCTATTTGCTATAGAGGAATGGTGTGGTGTGTCTGATTAGGTTACCACCTTGAATCAATCTCAGCCCTGAATAATTAAGACCTCAATAAATATGCATAACTTGGACCCTAATGCATAGTTTTGATGATTCAGTCAATGAATATGCCTGAGTGCGTTAGGCCTCCCTCCCTGCCTTCCTGAAGTTCATTTGCTAGGTGTGGAGTCTGTGTAGCCCCTACTTGCCAGGCTATTTTGGAGAACAAAACATCTTGATTGCTAGGGTTATTTTTTGAAATCAGAGTCAAAGGGCCAAACCAAGTTCTTTGTCCCATACAGCATCACTTCAGCAATGGCCCTTCACTTCAGGTATTAGTTCTAGTCTCCAGCTTCTCTTTTAAAATTATTTTAAAAATTGAGATATTATTCACATATTACAAAATGCTCCCCTTTAAAGTGGAAATTCAGTAGTTTTAAGTATATTCACAAAGTTGTGTAACCATCCCCATCATCTAATTCTAGAACATTTTCATTAGCTTCCCGCTTCTTTTAGCTCTCCCGGATTCAGCTACATTGCTCCCTGTCTGGATGTCAGCACCAGCTGAGCAGCAAGCTCACTCAAGTGTGTGAGCTGCAGGGGTGTTACCCCAAAATACCCACCTGAAGGACCAGCAGCAGATGGGCAGTACAGCGTCTCTCTCAATGTCTGAATTCCAATTCTGCAAGGCCCTTCTCTGAGTACCAGCATGGTCCAGCATGCCCCCAGACCACTCCTCTGAGCTGCTAGGTTCTGATAGCTTTATTGCCTTCCTTCTGTTTCTCAGCCCTGGGGTGGCAGCGGCTTTCTGCAGTTGTTTTCTGTGTTAGGTCAGTGTTCTCATTTTGCATCACCGTCTGTTTTAACCAATTACTTCTATTAAATTTTCTCTACTGTAATACTTTAGTGACCTCTTTTTTTTCCCAACTGGACCCTGGTTGATGTAAACATACAGGTACATACATCAGTGAAAATTTATCTGGTTATTATGAAGTCATATATAATTAAAAACCCAGTGCCGTCGAGTCGAAATTATGTGACTGGAATTGCTAGATTAAAAAGTCCTATTAAGTTTGATAAAAACGAGCCTCCAGAGTTTACATGAATTACACTCACAATAAGTAAATGGGAAAAAACACTTTCACAAGCCCATACCATAGGTGTATATAACTCTTTTAATATTTTCAATTCTTATTTTTCAAAGGAATATTCTTTTTTTTTTAACCAGTTTCCATAGAGTCAATTCCAATTTCCCCCAAATTGGAAACAACACAAATGACTTTTAACTGGAGAATAATAAGGAAACTAGTAAATCTATATCATGGAATTGGACTCGGCAAGAAAAATTAATGAGGATATTGATAAATGAAACATCACGGATGAATCTCAAATGCACTGTGCTACGCAGAAGGTACCAGATTCAAATGACTACATACTGTATGATTCCATTTTGTTGAGACAGTATTCATAATCATCAGCAAAAGACCACACACACACACACACACACACACACACTCTCTCTCTCTCTCTCAACAGTGCATGGGAAATGTTTTACTCACATAGAAAGAGACAAAGCAAGATCAGTTTCACTAGTGGGCACTGTTTTTTCCCATTTACTTATTGTGAGTGTCATTTCATGTAAACTCTGGAGGCTCGTTTTTATCAAACTTAAAAGGACTTTTTAATCTAGCAATTCCAGTCATATCCCACTTATGGCTGGTGCAGGGCAGATGTTCTACGTTCACCCTTCTTGTGCCCTAGTATGAGAGACCGTGTTCCCTCCCCACCAGGAACAGATATAGAATTCTGGTTGGCCAGGTGCCATATGATGCCTGCACAGGTACAAGAAAAAGTTACTTTGTGCCCAAAACAGGGGAAGCCTTCCCTGATAAGAAGAAGGAACTGGGAGAGAGAGCGAGGCCCAATTTTCAGCCTCCTTATTAGAGAATACTCTGGCTGCCAGAGGTTAAGAGTGACGAGAGAGTTGACTTCAAACGGGTAGCACGAAATTTTTTTGTGCTGTGATGAAACTGTTCTGTATCTTGATTGTGGTGGTTGTTACACAATCTATGCATTTGTCAACTTATAAAACTGTGCACCAAAAAGATTTGCTGTACATAAATTAAAAAAAATAAATCTCAATAAGTGCTATCTTAGATGCTTTTCCTTAAACATTTTAATTTCTTTCAATTCTCATAATAAATTTTTTCATACATTTTTATACATTTATATTTTCTTTTTTATTAAATCACTGTTCAGTTTTTTAGCCCATTTAAAGTTTTTGCTTCTATTGATTTTAAGAGCTCCTTATAAGGTAACCTCAAATATTATTCTTTCATTTTCAGCTAGAATTTCCTAGTATTTAAAGAGCGAAGTTGACGCGCAGTCTCCTTCCCTTGACAGACCCGTGTCTACACTGCACAGCGACCGAACATATGCACTAGCTGCAATCATTAACTTTTGGAGAGCCTCTGGCGGGGGGCGGAGCAAGGGCTCCGGATTGCTTAAAGGGACCTCCTCAGACCCCCGACTCCCGCCGAAGTGGTAAGAAACACGAAGGGCTGGTCGCGGAGCCTCCAGGGAAATGTAGTTTTGACGTTTGGGGGGCACTCGGCGTGCGGGTCTTCTGCGCATGCCTTATCCCGCCTTCTACCTCGGTGCGCTACCGCTTTCTAGTCTTGTTTCCTACCGGCCTCGCCTGGGAGCCGGTTCGTCGAGCACGGAGCCCATGCGCTCTCCTGGGTCCAGGGCAACACGACGAGGGAGCGGCGGGTCAGCACCGGGAAGCTGGGCGAGGGCCAGAGGCGGCGGTAGCCCGGCGGTCGGCAGGAGGCCCCAAGACCCCGTCTGGCCCCTAGCGCCTGGGGAGCCCGCGGGGTTGAAGGGGCGGGAGCGCCCCTGTCAGCAGAAGGGGCCAGGGTGGGGCGTGGGAACGCGGGCTTTCGGGCTCCTCACGTGCCCAGTCCCTGCACTGAGCGGTCAGCGCGGTCCAGGAGACCCAACCCGTGAGGCTGCGGGTGCGCGGGGAAAGGGGCGGTGCTTTTTGTGCGCGTGCCTGTGAGGAATGTTCTGGGAGGAATTGCTTGCTGGCCTGCCACAGTAGGTTGGATTGTTACTCCAGGCCATCTCTGTTCCCTGGGTTCTTTATCCTTTCTAGATTCGGTATTGCTCTCCTCTAGTAGTGCCCATCACTGTGTGGTATATGCTGATGTTCCCCTATCCTGACTTGCCTCAGCATTCAGGAAGGAACTTAAGGAGTTCCCTGTATCTGTCTCATTTAAAAGAAAGAAAGAAAAAAAAAAAACTGTTTCTGAAGGTTAGTGACTTCTTCAAGATTGCAGTATGTTAGTGGTATAGACTACAGATCAGGTCTCCTGACTGCCAAGTCAGTATTGTGTATTTTTCCATGCTGAGTCAAAGCAGGTTCCTTGTAAAAGACCTTTATAAAGAGATGGCGACAAAATTAGATAAATTAAAACATGGACCTTTCTTTAAAGCACTGCTTTTTAGAGCTTTCTGTGGTGTCACTAACCAGAGTTAGCAAGATAAGTCAGACAGTCGACTAAACAGAATAGCCCTGAGTTTTTATATCAGTTTTCATGAAGGGTTAATGTTTCTTCGTTAGGTGTGTTACTATGTGTGTAACCAATTCTGTCATTTAAAAATTTTTGTGAACACCTAGGGGGATTTAAACTTAAAAAATCTTTAGGAAGCTAATGCTTACACTCACCCAGTGGAAACTTTTGTGCCTGAGAGTTACTTTAGAGTCATAGTAGGTGGACGGGTAGTCATTCAGCATCTTCTTGCCCCTTCTCAAGCGTGGAAGAGACGTTCTCCCACAGGGAGCATTTTAGTGGGTACTAACCTCCTTCTTCTTCCAACCCAGCCATCTACATTTCCCCAAGAGCAGTAGAAAATGAGCAAATTCCAGGTAAGCTGTTGGTTAGTCATTCCCTTTATTTTACCGTGTGCTTTGTGAGATTTGTAACATTCCATATGTTAAGATGGCAAATTAGTGATAAATAAAAATCTAATGTCACAGAAAATGTATACTCACTATAATATGATCCTAGAATTAGTAAGTTAAGCTGCAGCTATTTCTCTGGTGTTTCCAACATCCATATCAGAAAGGGGGAATGAACAGATTGATTCCTCTGAGGACATAAAGACTTCCTGAAAGAGATGTTTTTTTGGTCTTAACATAGGGACACACAGTGACAACTCTGAAACAAATGTGGCATGTTTTCTTCAAACTGTTCATCAGGAGGAGTGGAAAGGTTTGAGATATGGTTAAGTAGTCAGCTTTCTGATGGTCTCACTTAGTCCTGGGATAAAGCTTAGAATGTTGAGAGAAGTGAATGGTCTGTAAACCCGTAATGAAAAATTTTCACAACTGTTTGTCTTAGCCAGTCTATTTTATACGGGTTATGCAGCAGACAATTCAAAGTTAAATTCTCTGGTAAATGCTTCTGATCTTCCCAGTCACGTGTCACTCCATAGCATACTGTCTTGGAATCTATCCAGGTACCTACAGTAACTTAACTGTAGTTGCTTTTCTTGAACAACTACTGTATTATGCTACTGATTCCTTGTTTTATGATGGTAAGGTATTAGGTAGCATTATAGGTTTTTTGGTTAGTAGACACGATGCAGAGATACTAGGATATATGAGAGACCAAACTTTTTTTTTTTTTTTAATTGTGCTTTAAGTGAAAGTTAACAAATCAAGTTGGTCTCTGATACAAAAATTTATATACACATTGCTATACACTCCTAAATTGTTCTCCCTCTAATGAGACAGCACACACCTTCCATCCAGTCTCTTTTTTCATGTCCATTCGGCCAGCTACTGACCCCCTCTGACATCTCATCTCCCCTCCAGACAGGAGAGGCCAAAATAGTCTCATGTGTCTACTTAATTCAAGAAGCTCATTCTTCACCAGTATCATTCTCTATCCCATTGTTAGTCCAATCCCTGTCTGAAGAGTTAGCTTTGGGAATGGTTCCTGTCTTGGGCTAACAGAAGGTCTGGAGACCATGACCTCGGGGGTCCTTTTAGTCTCAGTCAGACCGTCAAGTCCGGTCTTTTTACGAGAATTTGGGGTCTGCATCCCACAGATCTCCTGCCTCCTGAGGGGTTCTCTTTTACGTTCTCTGTCAGGGCAGTCATCAGTTGTAGCAGGGCACCATCTAGTTCTTCTGGTCCCAGGCTGGTGTAGTCTCTGGTTTATGTGGCCCTTTCTGTCTCTTGGGCTCAGAATTACCTTGTGTCCTTGGTGTTCTTCATCCTGCTTTGGTCCAGGTGGGTTGAGTCCAATTGATGAATCTTAGATGGCCGCTTGCTAGCATTTAAGACCCCGGATGCCACTCTCCAAAGTGGGATGCAGAATGTTTTCTTAATAGATTTTATTACGCCAGTTGCCTTAGATGTCCCCTTAAACCATGGTCCACAAACCCCTGCTCCTGCTACGCTGGTCTTCAAAGCATTCAGTTTATTCAGGAAACGTCTTTGCTTTTAATTTAGTCTAGTTGTGCTGACCTCTCCTGTATTGTGTGTAGTCTTTCCCTTCACCTAAAACAGTTCTTATCTACTATCTAATTAGTGAATACCCCGTCCCTCCCTCCCTCGCTCCTCTGTTTCCTAACCATCAAAGAATATTTTCTTCTCTGTTTAAACTATTTCTGGAGTTCTTATGATAGTGGTCTTCTACAATACTTGTCCTTTTGCAGCTGACTAATTTCATTCAGCATAATGTCTTCCAGATTCCTCCATGTTATGAAATGTTTCACAGATTCCTCACTGTTCTTTATCAATGCGTAGTATTCCATTTTGTAAATATACCATAATTTATTTATCCATTCATCCATTGATGGGCACCTTGGTTGCTTCCATCTTTTTGCTATTGTAAACAGTGCTGCAATAAACATGGGTGTGCATATATCTGTTCGTGTAAAGGCTCTTATTTCTCTAGGATATATTCCAAGGAGTGGGATTGCTGGACCCTATGGTACTTCTCTATTTCTAGCTTTTTAAGGAAGTGCCAAAGTGATTTCCAAAGTGGCTGTACCTTTTGACATTCCCACCAGCAGTGTATAAGTGTTCCAGTCTCTCTACAGCCTCTCCAACATTTATTATTTTGTGTTTTTTTGATTAATGCCAGCCTTGTTGGAGTGAGATGAAATCTCATTGTAGTTTTGATTTACATTTCTCTAATGGCTAGTGATTGTGAGCATTTCCTCATGTATCTGTTATCTACCTGAATGTCTTCTTTAGTGAAGTGCCTGTTCATATCTTTTGCCCATTTTTTAATTGGGTTGTCTTTTTGTAGTATCATGTAGATTTTAGAGATCAGGCGCTGATCAGAAATGTCATAGCTAAAAACTTTTTCCCAATCTGTAGGTAATCGTTTTACTCTTTTGGGAAAGTCTTGGAATGAGCATAGGTGTTTGATTTTTAGGAGCTTGCAGTTACCTAGTTTCTCTTCTACATTGTTGACTTGTATACTGTTTAGGCCATGCATTAGGGCTCCTAGCATTGTCCCTATTTTTTCTTCCATGATCTTTATTGTTTTAGATTTTATGTTTAGGTCTTTAATCCATTTTGAGTTTGTTTTTGTGCATAGTGTGAGGTATGGGCCTTGTTTCATTTCTTTGCAGATGGATATCCAGTTATGCCAGCACCATTTGTTAAAAAGACTGTCTTTTCCACATTTAACTGACTTTGGGCCTTTGTCAAATATCAGGTGCTCATATGTGGGTGGATATATATCTGGATTCTCAATTCTGTTCCATTGGTCTATGTGCCTGTTGATGTACCAGTACAGGCTGTTTTGGCTACTGTGGTGGTATAATAGGTTCTAAAATCAGGTAGAGTGAGGCCTCCTACTTTGTTCTTCTTTTTCAGTAATGCTTTACTTCTCTGTGGCCTCTTTCCCTTCCATATGAAGTTGGTGATTTGTTTCTCCATCTCATTAAAAAAAGCTCTTGGAATTTGGATCGGAATTGCATTAAATCTATAGATTGCTTTTGGTAGAATAAAAATCTTTACAATGTTAAGTCTTCCTATCCATAAGCACGGTATGCTTTTACATTTATGTAGGTCTCTTTTGGTTTCTTGCAGCAGTGTTTTGTAGTTTTCTTTGTGTAAGTCTTTTACATCTGTAGTAAGATTTTTTCCTAAGTATTTTATCTTCTTGAGGGCTACTGTAAATGGTGTTGATTTGGTGATTTCCTGTTCAATGTTCTTTTTGTTGGTGTAGAGGAATCCAACTGATTTTTGTATGTTTATCTCGTATCCTGATAATCTGCTGAACTCTTCTATTAGTTTCAGTAGTTTTCTTGAGGATTCTTAGGGTTTTCTGTATATAAGATAATGTCATCTGCAAATAGAGATACTTTTTCATCTTCCTTACCAATCTGGATGCCCTTCATTTCTTTATGTAGCCTAATTGCTCTGGCTAGGACTTCCAGCACAATGTTGAATAAGAGTGGTGATAAAGGGCATCCTTGCCTGGTTCCCGATCTCAAGGGGAATGCTTTCAGACTCTGTTCTTTAGGATGATCATGGCTATTGGCTTTGTATAAATGCCCTTTATTATGCTGAGGAATTTTCCTTCTATTCTTATTATGCTGAGAGTTTTTATCATGAATGGTTGAACTTTGTCATATTCCTTTTCTGCATCAATTCATAAAATCATGTGATTCTTGTCTGTTGTTTTATTTTTATGATGGATTACATTAACTGTTTTTCTAATGTTGAACCCTCCCTGCATACCTGGTATGAATCCCACTTGGGCATGGTGAGTTATTTTTTTGATAGGTTGTTGAATTCTATTGGCTAGAATTTTGTTGAGGATTTTGCATCTAAGTTCATGAGGGATATGTCTTTACCTGGTTTTGGTATCAGGGATATGCTGGCTTCAGAGAATGAGTTTGGGAGTATTCTGTCTTTTTCTATACTCTGAAATACCTTTAGAAGTAGTGTTGTTAACTCTTCTCTGAATATTTGGTAGAACTCTGCAGTGAAGCCAGGGCTTTTTTTTTGTTGGGAGTTTTTTGGTTACCTTTCCAATTTCTTCTTTTGTTATGGGTCTGTTTAGTTGTTCTACATCTGTTTGTGTAGTTGAGGTAAGTAGTGTGTTTTTAGGAATTACATCCATTTATTCTAGGTTTTCAAATTTGTTAGAGTACAGTTTTTCATAGTGATCTGATATGATTCTTTTAATTTCTTCTGGGTTTGATGTAATACTGCCCATCTCATTTGTTAATCAGGTTATTTGCTTCCTCACCTGTTTTCTTTTGTCTGTTTCGCTAATGATTTATCAGTTTTGTTGATTTTTTCAAAGAACCAGCTTTTGGTCTTGTTAACACTTTCAATTGTTTTTCTGTTTTCTATTTGATTTAATTCTGCTGTAATTAAATTCTTCGCTTTCTTCTGGTGCCTGAGGGTGTCTTTTGTTGGTGTCTCTCTATTTGTTCAAGTTGTAGGGATAATTCTTTGATTTTGGCCCTTTCTTCTTTTTGTATGTGTGCATTTATTGATATAAATCGACCTCTGAGCACTGCTTTCACTGTGTCGCAAAGGTTCTGATAGGAAGTGTTTTATTCTCTTTGGATTCTATGAATTTCTTTATTCCATTGTTAATGTCTTCTATAACCCAGTCTTTTTTGAGCAGGGCATTGTTCAGTTTCCAAGTGTTTGATTTCTTTTCCCTGCTTTGTCTGTTATTGATTTTTACTTTATGACCTTATGGTCAGAGAAGATGCTTTGTAATATTTCAATGTTTTGGATTCTGCTAAGGTTTGCTTTATGACCTGATATGTGGTCTGTGCTAGAGAATGTTCCATGTACACTAGAAAAGAAAGTATAGTTGGTTGCTCTTGGGTAGAGTGTTGTGTGTATGTTTATAAGGTCAAGTTGGTTGATAGTGGCAACTAGATGTTCCATGTCTTTATTGAGTTTCTTTCTGGATGTTCTGTTCTTCACCAAAAGTGGTGTGTTGAAGTCTCCTACTGTAATTGTAGTGCTGTCCATCTCACTTTTCAGTGCTGTTAGAGTTTGTTTTATGTATCTTGCAGTCCTATCATTGGGTGTATAAATATTTAATATGGTTGTATCACCATGGTATATTGTCACTTTAATCATTATATAGTGTCTTTCTTTATTCTTTGTGGTGGATTTTACTTTAAAGTCTATTTTGTCAGAAATTAACATTGCCACTCCTGTCCTTTTTCGATTGTTGTTTGCTTGATATATCTTTTCATACTTTGAGTTTTAGTTTGTTTGTGTCTCTAAGTCTAAGATGTTTTCTTTTGTAGGCAGCGTATTGACGGATCATGTTTTTTAATCCATTCTGCCATTGTCTGTCTTTATTGGTGCATCTAGTCCATTTACATCCAGCGTAATTATGGATAGGTATCCATTTAGTGCCATTATTTTGATGTCTTTTTTTGTGTACTGTAGACAGTTTCTTTTTCCCACTTAATATTTTTGTGTGCGGAGTAGTTTATATACTGTCTTTTCTCTTCTTCATTGTTGTTGATTTTGTTTCTGCTGAGTCTATTTTTTTATTGTATTTTATTTTGATATGCAGGATAGTTTGTCTCCTTTGTGGTTACCTTAATATTTACCCCTAGTTTTCTAAATCTAAACCTAAGTTTTATTTCTTTATATTGCCTTGCCTTCCTCTCCATATGAAGATCTATGACTATATTTCTTAGTCCCTCTTTATTGTTTTAATGTTGTCTTCTTTTACATAATAACACCACTGTTTCCCTGGTTTCAGCCTTTTTTTATCTTGATTTATTTTTGCAATTTCCCTGTCTTGACTGACATCTGATTGCCCTGTCAAGTGTTCTGGTCTTGTGTTGATACCTGGTATTATTGATCTTCTAACGAAGAAACTCCTTTTAGTATTTCTTGTAATTTTGGTTTGGTTTTTACGAATTCCCTGAACTTCTGTTTATCTGGAAATGTCCTAATTTCACCTTTATATTTGAGAGACAGTTTTGCTGGATATATGATTCTTGGCTGGCAATTTTTTTCTTTCAATGTTTTATGTAAGTCCTCCCATTGCCTTTTTGCCTGCGTGGTTTCTGCCGAGTAGTCCGAGCTTAATCTTACTGACTCTTCTTTGTAGGTGACTTTTTGTTTATCCTTAGGTGTTCTTAAAATTCTCTTATCTTTTTTTTTTTTGGGAAGTTTGATTATAATATGTCTTGGTGACTTTCTTTTAAAATCTATCTTATGTGGAGTTCGATGGATATCTGCTTATCATTCATGATAATCAGGGAAGTTTCTGCCAACAAGTCTTCAACAATTCTCTGTGTATTTTCTGTTACCCCTCCCTGTTCTTGTACTCCAATCACTCGTAGGTTATTTCTCTTGAAAGAGTTTTACATGATTCTTAAGTTTTCTTCATTTTTTAAAAATTCTTTTATCTGATTTTTCTTGAAATGTGTTAGTGCCAAGTGCTTTACGTTCAAGCTCACCAATTCTGCCTTCCACTTGCTCAGTTCTGCTCCTCTGACTTGCTATTGAGTTGTCTACTTCTGTAATTTTACTGTTAATCATCTGAATTTCTGATTGCTGTCTTTCTATAGATTTTTCCAGCTTATGAAGTTTTTTGTTATGTTCCTGAATAACCTTTTTGTCTCTGTATGGATTTTTACAGCTTATGAAGTTTTTTGTTGTGTTCCTGAATAACCTTTTTAATTTCTTCAACTACTTTATCTGTGTGTTTCTTGGCTTGTCTTGCATATTGTTTGATTTTCTTCCTGATGTCTTGAAGGGTTCTGTATATTAATCTTTTGTATTCAGCCTCTGGTAATTCCAGTAAGTCACTTTGATCTAGAAGGTCCCTTCATTTTTTGTTTTGAGAGCTTGTTGAAGTGATCATGGTCTGTTTCTTTATGTGATTTGATACTGACTGTAGTCTCCAAGCCATAAGATATTGTATTAGTTTATTTTTTGTTTACTTACTGTATTATTATTCTAGTTTCATACTTTGTTTTGGTATGCCCAAATGGGTTGCTTGAGTGAGGTAGCTTGATTATTTTCACCTTTGAAGCTCTGACATCCTGTCCCCAGATGGCTAGAGCTGTTTCAGGTATATCAGTCTAGGAGTCCATATGCTTTTCTTGGATGGATTCAGTTTAGCTGTCCAGGGAGCTGCTTATAAAGTGTGTGGTCCAGGCTCTGTCCTGTAGTCTTAGAGTCGCAGGGATGATTGGAGTAGGTACCGGTATCTCGTTGCAGCAGGGGGTCACCCTCTGAACAAGGCAGGGGGCTGAGTATTGTCCCCCAAGTGTCTCTCAGGAAAGCGCATCCCCCTTCCCTAGAGTGTACAGGTAAGTGGGTTCTGCACATGAACCATGGGCACCCAATGTTTTTGGTTGTAAGGACTGGGAGGTACAATTTATCTTTGGACCCCTGTTGCGCTTGGCTGGGTGACCTGAGTGGAGCCTCTAGTCTTTAGGCCCATGATGTTGGTAGGTGAGGACCATGTTTAATAGGCAAAGCGGTATCAATATCAAACATGCACCTCTCTATCGCACAGCTGAAACAGTTGTAGTCTGCCAACAAGGGCCTATTCTCCTGAAATAGGCCCACACAGGTCCATGCAGGGGGAAAGGTACTCAGAGTTCGTGTACTGTTTATGCCTGGACAGTAGCTGCTTCTGTCCTGAGCGCCCCAGGTTAGTGGAGCTGGCAAATTATTTCCTTCTCTAAGGCCGGGAGGATGACTCAGGGTGCTCAGATGGGCCTGTCTCGGGCCCAGGGAAATCAACAGCCACTGAAGCCAGCTTGGGGGCAGGGGGTGTGGTAAAATATACACAAGTACTTAGGTTTTGCCGAGAGCGCCATTCTTCTCTGGTTCCAGAGGTGTGAATAGTCTGTATGGCTGGCTGCTTCTGTCTGAGAAAACTGCGGCCGAGCGTTAGTACCACCCTGCCACAGCCACGCCTGGGAATGGTGCCTGAGGGCTCTTAGTGATTCAGGTCCGGTAAGTTCTTTCTGCTTCTGAACTTCTCTTCCTCCCCCTGCAGCTCTGTTCATTTTCTAACTTTACCTCTGAATATCAGGGCTTCTAGCTTGTCATAAATACACTCGTTTCACTTGTTTTTTCAGGTCTTTGTTTTAAGAGGGCTTCCTGGAAACGTCTCTTTATTCCGCCGTCTTGGCCCCGCCCTCCAGAACTCTTTTTTTTACCTGTAGCTCCAAATGAGAAAAGGCTGCCATGCAGGGTCACACCAGGGATTACACATAGGGACAGGGCAAGAACAAGTGGTGTCATAGGAGGGCAGCTCTTTCTTGGCCAGCAGTGTGGGGTTAGCTAGTTTTTGCAGGCTCCTTTGGGATTTGAATAATTCTACAGGCCCAAAGAAGTATCCACTCTTGGGAGGTAAGCTGCTTCTGTGTTGTAGCCCAGCAATGCTAGAGTCTAAGGGAAGTAGTTGGGGTGTGTACTGTCCATACTGCCTACAAAGAAGAACTGAGAGGTTTTTAGCCATGTTCTCAAAACTGGGTCAAGACAGCACTTTTGAAATATTACACTGCTGTCTTCTGGGAAGTCTCTTCTATTAGCTTCCGATGTCTCTTACTGAGAGGCTTTCTCTTCTTGCTCTACGGTTTAGTTCCAGATTTTCATCTTTCATCTACTGGTCTTTTCATTTTACCTGTGTACATTGTAAAAAATACGTAGTTGCATGATACTGCATATTGTTTTGAGTGTTTTTTTTTAAAAGTAATCCCCAATTTACAACATACGCGAGCTATGGCAAACCACACTTACGACCGTCTGTTGTTTTTTTCGTACATCTTATTATTAGTAATGTGTACTGCATAAAACCTGCCCCACTGCCGTTGAGTCGATTCCGACTCATAGCGACTCTACGGGACAGAGTAGAACTGCCCCATAGAGTTTCCAAGGAGCGCCTGGTGGATTTGAACTGCCGACCTCTTGAGTAGCAGCCGTAGCACTTAACTACTATGCCACCAGAGTTTCATGTACTACATACAATGTTAAAATATATCTGTAAGTTTATATGTAATGTTTCCAACTCCCAAAGACAAATTAAGATGGGATTTGCAAAGATACTGATAATAAAAGGCATGAATACTGAAAAGTGAAAAAAGAGGTATTTGACTTAATATTAGAACTCAGTTATGATGGAGTTGTTGGAACGGAACCCTGCCGTAAGTCAGTAATTACCTATACATGATAAACGTTTTTTCCCAATTCATCAATAGTTTGACATCTATCCATATGTAGTATATTCCTTTCAATGCTATATAGTATTCCTTTGTATGGTAAAACTGTGTTTTATATACTATATTCTTTTACTGATAGGTACTTAGGTAATTTCTGTTTTTCAGTAATGTAAATAATGCTACTGTGAGCATCCTTGTCATTCTCTCTCCGTACATATGCAAGTTTAGATTCTAGAGCAGTCCTTCTCAAAGTGAGCTCCCTTGACCCAACAGCATTGGGGCATCTGGGAACCTGTTTGAAACGTAGATTGTCAGACTTCTCCCAAGTCTTCTGGAAGAGAAGCTCTGGGGGCGCAGACCAAAAATCTGTTTTAAAAAGCCCTCCACATGATGCTCGCTAAGTTTAAGAATCACTGCTCTGGATTATACACCTATGATTAATATTTTTGGGCTATAGAATAGGAGGATTTCGAATTTTTATAGATACATGGTTATCTATTAGAAGACTACTTTTCCATCTTCCTCTTGAGGTCTAAAAATTATTTCCATGCTAATTGATGAAAAACCTTACTCTCTTAATTTGGTTGTATATTTTTAGTGAAGTTGTGAAATTTTGTTTTGGTCACCTAGTGCTGCTGTAACAGAAATACCACAACTGGATGACTTTAACAAAGAGAAGTTTATTCTCTCACGTTCCAGTAGGTTAGAAGTCGACATTCAGGGTACTGGCTCCATGGGAAGGCTTTCTCTCTCTGTGGGCTCTGGAGGAAGGTCCTTACGATGCATCAGTCTTCTCTTCTTCTGAGAGCATCTCAGTGCAGGAACCTCAGGTCCAAAGGACACGCTCTGCTCATGGGACTGCTTTCTTGGTGGTATGAGGTCCCCCTGTTTCTCTGCTGGCTTCTCTCTTTTATATCTCAAAAGAGATTAGCTTAAGACACTGTCTAATCTTGTAGACCTCATCAGTATAACTGCCACTAATCCATCGTATTACATCATAGTGATGGGATTTACAACACATAGGGAAATCACATCAGATAACAAAATGGTAGGCAATCATACAATACTGGGATCATGACCTAGCCAAGTTGACAGATATTTTGGGGACACACACACAGTTCAATCCATGACATTCCATCCTTTGGCCCCCCCCCCAAGTTTATATCCTTGTCACATGTAAAACATATTCACCCCATCATATACCAAAAGTCTTAAATCAACTCTAAGTCCAAAATCCAAAAATTCTTCCTTATCTGTGAAATCTAGAATACAAGTTATCTGCTTCCAAAGGTACAGTGGCAGAACAGGCACAAGTTGTCGTTGTTAGGTGCCATCCAGGCAGTTCCGATTCATAGCAACCCTACGCACAACAGAACGAAACACTCCCTGGTCCTGTGCCATCCTCAGAGTTGTTGTTATGCTTGGGCCCATTGTTGCAGCCACTGTGTCAGTCCATCTTCTTGAGAGTCTTCCTCTTTTTCCCCAACCCTCTATTCTAATTTACCAAGCATGATGTCCTTCTCCAGGGACTGATCCCTCCTAATAACATGTCCAAAATATGTGAGACATAGTCTCACCATCCTTGCTTCTGAGGAGCATTCTGATTGTACTTCCTCCAAGACAGTCTATAGCATATTGAATATTCTTTGCCAGCACCAGAATTCAAAGGCATCCGTTCTTCTTTGTTCTTCATTATTCATTGTCCAACTTTTGCATGCATATGAGGCGATTGAAAATACCATGGCCTGAGACAGGCCCACCTTAGTCCTCAAGGTGATATCTTTGCTTTTCAACACTTTAAAGCGATCTTTTGCAGCAAATTTTCCCAATGCAGTGTGTCTTGATTTCTTTACGGCTGCTTCCGTGAGTATTGATTGTGGCTCCAAGTAAAATGAAACCCTTGACAACCTCAGTTTTTTCTCCTTTTATCACGATGTTGCTTATTGGTCCAGTTGTGAGGATTTTTGTTTTCTTTATGTTGAAGTGTAATCCATACTGAAGGCCATGGTCGTTGATCTTCGTTAATAAGTGCTTCAAGTTGTCTTCAATTTCAGCAAGCAAGGTTATGTCACCTGCATAATGCAGGTTGTTAATGAGTCTTCCTCCAAACCTGATGCCCGTTTTTCTTCAAATAGTCAGTCTGGCTTCTCGAATTACTTGCTCAGCATACAGATTGAATAGATATGGTGAAAGGATATTACCTTGCCTCTTGGTCTATGTACAGATTCCTCTTGAGCACAATTAAGTGTTCTGGAATTCCCATTCTCTGCAGTGTTAGCCATAATTTGTTATGAGCCACACGTCGAATGCCTTAGCATAGTCAGTAAAACACAGGTAAACATCTTTCTGGTATTCTCTGCTTTCAGCTAGGTTCCATGTGACATCAGCAGTGATATCCCTGGTTCCACGTCCCCTTCTAAATCTGGCTTGAATTTTTGACAGTTCCCTGTTGATGTACTGCTGCAGCCGCTTTTGAATGATCTTCAGCAAAATTTTACTTGCATGTGATATTAATAATATTGTTTGATAACTTCTGCATTTGGTTGAATCACTTTTCTTGGGAATAGGCATAAATATGGATCTCTTCTGGTCAGTTGACGAGGTAACTGTTTTCTGTATTTCTTGGCATAGAGGAATGAGCACTTCCAGTGCTGCATCCGTTTATTGAAACATCTCAGTTGGTATTCTGTCAGTTTCCAGAGTCTTGTTTTTTGCCAGTGACTTCAGTGCAGCTTGGACTCCTTCCTTCAGTACCATTGGTTCTTAATCATATGTCACCTCCTGAAATGGTTGTACGTCGACCAATTCTTTTTGGTATAAAAAGGCACAGGTTAGACATTCCATTACAAATGGGAGAAACTGGAGAAAAAAAGGGATAACAGGCACCAAGCAAGTCAGCAGAACACATTATATTAATCCTCAAGGCTTTTAAAATAATTTTCTGTTTTCCGAGACCATTTAAACAATAGCCCTGCCCTTCAGACTGTGGGTATTGGCCACATTCTCCAGATTCTGAGTGGAGGCCCCTCAGCTCTGGGCTTCAGTTCTCCCTTTCAGGCCCACTGGGACAGCAAATCTATGCCCTTGGCTGTAGGCGCACCATTTTCCTAGTCTGTCTGAGTGACAGCTCCACCCTTGGAAACACCAGAGGCCATGGTTCCATGCTTTGAAACCCCAGAGGTTGTGGCCATACCTTGTGAGACTGAGACAGCTCTGCTTCCTGTGTTCCTTGGCCTCTGAGTTGTCAGGCCTCTTGGCCACATCTGCCCTGCTGGAGCAAGTGTTCCAAAACTGTAGCTTAACCGGTAAGTGCCTGGAGGCACTCCATTCTGCCAGTAAACTTCTACCGGAAGGCACTCAGCTGTCTTGCTCCATGTGTTGGCAAGCCTAGCTCCACTGATAAGTGCCCAGAGGCACTGCACTCCTCCAGGAAGCCCTCTGCACCAAGACATTCAGTTCTCTTTGTGGGTCAGCTCCAGTACTGTCTGGTGCTGGTCTCCTGGTTCTGCTGCTGCTGGTTCTCTGCTGCTGCCAGTTCTTTGGTGCTGCTGGTCCTCTATCCATTCAGTTTCAAAACCACATCTACATTTTAGGTATCTTTTTTTTTTGTTGTTAGAGCAGCACCCTACTCCTGGTACCAAATTCAGTCTTGGTCATCTCGTGCTGCTATTACAGAAATACCATAAATGGATAGCTTTAACAAAGAGAAGTTTATTCTCTCATGGTCCAGTGGGCTAGGCATCTGAATTCAGAGTCCCAGCTCCAGGGGAAGGCTTTCTCTGTCACTCTGGATGAAGGTCCCTGTCATCAGTCTTCCTTAGTCTGGGAGCATCTCAGCACAGGAACCTCGGGTCCAAAGGATGCCCTCTGGTCCCAGCACTGCTTTCTTGGTGGTGTGCTATCCTCCTGTCTCTCTGCTGGCTTTTCTGTTTTATATCTCAAAAGAGATTGGCTTAAGACAATATGATCTTGTAGCTTTCATCAGTATAACTTCCACTAATCCATCTCATTACATCATGGTGATAGGATTTATAACACATAGGGAAATCGCATCAGGTGACAAAATGGTAGACAATCATACAATACTGGAAATTATGACCTAGCCACGTTGACAGATATTTTGGGAGGACACAATTCCTCCGTGACACTTTCACAAATATATGACATTTCAGGTTTTCTTCTGAGATTCATAAGAATTCTAAGTGTATTTTGGGGGGCGATCCTTTGTTATATTTGTTGTTCATTATCTTCTATTGGTACATACCCTTTTTCTTTTAACTTCACTGGTGTCCTTTCTGAAAGTTTTACCTTGCGATGCAACCCCTTTGTTTTTTCTGCTTTTTAAATCTTGTTTTAAAATTCTTTCCTTATCCCAGGGTCGTAATGAAATTTTTCTATTTTTTGTCTAAAAATATCCAACTTAAAAAAAAGTCTAGTACCTTAATCTATCTAATTTTTAATATCATATAATGAAGCAATCAAATTTTACCTTTTTAGTCTGTAAAAAGTAATAGGATAACACTTTTTGAACAAAGACTAACATGGTAGGCTAAACCTGAGTGGGAGTGTTTCTTCATTTCGCATACTGCAGGCTTTGGACCGAGGTAAATAACATTTTGCCATGTTCACAACGTATCCATTGAGTCTTCTCTTATTAAAAATGAGAGTTAATATTTTCAAACGTTTTTAAAATATTTTGTGGGAATGGCAATATAACCTTTTTAAAAAACCAAAACCCATTGCTATCAAGTTGATTCTGATTCATGACAACCCTACTGGGCCGAGTAGAACTGCCCCATAGGGTTTCCAAGGAGTGGTTGGTGGATTCGAACTGCCAGCCTTTTGGTTAGCAGCCAAGCTCTTAACCACTGCGCCACCATTTCTACATTTTCTAATACTGCCCCACTTGGCTGTTGTAAAAGTGTTATTCTTTTAATGTTCTGTATAATTCTGGTGGCATGGTTGTTAAATGCTACGGCTGCTACCCAAAAGGTAGGCAGTTCAGATCCACCAGGCGCTCCTTGGAAACCCTATGGGGCAGTTCTACTCTGTCCTATAGGGTCTCTATGAGTCGGAATCGATTTGATGACAGTGGGTTTGGTTTTTTTGGTTTTATAATTCTGTTAAGATTTTTTTAAAAACTTGTCCATAATATTGTCGTTTTAAAAATGTTTAGTTATGGCGCTTGTTTATTCCTAACAGGTTTTTTTGCCCTCTTTTTTTTTTTTTTTTTTGACTAATTTTGTCACAGATATGTGTTTTCTTCGTTATTTTAATGAACCAGCGTTTGGTTTCATTACTGTTCTCTATAATTAAGTTCAGTTGATTTTTACTTTAGCCTTTGGTTATAAGCTCAGTTTCTTAGGCTGGGTTCTTTAGAGAAGCAAAACCAGTAAAGCATAAAAATATATAGAGAGAGATTTATATTGAGGAAATGGCTCACATGGTTGTAGAGGACATCCCATGTCCGTGGATCAGGCTGGAGTCTTCTGATTCGTGTAGCCGTAGGGGCTGATGAACTGAAGATGGGCAATTCAAACAGCAGGGCTCTGGCTCACAGGCTTCGAAGACCAATGAATCCCAAGATTGGCAGGGAAGACGGCAGGTAAGCTGCTAGCTCACATCCCAAGAACCAGAGGTCAGACTAAGAACCAGCTGCAAGATCCAGAGCAAGCAAAAGCCCGCGAATCTTGCCAGAAAGTCCACCTAATTGGATGCAAGCCACACTCCCAAGGAAACTCCCTTTCAGCTGATTGGTTACTTGTAGCAGATTCCATCATGGCGATGATCACATTGTATCAGATCTTATCATGGAGGTGATCACATCATTATACAACTGCCAAACTACGTAATAACTGCAAAACCACTGAGAATCATGGCCTAGCAAAGTTGACACACAACCTTAACTATCACACTCATTATTCTAACTTTTTTTGTTGAACATGGGGTTATTAATATAAAAGCTTTTTTAGAATATGCATTTAAGGATGTACATTTTCCTCTAAATACTACTTTAATTGCAAAACCCAGGTGTTAATATGTAGTTGTTGTACACAAGTTTTACTTTTCTTTTTGATGTGTTCTTTGATCAGTAAACAAAAACGTAGATCAGTTTTTAGTAAATCTTATTTCTGTATGCATTGCAAACACAGAAAAGTACACATATCCTAAGGATGGAAAATGTAAGCTCAGCGAGGTCAACCCACATATAACCATTACTCAGGTAAAACGATATTACCAGCATCCCTGAAGCTTCTGTTATGCTTCTCACGTTTCCTAATACCTCCCTGCTCTGGAATGATAACCACTATCTTCATTTTTGACACAATAGATTAGTAATGTCTGATTTTGAGCTTGATATAAATAAAATTTAAAAAGGATTAAAAAAACTATTTTTGGTGAAAATATTCATATCAAAGCATGCTCCCACTTAACAGTTCCTACACACATTGTCAGTTTGTCACACTGTGGGGCTTGAGTGTTGCTGTGATGCTGGAAGCTATGCCACCGATATTCGGAAAACAGCAGGATCACCACGGAGGACAGGTTTCAGCTGAGCTTCCAGACTTAGACTAGGAAGAAGGACCCAGCAGCCTACTTCTGAAAAGCATTAGCCACTGAAAACCTTACGAATAGCAGCAGAACATTGTCTGATATAGTGCTGGAGGATGAGCCCCCCAGGTTGCAAGCCTGAAACCATGGTCCCCAAACCCCTGCCCCTGCTACGCTGACCTTCGAAGCATTCAGTTTATTCAGGAAACTTCCTTGCTTTTGGTTTAGTCCAGTGGTGCTGACCTCCCCTGTATTGTGTGCTGTCTTTCGCTTCACCTACAGCAGTTCTTAACTGCTCCCTAATTAGTGAACGCCCCTCTCCCTCCCTCCCTCCCTCCCTCCCCCCCTCATAACCACAAAAAATGTTCTCTTCTCACTTTAAACTATTTCTCAAGTTCTTATAATAGTGGTCTTGTACAATATTTGTCCTTT
Source organism: Elephas maximus indicus (assembly GCF_024166365.1). NCBI lineage: Eukaryota > Metazoa > Chordata > Mammalia > Proboscidea > Elephantidae > Elephas > Elephas maximus. The sequence continues at coordinate 132,383,590 of NC_064826.1, forward strand.
TGCAACTGAGTAATTTCACTCAACATAATGCTTTCCAGGTTCCTCCATGGTGTGAAATGTTTCACAGATGCATCACTGTTCTTTATCGATGCGTAGTATTCCATTTTGTGAATATACCTTAATTTATCCATTCATCCTTTGATGGGCACCTTGGTTGCTTCCATCTTTTTGCTGTTGTAAACAGTGCTGCAATAAACATGTGAGTGCATACATCTGTTTGTGTAAAGGGCCTTATTTCTCCAGGATATATTCCAAAGAGTGGGATTGCTGGATTCTATGGTAGTTGTATTTCCAGCTTTTTAAGGAAGCGCCAAATCGGTTGCCAAAGTGGTTGTACCATTTGACATTCCCACCAGCAGTGTATAAGTGTTCCAGTCTCTCCACAGCCTCTCCAATATTTATTATTTTGTGTTTTTTTGATTAATGTTAGCCTTGTTGGAGTGAGATGAAATCTCATTGTAGTTTTGATTTACATTTCTCTAATGGCTTTTTTTAATGGCTAGTGATCGTGAGCATTTTCTCATGTATCTGTTAGCTACCTGAATGTCTTCTTTAGTGAAGTGTGTGTTCATATCCTTGGCTCAATTTTTAATTGGATTGTTTGTCTTTTTGTGGTTGAGTTTTAGCAGAATCATATAGATTTTAGAGATCAGGAGCTGGTCGGAGATGTCATAGCTGAAAATTCTTTCCCAGTCTGTAGGTGGTCTTTTTACTCTTTTGGTGAATTCTTTAGATGAGAATAGGTGTTTGATTTTTAGGAACTCCCAGTTATCTGGTTCCTCTTCGGCATTTTTAGTAATGTTTTGTGTTCTGTTTATGCCTTGTATGAGTGCTCCTAATGTCCCTATTTTTTGTTCTGTGATCTTTATCGTTTTAGACTTTATGTTTAGGTCTTTGATGCATTTGGAGTTAGTTTTTGTGCATGGTGTGAGGTATGGGTCCTGTTTCATTTTTTTTTCAGGTGGATATCCAGTTACGCCAGCACCATTTGTTAAAAAGACTATCTTTTCCCCAATTAACTGACACTGGACCTTTGTCGAATATCAGCTGCTCATATGTGGATGGATTTATATCTGGGTTCTCAGTTCTATTCCATTGGTCTATGTGTCCGTTTTTCTACCAGTACCAGGTTGTTTTGACTGTGGCTGTGTAATACATTCTAAAATCAGGTAGAGTGAGGTCTCCCACATTGTTCTTCTTTTTCAGTAGTTCTTTACTTATCTGGGGCTTCTTTCCCTTCCATATGAAGTTGGTGATTTGTTTCTCCATGACATTAAAGTGTCGTTGGAATTTGGATCGGAAGTGCATTGTATATATAGATGGCTTTTGGTAGAGTAGGCATTTTTACTATGTTAACCCTTCCTTTCCATGAGCAAGGTGTGTGTTTCCATTGACGTAGGTCCGTTTTAGTTTCTTGCGCTAGTACTTTGTAGTTTTCTTTGCATAGGTCTTTTACGTATAGGTCTTTTACATGTTTGATAAGATTCATTCCTAAGTATTTTATCTTCTTGGGGGCTACTGTGAATGGTATTGATTTGGTGATTTCCTCTTCGATGTTCTTTTTGTTGATGTAGAGGAATCGAACTGATTTTTGTAAGTTTATCTTGTAACCTGAAACTCTGCTTAACAGTTCTATTAGTTTCAGTAGTTTTCTTGAGGATTTCTTAGGGTTTTCTGTGTATAAGATCATGTCATCTGCAAATAGAGATAATTTTACTTCTTCCTTGCCAATCCGGATGCCCTTTATTTCTTTATCTAGCCTAATTGCTCTGGCTAGGACATCTAGAGTGGTGATAAAGGGCATCCTTGTCTAGCTCCTGTTCTCAAGGAAATGCTTTCAGGCTCTCTCCATTTAGGATGATGTTGGCTGTTGGCATTGTATAAATGCTCTTTATTATGTTGAGGAATTTTCCTTCTATTCCTACTTTGCTGAGGGTTTTTATCATGAACGGGTGTTGGACTTTGTCAGATCCCTTTTCTGCATCAATTGATAAGATCATGTGGTTTTTGTCTTTTGTTTTATTTATATGGTGGATTACATTAATGGTTTTTCTAATATTGAACCAACCTTGCATACCTGGTATAAATTCCACTTGGTTGTGGTGGATTATTTTTTTGATATGTTGTTAAATTCTACTGGCTAGAATTTTGTTGAGGATTTTTGCAACTATGTTCATGAGGGATATAGGTGTGTAAGTTTCTTTTTTTGTGGTGTCTTCACCTGGTTTTGGTATCAGGGATATGCTGGCTTCATAGAATGAGTTAGGTAGTATTCCATCCTTTTCTATGCTTTGAAATACCTTTAGTAGTAGTGGTGTTAACTCTTCTCTGAAAGTTTGGTAGAACTCTGCAGTGAAGCCGTCCGGGCCAGGGCTTTTTTTTTGTTGGGGGCTTTTTGATTACTTTCTCAATCTCTTTTTTTGTTATGGGTCTATTTAGTTGTTCTACTTCTGAATGTGTTAGTTTAGGTAGGTAGTCTGTTTCTAGAAATTCATCCATTTCTTCTAGGTTTTCAAAGTTGTTAGAGTACAATTTTTCATAGTAATCTGATGTGATTCTTTTAATTTTAGTTGGGCCTGTTGTAATGTGGCCCATCTCATTTCTTATTCCAGATATTCGTTTCCTGTGTTTCTTTAGTCAGTCTGGCCAATGCTTTATCAATTTCGTTAACTTTTTCAAAGAACCAGCTTTTGGCCTTGTTAATTCTTTCAATTTTTTTTCTGTTCTCTAATTCATTTAATTGTGCTCTGATTTTTATTATTTGTTTTCTTCTGGTGCCTGGCGGATTCTTTGTTGCTCGCTTTCTATTTGTTCAAGTTGTAGGGACAGTTCTCTGATTTTGGCTCTTTCCTCTGTATGTATGTGTGCATTTATTGATATAAATTGACCTCTGAGTGCTGCTTTCGCTGTGCCCCAGAGGTTTTGATAGGAAGTGTTTTCAGTCTCGTTGTATTTTATGAACTTCTTTATTCCCTCCTTAATGTCTGCTATAACCCAGTCTTTTTCGAGCAGGGTATTGTTCGGTTTCCAAGTATCTGATTTCTTTTCCCTAATTTTTCTGTTATTGATTTCTGCTTTTATGGCCTTATGGTCTGAAAAGATGCTTTATAATATTTCGATGTTTTGGATTCTGCAAAGGTGTTTGTTTTATGTCCTAATAGGTGATGTATTCTAGAGAATGTTCCATGTGCACTAGAAAAAAAAAGTGTGCTTTGCAGGTGTTGGGTGGAGTGTTCTGTATAAGTCCATGAGGTCAAGTTGGTTGATTGTGGCATTTAGATCTTCCGTGTCTGTATTGAGCTTCTTACTGGAAGTCCTATCCTTCTCCGAAAGTGGTGTGTTGAAGTCTCCTACTATAATTGTGGAGATGTCTATCTCACTCTTCAATTCTGTTAAAGTTTGTGTTACGTATCTTGCAGCCCTGTCATTGGGTGCATAAATATTTAATATGGTTATATCCTTCTGGTAAATTGTCCCTTTAATCATTATGTAGTGTCCTTCTTTATCCTTTGTGGTGGATTTAACTTTAATGTTTCTTTCATCAGAGACTAATATTGCCACTCCTTATGTTTTTTTATTGTTGTTTGCTTGATATATTTTTTTTCATCCTTTGAGTTTTAGTTTGTGTCTCTAAGTCTAAGGTGTGTCTCTTTTAGGCAGCATATAGGCGGATCGTATTTTTTAATCCAGTCTGAGACTCTCTGTCTCTTTATTGGTGCATTTAGTCCATTTACATTCAGCGTAATTATAGATACCTATGTGTTTTTTATGTGTTTAGTGCTGTCATTTTGATGTCTTTTTGTGTGTGTTGACAATTTCATTTTTCCACTTACTTTTTTGTGCTAAGAAGTTTTTCTTTGTAAATTGTGTGTTCCTCATTTTCGTAGTAGTTGAATTTATTTTTGCTGAGTCGTTATGTTTTTCTTGGTTTTCATTTTGAAATAAGAATTGTTAGATCACTTTGTGGGTACCTTAATATTTACGTCTATTTTTCTGAGTAAAAACCTGTCTTGTATCGTGCTATATCACCTTGTTTTCCTCTGCATATGGAAGATATATGCCTCTTGTATTTAGTCCCTCTTTTCCGTTATTGTAATCTTTTACATAATGATATCAATGATTCCCTGTTTTGAGCATTTTTTTCTTTTTAAATTAATCCTCAAATTTCCCTATTTGAGTTGATATCAGGATGTTTTGTTCTGTGACCTTGCGTTGTGTTGGTTTCTGATATTGTTGATTATCTGTCCAAAGAACTTTCTTCAGTAATTCTTGTAGCTTTGTTTGGGTTTTGCAGATTCTCTAACCTTGCGTTTATCTGTAAATGTTTTAATTTCACTTTCATATTTGAGAAAGAGTTTTGCTGGATATATGATTCTTGGCTGGCAGTTTTTCTCCTTCAGTGCTCTATATACATCATCCCATTGCTTTCTTGCCTGAATGGCTTCTGCCGAGTAGTCTGAACTTATTCTTATTGATTCTCCTTTGTAGGTGCCTTTTCTTTTCTCCCTGGCTGCTTTTAAAATTTTCTCTTTATCTTTGGTTTTGGGAAGTTTGATGATAACATGTCTTGGTGATTTTCTATTTGGATCAATCTTGTGTGGGGTTCAATGAGCATCTTGGATAGATGTCTTTTCATCTTTTACGATGCCAGGGAAGTTTTCTGCCAGCTGATCTTCAACTATTCTCTCTGTATTTTCTGTTATGCCTCCCTGTTCTGGGTCTCCAATCACAGTCAAGTTTTTCTTCTTGATAGAGTCCCACATGATTCTTAGGGTTTCTTCATTTCTTTTAATTCTTTTATCTGATTTTTCTTCAACTACATTGGTGTCAATTGCCTTATCCTCCACCCCCCCAACTCTGAATTCCAATTCCTTGTTTCTGCTCCTCTGACTTCCTACTGAGTTGTCTAATTCTGTAATTTTACTGTTCATCTTTTGGATTTCTGAATGCTGTCTCTCTATGGACTCTTGCAGCTTATTAATTTTTCCACTATGTTCTTGAATAATCTTTTTGATTTCTTCAACTGCTTTATTAGTGTGTTCCTTGGCTTTTTCTGTAGATTGCCTTATTTCATTTCTGAGGTGATCCCTGATGTCTTGAAGCATTCTGTAAATTAGTTTTTTATATTCTGCATCTGGCAATTCCAGGAATCTTCATTTGGGAAAGATTTTGATTCTTTAATCTGGGGGTCTGTAGAAGCATCATGGTCTGCTTCTTTATGTGATATGATATCGACTGCTGTCTCCGAGCCATCTATAAGATATTGTAATGATTTATTTTATATTTGCACACTGAATCTTATTTTCTTGTTTTATTTTGTTTCAGTTACCCAGATGGGCTGTTAGCTTGTGCCATCTTGATTGTTGTAGCCTTTGAATCACTTATGTTGTATTACCAGCTGGTTTGAGCTGTTACCAGATATATAAGGCTAAGAGTCCATTCACTGTTCTTGAATATAATCAGCTTAGGTGTCCTGATTTTGAGTCACCACGTGTGTGGTGTAGACTGTCAGCCATTAACTTAGAGGAGTAGTGGTGATAGTTGTGTGCACCAGATTCTAGTAGCGGCAGGCAGTCATACTCCAAGGAGGGCCGGATGCTGACAGCCTTCCCCCATGTGCCAGTGAGGAAGTTGTGTCTCTATTCCTAGAGCTCTTCGGTGGGTGGGCTCTGCAGCTGTACTTTAGGCACCCAATGCTTGTACCTCTAAAGACTGGTAGGCGTCACTACCCTCAGAGTCCTTTAGCAGGTGGCTAGGTGCTTCCCCGTGATTTCTCCTCCTGTCAGCCGTGTCTTTGTGAAGGCTGCATGCGCTGGCTGGGTTTCCACTGAGGTTACTTCAGGGGGCTAGGGCTGCATCCCATGGTTGCGCCGTCTCAAAAAGCTGTGTTAAGTTCCTTTGCAGTTAGTCCAAAGCCCGGCGCCAAGTTTTCTGAATGGGACGCTGGCTCCCGGTTCCTAAAACAGTCACTGCTTCCCTGTGTTTGCTCGTTCGCTGGTCAGCCACGTCAGTGTGCAGCCTGCTTGCCCTGGCTGAGTCTCTACCGAGGTTACTCTGGGGGTTAGGGGTTAGGGCTGCACCCTGTGCTTGCCCCATCACAGTAAGCTGCGATCAGCCCCACCACTCTGGCACCAGGGTACTGCAAGGGCTCAAGGCTGTGGCGTGGGACTCCGGTTCCAGAAGCGGTCGCTGCTTCAGGGCGTGGCTTTTCGCTCCCCTGTCACTCAGGTCAACTCCTTAATTATGTGTTTTATGGTCAGAGTTTGTAGATTGTCATGTCTGTGATCGATTCACTTGTTTTTCAAGTCTTTGTTTCAAGAGGGATCCGCGGTAGCTTCTGAAACCTAGTCTGCCATCTTGGCCCTGCCTCAAATGAATTTTCTATTCAATTGTTTATACATAAATTGTTCCATGACGTAGGTTGCACTCCTTGCAATGTATCAGCACTCTCCCCACTACCATCCTGAGTTCCCTGTTTCCATTCTTCCGATTTTCCTGCCCCTTCCTGCCATTTTGTCTTTGCTTTTGGGCATATGTTGTCCTTTGGACTCATGTAGAGATTATTGTCTCACATGTTACTGTTTATAGGCCTGTGTATTATTTGGCTGAAAGGTGATCTCCAGGAATGACTTCAGTTCCAAGTTAGAAAGGTGTGTAAGGGCTATAGTCTGAGGGATTCCTCCATTCTCTCTCAGTCCAGTAAGTCTGACCTTTTTATTAATTTGAATTTTGTTCTACATTTTTTCCCCCAGTCTAACTGGAACCCTCTGTTGTGATCCTGGTCTGAACGGTCAGTAGTGGTATCTGGTGGCCATCTAGTTCTTCTAGTCTCAGGCTCGTGGCAGGTGTGGTTCCTGTGGTCCATTAGTCCTTTGGACTGTTTGTTTCCTTGAGTCTTTTGTTGTCTTCACTCTCCTTGGCTTCGGACAGAAGGAGACCAGTAGTTGTACCTTAGATGGCCTCTTGCAAACTTTGAAAACCCCGCACATTACTTACCAAAGTAGGGTGTAGAACATTTTCTTTATGAACTATGTTATGCCAATTGACCTCGATTTCCCCCAGGACTATGCTCCTTAGCTTTCAAGCCTGATAACTTAGTTCTCTGAGCTGTGTGGTTATGTCCAGTTTGTTCCCATGACTGTGTCCCTTGTGTGTTTTACTATATGTATGAATATATACACAGCACATAGAAATACATATGTAGAAATATCCACAGCCAGACTTATTTAGTAAATGCTGGTGGTGTAGTGGTTAAGTGCTACACCTGCTAACCAAAAGGTCGGCAGTTGAAACCCACCAGGCGCTCCTTGGAAACTCTATGGGGCAGTTCTACTCTGACCTATAGGGTCGCTATGAGTCGGAATCTACTCGACGGGAATGGTTTTAGACCTATTTATTCATATAGATGTACTCCCATATGCCCTCCCACACCTATTCAACATACATATCTACCTTGTTGTTACTGTTATTATAGAACTGTGTGTTATAGTCTTTACTTTCATTGCGTTTTATTCTTGAGTACCTCTCAGTGCCTTCCCTTGCCTTGATTATGTTGTGCTGACTTCCCCCATAGTGTACTGCCTTTTCCTTTACCAAAGTTAACATGTGTATACGCTCTAGTTTGTGATTTTCCCTGCCTCTCCCTCCCATCTCTCGTAACCATCAAAAAATGTTTGTAAACCTTTTCTTGGCTGTTTATAATAGTGGTCTCAACAATATTTGTCCTTTTGTGATTGACATATTTCACTCAGCATAATGTCCTCCAAATTCATCCATGTTAGGAGATGTTTCTCGAATTTATCGGTGTGTAGTATTCCATTGTGTGTATGTACCACTTTTTGTTTATCCATTCCTTCATTGATGGACATTTCAGTTGTTCCCGTCTTTTTGCTGTTGTGAATAGTGCTGCAGTGAACATGGAAATGCATATGTCTGTTCTTGTCACAATTCTTATATCTTTAGGGTGTAAACCTAGGAGTGGGTTTGCTGGATCACGTGGTATTTCTATTTCTAACTTTTTAGGGAATCGTTACACTGTTTTCCATAGTGACTGTACCGTTTTACATCCCCACCAGCAGCATATAACAGTTCCAGTCTCCCCACAGTCTTGCCAGCATTTGTTATTTTCTGCTTTTTGATCAGTGTCATTGCCGCCGTGAGATTGTGTCATGGATTAAATTGTGACCCCTCAAAATATGTGTCAACTTGGCTAGGCCATGATTCCCAGTATTGTGTGATTGTCTGCCATTTTGTCATCTGATGTGTTTTTTCTGTGTTGTAAATTCTACCTCTATGATGTTGAAGAGGCAGGATTAGAGGCAGTTATGTTAATGAGGTAGGATGCAATCTATAAGATTAGGTCGTATCTTAAGTCACCTGCTTTTGGGATGTAAAAGAAGCAAGCAGAGAGACAGGGGGATCTCATACCACCAAGAAGCAAGAGCCAAGAGAATAGCACAGCCTTTGGACCTGGGGTGTCTGTGCTGAAAAGCTACTTGACTGGGGAAAATTGATGACAAGGACCTTCCTCCAGAGCCCACAGAGACAGAAAGCCTTTCCCTGGAGCTGGCACCCTGAATTGGGACTTCTAGCCTCCTAGGCTGTGAGAGAATAAACATCTCTTTGTTAAAGCCATCCACTTGTGGTATTTCTGTTACAGCAGCACTAGATGACTGAGACAGACGGCATCTCATTGTAGTTCTGATTTGCATTTCTCTAATGGTTAATGATCTTGCGCATCTCTTCATGAGTTTTTTAGCCACCTGAATGTCTTCTTTGGCGAAGTGTGTGTTCATGTCCTTTGCCCATTTTTTTAATTGGGTTGTTTGTCTTTTTGTTGTTGAGGTGTTGAAGTTTTCTGTAAATTTTAAATATTAGACCCTTGTCAGTTATGTCATAGCTGAAGATTTTTTTCCAGTCTGTAAGTTCTCTTTTTACACTTTTGGTGAAGTCTTTTGATAAGTATCATGGATTGATTTGTGTTCCCCAAAAAGAATGTGTATCAATTTGGTTAGGCCATGATTCCCCAGTATTGTCCATCATTTTGTCAACTGATGTTCATTTCCTATGGGTTGTAAATCCTGTCTCTATGATGCTTATGAGTCAGGACTCAATCTACAAGATTAGATTGTGTTTTCAGCCAATCTCTTTTGAGATATAAAAGAAGCAAGCAGAGAGACAGGGAGACTTTATACTACCAGGAAACAAGAGCCAGGAGTGAGCGTGTCCTTTGGACCTGGGGTCCCTGTGCTGATAAGTTTCTTGACCAGGGTAAGATTGATGGCGAGGACCTTCCTCTAGAGCTGACAGAGAGAGAAAGACTTCCCCTGGAGCCAACACTCTGAATTCAGACTTTCAGCCTCCTAGCCTGTGAGAGAATAAATTTCTCTTTGTTAAAGCCACCCCACTTGTGGTATTTCTGTTACAGCAGCACTAGATGACTAAGACAATGTGCATAAGTGATTAATTTGTAGGAGATCCCAGTTATCTAGTTTATCTTCTGCTATTTGTGTAGTTTTAGTTATATTTGGTATTCTATTTATGCCAAGTGTTAGGGCCCCTAGTGTTGTTCCTGTTTTTTCTTCCATGACCTTTTTATAGTTTTAGGTTTCAGGGGGTCTTGGTGGTACGGTGTTTAAAGCACTCAGCTGCCCACCAGCCACTCCTTGGGAGAAAGATGAGGCAGCCTGCTTTGGTAAGGATTTACAGCCTTGGGAACCCTATGGGGCACTTCTTCTCTGTCCTGTAGGGTTGCTATGAGTCAGAACTGACTCGACAGTGATGGGTTTTTGTTGGTATTCTACTTAGGCCATGTATTAGGGCTCTTAACATTTTCTTATTTTTTCTTCCATGATCTTTCTAGCTTTAGGTTTTACATTTAGGTCTTTGATCCATTTTGAGTTAGTTTTTGTGTATGATGTGAGGTGTGAATCTTGTTTATTTTTTCTGCAAATAGATACCTAGTTTTGCCAGAACTGTTTATTAAAGAGACTATTTTCTTCCCCATTTTCGTGGACTTAGACCCTTTGTGGAAGATGAGCTATCCATAGGTGGATGGATTGATTTGTAGATTCCAAGTACCATTCCATTGGTCTATGTGTCTGTCGTTGTACTGGCACCAGGCTGTTTTGACTACCATGGCTGTATAGTAGGTTCTGAGATTGGTGAGTGTGAGGCCTCCTACTTTGTTCTTCAGTAATTGTTTGCTTATCTGGGGACTTTTTCCTTTCCATATAAAGTTATTATTTAGTTTTTCCATCTCATTAAGGATTGATGTTGGAATTTGGGTTGGGATTACATTATATTTGAAGATTGCCCGGGGTAGTATTGACATTTTTACAATGTTAAGTTCCCTATCCATGAGCATGATATGTTTTTCCATTTACAGAAGTCTCTCTTGGTTTCTTGCAGTAGCGTTTTGTACTTTTCTTTGTGTAAGTCTTTTACATTTCTAGTTAGATTCATTCCTAAATATTTTGTTTTGAGGGCTATTGTAAATGTATTATTTTCCTGATTGCCTTTTCAGAGTTCTTTTTGTTGGTGTTGAGGAAGCCAACTGATTTTTGTGTGTTAATCTTGTACCCTGCCACTTTGCTGAGTTACCCAGTTAGTTCCAGTAGCTTTTTTGTGGAGCCTCTGGGATTTTCTATGTATCTGATCATATTATCTGCAAATAGGGATAGTTTTGCTTTTTCCTTACTGATGTGTATGCCTTTTATTTCCTTTTCTTGTCTTTTTGCTCTGGCTAGGACTTTTTTTTAGGACCTCTAGTACAGCATTGAATAAGAATGGTGATAAAGAGCATCCTTGTCTGTTTTCTGTTCTCAAGGGGAATGCTTTCAGTCTGTCTCTGTTGAGAATAATTTTGCTGTTGATTTTGTATATATTCCCTTAATTATGTTGAGGATTTCCCTTCTATTACTATATTGTTGAGAGTTTTTATCCACGATGGGTGTTTGACTTTATCAAGTGCCTTTTCTACATCGATCAGGATGATCGTGTCATTCCATTTGTTTTATTTTTGTATTGGATTATGTTGATTGATTTTCTGATGTTGAATCACCCTTTCATACCTGGTATGAATCCCACTTGGTTGTGATGTATTATTTTTCTGATACACTCTTGTATTCTATTGGTTAGAATTCTGTCATTGAGAATTTTTACATCTATATTCATGAGGAATATTGGTCTTTAATTTTCTTCTTTGGTGATGTCTTTGCCTGGTTTTGCTATCAGGGTTATGCTGGCTTCATAGAATGAATTTGGGAGTATTCCTTCTCTATGTTCTGGAATAGTTTGCATAGTATTGGTATCAGCTCTTCTTTGAATGTTTGATAGAATTCTCCAGTGAAGTTGTCTGGACCAGGTCTGTTTTTTTAGAAATTTTTTTATGACCTCTTTAATTTCTTCTTTTGCCATGGGTCTGTTCAGATTTTCTACCTCAGTTTGTGTTAGTTTTTGCTGGCAGGGTGGTTCTAGAAATTTGACTGTTTCTTCTAGGATTTCAAATTTGATGGAATATAATTTTTCATATTATTGTTATGATCCTTTTTATTTTAGTTGGTTCTGTTGTGTCACCCATCTCATCTCTTATTTGGGCTATTTTCATCTTCTTGTTTTCTTTTGGCAATTAGGACAGTGATTTACCCATTTTATTAATCCAACTTCTAATGTTGCTGATACTTTCGATTGTTTTTCTGTTTTCTGCTCTAATCTTTATTATTTTCTCTCTTTTGGTAGCTGTGGGCTTCCTTTGCTGTACTTTTTCTGTTCAAGTCGTAGGGTTAAGGTATTGATCTTGGCCTTTTTTTTTTTTAGTGAAAGTTCAAAGCACAAATTAGTTTCTCATTCAAACATTTATACAGAAATTGTTTTGTGACATTGGTTGCAATCCCCGCAGTGTGTCAGCACTCTCCCCCTATCCCTTTCCACCCTGGGTTCCCCTTATCCATTCCTCCAGTTTTTCTGTCCTTTCCAGCCCTTTAATCTTTGATTTGGCACAGGTGTTGCCCATTTGGTCTCATATACTTGATTGAATTAAGAAACACATACTTCATGTGCTTTATTGTTAGTTTTATAGGCCTGTCTAAGCTTTGGCCTAAAGGTGGACTTTGGGAGTGGCTTTGAGTTAGGCAGGCTTCCAGAGGCCATAGTCTCGGGGGTTCTTCCAGTCTCTGTCAGACTGGTAAATCTGGTCTTTTTTTGTGAACTGGAATTTTAAATTTTTCTCCCACTCTGTGCGGGACCCTCTATTGCAGTCCCTGTCAGAGCTGTCAGTGGTGGTAGCTGGGCACCATCTAGTTCTTCTGGGCTCAGGCTGGTGGAGGCTGTGGTTCATGTGGTCCATTAGCCCTTTGGACTAATATTTCCCTCATGTCTTTGGTTGTCTTCATTCTCTTTTGCTCCAGGCAGGATGGGATCAATAGATGTATCTTAGATGGCCGCTCACAAGCTTTTAAGACCCCAGACACTAGTTCATCTACACCACCGAAGTAGGATGTAGAACATTTTCTTTATAAGCTATGTTATATCAGTTGAGCTAGATGGTCCCCAAGACCATGGTCCCCAGCCCTCAGCCCCAGTAACTTGGTCCCTCAAGGTGTTTGGATGTGTCTAGGAAGCTTCTATGACTTTGCCTTTGTCAAGTTGTACTAATTTCTCTTATATTGTGTATTGTCTTTTCTTTCATGAACATTAACACTTGTCTACTATCTAGTTAGGGATTCCCTTCCCAAACCCTTCCCTCCCTCGTAACCATCAAAGATTGTTTTTTTATGTGTGTAAACCTTTTCTTTGGTTTTTATAATAGTCATCTTATACAAGAACCCTGGTGGCACAGTGGTAAGGGCCCAGCTTCTGATCAAAACGTTGGCAGTTTGAATCCACCAGCCGCTCCTTGGAAACCCTATGGGGCAGTTCTACTCTGTCCTGTAAGGTTGCTGTGAGCCAGAATTGACTCAGTGGCAATGGATTTGTTTTTTTGGTTTGGGTCTTAAAATTCAATATTTGTCCTTTGTGATTGACTTATTTCACTTAGCATAATGCCCACCAGATTCATCCATGTTTTGAAATGTTTTGTGGATTCATCATTATTCTTTATCATTGCATAGTCCTTTCTTCCTTTTTGATGTGTGCATTTATTGCTATAAATTGACCTCTAAGCATGGCTTTTGGTTGTATCCGAAAGATTTTGGTATGTTACATTTTCATTCTTGTTTGATTCTGAGGATTTTTTTTTTTAATTTCAGTTTTAATTTCTTCTATTATCCAGAGGTTTTTAATCAAGGGTGTTACTCAGTTTCCATGTATTTCATTTTTTTTCCTTGTTCTTACTGTTGATTTGTAATTTTACAGTGTTATGATCTGAGAAGATGCTTTGTATTTTTTTTTTTAAATTTATTGAAGCTTTCTTTGTGGCCTAGAATATTGTTTATTCTGGAGAATTATCCATGTGCTTTGGAGAAGAATGTGTACTGTGCTGCTGTTAGGTGGAGTGTTCTGTATGTGCCTGTGAGGTCACGTTGCTTGGTCGTGATGCTTAGATCATCTGTATCTTTGTTGAGTTTCTCTCTGCTTGTTTTGTCCTTCCTCAAAAGTGGTGTGTTAAAGTCTCCTACTATTGTTTTAGAATTGTCTATTTCTCTTTTCAGTTTTGTTAGAGTTTTATGTATTTTGGAGCTCTGACATTGGGTATGTAAGTATTTATTGTGGTTACATCTCTTGGTGAATTGACCCTTTAATCGTTATATAATGCCTTTTCTTGTCTCTTATGTTGAATTTTGCTTTGAAGTCTGTTTTTTCAGAAATTAATATTGCCACTCCTGCTCATTTTTGCTTACTCTTTGCTTGATATATTCCTATTTTTTTATTTTTAGCGTATGTTTATCTTTGTGTCTAAGGCATGACTATTGTAGGCAACATATTGATGGGCCAATTTTTTTTTTTTTCAACCCAATCTGTTACACTCTGTTTCTTGCCTGGTGCATTTAAGCCATTTACATTCAGTGTGATTATCAATATGTATGAATTTACCACTGTCCTTTTGTTGTGCCCCCCCCCTTTTTTTGTGGTGTTAATGGTTTCTTTGTTCTGCTTAATTTTCTGTACTGAGTTCTTTTTGTTTATGGATTTTCTTTTCCTTGGTTGTAAATTGATTTTTTGTTTGTGAGTCTTTATGGTTTTCTTCTTTATTATTTTGTTGTGTAGGTTTATTAATTTTCTTTGCGGCTATCTAGAAATTTACTTTTTTCCCCTAAGTATAAAAGCAGCCTATTATATCTTGATACGCCTTGACTTCCTCTCCATATGGAAGTTCTGTGGCTACACCATTTATTACCCTATTCTATTTTGTCATAACTTACGGATCTTGTCATAACTTACGGATTGACTTCTCTGGTTCCGTTTTTAGGCTAGTAGCTTTATTTTTGAAAATTCTTTGTCTTGCCTTGGTATCTGGGTGGTGTTGTCATGTGTCTTAATCTCAAGTTATCTGATGTTGGTTGTCCATAGGACTCCCTTTAATATTTCTTGCAAGATTGGTCTGGTTTTTACAAATTCCGTTAATTTCTGTTTATCTGGAAGTGTTCTAGTTTCCTCATTGTATTTGAGAAACGATTTTGCTGGATATGTAATTCTTGGTTGGCAATTTTTTTCTTTAAGGGTTTTTATATGTTATCCCATTACCTTCTTGCCAACATGTTTATGCCAAGAAATCAGAGAGCATAGTATTTTTGATTACCTTTCATAGGTGACAATTCGTTTTCCCATGTTGCTGTCAGGATTCTTTGTCTTTGATTTTGGAAACTGGCTATGATATGTCTTGGTGACTTTCTTTTGGGGTCTGTCCTGCGTGGGGTTCATTGAGCTTCTTGGATGGATATGTTCTTATCTTTCACGATATTAGGGAAGTTTTCTGCCAGCAAATCTTCAAAAAATTTCTCTGCCCCCGCCCCCTTTTTTTTGGTCTCCTTCTGTTCTGGAATTCCTGTCATGCATAAATTATTCCTCTTGATAGTGTCCCGTATAACTCTTATGCTTTCTTGTTCTTTTTTCTGAATGTTCCTCAAATTATTTATCATGGGATTTGTCCCCTATTTCACTGATTCTGTATTCCATTGATTCAATTCTACTTTTGTGTTTTTCCATTGAGTTCTGGCTTTCTAGTTGCTGCTTTTGTATGGTTTCTAGTTGTCTATTTTACCATTTTATTCTCGTATTGTTTTCCTGAAATGTTCTAGAGTTTTACCTGTGTTTTCCATGATTTTTCCGTTTTACTTGAGCTCATGGAAGATCGTATACATAAGTTGTTTGAATTTCTTATCAGGTACTTGCCATTATTATCTCTTCCTCAAGAAGGTTTTCTGACCCTTTATTTTCATCACTTGCTGGGATCATCTTTTCCTGCTTTTTTATGTGATTTGATATTTTTTGTTGCTTCTGAGGCATTAAGGTGTTATTATATTTATTTAGTTATCGTATGTTTCCCTGGTCCCAGTATCTTGGTTTTGATGTTTTTGGGTGGACAGGATTGGTGTGCTACTCTGGTCGTTAGTTTAGCAGCACTGAAGTATCACCAATTTTTTCTGGGTGGGTGGGCCAGTGACTGGGAGTGTGAACATGGGTCTGTATTTGCTGGTCCTGTGGGCAGCTGAGGGCGGACTGGGTGGGTGTTGGCCACCGTCTGTCATCAGTACAGTGGCGCAGGAGTGGGTGGTTGAACTCACCAAGTGGATGATGGGGCAGGTGTGGTGGGTGTGACAGGTGAGCAATGTTGTAGTCATCACTGCTCACCTTGTGGGGAACTGTGTATGATGGGCAGGTGTGTGTGGGTTGGTGTGGTTGCCACTGCTTGCTGGGTAGAGGGTGAGTGACAGGCACGCGTACTTGGGGGTGCTCAGTCACCACTGCTCACTGGGTCTGGAGTGGGTGGGTGGTGGGCAGATGCTCTTGCGGTCTCACAGTTGCCTCCTCTCAGTGGGGGTTGTCAGTGGTGGGCAGGTGGGTGCATTAGTGGGCACTCATCTTTTTGGGGGGCAGTGGGTGGTGGTGGGTGTGGGTGTGGTCACCACTGCTAACCAGTTTGGGGAGGGGGAGTGGGTGTTGAATGGTTGCACGTGTGATCGCTGTTGCTTGCTGGCTTGGAGGGGGTGGGGGAGTGGGTGGTGGCAGGCGCACACATGGTTGCCGCCAACCTCAGGCTTGGGGTGGAGGGTGGAGTGGGTGGCAGGCGGGTGCGCATTTGATCGCCGCCATTTGCTGGCTTGGGAGGGAGAAGAGAGTGGGTGGCAGGTGGGAGCATGTGCGATTGCTGCTGCTTGCCAGCTTGGGTTAGGGAGTGAGTGGCTAGTGGGTGTGTCTGTGGTTGTGTGGCCGCCGCCACTTGCTGGCTCGCTTGGAGGGGAGTGGTTGCAGGCGGGTTTGTGCGTGGGCATGTGATGGCTCCCGCTCACTGGTTTAAGGAGTGGGGGAATGGGTGGTGGGCAGACGCAGATGTGGTCACTGCTGCTCTCTGAGTCTGAGGGGGGTAGGGAGGCGGAAGGGTGAGTGCACAGGAGTGCGCTTGCCACTGCTCTTTGGTTGGGTGGGGGGTGGCAGACAGGGCTCACACTGTGGCCTCTGGTCAGACAGGGTGATTAGGATATGGGACCTTCTCTGCTTCGATCAGGAGTCTGGTGGGAGGGAGAGTGTGACCCTTCAATGAGCAGACATGGGTGCCCAGGCACTTGCTGTCTGCTGCAGCCAGCAGGTTGAAGTGCCCCTGGCCAAGTGTGTGGAGAAGGGGGTGCCCAGAGCCTGGTCAGGTGGGAGACATTGCCCTGATACCTCGCTGTTCCAGTGCCTCATGCACATCACCCACAACGGAGGTCAGGAACTGCCACCTGTGAGTATACTTGGCTCTGGATCCTGACTCCCTCTCTGCTCTGTGGATGGCAGGATCCCTGGAATTCTCACCCTCCTTTCAGTTTTTCTTCCCTAGGTTCAGATCATGATCCACTCAACTCTTTTCTTGCTGAGTGTGTTTATACAGTTTCTCTGTTGCTTATGGGCATGCCATGAAGTTTCATGTGCTCCTCACCTCAGGTCGCTGCTGGCTTTGTGTCAAGATGGCCACATTGAACTGCGACAGCTGGCAGAGCCCCCATACCCCGTTTCACTCCTCTTTTGGTGCATTCATTCAATTTTTTCTTGCATTAGGTGTTGATTCAATTCTTCATCCTTTCTTTTTAACGTGCAGGGCTCTAGGTTTGTTATCTGCCTCTGTTTCACTTGGTTTCTTGAGTCTTTGCTGTAGAGAGATGGTATGGTGCATCTGAGTAGTCTGCTATCTTGACACCTTGCCTCAGATTCTCTTCTGATGTCCACTTTGGTCTTTTCTTTCTTTTTAATATCATTCAATTAATATCTGATGTCCTTGATGCGGTCTAACATTCATCTGTTCTTCCGTCATTAGTTTTCAGTGTATCAAATCTATTCTTGAGGTGGTATCTAAATTCAGTCAGGATGTATTCAGGGTTATACTTTGGTTCTTGTAGAGTTCCTTTAAATTTCTTGAACTTCAGTTTGAACTTGCCCATGAACAATTGATGACCTGTCTCACAGGCATCCTCTGGCTTTTTCTTCACAGATGATACTTACTTTCTCCATCCCTTTTTGCCAAAGCTGCAGTTACTTGATTCCCATTTAAATCATTCGGTAAGGTCTGCATGTAACATAGTCACTGATCGTGTTTTTGAAAAGAGTATTTCTGAGGAACAAGTTGTGGGTCTTGCAGAGTTCTGTCATGTGATCTCCAGTGTCCTTACTATCACCAAGGCTGTATTTTCCAACTACTGATCCTTTTTCTTTGTTTCCAGCTTTCACATTGCAATTACCAGTAATTATCAACGTATTTTTCCTTATAAATTTTATTGTGCTTTAAGTGAAAGTTTACAAATCAAGTCAGTCTCTCACACAAAAACCCATATACACCTGGCTACACAATCTCAATTACTTTCCCCCTAATGAGACAGCCCACACTCTCCATCCACTCTCTTTTCGTGTCCATTTCGCCACCTCCTAACCCCCTCCACCCTCTCATCTCCCCTCCAGGCAGGAGATGCCAACATAGTCTCAAGTGTCCACCTGATCCAAGAAGCTCACTCCTCACCAGCATCCCTCTCCAACCCATTGTCCAGTCCAATCCACGTCTGAAGAGTTGGCTTCAGAAATGGTTCCTGTCCTGGGCCAACAGAAGGTCGGAGGGCCATGACCACCGGGGTCCTTCTAGTCTCAGTTAGACCATTAAGCCCGGTCTTATGAGAATTTGGGGTCTGCATCCCACTGTTCTCCTGCTCCCTCAGGGGTTCTCTGTTGTGTTCCCTGTCAGGGCAGTCATTGGTTGTAGCTAGGCACCATCTACTTCTTCTGGTCTCAGGATGATGTAGTCTCTGCTTCATGTAGCCCTTTCTGTCTCTTGGGTTCATAATTACCTTGTGTCCTTGGTGTTCTTCATTCTCTTTTGATCCAGGTGGATTGAGACCAATTGATGCATCTTAGATGCCTGCTTTTAAGACCCCAGACGCCACTCCTCAAAGTGGGATGCAGAATGTTTTCTAAATAGATTTTATTAGGCCAGTTGACGTAGGTGTCCCCTGAAACCATGGTCCCCAGACCCCTGCCCCTGCTATGCTGACCTCGAAGCATTCAGTTTATTCAGGAAACTTCTTTGCTTTTGGTTTAGTCCAATTGTGCTGACCTCCCATGTATCGTGTGCTGTCTTTCCCTTCACCTAAAGTAGTTCTTATCTACTATCTAATTAGTGAATGCCCCTCTCCCACCCTCCCTCCCCCTCTCGTAACCACGAAAGAATGTTTTCTTCTCAGTTTAAACTATTTCTCAAGTTCTTGTAATAGTGGTCTTATACAATATTTGTCCTTTTGCAACTAATTTCATTTAGCATAAGGCCTTCTAGGTTCCTGCATGTTATGAAATGTTTCACAGATTCCTCACTGTTCTTTATTGATGCGTAGTATTCTTTTTTTTTTTTTTTTTAGTATTCCATTGTGTGAATATTCCATAAATTATTTATCCATTCATCCATTGATGGGCACCTTGGTTGCTTCCATCTTTTAGCTATTGTAAACAGTGCTGCAGTAAACATGGGTGTGCATATATCTGTTCGTGTAAAGGCTCTTATTTCTCTAGGATATATTCCAAGGAGTGAGATTGCTGGATCGTATGGTAGTTGTATTTCTAGCTTTTTAAGGAAGCGCCAAATCGATTTTCAAAGTGGTTGTACCTTTTGACATCCCCACCAGCAGTGTATAAGTGTTCCAATCTCTCCACAGCTTCTCCAACATTTATTATGTTTTGATTTTTTGATTAATGCCATTCTTGTTGGAGATGAAATCCCATTGTAGTTTTGATCTGCATTTCTCTAATGGCTAATGATTGTGAACATTTCCTCATGTATCTATTAGCTACCTGAATGTCTTCTTTAGTGAAGTCTCTATTCATATCTTTTGCACATTTTTTAATAGGGTTATTTGTCTTTTTGTAGTTGGGTTTTTGCAGTGTCATGTAGATTTTAGAGATCAAGTGCTGATCGCAAATGTCGCAGCTAAAAACTTCTTCCCAGTCTGTAGGTGAAGTCTTTGGATGAGCATAGGTGTTTGATTTTTAGGAGCTCCCATTTATCTAGTTTTTCTTCTGCATTCTTAATAATGTTTTGTGTACTATTTATGCCATGTATCGATTTTGAGTTAGTTTTTGTACATGGTGCGAGGTATGGGTCTTGTTTCATTTTTCCGCAGATGGATATCCAGTTACGCCAGCAGCATTTGTTAAAAAGGCTGTCTTTTCCCATTTAACTGTTTTGGGGCCTTTGTCAAATATCAACTGCTCATATGTGGATGGATTTATGTCTGGATTCTCAGTTCTGTTCCATTGGTCCATGTATCTGTTGTTGTACCAGTACCAGGCTGTTTTGACTACTGTGGCGGTATAATAGATTGTAAAATCAGGTAAAGTAAGGCCTCCCGCTTTGTTCTTCTTTTTCAGTAATGTCTTATTTATTTGGGGCCTCTTTCCCTTCCGTATAAAGTGGGTGATTTGTTTCTCCATCTCATTAAACAATGTCATTGGGATTTGGATAGGAATTGCATTGAATGTATAGATCACTTTTGGTAGACTAGACATTTTTAGAATATTAAGTCTTCCTATCCATGAGCAAGGTATGTTTTTCCACTTATGTAAGTCTTTATTGGCTTTTTGCAGAAGTGTACTGTAGTTTTCTTTGTATAAGCCTTTTAGATCTCTGGTAAGATTTATTCCTAAGTATTTTATCTTGGTGGCTAGTTTAAATGGCATTGATATGGTGATTTCCTCTTTGATGTTCTTTTTGTTGGTGTAGAGGAGTCCAACTGATTTTTGTATATTTATCTTGTATCCCGATACTCTGCTGAACTCTTCTATTAGTTTCAGTAGTTTTCTGGAGGATTCCTAAGGGTTTTCTGTGTATAAGATCATGCCATCTGCAAATAGAGATACTTTTACTTCTTCCTTGCCAATCTGGATGCCCTTTATTCCTTTGTCTAGCCTAATTGCTTTGGCTAGGACCTCCATCACAATGTTGAATAAGAGCGGTGATAAAGGGCATTCTTTTCTGGTTCCCGATCTCAGTGGGAATGGTTTCAGGTTCTCTCCATTTAGGGTGATGTTGGCTCTTGGCTTTGTATAAATGCCCTTTATTATCTTGAGGAATTTTCTTCTATTCCTATTTTGCTGAGAGTTTTTATCATGAATGAGTGTTGAACTTGTCCAATGCCTTTTCTGTGTCAATTGATAAAATCATGTGATTCTTGTCCTTTATTTATGTGCTGGATTAATTGTTTTTCTAATGTTGAACCATCTCTGCATACCTGGTATGAATCCCACTTGGTTGTGGTGAATTATTTTTTTGATATGTTGTTGAACTCTATTGGCTAGAATTTTGTTAAGGACTTTTGTGTCTACGTTCATGAGGGATATAGGTCTATAATTTTTTTTCTTGTGGTGTCTTTACCTGGTTTTGGTATCAGGGATATGGTGGCTTCATAGAATGAGTTTGGTAGTATTCTGTCCTTTTCTATGCTCTGAAATACCTTTAGTAGTACTGGTGTTAACTCTTCTCTGAAAGTTTGGTAGAAGTCTGCAGTGAAGCCATCAGTACCAGGACTTTTTTTTGTTGGGAGTTTTTTGATAACCTTTTAAATGTCTTCTTTTGTTATAGGTCTATTTAGTTCTACCTCTGTTAGTGTTAGTTTAAGTAGGTAGTGTGTTTCTACGAATTCATCCATTTCTTCTAGTTTTTCAAATTTGTTTGAGTATAGTTTCTCATGGAAATCTGATATGATTCATTTAATTTCAGTTGGGTGTCTTATAATATCACCCATCTCATTTCTTATTCAGGTTATTTGCTTCCTCTCCTGTTTTTCTTTTTGTCAGTTTGGCCAGTGGTTTATCAATTGTGTCGATTTTTTCAAAAAACCAGCTTCTGGTCTTGTTAATTCTTGCAATTGTCTTTCTGTTTTCTGTTTCATTTAGTTCAGCTCTAATTTTTATGATTTGCTTTCTTCTGGTGCCTGAGAGTTTCTTTTGTTGCTCTCTTCCTATTTTTTCAAGTTGTAGGGATAATTATTTGATTTTGGCCCTTTCTTCTTTTTGGATGTGTGCATTTATTGATAGAAATTGGCCTCGGAGCACCGCTTTTGCCGTGTCCCAAAGGTTCTGATAGGAAGTGTTTTCATCCTCACTGGATTCTCTGAATTTCTTTATTCCATCCTTAATGTCTTCTATGATCCAGTCTTTTTTGAGCAGGGTACTGTTCAGTTTCCAAGTGTTTGATTTCTTTTCCCTGCTTTTCCTGTTACTGATTTCCACTTTTATGGCGTAATGGTCAGAGAAGATACTTTGTAATATTTCAGTGTTTTGAATTCTGCTAAGGCTTGCTTTATGATGTAATATGTGGTCTATTCTAGAGAATGTTCCAAGTGCACTAGAAAAGAAAGTATAGTTGGTTGCTGTTGGGCGGAGTGTTCTGTATATGTCTACGAGGCCAAGTTGGTTGAATGTGGCATTTAGATCATCTGCGTCTTTATCGAGCTTCTTTCTGGATGTCCTGTCCTTCACCGAAAGTGATGTGTTGAAGTCTCCTACTATTGTGGAGGTGTTTATCTCACTTTTCAATGCTGATAGAGTTTGTTCATGTATCTTGTGGCCCTGTCATTGGGTTCATAAATATTTAATATGGTGATATCTTCTTGGTGTATTGTCCCTTTAATCATTATATAGTGTCCTTCCTTATTCTTTCTGACGGACTTAACTTTAAAGTCTGTTTTGTCAGAAATTAATATTGCCACTCCTGCTCTTTTTTGCTTGTTGTTTGCTTGATATATTTTTTCCATCCTTTGAGTTTTTGTTTGTGTCTCTAGGTTGCATCTCTTACAGGCAGCATATAGACAGATTGTGTTTTTTAATCCATTCTGCCACTCTTTGTCTCTTTATTGGTGCATTTAGTCCATTTACATTCAGGGTAATTATGGATAGGTATGAATTTCGTGCTATCATTTTGATGTCTTTTTTTTGTGTGTTATTGACAGTTTCTTTTTCCCACTTAATTTTATGTGCTGAGTAGGTTTTCTTTATATATTATCCTTTCCTCCTCTTTGTTGTTGATGATTTTGTTTCTGCTGAGTCTGTATTTTTCCCTTCTATTTTATTTTGATGAGTAGGATAGTTTGTCTCCTTTGCGGTTGCCTTATTATTTACCCCTATTTTTCTAAGTTTAGAACTTTTATTTGTATTGCCGTATCTTCCTCTCCATATGGAATGTGTATGATTACATTTCATAGTTGCTCTTTATTATTTTAATGTTGTCTTCTTTTATATAATAACATTGCTGTCACCCTGTTTTGAGCTTTTTTTTTTTTTTCATAATCATGCCTTGTTTTTTTGGATTTCTCTGTCTGGGTTGACTTCTGGTTGCTCTGCCCAGTGTTGTAGTCTTGAGTTGATACCTGATATTATTGATATTCTAGCCAAAGAACAGTTTTGGTTTGGTTTTTTATGAATTCCTTAAGCTTGAGTTTATCTGGATATGTCTTAATTTCACCTTCATATCTAAGAGACAGTTTTCTGGATATACAATTCTTGTCAGGTAATTTTTTTCCTTCAATTTTTTAAATATGTCATCCCATTGCCTCCTTTCCTGCATGGTTTCTGCCAAGTAGTCCGAGCTTATTCTTATTGGCTGTCCTTTGTAGGTGATTTTGCGATTATCCCTCACTGCTCTTATAATTCTCTCTTTATCTTTGGTTTTGGCAAGTTTGATTATAATATGTTTTTGGTGACTTTCTTTTCAGATCTACTTTACGTGGAGTTCGATGAGCATCTTGGATAGACATCTTCTCATCTTTCACAATATCAGGGAAGTTTTCTTCCAACAAATCTTCAACAATTCTCTCTGCATTTTCTGTTATCCCTCCCTGTTCTGGTACTCCAATCACTCGTAGGTTATTTCTCTTGCTAGAGCCCACATGATTCTTAAGGTTTATCTTCATTTTTTTAAATTCTTTTATCTGATTTTTCTTCAAATATATTAGTGCCATGTGATTTATTTTCTAGTTCAGAAATTCTAGCTTCTACTTGCTCAATTCTGCTCCTCTGACTTTCTATCGAATTGTCTAATTCTGTAATTTTATTGTTAATCATCTGAATTTCAGATTGTCTCTCTATGGATTTTCCAGGTTATTAAACTTTTCATTATGTTCCTGAGTAATCTTTCCAATTCCTTCATTTGCTTTATCTGTGTGTTCCTTGGCTTGTTCTGCGTATTGCCTCATTTCTTTCCTGACGTCTTGAAGGGTTCTGCATATTAAACTTTTGTATTCTGCATCTGGTAATTCCAGGAATGCACTTTCATCTGGAAGTTCCCTGGATTCTTTGTTTTGACAGTCTGTTGAGGTGATCATGGTCTGTTTCTTTATGTGACATGATATTGACTGTTGTCTCCGAGCCATCTGTAAGTTATTGTATTAGTTTATGCTTGCTTACTGTGTTGTAGCTGGTTTCTTTGTTTTGTTTTGGTATACTCCTATGGGTTGCTTGAGTGAGCTAGCTTGATTATTTTCTCCTTTGTAGCTCTGGTGTCCTGTCCCCAGCTGGCTATAGCTGTTATTAGGTATATCAGTCTAGGAGTCCATTCAGTTTTCTTGTATGAATTCAGCTCAGGTTTCAGGTAGCTGATCATCAAGTGTGTGGTACAGGCTCTGTCCTACAGTCTTAGAGGGGCAGGGGTGATTGGCGTATATTCCGGTATCTGATTGCAGCAGGGGTCACGTTCTGATGAAGGCAAGAGGCTGAGAACCAATCCCCAAGTGTCTCTGAGGAAAACACTTCCCTGTTCCCTAGAGCGTGCAGGTAGGTGGGTTCTGCAGACGGATGATGGGCACCCAAAGTTTTATGTTGTAAGTACTGGAAGGTACTGGTTATCTTTGGACCCCTGTTGCGGGTGGCACGGTGACCTGAGTGGAGCTACCAGTCCTTAGGTCCCTGATGTGGGTTGGTGAGGACCTTGTTTAATAGGCAAAGCAATGTCAAACACCTCCTCTCCACCGCGCAGCGGAAATGGTTGGAGTTTGCCAACAAGGGACTATTCTCCTGAAATAGGCCCACACAGGTCCATGCAGAAGGGAAGGTGCTCAAGGTCTACGGACGGTTTATGCCTGGACAGGAGCCTCTTCTGTCCTGAGCAACCCCGGTTAATGGAGCTAGAAATTTATCTTTTCCCCCTAGTTGCAAATTTTTTCCTTTCCTAAGGCTGGGAGGATGGCTCTAGGTGCTCAACAGGGCCTATCAGAGGCTCAGGGATTCAGCCACTGAAGCCAGCTTAGGGGTGCAGGGGGGCACGGTAAAATACATGCAAGTTCTTAGCTTTTACCGAGAGCGCTGTTCTTCTCAGGTTCCGGAGGTGTAAGTAGGCTGTGCAGCTGGCTGGTTCTCCCTGAGGAAACTGTGGCCGAACACTAGTAACAGCCCGTGAACACTGCTGCTCCGGGAATGGTGTCTGAGGGCTCCCCGTGATTCAGGTCCAGTAACTCCTCTCCATTTCTGAACGGTCTCTTCCTCCCCCTGCCCCTCAGTGTGTTGTCTAAGCTTGCCTTTGATGCTCAGGGCTCCTAGCTTGTCACAAATACAGTTGTTTCACTTGTTTTTTCAGGTCTTTGTTGTAAAGAGGGCTCGCCGGAAGCGTCTGTCTATCCCGCCATCTTGGCTCTGCCTATGAATGTATTTTGATTGCACATTCCGTTTCATACTGCAGCAGTTCATAAAAATCTTAAGTTTCTTTATCTTTTGCATTTCTGGTTAGTGTATGAATTTTTATAGTGGTTGTATTAAGTGGACATATGAATTTTAACCTATCACTGACAGAGTTGTATTTCAAGGTATATCTTGAAGTGTTCTTTTTTTTCACTTTCTATTGTGCTTTAAGTGAAAGTTTACAAATTGAGTCAGTCTCTCATGGAAAAATTTATGTACACGTTGCTACATACTCCAAATTGCTCTTCCTCTAATGAGACAACACACTCCTTCCCTCCACTCTCTATTTTCATGTCCATTTAGCCAGCTTCTGACCCCGTCTGCCCTCTCATCTCCCCTTTGGACAGGAGATGGCAACAAGGTCTCATGTGTCTAATTGATCCCAGAAGCTCACTCTTCACCTGTGTCATTTTCTATCCCATAGTCCAGTTTAACCCCTGTCTGAAGAGTTGGCTTTGGGAATGGTTCCTGTCTTGGGCTAAAAGAAGGTCTGGGACCATGACCTCTGAGGTCCTTCTAGTCTCATTCTGACCATTAAGTCTGGTCTCTTTACGAGAATTTGGGGTCTGCATCCCACTGCTCTCCTGCTCCCTCAGGGGTTCTCTGTTGTGTTCCCTGTCAGGGCAGTCATCGGGTGTAGCCGGGCACCTTCTAGTTCTTCTGGCCTCATGCTGATGTAGTCTCTGGTTTATGTGGTCCTTTCTGTCTCGAGCTCATAATTGCCTTGTATTTTTGGTGTTCTTCATTCTCCTTTGCTCCAGGTGGGTTGAGACCCTTTGATGCACCTTAGATGGCCGCTTGCTAGCCTTTAAGACCCCAGAGGACACTTTCTAACGTGGGTTGCAGAATGTTTTCTTAATAGATTTTATTATGTTAATTGACTTAGATGTCCCCTGAAACCATAGTCCCCAAACCCCCGACCGTGCTACGCTGGCCACTGAAGCATTCAGTTTATTCAGGAAACTTCTTTGCTTTTAGTTCAGTCCAGTTGTGCTCACCTCACCTGTATTGTGTTGTCTTCCCTTCATCTAAAATAATTCTTATCTACTCTGTCGTATAATGTCGCTATGAGTGGGGATTGACTCAACAGCACTGGGTTTGGTTTTTTACTATCTAATTATAAAAAAAAAAATTTTTTTTTTTTTAATTAGTGAAAACCCCCTTCCTTCCTCCTCTCATAACCATCAAAGAATATTTTCCTCTCTGTTTAATTTCTCCAGTTATTGTAATAGTTGTTGCTGTTGTGTGGTGCCGTGTAGTCAGTTCTGACTCATAGCAACCCTATGCACAACAGAACGAAACAGTGCCTGGTCCTGTGCCATCCTTATAATCGTTATGGTTGAGCTCATTGTTGCAGCCACTGTGTCAATCCACCTTGTTGAGGGTCTTCCTCTTTTCCGCTGACCCTGTACTCTGCCAAGCATGATGTCCTTCTCCAGGGACTGATCCCTCCTGACAACATGTCCAAAGTATGTAAGATGCAGTACTATCCTTGCTTCTGAGGAGCATTCTGGTTTTACTTCTTCTAAGACAGATTTGTTCATTCTTTTGGCAGTCCATGGTATATTCAGTATTCTTCACCAGCACCACAATTCAAAGGCATCAGTTCTTCAGTCTTCCTTATTCATTGTCCAGCTTTAACATGCATATGATGTGATTGAAAATAACATGGCTTAGGTCAGGCGCACCTTGGTCTTCAAGGTGACATCTTTCCTCTTCAACACTTTAAAGAGGTCGTTTGCAGCATATTTACCCAATGCAATGCAACTTTTGATTTCTTAACTGCTGCTTCCATGGTTGTTTATTGTGGATCCAAGTAAAATGAAATCCTTGAGAACTTCAATCTTTTCTCCGTTTATCATGATGTTGCTCATTGGTCCAGTTGTGAGGATTTTTATTTTCTTTATGTCGAGGTGCAATAATAGTAGTTTTACACAATATTTGTCCTTTTACAACTGAGTAATTTCACTCAGCACAGTGCCTTCCAGATTCCACCATGTTATGAAAGGTTTCACAGGTTCATCACTCTTCTTCATCGATGCGTAGTATTCCATTGTTTGAATATACCATAATTTATCCATTCATCCATTGATGGGCACCTTGGTTGCTTCCATCTTTTTGCTTTTGTAAACAGTGCTGAAATGAAAATGGGTGTGAATATGTATCTATTCGTATAAAGGCTCTTAATTCTCTAGGATATATTCCAAGAAGTGGAATTGATCGATAGTATGGTAATTCTATTTCTAGTTTTTTTAAGGAAGCACCGGATTGATTTCAAAAGTGCTTGTACCATTTTAAAATCCCACCAGCTGTGTGTAAGTGTTCCAGTCTCTCCACAACCTCTCCAACATTTATTATTTTTTGTTTTTTGTATTATTGACAGCCTTGTTGGAGTGAGGTAGAATCTCATTGTAGTTTTGATTTGCATTTCTGTAATGGCTAATGATTGTGAGCATTTCCTCGTGTCTATTAGTTACCTGAATGTCTTCTTTAGTGAAGTACCTGTTCATATCCTTTTCCCATTTTTTAATTGGGTTGTCTTTTTGTAGTTGAGTTTTTGCAGTATCATGTAGGTTTTAGAGATGAGACACTCATTGGAAATGTCAAGGTAATCTTTTTACTCTTTGGGTGAAGTCTTTGGATGAGCATGGGTGTTTGATTTTTAGGAGCACCCAGTTATCTAGTTTCTCTTCCGTATTGGTAGTAATGTTTTGTATACTGCTTATGCCATATATTTCGGCTCTTAATGTTGTGCCTGTTTTATCTTCCATGATTTTTATCATTTTAGATTTTATATTTATGTCTTTGATCCCTTGGGTTTAGTTTTTGTGCATGGTGTGAGGCATGGGTCTTGTTCCATTTTCTGGCAAATGGATATCCAGTTGTGCTAGCACCATTTGTTAAACAGACTGTCATTTCCCCGTTTAACTGGCTTTGGGCCTTTGTCAAATATCAGCTACTCATATGTAGATGGATTTATGTCTGGATTCTGAATTCTGTTCCATTGGTCTGTGTATCTGTTGCTGTACCAGTACCAGGCTGTTTTGACTACTGTGGCGGTATAATAGGTTCTAAACTCAGGTAGAGTGAGGCCTCCCACTTTGTTCTTTGTTTTCAGTAATGCTTTACTTATCTAGGACCTCTTTCTCTTACATGTGAGGTTGATGATTTGTTTCTCCATCTTATTAAAAAATGTTGTTGGAATTTGAATCAGAATTGCATTGCATCTATAGATCGCTTTTGGCAGAATAGACATTTTTACAATGTTAAGTCTTCCTATCCATGAGCAAGGTATGCTTTTCTCCACTTATGTCTGTCTCTTTTGGTTTCTTGCAATAGTGTCTTGTAGTTCTCTTTGTATAGGTCTTTTACGTCTCTGGTAAGATATATTCCTAAGTATCTTATCTTCTTGGGGCTACTGTAAATGGTATTGATCTGGTGATTTCCTGCTTGATGTTCTTTTTGTTGGTGTAAAGGAATCCAAGTGATTTTTCTGTATTTATCTTGTATCCTTATAATCTGCTGAACTCTTCTATTAGTTTCAGTAGTTTTCTTGAGGATTCTTAGGGTTTTCTGTGTACAAGACCATGTCGTCTACAAATAGAGATACTTTTACCTCTTCCGTACCAATCTGGTTGCTCTTTATTTCTTTATCTAGTCTAATTGCTCTGGCTAGGACCTCCAGCACAATGTTGGATAAGACTGTTGATAAAGGGTATCCTTGTCTGGATCCCGGTCTCAAGGGGAATGCTTTCAGACTCCATTTAGGATGATGATAGCTATTGGATTTGTATAAATGCCTTTTATTATGTTGTGGAATTTTCTTTCTATTCCCGATTTTGCTGAGAGTTTTTTTCATGAATGGATGTTGAACTTTGTCAAACGCCTTTTCTGCATCAATTAATAAAATCATGTATTTCTTGTCTTTTGTTTTTTTTATATGATGGATTACATTAATTGTTTTTCTAATGTTGTACCATCCCTGCATGCATGGTATAAATCCCACTTGGTCATGGTGAATTATTTTTTTGATACGTTGTTGAATTCTCTTGGCTAGATTTTTATTGAGGATTTTTACATCTATGTTAATGAGGGATGTAGGTCTGTAATTTTCTTTTTTGGTGGTGTCTACTTGGTTTTGGTATCGGGGATATGCTGGATTCATAGAATGAGTTTGGGAGTATTCCTCCTTTTCTATGCTCTGAAATACCTTTAGTAGTAGTGGTGTTAACTGCTTTCTGAAAGTTTGGTAGAACTCTGCAGTGAAGCAGTCCAGGCCAGAGGTTTTTATTGTTAGGAGTTTTTTGGTTACCTTTTCAATCTCTTCTTTTGTTATGGGTCTGTTTAGTTGTTCTACCTCTGTTTGTGTTACTTCAGGTAAGTGTGTTTCTAGAAATACATTTATTTCTTGTAGGTTTTGAAATTTGTTAGAGTACAGTTTTCTATAGTGATCTGATGTGATTCTATTAGTTTTGGTTGGGTGTGTTGTAATATCGCCCATCTCATTTCTTATTTGGGTTATTTGCTTCCTCACCTGTTTTTCTTTTGTCAGTTTATCCAATAGTTTATCGATTTTGTTAGTTTTTTTTTTTTTAAAGAACCAGCTTTTGGCCTTATTAATTCTTTCAGTTGTTTTTCTGTGTTCCATTTCATTTAATTCTGCTCTAATTTTTATTATTTGCTTTCTTCTGGAGCCTGAGAGTTTCTTTTATTGCTGTCTTTCTGTTTGTTTGCGTCGTAGAGATCATTCTTTGATTTTGGTCTTTCATCTTGTATGTGTGCTTTTATTTCTATAAATTGACCTCTGAGCACTGCTTTCAGCATGTCCTTAAGGTTCTTATAGGGTCGCTATGAGTCGCAATCGACTCGACGGCACTGGGTTTAAAGGTTCTTATAGGAAGTGTTTTCATTCTTATTGGATTCTGTGAATTTCTTCATTCCATCCTTAATGTATTCTATCACCCAGTCATTTTTGAGCACGGTATTGTTCGGTTTCCAAGTGTTTGATTTCTTTGCCCTGTTCCTGATGTCTTTAAGAGTTCTGAATATTAAGCTTTTGAATTCTGCAACCAGTAATTCTAGGAGGGCACCTTCACGCAGAAGATGTGTTGATTTTTTTTTTTGAGAGCTTTTTGAGGTGATCATCGTGTGTTTCTTTATGTGACTTGACATCGACTGTTGTCTCCAAGCCGTCTATAAGTTATTGTATTAGTTTTTTTTATGTTTGCTTACGGTATCGTAGCTTCTTGCGTTGTTTTGATATTCTCAATGGGTTGCTTGAGTGAGCTAGCTTGATTATTTTTGCCTTTGGAGCTCTGATGTCCCATCCCCAGATGGCTAGAGCTGTTATCAGGTATATCAGTCTAGGAGTCCATTCACTTTTCTGGTATGATTTCAGTTTAGGTGTCCAGGTAGCTGATCATCAGTTGTGTGGTACAGGTTTTGTCCGACAGTCTTTGAGGGGTCATGGTGATTGGTATAGGTACGGGTATCTGATTGCAGCAAGGGGTTATACCTGGACAGGAGCTGCTTCTGTCCTGAGCTTCCCTGGTTAGTGGAGCTGGCAAATTATCTCTTCCCCGAACTGTGAATTTATTCCTACTCCAAGGCCAGGAGAATGGCTCTGGGCACTCAATACGACCTATCTCTGGCCCAGGGAAATCAACAGCCACCGAAGCCAGCTTGGGGGGTGGGGGCGCAGTAAAATATACGCAAGTACTTAGGTTTTGCCGAGAGCTCCTTACTTCTCTGGTTCCGGAGGTGTTAGTAGGCTATGTGGCTGTCTGCTTCTCCCTGAGGAAACTGTGGCTGAATACTCCCACCAGCCCACTGCAGCCCCTCTTGGGAATAGTGCCTGAGAGATCCCAGCGATTCAGGTCCGGTGACTTGTCTCCACTTCTTAACCATCTCTCCCTCCCCGTGTCGCTTAGTCTGTTTTCTAACTTTGTGTTTCATGTTCAGGGCTCCTAGCTTGTTATAAATATAATTGTTCTACATGTTTTTTTTTTGTTTCTTTGTTGTAAGGGGTATCGCAGGTAGCATCTGGCTGTTCCGCCTTCTTGGCCCCACCTTACTGCTGATCTTTTGAAATGTTCTTATTTAACCATAAGTGCAACTCCATTCTTCTTCAGTTTGTCAGTTCCAGCATAGTAGGTCATGTGATTGTTGGATTCCAAATGACCAATAGCAGTCCGTTTCAGCTCACTAATACCTAGGATATCAGTCTTCCAAGCATTTCATTTCAGATTTGACCACTTCCAGTTTTCCTTGATTCATTCTTCAGGTATTCCATGGGTGTTCGCAGTTGTTACTTCTCATATTGAGTGTTGCCATATCAGCAGGTGAAGGCTTCACCCCAGCCATTTCATTAAGATTGACTCTAATTTGAGGAGACAGCTCTTCTGCAGTCATATTTTGAGTACCTTCCAACCTGAGGGGCTCATCTTCCAGCAGTCTATTGGACAATATTTTGTTGTTATCCATAATTTTTGTTTTATTGTGCTTTAGATGATATTTTACAGAGAATATCAGTTTGACATTAAACGATACACGTACTGTTTTGTGACACTAGCTGCCAACCCCATGACATGTCAACACTCTCCACGTCTTGACCTTGGGTTCCCCATTATCAGTTTTCCTGTCCCCTCCTGCCTTCTTGTCCTTGCCCCTTGGCTCCTGTGCCCATTTAGTCTCATTTTGTTTTATGGGCCTGTCTAATCTTTGACTGAAGGGTGAAGCTCAGGAGTGAATTCAGTACTGAGTTAAAAGGGTATCTGGTGGCCATACTCTTGGGG
This sequence comes from Elephas maximus indicus, assembly GCF_024166365.1. NCBI lineage: Eukaryota > Metazoa > Chordata > Mammalia > Proboscidea > Elephantidae > Elephas > Elephas maximus. The sequence continues at coordinate 132,415,719 of NC_064826.1, forward strand.
GTTTCTCCAGTCTCTCTCAGACCACTAAATCTGGTCTTTTTTTTTTTTTTTTTGCGAGTTAGAATTTTGTTCTATGTTTATCTCCAGCTGCATTGGGGACCCTCTATTGTGATCCCTGTCAGAGCAGTCAGTGGTGGTAGCCAGACACCATCTAGTTGTGCTGGACTCAGTCTGGTAGAGGCTATGGAAGTTGTGGTCCATTAGTCCTTTGGACTAGTCTTTCCCTTCTGTTTTTGATTTTCTTCATTCTCCCTTGCTCCAGACTTGGTCGAATCAGTGGAGTATCTTCGATGGCCAGTTACAAGCTTTTAAGACCCCAGATGCTATTAACCAAAGTAGGATGTAGAACATTTTCTTTATAAACTGTTCCGCCAGTTGAGCTAGATGTTCCCCGAGACCATGCTCCCCACAGCCCGCAGCCCAGCAGTTCAGCCCCTCAGGGAGTTTGGATGTATCTATAAAGCTTCCATGACCTTGCCTTGGTCAAGTTGTACTGGCTTTCCCAGTAATGTGTACTGTCTTACCCTTTACCAAAGTTTAGTGTCTGTATAGTTTTATTCCATCGTTATCCCTCCCCTCCCTCATAACCATCAAAGATTGTTTCTTTCTGTGTGTAAACCTTTTTATGAGGTTTTATAATAGTGATCTCAAACAGTATTTGTCCTATGATTGACTTTTTCAACTCAGCATAATGTCCTCCAGATTCATTCATGTTGTGAGATGTTTTGCAGATTCACCGTTGTTCTTTACTGTTGCATAGTATTCCATTGTGTGTATGTACCATAGTTTATCCATTCATCTGTTGATGGGAACTTAGGTTGTTTCCATGTTTTTGCTATTGTGAATTATGTTGCAGTGAGCATGGGTGTGCATATATCTATTCATGTGATGGCTCTTATTTCTCTAGAATATATTCCTAGGAGTAGGATTGCTGAATCATATGGTGTTTCTATTTCTAGCTTTTTAAGGAAGCATCATACCATTTTCCAAAATGGTTTTACTATTTTGCGTTCCCACCTGCAGTGCTTGAGAGTTCCAGTCTCCCTGCAGCCTCTCCAACCTTTGTTATTTTCTGTTTTTGATTCGTGCCAGTAATGTCAGGGTGAGATCGTATCGCATTGTAGTTTTGATTTGCAGTTTTCTAATGGCTAGTGATTGCAAACATTTCCTCATGTGTCTGTTGTTGTTGTTGTTAGGTGCCAACGAGTCATTTCCAACTCATAAAGACCCTGTGTACAACAGAACAAAACACTGCCTGGTCCTGCGCTATCCTCACAATTCTCGTTATGCTTGAGCCCATTGTTATACCCACTGTGTATCTCTTTGAGGGCCTTCCTCTTTTTCGTGGACCCTCTGCTTTACCAAGCATGGTGTCCTTCTCTAGGGACTGATTCCTCTTGATAACACATCCAGAGTATGTGAGACGTAGTCTTGCCATCCGTGCTTCTAAGGAGCATTCTGGTTGTACTTCTTCCAAGACAGATTTGTTTGTTCTTTTGGCAGTCCACGGTGTATCCTGTATTCTTTGCCAACACCGTGTGTCTGTTAGCAGTCTGAATGTCTTCTTTGGTGAATTGTCTGTTCGTATCCTTTGCCTGTTTTTTAATTGGATTATTTGTCTTTTTGCTGTAGAGGTGTTGGAGATTTTAGAGATAAGACTTTTGTCAGATTTGTCATAGCCAAATTTTTTTTTCCCAGTCTGTGGGTTTCTTTTTACTCTTTTGGTGAAGTCTTTTGATGAGCATAAGTGTTTTATTTTTAGACGATCCCAGTTATCTAGCTTATCTTCTGGTATTTGTGTATTGTTAGTTATGGTTCCTATCCTGTTTATGGCATGTATTAGGGCCTCTGGAGTTGATCCTGGTTGATCCCAGAAACCCTGGTGGCGTAGTGGTTAAGTGCTACAGCTGCTAACCAAAGGGCCGGCAGTTCATTTTCTGCCAAGTGCTCCTTGGAAACTCTATGGGGTAGTTCTACTCTGTCCTATAGGGTTGCTATGAGTCGGAATTGACTTGACGGCACTGGGTTTGGGTTTTTTGGTTTTTAGAGTTGGTCCTATTTTTTTCTATGCTTTTTATAGTTTTGGGTTTTATATTTAGGTCTTTGATCCATTTTGAATTAGTTTTTGTGTATGGTGTGAGGTATGGGTCCTGTTTCATTTTTTTTGGAGATGGGCAGCCAGTTTGACCAGCACCATTTGTTAAAAAGACTGTCTTTTCCCTCATTTAATGGACTTTAGGCCTTTGTCAAAGATCAAGTGACCGTAGATGGATGGATTTACATCTGGGTTCTCAATTCTGTTCCATTGATCAGTGTGTCTGCCATTGCACCAGTACAAGGTTGTTCTGGCTACGGTTGCTGTACAGTAGGTTTTGAGGTCAGGTAGTACAAATCCTCCTTTCTTCTTCTTCAGTAGTGCTTTATTGATCCAGGGCCTCTTCCCTTTCCGTATAAAGGTAATGATTAGTTTTTCCATCTTGTTAAAGAATGCTGTTGGTGTTTGGATCATGATTGCATTGTATTTGTAGATTGGTTTGGGGAGAATTGACATCTTCACAATATTGAGTCTAGCTCTCTGTGATCATGGTATGTTTTTCCATTTATGTGGTTCTGTTTTATCCATAATATTTTTATTGCCTAATTTTCAGATGTACAAGTAGTTCCCAAAGTATGATGTATTCAAATTACAACGAACTGCTCTTAAGACCATCCTTTTTTTTTATTTTTTGTTACATCTTATTATTAGTGATAGGTCTATGTACAATTTTGTAGTGCATAATTTGCTGATGTTATTTTCAGATGTTCACTTGCAGATGTTCGTTTTTGTGATTTACTGTTCAAAACACTGCCATATAAACTTAGTTTTCTAAACTAAATCAGGGGCTACAGTTGCTTGAAAACATGGACCCAAATGCTGATCACTTTGCTAAAGTTTATAGGCAGATTCAGGAAGCAGTGAGATGTTACCATGAAATATATGAAGAAAAAAAGAAAAGGACCATATAGATAAGTCTCACTAATTTTCTGACTAGAAATGCTGTCTCCATTCCAGGGATAATCCAGATGATCCAGAACCTTCCACAAGTGGAGTTATTACCACAGCTGATAAAATGCCATCATCCTCCGACTCTTCGTCGTTGGAGTAAATTTTTATGAGTTGTGTGATTTCTTATGTATGTGTGTATTAAAATATAACTAAGTTTATATGTATTGTTTCCAACCCCCAAAGACAAAGATTGGATTTATAAAGATACTATTAATAAAAGGCAGTAATAATGAAAACAAAACAAAAAAGAGAGGCATTTGACTTACATCAGGACCAACTTAAGATAGAGTTGACTGATGGAGCCCCATGGTAAGCTGGGGACAACCTGTAGATTTCCAGGCCTTCCCTCCTAGTCTGTCTTGGTCTGGAAACTCTGCTGAAACTTGTCCACCATGGTTGACCAGGTTGGTTTTTGAAATACTGGTGGCATAGCTTCCAGCATCCTAGTAACTGGAAACCACCACAGTATAACAAATTGCTATAAATATTCTTGCACCTGTCTTTTGGGGGACATGTGAATGAATGTATTTCTTTTGAGTTTATACGTAGGAGTAAAAGTGCTGTGTAATATGTTGTGCATACAATTATCTCTAGTACGTAATGTCAGCTTTCCAAAATGTTTTTATCAGTTAACACTCTTCAGCATTATATGAGGATAGTCATGCTGGGCAATATTTGGCCTTGTCAGTCTTACATATTTTAGCCTTTCTTGTGGTAATCTAGTGGTTTTAATTTGCATTTCCCCAATGACTAATGATGTTGATCATCTTTTCATACATCTTTTGATAATAATGATCTCTTTTGTGATATACTTGTTAAAGTCTCTTGGTGATTTTTTTCTATTGAGTTTTCTGTCTTTCATACTTGTACTCTACGTGGGGCTGTTTTTGTTTGCTTTGGATATAAAGTCTTTTGTTGGTTAAATGAATTAAAAATATATCCTTCCACTTTCTGGCTTGCCTTTTTACTTTGTAAATCATGTCTTTATTAGACATTCTTAGTATTAACAGTCTGAATCCGGGGTGGCAAACTATGGCCTGCAGACCACATCTGACCTCCTGTCTGCTTGGATAAATAAAGTTTTATTGAAATCTCATTCACATTCATTCATTTACAAAAAGACTGCTCTGTAATTCAGTGTTAGAGTTGAATAATCGTGACAGCAGGTGTCTGGCCCACAAAGCCTAAAATGTTTTTTTAGTATTCTTTGTGTCCTGTTGAGCATTAATTTTCCTTTCCCAAATTCATGAAAGGTAGTCTCCTTTGTTATTTTTAAGAGTATTTATTGTTTTGACTTTCACTTTTATGCCTTCTTCTTTGGAATTAATAATTTATTTTATTCTGAGGTGGTAATCAGGTTACTTTTTTTTTCCATACAGTTTATCTGAAATCATTTTTGAAAAGATTGTCCCTTCCCCACTGTTTTACAGTATGATATTTGTAATAAATCACATATACCTGTGGGTCTGTTTTTTGCACTATCTTCTATTTCGTTGACTCCCTCTTCTTGTGCCAGTACCATACCTAAAGTCTTGATATCTCATATTATAATAAGTCTTACCACATTTTTCTTCTACCACAGTGTTCTGGTTCTCCTTTTGCATTTCCTTATAAATACTGTCAACATTCAACGAATAACCTGCTGGTACTTTTTTTTGGCTCTGAATTGAATATGTAAATAAATTTGAGACAAATGATTATGATACTGAGTCTTCTAATCCATAAACATGGTGTATTTTCTACAGTTACGTAAGTCTCACAATTTAGTACTTTTTAAAGTTTTTTGTGTAAAGTTCTTGCATACAAATTATTAGAGTCATTTATGTTTTTGGTATTTTTGTTAATTGCACTGTCTATTGCATGCTGCTCAAATGTAGAAATAGAATTGATTTTTATGTATTGACTTAATATCCAGCAACTTTTCTACGTAGATTTATTAAATTGAATAATTTATCTGTACATTCATTTGGATTTTTTATATATAGAAATAATAAAATCTGTCAATAATAGCTACTCTTATTGTTTCCAGTTCTTGTACGTTTAAAAAATTTTTTATTAACACTACTAGGTCCTCTAATATGTAATATTAAAAGTAGTAAGTGTCTTGATTCTGTTCTCAAAGGGAAACCTTTCATTTCAATGTGATCTTGGCTGTATGTTTTTTGTATTTCTTTCTACATCAAGGATGATATTCTATTCCTAGTTATTTAACATTTTTGTCATGAATGCCTGTTAAATTTTATAAAATGATTTTTCTGCATCTCTTGAGATTATCATAAGATTTTTGCCTTTTATTTTCTTACTTGGCGAGTAACACTGATTGTTTCCTCAAATGTAAAACTAACTTGGTATTCCTGAAATAAACTCAACTTGGTCATCATATGTTATCCTTTTTATATATTGCCAGATTTAGTTTGTTAATATGTTGTTTAGGATTTTTGCATCTATATCCACGAGAGAGGCTGACCTGTAATTTCTCTTTTGGTATGTTTCTGTCAAGTTTCATTATTAAGATTATGCTGAATTTATAACGTGTATTCATATTTTCTTTTGCCTTTCTCTGCAAAATTTTGTTTTATTTTTGGTGCTATTCCTTTCTTCCTGTGATGCTATCTGTGCCAGGAGATTTCTTCCTGGGAAAGTTTTAAAGTGTAGTTTCAGTTTCCTTAATGGACATGGGACATCAGGTTTTTTATTTCTTGTTTATATTTTATAAGTTTTGGCAAGTTGTGTTTTTCATGAATTTGTTCTTATTGTCTTAAAATTTCAGATTTGTGGGCGTAGTTAGTATCATCTTCATTATGTTCTCATTGACTATGAGATCTGTGCCAGATAACAGTGAATGGGTCTTCTTCCTCTATATATCTTAATCAATCAGTCTTGCAGGGCACTGTCAATTCTTTTCAACTTTTTGAAGAAATGTGCTTGACTTTGTATTTTCTGTTTTGTGAATACATATTTTTATTTGTTAATACCTGTAATATGTCCTTCCATCTTATTACTTTGGGTATAATTTGTTCTTTTTCTGAAAAAGAACTTCCTGATTTTTTTTCTTAGCCTTTTCTAACATATTCACTTAAGGCTACATTTCACTGTAAGCGTGGCTTTAGTTGTATCTCAAAAATTGAAATATGTTGTATTTTTCTGATTTTCGTTTAGAAATGTATCTGTTAATTTCTGAACATTGGAGAATTTTCTCGTTAGTCTTTTTGGTTACTGATTGCTGTCTTATTCCCTTCATCTGGTACTTCTCTGGTAGGTTTAATTGTCTGATCAAATTCCAGAGTTCCCGGAAAAAAAAAAACGGTTGCGATCAAGTCGATTCCAACTCACAGTGATCGTATAGGGCAGAGTAGAACTGCCCCATAGGGTTTCAGTGGAGCAGCTGGTGGATTCAAACTGCCAATCTTTTGGTTAATAATCGAACACTTAACCACTTCACTACCAGGCCCAATGGTTCTACTTGCTCTTTCCAGTTTAGTTGTTTGGTGGAAAGACTGACCTCTAGAGCTTTCTACTCTGCCATTTTGTGTAAGTTGTACAGTTTTGCACTTAACATTTAGATATGTGATCTGTTTTGAGTTAGTTTTTGTGAAAGGTGTAATATCTGTGTCTAGCTTCATTTGTTTTTGCATGTGGCTGTCAGGTTCTTCCAGCACCATTTGTTGAAGAGGCTGTCCTTTCTCCATTGAATTGCATTTGCTCCTTTGTCAAAGATCAGTTGACTATTTTGATGTGGCTCTGTTTATTGGTTCCACTGATCCATTTGTATGTTCTATCATCAATACACACTGCCTTGATCACTTCATAGTAAGTCTTGAAGTCAGGGAGTGTCTGTCCTCTGTCTTTGTTTTTCTCTAATAACTTTTTAATTATACCATTTTGTCTTTTTTAGTGTTTAAATATTACAGTATGCACTCTTAATTTACTTTTGTCTAACCTAAGTTAGTACTTTGCCACTTCACAGACAGTGCAGTAACTTTAAAGGAATTAACTTCATGTACCCCTCTCTTCTGCTTTTGTGTATTGTTGGGATGTACTTTATGTGTGCCATAAATTCCCAAAGATACTACTGTTGTTGCTTTAAATTCTTTTTTCTTTCTCACTATTTCCCCCAATTTTATACATCTTATCAATCTCTTTCAGGCTGAAAAACTATAATATTTCTTGTTGTCCAAGAGTGCTGTTGACAGGCTTTTGGAACTTTTATTGTTTGGAAAATATACTCATTTTAGAAGAATATTTTTTCTAGAGATGGAACTCTCTGGTGGTATTTTTATTTAGCTCTTTAGAAATGTTATTCCATTTGGATTTTCTTATTTGCAAATTGCCTATTCAAATTTTTGCCGAGTGTCTTCTGACATGTTTGAAAGGTTCAGTGTGCTACCAGTTTTGCTATTGAGATTGCCTTTCTTTTTTCTCGTTAGTTTTTAGAATTTCTTTATATAGTAGGGGTAGACGTTCTTTGATATGTATTCTGAAAATCTTCTCTGTGTGGGTTGTGTTTTTTTTTTTTGTCTTTTGGTAAAGATGTGTTTTTAATTTAGCATGAATATTTTGTGTTAATATAGTGTGAATAATATAGTTTATGTTCTCTTTAAGAAATGTTTGCATATACCAAGTTCATGAACTCTTTCCTACAAATTATTTTACCTTTCAAATTTAGATCTAGGAACTGAGATTAATTTCAGTATACATTAAAGGTAGCAATGTGTAGTCATTACAATTAAAAAAAAAAAAACCCACTGCCGTCGAGTCGATTCCGACTCATAGTGACCCTATAGGACAGAGTAATAGTGCCCGATAGAGTTTCCAAGGAGCGCCTGGCAGATTCAAACTGCCGACCTTTCGGTTAGCAGCTGTAGCACTTAACCACACTACGCCACCAAGGTTTCCCATTATAATTAAATTAAGCAAGCATTATTTGAAATGATTGTCCTTTTGTCACCCTTGTCATAGATTAAGCGACCATATAGGCGTTGGTCTCTTTTTGGACTCTGTTCCAGTCATGAATTTGAAATTCTTATGCCTGTATGATTGTACATTTATAGTAATTCTCGATACATGATAATATGGCTCTTGGCTTTATTTCTTCAAGACTATGTTGTCTGTTGTTAACGCTTTGCATTTTCACATATTTTATGATTAGGTTGTCTAATATCCGACAGTATCTGCTGGGATTTTGGTTGAGATTGCTGTGAATCAATAAATGAGTGTGAGAGAATTGATGTATTTATAATATTGAGCTTTCCCATCCTGGAATCTGTTACATCTCTCTATTTATTTGGGTCTTCTTTCATTTCCTTAGATAGTACTTTGTACCATATTTTTATGCAAATAATGCCTGTGTTCTACGTTTTTTGCCAACCATTCCATGGCACGCTTATGAAAATACCTTGCAGGGGGAGGGCGTGTTTGGCAAAAAAAAACATAGAACGCACGTGTTACCTGTGTGAAAACATGGTAATTCTCTTTGTAAAGAGATTTTCATATTTTTTAACATTAATTTCACTTTTAAAAATTAAAAATTTTTGATTTTGCTAAAATGAAATATATAAAATTTGTTATATTGAACTTGTATCCAGTTCCTAAAATGTACTTGATTTTGACTTTATGTGTACATGATTTTTTTTTTGCCTTATTGCACTAAAAACCTTGGAAAAACGTTGAATAAAATTATAGATGACAGACTTCTTATCTTTGTCCTACTTTTAAAATGAACACTTTCTACTTCCACTATTAAGTGTGATGTTTGCTTTAGGTGTTTGTAAGAACCTTTTATCATAATTAAGGAATTCCTTTTCATTTCTAATTTGCCTAGAATTTTTGTCATGCTTTTCTGCATCTGCTGATGTGCTCATGGGGTCACTTGTTAGTTTTTAAAACTATTCATTCTTTGTTTTGCCTTTCAGAAAATTCTTTCATGGTCTTCATGACCTTTTCTTTCTCTGCAAGCTGGTTTAGAAAGTGTTTTTCTCTCAGATTCCTTTCTTGATAATTTTATCTCTTTTTTCTCTCAGTTCTCAGAGATCCTTCTCGTTCATTCTTGATGACTTAAACTGCCACCAAATTAATATTTTTTAAATCTTTATTTTCATCGCATACCTACAGTATTATGTTTCACATTCAGAATATTTAAGTCCTAGCTTGCTAAAACATTGTGCCCCAGTCTATTTTTACCTTAATTTCTCAGTCTCACTTTGTGAGTCTATTACCCGTTCATGCAGATAGCCTGAGGAAATACTTTCTTATGCTCAATGAATTGATGAGTTTGTTCTGTTGCTGCATATCTCATAGTATCATCAGTGCCCTGTTTTTATCTCAGTTTCAACTATAGTGGTTTATGTAAGTGGCTTTGCATTGCCCTAAAAGGCCTTTCCCTCACTTTTTCAAGAGAATTTTTTCTGCATCTGGTGACATAATTCCAGTATATATTCATATTTGTTCTTTGGCTCTCCTTTTTTCCATAACAGTGATCCATAAAATAGTGGCATGCATCCTAGTGTATGTCCAAAACCATCCATTTGGACATCTTCCTCTATATGTTTAACAGATACTTGAAGTGTAGTATTTTCAAAAACTTTCCCTTAATCACTCTGTACACATCCTACTTATTGTCTCTGAATTGAGGGGTTAGAACCTAGAATGATTATTACAGTCTAATAAAGCATTAGGCTGCCCTTCTGTATTTTAAAATTTAAATAAGAGTAAAGTTAAAATTCATAATATATATATAGATAGTGTATTTGTATAATTTGTAAATATATATTTTCTTTAGTGCTTCAGAACACTCTTGAAAATGATGAGTGATTAATACTTAGATTATTGGTCTAAAATTGCTCCATAATTCTTTCTCAGAGTACCTCCATGGCCCTTTTTTTCATCACAGCTCCAGGCCATATTCTCAACTCCTCAAGTGCTATTGTCCTGAGTTCCCATGTGTGTTACAGGCCATGCCTTTGCTTATGCCGTCATCCTGTGCTCTTGAAGAGCACAGTGTTGTTCTTAATCCACGGCTGTACTTCCCCAGTGAAGTCCAAAATAGAACTTATTTTGCTCCTTATTATAACTTAAGTTTATCTTGTATGTATTTTCACCTTAGCCCTTGTAACATATTGCTGTATTTGTTATGTGTTTTCTTACCAGGTTATAAACTCCTTTAATACAGGATTACTTTGTCTTAGTATTCCCAACAACTGAAATAGTTCCAGGACATGATAAAATTTTTTTTTAGCATGAATTACTGACTTAATATATTAAGAAAATATTTCTATTAAGATTTTTCTTTTTTCCACAATGTACAAAGTAAAATTGGTGTTTTGTAAATTATTTTTGGTAAGCTGTGAACAGTAATCATAGGAAGAATTAGTTCCCTTTTTTTATTTTTTTTTACGTGTTATCTAATTCTGAACATTTCAGATTGAACAGAAATTCCAGGGATCAGTGTCACTTAAAGATGTGATTGTGGGCTTCACCCAAGAGGAGTGGCAGCACCTGGACCCTACTCAGAGGTCCCTTTATAGAGACGTGATGCTGGAGAACTACAGCAACCTCATCTCAGTGGGTAAGGTCTTTCTAGTGTGTAATTCCAAATAGTATTCATTTATTCTTTTAATTATTGAAACACACGGACACTTTGTAGACGGTAATGATATTTTAAGATCATAAAGATATTAGAGATAATGGTAAAATTGGGATTCGGGAGTCAGTGTCAATTGATCACTTTTTGGCACCAGGGAAATATTTGTGTTTACCTTTCCACTGGGATGTTCCAATAGCACCTTCATTGTACAGCTCCAGAAACTTCCTCCTTCTTCAGAGGCCCTGAAGTCTAGGCACCATGGTCAAAGTCCTAAATTGTTTTTCTTTAACAGGGTACTGTGTTACCAAACCAGAGGTGATCTTCAGACTGGAGCGAGGAGAGGAGCCGTGGATATTGGAGGAAGAATTCCCAAGCCAGAGCTTCCCAGGTGAGTTACTGTGTACTGCACAGATGAACATTAGGGAATGTTATTTCTCTGGTTAACTCAGGAGTTGGCAACTTTGAAACATTTTTCAAGAGTATCTCTTTAGTGGTCCTAACCTTTGGAAGTGAGTAAGAATACTGATTCCTAAATCATGCCTCCCAGACCACTCTCACGAAAACATTCTCATTAGGATTTATATTTTTAAATATTTACCTTTCTTACATCTGCCCATAATTCAGTCTTTGTCCATCTCATCTTTACTTTTGTTTTTCTTGATTACTCTGTGTTTTTCTCTAAGCAATTGCAGTTGTCCACCTTACCCCATTTTTCTGCATTGCTGTTTTTGTCAGGGATTTATTCATATATTAAGTTTTCATTCAGAAACAGAGGAAGCAAAATAAATAAATATAGACTTAAGCCTAGTATATCAATTACCTTAAGTGTATGTGATCTGAATACAAAAATTAAAATACAAATTGGCAGAGTGGATTTAAAAAACAACAAACAGAATTCAAGAATCCTGTTTGTGTTTTTTACAAGAAACCTGCTTCAAATACAGTACCAATCAGCCAACCAGTTGATATTGAGTTGACCCACCTTCATATAGGTAGCTGATACCTAAAAAGATCTGTTGCTGTCAAGTTGATTCCGACTCATAGCAACCCTATGCGACAGAGTAAAACTACACCATAGGGTTTCCAAGGCTGTAATCTTTAAGGAAGCAGACTGTCACATCTGTCTGTTTTGGAGTGGCTGGTGGGTTCGAACCACCAACCTTTCAATTAGCAGCCAAGCACTTAACCACTATGCCACTAGGGCTCCTTAGGTAAGTTGATAAAGAGTGGAAAAACGTACATGATGTAAATGTTAATAAAAACAGAGCAAGAATGGTGCTACTAGTATCAGATAAAGTAGATTCCAGAGCAAAGAAAATAGCTAGAAACAAAGAGGAACATTTATATAATGATAAAACAATCAAACAGACAAGACAGCGATCTTAAATGTGGGCACACCAAACAAAAGAACCTCAAAGTACCTGAAACAAAAACTAACAGAGCTGAAAAGAGAAATAGACAAACCCACAATTATAGTTGGGGAATTCACCTCACTGTCAGCAATTGATACAACTTCTGCACAGAAAGTCAGCACAGATATAGAAGAACCGAACAGCACTATCAACCAACGGGATCAAATTGACATTTGTAGAACACTCCTCCCACCCCTAGAGAATACACGTTCTTTTCAAATGACATGGAACATTTAGAAAGATAGACCATTTCCTGGGTCATAACTTGAACAAATTTAAAATAATTGAAATTATACAGAGTATGTTCTCCAACCATAAGGAAATCAATAACAGAAAGATAACAGGAAAACAGCCAAACACTTGGAAACTTAGTAAGACAACTCCAATAGTGCTTGAGTAAATGAAGAAGTCTCAGACTTAAGTTCATAAAAAATGTATAGAACTGAATGGGAATAATAATACACCATACATGGGAGGCAGTTAATGCTTATAGGGAAATTTATAGTACTAAATGCAAACATCAGAAAAGAGGAAAGATTTCAAATCCATTATTAACTTTCTACCTCAAGATACTAGCAGAGTGAAAAATAAACCCACAGTAAGCAGAAAGAGAATTCCAGGACACTTAATTGTGCTCATGAGGAACCTGTACATAGATCAAGAGGCAGTCATTCAAACAGAACAAGGGGATGCTGCGTGGTTTGAAAAAACAGGAAAGGTGTGCGTCAGGGGTGTGTCCTTTAGCCATACTTCATCTGTATGCTGAGCAAATAATCCAAGAACCTGGACTGTATGAAGAAGAACACAGCATCAGGATTGAAGGAAGACTTATCAACAACTTGCGATATGCAAATAACAAAACTTCCTTGCTGAAAGTGAAGAGGACTTGAAGCACTTACTGATGAAGATCAAAGACTGCAGTCTTCAGTACAGATTAGACTTCAGCATAAAACAAAAAACCTCACAATTGGACCAGTAAGCAACATCATGATGAATGGAGAAAATATATTGAAGTTGTCAAGGATTTCATTTTATTTGGATTCACAGTCAGTGCCCCTGGAAGCAGGAGTTAAGAAATCAAAGAACGTAGTGCATTGAGCAAATCTGCTGCAAAAGACCTTTTTAAAGTTTTAAAAACCAAAGATGTCAATTTGAATACTAAGTTGCACCGTGGTATTTTAAGTCACTTCATATGCATGTGAAAGCTGGACAGTGAAAAAGTAAGACTGAAGAAGAATTGATGCCTTTGAATTATGGTGTTGGCAAAGAATATGGACTATACCAAGGATTGCCAGAAGAACACATAAATCTGTCTTGGAAGAAGTACAGCTGGAGTTCTCCTTAGAAGCGAAGAGGGCGAGACTTCGTCTTCACATAGTTTGAACATGTTATCAGCAGGGACCAGTTTATCATGCTTGGTAACTGGAGAGTCAGTGAAAGAGAGGAAGACCCTCAAGGAGATTGATTGACACAGTGACTGCAACAATGGGCTCAAACATAGCAACGATTGTGAGGGTGGCATGGGGCAGTGTTTCATTCTGTTGTCCATAGTGTCACTATGAGTCAGAACCAACTCAAAAGCACCTAACTATAAGAAGCAGAAAGAAGAAAATAAAGGTAAAAGCGAAACTGATAAAATCAGAAATAGAAATGTAATAGAGAAAATGAAATATAAAAAGCTGGATCTTTGAAAATAATCAATAACATTGGTATACTTCTAGCAAGATTGACCAAAAATAAAGACTAGTCACCAATATCAGATCCTGCATTCTTTAAGAATAATAAGGGGATACCGTCAACTTTATGCTCACAAATCTGACACTTTATACGAAATGGACCAATTCTTCACAGATGATATAGGTAATTCAAATGGGCCTATAGACATAGAGGAAGCCCTTGTGGTGTAGTGGTTAAGAGTTATAGCTGCTAACCAAAAGATTGGCAGCTTGAATCCACTAGCCACTCCTTGGAAACCCTATGGGGCAGTTCTACTCTGTTCTATAGGGTCGCCATGAGTCGGCACTGACTCAATGCACCTAACAGCAACAACACAGAGAAATTGAATTTTAATTAAAAAGCTCCTAAAAAGGAAATCTAGCTCAGATGTCTTCACTAGAGAATCCTTCCATACATTCAAAGGATTAAAAATGATTTTACACAGTATCTTCCAGAAAATTAAATAGGAAGGAGCATCCCAGTGCATTTTTTAATGTCCCTGATACTAAATCATACAAAGATAGTACAAAAAAGAAACAAAACAACTTCCAACGAACTACAAACCTTTATCTTCCATAAATTTAGTAGGAAAAACTACTAAAGAAAATACTGGCAAATGAAAACCATTCATGTATACAAAGAATTATACATCATGTGAGACTGGTTCAGTACTTGAAAAATCAATCAGTGTAATCCACCATATCAGCAGGCTAAAAAAATTATATGTTGGTATCAGTTGGTATAGGAAAAACATTTGATAAAATCTTCCAGCCCATGCAAGATAAAAATTCTGAACTAGAAGTAGTGAATTTCCTCAACTTGATAAAAGAGCATGTATAAAAAAATCTCCAGGGAACATCATACTTAATGTTAAAAGACAATGCTTTTTGCCTAAGGTTGGTAACAAGGCAAAGATATCTGCTCTCACCACTCTTACTCAATACTGTACTGAAGTTCTAGCCAGCACAATAAGGTAAGGAAAAGAACTACACAGCATCCTAATTGGAAAGGAAGAAATAAAATCGTCCTTATTTGAAATGACATGATTGTATGTATAAAAAATTCCAAGGAATCTACAGAAGCTTCCTAGAACTAATAAGCGATTTCAGCAAGGTTTCAGTATACAAAATGAACACAGAAATATCAATCACATTTCTCTACACGAGCGATGAACATATGAAAACCAAAATTAAAAACACAGTACCACTTACAGTCATCCCATAGAAAATGAAATAATTGCGAAAGATGTATGGAACTGGTATTCTGAAATTACAGAGTGATGACAAAAGAAATTGAAGAAGACCTAAATAAAGAAAAACACATACTCTGTTTATTGATTTAAACTCAACATGGTAAAGATGTCAGTTCTCTGCAAATTGATCTATAGGTTTAATGGAATTCTGGTCACAATCCCAGCAAGGTTTTTGTAGACATAAGCCAACTTATTTTAAAATTTGTATGGGAAGGCAAAGGAAGTAGAATAGCTAAAATAATTTTGGAAAAAAAAAAGTAAAGTGGTAGGAATCATTATAACCAGTGTTAAGGCTTACTATATAGTTGGAGTCCCTGGGTGGTACAAATGTGTAGTGTACTTGCCTGCCAAGCAGAAGTCTGGAAGAAAGGCTGGCAACTACTTTAGAAAAATCAGCCACTGAAAAACCATACTTAGCAAAGTTCTACTCTGCTATACATGGGGTTGCCATGCGTTGGAGTTGACTCCAGGGCAGCTATAGCTACGGTAATCAAGACAGCATGGTATTGGTAGAGGACTAGACACACAGAATGTGAAAGAAAACCCAGACATAGATCTATGGAAATACACAAAACTGATCTTTTACTAAGATATAAAAGCAATTTAATGGAGAAAAGGTAGTCTTTTCACCAAATGCCCTTGAAGCTATTTGACATTATGTTGTCTGAAACATCCATTGTTCAATAGATAATTGAGATATGCAAACAAATAACAAAGTGTGACCCACACAAGAGAATAGCAGCAGGCAACAGTAACTCCCTTTAAGTGGGCTCAGAAGTTGGGTTTAGCAGTCTTCAAAGCAGCTATTATAAATATTTTCAAAGAACTAGAGGAAACAATTCTGAAAGAATTGAAAGACAGTATAATGAGTTGTGGTGACGCAGTGGTTAAAGCTATCGACTGCTAACTGAAAGGTCAGACAGAGGTTTGAAAACACCAGCGGCTCTGTGGGAGAAAGATGCGGCAGTCTGCTTTTGTAGAGATTTACTGCCTTGGAACCTGTGAGGTCGCTGTGGGCCAGAATTGACTTGACAGCAGTGGGTTTTCTTTTCTTTTTTTTTATGGTAACAGTGAAAACTTTAGTAAAGAAAAATTATGGGAAGGAACCAAATGAACATTCTGTAGTTGAGAAGTACAATAACCAAAATTAAAAATTCAGTTCTGGTGATCATTGGTAGATTTGAGTTGACAGGAGAAAGAATTAACAAATTAGGAGATAGATTAACATGGATTGTGTAATTTGAAGAACAGAAGGAAAAAGAATGTGAAAAAACAAAACCTCAAAGAAATGTGGGATACTGTTATGTGAATAAACATGCACATAATTGGGAGTACCAGAACAAGAGAAGAGAAACACACAGGAAAACTTCAAAAAAAAAAAAAAAAAAATCACTGAAAACTTTTAAACTTTGTTGAAAAACACCAGCATATCCATCCAAGATGCCCAACAAACTCTAAGGATAAATGAAAAAAGATCTACACCTAGATGCATCATAATGAAAATGTTGAAAGTTTAAGAGACAATCTTATAAGCGTCAAGAAAAAATGATTCATCATGCTTAGGAGAGCCACACTAAGATTAACACTGAGTTCCCAGTAGAAACAAGACCAGAAGACATTAGGATGCCATATTCAAAAGACTGAATGAAAACAAAAACAAAAAAAACACCAATAACCTTATACTTAGCAAAGTTATTTTTCAATAATGGTGATTAAAGATAAAAAACAGAGAAGTTATTGCTAAAAGACCTGCCTTATCAAGAGTAGTGATAACACCTAATGCTGGTATGGTTGTGGAGAAACTAGATCATATATGGTACTGACGGAAACTTTGGAAAATAGTTCCTTTTAAAGTTAAAAGTGGACTTAGGATATGACTCACCAATTGCATTCACTGGCATTTGTCCTTGACAAATGAAAATTTAAGTTCTAAAAAACAGGTACATGTTCATTGCAGCTTTATGAATAATAGCTCAATGGAAGCAGTCTCAATGTCCTTCAAATGATGAATTGCTAAACAAACTGTAGGGTGTCTATACCATGGAATGCTTCTCAGTATTACAAAAGAACAAACTGTTTATACATGTAACAACTTGGATAAATCTTAAGGTATTATAGTGAGTTGAAAAGACCAATCCAGAGAAGTTACATATTTATGTGGTCATGCTCAAATTTGGTTTGATGTTGTAGTGTTTAGAATTTAACCTTACCCAAAGAATTTGGCTTTGCCTGTAGTTTCTGAGAGATGATCTTTAAAAATACCTTGGAACTTGAGTGTCTTTGATAAGGACTCCAGACCATACCTAAGTAATAGGTTATACCAGTGAGGTGATGAGGTGACTCTGTGGTGGGGGCTGGCCAGCCCACAAAGATATGCTGCGTAATAGCTCGTGATCACCTCATAGTATTTACTGACCTCAGGGGAGAAGGGCTTGAGTTTGCATTGCACGAGACACCCAGTAAAAGCTCTGAATATGGAAGTTTCATGAGCTGCCTAATTGGTGAAAGATACCCATGCATGTTAGAGGGTACTGTGTTCCTTTTTTGGACACGAAAGCCCCATGCTGGTAACCCTCCCAGACCTCACCCTGTGTGTCTGTTCATTTGTATCCTTTTTTCCTACAATTAGTTTCTATAATTTTAAGTATAGCACTTTGCATGAGTTCTGGTTGTTCCAGTGAATTATCGAACCCAAAGTAGTAAGTGGGAGCCAGCAGATCAAGGCGGGAGGGGTGACTCCTGAACTTGCATCTGGTGTTCTGAAGGAGTAGAGGGAAATTGCTGAATCTGTAGCCACCAAGTCAGAAGTTAGAGTGTTTGTGGGCTTGCAAACTTGTAGCTGGCATCTGCCTATTTGGCAGTCTGAAGGACAGTGTTCTTTTAACTTGTGAGATCCAAACTAGCTCCAGGTGGCTACAGTCAGAGAATGAAGTGCTGCATGAGCTGTTGGTCTGAAGGACACTGTCCTTTCAACTTGTGAGATCTGACCTTTTCAAAAAGAAACTCTAGAGGAAATTAAAAGTCAGGCAACAAATGGGAAGGAAATATTTGCAAAGCCTGTATCTGATAGTGTTTTTACCCAAAACATGTTTTTGAAGAACTTACAAAACTAAATAAGAAAATGAACAGCCCCCTCAGAAATAGTTAATAGGCTTGAATACCCACTTTAGAAGGTATATACCAAATAAGTCACATGAAAAAATACTCAACATCATTGTCACTAGGAAAAGGAAACAAAACCACAACAAAATTTCTCTTACAATAGCTAAAATAAAAAAATGTTGACCATAACTAGTGCTGACAAGGATATGGAGGAGCTGGAACTGTCTACACAGCTGTTGGAATGTAAGTTGCACAGCCACTTTAGAAAACAGTTTTGCAGTTTTTTAAGAAATTAACTATACACGTACCATATGACCCAGCCATGCTAACGATAAGTACGAAGGTTTGTACATGAATTTTCATAGCAGCATTATTCATAATAGCTGAAAATTGAAGACAGCTCAAATCTCTATCAACAGATGATTACACAAGCAAAAATTTGTGTATCCATTCAGTGGTCTTCTATTCACCAATAAAATGAAATGAGCTGTTGGTACATATATTAATATGGAAGAATCTCAGAATAATGACGATGAATGAAGGAGTCCAGAAAAAAGAATACACACTATCATGAATTCATTTAAAATTCTCAAAAGTGCAAGCTAATATCTATATGTATACAGCAGATTAGTGGTTGACTGAGGTTGGAGGAGGTGGGGGGCCAAAACTGTGACAGGGGAGACTGATTACAAAAGGGCACTAGGAAAACTTTGGGGGATGATGAATTTCTTACCTTGATTTTCATGGTTTTATACTTAAGTCAGAACTTACCCAATTAAACAGTTTAAACATGAAGTTTAGTGTTCGTCAGTTATACTTCATTTAAGCTGTTTTAAGATTGCTGTGAAAATTTCTAAATGTTTGCTCTCTATTTTTATTGTAGTAAATATGTAACAAAACTTTTCAGCCTTTTTCACATGAATATGATGTTTGGTCTCTATTCTATATTTACATTTAATGAATGTTTCATATTGTAATTGCTTGAAGCTTCTCTAATAGGTTTCATGATTACAGTTAGCTCTGTTCATCTAAACTGTTTTTTTTTTTTTTCTATAGCCTTAATAACTCAAAAGGGTAATGGGTCTGGATTAAATCCCTGACTCCCATTTGAATTTCTAGAAAATGTCACTGGACTGAACCTTAACTTTGTATGTTGTTGTCACATCTAATGCCAAACCTGTGTTTCTGTTTGTCATGAGTTGGTCTTTTTGCCCAAAGGACTTTTTTTTTTTTCATTCTTAAGGTCTAGTAGTTTATACTAAGGTATATCTTGTAGCTGACTGTTTCAGGTCAGTTTACCCAAGTTCATTTTGATCCTTCCGGATATGTGAAATCACAGCTTTTATTTCTGGAAAGATTTCTTAGATTATAGTTTTTAATTTTAGATTAATCCCACTGTTTTGTTTTTCCTCTTCAGGAACTCTAAATTATTCACAGTGGTTTTTTTCTTCTTATTTTCATTATCCACAACTTTCTGATTGAATTTTTTAGTCTTTTTGTCATTTTGTCTGTATTCATGCCCTTTCTCAATATTGTTTATTAAAACTTCAGTCAAGTCTATTTTCTCTTTCTACTTTTTGTAATTTAATTTCTGTTTTCTAAGATCCTTTTGGCCTTTTCTATAATTTCTTTCTTGACTTTGGTCAGCCCTTTTCTATTTGCCATATACTTCATGTCCCTCCTTTTTATTTTCCCAGAAGCCTGAGCTCTGATCTACTAGAACTCTCAGTATTCTCAGTATTTTCACATTCAGGATGGGATTTTCCCTTTCCAGAAGTGGTTTTATTTGTGTTACATCATTCCTAGGCTGTCTTTGTTTCCCTCCTCTTTCCCAGGTGGCCACCACAGTCTCCAACTGATTGTCCACACATGGGCTTTAAAGCTGTTTCTGCTATTTTGGAGTATTTATTTCCCTGTGTAGTGATTTGAAGTTAGAAGTATTCTCTGATTCCTAGTTATGTTAAAGTTATGAGGTTGTATCTCCTAGTTATGCTAATGTCAATGTGTTGCAATAAACTAGACCAAACCCATTGCCATTGAGTTGATTCTGGCTCATAGCGACCCTATAGGACAAAGTAGAGCTTGCCCCACAGAGTTTCCAAGGAGCAACTAATGGATTTGAACTGCCAGCCTTTTGGTTAGCAGCTGATCTGTTAATCACTGTGCCACCAGAGCTCCTTAAGTTACTGTAGGGAATTTAATTTGCTTTTGATCTTCATAGTTTTTTGGAGGATGCATGGAGAGATGGAGATTTAGGCAATTGCCTAAATACAGTTGGAAACCAAATGTATGTGTTCTAGTAGCCAGTTTCTTCTCCCTTTTCCCTGTATGCCAGGCCACTTGTTTATATTTTGTGAAACCAAGTACATAAGAAAAATATGTACTTGGTAATATTTTCATTCATGAAGACTGAACAAGAAACCAAAGAGTCAGCTGCAACATAGGACATTTGCATAGAAGTCCCATTCCCTAAGAAATGTGTTATTACTTATATGGTAAGATTCTTTTCTTATTTCTAGAAATCTGGAAAGCTGATAACCTGAAAAAGAGGAGCAAAGAAAATCAAGATAAACATTTGTGGCAAGTTATATTCATCAGTAACAAAACACTGTCTAAGGGACGAGGTAATGTAATAGGAAATCCACTTACCTTGGACACAAATTCTTTTCCTCCCAGAAAAATACTCTGTCAGTATGACTTACATGGAGTGAGTTCAAACTATATTTCAGAATTAGTAATTAGTAAGAAAAACTATTTTAAAAAAAAGCCTGACGAATTTAATGCCTGTGGAAAGTTGTTATTTAATATTAAGCATGAGAAAACTCACACTGGAGAGAAAAGTGAAGTTTTTCAAAATGGTAAAACCCTTAGTCCTAGTGAAGACAGTATGCAGCAACAGAAGAATCAAACTTTAGAGCAAAATTTTGAGTATAACATTTGTCAGGAACTCTTCCATGAAAAGGTCTTATTCAATACACAAAAGAGAGAAAACACAGAAGGGAATAACTATGAATACAATGAATGTGGAAGAACTTTCTGTGATAACTCATCCCTCTTGTTCCATCAGATAGATCCCTCAAGAGAGAATCACTGTGAATTTAGTGATTGTGGGAAATCCTTAGGTATGAAGTCAAGCCTTTTGAAACATCATGGAATACATACGAAATCCTATGAATGTAACGCAAGTGGGAATAATTTCAGGAGGAAGTTATACCTCTCACAACTTCAGAAAACTCATAAGGGAGAGAAACACTTTGAATGTAAAGAATGTGGGAAAGCTTTCTGGGAGAAGTCACATCTCACTCGACATCAGAGGATACACACAGGAGAGAAGCGCTTTGAATGTAATGAATGTGGAAAAACTTTCTGGGAGAAGTCAAATCTCATTAAACATCAGAGATCACACACAGGGGAGAAACCCCATGAATGCAGTGAATGTGAGAAGGCTTTCAGCCACAAATCAGCCCTCACATTACACCAGAGAACACATACAGGGGAGAAACCCTATCAATGTAATGTATGTGGGAAAACTTTTTACCAGAAATCAGACCTCACTAAACATCAGAGAACACACACAGGGTTGAAACCCTATGAATGTTACGAATGTGGGAAATCCTTCTGTATGAATTCACATCTCATAGTACATCAGAGAATTCACACCGGTGAAAAACCCTTTGAATGTCCTAAATGTGGGAAATCATTCTGTCAAAAGTCACATCTTTCACAGCATCAGAGAACTCACATAGGAGATAAACCCTATGAATGTAATGTTTGTGGAAAAACTTTCTACCACAAGTCAGTACTTACCAGGCATCAGATAATTCATACAGGGTTGAAACCTTATGAATGTTACGAATGTGGGAAAACCTTCTGCTTGAAGTCAGACCTCACAGTACATCGGAGAACTCACACAGGGGAGAAGCCCTTTGCCTGTCCTGAATGTGGGAAATTCTTCAGCCATAAGTCAACCCTTTCCCAACATTATAGGACACACACAGGGGACAAACCTTTTGAATGTAACGAATGTGGGAAAATCTTTTACAATAAATCATACCTCACCAAACACAATCGAACACATACAGGGGAGAAACCCTATGAATGCAATGAATGTGGAAAAACTTTCTGCCAGAAGTCACAGCTCACTCAGCATCAGAGAATTCACATAGGGGAGAAACCCTATGAATGTAATGACTGTGGGAAAGCTTTTTGCCATAAGTCAGCTCTAATTGTACATCAACGAACTCATACAGAAGAAAAGCCCTATAAATGTAATGA
The DNA here is from genome assembly GCF_024166365.1 of Elephas maximus indicus. Classification (NCBI taxonomy): domain Eukaryota; kingdom Metazoa; phylum Chordata; class Mammalia; order Proboscidea; family Elephantidae; genus Elephas; species Elephas maximus. Next base: position 132,438,104 of record NC_064826.1, read on the forward strand.
ATGTGGAAAATCTTTTTGTGTCAAGTCAGGACTTATTTTACATCAGAGAAAGCACACAGGGGAGAAACCTTATGAATGTAATGAATGTGGGAAGTCCTTTAGTCACAAGTCATCCCTCACAGTACATCAAAGAGCTCACACAGGAGAGAAATCTTGTCAATGTAATCAATGTGGTAAAATTTTCTACCGTAAGTCAGACCTTACTAAACATCAGAGATCACACACAGGAGAAAAACCCTATGAGTGTAACACATGCGGAAAAACCTTCTCTCAGAAGTCAAATCTCATTGTACATCAGCGAACTCACACAGGAGAAAAAGCTATGAGAAATAGAATGTTCAGCCAGAAGTTATCCCCCACTAAACTTAAGAGAATTCATACTGGAGAAAGCTTTACCGACATTCTGAATGTTCAGTAACCTTCACCCACAAACTGGCCTTATTTTACTTCAAAGTAATGTTAGGGGAGAAACCCATAGATTGCAACAAATATAGGACAGCCTTTGTATAGAGGTGACATTTCATTGACACTGGCATAAAACTTTGCAGGAAGTTTGAATTTGTGTAAGTTACTTGTAAAAATGCAAACTAGGTTAAGTCAATTTGTATTGAGAAATCTGTCAAAAAATATTTAAAAATTTACTTTGGAAATAATGTAATATTAGAAGTTGGGTTCCAGATTTGATACCATAATTGTCTTTTGAAAACATAACAAATAGTGATTTATAGATATTAGTTGTGGAATGTGAAGCTTAAATTTTTTTTTCTTTTTAGAGATTGTTTAAGACTCACAGGAAATTGAAAAAATATTACAGAGAATTCTTTTGTACCTTTGGCCAAAGTGCTATGGATTGAATTGTGCCCCCCTAAAATATGTGTTGTAAATCCTAACTCTTGTACCTGTGGTTATAATCTCATTTTGGAATAGGTTTTGTTATGTTAATGAGACAGTATTAGTATAGGGTGTGTCTTAACTCAGTCTCTTTTGAGATATAAAAGAGATTAAACAAGTGAGTGAGTAAGCCACATGAAGATCACCAGGAGCCAAGGAATAAGGACCTTCCCCCAGAGCCAAGAGAGAGAAAGCCTTCCTTTAGAGCTAGCACCCTGAATTTGGACTTACAGTCTCCTAAACTGTGAGATAATAAATTTCAGTGTGTTAAAGCCGTTCACTTGTATTTCTGTTACAGCAGTACTAGATAACTAAACAGAATTTGGCCAAGAAGTGGGAGTGCTGCTCTAATAAATACCTAAAATGTGGAAATGGTTTGGCAATTGGGTAATGGATAGAGGCAGGAGGAATTTTGATGTTTTCATTGTAAAGCCCTAGATTGCCTCAAAGAGAGACTGTTGATAGAATTATGTCCATCAAAGACAATTCTCGTGAGGGCTAAGAAAGAACTGTGGTGAGAACTGTCATGAATAGGATGTTGCTAGAAATGTTGAATATGCTTTTGGTGAGACTTTATATACAGAGAAGTGGTAAACATGCGATTGGTAATTGGAGAGAAAGTGATGCTTTTTATGCAGTGGCAAAGAACTTGTCTAAATTATGTTCAGATGTTTGATGGAAGGTAGAACTTGTAAGTGATGAACCTGGATATCTGGCTAAGATGTCTAATCAAGATCTTAAAAGGGCCATGTGGTTTCTTCTTGCTGCCTGTAGTAAAATGTGAGATGAAAGAGAGAAAGAGATGGAATTAATAATGAACTATGCGAAGTGAGAACAAAGCTTAAAGATTTAGAAAATTCTGTTGTATAAACTAAGGACGCGTGTCCTGGAATTTTCACCAAGGATGTGGCTATAAAATCTTTTGTTGAAGAAATTAAGCCTGTGACTGATGAGCCTAACCAAGTACTACAGCAGAAAACCCATCATCTCAAACTGACAGGGACAGAGAAAGGATGAAACAAAAGAAAGCTGTCTGCCTCTTAGAATTCTGTAGGGAGGAAACAGGCCAAAGGAGCTGCACCTGTTGTCCTCCATGCCTGGAGAAGCTTGGAGATAGGAGAACTATTGGAAGGAGCATGAGAAACAGGGGTATCTTGGTTTCAGAGGCTGGAGCCACGGTTCCTAGATCTCAAAGAGTGGAGCCACAGTCTCCTAGATTTCAGAGAATCACATCAGCTCCAGAGTGTGGGGCTCCCAGTCAGTTTGGCCAAGAGGATGGTGCCACTGCCCAAACCTGAGGGGTGGGGCTGCCGTGCCCAAGAGGCAGAAGAATGGGGGTCCCAGGGAAGGAGGGGGTGGGGTTGCCACTCAGGTGGACTAGGTGAACGGGACCATCCAAAGCCAAGAGAACAGAGTTGCCATCCCTGTGTGTTTGGAAGGCAGGGCTGAAGCCTTGGGCCAAAGGGCCTCCACCCAGAATACGGAGAGCATGGCCAACACCCAGAGTGTGGAGGGTAGGAGCCATTGCCCAGATGGTCCCGGAGAAGAGGGTGATTTTCAGGCCTTCAGAGCTAATGTAATTTGTTCCGTTGGGTTTTGGACTTGCCTAGTGCTTGTTACCCTTTTGCCCTCCAATTTCTTCCATTTGTAATAGAAGTGTGTGATGGTTAAGATTGTGTATCAACTTGCCTGGACCATGATTCTCAGTGGTTTGGCAGTTATGATGTAGTTGAGCAGTTATGTAATGACATAGTCACTTCCCTGATGAGATTTGATATAATGTAATTATCTCCATGATGAGATCTGCTATGAGCAGCCAGTCAGTTAAAAGGGAGTTTTCTTGGATAAGTGATCTGCATCCAATACACATGGACTTTCTGGCAAAGCTCACTGGCTTTTGCTTGCTTTGGATCCTTCATTTGGCTGGTCATCATCTGACCTTAGGTTCTTGGGACTTGAGCCAGCAGCCTGCCTTCTTACCTGCTGATCTTGAATTCATCAGCCTCTGCAGCCCACGAGCCAGCAGCCTGCCGTCTGACCTGCCGATTTTGGGTTTTTCAGCCCTTGCAGCTACGTAAGTCAGAAGAAGCCTCTAGCCTGATGCCCTACCCACAGACCTGGTACTTTCCAGCCTTTACAACTGAGTGAGCTATTTCCTTGTCATAGATCTTTCTACGTGTGTGTATATATACATATATACGTCACTGGTTTTGCTGTTCTAGAGAACTCAGCCCAAGACAAAATGTTAGCTTTTCCCTCGTTGACTATGGAAGCAGATAACTTGTATTCTAGATTTCACAGGTTCAAAGATGAAGAGGCATTTTGCCGCAGCACTGAATATGCCTAAAGTGTCACCCATGTTTGATGTAGATGATTCAGAAGATAAGATTTTAGACTTGGAGTTGACTTAAGATTTTTAGGACGATGCGATGAGATTAATGTATTTTGTATGTGGGAAGGACGTGAATTTGCGGGGAGGGCTAAGGGGTAGATTTTTATAGATTGAATTGTGTCACCCCAAAATATGTGTTATAAATCCTAATCCCTGTACCTGTGGTTATAATCCCATTTGGGATGGCATTTTTTTGTTGTTGTTACATTAATGAGATGGTATTAGTGTAGGATGTGTTTGAAGTCAGTCTCTTCTGAGATACAAAAGAGATTAAACAAGCAAGTGAGTAAGCAGTGACAGGGCAAGATAGCTGCCATACCATACACAGATCACCAAACCCAGGAAATATGGACCTTCCCCCAGAGTCAACAGAGAGAAAGCCTTCCACTAGAGCTGGTGCCGTAATTCAGACTTTCAGCCTCCTAAACTGAGAAAGTAAATTTCTGTGTGTTAAATCCACTCACTTGTGGTATTTCTGTTATAGCAGCACCAGGTAACTAAGACACCAAGCTTCTTTTAAGATATGATCATATCTTACGTAATCTTAGTATATTCTCAAAAACAAGAAATTGATATCAGTAACATACAGGGTCCCCACAATGAATCTAATTGACGCCAAATAACCACAGCAACAACAACCACACTACAAACTCAGATACAGACCTTATTTAGGTTTCACCAGTTTTTACATGCACTGTATATGGGGTGTGTTTGTGTGTGAGCATACTCGTACATTATAAAACTTTATCATACGTAATTTCAGTGACTATCAACACGATCAGAATACAGAACCAAACAGGAATCTGGGATCTGTAATTCTGTCAGAATTCCAAAGGACTAAGGATTCCATCAAAAAAAAACTCCCCCTTGTTACTCCTTAATAATGACACCCTTTTCCCAATGCTGACCCCTGGCAACCATTTGAGTATGGAGCTTTTTAAATGCACAGATTAATTGAATAACGAGGGCAATAGTGCTAAATGCGTGTGTGAAATATCCCCAAGTACATAGGATTTATGTATGTACATTTGGCACGTAATATAAACTGTTCTTGTGTTTTACATGAATAATGGAAATTAATTGTTAATACAGAATATGTATTCCTAGTTTAGCAGTGATTATAACAGCAGGTCCATCCCCAGTGTTTGTGGGGCTTATAACAAAAGTTTACATGAGGCCACAAAGCTAACTGAATATTGAAATTATAATTAAAATAACAAAATTGAACAAGATATTGTCTGCATGAGGAAATCTAGCCTAAAGCACCATTGCCCTCTTTCTCTTCCCACCAGTGGTTTACCACAGACTATGAGGTGCCTTGAATGTACACATATGGTCACGTTAGCCTTCAGCATAAATTTTCTTCAAACTCTAAGTAGGTTCCCTCCAGAACAGGGTCATACCACGTTAGACGAGGTCTTAGGGCTGTTGGCCTGGGGAAAAAAAGGACCCTGTGTACACAGAGAGGGATCTGGGCCCTCAGAGACTTTTTACTACGTGAGAAGGGTTAAGGCTGGAGGAGGAATAGAATAGTACCAGAGTGGGACTCCTATTGACAGTGTAATGGTGGCATACTATATTACATGATATCAAGGTTTTCCAAGCTGGATATAAATAATGCCTCACTATATCCTAAGAGTACAATATATGTTTTATGTAGATTAGCCTCTGAATGTTTAAAGTACCATACCTATTTCTTTTATCCTATTTATTTGTGTTTGTAAATGTTTGTGACAGTTGTTACTGAACTTCGCTTTAATAAAAAAGTGAAACAATGTTTTTGTAAAGTTAACAATTAGTTACCTCATTGTCAAAGGATATTTAAAATATGCAGTCAGGTACACAATTACTAACAGTAAAAATCAGTGTCAATAATTAAGAAAGTAGTTGTGAAAAGTAGTACATATTGTATTCTCCCCATTAAAAGGGGGTGTTTGTGAAGAAAATATGGTAATTGATCATACTCTTGTTATAGTTCAGTGGTATATCAAGTTAGCTATAACTGTACTAACTTTATCATGTTAGTGTAAAGGCGCATAGTCAAGTACTGTGTAATGCAGGAACTGTTTTCCCTTGCAGGTAGTAGGAGATGCTGTAGAGTCCACTTTGCCCCTGTCTCTCTAGTAAATGCAGCATGGTGATCTGGTTGTATAGACTCAAGGGAGATTTCTAGGGACAAATACCAGTTCCCCCAACCTAACAGCGGTGTGACCGGGAGCAAGTACTTAAGCTCTTTGTGCCTCTTCTGAAAAGAAAGTAATGTTCGCTACCGTGAGGATTATTTGTAAAAATTACCCTGCAACAAATTGATAGGCCATTCCAAAATCTTAGCACATCTAATTTGGTTTGGTGGCCCTTTACCCAGATCTTAGGGGTCGGCAAGCCTTTTCTGTAGAGAATCAGATAGGGAATATTTTAGACCTTCCAGCCGTGCTTTCTTAAATGGTGTCATGGACACCATGTAAATGTGCGTAGCTATGTTCCAGTAAAACCTTATTTACAAAACAGCTGGCAGACCAGATTTGCCCCACAGGCCATAGTTTGCTGACCACTGGTTTAGTTCATTAGTTCTCAAACTTCCTGGTCTCAATACCACTTTACGCTCCTAAAAATTATTGAGGGCCCCAACAGACTTTTCTTGATGTGGGTTATATCTGTTGAAGTTTGCCATATTAGAGAATTTTAAACGTTTATTTATGTGGAAATAAAAATTGTAAACCCATTGTTAAAATTAATTTTAATGAAAAAACTTTTTGGAAACAAAATTTAGAACATTGATGTTACTTTACATTTTTGCAAACCTCTCTTGTCTGGCTGAGTAGCAGACAGCTACACTCTTTCTGTTTCTCTGTTCTGTATAACTCAGTGTACACTCATGATTGATTGAGAGGGAAAATGCAGGTAACACCGTAGTAGTATTGTGAACAATGAGAGCAATGGTGATTCAGTGACAGAATTCTCAACCTCCTGTGGGAGACCTGGGTTCAATCCCTGGCCACAGCACCTCAAGCTCAGCCACCACTCATCTGTCAGTGGAGGCTTGGGTGTTGCTGTGATGCTAAACGGGTTTCAGTAGCACTTCCAGACTAGGACAGACTAGCAAGAAAGGCCTGCAGATCCACTTCCAGAAACCTGTCAGTACAAAACCCTGTGAGTCACATTGGTTTTATTCCAGTGTGCACGGGGTCACCATGAGTCAGCAGCCAGCTTACTCAGCAGCAGGTAATAACAACATTTTTATGAAAGTAAGGTCCTAAAGGAGTTTTAAGGACCCCAGGGATTCCCAGACCACACTTTGAGAACCATTGGTCAGAATTAAACTTGACAATCCCATTCTTCTTATCAGTGATTGGCTTGGCATTTGGTGAGTAATCTGGAGGAGGTGTGAAGACACGTAAGTAGGTTACCTTATTGACAAAGAGAGACACAAGTCGTTTTCTTTACTGGATATGATTCTTGTTTGCACTTTTTGAACCTGAGGATAACAGAAGAGAAAGATGGAAAGAACTTGGATGAAGTATGCCATTGATCTGTTGAAATAGTCAACCTTGTGCTGCTGTTTTAGGCTTTTTCTAAATGTAATATAATTAAGTTTTCCTTATTATTTAAGTTGGTTAAAGCAACTTAATCAGTACAGAAGTATACTTTTATAATTGTTCATAAATGATGTAGCAGTTTGGGGGTTCATTGAAATAAGAATGGCTGATCAATTTTCTGCCTCGTATAAGTTTCCATATTATGAGCATAAGTATTGTCTGTTATTCTTTTATTTGAAAGAAACATGTTTCTGCTTCCTTGATCTGTTAGTGTATCAACACAGGAACGTGCCATTTAACCTTGCAGTAAAAGTATGCTTTAAATTAAACTGTTTCATCAGTCCTTCCACACAGTGTTGACCTTGTAACAAATAATTTTTCTTATATTTGCTAAACAACTTGTTGTCACTGATTTCAGATTCCACTTGACTTGCTTTTGTCTGCTTAGTACTCTTTCTCCATATTTATCTGGTGTTATACCTTGTTTTGTGACCAAATAACGGGCACTTAGGCTGGATAGAATGATATGTTTCTGATATGATAGAATGATATGTTCATTGATTGTTCCAGGAAGAAAAATTGGTCAAGATGGGCCAATTAGTGTACTTTATAGATCTTGTAACCTTTGTACAACTCTAAAGCAGTAAACTCTACAACCAGCCATCTGGGTGACCAGAGTATTAGAGTGACAGTCTGACTGTGTATATAACTAAAATGGAGAGATGGAAGAAAATTATGCCGTGCTTAATGTCTAGCTACTCCTTTCAATTGTTCATCCCCCTTGGGGTTTCTCCCCTCTGAAGTTGCAGAGGAGTATAGCTAGGGAAGTGACATTCTGCCATCTTCAACACTGTTTCTAAGATCAAAGTTTAACTGCCAGGCATTTATGAACTACTAAATATCTATGAGAAATTATATTTCTGGGTGATCTATACAGGGTCTGTAACTTTCATCACATTCTGGAAAGGCTGCCATGCCCTAAGTACTGAAGTACGATTGCAGAAAAGAGACCCTTGCAAAGCCCTTTGATGTTCCGCACTTCCTCCAAACCTCAATTTGTTGCCCTTCTAATCTGCTGTGAGAGCCATGTTAGGGACAGATGACAGGTAGTGGAGCTCTGTTGCGTGTCTTAATGATCATGTGTGTGGGTTCTGTTTCCCATGATATTCTCAGTGGCCATCAGGGTCATTGTTGTGCAGGAGACATCCAGAGTGCACTAGGCTAAAGAACATCTGCCTCCTTCCTGGTTGGTGACCTCCTTAGTTCTCAGTATTCTCTCAGTACATGGCAAAGACTTCATTCTGAGCCGAGTGGTAAATGGTACAATTATTAGCAATCCTTTTTAGGGCTGGGTAAGATCAGTGTTCCTTATGCAGCGTGAATGCTGTTATCAATAGGTGTGTTCTGTATACTTGAACGTACATAACTGAAATCTTTGTGTGCATTTGTGTGAATGTATTGAGTGTATATATTTAATTCTTTAACAGAAGTATGTATGCGTCTGCTTGGATGGTGCACTGACTACTGTATATGTACACATACGTGTCTTAAGTCAAATGAGGTGAGTTGTAAAATAAGAATTCTATAAGAATATTTGCATGTATGTTAATTTGACTCGCTTTTTAAATAACTATCACCCTTCAGGATGAGCAAGCCAGGACCATGGCTTGCTTCCTTCTTCAGTGTGAATTTTTTACATAACCATTAAATATCATTGATTGTATTTCATTTTACTTCATTTTATATATATATATATATCTTGCAACTAGGATGCATGCACATTTTCTACTCCATTACTACTACATTCAATTACAACTGATACACTTTTTTTTGGAAATCAATTTTGTTCAGGTTTTGTGAATCTAGATTAGTGTTTTTTCAAATAATTTTCACTTCAGTTTATAATAAATTTTGCGTCGTGATCCAATGTAAAATACAAACACCATTCATTCAATAGACATTCATTGAGCATTCTCATGGATTGAATTATATCCCCCCCAAAATGTATATATTAACTTGGTTAGGCCATGATTCCCAGTATTCTATGGTTGTCTTCCATTTTGTGATTGTAATTTTATGTCAAAGAGGATTAGGGTGGGATGTAACACCCTTACTCAGGCCACATCCCTACTGGACTATGAGAGAATAAAATTCTCTTTGTTAAAGTCATCCACTTGTGGTATTTTTGTTACAACAGCACTAGATGACTAAGACAGGCATTTATAGTGTGCCAGTTCTAGGCACTGTGTCTTTTAGTAGTGAATAAAATAGATAAAACTCCTAGCCTCGATTGAGTTTACATTCTAATGAAAGAATATCAAACAATAAATAAGTAAAATATTTAGTATGCTAAATGGTAAGTGCCTCGGGAAAAAAAAAATTTAAAGGAAGATAAAGAGTTGCCAGAGGACAGATTAAATTGTCAATACATATATAACTGATTATAAATTTTTCATGAAGCAGTATTTACCATTGTCTAAAAAAAAAAAATTTTTTTTTTTTTTAATCATACCTTGTAAAGGGACGGCAGTTCGAATCCACCAGGTGCTCTTTGGAAACTCTATGGGGCAGTTCTACTTTGTCCTATAGGGTAGCTATAAGTCAGAATTGACTCGACGGCACTGGGTTTAGTTTTGTTTGGTTGTAATGCCTTCTGATATTGTCTGTTTTAGTCTATTTCTTAAAAAAAAAAAAAAACCTAGCTCTTCAAAATCACAAATACCACTTCACAACCGTCATGATGGCTATTACAAAAGAAAAAATGGAAAATAAATTTTGGAAAGGCTGGAGAAATTGGAACCCTCATCCATTGCTAGTGGGAATGTAAACTGGTGGAGCCACTGTGGAAAAGAGTTTGGCAGTTACTCAAAATATTAAACGTAGAATAACAGTATGACACAGCATTTCCACTCTTAGGTATATACCCAAAAGAATTGAAAGCAGGGATACTTATTCACAATAGCCAAAAGGTGGAAACAACCCAAATGTCTTTTTAACAGATGAGTAGATAAACAAAATGCATACAAATACAAGGGAATATTATTCCACCATAAAGAAAAATGAAGCCCTGATACATGCAATGACATGGATGAACCTTGAATATCTGCTAAGTGAAATAAGCCAGACACAAAAGGACAAATACATGGTCCCACTTCTATGAAATAGTCAGTAGGGATATTCATTGAGAGGAAGTAGATTAGTGATTACCAGGAACTGGGGGAGGGGAGAATGGATTGCTTCACGGATACAGAGTCTTTACTTGAGGTGATGAAAAAGTTTTAGAAACAACATTGTGAATATAATTTATGCCATTGACTTGTATAGTTATAAAAAGGATAATATGGCAAATTTTATGTTACATGTGTTTTACCAAAATAAAAAATAATAGCCCTGATTTGTTTGTACAGTCCCTTAAAATGCCAGTGTAAGATTGCTTTTTATTCTGTCGACTAGGCTAAACTACATTTGCCAGGGTTCCATTCCCTGTATAAATCCAGTTAGGTTGGGCTACAAAAGGGATCCTTCTGTGAGATTTGGAGGGCCTAAGTGAGGCAGCAGCCATTTTGTAGTTCACATATGCTGTTGCTGAACTACTGACTCACCTTATTGGCATGAGATAGCAATAGGCCTATTACTGCTCCACTTGAATTCTTCAGTTTCTTTAACTACTGCACCCAGTATGTGTGTTTCTGTCTGTGACTAGGGGCCCAGCATTTGTAAGAAACCACATAACCAAGGTCAGAAGCAATAAAACTGACTCAGGTTTCAGCCCATCTTCCTGGGCTCCTTGTCAAGGATTTCACCTTATTTGGATCCACAATCAATGCCCATGGAACTATCAGTCAAGAAATCAAAGAACGTATTGGATTGGGTAAATCTGCTGCAAAAGACCTCTTTAAAGAGTTAAAAAGCAAAGATGTAACTTTGAGGACTAAGATGAGCATGATCCAAGCCATGGTATTTTCAGTCCACCTCATAGGCACATGAAAGCTGGGCAGTGAATAAGTAAGAATGAGGAATTGATGCATTTGAATTATGGTATTGGCGAAGAATACTGATATACCATGGAAAACCAGAAGAAGGAACGAGTCTCTCTTGGAAGAAGTACAGCCAGAATGCTTCTTGGAAGCAAGGATGGCAAGACCTCATTTCACATCCTTTGGACATGTTATCAGGAGGGACCAGTGCCTGGAGAAGGACATCATGCTTGGTAAGGTAGGAGGTCAGTGAAAAAGAGGAAGACCCTCGATGAGATGGGTTGACACAATAGCTGCAACAGTGGTCTCAAACATACCAGTCATTTTAAGGATGGCACTGAACCGGTCAGTGTTCTGTGTTGTACATAGGGTTCCTATGACTTGGAACCAACTTGACGGCACCTAACAAAAACAACAGCCCTGGGCTCCAGTATGTGATTGTGGATTCTAACTTATTCATGTTCTCCAAGTAACATCCATTGTCCCTTCCTTATTGCCTGCCCTGTGGACTTTTTGTGTCAGCATCAGACATGAAGACAGCCATCTTTAAGAGACTGCTTAACCAGCTTCCACAATTGTATACAGCCAAATCTTTGTAACAAATCTCTTAGACACACACACTTTCCTAGTGGTTCTGTTTCTGATTCAACTCTGCCTGGTAACAGAATTTGGCACCAAGTGGTTCTGAGTTGTCTTCTGAATTGGGTCTGGATTGTTTGAAGTTGATTCTGAATAAGGAAACCTTAAAATTGGGGCTGCTTGGCATGGTTGAAATGTTTAATCCAGACCAGAATTGAAATTCTATTTTAAATTAAGCTACAACTAGGTTTGAAGCCTGCCTCTGCCTTCTACAAAAAACAAGTTGGCTTCCTATGAAAGTTTGCTTGTGACAAAGTGTAGAGACCTGGGCCTTAGTTTATATAAGTAATCTTTGTATGTTAAATTGTTGTCATTGAATGCCTAGGCCCTAACTTACTCCCTTTTGGCCAGGTGGGCACTGTTTTCATTTCAAAAGGCTTCAGTTTGGAGTTGATTCTAAGTACCTTTCTAACTAAATGGTTGACTTTGCATTTCAAGGACTCCAACTAGGATTGACTCAGCCTATAATCAATCACTGTACCCCAACATCAGGAATGTTTAACTAGCATGCTCTAGAAATACTACTTTAGTCAATCTATTGGGAAGTAACAGATTAATCTTAGAATATAAATTAATGTTAGGAAAGTTTGTAGCTTGACAATGCCTTGTAAATAAATTTCCCTTCTTTCCCCTGTACTTCCCATGATGTGAAACCATTTGCCTTTGTTGCTGTGCCTGATAAGTACCTCACTGCTCTCCCTGCAAACTAGAGCACACACTGTAGCATCTTTGAGTGCCCATGTGCCACTCCATTTCATGGAAAGATTTTAATTGTCTTTTTCCTTTAAAAAATCTCATTTTAATTTCTAGTGGAGCGTTGGTCTAGTGTTTTCACTAGCATGTTTCTCTAATCTGAATAGATTTAAAGATTTAAAACCATCATGATCCTATTTCCTTGATAAAGGGGCACTGATAGACCATAGCATGCAATGGCAAAACAATTACTCAAATTATTACCTTTAGATAACTTAGTAAAATGCCTATAGAAAGCCAGACTCTGGGTGACCAGATATTTGCTGCCTTATAATAAGTGAAAATAAGGAGCATAATTGCTTGTTTACTTGTGAGTATTTTGACAACTTTGGGAAAGAAAATGATGAGTTTAGGGGTTTAAATTCCTAGCTCAAGGTCCACATAAGTGATCTTAAAGCTTCTATGCTGCCCTAAAGGAAACTCTTAGCCCCTAAGAGCTACAGGGCTGAAATTTCTGAAAAATAAATGTTTAATCCTGTGGGTGAGTCAATTACAATGTAAATTGAATTCTCAACTTTGGAGAGTCCCTCTTTAAAGTTCAAACATAAATTGGGAAGAAATGGGATCCTAAAAATTGGTATAGGGAAATATGAGCAGATTCCAGTTGAGCTGGGGATCTTGAATGCCTGATTTCTGCCAAGCTTTTCTTTGCCAGTAGAAGCAGTTCTTCCACTCCTGCACCAGCAGTTGAGTTTTCTTTAGTCTTATAAACCTATTATGAAATAGAAATAGCAAGATGTCAGAATAGGCAGCTCTACTCATATCCAGCCACAAAAATATGGAAAAAATAAGCAGAAAGTGGCAAAACCAACTTAGAACTCTGAGATACAGTCAAAAGTTTACAGCAACTAGTGAAGGCTGAATCAAGAAAAAAGTGACTTCTAAATGTTAGGAAAGCTTTTAGGCTTTTTAACTTGGCAAACGAGCTAACAACTTGCAGATACCTGGGGCAAGAGGTTATGCTTGAAACATACAATAGACCAACCAAGGCCCAGGAGCATAAACTGTGGAAAGTGTCCTTGGGAAATTAGGACATTACAAAACATCCATAAATGTGTTGGAATTCAGAAGCCTATAACCACCCTGGAGGCATTGTGGTTAAGTGCTACGGCTGCTAACCAAAAGGTCGACAGTTGGAATCCACCAAGTGTCCTGTAGGGTTGCTATGAGTCAGAATCGACTCGACAGCAACAGGTTTGGTATTATTTTGGTTTAGGGCAAGATGCATGCCCAGAAAATATCTGAGGAAACCCTACCTTTCATCTCTGGTTGATTCCTAGGTTCAGTGTAAGCCTGGCTGTGTTGGAGTGCCTCAGCACAGAGCAATCTACAAAGACTGGAAGATGCAGGGTTTTTTTATTTCTATTGCTCCCCCCCCCCCGCAACTATTGAAGTTCAGTGAACTGTATCTAAACAGTGGCCGAACACAACCTAAGGAACAGAGGCTTCAGAGATCACACACTACTAGGAATATAGTATTTGCCAAAATATTTGTGGAGAAAATCACTAAAGGGACTTCTACAGCCTTTAACAGTCCCCGAACCCAGCAAACGTATGTATCTATGACCAACTGATTTTTGACAAGCCTGTTGAATCTGTTCAAATGGGGAGATAATAGTCTCTTAAATGGTGGTGGAACAACTTGGTCTTCACACATACGAAGGGATGAAGTTGGACATATACATCCTACCATATATGAAAATTAACTGGAATCAATGACCCAGTAATCACTAGAGCTTGTAGAAGAAAACAGAGGTACAACCTGAGAACCTTGTTTTTGACATTGGGTGTTTAGATATAAAACCAAAAGCACGAGCAAGAACAACAGCAAAAATAAATTGGACTTCATCAAAATTAAGAACTTTTGTGCATCAGAAGATTTTATCAAGAGAGTTACGAGACAACATAAAATGGAGGAAATATTTGGTAACAACCTGGCAAGGATTTGATATTCAGAATATATAAAGAACTATATCTCAACAAGAAAAAAGACAACCTAATTACATGGGCAAAGGATGGGAATAGACATTTCTCCACGTACACCACTATCCATCACAGCATTATTCACAATAGCAAAAATGTGGAAATAATCAAAATGCCCATCAATTGATGATAAGAAAATGTGGTATATACACACAGTGGAATATTATTCAGCCATAAAGTGGAATGAAGCCTTGATGCATGTCACAACATGGATGAACCTAGAAAACATGCTAAGCAAAGTCATTCAGTCACAAAAGGACAAACAATGTATGATCTCACTTATCTGAAATAAGCAAATATACAACCTGTTTCAGTCGACTCAATTCCGACTCATAGTGACCCTATAGGACACAATAACAACTGCCCCATAGGATTTCCAAGGAGTGGCTGGTGGATTTGAACTGCTGACCTTTTTGTTAGTAGTGGAGCTCTTAACCACTGCTCCATGTGGGCTCCAAGCAGATGGTAACTAAAAATTATTAGTGGTTACCAGGGGTGGGAGTGAGGGGGAAAGAGGGAGTTTTTGCTTAGGGCACATTGAATATATGTTCGTGATGGTGGGATAATTTGGAAAAAGATAACGAAATTGCACAATTGAAGAATGTAACCAATGTGACTGAGTTGTACATGTAGAAATTGTAGTGCTGCATATTTTGTGTATATTTTCATGACAAAAAAAGCTAATTATGGAATTACCAGATGATCCATTAATTTCAATCTTAGTTACATGCTAAAGAGATTTCAAAGCAGGAACTCAAACATACCTGTATGCCAGTGTTCATTGCAACATTATTCACAGTAGCTCATACAGCTGCCCATGAACAGATGAATGGATAAACATAATGCAGTATGTAGAATATTATCCAGCCATGAAAATGGGTGATAAACTGACAAATGCTACAACTTGATGAACCTTGAAAACAGTATGGTGGGCTAAATAAGCCAAACACCAAAGGACAGATAATGTATGATTCCATTTATGTGAACTAGCTAGAGTAAATAAATTCATAGTGCAAGGAACATAAAGATGGATCAGTCTAAGTTTATCGATAAGGGCCCAAAATTATTCATTCAGTGTTTCAGCTTGAGAGATTAGGAAAGGATCTAACAGTTTATTTGGTTGCGTCGTTGAAGCATTGATTATGAGGTGGCCTATGCTAAATCAAGTTGAAGTACCAGACCTGGCTTGGTATACTGCAGAAGAAAGTATCCAAAGGCTTAGGGAAATTGGCATGCTAGAGTGGATTTATCAGGTTAGACCCACAGGCCCACACATGGAGTGTCCAGAGGATGTGGCTTTTGCCACAACAGTGAGGAACAAATTTGTGAAGGCATCCCCAACATCCTTTAAGACTGCTGTGATTGCTATTTTATGTAAGTTAGATTTGACGGTGGGAACTGCCCTAACTAACACACCTAACTACAATGGAGTTTATTGGACCCAGTGGTGGTAGGGGCTAGTGGTGGCACTTGCTTGGCAAAGATAAGGTGGGCATGGTTACCTTAATGGACAATGGAGTCAAAGAAGCAATCAGAATAGTCTGAATTGTATAGACTTACAGCATTGGCTACTTAGTCATGGTGTCCGTGGGAGTGAAATAAATAGGAAATGCATTAAATATGTGATCTGTACAAGTGGAAGAGTTCTAGGTCAAGTGAACAGCAGTCCAACTCAAATCACCAGAATATGGAGTCATGCCCCCTCAATCAGTTCTGACTTGAGTGAGTTTAAAGATCCTCAACCCCTTGAATGAAAGGGAGGTTGAGTCCCTTTAAGGAAGGACCTTGGTACATTGCCAAAAAATTTATACTGTTGATCTCCTATCCTTCCCAACGGAATTTACAGCCTTTTATGAGAGTGACTGTTCACTGGGGAAAAGGAAATAATCAGACTTTTTGGGGATTAGTGGATATTGGCTCTGAACTGACACTAATTCCAGGAGTCTCAAAATGTCACTGTGGCCCACCAGTCAGAGTGGGGACATATAGAGGTCAGGTTATTAATGGAGTCTTAGCTCATGTTCATCTCACAGCAGGTCCAGTGGGTCTGTGAACCCATCCTGTAGTGATTTCCTCAGGTCTAGAAAGCACAATTGGAATAGATGTACTCAGCAACTGGCAGAACCCCCACATTGGCTTCTGACCAGTGGATTAAGGGCTACTATGGTAGGAAAAGCCAAGTGGAGGCCATTAGAACTACTCCTGTCTAGGAAAATAGTAAACCAAAAGCAATACCAAGTTCCTGGAAGAATTGCAGAGATTATTGTCATCATCAAGGGCTTGAACGATGCAGGGGCAGTGATTCCCAGCACATCCCCCTTCAACTTGCCTATTTGGCTTGTGCAAAAAAACAGATGGATCTTGGAGAATGACAGTGGATTATCGAAAACCACCAGGTGGTGACTCCAATTGCAGCTGCTGTTCCAGATGTGATTTCATTGCTTGAGCAAATTAATACATCTCCTGGTACCTGGTATGCAATTGTTGATCTAGCTAATGCCTTTTTCTCCATACTTGTTTCAAAGGAGTACCGGAAGCAGTTTTCCTTCAGCTGGCAAGGCCAACAATATACCTTCACTTGCCTACCTCAGGGCTACATCAGCTCTTCAGCCATATGTCATAATTTAGTCTGCAGAGACCTTGATCGCCTTTCCCTTCCACAAGATGTCACACTGGTCCATTACATTGATGACATGCTGATCGGACCTAGTAAGGAAGAAGTGTCAATGACTCTGGACTTATGGGTAAAACCTTTGCCTGCTAGAGGGTAGGAAATTAATCTGCCTACTAGATTAATTAATTAATCTAATCAATTAATCTAATTAATTGCCTGCTAGGGGGTAGGAAATTAATCTGCTGCTAGAGGGTAGGAAATTAATCTGAAAAAACTTCAGGCGCCTTCCACCTCAGTGAAATTTCTACGTGTCAAGTGGTGTGGGGTGTGTTGAGATCCTCCTCCCAAAGTGAAAGTTCCATTATTGCATCTGGCCCATCCCATGACTTAATAGGAGGCACAATGCCTATTAGGTCTCTTTGAATTTGGGGGGTAACATATTCCTCATTTTGGTGTGCTTCTCTGGCCTTTTTTATCAACTGACTCGAATACTTGCTAGTTTTGAGTGGGGCCCAGACCAAGAGAAGGCCCCGCAACAGGTTCAGTCTGCTGTGGAAGCGGCTCAGCCACTTGAGCCATATGATCTAGGTGATCCAATGGTGCTTGAAGTGTCAGTGACACATAGAGATGCTGTTTGGAGTCCATGACAGGCCCCTATTGTTAAATCACAGTGCAGTCCCTTAGGATTCTAGAGCAAAGCCCTGCCATCCTCTGCAGATAAGTACTCTCCTTTTGAGAAATACCCTTTGTCTTGTTACTGGACCTTAGTGGACACTGAAAGCTTAACCATGGGCCACCAAGTCACCACTCAGCCTGAGCTGCCCAAGATGAACTGGGTGTTGTCTGACCCACAAAGCCATAAAGCTAGACATGCATAGCAGCACTCCTTCATTAAATGGAAGTGGCATATATGAGATAGGGCTGGAGCTGCAACTGAAGGTACATGTAAGTTGCATGTGGAAATGGCCCAAAAGCCCATGGTATCTACTCCTGTTACATTACCTTTCATCTCCCAGTCTGCACCTGTGGCCTCGTGGGGAGTTCCTTTTGATCAGTTGACTGAGGAATAGAAAACTCATGCCTGGTTTACAGATAGTTCTGCATGATATGTGGGCAACACTCAAAAATGGACAGCGGCACAACTACAGTCCTTTCTGGAACCTCCCTGAAGGACAGTGGTGAAGGGAAACCCTCCCAATGAGCAGAACTTCGAGCAGTGCACCTGGTGGTTCACTTTAGAAGGAGAAATGGCCAGATGTGCAATTATATACTGATTCATGGGCTGTGGCCAGTGATTTGACTGGATGGTCAGGGACTTGGAAGGAACATCATTGGAAAATTGGAGACAAGGAGATACAGGGAAGAGGTATGTGGATAGATCTCTGTCAGTGTGCTAAAGATGTGAAGATATTTGTGTCTCGTGTGAATGTTCACCAAAGGGTGACCTTGGCAGAGAGGGATTTTAATAGCCAAGTGGATAGGATGACGAGTTCTGTGGAAACCAGTCATCCTCTTTCCCCAGCCACTCATGTCGTTGCCCAGTGGGCTCATGAACAGAGTGACCATGGTGGCAGAGATGGAGGTTATGCATGGGGTCAGCAACATGGACTTCCACTCACCATGGCCGACTTGGCTACAACTGCTGCTGCGTGCCCAATCTGCCAGCAGCAGAGACCAACACTGAGTATCTGATATGGCACTGTTCCTTGAGGTGATCAGCCAGCAACCTGGTGGCAGGCTGATTACATTGGACCGTTTCCATCATGGAAACAGCAGCATTTTGTTCTTCCTGGAATAGACACTTACTCTGGATACAGACTTCCCTTCCTTGCTCTCAGTGCTTCTGTCAAAACTACCATTCATGGACTTACGGAATGCGTTATCCACTGTCATGGTGTCCCACCGAGCATCGCCTTGGGTCAGGGTACTCACTTCACAGCATATGAAGTGCAGCAGTGGGCCCATGTTCATGTAATTCAACATTCTTACTGTGTTCCCCATCATCCTGAAGCAGCTAGCTTGATAGAATGATGGAATGGCCTTTTAAAGACACAGTTATGGCCCCAGCTAGGTGACAATATCTTGCAGGTTTGGGGCAGTGTTCTCCAGGAGGCTGTGTATGCTCTAAACCTGTGTCCGATATATGGTGCTGTTTCTCCTCTAGTCAGGATTTATGGGTCCAGAAATGAAGGGCTGGAAATGAAAGTGGCACCACTCATTATTACCCCTAGTGCCCCACTCACAAAATTTTTGCTTTCTGTCACCATGACCTTATGTTCTGCAAGTCTAGAGGTCTTATTTCCAAAGGAGGAATGCCCCCACATGGAGCCACATCACTGATTCCATTGAATTGTAAGTTAAGAATACCACCTGACCTCTGGGGGCTCTTTAGGCCTCAGGATCAACAGACAAAGAATGGAGTTACCATATTTGCTGGTGTGATTGATCCTGATTACCAGGATGATATCAGATTGCTGTTACATAATTGAGATAAAGAAATGCATGTCTATAATACAGGAGGTCCCTTTGGGCATCTCTTAGTACTGCCACACCCTGTGATTAAAGCCAATGAAAAACTAGAGCAACCCAATTCCAACATGACTACTAATGGCCCAGATGCTTCAGGAATGATGGTTTGGGTCACCCCACTGGGCAAAAACCATGACCAGCTGAGGTGCTTGCTGAAGGCAAAGGCATTATGGAATGTGTAGGTGGAAGAACATAGTTCTAAATACCAGTTACAACCACATGACCAGTTTCAGAAATGAGGACTGTAATTTTTAAGAGTATTTCTGCCTTGCATGTGTGCTTCAAATATTTTTTTCTCACATAAAATACAAAATGTAAACAGGGCCAGTGCATATTCATTTGTATGTGTGTTCCTTGTATCATGTTTGTTACAATTATGACTTTATAATTGTTTTTATTCAGAGGTTATGTATGGTTTAAAACGTGTTCAGGTCCTAAGTTGAGAAGGGGTAGATTGTGATAGTTAAGGTTGTCTGTCATCTTGGCTGGGCCATGTTTCTCGGTGGTTTGGCAGTTATGATGTAGTTTGACAGTCCTATGATGATGTGATCACTTCCATGGTGACATTTGATATGTGATCACTTCCATGATGGATCTGCTGTGAGTAGCCAATCAATTGAAAGGGAATTTCCTTGGGGGTATGGCCTGCAATGAATATAAAGGGACTTTCTGGCAATGCTCGTGGGCTTCTGTTAACTCTGGATCCTGCAGCTGGCTCCTGTTCACCTCCAATTCTTGGAACTTGAGCTAGCAGCTTACCTGCCATCATGCCTGCTGATCTTGGGATTCGTCAGTCTTTGCAGGCTCTGAGCAAGAGCCCTGCTGTCTAGCCTGCTGATTTTGGGTTCACCAGCCCCTGCAGCCATGTGAATCAGGAGAAGCCTCTACCCTGATTCACAAACTTGGAACATTCCAGCCTCTACAACTGTGTGAGCCATTTCCTTGATATAAATCTCTATGTATTTATATGCTTTACTGATTTTACTTCTCTAGAGACCCCAACCTAAGACAATCCCTGCTCAACTTGCCCATCTGGCCTGTACAGAAGACAGACGGATCTTAGCAAATGTCAGTGGATTATCATAAATGTAATCAGGCACTCACTTCATTTGTAGCTGCTTTTCCAGATGTTGTTTTGTCCTTGGAGGAAATCTTCATCTCCTTTGGTACCTGGTTTGTAGCTATTTAGCTGACAAATGCTTCTCTTTCTATACCTGTTAGTAAAGACTGTCAAGAACCATTTGCTTTCAGCTGGCAAGGCCAACAATACGTCAGTTCACTGTCCTGACTCATATATGTCATCTCTCCTGTTCTATATCATAGTCTAGTTTTAGAGATATATATTGCCTTTTTCTTCTATGAGACGTCTTTCTGGCTCATTACATTGGTGATGTATTGCTGGCTGAAACTATGAGGAGGAAATAGCAACTAATAAGGACACATTGGAATTACCCTTGTGGGCCTGCATTGGGAAGTAAATCCCACAAAAATTCAGGGGCCTGCTACCTTGTTGAAGTTTTAGGGGCCCAGTGGTCTAGGGCATTGTCATGGATTGAATTGTGTCCCACCAAAATATCTGTCAACTTGGCTAGGTCATGATTCCCAGTATTTTATGATCGTGTACCATTTTGTCATCTGATGGGATTTCCCTATGTGTTGTAAATCCTATCACTATGATGTAATAAGATGAATTAGTGGCAATTTTGTTGATGAGATAGACAAGATTAGAGAGTGTCTTAAGCCAATCTGTTTTGAAGATATAAAAGAGAGAAGTGATCAGAGAAACATGGAGACATCATACCACCAAGAAAGCAGTGCCAGGAGCAGAGCGCATCCTTTGGACCTGGGATTCCTGCTCAGAGAGGCTCCTAGTCGAGGGGAAGATTGGCAACAGGGACCTTCCTCCACAGCCAACAGAGAAATCCTTCCCCTGGAGCTGACGCCCTGAATTTGGACTTCTAGCCTACTAGACTGTGAGAAAATAAATTTCTGTTTGTTGAAGCCTATCCGCTTGTGGTATTTCTGTTACAGCAGTGCTAGATAACTAAGGCATTTAGAGATATTCCTTTTAGGGTAACAGATAAGTTACTGCATCTGGCCCCTCTTACCACTAAGAAACAGGTACCACGCTTAGTGGGCACCTTGGATTTTAGAGGCAACATGTGCCCCATTTGGAACTGCTACTCTGACCTATTTACTGAGTAACCAGAAGAGCTACCACTTTTGAGTGGGATCCAGAATAAGAGAAAGCTGTGCATCTGGCCCAGGCTGCTACATAAACTGCTCCGCTGTTTATGGTCCATGACCCAGCAGATCCATTGTTGCCTGAAGTGTCAGTGGTGCATAAGGGTGCTGTTTAGAACTTTGGCAGGCCCCCATAGGGAAATTACACCACATATTCTTAAGATTTTTAAAAACAAAGCCATACCATTCTCTGTGGACAGCTATGCCCCTTTCGAGAAACAGCTTTTGGCTTGCTATTAGGCCCTAGTAGAGACTGAAAACTTAACCAAGGCCACCAAGTTACCATGTGACCTGAGCTTTCCACCATGAATTGAGTATTGTCTGACCCCTCAAACCATACAG
Source organism: Elephas maximus indicus (assembly GCF_024166365.1). Classification (NCBI taxonomy): domain Eukaryota; kingdom Metazoa; phylum Chordata; class Mammalia; order Proboscidea; family Elephantidae; genus Elephas; species Elephas maximus. The sequence goes on from NC_064826.1 coordinate 132,460,004, forward strand.
TTTATTCTTCACAGCAGTAATTCATCATTAAATGGAAATAGATATACAAGACTGAGCTTAAGCAGATCCTGAAGGCACAAGTATGCCCATGAGTGCTGTTAATGCTACATTTTCTTCTCTCTCTTAAACCACAGCTATGGCCACGTGGAGAATTCCCTATAAACAGTTGATTGAGGAGGAAGTAAACTTAGGCTTGGATTGGATTATTCTGATGTGAGCACCATTTGGATTAGGACAGCTGTAGCACCACAGCCCCACTCTGGAATGGTCCTGAAGGTCAGTGTTGAATCATCTTTGTGGGCAAACATTTGAGGGGTGCACCTGGCTGTTCATATTGCCTGGAAGGAGAGATGGCCAAATATATGGGTCTACACTGATTCATACTTTGTGGCTTATTGTTTTTTATGGTTGGTCAAGAACACAGTGGAAAATTTGTGAGGAGATCTGAGGAAGAGGTGTGTGGATATACCTTTCCAAATGAGCACAGGGTGTAAATATAATTGTGTCCCATGTGAATACTCAACAAAGGGTAATCTCAGTAGAGGAAGATTTAATAATCAGGTGGATAAGAGAACCCATACTGTGAATGTCAGCTTCTTTTCTCAGCCACTCTTGTCATTGCCCGGTAGGCTCATGAACAAAGTGGCCATGGCAGTAGTGAAGGAGGTTAGGCATGGCCCTCACCAAGGCTGACCTGGCTACAGTCACTCTTATGTGCCAATCTGCCAACAGCAGATATCAACAATAAGCAATTATTTTGGGACCATTCTCTGGGTGGATCAGTTAGACCACTTCCAACATGAAAGTTGCAGTGCTTTTTTTCCTAATAGAAAAGACATTTTTCCTGGATGTGAATTTGCAATCTCTGCCTGCAACGCTTCTGTAAAAGCTAACATCCATGTAGTTACAGAATGCCTCATCGCCCACCATGGTATTCTAAACAGACTTGCTAGGGACCAGGAAACTTACTTCTCAGCAATATGGGCCTATAATCATGGAATTCTCTGGTCATACCCTGTTTTCCATCATCCTGAACCAGCTGACTTGATAGAACTGTGGAATGACCTTCTGAAGTCTCATTTATATCTCTAGCTAAGTGACAGCACTTTGCTAGACTTGTGTAATATCCTCAAAGTATGGTATGTGCTTTAAATCAGTGTCTGATATTTGACTGTTTCTCTCGTACCTTGAATTCATGGATTCAAAATCAAGAGGTACAAGTGGGAGAAGCTTTTCTTTCACTATTACTTCTAGTAATCCACTAGAAAGATTTTTGCTTCCCATCCGTGGACTGTAGGCTCTGCAGGTCTAGAAGCCTTTGTTCCGAGGGGAGGAATACTTCTACTAGGAAACACAATGATTCTATTGAACTGGAAGTTGAGACTTCACAAGGGCTCTACAAGGCATTGAATTCAAAGGCAAGGAAGAGGACTGCCATACTGACTGGCTGATTGATCCTGATTATTAATAGGAAATTGGTTTGCTACTGTTCATTTTGTGTAATTTGGGTAATCCCCCATGTGTCTGTCAGTTTTTCATGTTGCTGTGATGCTGGAAGCTGTGCCACCCATATTCAAATACCAGCAGGATCACTCATGGCGGACAGGTTTCAACTACGCTTCCAGACTATGACCGACTAGGAAGAAGGACCCGGTGGTCTACTTCTGAAAAGAATTAGCTAGTGAAAACCTTATGAATAGTAGTGGAACATTGTCTGATACAGTTCTGGGAAATAAGCCCCTCAGGTTGGAAGGCACTCAGAGACAACTGGGTAAGAGCTGCCTCCTCAAAGTACAGTCGACCTTAATGATGTGGATGGAGTAAAGCTTTCGGAACCTTCATTTGCTGATGTGGCATGACTCAGAATGAGAACAGTTGCAACGATCCATTAATAATGGGAACATGGAATGTACAAAGTATGAATCTAGGAAAATTGGAAATCCTCAAAAATGAAATGGAACGCATAAGCATCGATATTCTAGGCATTAGTGAGCTGAAATGGACTGGTATTGGACATTTTGAATCAGACGATCACATCATCTACTATGCCGAAGAATGAAAACTTGAAGAGGAATGGTGCTGCATTCATTGTCAAAAAGAACATTTCAAAATCTGTCCTGAAGTACAGTAGTGTTAGTGATAAGGTCATATCCATTTGCCTACAAGGGAAACCAGTTAATACAACTACTATTCAAATTTACACACCAATCACTAAGGACAAAAATGAAGAAATTGAAGATTTTTACCAACTTTTACAGTCTGAAATTGATCGAACATGCCATCAGGATGCATTGATAATTGCTGGTGATTGGAATGCAAAAGTTGGATACAAAGAAGGATCAGTAGTTGGAAAATATGGCCTTGGTGATAGAAAAGATCCTGGAGATCTCATGATAGAATTTTGCAAGACCAATGACTTCTTTATTGCAAATACCTTTTTTCACCAACATGAACAGCAGCTATACACGTGGACCTTGCCGGATAGAATACACAGAGATCAAATTGACTACATCTGTGGAAAGAGGCGATGGAAAAGCTCAATATCATCAGTCAGAACAAGGCCAGAGGTCAACTGTGGAACAGATCATCAATTACTCATATGCAAGTTCAATTTGAAGCTGGAGAAAATTAAAAGAAGTCCACGAGAGCCAAAGTATGACCTTGAGTATATCCCACCTGAATTTAGAGACCATCTCAAGAATAGATTTGACACACTGAACACTAATGACCAAAGACCAGATGACTTATGGAAGGACATCGAGGATATCATCCATGAAGAAAGCAAGAGGTCCTTAAAAAAAACAAAAGAAAGAAAAGACCAAAATGGATGTGAGAAGAGACTCTGAAACTTATTTTTGAACATAGATTAGGTAAAGTGAAAGGAAGAAATGAAATCAAAGGGCAGTTCAAAAGAGAAAGTAAAGTATTAAAATGGCATGTGCAAAGAGCTGGAGAGAGAATACCAAAAGGGAAGAACAGGCTCAACATTTCTCAAGTTGAAAGAACTGAAAAAAAATCAAGCCTCCAGTTACAATATTGAAGAATTCTATGGAAAAATATTAAACAACGCAGGAAGCATCAAAAGAAGATGGAAGGAGTACTTAGAGTCACTTTAGCAAAAAGAATTGGTCAACTTTCAACCAAGAATTGGTCAACTTTCTGGAGGTAGCATATGATCAGGAACCAATGGTACTAAAGGAAGAGGTCCAAGCTGCACCAAAGCATTGGTGAAAAACAAGGCTCCAGAAGTTGATGGAGTAACAATTGAGCTGTTTCAACAAACAGATGCAGCACTGAAAGTGCCTGCTAATCTATGCCATGAAATTTGGGAGACAGCTACCTGGTCAACTGACTGGAAGAGATCCATATGTATGCCTATTCGTAAGAAAGGTGATCCAACCAAATGTGGAAATTATCGTACAATATCATTAATATCACATGCAAGTAAAATTTTACTGAAGGTCATTCAAAAGCAGTTGCAGCAATACATCGACAGGGAACTGCCAGAAGTTCAAGTCAGATTAAGAGGACGTGGAACCAGGGATATCATTGCTGATGCCAGATGGATCCTGGCTGAAAGAGAATACCAGAAGGATGTTTACCTATGCTTTATTGACTATGCAAAGGCATTGAACTGCGTGGATCATAACAAATTTTGGATAACATTGCAAAGAATGGGAATTCCAGAACACTTAATTGTGCTCTTAAGGAGCCTGTAAATTAAGAGGCAGTCATTTGAACAGAACCAGGGGATACTGCATGATTTAAAGTCAGGAAAGGTGTCTGCCAGGTTTGTATCCTTTCACCATACTTATTCAGTCTGCATGCTGAGCAAATAATCTGAGAAGCTAGACTGTATGAAGAAGAATGGAGCATCAGGATTGGAGGAAGTCTCATTAACAAGCTGCGTTATGCAGGTGACACAACCTTGCTTGCTGAAAGTGAAGAGGACTTGAAGCACTTACTGCTGAAGATCAAAGACCACAGCTTTCAGTATGGATTACACCTCAACATAAAGAAAACAATAACCATCGCAACTGGACCAATAAGGAACATCATGATAAGTGGAGGAAAGGTTGAGGTTGTCAAGGATTTCATTGTACTTGGATCCACAATCAACACCCATGGAAGCAAAAAAAAAAAAAAAAAAAAAACCAAACTCACTGCCGTTGAGTCGATTCAGACTCATAGTGGCCATATAGGACAGAGTAGAACTGCCCCATATGCTTTCCAAGGAGCGCCTGGTGGATTTGAACTGCCGACATTTTGGTTCACAGCTGTAGCACTTAACCACTACACCACCAGGGTTTCCATGGAAGCAGCAGTTAAGAAATCAAACTACACATTGCATTGGGGCAAATCTCCTGCAAAAGTCCTTTTTGAAGTGTTAAAAAGCAGAGATGTCACTTTGAAAACTGAGGTATGCTTGACCCAAGCCACGGTATTTTCAATTGCATCATATGCATGGGAAAGCTGGACAATGAGTAAAGAAGACCGAGTTGACGGCTCTAAATTATAGTGTTGGCAAAGAATATTGAATATACCATGAACTGCCAAAAGAACAAACACATCTGTCTTGGAAGAAATACAGCTAGAACGCTCCTTAGAAGCAAGGATGGCAAGACTACATCTCACATACTTTGGATATGTTATCTGGAGGGATCAGTCCCTGGAGAAGGACATCATGCTTGATAAAAGTAGAGGATCAGCAAAAAAGAGGAAGACCCTCAATGAGATGGATCGACACAGTGGCTGCAACAATGGCCCTAACCATAACAAAGATTGTGAGGATGGTGCAGGACTGGGCAGTGTTTCATTTTGTGGTACACAGGGCTGCTGTGAGTTGGGACAACAACAACAATTTGGGTAATGAGGTGTATGTCTGGAATGCAAGAGATCATCTACACTGCCTCTTAGTACTCCTGTATTTGGTGATGAAAGTCAATAGAAAATTACAATCTTATTCAAGCTGGAGTGCTAATGACCCAGACGCTTCAGGAATGAAGGTTTGAGTCAACTCACATGCAAAGAATGACCAGCTGTGGTGCTTGCTGAGAAATGTGGAAGAGGTAGATGAGGAAAACCAAAACAAACCATACCAGCTGCCATCAAGTTGATTCCAACTCAAAGCAACCCCATGTGTTTCAGAGTACAACTGGACTGCATAGATTTTCTTGAGTGACCTTTTGGAACCAGATCACCAGGTCTTTCTTCCAAGGCACCTCCATGTGGGTTTGAACCTCCAAAGTTTCAGTTGTATCTAAGAGCTTAACTGTTTGTGCTACCTAGGGGTTCCGGTAGATCAAGTGTCATTATAAATACTGTAGGATTGCTATGAGTTGAACCTGTCTCAACAGCAATGGGTTTGGTTTTGGTTTGGTTTGATTTATGACCATATGACTAGTTGCAGAAACAAGGAGTGTGATTGCTGAGTACTTGGTCCTTATTTTGAAAAAAGTATGTTTGTATATAAATTAACAGAGTGTTTTTGCTTTCTTGCCCTCTCATCACCTCAGCATTTAATGTGAGATGTGTTAATAGTCACTAGTTAAGTTACTATTTAAATATATCAGTATATAAGCTGCAGGATATCAACAGATGGGTGTGAATCGTGTAGGAGAGGAATGAATGTCACTTGAAGACACGCACACACAGACTTTGTATAGTCTTCTGAGGAAAAGATTAACATGTTTTTGGTTGTCTGAAGGATAGTTGCTTATGTTAGGAGGTAGTAGCATGACTTTGCTTTTGTTTTCCTTTGGAGATTAGAGGTGGTTTAAAGGGATGTTTATGAGTTCCATGTACAAGGGGTAGGCTGAGGTTGCTTTGTAATGTGTCTGCTTGGCGAGGCTGAATTACATTTCCCAAATTTTCCATTCGTGTATGTTTCCAATTGAGGTAAGCCACAAGAAAGATTCTTGTGCAAGATTTAGAGGGTATAAATGAAGTAGCCACCACTTTGTAGGTTGCACACTTTGTCACCAATCTACTGACTCACCTCATTGGTGTGAGGCAGCAGCTGAGCCTGCGTCTTCTCCTCAAAGCAGTCCACTTTCCATTGGGTCCTCCTTTAACAACTCTGACACCTGGACCAGGGGAGCATGCTTCACTTAATTATGAAAGACCTTAGCTTTTGCAGGATGTACTGCAAGATCAGAGCTAATGAGAAGTGACATGGGTTTCATCCCAACTTTTTGGGCTCCAGTTTTTACTTGTGGTTTCTAGCTTGTTCTTGATGCCTCTACCTCACATGCCATCTGAATAATGACAATATTGAGGCTCATTGTGTGATTCCGTTTATTTATATACATGTGTCTGTGTTTGTATGTGTGTGGAGAGATGAAATTACAGGTAAAATTAAGATCTTTATTTTTCTCAATGTTGTTACTTTTTCCTGAGGTACTAATATTATTAGGTTAATTTCTTGCCTTCCAAATTTCTTCTCCTTTTTGTGTGTGTGTGTGTGGAAGTATTTTTAAAAAATGCCATTTCAATGCTTTCTATACGTATAATTCGGTGACATTAATTAGGTTCATCATGTTGTGTAACCATCACCACTGTGCGTTTCCAAGTTTTTTCCATCACCTTTAACAGAAGCTCAGTGACCCTAAGCAATGACTCCCTCTTACCCCCTCCATCCCGAGTAACCACTAATAAACTTTGGTCTCTATACATGTCCCTATTCTAGATATTTTATGTAAGTGGGATCATAAAATATTTGCCTTTTGTGACTGACATTTTACTCAGCATAATGTGTTCAAGGTTCTTTCATTATGTAGCATGTGTCAGGACTTCATTTCTTCATGGCTGAGCACTATCCCATTAGATGTATATACTACATTTTGTTCATTCATCTGTTGATGGGCATCTGGGTTGCCAATGGACATTTGGCTATTGTGAATACTGCTGCAGTGAACATTGGTGTACAAGGATCTATTTGCATTCTTGCTTTCAATTCTTTTGAGAGTATACTGAGGAGTGGAATTTTGCTGAATCACATGGCAATTCTATGTTTAATTTTTTGAGAAACAACTGTTTTCCACGTCAGCTGTACCATTTTACAAACCCACCAGCAATATATGAAGATTCCAGTTCCTCCACTTCTTCATCAACACCTATTTCCAGTTTCTTATCATAACCATCTTAATGGGGGTGAAGTGAGATAATAAAAATCTCATTATGACAATTTATGACTAATGATGTTGAATATCTTTTCTTGTGCTTCTTGACCATTCATATTTCTTCTTCGGTAAAATTATCTTCAAGTCATTTGCCCTTTTTTAAGTTGGGTTGTTAGTCTTTTTGTTATGTTATATGAGTTTTTTTATATATTCTGGATATTAAACCCTTATCCAGTATATGAGTCCCAAACTTTTTCTACCAATCTGTAGGTTGTCTGTTCCATTGTTTTTGATGAACATAAGTTTTTAATTTTGATTAAGTACCATTTATCAATTTTGTCTGTTTTTGCTTATACTTTTAGTGTCATCTAGGAATATGTTGTGAAAAACTGGGTCCCGAAGCATTAACCCTATGTTTTGATCTAAGAATTTTATGACTTCAGTTCTAGCATTTAGTTCCTTGATCCATTTTGAGTTAATTTTCATGTACGATGTAAGGTATAGGCTCAATTTCATTATTTTGCATGTGGAAATCCATTTGTTCCAGCACCATTTATTGAAGAGGCTATTCTTCCCCCATTGAATAGACTTAGCACCCTTGTTGGAAATCCATTGACCAGGGATACACAGTCTTATTTCTGTACTCTCAGCTCTAGTCCATTGGCCTATATGTCTGTTATTCCTGTAGCTTTGCAGTATATTTTGAGATTGGGAAGCATGAGTCCTCCTACTCTGTTCTTCTTTTTCAAGATTGCGTTGGCTATTTGGAGTCCCTTGCAGTTCCATACAAATTTGAAGATTGGCTTTCCATTTCTGAAAAGAAGCCTGTTGAAATGGGTATTTTGCTGAATCTAAACTTCTTTTGGGTAGTATTGACATCTTAAAAATATTGAGTCTTCCAATCCATGAACATGGAATATGCTATTTAGGTCTTCTTTAGTTTCTTTTAGTAATGATGTATAGTTTTCAGTGTACAAGTCTTTCACTTCTTTGGTTAAATTTATTCCTAGGTATTTTATTCTTTTAGATGTTATAAATGGAATTGTTGCCTTAATTTCCCTATCAAAACGGTCATTGCTGATGTATAGAAACACCACTGGTTTGTTATATGTTGACTTTGTGTATGATTGATGCCATCTGCAAATAGAGATAGTTTGCTTCTTCCTTTCCAATTTGGATGCTTTTTTTTTTTTAATTCCTTGCCTTATTACTCTGGATAGAGAAGTTCCAGTACTATGTTGAATAGCAGTGGTGAAAAGAGGTATTCTTGTCTTATTCCCAGTCTTAGGGGGAAATCTTTCAGTATTATGTTAGCTGTGTATTTTTTAAAAAATATTCTTTATCATGTTGATGAAGTTCTATTCTTAGTTTACTGGATATTATCATATGGGTGTTGGATCTTTGTCAACTGCTGTTTCTACATTTATTGAAATGATCATGTGTTTTTTTCTTCATTCTCCTAATGTATATTACATGACTGACTTTCTTATTTTGAACCACCATTGCAATTCTGAGATAAATCCCATTTGGTTATGGTATATAATCCTTACAATATGCTACTAGATTCTGTTTCCTAGTATTTTTTTGAAAATTTTTGCATCTGTATTCATAAAGGATATTAGTCTGTAGTTGTCTTGTGTCTTTATCTGGGTTTAGTATAGGGGTAATGCTGGACTTATTGTTCCCTCCTGTCTTAGTTTTCTAGTGCTTCCATAAGTGGGTGGCTTTAAAGAACAGAAATTTATTGTCATATTTCTGGAGGCTAGAAGTGCAAATCAGAGTATCAGCCATCTTTATTCCTTCTGACGTTCTGAAAGAGGAACTGTTTCATGCCTCTCTCCTAGCTTCTAGTAGCTGCTGGAATCCTTGGAATTCCTTGGTTTGTAGATTCATTTGTCTCCATCATCATATGGACATCCTCCTCTATGTGTGACATCATCTCCTTATCTATTCTTCCCTTTTAGAAGACATCACTCAGAAAGAATTAGTATTAGGACCCACCCCACTCTGGTAAGAACTCAATAACATAACTAAAGAAAGGCCATATTTCTAAACAGGGTCACATTCACAAAGTCAGGGGTTAGAACTTCAAAGAACCAACTTTTGATTTTGTTGATTATCTCTATTGTTTTTCTATTCTCTATTTCTTTATCTGTGCTGTAGTATTTACTATTTCCTTTTTCTGCAAGCTTTGGGTTTAGTTTGCTCTTCTTTTTCTAGTGCCTTAAGGTGTAAATACAGATTATTGATTTGTGATGTTTCTTCTTTTTTGATCTAAGCATTTACAGTTGTAAAATCCCTCTGAACTCTTCACTACATCCTATAACTTTTCATGTTTTGCTTTCATTTTCATTTGTCCCTAAGAATTGTCTAATTTCCTTGTGCTTTCTTCTTTGACCCATTGGTTATATAAGAGTATGTTGTGTAATTGCTACATATCTACATTTTTTTTCAGTTTTCCTTCTGTTCATTTCTAGTTTTACTTGTTTGTGGCCAGAAAAGATACTTGGTAGAATTTCAGTTTTGTTGTTGTTGTTGTTGAGACTTGATTTGTGACCTAACAGGTGGTCTGTCCTTTTGAATGATCCATTTGCACTGGAGAAGAATATGTATTTTGCTCTTGCTGAGTAGGCTGTTCTATATATGTGTGTTAGGTTAAAAAAATAAAATAATTTATTAATTTTTTTTAACCTAACACACATATATTAGTGTTGTTTAAATCGTCCGTTTCCTTAATGATTTCTAACTAGATGTTCTATTCATTATTGAAAGTGATGTTTTAAAGTCTCCAACTAAAAATGTATTTTCCCTTTCAATTCAGTCAATGTTTGCTTCATATAGTTTGGGGCAATGTTGTTAGGTGCATATATGTTTATAATTGTTGTATCTCCTTGAGGAACGGAACCATTTATGTTTCTTGTTTGTCCTTGTAACAGGTTTTTTGTTGTTGTCGTTAATTTGGGTTTTTTTTTTTTTTTTTACTTAAAATATATTTTGTCTGATGGTAGTAGAGTCACCTGAGGTCTCTTTTGCTTACTATTTTCCTGGGATATTTTTTCCATCCTTTCACTTTCAGTGTATTTGTATTTTTGGATGTAAGGTATGACTCTTGTAGACAGCATAGAATTGGATCTTTTTTTAATCCATTCTGCTAATCTCTGCCATTTGATTGGAGAGTTTAATCTGTTTTACATTTAAAGAAATTACTGATAAGGAAGGACTTCTACTATTTGCTATTTATTTCTGAGTGTCTTATACCTTTGCTGTCCCTCAGTCTCTCAAATACTGTCTTCTTTTGTGTTTAGTTGATTTTTTTTGCAGTGAATGGTTTTGATCCGTTTCTCATTTCCTTTTTTATATTGTTAAAAATATTTTCTTGATGGTTAATATGCGCATTACTTTTAACATCCTAAATTTATAACAGTCTAATTTGAATTGATACCAACTTAGCTTCTATAGCATATGAAATCTTTATTTCTATAAAGCCCAGCCATTTCCTTTTATTTTGCTGTTTTCACAAATTACATCTTTATACATTTTATTTTTCAAAACATAAGTTCATAATTATTTTTTGCATTTGTTTTAAATCACATAGGGCATAAAAGATAGAGTTATAAATAACAAATATAATAATAATGGCTTTTATATTTTCTCATATATTTACCTTTACTGGAGATTTTTATTTGTTTATATGGTTTTGAATTACTGCGTAATGTCCTTTCATTTCAACATGTAGGACTCTTGGTATTTCTTGTCAAGCAGGTCTTATCAAAGAGAACTTCTTGAACTTTTATCTGTGAGTGTATCGGTTTTTGAAGCATACTGTTGCTGAATAAAGAACTCTTGGTTGACAATTTTTTCTTTTCTTTTAGCACTTTAAATATGTCATCCTACAGCCTTCTGGCCTTCATGTTTTGTGTTGTCTTTTTTTTTTTTTAATAATATTTTATTGTGTTTTTGGTAGATGTTTACACAGCAAAGAGGTTCCTATTTGACAATTTCTATACAAATTGTTCAGTAACAGTTACACTTTCACAATGTGTCAGGATTCTCTTAAATTGTGTTCCAGTTGTTTCATTTCCAGTGCTCTAGTTTCCCTACCCCGTTATCTTCTCATTTGCTTTAGAGTAATTGTTGACCTTTTGGTCTCATATAGGTGTTTTTTTAATGGAGCACTGTACTCATCCTTTTTTGTGTGTGCCAATCTGTTATTTCACTAAAAGGTAACCTTAGGGGATAGTTTCAGTTCAAGATTTAAAGAGTATCTCAGGATGATAGCCTCAACTGATCCGGTAATTCTGGGCTTTTTAGGAATTTGATTTCTGTTCCATGATTTTCTCCCATCCTATCAGGGTCCATCTATTGTGGCCCTGATCAGAACAGTCAGTAGTGGTAGCCAGGCACCATGTAGTTCTTCTGGTCTCAGGGTAGATCAGGCTGTGGCTCGTGTAGGCTTTTAGCCCTGTAGACTAGCTTCTTCTCTGAGACTTTGGCTTCCTTCTTTCTCTTTTGCTCCTGATGAGTAGAGACCAATAGTTGTATCTTAGATGGCTGCTCATAGTCTTTTAACACCCCAGACTTGAACTTTGTATACTGTATTATGCTAATTGACTGAGTTGTCCCATGAGACTTAGGTCCTGAGCCTTTGAACCCAAAAAAACAATCTCACAAGGTGTTTGGTTATGTCTGAGAATTATCTGTAAATGTATATGCATGCACACACATCTCTACATACAAATACATATAGACACTTCTATCTGTGCACATATATATCACACCTGGACTTACCCATATACATGTATGCTTTTACTCATACTTATGTGACCATACACTTGTTTTTTGGTTATTTCTGGTGTTGTTGCCAAATTAAATACCATTTTTGAACACAAACCATTTTTCTCTTGTGTGCTTCTTAGGCATTGTTTACTTTGGTCAACCTGTGCATATTACAGCCACATTCAGTGTGATCCAACCAAATGCAGAAATTATCGAACAATATCATGAATATCACATGCAAGTAAAATTAGGGTGAAGATCATTCAAAAGTGGCTGCAGGAGTGTATTAACAGAGAACTGCCAGAAATTCAGGCCAGATTCAGAAGAGGATGTGGAACCAGGGATATCATTGCTGATGTCAGGTGGATCTTGGCTGAAAGCAGAGAATATCAGAAAGATGTTTACCTGTATTTTATGGACTATGCAAAGGCATTCGACTGTGTGGATCATAACAAATTATGGACAATATTTTGAAGAATGGGAATTCCAGAACACTTAATTCATTAAGAGGCAGTTGTTCAGACCGAACAAGGGGATACCGTGTGGTTGAAAGTCAGGGAAGGTGTGCATCAGGGTTGTATCCTTTCACCATACCTATTCAATGTGTATGCTCAGCAAATAATCCGAGAAGCTAGACTGTATGAAGAAGAACCAGGCATCAGGATTGGTGGAAGACTCATTAGCAACCTGCATTATGCAGATGACACAACCTTGCTTGCTGAAAGCAAAGAGGACTTGAAGCACTTACTAATGAAAATCAAAGACCACAACCTTCAGTATGGATTACACCTCAACATAAAGAAAACCAAAATCCGGAGGCGGGGCCAAGATGGCTGACTAGGTAGACGCTACCTCGGATCCCTCTTTCAACAAAGACTCAGAAAAACAAGTGAATCGATCACATACATGACAATCTACGAACTCTGACCATCAAACACAGATCTAAAGAGTTGACCTGAGTGACAGAGACTGAGAACTAACAACCAAGGGGAAGCAGCGACTGTTTTCGGAGGCTGGAGCCAGCGTCCCAGTCAGGAAACCTTGGCGCTGGGCTTTGGACTGGGCACAGGGGAGCTGAGCATGGCACCCTGAGACAGCGCAAACATGGGGCGCAGCCCTAGCCCCCTGAACTGACCTCGGGGGAAGTCCAACCAGTACACGCAGGCAGCACAGTGATGCGGCTGACAGGAGGAGAAGTCACTGGGAGGCAGCGACTGGTTTTGGAGCTGGGAGTGCAGTGTCCCAGCCAGGGAACCTTGGCGCTGGGCTTTGGACTGGGAGCAGAGAAACTAACCGTGGCTTCTGAGACAGCGCAAGAACGGGACGTGGGCCTGACCATCAGAGACAATCTCTACCCACCCAGCGCACACAGTCGACATGCCCCTCAGGAATCTCAGATAAAACAGTCATCCCAAGCAAGATAAGTAACATTGTCTATATTCTGGGGTGCTATTCTCTCCTGTTTATCTGAACCCTCCTCTCCCCTTCTGAGGCGGCTTCATTAACATTGGAATTTCCTGAGCCAGAGAGAGAACTGCTGCACGGTTTTTCTTTTCCTTTTTTTTTTTTTTTGTCTTTTCCTAACCCATTCTTCTGGCCTGAGAGAAGCAAACCACAAAAAACCCAGGGACCAAAAATCATTCCCTAATTGGACTAAAAACACAGAACCAGCTCCGGCCAAGCATATGTGATCCACAGTCTTCAGCTTTCATCCCTACAGGGAACAAGGTGGCTATTATAATGCAAAGGCATTTCTGATAGGGATCTGACTGCAATTGTTTTAGCGGATTTACTGGAAAGACAAGTTTCCCAGGTCTGATATCTGTGTGTATTCAACAGAGCCCTCACTGACCCACAAAAGGGAACTGAGGGCTGAAGCTCCCCCCAGACCACCTAGCCTCCTGCCTTAGGGGTCTAAGGAGGGTGACACCTACCAATCTGTAGAGGTACTTGCATTGGGGGCCTAAGGTCTGGTGCACACAACTATCACCACTACTTCTCTAGGTGGACCCAAAATCAGATTCTACTCAAGAATAGTGAATGGACTCAGGCTTATATATCTGGTAACACCGCCAGCCAGCTGGTAATAGGACATAAGTGAGTCAAGGGCTACAACAATCAACACAGCTCCATCTAGTAGCCCATCTACGTATATTGAAAGAAAACAAAACAAGATAAGACTCAGTGAGCAAATATAGACTAAATCACTACAATATCTTAGTGATGGCTCAGAGACAGCAGTCGATATCAAACCACATAAAGAAGCAGACCATGACTGCTTCTACAACTCCCCAAACTAAAGAATCAAAATCTTCTCCAAATGAAGATACAATCCTAGAATTGCAAGATACAGAATATAAAAACTAATTTACAGAATGCTTCAAGACATCAGGGATGACCTCAGAAACGAAATAAGGCAATCTACAGAAAAAGCCAAGGAATACACTGATAAAGCAGTTGAAGAACTCAAAAAGATTTTTCAAGAACATAGTGGAAAAATTAATAAGTTGCAAGAATCCATAGAGAGACAGCATTCAGAAATCCAAAAGATTAACAATAAAATTACAGAATTAGACAATGCAATAGAAAGTCAGAGGAGCAGACGCGAGCAATTAGAATGCAGAGTGGGAGATCTGGAGGACCAGGGAGTTAACACCAAAACAGCTGAAAAAAATCAGATAAAAGAATTAAGAAAAATGAAGAAAACCTAAGAATCATGTGGGACTCTATCAGGAAGAATAACTTGAGTGTGACTGGAGTCCCAGAACAGGGAGGGACAACAGAAAACACAGAGAGAATAGTTGAAGATCTGTTGGCAGAAAACTTCCCAGACATCATGAAAGATGAAAGGATATCTATCCAAGATGCTCATCGAACCCCATTTAAGATTGATCCAAAAAGAAAATCACCAAGACAATATTATCATCAAAATTGCCAAAACCAAAGATAAAGAGAAAATTTTAAAAGCAGCCAGGAATAAAAGAAAGGTCTTCTACAATGGAGAATCAATAAGTTCAGACTACTGAGTAGAAACCATGCAGGCAAGAAGGCAGTGGGATGACATATACAGAGCACTGAAGGAGAAAAACTGCCAGTGAAAGATCATATATCCAGCAAAACTCTCTCTGAAATATGAAGGCGAAATTAAGACTTTTATTTTTTTTTTTTACAGATAAACACAAGTTTAGAGAATTTGTGAAAACCAAACCAAAGCTACAAGAAATACTAAAGGAAATTGGTCAGAAAACCAATAATATCAGATACCAGCACAACACAAGGTCACAGAACAGAGCTTCCTGATATCAACTCGAATAGGAAAATCACAAAAACAAATTAAGATTAATTAAAAACAAATTAAGATTAATTAAAAAAAAAACGCTCAAAACAGGGAATCATTGAAGTCAATACGTAAAAGATCACAATAATCAAAAAGAGGGACTAAATACAGGTGGCATAGAACTGCCATATGGAGAGGGATACAAGGTGATATAGGACAATACAGGTTAGGTTTTTACTTAGAAAAATAGGGGTAAATATTAAGGTAACCACAAAGAGGTATAACAACTCCATAACTCTAAATAAAAACCAAGAAAAATGTAACGACTCAGCAAACATAAAGTCAAATACTATGAAAATGGGGAACACACAATTTACAAAGAAAAACATCTCAGCACAAAAAAGTAAACGGAAAAATTAAATTGTCAACAACACACATAAAAAGGCATCAAAATGACAACAATAAACACATACTTACCTATAATTACCCTGAATGTAAATGGACTAAACGCACCAATAAAGAGACAGAGAGTCTTGGACTGGATAAAGAAACACGATCCGTCTATATGCTGCCTACAAGAGACACACCTTAGACTTAGAGACACAAACTAAAACTCAATGGATGAAAAAAAATATATCAAGCAAACAATAAGCAAAAAAGAAGAGGAATAGCAATATTAATTTCTGACAAAATAGACTTTAAACTTAAATCCACCACAAAGGATAAAGAAGGACACTACATAATGATAAAAGGGACAGTTGACCAGGAAGATATAACCATATTAAATATTTATGCACCCAATGACAAGGCTGCAAGATACATAAAACAAATTTTAACAGAACTGAAAAGTGAGATAGACACCTCCACAATTATAGTAGGAGACTTCAACACACCACTTTCGGAGAAGGACAGGACATCCAGTAAGAAGCTCAATAGAGACACGGAAGACTTAATTACTACAATCAACCAACTTGACCTCATTGACTTATACAGAACTCTCCACCCAACTGCTGCAAAGTATACTTTTTTTTCTAGTGCACATGGAACATTCTCTAGAATAGACCACATATTAGGTCATAAAACAAACCTTTGCAGAATCCAAATCATTGAAATATTACAAAGCATCTTCTCAGACCACAAGGCCATAAAAGTGGAAATCAATAACAGAAAAATTTGGGAAAAGAAATCAAATACTTGGAAACTGAACAATACCCTGCTGGGTTAGAAAAAAAGACTGGGTTAGAGAAGACATTAAGGAGGGAATAAAGAAACTCACAGAATGCAACAAGAATGAAAATACTTCTATCAAAACCTCTGGTACACAGCAAAAGCAGTGTTCAGAGGCCAATTTATATCGATAAATGCACACATACAAAAAGAAGAAAGCCAAAACCAGAGAACTGTCCCTACAACTTGAACAAATAGAAAGTGAGCAACAAAAGAATCCATCAGGCACCAGAAGAAAACAAATAATAAAAATTAGAGCTGAACTCAATGAATTAGAGAACAGAAAAACAATTGAAAGAAGTAACAAAGCCAAAAGCTGGTTCTTTGAAAAAATTAACAAAATTGATAAACCATTGGCCAGACTGACTAAAGAAATACAGGAAAGGAAACAACCCGAATAAGAAATGAGATGGGCCACGTCACAACAGACCCAACTGAAATTAAAAGAATCCTATCACATTATTATGAAAAATTGTACTCTTAACAAATTTGCAAACCTAGAAGAAATGGATGAATTCCTGGAAAAACACTACCTACCTAAACTAACACAATCAGAAGTAGAACAACTAAATGGACCCATAACAAAAAAAAAAAAAAGATTGAAAAGGTAATCAAAAAACTCCCAACAAAAAAAAGCCCTGGCCCGGACGGCTTTACTGCAGAGTTCTACCAAACTTTCAGGGAAGAGTTAACACCACTACTACTAAGGTATTTCAAAGCATAGAAAATGATGGAATACTGCCTAACTCATTCTATGAAGCCACCATCTCCCTGATACCAAAACCAGGTAAAGACATCACAAAAAAAGAAAATTACAGACCTATATCCCTCATGAACATAGATGCAAAAATCCTCAACAAAATTCTAGCCAATAGAATTCAAAAACAATTCAAAAAAATAATCCACCACGACCAAGTGGGATTCATGCCAGGTATGCAAGGCTGGTTTAATATTTGAAAAACCATTAATGTAATCCATCATATAAATAAAACAAAAGACAAAAACCAATTGATGCAGAAAAGGCATTTGACAGAGTTTTTAACACCTATTTATGATAAAAACTCTCACCAAAATAGGAATTGAAGGAAAATTCCTCAACATAATAAAGGGCATCTATACAAAGCCAACAGCCAACATCACTCTAAATGGAGAGAGCTTAAAAGCATTTCCCTTGAGAACAGGAACCAGACAAGGATGCCCTTTATCACCGCTCTTATTCAACATTGTGCTAGAGGTCCTAGCCAGAGCAATTAGGCTAGACAAAGAAATAAAGGGCATCCGGATTGGCAAGGAGGAAGTAAAATTATCTCTATTTGCAGATGACATGATCTTATACACAGAAAACCCTAAGGAATCCTCCAGAAAACTGCTGAAACTAATAGAAGAGGTTGGCAGAGTCTCAGGTTATAAGATAAACATACAAAAATCACATGGATTCCTCTACATCAACAAAAAGAACATCGAAGAGGAAATCACCAAATCAATACCATTCACAGTAGCTCCCAAGAAGATAAAATACTTAGGAATAAATCTTACCAAAGATGTAAAAGACCTATATAAAGAAAACTACAAAGTACTACTACTAGAAGAAACTAAAAAGGACCTACTTAAGTGGAAAAACATACCTTGCTCATGGATAGGAAGACTTAACATAGTAAAAATGTCTGTTCTACCAAAAGCCATCTATACATACAATGCACTTCCAATCCAAATTCCAATGACATTTTTTAATATGACGGAGAAACAAATCACCAACTTCATATGGAAGGGAAAGAAGGCTCGGATAAGTAAAGCATTACTGAAAAAGAAGAAGAAAGTGGGAGGCCTCACTCTACCTGATTTTAGAACATATAATACAGCCACAGTAGTCAAAACAGCCTGGTACTGGTACAACAACAGGCACATAGACCAATGGAACAGAATTGAGAACCCAGATATAAATCCATCCATAGATGAGCAGCTGACATTTGACAAAGGCCCAGTGTCAGTTAATTGGGGAAAAGATAGTCTTTTTAACAAATTGCTGGCATAACTGGATATCCATTTGCAAAAAAATGAAACAGGACCCATACCTCACACCATGCACAAAAACTAACTGCACGTGGATCAAAGACCTAAACGTAAAGACTAAAACGATAAAGATCGTGGAAGAAAAAATAGGGACAACGTTAGGAATAAACAGAATACAAAACATTACCAAAATTGACGAAGAGAAACCCGATAACTGGGAGCTCCTAAAATTCCAACACCTATGCTCATCTAAAGACTTCTCCAAAAGAGTAAAAAGACCACCTACAGACTGGGAAAGAATTTTCTCCTATGACATCTCCGACCAGTGCCTGATCTCTAAAATCTATATGATTCTGTCCAAACTCAATCACAAAAAGACAAACAACCCAATCAAGAAGTGGGCAAAGGACATGAACACGCACTTCACTAAAGAAGATATTCAGGCAGCTAACAGATACATGAGAAAATGCTCTCGATCATTAGCCATTAGAGAAATGCAAATTAAAACGATGATGAGATTCCATCTCACTCCAACAAGACAGGCATTAATCCAAAAAACACAAAATAATAAATGTTGGAGAAGCTGCGGAGAGACTGGAACTCTTATACACCGCTGGTGGGAATGTAAAATGGTACAACCACTTTGGAAATCTATCTGGCGTTTTCTTAAAACGTTAGAAATAGAACTACCATAGAACCCAGAAATCCCACTCCTCGGAATATACCTAGAGAAATAAGAGCCTTCACAGGAACAGATATATGCACACCCATGTTTATTGCAGCTCTGTTTAGAATAGCAAAAAGCTGGAAACAACCAAGGTGTCCGTCAATGGATGAATGGTTAAATAAATTGTGGTATATCCACACAATGGAATATTACGCATCGATAAAGAGCAGTGACGAATCGGTGAAACATTTCATGACATCGAGGAACGTGGAAGGCATTATGCTGAGCGAAATCAGTCAGAGGCAAAAGGACAAATATTGTATAAGACAACTATTATAAGATCTTGAGAAATAGTATAAACTGAGAAGAACACATACTTTTGTGGTTACGAGGGGGGGAGGGAGAAAGGGTGGGAGAGGGTTATTTACTGATTAGTTAGTAGATAAGACCTACTTTAGGTGAAGAGAAGGACAATACTTAATACACGGAAGGTCAGTTCAACTGGACTGGACCAAAAGCAAAGAAGTTTCCGGGATAAACTGAATGCTTCAAAGGTCAGCGGAGCAAGGGCGGGGGTTTGGGGACTATGGCTTAAGGGGACTTCTAAGTCAATTGGCAAAATAGTTCTATTATGGAAACATTCTGCATCCCACTTTGAAATGTGGCGTCTGGGGTCCTAAATGCTAACAAGCGGCCATCTAAGATGCATCAATTGGTCTCAGCCCACCTGGATCAAAGGAGAATGAAGAACACCAAGGTCACACAATAACTATGAGCCCAAGAGACAGAAAGGGCCAGATGAACCAGAGACTTACATCATCCTGAGACCAGAAGAACTAGGTGGTGCCCGGCCACAGTCGATGACTGCCCTGACAGGGAGCAGAACAGAGAACCCCTGACGGAGCAGGAGATCAGTGGGATGCAGACCCCAAATTCTCATAAAAAGACTAGACTTAATGGTCTGACTGAGACTAGAGGAATCCCGGCGGTCATGATCCCCAAACCTTCTCTTGGCCCAGGACAGGAACCATTCCTGAAGACAACTCATTGGACATGGAAGGGACTGGACAATGGGTAGGAGAGAGATGATGATGAAGGGTGAGCTACTTGTATCAGGTGGACACTTGAGACTGTGTTGGCATCTCCTGTCTGGAGGGGAGATAGGAGGGTAGAGAGTGTTAGAAAGTGGCAAAAGTGTCATGAAAGGAGATACTGGAAGGGCTGACTCATTAGGGGGAGAGTAAGTGGGAGTAAGGAGTAAGGTGTATATAAGCTTATATGTGACAGACTGACTTGATTTGTAAACGTTCACTTAAAGATCAATAAAAACTATTATTAAAAAAACAATATTAAAGGGTAAAAAAAATTTTGTAGAATAAAATTAAATTTTAAAGAAAAAAAAAGAAAACCAAAATCCTCACAATGGATCAATAACCAACATCATGATAACTGGAGAAAAGATTCAGGTTGTGGAGGATTTCATTTTACTTGTATCGTAACAGCAACTATGGGCATGGTGCAGAACCAGGCCGTGTTTCATTCTATAGTACCTAAGGTCGTTATGAGTCAGAGCTGACTTGACGGCATCTAACAACAACAACAACACAATTTAGAGACTGATTTCTGCTCCCTTCCCACCCATCACTGATAACTTCCAGTGAACATTGGTCTCTATGTATATATACATATATTTTTATCTTGTGAAAGTGGAATCATATATTTGTTCTTATGTGATTGACTTATTTCACTTAGTGTTATGTCTTCCAGATCTATCCATGTTATAATATGATGTTCCATAGTTTTTGATAAGAAATCACCTTTTAATATTATCAAGAATCCTTTATATGAGATCTGGAAACCTCTTTCATATGAGACAAGTTGCTTGTCTATTGCTGTTTTCAAGATTCACTCTGTCTTTGGTTTTGGCCAGTTTGATGTTTCTGTTTCTCAGAGTGGATATCCGAGTTTACCTTACTTGGATTTTGTTGAGCTTCTTGCATACATAGGTTCATGTATTTTGTAATTTTGGAAAGTTTTTAGCCATTATTTCTTCAAATATTTTTCTTCTCCTTGTTGTTTATCTTCTCCTGGGACTTACTTAATGCATATATTGTTCAGTTTGATGGTATCCCCCATGTCAGGCTTTCTTCACTATTCTTCATGTTTTTTTCTTTTTCTTTTTACTCCTCAGTCTCAATAATTTCAGTTGTCGTGTCTTCAGGTTTGCTAATTCTTTCTTCTGCCTGCTCAAATCTGCTGTTCAACCCTCCAGTAAACTTTTCCTTTGTTATTATACTTTTCAGCCCCAGAATTTTGGTTTGGTTCCTTTTTATAATTTTTATCTGTTAAAGTCAATATTGTAATTTTCTTCATATATTTTTTTCCTGTGTCTGTGTTTTCCTTTGATCTTTGACACATTAATACCAGATTAATACTGTAAAGTCTTTGTGTAATAAATCCATTGTCTGGGTTTCCTCAGGGATGTTTTTATCTTTCCATTTTGTCTTTTGAATGGGCTTGTTTTCTTCTTTCTTTGTATGCCTGATAATTTTTGTAGAAAACTGGACATTGAATATTATAACGTGGTAACTCTGGAAATCAGACTCTCCGTCTGATTTTGCTATGTATATATATTATTATATATATTAAATCTTTTTTAAATTATTTAATTCGTGGAGGATGTAGTCCTTTTTTTTTTAGTGACTTTCTTTTTGCAAAGACTGCCTTTCTGGGTGTGTGTGGTCACTGAAGTCTCTGTTTCTTAGTTTGTGTTCAGCTAATTTTTTAAAAATAATTTTTTTTTATGTTCGTGGTGAAGATTTGCAAAGCAGTTTAAATTCCCATCTGACAATTTCTACAAAAATTTTTCGGTGACATTGGTTACATTTTTTTTGTCTTTCCTACATGACTGATGTTCAGCATATACTTTGTTTTTAATTGTACTTTAGATGAAGGTTTACAGAACAAACTAGCTTCTCATTAAACGGTACACCTATTGTTTTATAACATCAGTTAACTGACCCACGACATCTCAACACTCTCTCTTCTCAACCTTGGGTTCCCTATTACCATCTTTCCTGTCCCCTCAGTTCATCTGTTAATGGGCATCTAGGTTGTTTCCATCTTTTTGCTGTTGTGAACAACGCTGCAGTGAACATTGGTGTGCATATGTCTATTTGTGTGATGACTCTTATTTCTCTAGGATATATTCCTAGGAGTGAAATTGCTGGTTCATACGGTATTTCTATTTCTAGCTTCCTAAGGAAGTGCCATTTCATTTTCCAAAATAGTTGTATCATTTTGCATTCCTGCAAGCAGTGCATAAGAGTTCCAATCTCCCTGCAGCCTCTCTGATATTTTTATTTCCTGTTTTTTTGATTTCTGCCAGTAATGCCGGGGTAAGATGGTATCTCATTGTGGTTTTGATTTCTATTTCTCTAATGGCTAGTGATCGAGAGCACTTCCTCATGTGTCTGTTGGCTGCTTGAATGTCTCCATTCATGAAGTGTCTGTTCATTTCCTTTGCCCATTTTTAATTGGCTTATTTGTTGTTTTGTTTTAGAGGTGTTGGATTTGCCTGTAGATTTTAGAGATTAGACCTTTGTCTGATTTTTAATAACCAAAAATATTTTCCTAGTCTGTGGGTTCTTTTTTTTACTGTTTTGGTGAAGTCTTTTGATGAGCATAAGTGCTTAATTTTTAGAAGATCCCAGTTATCTAGGTTATCTTCTGGAGTTTGTGTGTTGTTGGTTGTGGTTTGTATCCTGTTAATGCCATGTATCAGGGCCTCTAGCATTGATCCTATTTTTTCTTCTATGAACTTCATAGTTTTTGGCTTTATATTTAAGTCTTTTATCCATTTTGAATTAGTTTTTGTATATGGCGTGAGGTATGGGTCCTGTTTCATTTTTTTGCAGATGGACATCCAGTTTTGCCAGAACTATTTGTTAAAAAGGCTGTCTTTTCCCCATCTAATAGACTTTGGGCCCTTTTCAAAGATCAGGTGACCATAGGTGGATGGATTTACATCTGGGTGCTCAATTCTGTTCCATTGGTCAACGTATCTGTCATTGTATCACCACCAAGCTGTTTTGACTACCATAGCTGTAGAGTAGGTTCTGAGGTCAGGTAGTTTGAGTCTTCCTATTTTATTCTCCTTCTACGATAGTGTTTTTCTTATCCAGGGCTTCTTTCCTTTCCATGTAAAGTTAATGATAAATTTTTCCACCTCTTTAAAGAATGTTATTGGTATTTGGATTGGGATTGCATTGTATTTGTAAACTGCTTTGGGTAGAATTGTCAGTTTGACAATGTTGAGTCTACCTATCCATGAGCATGGTATGTTTTTCCACTTAATGTAGATCTCACTTGGTTTCTTGCAGTAGTGTTTTGTAGTTTTCTTTGTAAAGGTCTTTTACATCCCTTGTTGGATTTATTCCTAACTATTTTATATATTTAGGGGCTATTATAAATGGTATTGTTTTCCTGACTTCCTTTTCATTGTAATCTTTATTGGTGTATAGGAATCCAACTGATTTTTGTATGTTTATCTTGTGTCGTGCTACTGTGCTGAATCTTTCTAATAGTTCCAGTAGTTTTCTCGTGGAGTCTTCTGGGTTTTCTATGTATAGTATCATAGTATCCACAATTAGGGATAGTTTAACTTCTTCATTACCAGTTTGGGTGCTGTTTATTTCTTTTTCTTGCCTTATTGCTCTAGCTAGAACTTCCAGCACAATGTTAAATAGGAGTGGTGATAAAGGGCATCCTTGTCTTTTTCCTGTTCTCAAGGGGAATGTTTTCAGCCTCTGTCCATTAAGAATGATGTTGGCCATTCGTTTCTCATAGATTCCCTCTATAATGTAGCGAAATTTCCCATCTATACCTATTTTATTGAGAATGTTTATCAGGAATGGGTATTAGACTTTGTCCAATGCCTTTTCTGAATCGATTGAGATGCTCATGTGATTCCTTCCTTTTATTTATGTGGTAGATTATGTTGATTGATTTTCTAATGTTGAACCATCCTTGCATAACTGGTACGAATCCTACTTGATCGTGATGTATTAGTTTTTTTATATGATGTTGAATTCTATTGGCTAGAATTTTGCTGAGAATTTTTGCATCTACAGTCATGAGAAATATAGGTCTGTAATTTTCTTTTTCTGTGGTGTCTTTGCCTGGTCTTAGTATCAGGGTTATGCTGGCTTCATAGAATGAATTCAGAAGTATCGCCTCCTTTGTTCTGAAATAGTTTTAGTAGGACTGACGTAAGCTCTTCTCTGAACGTTTGGTAAAATTCTCCAGTGAAGCCATCCGGGCCAGGGCTTTTTTGTTGTTGTTGGGAGTTTTTTTTTTTTTAATTACCTTTTCGGTCTCTTCTCTTGTTATGGGTCTGTTTAGATTTTCGATATCATTTTGTATTAGTTTAGGTGGGTTGTGTGTTTATAGAAATTTGTCCATTTTCTCTAGGTTTTCAAGTTTGTTGGAGTGCAGCTGTTCATAATACTTTGTTATGGTCCTTTTTATTTCACTTGCGTCTGTTGTAGTACTCCCCATTTCATTTCTTATTTGGGTTATTTGTGTCTTTTCCTTTTTTTTATTTTTGTCATTTTGACCAGTGGTTTGTTGATTTTGTTGATCCTTTCAAAGAACCAACTTTTGGTATTGTTGATTCTTTGTATTGTTTTTCTATTCTGTATTTCTTTTTTTTCTGCTCTAATCTTTATTATTTCCTTTTTTCTGGTGGCTGTGGACTTCTTTTGCTGTTCTGTATTTGTTGGAGTTGTGTAGCTATTTTAATTTTGTCCCTTTCTTATTTGATGCATGCATCTATTGCTATAAAGTGACCTCTGAGGACTGCCTTTGGTGTGTCCTGAAGGTTTTGGTACGATGTGATTTCATTCTCATGTAGGAATTTTTTTTATTCCGTTTCCAATTTCTTGTATTGCCCAGTGGTTTTTATCAGGGTATTATTCAGTTTTCACATAATTGATTTTTTTTTCCTTGCTCTTTTGTTAATTTCTACTTTCATGGCGTTGTGGTCAGAGAAGATATATTATCTCAATGATTTGAATTTTGTTGAGTGTTGCTCTGTGGCCTAATATGTGGTCTATTCTGGAGATCTTTCCATG